>NW_024543068.1:14629642-15945714 GCF_018167655.1 Microtus oregoni | reverse complement strand
GGTGCTGGGATTAATGGGATGTACCACCACGGCCCAGCTCTAAAATGAAAATTTAAAGATTATGTTTATACTTAAAGCTCAATCAGATTGAGTGCCTTACTTGTAACATTCCTCCACATACTTTGGTAGGATAAGGGAATAAAATGATCACGAGGCAATTAAAATTGGGGGAAAATACAAATAAATGATACTGGGATGCCAAAAGATAAGAGGTCAACTAGAAATGGGGAAAGGATCAAAATTCTCTGAAATTCTCAAGGAATCAATAAAAATATTTTTTGAAAAGAAAAAAGAAATCAAGAAGTTACTAATGAGGAGGTTTGGAAAGCAAAGAATAAAGATCCCACAATGTTTCTTGCAGACTGGGATTAAACCATAATTCTGTACTGAGAATATTGCTCTTTTTATCTGAGCACACATCTTCAAAGGAAACACATAAGGAAGTAAAAGAAAAGTCACTAAATGAGTTCAAGAAATGGTAGTAAAAGCTGGGCAGTGGTGGCGCACGCCTTTAATCCCAGCACTCGGGAGGCAGAGGAAGGTGGATCTCTGGGAGTTCGAGGCCAGCCGGCTCTACAAGAGCTAGTTCTGGGACGGGCACCAAAGCTACAGAGAAACCCTGTCTCGAAAAACCAAAAAAAAAAAAAAAAAAGAAAGAAAGAAAGAAAGGAAAATGGTAGTAAAATGGTAAAATGTGGAGTGGCAGGTGGGTGTGTAACTTGCCTTTATTCCCTAATGAAGTAAAGTGTTTAAATGAGAAAGTTTTATATGTAAGAAGGCCAAAAATAGGAAACAGGAGCTCGTATTCAGAGAAAAGAATGGCGTCAGGAATGATAGGAGCATTTAAATTGCAGACTAGAGAATGAAACATAGAGTCTGCATGATGACACTGGCAAAATGTGCCACAGACAGATCACAAAGGAAGCCTAGCACAGGGGTATACACCGAATTCTATAGGCAAGTATAATTCTGTTTCTCTCATAATTAGGAACTCTAAATAGAGGTGAGCCAAGGCTAATGAGCAGGCCCTCTGGGGAGCCAGATTTTTCTATCCTTCTATCCCACATTCAGTCCCAATTCCTGGGTTGTTGGGCTGTGTTATTATATTATTATTATTATTATTATTATTATTATTATTATTATTTAGGTTTTTTGACACAGGGTTTCTCTGTAGCTTTGGAGCCTCTCCAGGAACTAGTTCTTGTAGACCAGGTTGGCCTCAAACTCACAGAGATCTGCCTGCCTCTGCCTCCCAAATGCTGGGATTAAAGGCATGTGCTACCACTGCCTGGCTATGGGCTGTGTTCTTAACAATCATGGTCCAACATGGTTAAAATGGTTTATGTATTTTGGTTTTAGGGTTTGTTTGTTTGTTTGTTTTTCTTCAGATGAAGTTGCTCTGTGTAGCTCTGGCTGTCCTAGAACTCACAGCACCTCCCTCTTTTATTTAAATAAGAGAATTCCAAACCCAATACAAAACTATATACAATAGGAACAGATATCAAGAATAATTAGAATTACAACCAGCATAAACAACATTAAGCAAGGAACATATGTTAAATGTTTTAATAAACATTCTATCCTAGGGAGTCTAAGTCTTGTATAGGAAATGGCTTGGCTAGATCATAAGAGGACAGTAACAACAACTATCTAATCTTCAACCCCATCGAAGGCCTGAGAAGGGAGATATTATTACTTTGAGCAGGCAGAAAGTACAATCAAGCAGCTTCCAAAGAGAGCAATATATGACAGAGACAATTAGCTATCTAATTGTCTGAGCAATCACCCAAAGTCTCATTTGCAACATTGAAGCAACCAACTTTGGCTAAGGCCTAGCAAAACTGACAGACCATTTTTAGAGGCAGAAAATTTTTCAGAACCATATTACCCTGTCTTGGCAAGATTTGACAGTCTTTTTTCTTGTGTGCTGCTTATCCATTTCCAGATACCATGTACTTTGTCCATGATTGAAGAATGGGTAGTTCCTTGCCCAAAGGCTAATTGTGCCAAGAAGAAAAGAAACTTTTAGTGGAGTATCTTTGGTGCTCAACATTCTCTTGGGAGTAGATTAGTGCTGTCAGAAGCAATCATGTCTCATGTCAGCAGAACTCTAAGTTATTTAAATGCCATGTTCTACAGATCCTTAAAGTGGTTGAAGATTACCTATCTAGACAGAATACAATCTCTATGTATCAAAATAACCTAATTGATCTGGCTGTATGTACAACAAACATGAACAACTATTGACCTATAATATTTAATACCTGTATAAGTTAAAGACTAAAACATTATGTCAAAATATTCAATAATCTGTAAACAAATATGCAACAAATGAGAACAATGACCTCAAAATGTAAACAATGTATAATATCTTGATCAGAAGTAGGAATAATATATAATGCAATATGAAAATATATCCTAAAAGTTTTATCAATATACAAAATGTCCTAAACAGAGGTAGAAACATGCATATATACAATCTGACAGAATAACTTTGAATAGGTGCACAAATAAACAAAAATAACAAATATAATTTGAACTTGTATCAATATACAAAAACTATACCAATGTAAATTATCCAAAAATAATATCTCACAAGTATTCATTCTATTACCCACTATTTTTATCCCTTTTTCTAAAGACAAACATAGTTTTTACCCCAACCCTCTATCTAATGCAAGTAATAATCAACAACTCCTAAACGTTGTTCCCAACCCTGAAGACAAACTTTTTGGGATAAGGGGCATTGTCCTCTACAATTGCTTTCTGCTGTCATAGGGGCGATGTTTTCTTTATGGGATTCTGCACAATTAAAGTGATAGTTAAGTTTCAAAATTACTGTCTAATATAGTGGAAAATGATTTCCGAGCTGTCGATAGGGTTTTTTTTCCCCCAAGTTCTTATTTGGAGTTCTGGCCAGAACGTCATGAGAAGGTGCACCATTTCAGCAGCTGGTACCCAAAAAAAAAAAAACAGTCTTATAATAGCACTATCAGCATCATGATGTCATCTGTCATCCAACCAGGCGGGGTTGTTGCTGTGGGGCCTCATCTTCTTCCTGGAAACTTCAAAGATCACTACAGGAAAATGATCTGTAGGAAAATCTCTTGTCCATCGTGGTGGAAAACTTAAACATCGTTCATATAAACATATATTTAATGAACAATAGGATATAGACAATATAGACATGGGGAAAGTGAAAATTTTCCTAAAGTCTTCCTTCTGTCCCATACCAGAGAACAACACACTTGGATTTAGAGAAATATAGAGCCGTTCTCCAACACCAAAAACACCAGTACTTGGGCTCATAATCCATATTCCTTTTTCTAGATGATCCTTAGTGGGTATTTTTTCCTTTTGTTAGCATTCAAACATCCAGGGTTTCTTGAATTTTTGGTGATGTGTATTTTTCTGTAAAGAAAGATAAGATCAGAACCCTGCCCCAACCCTATATGGTTTCCTTACCACCTGCATGTTGTAGTATGAGCTGTCATTTTTTAAAAGAGGTTTCTCCTTTTTACAGCAAATCTTTATTAATTTTGATGGTATCCATAGTTTTTCTTTTCCTGTGGAAATAAGACAAAACCCCTTCCCTAGTGTAGCACATCTCCTGGTTTCCATGTGAGGTCAACACATTCTTGAAATACATTGGTAGATTAAATTTAGAATTTTTTTATAACCCAATGCCTCTCTGCTGCTGTTGGTCCTTTGTCATTAGCGTTAAAAAAATTTAAGGTAAATAAAGCATTATGCAATCTATTTGGGGGGATATTTTCCATCCCTTTTTGTTTGTACAGCATATCCTTTATAGTATGATTTGACCTTTCTATAACTGCCTGACCTGTAGGATTATTTGGTATACCTGTAATGTGCTTTATATTGTAATAGGCAAAAAAAAGTATCATCTTTTAGATATGCTGGACCATTGTCTGTCTTTATTTGTGCAGGAATGCCCATGAGAGCCATAACTTCTAATAAATGTGTGATTACTGAATCAGCCTTTTCTGAGCTCAAGGCAGTTGCCCATTGAAAACCTGAATACATGTCTATGGTGTGGTGTACATATTTAATTTACCAAATTCCATAAAGTGGGAAACATCCATCTGCCAGATCTCATTTCTTTGAGTACCCTTTGGGTTACTCCCTGCAGGCAATGGTGTTTGGTTATAGAAAGAGCAAGTAGGACATCTCTATATAATCTCCTTAGCTTGTTGCTATGTAATAGAAAACTCCTTCTTTAAACCTTTGCTATTGACAGGATGTTTTTTATGAATTCGGAGGCGCCTGCAACATGCTTCTAATCAATAATTGATCAATTTCTGCATTACCTTTGCTAGAGGACCTGGCAGACCTGTATGGGATCGAATGTGTGTTATGTATATAGAACAAAGCCTATTTCTGATTATGTCTTGCACCTGGATGAATAATGAAGTTAATTCCGTATCATCTGGTATAAATTCAGCAGTTTCAATATGCAAGACAACTCTTTCTGCATATTGTGAATCAGTAACTATATCGAGAGGTTCTTTAAAATCCCTTAGTACCATAAGAATAGCATGTAATTCTGCCTTCTGGACAGAATTATAGGAGCTTTGTTCCACCTTACTTAATTCTTCTGATTTGTAACCTGTCTTCCCTGATTTATTAGCATCAGTATAAACGGGCTCCAGTTATTGGTGCATTATGTACAATTTGGGGAAGAATCCAAGAAGTTCTCTTTATAAGGTTAAATCTATCACTTTTGGGAAAATTGCTATTAATTTCTCCCCAAAATTAGCACAAGCCTTTGCCAGGGTTCATTGTCTTCCCATAACTTTTTTGTTTCATCTGCTGGGTCTATAGGAGAAATCTTGAAAAAAAGGAGAGAGGAGTGAGGAAAGGAGAATGAGAAGAGGAGCCAAGAGCCAGCCACACAGCCACAGCCTCACAACCAACCCTGGAGTAAGAAAGAAAGAAAGATATATAGAATAAAGACAGGCAAAAATCCCAGAGCAAAACATAAAGAAAAGGGGATAATTTAAGTTAGAAAAGCTGGGTAGAAAGAAGCCAAGATAAGGCTTGGCATTCAGAAGTAAGGATAAATCTCAGTGTATTTATTTGGGAGCAATTACACTGTGCATTTACTATTTTGACTGCAATACAGTTATTTTCTTGCCTTTATTGGTTTATGTTCTGTGTGTCTCTTGTGTCTGGATAGGCTTCTATTTCCCTATATTTGGAAAATGTTACTTGTGATTTCATTAATAAATAATTTCATTCATAAATAATTAATAATTTTATATCTAGTTGAAATATAACTCTGTATATCTAGAAAATTAACTAGCATGACTACAAGTTTGACTATTATAAATAAGTATGTATTAATCTGTAATTTTTAATTATACATTACATTTTTAAATAAGCTGTATTAACATAATACCTTAAACAGGAGTAGAAAATATACATATAACAAAATTGACCTGAAATTTTTATTAATGATCCAAAGTCCATACCAATGTAAAATACCCATTTCTATATCATATTGTCCCCCCCCCTTTTTTTAGCAATTGATGGTGGCCATTAACCACTTATAATCAACCCTATTTAAATGAAAACAAACATTTAGAGCAATCATTTTGGGAATTTGGGCATAGTTTTCTCCAAAATGCTTCCTGCTATTTGTTGGATGACGTACCTTTAGGATTCACAGACATTTCGGGGAGTCTTGGTCCACCAAGCCACGTTAATATGGAATTCATTCACAGGTTCTCATACTCTGTGGAAAAGCAGAACCTCTTTTCCAAAGTAACATATCCTTAGACTCAAATTTTGAAGTCAAGATATGTTGGTTTAGCTTAGCAACCTCCACAATCAAATGTCTCTCTAGAGTTAGCTCATTATCAGTCAAAAATTTTAAAGAAATCACAATAATATACATAATCCAGACTCTGTGTATTTTCCATCTTTCGTGGCTTTTTAAATATTACTTTTACTGTCTCTTTAGAGACTTTTTTTTAAAAAAATATTTTTTTTCTCATTTTACATATCATTTCCAGTTTCTACTCCCTCCCCTTCTCCTATTTCCTCCACCTCCCCCATCCTCCTTCCACACCTTAGAGAAAATAAAGCTTCCCATGGGGAGTCAACAAAGTCAAGGACATTGCTTTGAGGCAGGACCAACTGGGGGTTACAGTTTAGTATACGAACTTTGGAATTTGTGTGGCTGGAGTCCATGGTGCCATTCCCTTCCAGACACCAGTTGCCACTGGTGCTGTGGGCTGGCCTGACAGCTGAGATCTGGCTACCCCCTGAGCAGGCCTCTAGGCCACTTCGTATGTCAGGGAGTCACACCACATGTCCCATGGGCTTCCCTTTGGCTTTTTCTTTGGCCAGAAACACTTCATTCCTTCTCAGAGGGCAGGATGCTTTGTGAGCTCAGTTGTCAAGGTTGTGCAGGTTCTGCTGTAGCCAGGTTTGAGGCACTGTAACTTTTTACGAGGCCTTTAAAGTACAAACTCTGCTGCCAGAAAAGTAGGAAAGTCACTGAAGACCAGGAGATTGAAGAGATTTTTAGGAACTTCAGGTATAAGAGGTATATTTTCCTTTCAAGTACGTTTGCGAGTAGGCAGACAGCTGCTGGCAGGCACTAGGCATGCACGAACACACACTGGCAGCACCCAGACATAGGTACGCATACAGTGAAGCACACAGGCTGGATGAAGATGGACACACCTGCCTAAAGACACACATAGGCAGGCTAGCAAAAGCCTCAAGGCCCAGATGTGATCTGATTTTGTGCTGATTTAGAACCTCTTAAAGTACAGCAGTAGCCATCTTGGCTCATGTCAGATACCCATAACAGTGCCATGTTGTTGAAACATAGATTGGCTCTAATGGCCATCTGTTTCCATAGTGGAGGAGGCTGAAGTATGTGGTAGTTGGCATGATCCCAAAGGCAGGGCACTGTAGCAATTTGGCCATAGATTGAGGAACTACCAGTGTGGGAGTTCGGTGCAATGATAGTGGGGCCTCAGAGGTGAAGAAATGCAGAGACTCTGGCTTTTGTAGTAGGACACTCTCACAAATGATCTAAACCTGGAGTACAGTTGATCTTATGAGACACTGATGTGCTACCTACTACACTAACAAGGCACCTAGGAAATTGTTCTTGACTTGAAGACTTGTTATGGTTTGGAACCTGTCTCACAAAGGGCATGTGATAAAAGACTTAGTTACCTGTCTCTGGCTTAGTTGGAAGATAGAGCCTTTAGAAAGTGGCACCAAAAGGAAGACATATGCCTTTGAGGGCTTTCCCTGAAGGGCATATTGAGATCTCCAGTCTCCTCCCCTTCCTCTCCCTTTGCTTCCAGCCACAAGAAGGTGATGTGCTCTCCTCCACATGCTCCCCACCATGTTGTTCTGCTTTGCCCTGGGCCAAGAAATAATGGAAACAAACAATTGCTGGATAAGTCACCTGAAGCAATGAGCCAAAAGCAAAGCATTGCTCACTGTTTTTTGTTGTCGGTATTTTGATACATACACAGAAATATAACAGAGAAAATTGCTGTGAAGAGTGTGTTCTTGCCAAGACTAAACATAACAGGTGGTTTGGAGCATTTGCAATTCATTTAAGAGCTCCGTGTGGAAAGATCTGGGAAAGCAAACTACAGAATGCCTAGAAGTAGTAGAGGTGAGGGACCAGTTCTAGTGAGGGCTCCAAAGACCAGAATGCTGACTGGAAGGCAGAAAGCAAAGACAATGATGACGTGTCAGGCAGAAATGAAGGTTCCGCTAGAACCAGACCTAGAGCTCATGCATATTTCATTTTGGCAAAGAACTTGTTTACATTGTGTCCATTCTCTGAGACTTTGTGGGAAGCTTGATTTAACAGCAAAAAAAGGGAGAAGGAGAAGAAGAGAGAAGAAGAAGGAGAAGAAGAAAAAGGAGAAGAAGAAGAAGAAGAAGAAAAGAAGAAGAAGAAGAAGAAGAAGAAGAAGAAGAAGAAGAAGACAGACAGAAAGACCAAAAATTAGTTTAATTAGGTGGAGATGCCAGAATGTAAGCCACCTTCTGAGGGAAACAACAAACAGTGAGCAGAACCAATCCAAGAGTGGTCATCTGGGCTACACACAGCAAAGCATTTAGGGAAAGGGCTCCCCAGGCCCTTTGTAGTTAATGCCCTGGATGCTGGATATATTACTGAAACATTCACTGTTTGGTATGTTGGGTTTAGTTTTGCTTCAGGCTAAACCTATGTTCCTGTGCCCCAATTCCTGTCATTTGTAATGGGACTGTTTACCCTGTGCCATTGTATCTTGTTGTGTCACGCACCTTATTTGTCTGTTTAAACAGAGGCTCATGGATGATATCGCCTTCGGTGTTAAGGAAGACTTTGGACTAGGATTTTTCAGCAATACTAGAACAGGTAAGACTTTGGGAACCTTGAAGACAAACTAAATGCATTTTGCATTCTGAAATAAAAATAATCCTATGGGGGGCAGGCACAAAATATTATGGTTTTGATCTTACATATCTCAGATGACATATACTAAAGGTTTGATTCGCAGCCTATGGCACCACTGGGAGGTGACAGAATCCTTGGGGAGTGAGACTAGATGGAAGGCAGTTAATTCAATGAGGATGGACCCTTGAAGACAATATTGGGATCCCAGCTTTTTCCTCCCTCTCTCAGACTGCTCCTGGCCACCATGAAGTAAACAGCTCCCAAGCATGGCACTCCCCTTTGCCAACCAACTGTAGATTGAAACCTCTGACAATGTGAGTCAAAAGAAACCTCTCAAGGTGCTTTCCTCCTGTATTCTCCAACAGCTGCAGAAATCTAACACACACAGGAATCAAGTAAACCAAGTTATTTTCATCATACAGTGGGAAAATTGACACAAGATAAATACCATAAATGGCCCCAATCAAAACAACTGTGTTAAAGCAAAGGGGACATATGACCAACAAACAGTCCATATCGAAAGGCAGCTGAGCATGGCACAGAGTCTTTCATTTAAAACTACACCTGCTTGCAAAGTGTGATTCTCTGGCTTCTAATCTCAATCTCTGGGCTACTAATTTGGCCCTCTGAATATACCTTCCTTTTTTGTAGAGAATGGCTTGCGTTTACACAAAAGGAGTCTCAGCCTGATTCATGCCTGCGTATATTTGAGGGTTCGGAGCACCTTTCCGGTTCTTTTTAAGTATGTTTCCTTTAGTCTAACCTGTATTTTCTCTGCAATTATGCCTTATTTATTTTTTCAGGTGAGAACTTTTTATTATGAGTATCAGATGATTTTTGTTGACTTGCTGTTACATCATAGAGACAGGAAAGATTTCTCACATTGTTAGCCTTATAACCCCTGAGATAGAGTGTTTTACATTCACATAAATATATAAATGCAACCTGCTGAATCCATTTAATGTCATGTGTATGTGTGTGTTTTTAGGGCTGACACAACTTGGATAACCAGTTGGTGTCTCATCTCTGGGGAAGAGCGAGTCTCCCTTAATAGTCATTGACTATAGCTGTTTATCTAGAAATAAGGCCTTGTGAGATTTCCCCTATGCTCACTGGTGTGTCAACTGGCACTGTCATTGTTCAGGTACTGTTCGGGTTATCATAATTTTGAGATTTCATGGGTATAACTTCCCTCTCATGTCTAGAGGACACCACCAGGGCATCCTGGTCCTCTGGCTCTTACAAATCCTCATTTCCTTCTTCCACAATGTTCCCTGAACCTTAGACTTTGGGTATGTTGTAGATGTATTAGTTGAGATGGACACCCCATGGTTAGTTGTTACCTGCATTTGAACCAGTTGTAGCTTTCTGTAATGGTCTCCAGCTGCTGCAGAAAACATGTTTCTTCAACAATGGGAGGGAGCTACACTTATCTGTGTGTCTAAAGCATTTAGGATGTAGTTATAAATTATACTGGTTTAGGAAAGCACTTCTTCTCTAGCTAGGGTCCTTGGTCTTACCATCCATGGGTGATTGTCTGGGTTTACAGAACCTGACAGAAATTAACTCCTATTGAGTCGATTTTAGGTCTAATTAGACAGCTGTTGTTTAACCCCAGGCCACTGTTCTTGCCGTGCTGATCATTGCTGTTTCAGACATCACAGCTGGGTAGGATAACTGATGATGTCTCAGAATTTGAAAATAAGTTTCCTATTGCTAAAGATACCACATAATTTGGACACAGAACTTAAAGAAATTTATCTAGAACTGACTTGGAAGCATCCTCCCTATACCGACAGCCTTCTCTCATAGTACTAGGTGATGTTATGTAGCTAACAAGAGAGAAAAGGAATCAATAATAGCCTTACCCAGCTATCCTTTCTCTTAAAACTGAGTTTTCTATATCTTATAGGGGTTATATTCCATTGGCAAATGCCACACTCACAAATCTCTTCAATATAAATCCTCTCTACCTTTGTACCTCATGTGAAGCTTCTATATGACCAAACCCCTAAATTCTAAGCCAGAAGATATTTTCACAAGGCATTTAGCTGTTCTCTGAGGCACTACCGAAGTTGTCTTAAGGTATATAAACAAATATTCTCTGAGCAATTTCTTTGAGATTTTACTGACATCATATACAAAAATAGAATTTACCATACTCCCCGAGCCACTCTTACTGGATAGTCTTTTGCCATATGCAGGTAATTAAGGATAAGAAATTGTTTCATTTCCCAACCCATGAAAGCCAGGTCTGGAAATACTTCCTCTAAGCTGTAATTAGAAAGAGAGTGACTCCTTGCTTCGTTCTCTCTCCTCTTACTGCATCAGAAGCCATTAGGAAACGTCCAGAGATTTCTCTATCAAGATTAATAAACTCCTTAAGTAACCTTTTCATTTTTCACAATGCATAGGCCAGAGTTTGGCTATTTTTCTGCCAGTTCCTTTTAGAATTCCTGTTCTCTGGTCTCTACTAAGAGTTTCTTCACTTGAGCTTGCCATGGTGTTCATGGCAAGAGCCTCCTAATTCTCACTAATTTTCTTCTCAGAGCCCTTCTACATTCTGCCAGAAACAAAGCTAATGGCATGTTTTCGGTATTGTAGCAAGAGTTATGATATCAAAATCTAGTTGTCTAACAGTGTGAAATCATTTCCCTCAAAACTTAAAGGTGCTTGCTGCCCAGCCTGACAACTTGAGTTTGATCTCCAGGACCTACATAGTGGAAGGAAAGACC
Source organism: Microtus oregoni (assembly GCF_018167655.1). Taxonomy (NCBI): domain Eukaryota; kingdom Metazoa; phylum Chordata; class Mammalia; order Rodentia; family Cricetidae; genus Microtus; species Microtus oregoni. The sequence goes on along the minus strand of NW_024543068.1, from coordinate 15,934,536 downwards.
CTCCTACAGGTTGTCCCCTGAGCTCCACATGTACGCTATGGCATATGTATGTGTGTCTGTGCACACAGCAAATAAATGTAATTTTTAAAGATATTCTGAAAACTTTTGTTTCTTTTAGTTATGTGGGTATGAAGTACTGGACAGAATCTTGTGTCTAGTGTCCAGTGCATGTAATACCTAATGCAGCCACTCTTGAGAGTTTTTCATTGACATGACTTATTTCTTGCTGTTACATCCCTTGACTAATCTTACGTCAACTTGTCCCAAGCCAGTCATCTTAAAGGAGCAAACCTCAATCGAGAAAATGCCTCCATATGGTCAGGCTCTAAAACTTTGTCAGTCCAGCAAATTAACTTTTTAAACTGACAGTTTCCTCCCTCTCAGTTTAAAAGGAAGAGAGGAAAGAACCTTCCTCCTTCTCTCCCTTCCCCCTTCCCTTTCCCTCTTTCTTCTTTCTTCCTTCCTTTCTTTTTTTCTTTCTTCTTCCTTTTTCTTTCTTCCTTCCTTTTTCCTTTCTTCTTCCTTTCTCTTTCTTTCTTTCTTCCTTCCTTTTTTCTTTCTTCTTCCTTTCTCTCTTTCTTTCTTTCTTTCTTTCTTTCTTTCTTTCTTTTTTCTTTCTTGAAACAGAGTATCACTATGTATCTTTTGCCTGTCCTGGAACTTGCTATATAGACCAGGCTGGCCTTAAACTCATAGAGATCTGCCTGCCTCTGCCTCCTGTGTGCTGGGATTAAAAGTGCAGCCTAAAAATGTCTCTTAAAATAAGTTTTATTAGCCGGGAGGTGGTGGTGCACGCCTTTAATCCCAGCACTCAGGAGGCAGAGGCAGGCGGATCTCTGTGAGTTCGAGACCAGCCTGGTCTACAAGAGCTAGTTCCAGGACAGGCTCCAAAACTACAGAGAAACCCTGTCTCGAAAAACCAAAAAAAAAAAAAAAGTTTTATTTTGGCAAATGGCTACCATCTGGAAAGTGTATGACTGGATAACTATCTTACTCCTTACAGCAAGATAAACTCAAAACCTACTCAAAAAAGCAGAAGCAGTATAATCTCAGGTACCACTCATTAACCCATCCTGTATGGGTTTCTGTACTTTGCCCTTCCACTTCCTGGTCCTTCACAGAATATTCACATTCTAGGGTGATAGCTTAAATTACTAACATGTGAACCATCTTTTGTGTCTGTTTTGATTTTTTTTTTCACTTTTTGTGCCATAAGTCCATGATCAGGTGGCTCCATTGATTATTTCAAAGTAGTATGAGGCATATATACAAAAGTCTGCAATCATAAAATAACATTAGATTAATACATCTTAGTCAATTTCAAATAATTCTATAATTTTTTTTGAAAATTAACAAATGAGAGAACCTGCCTTTTGTCTCCATGTGAACACATGCACACTAAAACAAGTCAGTCTTTGCTGCTGCACCACTGGTAGCCAAGGTTAACTCGACCAGAATCGTGCTCCACTCTTCCGTCTCTATGGTGTCCTCAGCTATGCTTTTCTCCTTTGTAACTCTGGGTGGTACATGGTCTGCCCTGGTCCTCATCATCTACTGGGATGCAGAAGACTAAGGCGTGACCATAAAGTAACAAGGGAACACGAGTGAAATATCATGTAGTTCCATTGTTTCCCAAAGGTCGGATCTCTTTGGGGAATAGAATGGAGTTCCCAAGGGTAAAGGCATGGCAGAAGCTAGTAATCATTTTGGAGTGACAGTTCCACACAGAGACAGCTGTTCAAGGATGACACAGCCAAACATACTTTGAAAACAACAGAAGGAGGACATCAGAAAGGTCACTTGAGTCCATGTTATTTGGATGGCATCTTCAACTGTGATGACTGTCTAAACTGATCTATGTTTTCAAGAGATGGGCTCTTTAAAATGCTAAGAACAGACTAAGGATGGGACAAGCTGGGCACAAAAGACTAGTCAGGTACCCTGATACACACAGCAGTATTTTAAATAAACATAGTGAGCATTCACTGTTGAAGTCTAAACAAAAACTCTAGTAGGTTTGAACAGAGGGCCAGGGTGACATCTCCAAAATGAGTAAACAGGCATCCTTTTCCTACTAATTTAATATTTTATGCAATTAATATTCCTCTTCATTCAAATGTCTGTTTGAATTGGGTACTGTGCAGAAAAGGATAATGAACAAAACATATAAAATAATCCTCTTCCATGGGATGGATATATATATATAATTCACAGAATATATATATATATATATATATATATATATATTCACAGAAAGACTCCAACCAAAAGGGTTCCTAAACTGCCAGATAACAGCAAAGAAAATAGACAAGCCAGGCCATTGGATACATGGGAAACAAGGTCATGAGTTTTTAATGAAAGAAACAACAATTAACAAAGATTCCCTCTTTGCTTTTGTTTGTCAAATAAATTCAAGTAGTTGGGTGGGTCAGATATTATCATTTCTCAATACGTTTTATTTGCTGCTTAATATTATAAACAACATCCAAGAACACATTAGGAATTACCTGTATCTGTTGGCAATATTTCTGATACTGATTAAGGGGAAGGTACACTCATCTTTCTATAAACTCTCAAATATGCTTAGATTCACATATATAATAATGTTTTGTTGCCAAACTTAATATATAAGATGTTAAGTTAGATAATCTCTTAACCAGGTGAACAAGCCTTAGTCTCTTTGGGACCAATGATATAGTTTATAAAGTCCAGCTATTAACAGACAAGTTATAATAAACCAAACAGTCAAAATTATTGACAATTTCATAATATTGACTCTTCTTTTTGGAGATGTTGGACCACTGTCAATACTTCCTCCATAGCCTCTGTGCAGGCAGAAAGGCATGGACCACCCATAGTCACAATGGCAGTGATGTTTGTTATTACATATCCCCTTCCTATTACAAGTCTCAGGAAGACAGGAATTTGAAAGGACAGGCAGGCTGATACACTTCCTGTGTATGCAGATCTTTTCTTTTCCACAGGTGGTGCCATCTTTCACTTCACCAATATCAGGTACACCCATCCCTAAATGGTGGTCAGTACTCCAGCAGCTATCACCATTGGCATAAAACTTTTGCAAAACAGAATGAGTCGGGAGATGGAGAATGTCCTCCACGTTTGCACACAGGACTTTCCCACAAAATATATCTGACATTCTGCATTTTAGGTATTCTGTGCCATTTGTGCCACAGTGGCCAAATCTGTTTCCCTGAGAGTTCATTTCTTTGTAACAGTTATGAGATGCACTTCTTGCACCTTTGCCAAAAATCTCCCTGCATTGTTGGTCATGGTTATTACACTGCTTTTGATAGCAGTAGGCACTGACACCACAGGAGACCCCATTCTGTACATAGCCATCTTCTGGGCACTGGTGGGATGTTCCATTGCACCATTCTGGAAGGTCACATTCATTGACTTTTGGTCTACAGAGTTCCCCTGATAGCATGAGTTTGCAGTCTTTGCAACAAAGTCCAAAAGCACATGCAGCCCCAGGCCTCAGTTTACAGTTCAACAAACAACAGGGATCTTGCTCACACTCATGTATGGATCCACAGTCACACTCCTCTTCTTTTTCAACCATACCATTCCCACAGCGCTTCACCAGAAAGACTGCCCCTGGTCTTGGATGATTGTGCAAACAAGTTCCTTGGTTTAAAGTAGTCTTCATAAAATCGCTATAGCTGCAGTTGGTGAATCTCTCTGCTGGTACTCTGAAAGTACTCATGACACAACCTCTTTCCCCACAAGAACAGGATTCTTCATCATGCTGCATACCGAAAGTATGACCTAACTCATGGGCCACAGTGTTGGCAAAAAGAGACCAGGAGTCTCCTTGGAAATTTTCCACCCCACAGTCAAGAGGAGGATGACATATTCCTGCAACATAGGCTATACCAAGCACACTTATAAGTGAGCTTCTAATGAAAATATGGGCTGTGTCATGAGGTACCTGAGAAAGACTGACTTGTTTCCACTGAGAAAAATCTTCTAAGACCTGATGTATGTTCTCCATTGGAAAAACGTTTCCTCGATTCCAAATCTCAATGCCCATCAAAGTCACATAGGTATCCAGCTGCCTGTACATGGAATCTACCATGTTAACAATGAGAACCACATCCTCTCGTACCTTTGACAAATTGCGTTCAGAGTAAGTGAAGAAACCATAGTCTACCACGACAGCCAGCTCCAGAAACCATGTGTTGTTCCACAATTTTCCAGAATTTTGCTTCACAGATGGCTTCTCGGGATCTTCATGTTCAAAATGTTGGTATGGCATTCTCTTGTCTGTTAAACCACACATCATAGGTGGACATTGTGTCTTGTCATTGTTTAATATATAAACTAGGTGTTCAAATGTGCTGGAGTGCCTTATGGGTTTGATTTCATAGGAGACGCCATTCATTTGTAACACTCCCTGAAACTCCCCGTTGCAGGCACTGAAAGCAGCTAAAGACTCAGGGGCCCCCTCTACAAAACCATGATAGTAACAGTCACTAGGGACAAAGGGATAGTCCTTAAGAAGGGCATGTTCCTCTCTATAGGTGAGCACCGAGAAGTGAGTAGAAACCAACAGCTTCTTGACTCTCATGTGGACAATATGTCTTTGGCCCCCAAACCTCAGGCTGTAGGAGAGCCATCCTGAACTTTTTGTACCCCTGGCCCTGCTGGTCACCTTTCGGGGGATGACCACTTCTGGAGAACTGAGGTATTGAGTGGACTCAGTCTGTGATAGCTCAATAGAGGACAGAAACACCTTAAGGCAAAGCAACAAAAGAGTGACTCTCATGAGAACTTCAGCATCTGCATCTAGCAATATGAAGCCATTCGTCCAGAGCAGAAAAAGACTGGCTAGGAGACACTCCTGTTCTGACTCTTCCCTTGGAGCTGATCAGGGAGTAGTGCTGACATTTAGAGATGGTGTCCTGACAGAGATGGACCATCAGAACTGCAGTGCTGAAAGAGAAAAGAATTCTTTGATAAGGTGAGACATTCAGGTGAGAAAATACTGAGTGATGAGTCAAGACAATGTTTATGGATTTGGTTTCAATAAATAGAGTGACGAGTTCCGGGGTGAAGGTAGAGAAAATAATGTTGGCCATATGCTAATAACTGTCAGAGTATGAAGGTAAGTGTGCACACATTAGCTTATCCTTATAGGTGATACGAAAACACCCATAAGAAAGAGTGAAAGCAACAGAGTAGAGCGAGTCTGTATCTTGATTTGTTTAACATAGTATTAGTTTACATTTGGGTGTCTTTGCATAATTATTGATAGTGTCCCACTTGATGGCTAAAAGTAGAGGCATGGAAAATAACCACAGCAATCTATATAAATTTGTATTGGTCTTAGGCTTTTCATGAATTTTTTTTCTATTTGCTGTCTCCTCATTGAATTCTCCTCTATCTATACGTAGTACATTGCAAGGTCCTTACCTACAGGGTTCATAACTTTTTCTTTTTGTTTGTAGAGACAAGATTTTTCTTTTTCTTTTTTTAAATTTATTTATTTATTAAGGATTTCTGCTCTGGCTGTCCTAGAGCTCACTCTGTAGACTAGGGTGGCCTCAAACTCACCAATATCCACCTGCCTCTGCCTTCTGAGTGCTGGGATTAAAGGCGTGCGCCACCATGGCCTGGCAGGTTCATAACTTTCATTCATTTTAACATCTTCTATAATTCCTAAATATATTTCTGTGAACCAGGAAAAGTAGAGCGATGTGGTGGAACACCTTAGATTGTACTTGAATGTTCCTTAGCATGAATCAATCTTTAACTATAATTTTAGAAGAGGAAAAATTCATGAAACTCCTGTAACAATATGGGAAGAATATGCTATCTGTTACCCGGAGAACATAACAATGTCAAAAGGAAAATAAGAACACATGTGACTGAAAGCTTCAAGCACTGGCTGTATGGTATTTTAGGGTTGCTAAAGAAGAATCGAATCCCAGTTTTTTAAAGACATATACTTTTGACAATAGAGAATTTCTGCACCTGACATGCAGTCTCATTGGAAACGCATCCATTTCTTTATTCATTAAAAAAAAAGAATTTATGTGTTTAGAGAAAACAGAGTACAGGATGTTGTGCCAGACATGGGGAGAATTAAAATATAGATAATTAATATAATAGAAGTATGAATAAACTTTATGGGATCTCTGATTGTGTGCAAGGTTTTACATTGAATAAATTAAAGTTCTCTTGTTATTCTGAGAAAAAGTCACAGATTGCCTCATAGTTTCAACTAACTTAAACAAATGAGACTAAGAATCACCACGCCTATGTAAAAATAGAAAAAGAGATAGCCATTTATGATACCCACTGAAGCAAATCAGACTGATCTGAAGTTTACAAGGTTCACGCTCCAGGGGTCCTCATTGCAGACAACCAGAAATAACCTGAAGAAGGTCCACAATACACTTACTACAAATATACCTCATAAACAAAGACAGGATTTCTGAAATTGGGTAATATATGTATTTATCTCATTGCCAATAATATGTTCTAGAGAGGCAAGTTTTTTCAGAAATACAGAATAAATATGTATTATAGTAGAATGAGAAATGCTTTTTAGCTCCCCCAGTAGAAAATACAATGAAGTAGTTCTCATAAGGGAAGAGATTGGAAAATCAATAACTAAACCTATTAATAAATGTTACAACGCTTGTAGATGGAACCTAAGGAGGGAGGTTCATGAGTTGAAGGTCAGCTCTTGTGACACAGTGAGGCCCCACCTAAAACAGTTAAATAAACATGAGACAATGCCTATAGTAAAGATGTGCCCAGATCAATATAAATGTTGAGGAGGATCAAATTCCATAATACTTGTGGTGCTGTTGACTTTTTGATTTTATAAACCATACCGAGTAAATGCTCTCCTTCACACTTATTTTCCGCCTTGTAATTCTGTGTCTGCTTTCTTAAACAAGGCTCTTCATCTTATACATAATTCAGGATCAAAACTTTTATTTCACTTCTGGTTTTTTATAAAAATACCAACAGCAGTTGGTATAAGGACATTGTGTGTGTGTGTGTGTGTGTGTGTGTGTGTGTGTGTGTGTGCGCGTGTTCGCATGTACAAGCTGATGCACATCATGTCTATGTTAGGTGTCACTCTTCACCCTACTTTCTGTGACAGTGTCTTAACTCCGAAAACTCGAATCTCACTGATTCTTCTAGATTTGCTAATCAGCAAGCCCTTGCCTTCTTCCCTAACATTGAAATTACAAGTACATCCTGTTCATGCCTGGGTTCTTCATGGGTGGAGAGGGTTCAAGCTCAGGGATGTATGCTTGAGTGGCAAGCACTTGAATAACCAAGCCATCTCGCAGCTTCAGGAAGGACATAGTTTCTCATAGCATTTTGGTTTTGGTTTTTTGATGCACACACTTATTATATAGCCAAAGGTGGCTTCAAAATTTCTATGTAGTCCAGCCTAAATTCAACTAGTAGCCGCTACCAGTCTCTAAAGTGATGGGATTACAGGTATGCACCAGACTTCCCAGGTTCTCAAGGCATCTTTAATCATGCTGATATGATCAAACTTGCCTAAGTCGATCTGGAAAATAAAAATGCCTAACCAAATGCCAATCACCTCCCAAATTCCAACTCTCTCCTCACTTGTGTAAGCATCCTGATTGATTCAACCTTTTCTGTACCTCCGTATATCCTTTTATGTTTTCTAGAGTCTTCCTTTGATGACAGAGGAAAAGAAGAAGAAGAAAAAGGGTAAGGAGAAAAGGAGGGAAGAACTGTATGAGGTTGGGGGGAAGAAGGAGAGATTCAGAGAAACACTTTATTCCCTACCTCTTTAAGAAAAGCGCTCCCACCTCTGCATACCTAATTAAACTTGAGTTTTAAGAGAAGTTACTGCTCCTTGAAGGTTCACTACAACTCAGTCCTCAGAAGCTTCATATACCATGTGGTTCAGAGCCAAGCTCCTGTTCTCTTGTCTGTAAACAGAGACTGCACTTTTGTTTCCTGGCCACCCAGACCCGAATAATCACACAAAAACCATATTAATTACAACACTGTTTGATGGGTGGATCATGTGTATGCTTAGATAGCTGTTACATCATAAATTAACCCGTCTCTATTTTATATTTTACCACAAGGCTCGTGGTTTGTTACCTCACATCTTGTTTCTTGGGTAGCCTCATGGCATCTACCTGACTCTGCCTTATTTTGCCCTGGATTCAGTTTAGTTTTCTTGCCAAGCTATATACTTCCCTGTCATAGGCCAAATTGGCTTCTTTATTAACCAATGGTAATAAAAACATATTTACAGCATACCGAGGGGAATCCCACATTGCCTGTCCACAAAGTCAATACCATCCCATTCATTCTACAGCTGACTGCACTAATCTTTCATTTTCTCTTAAACTACTTCATCATTTTGCACAAATTTCTAAGATGTCAGCTCCAGACTGATAAAATTATTTTTCACCAAAAATTTGAACCTTGACTAATGTCAGCAAGTGAACAACACACCCCCCAAATCAGTTTTTAATTGCTCAGTCACAGCTATAATCTTTCCCACCCCACCACATCTCTTTCTAACACACACACACACACACACACACACACACTTCTTACATCCTAAGGAACCTGCAATTCTAATCCCTCTATCTCTGCCTTACTTTGATACATATCCCTTAAGCTAAGAGAGAACTTGAGTACTTTTTGCCTTTCACTGTGTCTCGTTTCTCTCAATCACTTTGCCTTTATCCCTGATGCATTTGAGCCTGGCCCACCGGTTCCAGTTCTTCAACCACTACATATCAAAATCTTTAATGCTTTAATGCCCTACAACTACATTTTCTATGTTGAGCATGCCTAGAGGTCTATGTCTAAAGCCCTGATCATATGGAGGTGACACTGGAAGATGGTGTGACCCTTCTGAAGGCGGGGCTGAATTAGAAGGATGGTCTCTGGCTCACTGAGATGTGCCTTCAAGGGAGCTCTGGAAGCCTGGCTTGTCTGCTTCCTATCATTTGCACTCCCCAACTTGGAATGAATGTAGATTTGTTCTGCCTTTCATGTCTCACCATTTCTATTTGTCTGACCATCAGACACTGGTCATGGACTTATCATGGGTTGGAACCTAGAAAACACTGACCTAAAAGAAATCTTTTCTCCTTATAAGTTTTATTATTTGGGTATTATGTTACAGTGACAGAAATACCCATTTACAATACACATTGTGGGGGAAAACTACAGAGATCCTGTCCAATTCTTTATTTCTTCTTTGAAGTTATTACAAAAGCTATCCCTGAACAACACAATTATCGAAATTTTCAAAAGGGAGTGTACAATCTGAACTGGAATGATGTGTTCTGCCTTCCCAGTCCAAGGAATAGAGACATTAAATCAGTGTACATCCAAACCCTTTGATGCCTTGTTTATTTTCATAGATACTATATTCAAATCTCCATAATGTTCTGAATCTTCCTGTTCATGTAGCTCATGTGGAGAAAATCCATTCCATCTCATGGATATCACAGTAAAGTTAAATCACTAACCAAGTGTACTTTAACTATAAAGGTTTTTTTTTTCAATCTGTCCTAGATTTGACACATAAATACAGATTTGTTCCAGTCTAAAAATATCCTTGCCATTGACATTCCTAAAATATACTGGATCCATTTGACTGGAATCTTTGAAAGTATTATTTAACAAGATGCCAGCCACACACAAGACAACTGAAATTTTTTTACAGGGTTTCTCTGTTTAGTCCTAGCTGTTCTGAAAATTGCTTTATAGACCAGGGTAGACTCGAACTTAGAGCTCCTTCTGCCTCTGGCTCCTGAGTGGTACTGTAATTAAAGGTATGCATCACCATGCCCAGTATGACAAAAAATTATAGATAAAACCAGAAGATCAGAGATCTCTGGATTAAATTGTTGCTTCTAGATTCATTTTCTCTATCTCTCTTGCTAAGAGGGCCCCTATTATGGAGTGGGAAATGTTGTGAACAGGAGGATGTTGAGTCAGAAGAGCCAATAAAAGAAAAGAGCTATAGAGAAGGATGATGAGAAATGTTGCCAGTGACTGTGTCAGAGGAGCAGGTGGCATGAGGTTGGTGTCAGCCCAGCAGGAGGAATAACCCTGGTGGGTAAGTCTCACATAGACAAGGGACCTAGACCACAGACTCCAGAATGTCTTTTGCTTCTGCTGTGCCTTCACATGTTTGCTGCTGCCATCTTTCTCTAGTATCTGCCATGGTGTGAATGGGTATGGGGAGAAACCCACTGCCTGCCATGTAGTGTGTTTATCTCATGGAAATACCCCGTTCTTTGGGGCATTTTAACCTATGATTATTATGAAGATGATTTCGTTTTAAGTTGTATTGTCTAATTGATAAAAATAATAATGCTAGTTTAGGTAGAGTTTTGATGATAAAATACATAAACAAGGAAGTGTCATACAGCTAGAACACATGAGTTTCTACTGAGTAGTCACATAGACTGTGGCTTAGGTTAGTGATTAGGAAAAAACAATTGAGTCCCAGTAGCCCAGATAGCTTAAGTTCTTTTAACCTTAATGTTGAAAGATGCATTCACATATTTTGGCATGCATCATTAGCTGAAACAAAGCTTTATAATAACTTCATGTTAGGTCAGATGTTCTGATAACAGCTATGAGGTGAAAAACCCAAGAAGACAATCTGAAGTTTTAGAAAGGCATGTAGTTGAGTGAGGAACTCTTTAAGGTCAAAGAACAAGACTGAAGCAATCCAATTATTAATAGCTGATGTACTTTCCTTGCTAGGGTTTGTTATTGATCAAAGGTGATGATTAATTCCTTATACCCATTTCTGCCCTCAACCTCCTGTTATAAAAAAAAACTATTACATCCTAAAGGTTTAAAGTTTAAATTCTTTTTCCTGTATAAAAGTTTAGGTTTGCAATTCCTTTAAGATTTTTTTATAAGATTGGCTTTCAAGATAACTGGTTAAAAAAAAAGGTCTTTTCTTTGTAACTGCAAAATGCAGCCTGCCAACAAAAGACCTGACTGAGAAGAATACCTTGTTTTCCTACACAGTTAATCTGTAACAAGTTGCTTAGGTATGAATGTACTTGGGCTCTTGGGATAATTTGTTTTTTACCTGTAATACCTAATATGTTTAATCATGTAGGATATGGAAAACATGCTGTTTTATACTTGTATTCATTGTGATAATTGACTTGAAAAACAAAAGGTAACTACATTGTAATTTTTATATTGCCTGAAAGATTTTCCTGGGGTATATAAGCTGTAAGGGAAAGAATAAAGATAGAGTTAAAATGAATAAGAATAAGAGAGTTAAAATGAGTTAGAAGGAAAAGAAGAAGAAGAATAGAAGGAAAACATCAAGAATGAGAGAGTTGGGAAGAGAAAATCAAGAGAGTTAGAAGGAGAAGGATAACATCAAGAGAGGCAGAAGGGACAATTCTGGATAGAGATAAGAAAACATAGAAAACAGAATGAAGAATAAAGAAGGAAACCATCAAGAGAGTGTGTGAGTGTCTTTTTTGCTAACCCCCTCAGATTAAAAAAAAGTCTAGTATTTACCAATTCTGTGGACTTCCCTTTGCTGCTGGAGGCTGGTCCCCCAGGCAGAGATTCAATGTAAACCTGCATCCCACCAATCCTTTTCCTGGAGCTTAGCTTTGGAGCAGGCAGCAAGAGGAAAAGAAATACAGCCATTACAAAAGACTCTTTGCTGTCCTTTCTAGAACTACAGAGACAAAACCAATATCACTCTACTATTGATGATGCAAAGTATAGCCACAATTGCCTATATTCTTCAACATTGCCAGATTATCAAGCTTATTCCTTCACATATTATGTAACTTCCCCGCTATTTCAAATTCCTGAAGACATACATGCTTTTCTCCCTTCTCTAACACCTTAGCATGCCATGCCCTGTCTGTCATTAGATAGGCACTTGTGTAAAAGCCTGATGACCTGGGCCAATTCATTTACAGAGTTCTGGCATTAATTTAGTTGATCATGATGTGTAGTTTTTAAAAAGAGAATAATACAACTACCAGAGGGCATTCTGTAAAGTCCCCACTCATACTGATACTCAGATTGTGTCAAATAGGCGTTGGCAGGTTGAATGTGTGACTCTCGATAGAAAAATTCAAAGATAGAAAATGGTTTTTAGGACTTTCACTTTTTAAGCCTATCTGAATCCATGCAATACTCACCTCTATTCTATCTGACTTTTTCATTGCAGTGTCAGTGGAGAAGTACATTAATTTTTACCTTTATTATTATGGCAGTCAGTGTGCCATGGTGTGCATATGAAGGTCAGAAGACACTTCACAGAGTCTGTTGTCTCCTTCTACTTATCAATGAGATCTGAGGATCTATCCAGGTTATCAGGCCCGAATAGAAGTATCTTTGCTTGCTGGACCACTTCACCAGACCTCTCCCCTCGATTCAGGTAGTAGCCCTGTACATTTTGGTCCATATTGTATCTCTGACCTACTTGGGGCTTGAGTCTACCAATTTTCATTATTTCTTCTACATCTTCATCTTCTATTTTACCTGATCTTTACTGACAATTAAGGTAATCAACCATTTCAACCAAATTTGTTCAGATCTAACCTGCTTTTAAAACTTAAAAGTCATTCTCTGTTATAGGTATGCCCTCAGTTCCAGTAAAACTACAATGCTTGGTTGCTCCACCCTCTACCCTCTACCCTCTACCCTCTACCACCTAGCTGTGTTTACATCACTCACATATTTAAAAGGAAAGAAAAGCAAAAATTCAGAAATGTCACATTACCCAATAGACCATTTTAGGTACCAACTTACACATAGAGTCAAACTGCATGAATGACCTAGCAGCAGAAAACAATCATTGCCATGGCCCTTTCTGTCAGATGGTTTGTGTGACCCCTATCAGTCAACAGAAGATTGTAGTTGTAGCCTCATAGAACAAAGAAATGCAGCCCCTCCCTCACCCCCTTTGTCTATCTCATGACTAAATTCTAGATTTAGTTGCTTAGCAACAAGGATCGTTCACTTCTATATAAACAGTAACTATAGAGATCTAGCTCAATGGCAAAGTATTTGCCTAGCAAACATGAGGCTCTGGGTTTGGTTTATAGTAACAACAACAAAAATAAAATTATTTTTAAAGACAAAGTTATAAAGAACACCTAAGTCCAGCATATCTTGTTCTGATACCCACTGTCCCTATACAGCTTTGTTTCAGAACTCAGTATGACAGAGGTTGGACTGCCCTCCCACTGCCCCACTTTTATCACCTTCAGGGATCATTGATCTCTGCTTTGTAGTTTTACTTATGCCATTGCATTGACATGAATTATCAAATCACTTTTCACAAGAGGATTATGTCAACTTTCTGAACCAAGATCCAGAAGAAATTTCATTTCCATCATAAAATATTTTTCTAAATAGTCTAGATATTAGCTCTCCAACACTCTTTACAACATTATATTCTATACATTTTGTGTTATAAATGTATAAAATGCTGCCACCTGTTTTACATAAAAGCTTTTTGGATTGATTTTAGAGAGTTTGTAGCCTCAAAACTTACTATGTAGCATGGTCTGACATCAAACTTGCAGTGACTCTCCTGCCTCTGCCTCATGGGTGTTGAGATTATAGGTTTCTTGCATGCACACGTGCGCGTGCGCGCACACACACACACACACACACACACACACACACACACATTATTACAGAACCTTTAACTACATCTACTATTAAAATGACTTTGAGAAAAAAAAGTTTCAAAATAAATGTCAAGAAATTTTTGTAGAGTGTTTGACATGATGTGTAATCTATAACATTGATTTAAATATTTGTTAACTCTAGTTCTGGGATGGTTTCATACTTAAAGTATTCTTATTCATTGAAACCTCCCCCCCCCCCGCTAATTTAACTAGTAGACTAATAGCTCATGAGATAATCTTAAATTAGAAGCATTATCAATCAATTCTCTACTTCTCCACAGAAACTTCTCTGAAACTATATTAGCCATTTAAACAGAACTAGAGACTCCTTAATCTTTGGAGGGATAACTATTAACAGTACTTTCACCTTCTTTCTGTGAATAAAATCTTTTCCTTTGCCAGAAGCGATTAACAATGAATGAAACTATGTCAGTTTTTTTGCTTGTTTCTCTGATTTTCTGTGATCAAACATCTGAAAAAAAAGAGACTAAAGATGGATGCTATAAAATAATCCCACACTAGCTCATAATTGAGTGTATCAAAGGGTTATATATTTAGGGGTAGACTCACAGATCACAGTCCTCTGCACGAATGGTGAACAGGAACCAAATCCAGCAGCAGCAGCAGAGAGAGAGAGAGAGAGAGAGAGAGAGAGAGAGAGAGAGAGAATGCATGCCTTTATGTTGGCATTTATAGTATAAGAGGCCATGCCCAGTGGGCTGGTATCTTAAAGACTACTGACTGAAGGAGTTCCCATAGTACCTTCCCCTTTTGTTTAAATAAAAGAGTTCTATGCCTAATACAAAACTATATAAATAAGAAAAAATATCAAATATAAAAAATTGAATTATAACCAGCATAAATATCAAACAAGAAACATATAGTATATGTTTCAATAATTATCCTATTCTAAGGAGTCTAAGTCTTATGTTAGAAATAGCTTGGCCAAGCCATGAGAGGAAAGTAACTATGACTATGTAGTCTTCAACCCTGTCTTGAAGTAGACAGGAAATACAATCAAGCAACTTCCAAAATGTGCAATAAATGACAGAGACAACTGGCTACCTGGGCAATCATCCAAAGTCTCATTTGCAATGTTGGAACAACCAACTTTGGCTAAAGCCTAGCTAGAGTAACTGACAGATCATTTTCAAAGGCAGAAAAATTTTCAGAACCATTTTTACCTGTCTTGGAAAGGTTTGGCAGCTTTTTTTCTTGTATCCTGCTTGCCCGGTCTAGACATTCTGCATTTTGTCAGTAGATGAGGCATGAGCAGTTCCTTGCCCAAAGGCCAGTTTTGCCAAGAAGACAGTAAGCTCCAAGTGGAGTGTCTTTGGTATTCAGTATTCTCTTGGGAATAGATCAGTGCTTCCAGGAGCAATTGTGTCTCACATCAACAGAACCCTAAGTTATTTAAATGCCATATTCTACAGTTCTTTGACGTGGCTGAAGATTACCTGTCTATTCAGAATACAACCTCTAATATATCCAAGAACCTGATTAGTCTAACTATAAGTATGATAAACATGGATGACTATAGATCTGTAATACTTAATACCTATATAACTTAAAGACTAAGACTTCATATTAGAATATTAAACAATCTTTAAACAACTGTGCAACAAATGAAGACAATGACCTCAAAATTTAATCAATGTATAAGTGTCTTAATCAGAGGTAGAAATGTATAATGCAATATGATAAATATATTCTAAAGTTATATCAATATACAAAATGTCTTAAGCAGAGGTAGAAGCATATATGTATACAATATGACAGAAATAACTTTGCCTAGGTGTACGAATATTGCAAACAGAAATAGGAGCATATTGAATTTGTATCAATACACAAGAATCCATACCAATGTAAATTGCCTATAAATAATAGCTCACAAGGATTCACTATTACTCACTATTATAATTAGTGTGAGTAAGCTCATACTAATCCACCTATTATCCCGTACGATTTCCCTTTTTTTTCCAAAGAGATCCCTGAGCCTACATAATTTCCACCCTAACCCCCAACCCTATACCAACTATAATCATTCCCTAATTGATGTCCCTAACCCTGAAGACAAACTTTGTTGGGAGAGGGTACATTGTCTTCTGTAATTACTTCTAGCTGACATGGGGGCAATGTTCTTTCTATGGGATCCTGTAAAAGTAAAATGATGATTAAGTTTCAAGAGTGCTGTCTGGTATAATTGCAAATACTTTCTGAGTACTCGTTGGGGCTTTTCTGAAGTTCTTATTTGAAGTTCTGGGCAGAATATTGTAAGAAGCTGCACCATTTCAGCTAACCAAGTTGGAATCACTTTGAGCAGCTTGTACCCAAAACCAGTCTTAAAGTAGCGCTGCCAACATCATGACATCATATCAACCAGATGGAATTGTTGTTGTGGGGCCCCATTTTCTTCCTGGAAAAATCAAAGATTACTGCAGGAAAATTCATTGTCAGTTGTGAAAACTTAAGACATTATTTATATAGACATATACTCAATGAAAGGTACAATAGAGACAAAAATAGGTATGGAGAAAAGGAAAACTTTTCCTAAATTCTTTCTTCTTTCTGTGTCATACCAGATGGCTCCTAACATGAGACAGAAATTCTGAATTTTTTATTTAACAAGATGTATGGATTTAGAGAAGGATAGCCACTATCCAACTCCAAAACCAGCTCTATTTTTTAAGTAGAGATAAATACATGTTCAGATCATCAAATTTTACCATTCAGATGATACAGCATCATGAGTCAAACTTCTCTTTGCTTGTTGATTCTTTCTGAATAGCTATCTTTTCTTCTTTAGGCATCTAGATGGTGTCTCTCAACTCTTTGAAGATGAGTGTTTTCCTGCAAAGACAAGAATAGAACCCTGCCCTAACTCTTATGAGGTTTCCTTACCACCTGTCACCTCTGTGGATGAGCTGTCAATTCTTTTTCTCAAGAGGTTTCTCTTTTTCAAACCAAATCTTTATTAATTTTGATGGTATACATAGCTTTTCTTCTCCCATAGAAACAAGAGTAAAAACCCCTTCCCTAACTTAGCACATCTCCTGGTTTCCATTGTGAAATACACCAGCTGATTTAATTCAGAAGTTTTTTCTATTATCCAATGTCTCTCTGCTGCCATTGTTCCTTTCTCATTAGCATTAAGGAAGTTCAAGCTTAATAAAGCATTATTCAATCATTTCTGGGGGTATTTTTCATCTATTTCTGTTTAACATATCTTTTATAGTTTGATTTTACCTTTCTATAACTGCCTGACCTGTAGAATTCTTTGGTATACCTGTAATATGCTTTATGTTATAATAAGCAAAAAAATGTTTAATTTTCTTAGAGACATATGCTGGGACATTATCTGTCTTTATTTGTGTGGGTATATCCATGATAACCATAACTTTTAATAAATGCGTGATTACTGAATCAGCTTTTTTTGAGCTCAAAGACCTGCCCATTGAGAGCCTGAATAAGTGTCAATGGTGTGGTGTACATATTTTAATTACCCAAATTCTGTGAAGTGAAACACATCCATCTGCCAGATTTCATTCCTTTGAGTACCCTTTAGGTTATTCCCTGCAGGTAGCGGTGTTTGGTTATAGAAAGAGCAGGTAGGACATTTCCTTATAATCTTCTTAGCATGTTGCCATGAAATAGAAAACTCTTTTTAAAACCTTTTCTATTGTCATGATGTTTTATGAAATTCTGAGACCTTCAACATATCTTCCATCAATAATCGATCAATTTGTGCATTACCTTGTGCAAGAGGAGCAGGCAGACCCAGATGGGATCAGATATTTGTTATGTGTGTGGGACAACACCTATTCCTGATTATATCTTGAACCTAAATGAATAATGAAGTCAATTCTGTATCATCTTGTATAAATTCAGTATTTTCAATACACAAGGCAACTCTTTCTGCATATTGTGAATCAGTAACTATGTTGAGAGTTTCTTTAAAATCCCTTAGAACCATGAGAATAGCATATAATTCTGTCTTTTGGACAGAATTACAAGGGCTTTGTTCTACTTTAGTTAAATCTTCTGATTTGTAACCTGCCTTTCCTGATTTATTTGCATCAATATAGAGTCAATATAGAATGTACAGGCTCCAGTTATTGGTGTGTCATGTACAATGTGTGGAAGGATCCAAGTAGTTCTCATTATAAGGTTAGTTCTATCTCTTTTGATTGCTATTAATAGATTAATATATTGCTATTAATCTCTCCTAAAAAGTTGGCACAAGCTTTTTGCCATGCTTCATTGTCTTTCCATACTTTTTAGTATTTTATCAGTAGTAAAAGGCACTATAATCTCTGCTGGGTCAATACCTGCTAGTTGATGAAGTCTCAATTGTCCTTTTATTCAGAGACCTTTGCCATATAAGACTTAAATTTTTTTACTTAGTTTATGTATAAAAAGATCCATTAAAAGATAATATCTTCCTTCTGCATTAAAATTACTGTAGGGGAAATTCTGGAAGACAATATGCAATTAAGATTTGGATGCACTTGATCCACATGTGCCTGCTGCAATTTCTCTTCAGCCGCAGTTCTTTCTCAGTTTCAGCTGTTAATTCCCTGGGACTATTTAAGTCTTTGTCACCATCTAAGGTTTTGTTTAAAGAATTATTAGATCAGCTGTTATCCCAATAGCTGGTCATAGACTAGAAATGTTTCCTAACAATCTTTGAAAATCATTAAGAGTCTGCAATTGGTCTCTTCTAATTTGTGGCTTTTGTGTTCTAATTTTCTGTAAACATACTTTATAACCTAAGTAATTGACATAATCTCTTCTTTTTTTTTCAGGAGAAATATGTAGTCTCCATTAAGGAAAAAATTTCTTTACTGCTTCAAACATTGTTCCTAAAGTATCTACATTTGAATTAGATAGCAAAAAAAAAACAGATGATATTATATGTCATCCATGTAATGATAAATTATAGATTTAGGAAATTGGGGTTTTTTTTATAAATTTATTTATTTATTAAAGATTTCTGTCTCTTCCCCGCCACAGCCTCCCATTTCCCTCCCCCTCCCCAATTAAGTCCCCCGCCCTCAGCCCGAAAAGCAATCAGGGTTCCTTGTCCTGTGGGAAGTCCAAGGAACCCCCACCTCCATCCAGGTCTAGTAAGTTGAGCATCCAAACTGCCTAGGCTCCCACAAAGCCAGTGTGTGCAGTAGGATCAGAAACCCATTGCCATTGTTCTTGAGTTCTCAGTAGTCCTCATTGTCCGCTATGTTCAGAGAGTCTGGTTTTATCCCAGGCTTTTCCAGACCCAGGCCAGCTGGCCTTGGTGAGTTCCCGATAGAACATCCCCATTATCTCAGTGTGTGGGTGCACCCCTCGTGTTCCTGAGTTCCTTGCTCGTGCTCTCTCTCTTCTGCTCCTGATTTGGACCTTGAGATTTCTGTCCGGTGCTCCAATATGGGTCTCTGTCTCTGTCCCCATTCATCGCCTGCTGAAGGTTAATATTCAGGAGGATGTCTATATGTTTTTCTTTGGGTTCTCCTTATTTATCGTCTCTAGGATCTGTAATTATAGGCTCAATGTCCTTGGTTTATGGCTAGAAACCAAATATGAGTGAGTACATCCCATGTTCCTCTTTTTGGGTCTGGCTTACCTCACTCTGGATAGTGCTTTCTATTTCCATCCATTTGCATGCAAAATTCAAGAAGCCCTTGTTTTTAACTGCAGAGTAGTACTCTAATATGTATATATTCCATACTTTCCTCATCCATTCTTCTATTGAAGGGCATCTAGGTTGTTTCCAGGTTCTGGCTATCACAAACAATGCTGCTATGAACATCGTAGAGCATATACTTTTGTTGTATAATGAGGCCTCTCTTGGGTATATTCCCAAGAGTGGTATTGCTGGGTCCAGGGGTAAGTTGATCCCGAATTTCCTGAGAAACCACCACACTGCTTTCCAAAGTGGTTGCACAAGTTTGCATTCCCACCAGCAATGGATGAGTGTACCCTTTTCTCTACAACCTCTCCAACAAAGGCTATCATTGGTGTTTTTTATTTTAGCCATTCTGACAGGTGTAAGATGGTATCTTAAAGTTGTCTTGATTTGCATTTCCCTGATCGCTAAGGAAGTTGAGCATGACCTTAAGTGTCTTTTGGCCATTTGAAGATCTTCTGTTGAGAATTCTCTGTTCAGCTCAATGCCCCATTTTATAATTGGATTGATTAGCCTTTTACGGTCTAGGTTCTTGAGATCTTTATATATTTTGAAGATCAGACCTTTGTCAGTTGCAGGGATGGTGAAGATCTTCTCCCAGTAAGTGGGTTGCCTTTGTGTGTTAGCGACAGTGTCCTTTACTTTACAGAAGCTTCTCAGTCTCAGGAGGTCCCATTTATTCAATGAGGTCCTTAATATCTGTGCTGCTGGGGTTATACGTAGGAAGTGGTCTCCTGTGCCCATGTGTTGTAGAGTACTTCCCACTTTCTCTTCTATCAGGTTCAGTGTATTCGGACTGATATTGAGGTCTTTAATCCATTTGGACTTGAGTTTTGTGCATGGTGATAGATATGGATCTATTTTCATTCTTCTACAGGTTGACATCCAGTTTTGCCAGCACAATTCTTTGAAGATGCTCTCTTTTTTCCATTGTATACTTTTGGCTCCTTTATTGAAAATCAGGTGTTCATAGGTTTGGGGGTTAATGTCAGGGTCTTCTATTCAATTCCATTGGTCGACTTCTCTGTTTTTATGCCAATACCAAGCTGTTTTCAATACTGTAGCTCTGTAGTAGAGTTTGAAGTCAGGGATGGTAATGCCTCCAGACGATCCTTTGTTGTATAAGATTGTTTTGGCTATCCTGGGTTTTTTGTTTTTCCATATAAAGTTGATTATTGTCTTCTCCAGATCTGTGAAGAATTTTGATGGGATTTTGATGGGGATTGCATTGAATCTATAGATTGCTTTTGGTAGAATTGCC
Organism: Microtus oregoni; assembly: GCF_018167655.1. NCBI lineage: Eukaryota > Metazoa > Chordata > Mammalia > Rodentia > Cricetidae > Microtus > Microtus oregoni. The sequence continues at coordinate 15,913,895 of NW_024543068.1, read as the reverse complement.
ATTTTTACTATGTTGATCCTCCCAATCCAGGAGCAAGGGAGATCCTTCCATTTTCTGGTGTCCTCTTCAATTTCTTTCTTCAAAGACTTAAAGTTCTTGTCAAATAGATCTTTCACATCCTTGGTCAGAGTTAGCCCAAGATATTTTATGCTATTTGTGGCTATCGTGAAAGGTGATGCTTCTCTAATTCCCTTCTCTGTTTCCTTATCCTTAGTGCATAGGAAGGCAACTGATTTTTTGGAGTTGATCTTGTATCCTGCCACATTACTAAAGGTGTTTATCAGCTGTAGGAGTTCTTTGGTAGAGTTTTTGAGGTCGCTTATGTATACTATCATATCATCTGCAAATAACCAGAGCTTAACTTCTTCTTTTCCGATACGAATCCCCTTGATCCCCTTATGTTGTCTTATTGCTGTTGCTAGAACTTCAAGCACTATATTGAAGAGGTATGGAGAGAGTGGACAGCCTTGTCGCGTTCCTGATTTTAGTGGGATGGCTTTGAGTTTTTCTCCATTTAATTTAATGTTAGCTGTCAGCTTGCTGTAAATAGCTTTTATTATGTTTAGGTATGACCCTTGTATCCCTAATCTCTCCAAGACTTTAATCATAAAGGGGTGTTGAATTTTGTCAAATGCTTTTTCAGCATCTAATGAAATGATCATATGGTTTTTTTTCTTTCAGTTTATTTATATGGTGGATTACATTGATAGATTTGTGTATGTTGAACCAGCCCTGCATCTCTGGGATGAAGCCTACTTGATCATGATGGATAATTTTTCTAATGTGTTCTTGGATTCGGTTTGCCAGTATTTTATTGAGAATTTTTGAGTCAATATTCATGAGTGAGATAGGCCTGTAATTCTCTTTCTTGGTTGGGTCTTTGTGTGGTTTTGGTATCAGGGTAACTGTAGCTTCATCAAAGGAATTTGGCAATGACTCTTCTGTTTCTATATTGTGAAATACATTAAGGAGTATAGGTATTAGCTCTTCTTGGAAGTTCTGGTAGAATTCTGCATTGAAACCATCTTGTCCTGGGCTTTTTTTGGAAGGGAGATTTTTGATAACGGTTTCTGGTTCTTTGCGACTAACAGGTCTATTTAGATCATTCACCTGGTCTTGGTTTAGCTTTGGTATATGGTACTTATCTACAAAAATGTCCATTTCGTTTGCATTTTCTAGTTTTGTGGCATACAGGCTTTTGTAGTAAGATCTAATGAGTCTCTGAATTTCCTCTGTGTCTGTGGTTATGTCCCCCTTTTCATTTCTGATCTTATTTATTTGCGTGTTCTCTCTCTGTCGTTTAATTAGTTTGGATAGGGGTTTGTCGATCTTGTTGATTTTCTCCAAGAACCAACTTTTTGTTTCATTGATTCTTTGGACTGTTTTCTATGTTTCCATTTTGTTGATTTCTGCCCTCAGTTTGATTATTTCCAGTCTTCTACTCCTCCTGGGCGCGTCTGCTTCTTTTTTTTTCTAAAGCTTTCAGTTGTGCTGTTAAGTCTCCCATGTATGCTTTCTCTGTTTTCTTTAAGTGGGCACTTAGTGCTATGAACTTTCCTCTTAGCACTGCTTTCATCGTGTCCCATAGTTTTGAGTATGTTGTCCCTTTATTCTCATTAAATTCAAGGAAGACTTTAATTTCTTTCTTGATTTCTTCCTTGACCCAGGTGTGGTTCAGTAGTTGACTGTTCAGTTTCCATGAGTTTGTCGGCTTTCTGGAGGTAGGATTGTTGTTGAATTCTAACTTTAATCCATGGTGATCTGATAAGACACAGGTGGACACTGATTTTTTTTTGTATCTGTGGAGGTTTCCTTTGCTTCCGAGTATGTGGTCAATTTTCGAGAAGGTTCCATGAGCTGCAGAGAAGAAGGTATATTCTTTCCTATTTGGGTGAAATGTTCTATAGATGTCTGTTAAGTCCATTTGCTTCATTACCTCCAGTAGTTCTCTTAATTCTCTATTAGGTTTCTGTCTGATTGACCTGTCCATTGCTGAGAGAGGTGTATTGAAGTCTCCTACTACTAGTGTGTGTGGTTTGATGTCTGCCTTGTGTTTTAGTAATATTTCTTTTACATAAGTGGGTGCTTTTATATTAAGGGCGTAAATATTCAGGATTGAGATGTCATCCTGACAAATTGTTCCTGTTATGAGTATAAAGTGTCCATCTTGATCTCTTCTGATTGATTTTAGTTTGAAGTCAGTTTTGTTAGAAATTAATATGGCCACATCTGCTTTTTTCTTAGGACCATTTGCTTGAAAGACCTTTTCCCAACCCTTTACTCTGAGTAGATGCCTGTCTTTGTGGTTGAGATGTGTTTCTTGCAAACAGCAGAATGTTAGATCCTGTTTTGTATCCAATCTCTTAGCCTGTGCCTTTTTATAGGTGAATTGAGACCATTAATATTAAGTGATATTAATGACCAGTGGTTGTTTACGCCGGATATTCTTATTGTTTTTGGAAGTAGAATTTGTGTGTCTGCCTTCTTTGAGTTGTGCTAGTGAAGGGTCGCTAGATGCCTCAGTTATTGTAGGCAGTTTTGGCTATGTTGGATTCCTTGGGTTGAGATTTTCCTTCTATTATATTCTGTAGGGCTGGATTCGTGGCTACGTATTGTTTAAATTTGTTCTTATCCTGGAATGTCTTTTTTCTCCATTGATAGTGAACAATAGCTTGGCTGGGTATAGTAGTCTGGGTTTGCATCCATGGTCTCTTAGTTTCTAAAGTACCTCTATCCAGGACCTTCTGGCTTTCATGGTTTCCATAGAGAAATCAGGTGTAAGTCTGATCGGTTTACCTTTATAAGTTACTTGGCCTTTTTCCTTTGTAGCTCTTAGTATTCCTTCTTTAACCTGTATATTTTGCATTTTGATTATTATATGGCGAAGGGATGTTTTCTTTGATCCAGTCTGTTTGGTGTTCTGTATGCTTCTTGAATATTCAAAGGAATATCTTTCTTTATGTTGGGAAAGTTTTCTTCCATAATTTTGTTCCAAATATTTTCTGGGCCTTTGAGCTGTGACTCTCCTCCTTCTTCTATTCCTATTATTCTTAGGTTTGGTCTTTTTATTGTGTCCCATAATTCCTGAATGTTTTGTGATGAGAATTTGTTGGCTTTGCAGTATTCTTTGATCAGAGCGTTTATTTTCTCTATGGTGTCCTCAGAATCTGAGATTCTTTCTTCTATTTCTTGTATTCTATTGATTGTGCTTATTTCTGTAGGCTCTGCTCGTTGATCTTCATTTTCCATATCCAGCTTGTCCTCAGTTTCTGTTTTCTTCCTTGCTTCCATTTCAGTTTTCAATTCTTGAACTGTTTCCATTACCTGTTTGATCGTTCTTTCTTTGTTTCCCAGGGTATTATGTGTAGTAATAAGAGCGGCGGGGCTGCGTCCCCAGCACCTCGGCTGCCTGCTCGGCTAGCTTATGCCCCGAAATAACAACACACAAACTGTATTCATTTAAACACTGCTTGGCCCATTCTCTTCTAGGCTAATTCTCACATATTAATTTAGCCCATTTCTAATCATCTCTGTGTAGCACCCCAAGGTGCGCTTACCGGGGAGATTCTAGCCTAGTCCTCCTGGGTTGGAGCTTCATCCTGGGAGCAGGGCATGGCGTCTCTCTCAGGCTGCTCCCGAGAGGAGAGCTGTCAAGAGTCTGACCTCACTTCCTCTTCCTCCCAGCGTTCTGTTCTGTTTACTCCTCCCACCTAACTTCTAACCAATAAAATGGGCCAGGGCAGTTCCTTTATTAGCCAATGACCTTCCTCTATCAATTATGTACGTATTTACTCATTTCTTCAAATTTTTGGTTATACTTCTCATCCACTTCTATAAGGGCGTTTTTCACATGTTGTTTAAGGGACTCTATTGCTTTCATAAAGTCAATTTGTTCCACTTCTTCTGTGTTAGGGTGTTGAAGACCTTCTGTTGTAAGATCATTGGGTTCTGGTGTTTTCATGCTGTTTTTCAGATTATTGGGTGAATTCTTGCCTTGGCACCTGCCCATCTCCTCCTATCGATGCTATCTAAGGGGTCTGTTAAAACTGGTTCAGGTTTCCTTGCTGGCCAGGGGCTCCTCTTACAAAATGCCCTTGCTCTGTTTCCTGGTTCCTGCCGGGGGCCAAGATCCCTCTCACCCCTCAGAAGGGTCTTCAAGAATAGGACCTGGCTTCTCCTTTGTCAGGGACCTCCCCAACCAAAGGCCTACCTCTTTGATTTAATTGTAGTGGGGCGATCTGCTCTCGGTGTTGCGCGCGGTCCCTGCAGCCTGCTCTGCTGCCACGATGGTTCCCGCCGCCTGCGGCCTGTGTCCTCTGCTGCTGCTCTGGTCCCAGCTGGTCCCAGCTGGCCGCGGAGGGCATCCTCCGGCCCCCTCCGCAGTCCGGTGTTCCTGCTGCCTCTGCTGTCTGTCCGGTGTTCCAAGGAAATTGTTTACATTAGTATTATTTCCAATGGCTGACTTACAAAGTATTGGACGGAATGGGGATATTGAGCATTCCCTGTAGGAAGATGGTCCATCGATATCTCCTATTATAAGTAGGCACTGTGAAGGCAAATTTTTTCTCTGTTCTTTTTTTTGTAAAGGTATAGTGAAGAAAAAATCTTTTTAAATCAGTAACTATAAGAGACCATCCTTTAAGTAATAGGGAAGGCAAAGGAATTCCAGATTTTAGGGGGCCTATAGGTTGAATTGCCTTGTTGACAGCTCTTAGACCTGTCACCATTCTATGTTTTCCTGATTTCTTTTTAACAACAAATACAGGAGAATTCCAAGGACTGGTTGATTCTTCAATATGGCAAGCATTTAATTGCTCCTTTACCAGCTTTTCTAAAGCTTGAAGTTTCTCTTCTGCTAAAGGTCATTGTTTAACCCATATTAGTTTCTCAGTTAATCATTTTAAAGGTAGGGTTGTTGGCACCTCTAAAAGTTTGCTAGTTACTCAGTGTTCTTATATAGCCTGAATGATGACCTTTGTGTATAGTACCTTGTAATATCCTTCCCAGAAACCTAAGTTTTTTGAACTTCAGAAGTGTTAATTTGAGTATTCTATTGTTATAGCCGGTCATGACCCCTTAAATTTATCTGCAATATTAGCCACATATGGCCTCAGAATTTCTCTCTGTCCTTCTAGCCCTGTGTATTCAACTCGTCTCGAGCTTTGTTTCACTTGAGATAGGGTTCCAACTCCTAGGAATTGAACATCTGCCTCCTGAAAAGGGCAATTCAGATGTCAAGATTTTGGAGTAATGATAATCACATCTACACCCATGTCTAGTAATCCCTCAATTATATTGTCATTTACACACACTCTTAGCTTTGGTCTTTGATCATTTATGAAAGTCTGCCACAATATGTTTCCTATTTTCTATTGGAATTTTTTATTCATCTGCTATATTTATCCCATCATCCAGAGCAGCATGGTCTACAGCAAGCAACAGATTTTTAAATTTTTCTGATGATATCTGTCCTCCACAGTGACTGAAAATGACTGGATCATGTTTGACTTGGGGGACTGTGAGAGACTCCTCTATTAATAAGCACAAAGAAGTCACTTCCCAAAGTTGCAAAGAAATGAAACTTCTACCAGAGAAGCCTTGAAGTATGTCTTTTCTGAGAATTCAGCTCAGCAGGTACCTTGAATATAGCCTTATGAGACTATGATCTAAGGAACTAGCTAATCCATGCTCAGACTCTTCACTTAGAGAAAGTAGGATAATAAGTACATGTTTCTTTGAGCTACTAAATTTGTTGTAATCTGCAGTATAGAAAACAAATATACCTCAGACACTTGATACATCAAGTCTACCAGAGATTTTTTTTTCCAGTGGCACACCATCCCAGTTCATTAATATTGGCAAATTAGTCACCAGAACACCAACTTATACTAGGGCAGCCTGTATTCCACCCACTACCAGCAACAGAGTTCCTATTGTAAGTTTCTGCTGCTGCACCAGACTCTGAAGTACCTGGAAGCTAAAATCTAATCTAACCTTAAATAAAGTAGAGAAAATACAACTTAAACACAAAGTCAAGGAAGGTATAGTTGGATCTATCAAGCGGCAAAACATAACATTGTAAAGCAGTGGTTCTCAACCTTCCTAACACTGTGATCCTTTAATAGAGTTCCTCACGTTGTGGTGACCCCAATCATAAAATTACTTTTGTTGTCACTTTACAACTGTAATTTTACTACTGTTATGAGTCATAATGTAAATATCTGATATGAAGGATATCATAAAGGAATCATTCAACCCATAATGGGGTCAGGACCCATAGGCTGAGAACTGTTATTATTAAGGGGAAACGTGACATTGCTTGAGGCAATCTCCAATGGTATGGAATTTCTTTAGTTTTTAGTATTTCAAGACAGGATTTCTCTATTTGTATTCCTGGCTATCCTGGAACTCTCTCTCTGTAGACCAGGCTGGCCTCAAACTTACAGAGATCTGCCTGCCTCTGCCTCCTGAGTGCTGGGATGAAAGGCATGTGCCACCACTGCCCAGCAATGGTATGAGATTTTATACCCTGACAAGAGATTTAGGACATGGTACAAGCTTGCTTTTGGAATGGTTTCTAAAAGCAATGTTCACACAGAGAAGGTTTGATCATGGCTGGTTTTTTTCTGCTGCAACTGAGTCAGGAAAATCTGTTAGAGGAGCTGCAGAATGCTGCCAACAAACAGCAAGAAGCTATGTTAAACTCTGTAATTTTTTATTTTTGTCTAGAGTTCCCTTTCAAGCCCTCTCAGGTTTTACTTGGAGTTAGTTGACCATATTGGAGCACCAGTTGTTGGAGGAGGACCTGCTTGTTTGTCCTGGCTGCCCAGATATCTTAGAAATAACCACACAGAAATTGTATTAATTAAATCACTGCTTGGCTCATTAGATTTAGCCTCTTATTGGCTAACTCTCACATCTTGATTTAACCCATATCTATTAATCTATGTATTGCCACATGGCAGTGGCTTACCAGCAAAATTCTAACCAGCGTCCGTCCCAGGCAGAGAATCCATGGCGTCTCTTGACTCTTTCCTTCTCCCAGCCTTCAGTTCTGTCTTCCCCACCTACCTAATTCTGCCCTATCAGTAGGCCCAAAGCAGTTTCTTTATTAACCAATAAAAGCAACACAAAGACAGAAGGACCTCCTACACCAAAGGGCCTAAAGGGGCCTTAGAGACAGACATGCTAAAATAAATTTATTATACATGATCAAAATGATAATAATGTTCCCTGGGAATATCCAAAGAACAGATCATTGCCATGTGGGGGCAGGGTTAGTAACAGGAACACTAGAATTATGAAATGATCCAGTGTTGACCCTATACAGCAGGGTTGAGAATAGGATAGGATGATGCTATGGGATCGATCTCACAAAATCAATGGTGATAGTTTGATTCTGGACACATAAAGACCAAAGAACAAAAAAGCATATCCATCTTGGGGTGGAGTGTGAGATCACAACTATCATTAGGCTGCCAAGGTCAGACTGAGAGTTAAATCTGGGCTAATAAAAGGATTTCAGAATCCTTAGGAATAAAATAAAAGGGGTACCAAGAAAAATAATTGCTTCATTTCTGTTCAACAGTCAAAAGATAAAAGACAGACAACTGAGAAATAGAAAGCAGATGCTTCTCTAAAAGGTTAATTGATATATGTATCCATTTTTGGACCTGAACTTGCTTGAGATATGGAACCCACTGAATGAAAAAGTGATTACAGACCTAGGAAAAAGTATTCTGCATCACTATGACAAATATAGGCTGTAGTGAGCCGGACAGGATCGCCATTACAAGATGGTGCCGACATCCTGTCTTGTTGGTTATAAACAACTCCACATTTGGCTATGGCTTTGAGAGCTGCGCGTCCCCGCTTCCCGCATGCGCGGTGGATGAGGATCCTTGAGCCTATCCCGATGCGGTTTGGTGTCAGCTGTTGGTGGCAGCCAATCACAGGGCGACCCGTGTGCCAATTCCCTATTTAAGCGGCTGCCTAAGTGCCCCTGGCCCCTTCGCTTCATGCTGTCTCTCCCCTTAGCTCCCTGCCCCTTCGCTCCCTGCCCCCTTTGCTTCATGCTCTCCCTGCCCTTCCCTTCTTGCCCCTTGTTCTCCTGCCCCCCTCGTTCCCTGCTCCCCATCAATCAAGGGCACTCCAGTAAAAGCGTGTTCTGAGTAGAATCCTGATGTGGTGGTCATTCTTCATCGCCGGTCGAGAAGTCCGCCACAATAGGCCCTTCACTAGAGGTAACTGTGGCTACTTACTCTAACTATGCAGGGGAAAGGGTTATCTATGTAATATTTCTATTACATTAGGACACAGAAATAAGTTGATATTTCTGACCAAGAACTCAAACTGCTACGATGGCCTTTTAATTAGAATAAAAAGTAAATAAGGGCTAGGTGACAAAATCTGGGCTAATGTGTGTGGGTCACAGATCTCAAGGACCTAAAGTTCTGATGATTCTGCCACCATTTGCCACAACACGGATTGTCTAGATATCTCATACATCTTTTCTCTTGTATATATTAATATAATGAAATTATATTAATAAAGACAGAAATAGAAGAGACTGTGATTACATTGGAAGCCTTGCTAAAACATATGAACTCAGAGGTTGGGTGATGCTGATGGTATCTGTAGTAGAAAAGGATGCTAAACAGTTTGTGGCTAGAATCACAGTGTATATCTCTGGGGTTCTAGAAGAGGCATGTCTTCTGATAGAAAATTAAAAGGTGCAATATTATGTATCATTAAAAACAACTCTTGGCATAGGAATCGGCTACCTGAATTATATAGATATCAAGTGATTTACATTGTCACAGAAAGTACCTAACTATAAAAATCCAAGTGGTCATATAGCCAGATTTTTCAACAATGAGCTAAATTTTCTCATTTCCATGAAGTCTTAAGATTTGAGTCTGCAATAATTAATAAAAAGTGTCAAATTCAAGCCCAGTTTTAACCACGATCAGTGGATAAAACGAGGTATTTAAGAAGGTAATCCAAGTTCTATGGCATTGGCCTTTCTCATTCAGTTCCCGTTTCTTGCTGTGGGAATAATCCTATGTTTAAGTAGCTGAACGAGAACTTTTAAAGTTCAATCTGGGTTTAAGTAAAGGTCAGTGTGTTATGGGTATACACACCAGAAATGCCCAGAAGCTTAGCCACCTTTGTAGGGTTAAGACAGCCCCTTTAGGGGGCGGGGTTTGCCTCGGGCGAATGCCTGCCAATAAATGGGCGCATGGCTCAGCAGCTCGGCCCTTTTTTCCCTCCCTACATCCTGTACTACGCTGGAACTCTGGTTCTGTAAGTTTATCATTAAAGTGGTAAATATTCTTTGATATCTGCATTGCATTTATTTTGCGCGGATACACACCTTGCCTTGCTCAGTAGTAGAGCTGGATAGAAATGCAAGAGAAAATATTCATACTGGGCTGAGCTTCGAACCATACACATGGACATCCATTTTGTAGAGAAAGCAACGTGTACAAGCTCCTTGGAAATAGTACAATATCTGGCTAGTTGTAGAGGGATCTACCAGAATAATAACTAGAAGGAGGAAAAATAGGATGGAGATACAGATATGTGGTGCTGGTAGTTTTACTTTTAAGGAAAATAACACTGAATATGAGACATGCCCCTTTCTTCCTACCAGACTTATCAGGTCACACCACAAACAGCCTTGATGCCAGATCCAAGTGGGTAGCATCCTCCCATTCAAGATCCATGTTGCTAGGGCCTTCAGTGAATGTTCTTCCTAGCCCCTAAAGTATCAGCACTAAGAGGCCAATCTACCAGCTCTGCAACACTTCTATCCTTGATTCCTTAATAACCAGCACGACCCAAACAGCACCCTGTCCTTCAACTCAAGGTCCTAAACTGAAACTTGTGAGAAAATAATCTAGTTTTCCACAGCCCAACTGTGATCTTTTTCTGAAGGTGTAGCTCGTCCTCTGGGAAATCCTACCATTATGTACTGAGAAGTTGTTTAGCTTCTAGCCCTCTAATACCTTTTCAGCTTCCTCCTATAGTGATTTTTTTTCCTGGTGCAATTTCTCTTTTAAGGATGGAATTTCATGGATACAAGACATGGCTTCAGCAGTGATTCCAATAGAAATCTAATGCAAGTTGTTTTTGGCACGTTGATAGCCTTTAAACAGAATCCCATCAGTTCTCAGAGAAGACCAAGAGCTTACAGTGCTGGCCTTATGTCTCTCCTTGTCTCAGTCTCAGAAGAAAGCTCAGTGAAAATCAAAATATGAGAATTGTACTGTATGTTCCACACTAACTTCAGAAATATAAATAAAATTGTGTAAAAGAGAATATATAAATATTTCTTTCAAATTTATAAATAAAACACGATAAATGAATAAACAAAACATATAATTAAGTCCCATCAAAGTACTAATGATATTTACATAGAAATATAAACACTCAAAGTCCCAGAGACCCCAAACAGTTTTCACACGCCCACTACCATACCCCACCACATATGTGATTACTGGACCCTTGACCCAGAATGCCCCTGAAGAGGAGCCTTATCAGTATTCCCTAGAGGCATGGACCCACCTTCACCTGGAAGAAGAGTGACCACCTAAGCCACAGGCCCCACCTGCACTCACTGGAGGAAAAGATGGGCAGATGGCAGTATAAGAACACATCCAATAACATAAAGACCAATATGGTAACACCAGAACTAGTGGTCCTACAACATGAAGACCTGAACATCCTAACACAGAAGGAGAAATAGAAGATGACCTTCGGGCTGGAGAGATGACTCAGAGGTTAAGAGCACTGGCTGATCTTCAGGAGGTCCTGAGTTCAATTCCCAGCAACCACATGGTGGCTCACAACCATCTGTAATGAGACCTGGTGCCCTCTTCTGACCTGCAGGCATACAAGGAGGCTGAACACTGTGTACACAATAAATAAATAAATCATTAAAAAAAAAGAAAATGACCTTCAATATAACTTTATGAAGAAGATACAGACCATTAAAGAGAAAATGAAAAATTTCTTTAAAGAAACAGAGGAAAAGACAAAAAATTAGAAGAAATTAATAAATCTATTGAAGAAACCCAAGGGAAAAAATAACAATCAAACAAGTGAAAAAAAACAGCTCAAACAGTTCAAGATTTGAAAACTGAAAGAGAGGCAATAAAGAAAGCACAAACAAGGGAATTCTGGAAATGGAAAATCTGTATAAACAAACAGGAACTACAGATGCAAGTATAACCAACAGATTATAAGAGATTAAAGAGAGATCTCAGTAGTTAAAGATATTATAGAGGAATTAGATTCAGGGTCAAAGAAAACATTAAATCCTTGACAAAAAAAAAAAAACCAAGAAGTCTAGGACACCATGAAAAGACCAAATTAAAGAATGATAGGGATAAGAGAAGGAGAAGTCCAACTCAAAGGCACAGAAAATATATTCAACAAAATAATAGAAGAAAACTTTCTTGATAAAGGAGCTAAAAGTATACAATGGAAGAAAGAAAGCATCTTCAACAAATGGTGCTGGCACAACTGGATGTCAACCTGTAGAAGAATGAAAATAGACCCACATCTTTCACCGTGCACAAAACTCAAGTCCAAATGGATTAAAGACCTCAATATTAGCCCAAACACACTGAAAAGGATAGAAGAGAAAGTGGGAAATACCCTACAACAGATGGGCACAGGAGATCGCTTCCTATGTATAACCCCAGAAGCACAGACATTAAGAGCAACATTGAATAAATGGGACCTACTAAAACTGAGAAGCTTCTGCAAAGCAAAGGACACTGTCACTAAGACACAAAGGCAACCTACTGACTGGGAGAAGATCTTCACCAACCCCGCAACAGACAAAGGTCTGATCTCCAAAATATATAGAGAACTCAAGAAACTAGACTTTAAAATGCTAATTAACCCAATTAAAAAATAGGGCACTGATCTGAACAGAGAATTCTCAACAGAAGAAGTTCAAATGGCCAAAAGACACTTAAGGTCATGCTCAACTTCCTTAGCAATCAGGGAAATGCAAATCAAAACAACTTTGAGATATCATCTTACACCTGTGAGAATGGCTAAAGTCAAAAACACCAACGATAACCTTTGCTGGAGAGGTTGTGGAGGAAGGGGTACCCTCATCCATTGCTGGTGGGAATGCAATCTTGTGCAACCACTATGGAAGTCAGTGTTTCGGTTTCTTAGGAAATTCGGGATCAACCTACCCCTGGACCCAGCAATACCACTCTTGGGAATATACCCAAGAAATGCCCTATCATATGACAAAAGCATATGTTCAACTAGGTTCATAGCAGTATTATTTGTAATAGCCAGAACCTGGAAACAACCTAGATGCCCTTCAATGGAAGAATGGATGAAGAAAGTATGGAATATCTACACATTAGAGTACTACTCAGCGGTAAAAAACAATGACTTCTCGAATTTTGCATGCAAATGGATGGAAATAGAAAACACTATCCTGAGTGAGGTATCCCAGACCCAAAAAGATGAACATGGGATGTACTCACTCATAATTGGTTTCTAGCCATAAATAAGGGTCACGGAGTCTACAATAGGTGAATCTAAAGAAGCTAAGTAAGAAGGGGAACCCAAGGAAAAACATATAGTTATCCTCTTGGCTAAAGGAAGTAGACAAAATTGCCGGGGAGAAAATTGGGATCTTGGGGTGGGGAGGGTTGGGGGTAAGGGGAGATGGGGAGAGAAAAGTTAGAAGGGAAGGAGGTCGGGCCTTGGGAAAGCAGGAGGATTGGGATAAAGGAAGGTTGGACAGGGGAGCACGGAACCACAATTCTTAGTTAAGGGAACCACTTTAGGGTTGGCAAGAGACCTGACCCTAGAGGGGCTCCCAGGTGCCCAAGCTGAGGTCCCCAGTTAGTTCCTTGGGCAGTTGAGAATAGGGAACCTGAAATGACCCTATCCTTGAGCAATACTGACGAATATCTTGCATATCATCATAGAACCTTCATCTGGTGATGGATGGAGATAGAGACAGAGACCCACACTGGAGCACTGGACTGAGTTCCCAAAGTCCCAATGAGGAGCAGAAGGAGGGAGAACATGAGCAAAGAAGTCGGGACCACGAGGGATGCACCCACCCACTGAGACAGTGGAGCTGATCTATTGAGAGCTCACCAAGACCAGCTGGACTGTGACTGAAAAAGCATGGGATAAAACTGGACTCTCTGAACATGACGAACTATGAGGGCTGATGAGACGCAAAGGACAATGGCACGGGGGTTTGATCCTACGTAATGTGATGGCTTTGTGGGAGCCAAGCCAGTTTGGATGTTCACCTTCCTAGATATGGACGGAGGTGGGAGGTCCTAGGTCTTACCACAGGGCAGAAAACCCTGACTGCTCTTTGGACTGGAGAGGGAGGGGGAAAGGAGTGGGGGGAGGGGGAGAAGGGTGGGAGGAGGGGGCGTAGGGGGGGATGAGGGGGAGGGAAATGGGAGGAAAAAAAATTAAAAAAAAAAGAAAAGAAGTAGAAAATAAAAATAAAAAAAAAGAAAACTTTCCCAATCTAAAGAAGGATATGCCAATGAAGGTACAAGAAGCTAACAGAACACCAAGTAGACTGGACCAGAAAAAGTCCCCTCACTATATAATAATCAACACACTAAACATACAGAATAAAGAAAATTTAGATACATATGAAAAAGGCCAACTTACATATAAAGCCAGACCTATCAGAATTACAACTGATTTCTCAATTTAAACTCTGAAAGTCAGAAGGTCCTGGTCAGATATGCTGCAGAAACTAAGAGATCATGGGTGTAAGCCCAGATTCTATACCCAGCAAAATTTTTAATCACCATAGATGGAGGAAACAAGATATTCCATGACAAAGCCAAATTTACATATTATCTATCCACAATACCAACATTACAGAAAGTACTAGAAGGAAAACTCCAACCCAAGGATGTTAGCTAGACAGATAAGATACAAGCCTTAGAAAGCCTTATAAGTGTTTTGCTATAAATATGTCCTAATTTCCCCAAGTGGCTCCCCCTTTGTTTGCAGCCCTGGGGCTTTGCCATAGGCTCTCCGGATCACTGAGCACACAATGCTTGGCTGAGCACAGCATTGTTATGTAACAGCATCTCTGGCTTTGCTCATCAGAGCTTGTCAGCCTCTTGCCTCACTCTCCTCTCCTCATGACATGGTGTAAACTTTGGGATCTTGGTCTTGTCTGCCCTCAGTGGACTACATTTGCTTTTGTCCATGGCCCCCTTCCGGGCATCTATCTGGACTTGGGTCCTCCTGGGAGGTTCTCTCTGGCTATCTGTGCTCTGGGTACTGTTGTGCCCTGTCTGTTCCCATAGCCCGCCAAAATGGCGCTTCACTACCTCTGAAGTTGTTATTCCCAGGAAGGTCCCCCAGAGGATGGGTAGAAGTGATATGCCAGCCGAGATCACCTACAGCATGCGCTTCAGGGGACAAAGACACGTGGTCCACATGAAGCTCAAGAAGAACATGATTCCTGAAAATTTTCCTGTATACACTACTAACGACCAAGGAGCCGAGCAGGAGGACTACCCATTTGTTCCTCGAGACTGTTACTTCTACAGCTACCTGGAAGGGGTCCCTGGGTCCCAGGCCACACTAGACACCTGCAATGGAGGTCTCAATGGCATGCTACAGGTGGATGACTTCACTTATGAAATCAAACCACTGGCATCTTCTTCCAAATTTGAGCACGTAATTTCTCTGCTTGTGGTGGAAGAAAGATCACGTGAGTCTAAAAGGTGTAGAAACAAAGAGCAGGTGGCAGAGGCAGATAAGTCCCTTGAAGAGACGAAGCTTGTTGGGAGTCCCAGAGCAGCTCCAGTCTACTTGTGGCGCGTGCATGTGAAAGTACTACGAGTCCACTACACGATGACTTCTACATTAGCTAAGGCAATCAACAACTTTACCCGTTCGCTTGAGTTTATATTGGTTATGAACAGCATATCAGACACCATTTACAAGCTAAGTGGCATAGCTGTCTTTGTACGTGCTATATGTTTTTGGGAAAAAGACCAAATAGATATAACCAATTCTGCAAACAATGCTTATTCCCTTTTGGACTCATTTGGTAATTATAAATCAAGGTTTCATAATGATTTAAAGGCCTCCACTTCAGTCATTTTAACAGGATTTAGAATTCAACAATATGAATACATGGGTCAGAGTAACACTCTGTGCCAGCAAAACCGGGCAGTGTCATATGTAAATGCTGCAAGCCGCCATGTGTTTCTGATAGCAGTTTTTATGTCTCACTCAACAGGTCATGTTATGGGTTTACAGCATGATGCTCCAGGCTGTTATTGTTTCAGAAGAAGCAACTGTCTCATGCATGATTATCCCATTCTCACGGATATGTTAAGTAATTGCTCCCAAGCTGCAGTACATAAGAGGATCCATGAATGGGACGAATGCCTGAGTGAAAATCGTGTTCAATATGACAATTTTAAATATGTAGTTCCTCGCTGTGGAGATAAGAAGGTGGATGAGAATGAGGAATGTGACTGCGGCTCCTTGAAAGAGTGTGCCTTCAACAAGTGCTGTACAACCACTTGCATCTTTACTCAGGGCACTACTTGTAATATAGGAGGTTGCTGTAAGGAGTGTACATTTGCACCATTTGGAACTTTGTGCAGAGACAAACTTGGCATTTGCGATCTTCCAGAATACTGTGATGGAACCTCCCAGAATTGCCCGGAAAATTTTTACATCCAGGACGGAACTCCCTGCTCACCACTAGCAGTTTGCATGTCAGGAAATTGCAGTGATCGTAATTTGCAGTGCCAAGCACTTTTTGGATATGAAGTTAGGGATGCAGACCCAATATGTTATAAATTAAATACCATAGGTGACCGATTTGGAAACTGTGGAGTAAAGAAACAGCGAGGAGGAAGCACACCTCTCGCGTGTGAAGATGACGGTATTTTTTGTGGACTGCTACATTGTGATGGTGTCAGTCGTGTTCCTGGTGGTGGTGAGCACACTACATTTCATCACATAAAGGTGCGAGGTATTAAAGAAGAGCAATGCTTTGGGTATGATGCACACCATGGGACAGAAGTTCCGGAAATGGGGCTTGTAGTGGACGGTGCAAATTGTGGACCAGGGAAATTCTGCAAAGATAGAGCCTGTGTTTTTCATCAAGACTTTCATTTCAGATGCAACATCAGCCACTGTAATTTCAGAGGGGTATGTAACAACAGAGGCAATTGTCACTGTATGCAAGGTTGGCAGCCACCAAACTGTGAACAAAGAGGAGCAGGTGGCAGTCCAGACAGTGGCCCTTCAATTTCCTCTAAGAAAAGGTTTCGAGCCAAAATACATGTGAGTGTGAACAGGATATTACTTGTCTTATTTACTCGTATGGCTCTTATCTTGGTGTCACTTCTTTTTGGTGGAATTTCAAAAGCAATAATAGCTATAGACACCAGAAAGAGACGTCCTCCTGTAAAAGAGAATTGATTTCATTCCATACGAACTGGAGTCACACCATGAACAAAATCATGTCAAGAAATCAAAATCGCTACAAGAAATGATCAATGATTTCCTCTGACAGCCATGTACTTTCCCAAGTCTGAGATTTTCATCATGAAATAAAATCAGAGGAGTTAAAATTCTGCCTCTATGTTTAAATTTGCGCTTTATAATTGTTTCTTAAAATCTCACTTCCTCTCTCCTCTCCTTTCCCTCCCTCCATCTTCATTTCTTCTCCGCCCCCTCTACTTGTAAATGTGGGTGCAGATGCTTGTGGAGGCCAGAGTCACAGTTCTTGGAGTCAGAGTTGCAGGTGGCTGTGGGTAACCCATCGTGGATGCTGAGAACCAAACTCTGGGTCTCTGCAAGAGCAGTAAACATTCTTAACTGTTGAGTCTTAATATCACATAATTTATCATGTCTGAGGTTTTATTTGGAGTTTAATTGTTTTTGTCTTGTTTGGTGGTGCTGAGCAGCACAGTCAAGAACCCCGAGCCTTACCCAAGCCAGGTAAATGCCCTGCCACTCTACTGTGCCCCAACATTTGGTCACATTCTTTTTACTCCTATATGTAAATCCATCTTTCAGATCATTTTTCATGAAAAAAGAAAACATTTTTATGGTGTTCATGTTAAAAGTTTTCTAGATGCCTGTGTCAAATATGGGCTGCATTAGTGTGTGCTACTATGAGCATTGCCCTGGTCTGCTTGCAACTCTAGTAGATAATTCTCTGTTTTGTTGTTAATAGAAAATTAGTCTCAAGAGGGACATTTGTGAATTAAATGGATGCATGAATGAAGGAAACATTCACGTTTTTAGACATCAGAATTTATGTAGCGGTGCTGAACTTTGCTATGTGACAATGGGAAAATTCTTTGTTTTGTCAAATACCCAGGGATTGCACTCAGCATCTAAGATGAGATACACTCCCTCAAAAGTGTCAAAGTTGATGCAGTACCTTCAATAATGCTGGAGTAGTTTATGTGCTGAATATACACACTAGCTCCTACCATTGTCTTTAGGTTGTACAACGCCAAGAGCTATAGTTGCAGGGGAGTGTGTAACAAGAACGAGTCCTGTCGTTGTAGGTGTGGTTGGAAACCACCAACAGAGAGGATGGGGTAGTAGTGAAGATGGGTCCCTTCCACCTTATAGGCAAAAGGTTGAGAACCAAGATATCCATGTGTGTAAATCAGGCACTTATTCTGACACTTACTCACTTTGTTGTTTTGAAGGTTTCAGTGCTTGTCTGCTGAACTTTCTAAAGGAAAAGGGGGCCTTGTGGGAGACGGGAAAACATCCAAGTGCTGGGATTAAAGGCATGTGCCACCACACCTTAAACTCACAGAGGTCCATCTACCTTGTCCCCCATGTGTTGGGATTAAAGGTGTGTACCACCAAACCCAACTACTCTCTCTCTCTTTTTTTTAAAAGACTTTAACCTTTTCTTTACTCTTCCAAGCTTGAATATATGTTTAACACACTGTAAACCATTTAGAGGATTTCTTCATCTTTGAATCTCTCTTTACTGTATATCTCTCTTTTTCTGACCATGTGAGTCTTTAATTTGCTAAGCAATATAGAGAGGATTAAAGCCATGGCTTTGGTGGCTAGATTCGGCCCATTTCTTAGCTTTCTGAGATTTCAGCCACATGGCAGAGGTACCGGCTACAGCTGTGTTTTTGCCACAACTCTATGGCATTTCACAGTCCCTGCCAGCAAGCAAGCTGCAGCAGTCTGTTCACAAACCACACTCAATGCTTCATAGTCAGACCCCCTGCCTGAAAGAGTCAGAATTTGCCCTGGCAGGACGGTCCAGAAAGCCGGAATTTTAAAACAGCACAGCTTTTTTCCTGCTACAGCTGAAAACTGAAAAGCATGCGGTCAGCTTTTTATCAACACTATTTAAGTGTTTCTTGGAAGGACCTCTTAAAAGGCTTTACAGCTAAAGCTGAGTCAGGAAGCCTCTCTTAGTTGAGAGCGCTTACTTGCCTCTAGCAAGCAGAGCAGACCCGAGAAATTGCTGCTACCAAGAAACCATGCATAATGCTGTTATTTTGTTCTAGAATTACTTCCCAAGCTGTCTCAGGCTTGATGTGGATGCAGTTGTCCACATGTTAGTGCCATTCTGTAACATGATGGACCAAAGTAGATATAAATATTGTAACTGTAATTCTTGCTTGATACCTGTTTTATTATATGTAATTTTACTATGTTAAAGCCTTCCTTTTTGTTTAAACAGAAAGGGGAAATGGTGTAGGAGATCCTTCTGTATCTGTGTTACTTTCATTGGTTAATAAAGAAACTGCTTTGGGCCTGTTATAGGGCAGAACTTAGGTAGGCGGGGAGACAGAACTGAATTCTGGGAGGAAAAAAGCAGAGTCAGAGATCTGCCATGGAGACACCAGAATCAGACATGCTGAATCTTTCCCGGCAAGCCACGACCTCGTGGTGATATACAGATTAACAGAAATGGGTTAAATCAAGATGTGAGAGATAGCCAATAAGAGGCTAGAGATAATGGGCCAGTCAGTGTTTAAGTGTATATAGTTTCTATGTGATTATTTCGGGTGTAAGTTAGCAGGGTAGCTGGGATGAGAAGCAGCCCACTCGTTCCTGTAACAGAAAACAGTGAATCAAACACAGTATCACATTCCCAGAGGAACTGCAGAAATTAGTGCCACCATCAAGGACTTGAAAGATGCAGGGATGGTGGTCTCCACCATGTCTCCCTCTAACTTTCCTATCTGGACAGTGCAGAAGACAGATGGATGTGGAGAATGACAGTCAACTATCAAAAAACTCACTCAGGTAGTGACTCCAATTGCAGCTGCTGTACCAGATGCTGTGTCCTTACTTGAGCAAATTAACACATCTCCTGGTACATGATATGCAGCTATTTATTTAGCAAATGACTTTTTCTTTGTGCCTGTCCACAAGGACCACCAATAAGAAGCAATTTGTCTTCAGTTGGCAGTATACCTTTACAGTTAGTATGTCCTCAGGGATATACTAACTCTCCTGCACTGTGACATAACTTAGTTGGAAGGGATCTTGATCATCTGTCTCATACACAAAATATCACACTGGATCTAGGCTGGAGTAGGCCTGAGAAAGCAAGCTCTACAGGCATGGGAACGGATCCAGTCCAGAGACACTTGTGGCCCAGGACTGAGCCAGCTAGCTACCTGGGCTTGAGCTGACCTGAGACAGTGAACTCCACAGAAACAGGTACAGGGGAGCAACCGCTGAGCAAGTGAGCCAGAACCAGAAACCGCTGAGTGTCCAGATGTGAATCTGGGACCTTCAAGGAAGTAGACCAAAGCCAGGACCCCCGAATGTCTGGGCGTGATTCTAGGACTTCCGAGGAACTGGGCCTGAGCCAGGAACTCTGTAGGTCTGGGCATGAATCTGGGACCTCAGAGGGAGTAGGCCTGAGCCAGGACCTCTGTGCCTGTGGGCATTGGTCTGGGATGGCAAAGGGAATAGGCAGGAACCAGAAACCTCTACAGGTCTGAGCATGAGTCTGGGACCTCTAAGGGAATAAGTCTGAGCCAGGTCTTCTGTGGGTCAGTGCACACCCATGTCTGGGAACTCCAAAGGATTAGACAGGAGCCAGAGGCCTTTACAGGACCAATCTCAAGTCAGGGACCTCTGCAGGAACAGATCCAGACTAGGGACATTTACAGAAACAAGTCTGAGCCACCATCCTAGGCTAGAGCAGGCCTGAGACAGAAAACTCCCAAGGGAGTGGATCAAAGCTTGGGAGTGCTGAGTGACCTCCAGGAACATGGTGTGAACAATGGGGTACTAGAACTGTTGCACTGACTGTACCATGAGGAACAACTATCTGAGCCTTGGATTCTCTGGCACCTAGAAGATTAATCAACAGAATTACAAGACAGCACCAACCACACCTATTAGAGGAAATGATGAGCAGAAAAGGTAAGAACACACACAACACCACAAAGAGCAACACGACACCAGTAAAACCTAAAGACCCCACAACAGCAAGACCTGAGCAACAAAATATAGATGAAGCAGAAGAAAATGACCTAAAAGTAACTCCAGGAGAACGAAATTCTTAAAGAGGAAATGAGAAATTCCCTCAAAGAAATGGAGGAAAAGACAAACAAAACAATTAGAAGACATCAGCAAATCCCTTAAAGAAAACCAAGAAAAAGCAATCAAACATATGAAAGAAACTCTTCAAGACTTGAAAACTGAAATAGAGACAATAAAGAAAACACATCAAGTGAATTATAGAAATAGAAATCATGAGAAAATGATCAGGAACTACAAACGCAAGCATGAACAGCAGAATAAAAGAGATGGAAGGGAGAATCTCAAGCGCTGAAGATACAATAGAGGAAGTAGACTCATTAGTCAAAGAAAACATTAAATCTAACAAAAGCTTAACCCAAAATATCCAGGAAATATGGGACATCATGAAAAGGCCAAACCTAAGAACAGCAGGTATAGAAGAAGGAGAAGAAGTTCAACTCAAAAGCACAAAAAAATATATTTAACAAAATCATAGAAGGAAAGTTTCCCAACCTAAAGAAAGATATACCTATGAAAACAGAAGAAGCTTACAGAACACCAAATAGACTGGATTAAAAAAAAAGTCCCCTCCCTACATAATAATCAAAACATTAAACATACAGAGTAAAGAAAGAATATTAAGAGCTGCGAAGGAAAAAGGCCAAGTAACATATAAAGGTAGACCTATCAGAATTACACCTGACTTTTCTCTGGAGACAATGAAAGCCAGAAGGTCATGGCAAAGTGTTGGGGGCCTTTTGTTGTCTGGGTTTCTGTCCTGCCTGGTTTCTGTCCTCCCACCAGGTCTCACAGCTGGTTAGCCCCAAAGAAATCACACAGAGGACTATATTAATGATAAACTGATTGGCCCATTAGCTCAGGCTTCTTATTAACTCTTATAACGTATATTGGTCCATTATTCTAGTATATGTTAGCCAAATGGCTCAGTACCTTTTTCAGCACGGCAGGTCACATCTTGCTTCTTCCTTGTCTGGACAGGACTGGGGAGGAATGGGCTTCTTTCTTTCCAGAACTCTGCTGTTCTCACTGACCTAACTCTACTTCCTGTCTGGTTGTCCTGCCTATACTTCCTGCCTAGCTACTGACCAAGCAGTGTTTATTTAAAACATAATTGACAGAATACAGAGTTGTCCCACATCAGCCAAGTGTCATGCAGACATTAAGAGACCACTAGATCCCAGCCCAGACTACTATACTCAGCAAAACTTTCAATCACCACAGAAAGACAAAACAAGATAGTCTATGACAAAACCAGATTTAACCAATACCTAGCCACAAACCCAGCCCTACACAAAATACTAGAAGGAAAACTTCAACCCAAGGAAGTTGGCCACATCAACAAAAACAAAGACAATTGATGGTCTCATAGCAGCAGATCCCAAAAAGGGAAAAACACATAAATTAACATCACCAACAATGCAAACTAAATTAACAGGAGGGAGCAATCACTGGTCATTAATATCCCTGAATATAAATGGACTCAACTCACCTATAAAAAGGCACAGGCTTTTTATATCTGTTTTGGTTACAAAAACAGAATCCATCCTTTTTCTGCACACAAGAAAACACTTGAACCTCAAAAAAAGACATTGAAGGATTGGGAAAAATAGTCTAATCAAATGGACCTAAAAAACAAGCGGGTGTGGGATAAATCTGGACTAGCTGAACATAGCGGACAATGAGGAATACTGAGAACTCAAGAACAATGGCAGTGGGTTTTTTAATCCTACTGCACATACTGGCTTTGGGGGAGCCTAGTCAGTTTGGATGCTCACCTTACTAGACCTGGATAGAGGTGGGCGGTCCTTGGACTTCCCACAGGTCAGGGAACCCTGATTGCTCTTCGAGCAGATGAGGAAGGGGGACTTGATCAGGGGAGGGGGAGGGAAATGGGAAGCGGTGGCGGAACGGAGGCAGAAATCCTTAATAAATAAATAAATTTAAAAAAATAAAAAATAAAAAAAATATTAAAAAAACAAGCGGGTGTAGCTATCCTAATATCTAACAAAATAGACTTCAAACTAAAGTCAATCAAAACAGATAAAGAAGGTCATTTCATATTAGTCACAGGAAAAATCCATCAAGAGGAAATCTCAGTACTGACCATCTATACCCCAAATACAAGGGCACCCTCATATGTAAAGGAAAGACTTCTAAAGCTTAAATCATACATTAAACCCCACATGCTAATAGTGGGAGACTTCAACACTCCACCCTCACCACTGGACAGGTCAGTCAGACAAAAAATGAACAGAGAAATAAGGGAATTAACAGATGTTATGATTCAAATGGACTTAATAGACATCTATAGAATATTCCATCCAAACATAACAGAATATACCTTCTTCTCAGCATCTCATGGAACCTTCTCAAAAATTGACCACATACTTGGTAACAAAACAAACCTCAACAAAGACCAAAAAAAATGGAATAACCCCACGTATCTTATCAAATCACCATGGTTTAAACCTAGAAGTCAACAGCAATACTAATTCCAGAAAGCCCACAAATACATGGAAATTAAACAATGCTCACCTAAATCATCAATGGAGAAATTAAAGACTTCCTAAAACTCAATGAAAATGACCACACAACATACCCAAATTTATGGGACACAATGAAAACAGTGTTAAGAGGAAAGTTCACAGGACTAAATGCCTACATAAAGAAGCCGGAAAACTCCCACACTAGTGAATTAATAGAACATTTGAAAACTTTAGAAGAAAAAGAAGCAAACTCACCTGAGAGAACTAGACAGCAGGAAATAGTCAAATTGAGAGCAGAAATCAACAAAATAGAAACAAAGCAAACAATACAACGAATCAATGAGACAAAGAGTTGGTTTTTGAGCAAATCCAGAAAATAGATAAACCTTTATCCAAACTAATCAAAAGGCAGAGAGAGAGAGAGAGAGAGAGAGAGAGAGAGAGAGAGAATATCCAAATTAACAAAATCAGAAATGAAAAGGAGGACATAACAACAGACACAGAGGAAATCCAGAGAATCATCAGGTCATACTTTAAAAACCTGTACTCCACAAAATTGGAAAACTTAAAGGAAATGGATAACTTTCCGGATAAATATCACTGAACAAAATTAAATCAAGACCAGATAAACAAATTAAACAGACCTATAACTGCTGAAGAAACAGAAACAGTCATCAAAGGTCTCCCAACCAAAAAAAGCCAAGGACCAGATGGTTTCAGCTAAGAATTCTACAAGACTTTCAAAGAAGAACTATTACCAATATTCCTCAAGTTATTCTACACAATAGAAACAGAAGGAACATTGCCAAACTCTTTATATGAGGCTACAATCACCCTGATACCCAAACCACAGAAAAACATTACTAAGAAAGAGAACTACAGACCAATAACACTCATGAACATTGATGCAAAAATACTAAATAAAATACTGGCAAATAGAATCCAAGAACACATCAGAACTATCATCCACCATGATCAAGTCGGCTTCATCCCACAGATGCAAGGATGGTTCAACATACAAAAATCTGTCAATGTAATACACCATATAAACAAACTGAAAAGTAAAAACCACATGATCATCTCATTAGATGCTGAAAAAGCTTTTGACAAAATACAACATGCCTTCATGATAAAGGTCTTGGAGACAGCAGGGATACAAGGAACATACTAAACATAATAAAGGCATTATACGGCAAGCCAACAGCCAACATCAAACTAAATGGAGAGAAACTTGCAGCAATCCCAATGAAAGCAGGAATGAGACAAAGTTGTCCACTCTCTCCATATCTATTCAATATAGTTCTTGAGGTCCTAGCTAGAGCAATGAGACATCAAAAGGAGATCAAGGGGATACAAATCAGAAAAGAAGTCAAACTCTCACTATTTGCTGATGATAGGATAGTTTACATAAGCAACCCCAAAAATTCTACCAAGGAACTTTTACAACTAACTCATAAACACTTTCAGTAATGTAGCAGGATACAAGATTAACTCAAAAAAATCAGTAGCCCTCTTGTACAGAGATGAAAAATGAGATGAGACAGAAATCATAAAAACATCACCCTTCACAATCGCCACAAGTAGCATAAAATATCTCGGCATAACTCTAACCAAAGAAGTGGAAGACTTGTATGACAAGAACTTTAAATCTTTGAAGAAAGAAATTGAAGAAGACACCAGAAAATGGAATGATCCCCCATGCTCTTGCGTAGGTAGAATTAACATAAAAATTTTACCAAAAGCAATCTACAGATTCAATGCAATGCCCATCAAAATCCCAGCAAAATTCTTCACAAACCTCAAAAGAATGGTACTCAACTTCAGATGGAAAAGCAAAAAAACCAAAGATAGCTGAAACAATCCTGTACAATAAAAGAACTTCTGGAAGCATCACAATCCCTGACTTCAAACTCTACTACAGACCTACAGTACTGAAAACAGCCTGGTATTGGCATAAAAACAGATAGGAAGAACAATGGAACTGAATTGAAGGCCCAGATATTAATCCACACACCTTCAAACACATGATTTTTGACAAAGAAGCAAAAAATATCAAATGGAAAAAAGAAAGCATATTTTAACAAATGGTTCTGGCATAACTGGATATCAACATGTAGAAGATTGAAAATAGAACCATATCTATCACCATGCACAAAACTCAAGTCCAAATGGATCAAAGACCTCAATATAAAGCCAGCCACACTGAACCCGTATATAGGAGAATGCTGTAGGACATCTTACAGCTTGTGGTTACCCGCCTACTGGGGCATGGCCTCTTATAATATATATGTTGATGCAGAGCATGTCTCTGTTCTCTTTCCTGGCCTCTCCCTCTGTTTGCAGATTTCAGTTTCTGATCACTGTTCCAGTAGAGGATTCTGATTTGTGAGTTTACCCCTAAACAAACAACCATCTATTTCTCAATTCTGAGCTAGTGTGCGATTTCTTTTAAGCTACTGTCCTCAGGAGAAAGTGTGAGGTACACTTGAATGCATGGGCACAGGAGAACACGTCTTAATTTTAACCCCAGCAGCACAGACACTGAGAGAAACATTTAATAAATGGGACCTCCTGAAGCTGAAAAGCTTCTGTAAAGTAAAGGACACAGTTAACAAGACAAGATGACACCCTACAGAATGGAAAAAGAACTTCACTAACCCCACATCAGATAGAGGTCTGATCTCCAAAATGTACAAAGAACTCAAGAGATTGGTCATCAAAAGAACAAATAATCCAATAAAAAAAAATGGAGTACAGACCTAAACAGAGAACTCTCAACAGAGGACTCTAAGTTGGCTGAAAGACACTTAAGAAAATGTTCAACATCCTTAGCCATCAGAGAAATGCAAATCAAAACAACTCTGTGATTCCATCTTAAACCTATAAAAATGGCCAAGATCAAAAACATTGATGACAACTTATGCTGGAGAGGTTGTGGTGGTAAAGGGAACACTTCTGCATTGCTGGTGGGAATGCAAGCTGGTACAGCCCCTTTGGATGTCAGTATGGCAATTTATCAGAAAATTAGGAAACAACCTTCCTCAAGACCCAGCAATACCACTTTTGGGTATATATCCAAAGGAGGCTCAATCATACCATAGGTCATGTGCTCAACTATATTCATAGCAGCTTTGTTTCTCATAGCCAGAACCTGGAAACAACTTAAATGGCCCTCAATCAAAGAATGGATAAAAAAAATATGGTATATTTACACAATGGAGTACTATACAGCAGAAAAAATAATGTCATTTTGAATTTTGAAGAAAAATGGATGGAACTAAGAAACATCATTTTGACTGAGGTAACCCAGACCCAGAAAGACCATTATCACATGTACTCACACACAAGTGGTTTTTTAAACATAAAGCAAAGAAAACCAGTCAACAAATCACAATCCCAGAGAACCTAGACAACAATGAGGACCCTAAGAGAGACATCCATGGATCTAATCTACAAGGGTAGTAGAAAAAGACTAGATCTCCTGAATAAATGGGGAGAATGGGGATCTTGGGAGAGAGTTGAAGAGAAGGGGAGAAGCAGAGAGGGGAGCAGAGAAAAAATGTAGAGCTCAATAAAAATCAATAAAAGAAAAATTTAAAAAATTAAAACAAAAAAACCCAAAATATCACAGTGGTGCATTATATTGATGACATTATGCTGATTGCATCAAGCGATCAGGAGATAGTAACCACTTTGAACTCATTGGTAACACATATTTATACCAGAGGATAGGGTGGCCGTGGCAGCTAGGGATGCTATTTGGAGTCTTTGCAGGCCCCTACATGTGAATCACAGAGGAGACCTTTGGGATTTTGGAGCAAGGCTCTGCCATTACCTGCAGACAATTAGTCTCCCTTTGAAAGGCAGCTCTTGGCCTGCTATTGGGCCTTAGTGGAAACTGAATATTTGACAATGGGACAACAATTTATCATCCAACCTGAATTGCCCATCAAAAGCTGGGTGATTTAAGCACACTAAGTCATAAAGTAGGGCATGCAGAGCATCAGTTTTATCAAATGGGAGTCATATATACGAGATTGGGCTCAGGCAGGTAGGTCCTGAAGACAAAAAAGTTAAGTATTGCAGGCTATTTGATCACACTGTAAAGCCTGAGATTGAACTAGAAATACATGTTTCTAGTTGGATTGTGGCTCAGCCCTAGCACACACCTTTAATCCAAGAGCTTTCTGCTTTAATATTTTAAGCAGGATTAAGTAAAGTCAACCATAGATTAAGAGGCAGAGCAAGCAACAAGTTGACAGGAAGTGAACATGATTACTAAGAAAAAACAGAGTAAAATGGAGTCAGGAGGATGGATAGAGAGACACACAGGAAGTAGAAGGGAGGGACACTGAGTTTGAAGAGATTTGTTTTAGATGGGAAAGAGGAGAAGCACTGGAGAGGTCTGTGGAGGAGGAAGGTCTGCTGGGTGCTTTCTCTGCCTCTCAGAACTAGCAAGTTTTCACCCCAGCATCTTGCTCCCAAACCTTTATTGGTAAAAGGCAACAATTAAGATTTTGATACAAACAACATTTGACACTCCACTGCACGGCACAACCACAGGGTCAGAGAAATCATGCCAGCTGCAGACAAACTGAGAAGCCATCAGATGTGGTAAGACACTTTGGAAGTCGTTAAGAAGAGACTTAAGTAATATTAAAAGGAAAAACCTTTCCCATGTTAAGGATGGGAAATATCATAACACCAGGTGTTAGTATACAGCATAGTGCTACTTTAGGTGAAAATAGAAGAAGAATATGAAAAACTAAAAGACTTATCTGAGATTGACATAATACCAATTATAATTACTGTCAGTCTGGTAATTCATTTTATCTTCAATAGCCATAGTGGGGTTTTTGTACCAACCATGAAAAGTGGATTGTGTCAAATATGAAAAGTGGACAGATAAGATACAAGCCTTAGAAAGCCTTATAAGTGTTTTGCTATAAATATGTCCTAATTTCTCCAAGTGGCTCCCCCTTTGTTCGCAGCCCTGGGGCTTTGCCATAGGCTCTCCGGATCACTGAGCACACAATGCTTGGCTGAGCACAGCATTGTTATGTAACAGCATCTCTGGCTTTGCTCATCAGAGCTTGTCAGCCTCTTGCCTCACTCTCCTCTCCTCATGACATGGTGTAAACTTTGGGATCTTGGTCTTGTCTGCTCTCAGTGGACTACATTTGCTTTTGTCCATGGCCCCCTTCCGGGCATCTATCTGGACTTGGGTCCTCCTGGGAGGTTCTCTCTGGCTATCTGTGCTCTGGGTACTGTTGTGCCCTGTCTGTTCCCATAGCCCGCCAAAATGGCGCTTCACTACCTCTGAAGTTGTGATTCCCAGGAAGGTCCCCCAGGGGATGGGTAGAAGTGATATGCCAGCCGAGATCACCTACAGCATGCGCTTCAGGGGACAAAGACACGTGGTCCACATGAAGCTCAAGAAGAACATGATTCCTGAAAATTTTCCTGTATACACTACTAACGACCAAGGAGCCGAGCAGGAGGACTACCCATTTGTTCCTCGAGACTGTTACTTCTACAGCTACCTGGAAGGGGTCCCTGGGTCCCAGGCCACACTAGACACCTGCAATGGAGGTCTCAATGGCATGCTACAGGTGGATGACTTCACTTATGAAATCAAACCACTGGCATCTTCTTCCAAATTTGAGCACGTAATTTCTCTGCTTGTGGTGGAAGAAAGATCACGTGAGTCTAAAAGGTGTAGAAACAAAGAGCAGGTGGCAGAGGCAGATAAGTCCCTTGAAGAGACGAAGCTTGTTGGGAGTCCCAGAGCAGCTCCAGTCTACTTGTGGCGCGTGCATGTGAAAGTACTACGAGTCCACTACACGATGACTTCTACATTAGCTAAGGCAATCAACAACTTTACCCGTTCGCTTGAGTTTATATTGGTTATGAACAGCCTATCAGACACCATTTACAAGCTAAGTGGCATAGCTGTCTATGTACGCGCTGTATGTATTTGGCAAACACATGACCAAATGAATATTGAACATAATAAGCATAATGATAGGGCCCTTGTGGTAGCATTTGGCACTTTTAGAGGAAATTTTCATAATCAGATGAAGGCATCCCTTTCAGTTCTTATAACAGGAAGGAAAATTGGAAATTCTGAATACCTGGGCTATCAGTCCGCACTGTGCAAGCAAAACCAGGCAGTGTCATATGTAAATGCTGCAAGCCGCCATGTGTTTCTGGCAGCAGTTGTTATGTCTCACGCAAACGGTCACGTTATTGGTTTAAAGCATGATGATGAAAGCTGTTATTGTTTCAGAAGAAGCAACTGTCTCATGCATGAATATCCTGTTCTCGTGGATATGTTAAGTAATTGCTCCCAAGCTGCAGTACATAAGAGGATCCATGAATGGGACGAATGCCTGAGTGAAAATCGTGTTCAATATGACAATTTTAAATATGTAGTTCCTCGCTGTGGAGATAAGAAGGTGGATGAGAATGAGGAATGTGACTGCGGCTCCTTGAAAGAGTGTGCCTTCAACAAGTGCTGTACAACCACTTGCATCTTTACTCAGGGCACTACTTGTAATATAGGAGGTTGCTGTAAGGAGTGTACATTTGCACCCATAGGAACTTTGTGCAGAGACAAACTTGGCATTTGCGATCTTCCAGAATACTGTGATGGAACCTCCCAGGATTGCCCAGAAAATTTTTACATCCAGGACGGAACTCCCTGCTCACCACTAGCAGTTTGCATGTCAGGAAATTGCAGTGATCGTAATTTGCAGTGCCAAGCTCTTTTTGGATATGAAGTTAGGGATGCTTCACCAGCATGCTATAAATTAAATATCAAAGGTGACCGATTTGGAAACTGTGGAGTAAAGAAACAGCGAGGCGGAAGCCAACCTCTCCCATGTCAAGATGACGGTATTTTTTGTGGACTGCTACATTGTGATGGTGTCAGTCATGTTCCTGGTGGTGGTGAGCACACTACATTTCATCACATAAAGGTACAAGACATCAAGGAAGAGCAGTGCTTTGGGTATGATGCGCACCACGGGACAGAAGTTCCGGAAATGGGGCTTGTAGTGGACGGTGCAACCTGTGGCCCTGGGAAATACTGTAAAGACAAAGCCTGTGTTTTTCATCAAACCTTGAATTTTACATGCAACATCAGCCACTGTAATTTCAGAGGGGTATGTAACAACAGAGGCAATTGTCACTGTGTGCAAGGTTGGCGGCCACCAAACTGTGAACACGTAGGAGCAGGTGGCAGTTTAGACAGTGGACCTACATTTACTCCAGAGCAAATGTTTCGAGCCAAAATACGTGTGAGTGTGAACAGGATATTACTTGTCTTATTTACTCGTATGGCTCTTATCTTGGTGTCACTTCTTTTTGGTGGAATTTCAAGAGCAATAATAACTACAGACACCAGAGGGAAATAATCTCCTATAAAAAAATTAATTGATTTCATTCCATACGAACTGGAGTCACACCATGAACAAAATCATGTCGATCGCTACAAGAAATGATCAATGATTTCCTCTGACAGCCATGTACTTTCCCAAGTCTGAGATTTTCATCATGAAATAAAATCACTGAGGAGTTAAAATTCTGCCTCTATGTTTAAATTTGCGCTTTATAATTGTTTCTTAAAATCTCACTTCCTCTCTCCTCTCCTTTCCCTCCCTCCATCCTCATTTCTTCTCTGCCCCCTCTACTTGTAAATGTGGGTGCAGATGCTTGTGGAGGCCAGAGTCACAGTTCTTGGAGCCAGAGTTGCAGGTGACTGTGGGTAACCCATCGTGGATGCTGAGAACCAAACTCTGGGTCTCTGCAAGAGCAGTAAACGTTCTTAACTGTTGAGTCTTAATATCACATAATTTATCATGTCTGAGGTTTTGTTTGGAGTTTAATTGTTTTTGTCTTGTTTGGTGGTGCTGAGCAGCACAGTCAAGAACCCCGAGCCTTACCCAAGCCAGGTAAATGCCCCGCCACTCTACTGTGCCCCAACATTTGGTCACATTCTTTTTACTCCTATATGTAAATCCATCTTTCAGATCATTTTTCATGAAAAAAGAAAACATTTTTATGATGTTCATGTTAAAAGTTTCCTAGATGCCTGTGTCAAATATGGGCTGCTTTAGTGCGTGCTACTGTGAGCATTGCCCTGGTCTGCTTGCAACTCTAGTAGATAATTCTCTGTTTTGTTGTTAATAGAAAATTAGTCTCAAGAGGGACATTTGTGAATTAAATGGATGCATGAATGAAAGAAACATTCACGTTTTTAGACATCAGAATTTATGTAGCGGTGCTGAACTTTGCTATGTGACAATGGGAAAATTCTTTGTTTTGTCAAATACCCAGGGATTGCACTCAGCATCTAAGATGAGATACACTCCCTCAAAAGTGTCAAAGTTGATGCAGTACCTTCAATAATGCTGGAGTAGTTTATGTGCTGAATATACACACTAGCTCCTACCATTGTCTTTAGGTTGTACAACGCCAAGAGCTATAGTTGCAGGGGAGTGTGTAACAAGAACGAGTCCTGTCGTTGTAGGTGTGGTTGGAAACCACCAACAGAGAGGATGGGGTGTAACATGAGGGCTGGCTTGTTGGGGTTTCCGTCCCGCCCAGTACCCCACAGCCGGCAAGTCCCAAGAAAATCACACACAGGTCTACATAATTTATAAACTGATTGGCCCATTAGCTCAGGTTACTTATTAGCTCTTATCACTTATATTAACCCATTATTCTGATCTATATTAGCCATGTGGCTCAGTATCTCTCTCAGCCGGGTAGATTACATCTTGCTTCTTGGTGGTCTTGGCAGAACTCAGAGGAATGGGCTTCCTCCTTCCTGGTATTCTCCTGTTCTCATCTCCCCACCTATACTTCCTGCCTGGCCAATCAGCATTACTTAAAACATGATTGACAGAATACAGACAATTCTCCCGCACCAATTGGGTAGTAGTGAAGATGGGGGCCTTCCACCTTATAGGCAAAAGGTTGAGAACCAGGATATCCATGCATCAGGCACTTATTCTGACACTTACTCACTTTGTTGTTTTTAAGGTTTCAGTGCCTGCCTGCTGACCTTTCTAAAGGAAAAGGCGGCCTTGTGGGAGAGAGGAAAACATCAAAAGGAGAATTTGAAATTAGTAATTCTTGTAACACACCAGAGGAAGTAACATTATGGAGGAAATCACTGTCTGCTACAGGAAGGAGTCATCGTGATTCCTGTGACAATCTCATACTCTCCAAGAAGCCTGGCCTTTTCATCTTGAAATGAACTCATGGTGGGCTTAGAAAATGGGCTTCCATATTTAAACTTCTCTCAAACATAATTTCTGACGGTTATTCTGTTTTCTTTGTTTTGCTTGGCTTTCTTTATACTGGACTATCCCGTGTCGTACTTCAATGCCTGCTTATGCTTCATTTGTGCATAGATAAGAGACAGCTTCCAAAGTCACAAGAGAAACTGCACACATTCTAAGGCCAGTCCTCCCAGTTTCCAGAGAATCCCTCACTGAATTTAAAAGGATTAGCACCTACCAATATTAATACTGCCATGGTATTTAAAATTGACGGTATTAGAGTTTTATACTTCTTCATTTTACTGCTAGTCTAAACTGGTAAGCATTTGGAAGGACGTATTCCAGTGATGTAGGGAGAAGCATGAAAGCATTTTTGTCTTAGGCATCTGGAATTTCAACAGTAGATCTGAACCTTGCTATGCAGCTACCTAGTCATATTTTCAGGCCTTGGAGGACAATATTATTATTCCTAGATAAATATACTTCAGCTACATGTTCCTGAAATAAAGACCACAAGTAAGGAAATGATGGAACATTCTAGGGACTGAATACACAGCCGTGTCTAGGCTACCTTCTCACTCTCATTCCTGGTCTGTGCTAACTGTGTCTATCCCACATTCAGTCTTTGACATTTTTACTGTTATGCCAGCACACAAGGAATCAGCAGGTATGATTTTCAATTATTTAATTACTTCCTGAAACTTCTCACGTTTGAAATCATAGGATCACATATGTCAATTCCCAAAATTACATAAACAGAGGGTGTGTAAATTCAATTTGCATGGCTATATGAAGTTTACAGATAAAATTTTGGTGGAAGAGTTTAGGACGAATCACTTCAGAAATAGTTTCACAGAATATATGATGGGCAATGAGAAGCCTATTCCCGCCTTTGAAGTCAAAGTCTTCAAGCAAATGCATTTTCTGAATCAGAGCTCTACTTTGGGGTTGCCATCAGAAGAGAAAGAAGGGTTAAGAAGCAAGAGAACCACTGTGGTTGACACTTGGGACAGTCGTTTTTAATCACCAACTTGAAACAATCTATAATCGGTTGGGATGGGCATCTCAGTGAGGGATTGTCTAGATTAGGTTGGCCTGTGGGCATGTGTGTGGATTATCTTAGTTTTGTTAATTGATGCGGGAAGACACATCCACTGTGGGTGGCACCCTTCCCTAGGAAGTGGGTTTCAAACTCTGTGGAGTGTAGAAGATGATCAGATACTAGCTAGTACTCCTGCACCAGCGCCCTGCTCTCTGCTCCAGACTGTGGACATCATATGATTCAATGCTTCCAGTTCTTGCTACCTTGACTTTCCTGCAGAGATGGACCATAGCCTGGAATTGTGAGCCACGCCAGCACTTAGGTTGCTTTCCCCAGGATTTCTTATCATAGCAGCAGGAAAGGAAGCTGAGACCATTTACAGCATTATAGCTTGTCCATTTTCTATCGGGCTCTGTGAGCTGCAACCTTTTGCTTGAGTGGCTCATGTGGAAGAAGAGTCATCTGTGTTTTCACTGAAGATACTCAAACATTAGTAACTGGGTTTGTGCCTGACACTGCTAGCTACAGAAACCAAGACAGGGTGGCCCTTTACCAACAAGACTGTATCCGCTTGATGCAGTGTTAGCTACTGAAACCACAGTGTAGCTACCTAGGAAGTGGTCATTTTGTCTGTGTTTGAGCAGGCTGTTGCTCAAGTGTCATAACCATAGCCCCTGAAACCATAAGTTTTGATGTGGGAGTCTGCTGTTTTGTGTTGATTTCATTGGTTAAATAAAGAGACTGCCTTGGCCCTTTAAGAGGACAGAAAATTAGGTAGGCGGAGTAGACTGAACAGAATTCTGGGAGAAAGAATCAGATTCAGGAGTTGCCATGATTCTCTCACTCCAGACAGATGCAGGTTAAGATCTTCCCTGGTAAGCCACCTTGTGGACTACACAGATTATTAAAAATGGGTTAGATCTGATGGAGGAAGGTCATTGGCTAATAAAGGAACTGCCTTGGCCCATTTTTTTTTTTTGGTTGGAAGATAGGTAGGGTAGGTGGAGTAAACAGAACAAAATGCTGGGAGGAAGAGGAAGTGAGGTCAGACTACACAGCTCTCCTCTCAGGAGCAGACGCCTGAGAGAGACGCCATGCCCCGCTCCCGGGATGAAGCTCCGACCCAGGATGGACATAGGCTAGAATCTTCCTGGTAAGCGCACCTTGGGGTGCCATACACAGATGATTAGAAATGGGCTAAATTAATATGTGAGAATTAGCCTAGAAGAGAATGGGCCAAGCAGTGTTTAAATGAATACAGTTTGTGTGTTGTTATTTTGGGGCATAAGCTAGCCGAGCAGGTGTCCGGGGTGTTGGGGACGCAGCCCCGCCGACCCTATTTACTACATAGATCAATATGTAAGCGCTAGCCAATAAGAGGATAAAACTAATGGGCCAGGCAGTGTTTAAAAGAATACAGTTTCCGTGTAATTATTTTGGGTATAAAGCTAGCCGTGCGGGCAGCCGGGTGCCGGGAAAGCAGCCCCGCCACTCATATTTCAACAAAGTTTCAGTTTCCCTCTTTTATAATAGGTGCTTACACTATTACTGAGCTGTCTTGTATTTGTGAAGGAGTTTTGGTTCCCTGAAGCTGGCTGTCTTCCTAGAGTTCTGATAGAGCTGTAAGCTTAAGTGTGCACGTTTTTCTGGTCTATTCAATATTATTATCTTAGAAATAGTGGAGTAACTAATGTCAGGCAGGATGTAATGTATTGAATGGTATTCAAACCCACAATCTATAGTCTCTCTTCATCTTCACCGTTCCACTGTTTCCAGAACTTTGATGCCTTCATGGGACTAATCTGTTTGGTATGTAATTTAGAATTTTTAAATTATTTTCTGCTTGGTACATCTGAGGATTGGACTGGGGACATCATGCACACTAGTGGCCTGACACTGAGCCATATTCTCAACACACAGTGTGTGTGCAGTGAATGGCAGAGCCTGCAAGGTGAAACTGCTCATGCCCCTCAAAACTCAGATGACTATGAGTGGGTCCCAGATGTCAAGCACTGAACATTTTATACTGTTGAAGTCTGGCTTGCTTTGATTTGATTGTGACTATGCTCTTATTATTCCCTTTGAAGTATGAGAGCACTTAATTTAGCTTTAATTTTTTTTAACTTTTCAACAATTTTAAAACAAACCAGTAAAAACCATGAAGCTTACACACTTTTTATTATGACACAAAATATTGATTACCTCAAGTCTTCATTTAAAATAAGCACAGGATAGCTGAATGTGTTAAGAAGCAAATCTGTTACTTGTGTATAAAAAACTCATCGTAGTTTTAAAGATAAGCTCACATTAACATGAAAGGATGGGAAAAAGTAGTCTAAGAAAATGAGATCAAGATACACATAGGTATTGCCATATTCATACCTGACAAAATAGACCTCAAGCTAAAACCAATTACAAAAAAAAATGAAGAGCACTTATAATAAAGGGATCAGGGAGAGGACAGAGTACTGGCGACTGAACCCAGGGAGGCACACGTGCTAATAGGTGCTCTACCACTAAGACAGGTAAAATAGACTTTTATGTCTCTGAGATTCACCGATATTTCCATGGCTGGACACAATAGGCATAAAGAACCCTCAAAGCCTAAATTGAGATTCTTCATAATCCACGCAGGGTTCACAAATGAGATGGCTCCCAAGTGACTCTTCTAGTCAAGGCCAACAACCACCCCCACCCCCCAACCCCTCGTCCAGAAGAGATGGCTGAGAATTTCCTGGGAGTCTAGGAAGAAAGCAGTGACTTTGCTTTGGGCAGTGCTATGGGTGCTGTGCTCTCCTCTCTTCTTTAAGTATTGGATGGGAGAAGACGGCCTCTCGTGTATCTTAGGCCAATGAGTGGGTTCCCAAGGAACTCCCTAGAGACTACTATGCGGCACTAGTGTTTGGGAGGACTCACATCTGGAAACCGGTAGCACAGAAGATTAGGGTGGGGCAGGATTTCAAGCTGTGGTGGGAGAAAGGATAGAGCGTCCTATGGATCAGAGCCTCTACAAGAAAGCTTTCACCGCAGGCACGCACTCATGCACACACGCACACACGCACACATGCACGCATGCCCTGACAGTACCATCTGGAAGGGTGAAAAGTGGCTTCAACAAATAGTGGACCAGGGCTTCCGGCTCCGCTTCCAGCGACTAGGCTCCCTTCCTGATTGCGAAGAGGGCTGTTGTCTGGGACGGTGATCTACACCCTAGAGCAGCATTCCATTTGCCCTAGATCTTGTCCAAGTGCTCTTCTCCAGACACAGGCAGACACAGGCAGCAGCGGCAGACAAAGGCAGCGGCAGATTCAGGCCCCAGGCGGCGGGGACCAGTGGGGACCAGCACTGCGGCAGATGTAGGCAGAGG
Source organism: Microtus oregoni (assembly GCF_018167655.1). NCBI lineage: Eukaryota > Metazoa > Chordata > Mammalia > Rodentia > Cricetidae > Microtus > Microtus oregoni. The sequence continues at coordinate 15,877,151 of NW_024543068.1, read as the reverse complement.
GGACTGGCGGGGACTGGCGTGGTGGCAGGCACAGGCGGTGGGGACCGGGCGCAACACCAAGAGCAGATCGCCCCACTACAATTAAATCAAAGAGGTAGGCCTTTTGTTGGTGAGGTCCCTGGCAAACGGAGAGCCTGGTCCTGTGCCTGAAGACCCTTCTGAGGGGTGAGAGGGATCTTGGCTCCCGGCAGGAGCCAGGAAACAGAGCGAGGGCATTTTGTAAGCAAAACACCTGGCCAGCAGGGAAACATAATCCGGTTTTAAAGGACCCATTAGATAGCATAGATAGGAGGAGATGGGCAGGCGCCAAGGCAAGAATTCACCCAATAATCTGAAAAACAACATGAAAACACCAGAACCCAATGATCTTACAAGAGAAGGTCTTCAACACATTTACACAGAAGAAGTGGAGAAAAATTGACTTTATGAAAGCAATAGAGTCCCTTAAACAACATGTAAAAAATGCCCTTATAGAAATGGATGAGAAGTATAACAAAAAGTTTGAAGAAATGAGTAAATATGTACATAATACCCTGGGAAACCAAGAAAGAACGATCAAACAGGTAGTGGAAACAGTTCAAGAATTGAAAACTGAAATGGAAGCAAGGAAAAAAACACAAACTGAGGACCAGCTGGATATGGAAAATCTAGGTCAACGAGTAGAGTCTACAGAAACAAGCATAATCAATAGAATACAATAGATGGAAGAAAGAATCTCAGATTCTGAGGACACCATAGAGAAAATAAACGCTCTGATCAAAGAAAACTGCAAAGTCAACAAATTCTAACACAAAACATTCAGGAAATATGGGACACAATAAAAAGACTAAACCTAAGAATAATAGGAATAGAAGAAGGAGACGAGTCACAGATCAAAGGCCCAGAAAATATTTGGAACAAAATTATGGAAGAAAACTTTCCCAACATAAAGAAATATATTCCTTTGAATATTCAAGAAGCATACAGAACACCAAACAGACTGGATCAAAGAAAAACATCCCCTCACCATATAATAATCAAAACACAAAATATACAGGTTAAAGAAAGAATATTAAGAGCTACAAAGGAAAAAGGCCAAGTAACTTATAAAGGTAAACCGATCAGACTTACACCTGACTTCTCTATGGAAACCATGAAAGCCAGAAGGTCCTGGATAGAGGTACTTTAGAAACTAAGAGACCTTGGATGCAAATCCAAACTACTATACCCAGCCAAGCTATTGTTCACTATCAATGGAGAAAACAAGACATTTCAGGATAAGAACAAATTTAAACAATACGTAGCCACGAATCCAGCCCTACAGAAAGTAATAGAAGGAAAATCGCAACCCAAGGAATCCAACATAGCCAACACTGCCTACAATAACTGAGGCATCTAGCGACCCTTCACCAGCACAACTCAAAGAAGGGAGACACACAAACTCTACTACCAAAAACAATAAGAATAACCGGAGTAAACGACCACTGGTAATTAATATCACTTAATATTAATGGGCTGAGTTCACCTATAAAAAAGGCACAGGCAAAGAGATTGGATACGAAAACAGGATCTAACATTCTGCTGTTTGCAAGAAACACATCTCAACCACAAAGACAGGCATCTACTCAGATAAAGGGTTGGGAAAAGGTCTTTCAAGCAAATGGTCCTAAGAAAAAAACAGGTGTGGCCATACTAATTTCTAACAAAACTGACTTCAAACTAAAATCAATCAGAAGAGATCAAGATGGACACTTTATACTCATAATAGGAACAATTCATCAGGATGAAGTCTCAATCCTGAATATCTATGCCCCTAATATAGAAGCACCCACTTATGTAAAAGAAATATTACTAGAACTCAAGGCCGACATCAAACCACACACACTAGTAGTAGGAGACTTCAACACACCTCTCTCAGGAATGGACAGGTCAATCAGACAGAAACCTAATAGAGAATTAAGAGAACTACTGGAGGTAATGAAGCAAATGGACTTAACAGACATCTATAGAACATTTCACCAAAATAGGAAAGAATATACTTCTTCTCTGCAGCTCATGGAACCTTCTTGAAAATTGACCACATACTCGGAAACAAAGGAAACCCCACAGATACAAAAAAAATATCAGTGTCCACCTGTGTCTTATCAGATCACCATGGATTAAAGTCAGAAGGCAACAACAATGCTACCCCCAGAAAGCCGACAAACTCATGGAAACTGAACACTCAACTACTGAACCACACCTGGGTCAAGGAAGAAATCAAGAAAGAAATTAAAGTCTTCCTTGAATTTAATGAGAATAAAGAGACAACATACTCAAACCTATGGGACACGATGAAAACAGTGCTAAGAGGAAAGTTCATAGCACAAAGTGCTTAAAGAAAACGGAGAATGCATACATTGGGGACTTAACAGCACACCTGAAAGCCCTAGAAAAAAAAGAAGCAGACATGCCCAGGAGGAGTAGAAGACTGGAAATAATCAAACTGAGGGCAGAAATCAACAAAACAGAAACACAGAAAACAGTCCAAAGAATCAATGAAACAAAAAGTTGGCTCTTGGAGAAAATCAACAAGATCGACAAACCCCTATCCAAATTAATTAAACGACAGAGAGAGAACACACAAATAAATAAGATCAGAAATGAAAAGGGGGACATAACCACAGACACAGAGGTAATTCAGAGACTCATTAGATCTTACTACAAAAGCCTGTATGCCACAAAACTGGAAAATACAAAAGAAATGGACATTTTTTTAGATAAGTACCATATACCAAAGCTAAACCAAGACCAGGTGAATGATCTAAATAGACCTGTTAGTCGCCAAGAATTAGAAACTGTTATCAAAAATCTCCCTTCGAAAAAAAGCCCAGAACCAGATAGTTTCAATGCAGAATTCTACCAGAACTTCCAAGAAGAGCTAATACCTATACTCCTTAATGTATTTCACAATATAGAAACAGAAGAATCATTGCCAAATTCCTTTGATGAAGCTACAGTTACCCTGATACCAAAACCACACAAAGACCCAACCAAGAAAGAGAATTACAGGCCTATCTCACTCATGAACATCGACGCAAAAATTCTCAATAAAATACTGGCAAACCAAGAACACATTAGAAAAATTATCCATTATGATGAAGTAGGCTTCATCCCAGAGATGCAGGGCTGGTTCAACATACACAAATCTATCAATGTAATCCACCATATAAATAAACTGAAAGTAAAAAACCATATGATCATTTCATAAGATGCTGAAAAAGCATTCAACAAAATTCAACACCCCTTTATGATAAAGGTCTTGGAGAGATTAGGGACACAAGGGTCATACCTAAATATAATAAAAGCTATTTACAGCAAGCCGACAGCTAACATTAAATTAAACGGAGAAAAACTCAAAGCCATCCCACTAAAATCTGGAACACGACAAGGCTGTCCACTCTCTCCATATCTCTTCAATATAGTGCTTGAAGTTCTAGCAATAGCAATAAGACAACATAAGGGGATCAAGGGGATTGGTATTGGAAAAGAAGAGGTTAAGCTTTCATTATTATCAGATGATATGATAGTATATATAAGCGACCCCAAAAATTCCACCAAAAAACTCCTACAACTGATAAACACCTTTAGTAATGTGGCAGGATACAAGATCAACTCCAAAAAAATCAGTTGCCTTCCTATACACTAAGGATAAGGAAACAGAGAGGGAAATCAAAGAAGCATCACTTTTCACGATAGCCACAAATAGCATAAAATATCTTGGGCTAACTCTGACCAAGGATGTGAAAGATCTATTTGACAAGAACTTTAAGTCTTTGAAGAAAGAAATTGAAGAGGACACCAGAAAATGGAAGGATCTCCCTTGCTCCTGGATTGGGAGGATCAACATAGTAAAAAATGGCAATTCTACCAAAAGCAATCTATAGATTCAATGCAATCCCCATCAAAATCCCATCAAAATTCTTCACAGATCTGGAGAATACAATAATCAACTTTATATGGAAGAACAAAAAACCCAGGATAGCCAAAACAATCTTATACAACAAAGGATCGTCTGGAGGCATTACCATCCCTGACTTCAGACTCTACTACAGAGCTACAGTATTGAAAACAGCTTGGTATTGGCATAAAAAAAGAGAAGTTGACCCAATGGAATAGAATTGAAGACCCTGACTTTAACCCCCAAACCTATGAACACCTGATTTTCGATAAAGGAGCTAAAAGTATACAATGGAAAAAAGAGAGCATCTTCAACAAATTGTGCTGGAAAAACTGGATGTCAACCTGTAGAAGAATGAAAATAGATCCATATCTATCACCATGCACAAAACTCAAGTCCAAATAGATTAAAGACCTCAATATCAGTCCGAATACACTGAACCTGATAGAAGAGAAAGTGGGAAGTACTCTATAACACATGGGCACAGGAGACCACTTCCTACATATAACCCCAGCAGCACAGACATTAAGGACCTCATTGAATAAATGGGACCTCCTGAGACTGAGAAGCTTCTGTAAAGCAAAGGACACTGTCACTAAAACAAAAAGGAAACCCACTGACTGGGAGAAGATCTTCACCATCCCTGCAACTGACAAAGGTCTGATCTCCAAAATATTTGAAGAACTCAAGAAACTAGACTGTAAAAGGCTAATCAACCCAATTATAAAATGGCACACTGAGCTGAACAAAGAATTCTCAACAGAAGATCTTCAAATGGCCAAAAGACACTTAAGGTCATGCTCAACTTCCTTAGCGATCAGGGAAATGCAAATCAAGACAACTTTAAGATACCATCTTACACCTGTCAGAATGGCTAAAATAAAAAACACCAATGATAGCCTTTGCTGGAGAAGTTGTGGAGAAAGGGGTACACTCATCCATTGCTGGTGGGAATGCAAACTGGTGCAACCACTTTGGAAATCAGTGTGGTGGTTTCTCAGGAAATTCGGGATCAACCTACCCCTGGACCCAGCAATACCACTCTTGGGAATATACCCAAGAGAGGCCCTATCATACAACAAAAGTATTTGCTCTACTATGTTCATAGCAGCATTGTTTGTAATAGCCAGAACATGGAAACAACCTAGATGCCCTTCAATGGAAGAATGGATGAAGAAAGTATGGAATATATACATATTAGAGTACTACTCAGCAGTAAAAAAAACAAGGACTTCTTGAATTTTGCATGCAAATGAACGGAAATAGAAAACACTATCCTGAGTGAGGTAAGCCAGACCCAAAAAAAGGACCATGGGATGTACTCACTCATATTTGGTTTCTAGCCATAAATAAAGGACATTGAGCCTATAATTAGGGATCCTAGAGAAGCTAAATAAGAAGGATAACCTAAAGAAAAACATATAGGCATCCTCCTGAATATTAACCTTCATCAGGCGATGAAAGGAGACAAGACAGAGACACACATTGGAGCACTGGACAGAAATCTCAAGGTCCAAATCAGGAGCAGAAGGAGAGAGAGCATGAGCAAGGAACTCAGGACCGCAAGGGGGGCACCCACACACTGAGATAATGGGGATGTTCTATCGGGAACTCACCAAGGCCAGCTGGCCTGGGTCTGAAAAAAGCATGGGATAAAACCAGACTTGCTGAACATAGCGGACAATGAGGACTACTGTGAACTTGAGAACAATGGCAATGGGTTTTTGATCCTACTGCACGTACTGGCTTTGTGGGAGCCTAGTCAGTTTGGATGCTCACCTTACTAAACCTGGATGGAGGTGGGTGGTCCTTGGACTTCCCACAGGGCAGGGAACCCTGATTTCTCTTTGGGCTGATGAGGGAGGGGGAGGGAAATGGGAGGCAGTGGCAGGGAAGAGACAGAAATCTTTAATAAATAAATAAATAGAAAAAAAATAAAATAAAGGGATCAGGAAATCAGGAAAATTTAACACAGCTAAACACATGTGCACCAAATTCTGGTGCGCCTAACTTTAAAAAATCATGCTAATGGAGATAAAAACACAGATTAACACAAACTAACAATAGGTGAATTCAATATCACATTTTCTCCAATAGAGAGGTTATCAGTTGGTGGAGACTGCTCGTTTGTTCCCAGCTGCCCAGACTCAAATAATTACTCAGAAACTGTATTACTTGCAACACTGCTTGGCCAATAGTTGAAGCGCATTTCTAGCTAGTTCTTACATCCTAAATTCACCCATTTCTATTAATCTGTGCATTACCACAAGGTCATGGCCTACCAGCAAGGTTCCAACATCTATTTCCTCTGGTGATTACATGGCATTTCTCCCTACCTCTGCTTACTCTCTTCTCTATCTTCTTGGAACTCCCTCCGTGCCCTATTCTGCACTGCAATAGGCCCAAAGCAGCTTCTTTATTAACCATTGGTATTCATCGGATACAAAGGGAAAATACAACATCATCTCCCTTTTATGACTAAATAAAAAGGAAGGTTTTAACTTAAACATAGAAAGATTACATACAACAAAGCAGTAAGCAAAAAACAGAAATATACACATAACAAAATTGACCTTAAATTTGTATCAAAATATCATTTCAAAGTGTCCATCTCTATAGCATATCCCTCTGTAAATGTAAACAAACATTTATAAACAACCATTTAGGGAATTTGGGTATAGTTCTCTCCAAAACGTTTCCTGCTTTTTATTGGACAAAGTAATTTTAGGGGTTTACAGAGACCTTTCAGGGTCTTGATTTATCAAATTACACTAGTCTGGAAGGAATCCAGAGGTCCTCATTCTCTGGGGAAACAAAACTTCTTTTCCAAAGCAACATACCCTTAGACCCAAATTTTAAAGTCAAGATACCTTTAAAGTATGTATGTTGTTTTAGCTTAGCAGTCTGTACAATGAAATGTTTTTCTGTACTTAGTTCATTCACAGTAAAAAATAAAAAATAAAAAAGACAATAATATATATAATCCAGACTCTCCATGTATTTTCCATTTCTATGTGGCTTATTTTTTTCACTCCTTTAATCTATGAGTGCCTGTGTTCTGTCTCTTTAAAGACTTTGCTTTATTTTTTAACCCTATTTCTTTTTATAACTGTCTATACTCTTTTTCTTCTCTCTCCCAAGCTTATGCACATTTATCCAACACTGTGACCATTTAGAGGTCTTTATTTTAATCTGAATCTGTCTTTATTGTGATCTGTAATTATTTTCTGAGTAGAAGCATTTTTTTCTTAAATTTTAAGCAGACATGGCTAGGGCCAACTCCACGGTCCTTCCTCTAGGCTCTGCCCAGTCTAACATGATGGAGGCATGTTCACTGCCTCTGAGAGCCATGCATGTTGGCCCAGCTCCAGGAGTGCATCAGGTCTATGTCACAATTAAGCAACTAGTAGCACACTGCTCACAAACCCCATTTAAGAGCTCCTGAAAGGGTCAGAGTTCATGCTGCCAGCATGAACCAGGAAGCCTCTGTTTTTTATGTCGAGTCAGTAAGCCTTCTGTTAAAGGAGCTGCAATACCCCTGCTCACCACCAGTAAACAGAGCCTATCTGGAAAAAAAATGTGGCTACTAACAAGCTCCAATTGACTCCCATTTCTGTGAGTCTAGAAGCCTTTTTTTCTTAAGCTTTTTCAGGTCTTATGTGGATCTATGCCCCAGATGATGGGTGCCATTCTGTTGGCCAAGGCTGCTTGTTTGTTTCCTGGCTGCCCAGACCCAAAATAATCACTCAGAAACTATATTAATTGCAGTACTGTTTGGCCAATAGCTTAAGCATATTTCTAGCTCGCTCTTACATCCTAAATTAACTCACTTCTATTAATTTGTGCATCACCACAAGGTCATGACCATTTAGAGGTCTTTTAATCAGCAAGGTTCCAGCACCTGTCTCATCCAGTGGCTACATGGAGTCTGTCTGACTCCACCAATTCTCTCCTCCTCTATCTGCTTGGAAATCCTGCCTTGCCCTGTTCTGCACTGCAATAGGCCCAAAGCAGCTTCTTTATTAACCAGTGGTATTCAGCATACAGAGGGGAATTCCACATCAGTTATCTGGACAAACACAGAGAAATCTCAAAATTAGATGACATCTTACATGTAATGTACCTAACATATCTGCAGAATATTGTTCCTGCTTTAGCCAAAATTCTATTGCTGTGAAGAAACACCATGACCATGGCAGCTCTCTTATACAGGAAAGCATTTAGTTGCAGCTGGCTTAGTTGCGGCTGGCTTATACTGATTACATTATTTAATCATGGCAGGAAACATGGTGGCATAGAGGCAGACACAGTATTGTAGAGGTAGTTAAAAATTCTACATTCAGATCCACAGGCAGAAGGAAGAGAAACAAACACTGTGCCTGGCTTGAACATGTGAAACCTCAAAGCTCAACCCCAGTGACCCACTTTCTTCAAAGGCCATAACTACCCCCAACAAGGCAACAGTTCTTAATCCTTTCAAATAATGTCACTATCTATGAGCATAGAAAGGGATATTTTCATTCAAACCACTGAATTCCACTCTCTGGCCCCCTTAGGCTTGTATTTATACCATAATGCAAAACTATTTAGTCCAACATCAAAAGTCCCCAAAGTCTCAACACTGTTTAAAAGTCCAAAGTTCAAAGTCTCTTCTGAGACTCATGATAATCCCTTAATATAATCCCCATTTAAAATCAAGCAAAAAAAGGCAGATCACATACTTCAACATACAATGGCACAGAATATACCATTTTAAAAACGAGAAAAGGTAATGGAGTTAGGAAATGCTGGATCAAAGCAAGACCAAAAGCCAGGTAGGAAAATTCCAAACTCTGCACCTCCATGTCTGATGTCAAAGAACTCTTCAGATCTCCAACTCCTTTCCCTACTGTTGACTGCAGCACGTCTACCTCTCCTGGCTTTGTTCCACACCTGGTTAGCAGCTCTCCTTGGCAGGTGTCCCACAACTCTGGCATATTCCACATCTTGGGTTCTCTAAGGCAACCCAGGTTTCACCTTCACAGCTTTGTGGAAAGGTCCCTCTACCCAACACCAAAGAATATAAATGCTACTCGGCAGAACATGGAAACTTCTCAAAAATAGACTGTATGCTTGGCTACAAAGCAAACTTTAACTCTGATGGCTATTCTTGGTTGTCAGCTGGACTGCATCTGGAATTAACTAAAACTCAAATGGTAGAGGACACCTGTGAAGGATGTTTTCTCTTAAGTCATTTGAAGTGGGAAGACTCATTTCTAATCTGGACCTTTGAGCTGACAAGAGCCTCTTTTATCTGGGCCACACGTTCATTTGGCAGCCTATGGCAATGCCATGGAAGAAGGAAGCTCTCTCTCCTTTTGCCTGCTTGCTCTCACTCTCAGCCTCACCTCACAGGCTGAACGACTACTGGGTTCTTGGCGCTTTCATTGGTAGACAGCTATTGTTGGAGTAGCAGGACCAGAGCCTGTAAACCATTCTAATAAATAGATATTCATCCTATAAGTTCTGTACCTCTTAGCAGTGATTCCCTCCCTGTAGGTTGTTCCCACTTCAGGGGTCACATATCAGATAGCCTGCATATCAGCTATTTACATTATGCTTCGTAACAGTGGCAAAATTACAGGTATGAAGTAGTAATTAAATTCTTTTATGGTTGAGGGTCACCACCATATGAGGAACTGTATTAGAAGATTGTGGCATTGGCAAGATTGAGAACCACTGCTCTAGAGAGCCCCAACTAATATAGATTTGGGTACCAGAAGTAGTTATAGAGCAACAGAAGCATGAGGATGAATTTTTTAATTAATTGGAATAGGCATTCTAATTTTCCAACACCTACAGTTTCTAAGGCTCTATAGCTATTAAAGCTTCTCCCAAGGAGCTCAGAAAACACAGAAAGACCATGATGAGAATTATTTTACAAACTTAAGGAGACAAATTAGTTTGATTATCCTGATTCACAAATTGTAAGAGGCAACTTATTGGGTGATTTTCTATACAAAACTTTTAACAATTTGTAGAAAAAATAGGAAAACAATAATTGTCATTTCCTTCTGGCATCTCTGGATAATCAGACAAGGAAAAGACTGAGCACCCTCCGTGATCAAATGAACAACTTCTGGAATCTTCAAATATACTGAAGGACATTTAACACAGTGGTTGAATTGGTCAGCTCTACATGGGCATAAACAGTCGATCAAAACAGTTGAACGATTCCCAAATTCACAAGAGAGGAACTCAAGAGAGCAGGCCCAAGACAGGGACATCCACAGAAACAGGCCTGAGCCAGTGATCTCCACCAAAGCAGGTGGAGCCAGCGCCCTCTGCCAGAACAGGTACAAAGGGATCTGCCCAAGCCAAAGACCTCTATGGGAACTGGCCCAAGCCAGAGACCTCCATGGGAGCAGGTCTGAGCCAGGGACATCTACAAGAACAGGCCAGAGCAAGAGACCTCCATGGGAACATGACCTCCGGCAAAGACACTGCCTGCATCAATTACAGAAAGAAACGGGTAGGCCCCAATGAAAGGACACATTCAACAACCTAAAGAGCAATATAAAATACCAAAACCTAGTTGTCCTACAACAGGAAAACCTGAACATCCTAACCCAGAAGAAGCAGAAGAAAATGACTTAAATATAACTTTATGAAGATGATAGAGACCCATAAAGTGGAAATAAAAAATTCCCTTAAAGAAATGAAGGAAAAGACAACAAACATTGGAATAAATCAATAAATCTCTTTAAAAAGCCAGGAAACCCAAGGGTAAAAAAAAACCAAATAGGTGAAGCAAAAACTTCAAACAGTTCAAGACTTGAAAACTGAAATAGAATCAATTTTTTTAAAAACAGCACAAGCTGAGAAAATTGTGGAAATGAAGAATCTGGGTAAATGTACAGGAACTACAGACGCAAGCATAACCAACAGAATACAAGAAACACAAGAATCTCAGGAATTAAAGATATCTACATTCATTGGTCAAAGAAAACATTAAATCCAACAAATTCATAACACAAAACATCCAGAAAATCTGGGACACCATGAAAAGACAAAGAATACCTAAGAATAGTAGGGATAGAAGAAGGATAACTCTTGCTAAAAGGCACAGAAAATACACTTAACAAAATTATAGAAGAAAACTTTCCCAACATGAAGAAGGATATGCCATTGAAGGTATGAGAAGCTTACAGAACACCAAAAAGACTGGACCAAAAAAGTTCTTTTGTCATATAATAATCAAAACACTAAACATACAGAATAAAGGATTTTAAGAGATGCAAAGGAAAAAGGTCAAGAAACACATAAAGGCAGACCTATCAGAATTACACCAGAATTCTCAATGGAAACTCTAAACACCAGAAGGTCCCGGACAGATGTGTTGCAGATACAAGAGACCACAAATACAAGCCCAGACTACTATACCCAGAAAAGCTTTTGATCACCATCGATGGAGAAAACAACATTCCATGACAAAACTGTATTTAAACAATACCTATCCACAAATTCAGTCGTACAGAAAGTTCTAGAAGGAAAACTCCAATCCGAGGAAGCTAAGTGCACCCACATAAACACAGGCAACAGATAACCGTACACCAGCAAATCCTAAGGGAAACACACAAACACTACCACCAAAAAATAACAGGAATTAGCAATCACTGGTCATTAATATCTCTTAATATCAGTGGACTCAATTCACCTAGAAAAAAGACGCAGGTTAAGAGAATGGATACAAAAGCAGGATCCATCCTTCGGATGTTTACAAGAAACACTCCTCAACCTCAAAGACAGACATTTCCTCAGAGTAAAGGGTTGAGAAAAGAGTTTCCAATCAAATGTATCTAAAGAAACAAGCTGGTGTAGCTATGCTAATATCTAACAAAATAGACTTCAAACTAAAATCAACAGAAAAGATGGAGAAGGACACTTTATACTCATCACAGGAACAACCCATCAAGTTCAAGTCTCAATTCTGAACATCTATGCCCCAGATAAAACAGCACCGACATATAAAGGAAACATTACTAGACCTCTGCGGGTCCAGGCATGAGTCTTGGACCTCCAGGGGAGTAGGCCTAAGCCAGGACTGTGGGAAGTATACTTGAACGCATTGGCACAAGAGACCACTTCCTAAATATAACCCCAGCAGCACAGACACTGAGAGAAACATTTAATAAATGAGACCTCCTGAAACTGAAAAGCTTCTGTAAAGCAAACAACATGCTCAACAAGACAAAACAGCAGCCTACAGAATGGGAAAAGATCTTCACTAACCCCACATTAGACAGAGGTCTGATCTCCAAAATATAAAAAGAACTCAAGAAATTGGTCATCAAAAGAACAAATAATCCAATAAAAAATGGAGTACAGACCTAAATAGAGATCTCTCAACAGAGGAATCTAAAATGGCCAAAAGACACTTAAGGAAATGCTCAATATCCTTAGCCATCAGAGAAATGCAAATCAAAACAACTGTGAGATTCTATCTTACACCTGTAAGAATGGCCAAGATCAATCACACTGATGACAACTTATGCTGGAGAGGGCATGGGGTAGAAGGAACACTCCTGCATTGCTGGTGGGAGTGCAAGCTGGTACAGCCCCTTTGGATGTCAGTATGGTGATTTCTCAAAAAAATAGGAAACAACCTTCCTCAAGACCCACTTTTGGGTATATGTTCAAAAAATGTTCAATCGTACCACAAGGACATGTGTTCAACTATGTTCATAACAGCATTGTTTGTCATAGTCAGAACCTGGAAACAACCTAAATGCCCCTCAACCAAAGGATGGATGAAGAAAATGTGGTACATTTACAAAATGGAGTACTACACAGCAGAAAAGTGATGACATCTTGAAATTTTGTAGGTAAATGGATGGATCTAGAAGACATCCTATTAAGTGAGGTAACCGAGACCCAGAAAGACAATTACCACATGTACTCACTCATAAGTGATTTTTAAACATAAAGCAAACAAAACCAGCCTACAAATCACAATCTCAGAGAACCCAGACAAAATGAGGACCCTAAGAGAGACATACATGGATCTAATCTACATGGGAAGTAGAAAAAGACAAGATCTCCTAAGTAAATTGGGAGCATGGGGACCTTGGGAGAGGGATTGAAGGAGAGGGGAGAGGAATGGAGGGAAGCAGAGAAAAATGTATAGCTCAACAAAATCAATAAAAAAGAAACATTACAAAAGCTTAAATCGCACATCAAACCCCACCCCACTCCCCCACTCTAATAAGATGATCATGTGGTTTCTGTTTTTTAGTCAGTATGTGGTGGAATACATTTCTTGACTTATGTATGCTGATCCATCCCTCCATCACTGGAATGAAGCTGACTTGATCATGGAGAATCTTTTTGATGTGTTCTTGAATTCTGTTGGCAAGTACTATATTGAAAAATTCTTGCAGCTCTGTTCATCGGAGATATTGGCATATACTTTTTTGTGTTAGGATAAAAGCAAGTCTTTTTCTGATTTTGCTATCAGGGTAATACTAGTGACTAAGACCTTACATATGGGCCTTTTGGAGACTATGCATCCTGAGATGGTTGGTTTTAATATCAAGTCACCAAAAATAGGCTTCATCAGAGTAGGAGCCTCACCTAAAGAACTGTCGTGCCTGCCTTGATTAAAAGGACAAGGTCTACCTTTTGGTAGCAGCCCAGATCAAAGATCAAAGTTGGCAAGGAGATTGACCATCTTTTGTTCATTTGCCTTTCTCACTTGCCATGAAGTTTGTCATGGTGCTACTTCTGTTGCTGAGTCCATCATTGATGGAGCCAGCACTTCCAAGCTTTCATTGTGGACTAGCTAACAGCAGCTCGCCAGGAATCTTCTTGGTTTCTGGTGCCAGATTAGGACTACTGGAGCACCCTGCCTTGTGGATTGAGTAACTACCTATTGTTACCCCCAACCCCTCGCAAGACACGGCTAGCTTGGGACTACTCTGTCAAGGCACCCAGCCTCAAGGACCAAGTAACTACAGGTTTCTCAGCTTCTCAGTGATTTAGCAGTTATCATTTTTAAAGCAGACCATACATATGTGTGTATGTTCATATGTAATATGTATATATAATATGTTCCTCTGGAGAACCCTGACTAAAATACTCTGATCACAAGACTTACTGTTAGGTAAGTAGAGATGAGGCAGAAGGGTAGAAATGCATGACAAACAAAAGAAGTGTGGAAAAACCTATTAGAACTCTGCTGACATTGCACACACAAACCCCAAAACAAAACAAGATAGAAATCTGTAAGACTGAAGGAGAGAAGGGGGAAAACTAAATGATCATAAGTAACCCACTGAAGAATTAACCTGGTCTCGTCTCTTGTACTTGACCAGCTGTGAGTCTTTGTATTCCTGTTCATCTAATGTAAAAAGAAGCTTCACTGATGGGGGTTGGAAGATCCACTAATCTATAGTCAAAGATAAGAATTTAAAGAAAAGTTTATTACTATGCCTACTTAGTAAAATAGTATTAGACACCACCCTAGGGGCTAGTCAGTCTTGGGGTTTTCACCCAGTTAGTGGTTCCAGGCATAAGTTCTGTTTTGTGTAGTAGGCTTTAAATCCACACATAAGTTGTGAAGGAAAAGAGGAGGGGGATGGGGAGTAGGGAAGAATTTAGAAGGCTGGATTTGATCAAAACATATGCAGGTATGGAATTCTCAAAAAATAAAAATTTGGGGCAATTAACCCAGGTATATTTCCTCACACAGCACTGAACTATGCTGAAGAGCAAAATCACCATAAGCCCATAATGAATGTCAGGTAGAGGCTTTTCACAGAGGTACAGGTTACCGACTGCAAAACCTCCTAGGGTTAAGCAAAAGTATCATACTTCATGACAACCAGAGCTCCTCTCATCCATACAAAGAGAGGCAGAGCCAGAGTAGAGCTCATTTAGAGGGCTTGTCTAGCATCATGGCCCAGGGTACAATCTGCAACACCACATTGTAACATGAGGGCCGGCTTGTTGGGGTTTTTGTCCGGCCCAATTCCCCATAGCCAGCATGCCCCAAAGAAAATAACACAGAGGACTCCATAAGATTATTAACTGATTGGCCCATTAGCTCAGGCTTGTTATTAGCTCTTATCACTTATATTAACCCATTATTCTTATCTATGTTAGCCATGTGGCTCAGTACGTTTTTCAGCCAGGCAGATTACATGTTGCTTCTTCAGAGTCTGGGCAGGAGTGGGAGGAATCAACTTCCTCCTTCCCAGAATTCTCCAGTTCTCATTGCATCATTTCTACTTCCTAACTGATTTTCCCACCTATACTTCCTGCCTGGCCAATCAGTGTTTATTTAAAACATGATTGACAGAATACAAGAATACAAACAATTCTCCCATACCACTTCCCCCTCTTTAAAAAAAAAAAAAGGAAACTATCCATAGTCCATTTTTTGGGAATGTGGGCGTAGTATTCCAGGATACTTCCTGCTGGTTGGGGGCGCTGATAATCTTATGGGGACCTAAAGAAAATTTAGAGTTATTATCAAGTCCTGTGAGTCATGATCATCTCAGGCAGCAGTGTTGAACCTGTTCTGGATGAAGAACTCAGACATCTGGGCCACCTATCCTGCTGGAGATTTCTCAGGTGGTCTTCCTTGATCAAACTGGATTTTTCTTAACTCAGAATGAATCCACAGCCTCTCATTTTCTGTGGAAACAAAAGCAAAATCTCTTCTCCAAAGTAACATATCTTTTGACTTCAATTTGGA
Organism: Microtus oregoni; assembly: GCF_018167655.1. Taxonomy (NCBI): domain Eukaryota; kingdom Metazoa; phylum Chordata; class Mammalia; order Rodentia; family Cricetidae; genus Microtus; species Microtus oregoni. The sequence goes on along the minus strand of NW_024543068.1, from coordinate 15,861,495 downwards.
AGTCAAGGTATTTTCAAAATACCCATCTTGGATTAATTCAGCAGCATTTATAAGCAAATATCTTTTAGCAGCTGATGCTCCTTCCTCAGCATTCAAACAATTCAAAGAGAGCATAATAGCATACAGTATCAAGATTCTCTGTGTATTTTCCATCTTTGTGCGGCCTTATTTTAACCTCTATTTCTTTTATTTTTACTTTTATTTTTTGAGACAGGTTCTCTGTACATCTTTGTCCTGGAATTAGCTCTGTAGACCAGGCTGTCCTTGAACTCACAGAGACCCCATCCATCTCTGACTCCCCAGTGCTGGGATTAAAGGTGTCTGCCACCACACCTTAAATTTACAGAGGTCTGTGTGCCTCTGCCTCCTAGGCTTTGGGATTAAAAGCATGTGCTACCACACCTTGAACTCACAGAGATCTGTCTGCCTCTGCCTCCCAGGCATTGGGGTTATAGATGTGTACCACCATACCTTTTTTTTCACTTTAAGAATTTTAACCTTTAGCCTGCATATATTTTTAACACACTATAAGCCATTTAGAGGTTTTCTTCATCTTTGAATCCCTCTTTACTGTATATCTCTCTTTTCCTGACCACATGAGTATTTATGAAGAGGATTAAAGCCGTGGCTTTGATGGTTGGATCCAGCCCATTCCTTAGCTTTCTAGCCTCGTGGTGGAGGTACCGGCTATAGCCATGTTTATCGCCACAACTCTATGGCATTTCAAGGTCCCTGCCAGCAAGCAAGCTGCAACAGTATGTCCACAGACAACACTCAAGTCCTCTCTGTAGCTGGCCCTCCTGCCTCAAAGAGTCAAGAGTTTTCACTGGCAGGACAGCCCAGAAAGCTGGCATTTTTAAACGGTGCAGCTTTTTTTCCTGCTATGGCTAAAAACTGAAAAGCATGCCTTCAGCTTTTCATCAACACCACTTAAGTGTTTTGTGGCAGGACCTCTTAAAAGAGCTGCAGGGTTTTGCAGCTAAAGCTGAGTCAGGAAGCCTCTCTTAGATGAGAGTGCTTGCTTGCCTCTAGCAAGCAGAGCAGACCCGGGGAGTTGCTGCTACCAAGAAAACATGCTTTACTCTATCCTTTCCCAAGCTTTCTCAGGCTTTCTGTGGAAGCAGTTATCCATGTGGGCGCCATTCTCCACATACACTCAAGGTCATCTTTAGCTAGTTTGAAGTCAGTCTGTAATGCATGAGACATTATTTCAAAAAACAAACAAACAAAAAACCAAAACAACAACAAAAACAAAAGAATAAAAAAGAGTGAAGTCTTGAGACTTACTTTAAATCTGTGAGGTATGAGTGTGAACTGATGCTAACTTTTAATCCACACTGAATAGACAGCTATCAATGTATGTGAGAATATGCTTTTTCTAAATGTGTCTCATATGTGTATATGTGCATGTGTTGTCATATCAGCTGAGGCCTAGAAGCAGTGAAACTCCAGTAGCAACAAACATACATCATGATTTCCAAATGCTAGTCTCCAAACAATATATCTCCTTCACGAAACGGCTGTTGTCAAGGTTGGGAAGAATGGAATATAAACATCTTTCGGTGCTAGAAAGCGAGGAAAGCTCCCAATGCGAACCTGCACAGCAGAAATCTCAGGGATCAGCTCCCAGTGGCTAAAGTGACACAGCTTTAGCAGCAATGTATGGGCTCCGAAAGATTCCCAATGATAATAGCATAGCACTTGAAGAGGCTATTTATAGCAGAAAACCAACAAAGAACAACAGGATTGCAAAGTCATTTAGGTTCCATCCTAGAAAAAAGGTAAGAACTTCCGCTAAAGGCTAACTTGTGGCTAGATGTTTGAGGAATAACAAGAATTATTTACAAAACCTCACAATATAACTTAAAGGGGTTGGAAAGATGACTCTGGATAAAACATTTGCTTAGCAAGTATGATGGCCTGAGTTCAAACCCTCAGCACCCACATAAATGTTAAGTATGGCTAAATATGAGTGTATGCCTGTAACCCCAGCATTGCAGGAAAAGGTGGGGGTGGTAGGCCTTGGAGCTTGAGGTCAGTCAGCCTAGTCAAACAACCTTAGGAAGCTTCCATGTCTCAAGGGAATAATGAAGAACAGTACAGAAGACAGCCTGTTTTGCACATGGGTACACTTACCTGAACACAAAAGTGCACACACAAGCAGATACCATCACCCACTAATTCAAACACAAATAAAAATATAATGTATAAATGGAGATGTGTAGTGGAGTAACCTGATGAGCTTGCCCTTAACTAAGTGATCAACATTATTCTGAGACAGATGGGTGGCCATGGCACAAAACATCCTTCGTGTGGAACTTCTGTAAAACAGGCATGAACTAAATAGGAATATATTGCACACAGTGACACTAAACAAAATAACTGGCCTATACTCTTTAAATATTGAGCTCATGAAAAACAAAACCCTTAGGGCTGGGAAGGAGACAGTGGTGGAGTGCTCATGCAGCATTCAGGAGGCTCTAGGCTCAATCCCCATGATCATCAAGGAAAAAAAGGAAAGAAGGAAATAAAGAAAAGGAAGGAAAGAGAGAGAGGGAGAAAAAAGCAAGCAAGCGTAAAGGATGAGTCAAGATGAAAAAAGTAGGCAACTAAGGAGATATGGCAATTAGAATTTTGTTTTGCTGTAAATAACATTATTGGTGCTATGGAGATCAGAATAAGACGCTAGTTTAATTTTCATTGATTTTTTTGGAGAGAAACATACTAAAGTACTTGGAGAAATGGGCATATATGTCTTATATTTTTCTCACTGCTAAAACCAAAGTACTTCAAGAGAACTGTGCAAGCAATGGAAACAGAGAGGAAGAGCACCTTCATCTCAGGGTAGAGGGAAACAGGCAGGAGGGATACAAGTAAAGCTGAAGTAAGTAGATCCCTGAGGAACTTGCCCCCAGAGACCTACTCCTTCCATCTAGACCTCACCTCAAGCTTTTTTCCAGAACCTTCCAATATAGTACCAAACTTTCAATACATGACACTTTATATCCAAAGCATAGCGGCATGAGTATAAATGGATCAAAAATAAAAGGGATGTAAATGTGTGTGAATACCACACAGGCACACAGAGAAGCACTGACAGGGAAGGGGCAGAAAACATAAGCGTTACATATGAGGGGTTGGTATATAAAGGAGCTCTGTGCTTGTTTTACAAGTTCCCTGTACATCTGAAACTCTATCAAAACTAACAGAAAGAACAAACATCTCAAAGAAAACCAAATGCTTCAAAAAAGCAGAAACAAAGACATGAAATTTGTCTTGCCACTTTAAATAATAAGACACTTTCTACGGCTTAACTAGCAGTAGAACATTTAAGTGACAAACTTGGTGACAGAGACTGAAGAACACAGTACTTCACACTTTGTACTTAGATGATGAACTAAATAAAGACCACATTCCTGGAGGAAAACAACCTGATAAGACAGAATAAGAGCCCCAAGGATGTGGAGGGTGCAGTGACCCAGTCTACAGACCATGCATATGGTATTATAACACAAACAAGGTCACTGCAGCCTTTATATAAAATACAGAAAACTGGGAAAACTCCAGCACAGAAGTATTTAAGAAAACTGAGCTATAAATCTCAGTAATAATACTCAATACACTAGTAAACACCGGCAAGTGCTCATAACAGAATAACACAATAAAGAAAAAAATGTGAGAAAACTATTTAAAAAAGAAAACAAAGCAAACTGACAAGAGTCCATGGGATGATGATATCAATGAGCTCTCAATTATTCAATAAATATGTTATTGTAATACAGAGCAATATCCAAATACTACAAGACATGCTCAGTTACTGCATTGACATTTCTCCTCTCAGAGACAAGGAAAAGGCAGGATGAGTAATATATACAAATAACTTTATTGTTTTTAAGGATCTATATTGGTGTATCTGTGAGTTAGGTGCTCTGCCCATATCCAGTAGAGGAAAGGTTACAAAAGATACGTAAGAAATATTCACATAGAAATCCTGGGAGGAAGAACGTCCTTTTGGAAAAAACAAGTGCTCCACATAAATAAGAGGGCTGCGATAGTGTTTTAAGACTCAAGAGCCTCCCACGGTGCTGAGGTATAGTGACTGACAAGGAGCTTGCCAGCTTCTTTCGTGTCCGCTATTCACTGAAGTCTCATTCGTTTCTCAGGGGGACCTTTAGTGCTCACAGTCTGCTGAGCATTCTTCGTGCTCTCCTTCTCCTCGGATTTCACAGTTTCTGGTAGAGGCTCTGCCTCTTTCTTTGTCTGATCCACTAGCCATCAAAAGCAGTATTTGACAAAACGAAGGTGGAAGGAGAAATAAACACTGGTCAGTACTTACGGTTTACTCTTTTAAATTCATTTTGAATTGCTTATAAAGTTGAATATTTAGTTGTTTTCTCAGGCAAGCATATTTTAAAATTAATTTATAAGCCTAAATATTAATTAAATAATGCTAGCCAAACACATAGTATTAAAATAAGACATCATGTGTGAACAAGCCACAAAACCCGACTCTACGGCAACTTATCAGACAGCTCAACACCTGTTATTGATGATGAAACCTACCATCAAGTCACTGCGGCTTCTTTGCCCTTCCCCTTCTACCTAAACTCTACTTTTAAATGCTAGTATCGCTACCACAGAAACACTAAGTGCTAGCAATTCAAAGGAGTTCAAAGGTTAGGGGTGACAAACAATAACGGAACAGCCTAAAAAGACAAAGTAGCCACAGCTCATCTCACAGGCAGTTGCTGTTAGAACATTACACAGGCTGCTTGATCTCACTTCAAGTTCAGTAAGAACAGCAGATGAACCATACCTGGGACAGGCTTTTCTCCAGACTTTTGCTAGGATTTGAAAAACAGGAAATGGGGGAAGGAGAAGGAAAAGTCAAGTTAATGTTTCTTCTGAATTGTATAGTTTTAAATGACATACTTATGTAACTGCATAGTAAAATGACTTCATAAAGGACAATTATCATTTCCCTTGTTCTATCTTCAAGAACAGTTTATGAAATTTCTCTAAGCTAGCTGGGCAGTGGTGGCACACACCTTTAATCCCAGCACTTGGGAGGCAGAGGCAGGTGGATCTTTGTGAGTTTGAGGCCAGCCTGGACTACAAGAGCTAGTTCCAGGACAGGCTCCAAAGCTACAGAGAAACCCTGTCTCAGAAGACAAAAAAAAAAAAAAAAAAAAAAAAAAATTTCTCCAAGCTAACTTTCTGATCTCATATTCCAACATTTGCCTCTTCACCTCTTCACGATCACATAAGCATTATTATAGTAACATCCTTCACTACCTTTAAAATTCCCTCAATCCTTCATAACAATAATCAACACGTCTATGAAAATATACATTTCCACAAAGGAATTCTAAATTCCAGAATAACTGACATTAACATGGCCATGCATTCCATTTCCCAGTTGCTTGACTTCAAAAGCTCACGTGGTAGAATGGCAGGTGGATCTGCTACTAGACTACTTCTAAATCACTAAGTGGCATTACAGACTTTTAACACAGTGATAAGAGAACTCTATTACTACCTCAGCTTCCTCTCCTGACCATGCCAAACCCTCTACCACTTTCTATTCCTTCCGCTCATAGTCTTAACCCATTAACCTTTAAGAGCCTACATGTGATATATATTAGGCTGGGAATGCAGCAAGCAGAATAGAGAGCATGAGTTTCATATATGAGGTTTGTTACAACCAATTATTCTTTCAGCAACCTATGGATGAGAATATGATCTAAACACAGACCTCAATGCTCATATAGATTCAATAAGGAACAGAGAACAATGCTAAATGCATTCCTTTTACCCATTATCTCCATTAAGTCTTTTTAAACAATTCCTTCAGGGGTAATTCTTTTGCTAATAAAAAAAACCAATAGTTTAAAATTATACTTAAAAGACTTTCCAATTAAAAATGTGTCAAATCAAAATTCATAACACATTCTTATTACCTGAACAAATCTGGGAGGGAATTTTTGTCTGAGGTCAACAAGTAAAGCATCCACACGCTGTCTCTGAAAAATAGAGCTCGGTTCTTCTTTCCTTTTGGCTTTAGGTTTGACTTTATCTAATGAAATATAAAATCCAAATCAACATACTGAAATACTCAAACCATTATTTTAATAACACCTTTACTAAGACAACTCTTCAAATAAAACACAGCAAATATAAAAAAGAAGTTCCTAACTCTCCTTTACAAATGATGTTAAATTCTCATATTTCAAAAGCTGACATACCCCTCTCTTTTCGGTATTCAAGACAAGGTTTCTCTGTCACTTTGGAGCCTGTCCTGGAACTCCAGGCTGACCTTGAACTCACAGAGATCTGCCTTTCTCTGCCTCCAAGTACTGGGATTACAGGTGTGCAACACACTGACATGGGAGGTGATGTATGCTATGAGTATGTTTTATTGCCATTACTTAATAAAGAAGGAGCTATGGGCCAATGGCTTAACGGAGTAAAGCCAGGCTGAAAGAGATATATAGAGAGAGTAGGCAGAGTCAGGGAGAAGCCATGTAGCTGTCACAGGAGACAGACGCATCTGCCGGAACCCATAGAAACTTTGCCAGTAGGCCGTGACCTCATGGCGATGTACAGATTAATGAAAATGGGTTAGTTTAGGATATAAGAGCTAGCTAGAAATACGCTTAAGCTATTGGTCAAACAATATTGCAAATAATATAGTTTCTGTGTGATTATTTGGGGTCTGAGCAACCAGGAAGGAAGGAACAGTGGCTTCCGACCACACCACCGCCTGGCCACACCTGTCTCGTAAAAGATATTTCAGTTTCAGTATTTAACACTAACATTTAACACTGAAGGACAAACAGTTCTGAGGTTAGCATTCTTCATAATTACCTAAATAACAATACATACTGGCTTGAATGAGTATTTTAAGTGTACTGAATGATTTGCTGTGCAATCTACTAAGGACAAATAGAAAAGACAGGTTTTAGTTACTATGCTCTGTTATAAAGACAGTAATTAAACCAAACAAGAGAACTAGGAGTTAAAGGTCATCCTTAGCTATATAGCAAGCTCAAGGTTGACCTGCCTAGACTACACAAGGTCTGCCTCAAAAGACTGCAATTAGCTAGGGATGGTGATGCATATCTTTGTTCATCTTAGCACTTGGGAAGACGAGACCAGGAGAATTAAGGGTTCAAGGATACCCTGGGCTCCATAGGGAGAGATTTTCTAAAACACATTCATTTATTCATTCCCATTCTCTCTATGAAAAAAGCTAAACATTGTACTGAAAGGGAAAATTAGAAAACAAGATCATGAAGGCAAGCATAAAAAAGAATAATGATAGGGGGCTGGAGAGATGGCTCAGTGGTTAAGAGCACTGCCTGCTCTTCCAGAGGTCCTGAGTTCAATTCCCGGCAACCACATGGTGGCTCACAACCATCTGTAATGAGGTCTGGTGCCCTCTTCTGGCTTGCAGATGTACATACAGACAGAATATTGTGTGCACAATAAATAAATAAATAAATAAATAAATAAATAAATAAATAAAATTTTTTTAAAAAAAGAATATGAAAGAAATTCTGAAGTTACATGTGTCATCTGCTCTGGCAGAGAGAACAGGGGTAGGGGGTGGATGTAGGGACTGTCTTTACATGAAGGATTCCAAGTGACCATGCTCTAGACATCATAAGGTGGGTATAATTGCCCCTGGGTCAACTTTACTCCATTAAGGCACACTTTCCTACAACAAACAGTACTGCCTATACCCAATATTAAGAATCAAAGTAACTGTATCTGAAGGCCACTACACAGCTCTGAATACTACATAAAGGCCATCTTTCCTACACTTTATTATTCTCAAAAAAAGAAAATAAACTGATACAAACACATTTCTGGGCATAGGATTTTGGTAAAAACAGGGCAAAAGAACAGTCATTGATTAGTATTCATAAGAACTAAAGAACCTAGGGTTATGACAGGTGCTAACATCCAAGAATTAGAAAGTCACCTAGGGTCAGTGAGAGATACAGTGGACAAGGCACTGTACCTGAGACCTGAGTTTAATCCCAAAACACACATTAAAGGTAGATGTAGCATGAATTTTAATTGGTATTAACAATAAAAATCCAGAGTCAGATATAGGGGTTAATGCTAAAAGATCAGAGAAGCAGAGCTAGTTCTTACCTCTACCAAATCCTCAGACTGAATAGGTGATCCTGTCCCTAGGAATTCTCAGATGGAATGCTGTCTCTACGAAACCTCAGACTGAATGCTCTGAGCTCCTGTCTCCTCTCACCTCCTCCTGCCTTATATTCCTCTCTGCCCAGCCATATCACTTCTGTCTCCACCTCCCTAGTGCTATGTCCTAAGGCCTATGATCCAAAGTACTGGGATAAAAAGGTATGAGCTCTCTGTTCCTCTTTGAAACTGGATCAATCTAGTGTAGCCCAGGGTGGCTTTGAACTCAAGAGATCTGTCTGCCTCTGCCTCCCAAGTGCTGGAATTAAAGATGTGTGCCACCGTTGCCTAGACTCTATGGCTAAACTAGTGATTTAGTGCTGTGAGAATCCATTCAGCCAATAGCTGTTTGGGTACCAGCCCACTAGGGTGTGGGCTGAGGTAGTATAAACACAGACGGAAAGCAAAAAGTGTGTCGTCTCTCTCTGTCTCTCTCTCAGCTGGTGGTCCGTTCACAGCTCCCAGCATCCACAGAACAGAGGACCATAGCATCTTTCTTATTTTGAGTGTTCCCTAATAAACATTTGTTATCCTTTATTATGGGCTCTTGGGGACCTCGAACACCTACAGCTTAGCTCTGCACTCTGATCTTCAGGCAAGCTTTATTTGTTAGATCACAAACAAAATATCACCACAGGTGGATACAGAAAACCAACTACAGAGTTGTCCAATATCCACACATGGAACACAAGCTTACAGGCACATCACACACTTACTCACACACACAGATACACGCAATGTCAAAAGACAATCAGCAAACTCCCTGATCAAACAGGGATATAACTTGGGAGTAAGTGCTTGCCTAGCATGCTTAAGACCCTGGGCTTAATCCTTAAAACAAAAAGGAAAAAGAAGGGAGGGGGAGAAAAGGAGAGAACACAGTCTGGCCATCTGAAGAAAGGGCACCAAGAATAGTATCTCATCTCCTGACTTTGAAGACTAGAGGGCTCAACGGTTCCAAATTCCAAGGCAAACCAAGAAGTAAAAAATACCTTTGCTCACTCATCACCAGTTTCTCCTCGTTATGTGCCAAATATTTGAAAACTTTACATCTTTTACAAAGCTTATGGACATGTGACCTCATGGGCAAAACTAACAACTGTTCTGATGTCACTATCACTGCACCTATGACATGAACACAGGGGCAGTAATGCCATCATCTGAGAGATTAAAGCCTATCTCAGTAATGTCGGCGCAAACTGTTTTGGGGGGGCCTAGGCACTCTACTTACCTTGCTCTTCATGATCTTTGAAGTGCCACCAATACCCTTTGGAAGGATGATAGCGACAGTATGACATAGCTTCATCAAAAGCTGACTGAATACCATGTACTGCAGTGAGCTTGGAAAACAAAACAACAACCAACAAATTCTAAATCTCTCATGAGGTCGAGTAAAATGTCCTAAGTAAATATAAAATATTACATATGCAAAGCTAATAATTCCGTTTTCAGAATCTAGATTACCATTTGACTGGAGTTGTAAATAGCCATATCCCTTATATAAAATAATTAGCATTTCTATGTAAACTATGAATTCTCCAATAGTCTTTAAATCACCTCTAGATTACTTACAAGCATAAGTACTGTACAAATAGCTGTTACAATGTATTGTTTAGGGAATAATAAAAAGGGCAACAAAAATAATAGCAGAGGTGCAGTTTTCTTCCAAGTGTTTTTATGCATATTACTAATGATGTGGAGCCTACAGCTCTTCAGACTCTATGTATTATCATTGACTTGACCCAGAGTAAGTGCTCAAAACCCTCTAACAGTCAACATTTTATACCAGCTTACACAAAGCAGAATAGGGTATCTCGTTTAGAAGTTTGCATTCATGTCCAAAGAATGTAGAAAAAAATAACCAACGTGTACAGGCACACATCTGGAATCTTAGGACTTAAAAGATGGAGGCAGTAGGACCAGGGGTTTAAGGCCATCTTTGGACACATAATGAGTCCAAGGCTACTGTCTTAAAGAAAAAGATAAAATAAGGGAAGGGAAGGCAAAGGAAAAGAAAGGAAGGGAAAGGAAGGGAGGAGGAAGGAAGGGGAAGAGAGGGAGGAGAGAGGAAGGGAAGAAGAAAAGGAAGGAAGGCAAAGGAAAGGGTGAGGAAGAATAGGCAGGAAGGCAGGTAGGCAGATAGATGTGCAGGTAGGTGAAGACACGTACCACTCTGGAGTTGATCACTGATCCCAAGTCTGGTGCCTGATAGATGACTCCAGCAATGATATAGTAATCAGCCAGTGGGATAACTGAAGCAGCAGGAAAAAATGCTTAGAAACACATCTTGGACACAAACTGCTAAAAAATGGTATTTTCATAGAACAAACTAAACTTTGGCACTTTACTATATGGAACTTTAAGGGAAGACCTTGCAATTTCTCTCCAAGTACACAGTATGGGAAAACAGTCATACTGTTCTTATGTTACCTAGGATTGTTAACAGTTGAGTAGTTCCATGCAGTTCCACCCACAAAGCCTAAAGAGTTTACTCTCTGCACTTCACAGAAAACATACAGGACTTCTCAAATCCCAGGCACATCTGAATCAAGTTTAATCAGTTCAATGCATCTTAAGATTATTAAAATGAGATTATTACTAGGTCCATGTATAGATACATAGCACATTTTAGCAAAGCCAATGCTGTCAGTCAACCAAACCGGGACATAAGACTGAAGAACATGAGAGACTTAAAGACCAGAATGACGATATCTGATGTATACACTTGCCTCCGAGTCCCAGGACTAAGTCCTAAGGACAAAGACAGCTCTACTGAGCTTGATACCATCTTGTGTCATCACTATATCCTGAATGTTCTCAAGGAGCCTTGCTTATTATCTACAGTTCTGTTTTTCCCTATAGAGACTCTATACCTTCCATTTGGAAGGAAGACTTGAATTCTGAACTGTAACTTCTTTGGCAAGTTACTCTCTGGTATCAAAAGGACCCAGGGAAAAGGATGTCCCCCAAGTGTCTTTATGTACAGTATCTACTTGAGAGATGTCTCTCAGCAATACCACCTTGCTTTTCTACTTTGAATAATCTGTTCTGCAGTGAGACTCTTTTAAAAATCTTGAAGTGCCCATCATCACTAAAGTATATGCCTCAGCTCTGATTCAAAAGCAAATCTGAACACATTTACTCTTCAATATTGTTTCCTAAGCAAATATTCATTTGGTAGTAAAACCCAGGTAAGATTTTTGGTTGAATGTGTCATTTGAAGATACTCAGTAGATCCTCTATGGATTTAATAAAACTATATAGGCCATGTCTTTTATAAAGTATTAACTCAGAGACTGAGAGGAAATGAAAGTTATTCAGGAAGCTCAAGGTCCAGTGGAAACTCAACAACCGTGCTCACAGGAAGAGCTGAACTATCTGACTTCCAGTGCTAATAGAGCTTTTGATATACTTCTTAATTGTAGCTACACCTGCATGCCCAACTAAAACATATACCATGAATATGGTGGGAAACTGTTTCCTACTAGGAGTCTTCAATTCTAGTGGGCAGAAAATGCCTAAGTGATCAGTCCTCAAAAAAAGCCTTAGGCTCACAATTTCTAATGGCTTCCTGTTATAGAAATATGTATGATGTATGTAGGTGTATACGTATATGTATGTATAGAATCATCTTATGCTGACTAAAAAGCACGTTTGCTATGGATCCTCAAGAGATATTGACTCCTACAAAGTCTTTTCCTGTAGTTTATCTACTGTGTAGCCTTACCAGGCAACCATAATGAATTCTGGCCATGAGTACAATAGATACTGAGTCTGATGAGTACACCCCTACAAGTACTGGATATATATGTAGTTTATGGGACCTACAGAAACGGAACTCAGTGCAAAAAACAAACAAACAAAAAAGGCCTAACATACCAATTCCTGAATGGTACACCAAAATAAAATAAACCCCTTCTTTAAAAACAAAATAAAGCACACAGGTCAAAAAGTAAACAAACTGTAGTGTCTTGTACCTTGAGCAGGGGACTGCCGCTGTTGCTTCCGAATGATGAAAAGAATGGGCTCTTGGGCATGTAAAAGGATGTATTCAACTCCAACCATCTGACTGAAATGGAGACACAAAGAGATCTATGAATGATTCCTAAAACTTTGTAGGATACTTAAATTACCAAATAAATTACAACAGCAGTGTAAAAAGGGGACTAAAATTGCTTATGATTAATGTTAATAGTTGGCTATTGAATAAAACCAGCTATTTTCCTAGAGAGTTTGATGTGAGAGTCCCCTCTGTATGTTCTGAATATGTTTTATTACCATTGGTTAATAAAGAAGCTGCTTCGGCATATAGCAGGGTAGAATAAAGTCAGGCAGGAAATCCGAACAGAGATATATAAAGTAGGCGGAATCAAGGAGAAAGACACCCGCCAGAACCTTACCTTACTAGTAGGCCACAATCTTGTGGAGATACAGATTAATAGAAATGGGCTAATTTAAGATGTAAGCGTTAGTTAATAAAAAGCTTGACCTAATAGGCCAAACAGTGTTGTAATCAATAAAGTTTCTGTGTGATTATTCGGATCTAGGCGGCCAGGAAACATAAGAGCAGCCTCCGTCTACAACAGTTGGTATATAAACTAAAATGTGGGTTTTTATACAAATTTATACATTTATAAAATCCATAAAAATTCAGGAATTTAAATTTGGTTTAGTAACAATATGCTTAAAACTACAATAAGTTACCTTTAACAGCTATAATTACAGTATAGCAAGAGTTATTTAAAATATAGTAACTAAACATTATAAAACCACTGAGCCATCTCCCCAGCCTAAAACTTTTGGTTTTCCTTCCAAAGGTTTAACAGTGTCTGTCACCAATCACCACACACAGGTAAAATGACCAATCACTGCAAAATCTCTAGTTGGCAAAGGTGTTACCTTCTTAAAACAACTTACTTCAAGTGCTCTAATGTTAGCCTCTGCATCTTGACCACTTCATTATTACACGTCCTGTCATAAAAAGGATTGCTTCTTTCTGAAAAGTAATCTAGAACACTACCACTGTTCAAAATGGGGATCCAAGAGCTATCAACCCAAGAGATTCCCAGCAGGTTATCTACAGGAAAGAAACAAAAGAATTAGAAACAATGAATAACCTAATACAATGAATATCTACTATGTGTTATGAATTAATGATATAGACTCTGCCCTACGTACTCATAGTTTTGGCTGTGAGCCTAGCCTTTAACAGGTGAGCCATCTCTCCAGCCCAGGCCTATATACTCAACAGTCTAACAGAAGACAGAAACATGAAAAAAAGAACACAGTAAGGACTATAGTAAAGTTAGGTATAGACTAATTGTAAAAAGGCAAATGGAGGAACAAAAACACTTTCCAGAGGAAATGAAAATTACTTTTTCATGGGGCAGGAGGTGGCTTCTGCATTGTCTTAAAGAAGAGAGGCTCACCATGAAGAAATGGAGGGTAAACTATTTCCCAGTAGAGAAAACTCATACAAAGTACAAAATGATAAAAAATATATTGTTTATATATTTTGATTTTGAATAGTTTGATTGGGTAACAAAATGTTAAGATCTAGATGTTAAGACTAGAAATCTCCAAAGATTTTTTTTTTTTTTTTTTTTTTGGTTTTTCGAGACAGGGTTTCTCTGTGGTTTTGGAGCCTGTCCTGGAACTAGCTCTTGTAGACCAGGCTGGTCTCGAACTCACAGAGATCCGCCTGCCTCTGCCTCCCGAGTGCTGGGATTAAAGGCGTGCGCCACCACCGCAATGACTCAAAATTTTCCAAACACACCCACAACCACCAGTTTAAAGATCCTTCCATTGGCAAGCAAAGAATGTTACTTCTACAATGGACAAGAGGTGAAGGATTTAAAAGTTAAGAGGCAAATGGTGAGTAAAATCCCCTTTTCATAGCCATAATGTTTCAGATTCAGAGTAGAATTAAATCTTAATTTTTAAAAAGACATGGTTAGAACCAGAAACAGTGAAGACCTTCAGGTCATAGCACTCTAGGAGGCTAAGACAGAAGGATCAGGAGACTGAGGCCAGCTTGGGCTGTATATGATCCTGTCTCAAGAGACACAGTGAGTTAATTTTCTATAACTAAGGAGTTTTATTGTACACTGGCTATGATGATGATGTTTCATATCAGTACCTACAAAACATCACTAGAGTTAAGTTATAAACATCATAATGCTTATATAATACCGGTTGAAAAGCTTCACCTCTTCTATACTGCTACCCTGGGCATCTCTGAAGAAGTCAGATCTAACTTAAGGTGACAAGTAATTCTGTGCAAAATGAATCAAATGTAAAAAAGTTGTGACATGTAAAAAAAATTTAAAAAAAAATAAATTGTGCTTTATGTGTTCTAAAATAAAGGAGACAAACAGATGATGTATGCTAACGATTAAACCAACCATCTATATCTGAATATAGATATAGAAATATATACACATATATATATGTTACAAACATATGTATATAAAGATATATAGTCATAGTCAAAATATACAAAAACAGAAACGGTTTTCAGAAAAAGATATCTCTTCTAATGAAAAGAAACAAAGGGAAACCATGACTAAGATTTTAATTCTCTAGTTCTAACAATTTTATTTACTGTAAAACATCTATTTCTTTTAGCTATTTTAGGAGATTGACTTTTTTCCCTTAAAAATCTTTCTTATGCCTTATTTTTCTACCATTTACCAGGCAGAAGCCATTTCATACCCATATCTATTAACTAACAGTCGATAGGGAAGATCTTTAATTACACATACAACATTATGTGTTAGATGCCGGGCACACTGTAACCCGATAAATGTTAACTGTGACAGTGGTAGTGGTGATCTTTTCTCTGCTCTCATGGCAATTTTAATACACTGTTATTACTAATTCTTGTATCATAACCAGAAACTCAGAAATGTGCTCCCACTAAGTTGTAAGTTTTTATTCAGCAGGAAAATACTCATCAAATGCTTACAATTCACGACTGAAGGCCAAGACAAGTATGATTTACTCTATTAATCAATTTTTGTTGTTGTTGTTGTGTACCCCCTGCTCTGCTTTCCATCAGCAGCTGTCTTAGGAGACTGAATCTTGGAAGACTGTTCTGTAGACGGATGGACAGTTTATACCTTCAGGTCCATGAATGCTTTGGGAGTCTATGAATGTCTGGAATCCTACTGCCAAAATTGGATGCGTTCATACATGTTATGTAAAGGGAAGTAGGGGGTTTGTAGACTACAATAAACCTTCAAAGCAGCCCAGTTAATCACAGATCATTATCAATCAGTTTAAACAGCATCCTGTATCCAAGGACATTCACCTACAAAATACTTAACTGGAATGAAAAGTAAAGTCTTCGACTGGAAAAAAAAAATGTATTTGTCACACGTCAAGATAACCTGTGATCACAAGTTAATAAATATAACTACTACCAAATCAAACGGATTCAGTCACTTCTCACAAATGTAGTTTTCCAAACTATTTGCAATTTTAATCCATTCCAGGAAAGTCTTTTTAAGTTTTTTAATCTCTACCCTTGCCCCTGTACACTATTCTCCGCAGAGAAAATGATCTAATAAATACATACATAAATTAAAAGAAAGACAGATAGAACATGTCATCCCCATTTGATCAAAACTTTGCAGTGACTATGTCTTACTCAGAGGAGATAAACTTTACCCTACCCTACAATACTTCTCTAATTTGTCTTCCCACACCTTCTCACTCTACTTCTGGTGATCCCAGCTTCTCTGCCTTTCCTGTAAACAGCAAACATATTATAATGATGCTAACAAATCCAAATAATAAGTAAAACATTAAAAATTATAAATGATCAAATATGGGATCATAGACTACATTTTTCTCCTTTCATTTATTAGCAAGACAGCTACCAGCTTAGCATTCAGCAATATTCCACTGATAAACTTAAAACCTGAAATTCTTCACAACGGAAGACAGGTAAAACTGTGGTCCAGAAATACACATAACCACTACTTAAGTAACTACACATAAGCTAGTTGGAGCCTGAGTTCACCTAAGATAGCATGAGATATCTCAAAAGATATTTCATTTAAAAAACGAAACATACCGGGCGGTGGTGGCGCACGCCTTTAATCCCAGCACTCGGGAAGCAGAGGCAGGAGGATCTCTGTGAGTTCGAGGCCAGACTGGTCTACAAGAGCTAGTTCCAGGACAGGCTGCAAAGCTACAGAGAAACCCTGTCTCGAAAAACCAAAAGAAAAAGAAAAAAGAAAAATAAATAAACGAAACATGCTGATTCCAGTAACTCTAATTAATTAAACTCAATAAACATACAGACCATGGAAGTAGGTAGTGAACTTGCTTGTTGGGAAGAAAGGGTTCAGCGGGAGTGGGGAGGCTAAAAGAGGGTCATGGGTGGTTTATATGATCAAAACGCAGTATATGAATGTATAAAATTGTCAAGAAAAAAAAACCCAAAATATATACGAACAAAGCAAACATGCTACCCGAGAACAAGAAGCAATGAAGACGTTCCATCTCAATTTATTTATTCTCTGACTCAACAAAAATGACAATACCGCTACAGCCTGCCGAAGATAACTCCCGAATGATAAATGAAAAGTATTATAGGCTAAAAATTCAAACATTAATACGAAGACTTGGGGTTTTCTGTCCGGGGATCCGTACCTTATTCCACTTCTCTCTTCCCAAAAGCTATCCCTTCACCCCGATAACGCCCCAGCATCGTGGTAGATAAGGCCAAAACTGCTTCTAACGCTTCCGTTTCGACTCTTTTAACGAGACTCGTCAGAATACGGAAAAACTTAGACAACTTTTCGTCAAATTAGAGCCTTACGTTGTCCAGAAGCCACTCAAAAGGACTTGCGAGACCTCATAAAAGGGTGTGAAGCTGACCTCGGCGAGCTATAAAGCCCCAGTAGAATAAATTACCTCGGATATCGACCGCCGCCATAATTCCAAACGCGCTCGTAGAGCTTCCTTCCGGCGCACCGTAACGGTAATGAGTGCCGCGACGGAAGCAGCGGGTTGACGACCGTACGGGAAGCAAGGAGGGCAAATTTATTCTCTCGAGCGTGGGGACGGGTGTGGGAGGGAGTAGGAGCTAGTGAAAGGAGCCGAATTAAAGTTTTGCTATTGGACACCTACGAAGAGGAGAAAAGCGAAGCAACCGGTGGCGACAGAGAGATGGAAGAGGTGGGGCCCACAGAAGAGAGCCAGGAAGAAGGGAAGGGCAGGACCTGTAGACCCTAGTAGATCCTTACTAGAGAACGGAGGAGGGTAGCGTTGCAGTGCCTGCCAAGCTGGAACCCGCTGAGTCTGGAGGGACAGAAAGACGAGGAAAAACAAAAAAGTAGGCAAAGCGTCAGGACAGAACAGCGGGGAAAGTAATTCTATTAAGACATAAAGAGATTGAACAGAGTCCCGCCTCATGCACACCGCTGATATTCTAAAATTCTCCTGTAAACCGAGTCTAAGAGCCAAGTGGATAGCAAATTTGGAGCCAGCTTGGATTACATAGACAGTATTTTCAAAATAATAAAAACACCTCATGTGTATATAAACAAGCCGTTATTTAACAAAGAATTCAAAAGTCTTTGGCTTGCCTTTTTGGTTGAGCCCATTAAAAACCTAAACCAAGCCGGGCGGTGGTGGCGCATGCCTTTAATCCCAGCACTCGGGAGGCAGAGGCAGGCGGATCTCTGTGAGTTCGAGACCAGCCTGGTCTACAAAGTTAGTTCCAGGACAGGCTCCAAAGCCACAGAGAAACCCTGTCTCGAAAAACCAAAAAAAAAAAAACCTAAACCAATGAAAAACCTGAATTAATTTATGACTAAATTTTGCAAAATAGGAAGTGCTTCTGAGGTAAACTATTAAGAAGATTAAGGGAAAAGGAATGCCCCGAGTAGTGTCTGCTTTCCAGGTGGTCTGAAACAGGCAGGGAACAATTCTGTGTTGTGGAGACAGCATGGAAAACAATAGAAGGACTTTCTGTGTCTAATGTGACTTTGTAAAAGCAAAATGACGGAGATGCCTGCAAACAAGACAGACTCCCAAAATCTGAAGGAAGGAGCCTATATTTTCAAAACTAAGTACTACCAAGCTCCCACTCCCAGCATTTAACCATAACCAACAAGTAAGCCGGGGGGCTACTCATTTAATTGGGATTTTTCCACTTATAGACCAAAAAATAGCCCATTTTAAATCTCAGTGTAATAAAAGCATATTTCTTGTTCGCTTCCATTTTTTTTTTTCCAAGACAGGGTTTCATGGAGCCAGTCCTGGAAATAGCTCTTGTAGACCAGGCTAGCCTCGAATTCACAGAGATCCGCCTGCCTCTGCCTGGGATTAAAGGCGTGCGCCACCACTGCCCAACTCACTTCCATTTTTGAACTTGGAGTTTATCTGTGAAATGATGTGGAGGAAATTTCACTGATCTTGTTTCCTTGTGTCCTTCGAAGCAGATTAGGAGAAGCTGTGACAAAACACTGGGGAAGGTGGTAAACCAGATTCAATCAGACTCAGGAAGACCACTGGGTTTTGCAGACACTGGAAGAAATGTGATTGAACTTCCAGCTTAGAAAGATGCTTTAAAGAGGGTGAGTTAGAAGTGTTCTAAGACTCAAATCAGGGAATCTATTTAGGAGGTCATTGGAAACCAAAAGAGAGTGACTCCCGCAACCCAGTAGAACTGGCCCTGGAGGTGTATGTGTGGGCATGAAAGCAGGAGAACCGGCCCCACCCCTTCCTGCTTGCTGCTCCAGCCTAGGCAGTGCTGGAGAGCTCACCCTGGTGGTAAGGACTGGTAGTGAGGACAGAGCTGGTGGGCTGCCAGAACCAGGGCTATGAGGTGGCCACCCCATCACCCATTCCATCTATGATCTGATGGAGCATGTGAAGGGACCAGTCGTGCAGACCCAAAACTTCAGAATCACCACAACACAGGACAATAACAGGATATCCAAGAGGAGTCCCAGTGAGGGCCCAGCATCAATGGTGTAGCAGAATCCAGAGGCCTCAAACCAGACCATGATTCATAGCAATGAGCACTTGCAAGTAAAGATACACACACAGACTAACGTATATACTGTGTGATTCACTGTGTCACACTACAGCTTCTATGGGGAGATTTTCTTTTTTTTTTTTAACTTTTACTTCATCTTATTTGGGTGGGGTTTAGGGGCAAAGGGTGGGTGTGAGAGGAGAGGAAGATGGGTAGGTTCGAGATGCATGCTGTGAGAGCCACAAGGAAAAAAGGAAAAGAGAAAAAAAAAAACTCCTAAGATCTCTCCTGACCAGAGAACAATGCAGAACACACAACAAAAGCTCCCTTTAGGCTAATGTTCTAAAGAAAAAGGAAGACACATGGCTGTGTTCCATACGATATCCTTGAGAAAATGTTCTAGAAAGCCTGAAGTCTGTGTGAGATGTTTTTTCCTATTATGAGGAGGAATTTCAGGTATTTCGTAATATAAATGAAGACATGAAATAACCTCAGGATTGTAGCGGCAACACCTCTGAAAAGTCGTTCTGAAATCTCTGGGAGGGGGTCCAGTGACTCAGGGAGAGACCAGGTATCAAGATGGTTTGTGTGTTCCCAGAACATTCATCACTCATACACGCCATGCAGTACAGGACATTACTTCTGGAAAGAGCTGTTCACCTAGAGGCGGGAGCTGTAACTGTGAAATAATCCAGTCACTAGAGCTTTAACCTGTAACCCTACAATCCCAAATAAAATAAACCCAGTCCAGCCAGGCGGTGGTGGCGCACGCCTTTAATCCCAGCACTTGGGAGGCAGAGGCAGACGGATCTCTGTGAGTTCAAGACCAGCCTGGTCTACAAGAGCTAGTTCCAGGACAGGCTTCAAAACCACACAGAAACCCTGTCTCGAAAAACAAAACAAAATAAAATAAAATAATCCCAGTCCAGAAGGAACAGAATCACCGGCACCTAATGGGTGTCATTATTCTTCTCACTACAGAACATTCATCAGATATCTGTGAGGTTGGACGGCACTAAACTTCCAAGACCCCCATGAGGCAACTAAAAGCACCAGCAATGGCAAACTCGGTATTCAGAATCCCACACCACAGTAGACAATCCCAAACCACCATCCTGTTCCTTGCGATCAAGGTCTCTGGGTTGTGTAACTGAGTTTGGAGTTAGGGAGTGTCCTACTCATCTGTCAAGCGGGAGTCCAAAGTCAAATAGCTGTGTGTCAAGTGACAATCGCAGGAGGTAGCAATAACATGCAAACCTACAATAAACCCTTCTTAAGAACCTGTGAGTAGATGATTAGGCAGTTTTCTAAATAAGACTATCAAGGAGGGGGATGTAGTTCATGAAAAGTTTTTACAGCCCGATAAACCTCTCTGCCGACAATGCAATAATCCAGATCACACCAAATCAAACTGAATTAGAAAAAGCCCAGGTTTAATGAATGCCAGTGCTCCTGAGTGGGCTTCCAGTCCCCCAGCAAGGAGACGTGAAGAAAGACCAGAAACCACGTGTTTGTTCTCTGGGTTGCTGTTTAAATACCCTGTGGGAGTGGTCTTGAGTATCTCTGAGGAGGGGGTCATCATTTGGCAGGCTTTCTTGGGGGTGGAGTCTGGACTGAGGCAACTCCCAGTGGAGGGGCTTGGGATGGAACTTTCTACCCAAACATTCCAGACTTTTTTGGTTTTAGGGGTGCCAGGGGCTTGGTTGAAGCCTTAACCCAAACAGTTCAGTGGTAGGTGCTTCCCCTAGCATGGGCAAGACCCTGGGGTGCATCTCTAGCATTCGAAAGAAGTTGTAGCTAGGTGTGGTGGCTCACATTTGTAATCCCAGCACTTGTGAGACAGAGGCAGGAAGATCACTGCAAGTTCGAGGCCAGTCTGCTCTAGAGAGTGAGTTCTGGCCCAGCCAGGGCTACATACTGAGATACTATTTCAAAACCTCCCTTCCAAAAAAACTCCCTAGATTTAATTAATAATACATTTAATTGATCCTAATATTCTTATTGTCATTTTAACCTGGGTCTTATCTACATGTGGGTCTCACTGTTAGTCATATTTATTTCATCTTTTTCATGATTAAAATCACCAAAGATTTATCTAATTTGATTATATTTCTTTAAAAAAATCAATTCTTACCTTAGTGAATTCTAGTGTGGTTGTTTTTTCTCTTTCATTTATTTCTGCTCTTAATCCTGTTCTTTCTAATTCTTGTGACTTTTCCCCCTAATTTTAAAAAAATCAAAATTATCTCATTATTGCTCTTTTAATCATTTATTGCTGTAACTTTTCCTTAAGGAAACACTTTGTTATATACCTTGAGTTTGGTGCAGTGTTTCCCTTTTCATTTTATTTTGAGTGGTTTTTTTTTTTTTTGTTTAAGTCTTGACTCATTTTTTTAACCCTGAGTTTTTAAAAGAAAAAAAAACTTGTGTTTTTTAAAAATTTACAAATGTATGTAATTTTTAGTTTTATCTTTTTGTTATTCTACTTGCCTTGCTCTCAGAAAATATTTTCTGTGCAATACCTATCCTTAATATTCGCTAACTTTGCTTTGCCTCCTATGTGATTATGTTACAACTGTGTTTTGAAATAAGATTTTGCTGTATAGCTCAGGCTTGCTGTGTGGACCAGATTGACATGGCACTGGCTCAGCCCCCTCACTGCTGTATGGTGACGCCATCCCTGAGACATCTAAACTTCAGTGAGTACCATTCTCCTCTTCCTGCCATGACACATGCAGTCCAGTCCATGAGAGCAAACGTGTATGTGGGTGAGTAAGCGGGCGCGCATACACACGAGCACACAGGAAGAAACCACGAACATTTGCCTAGAATGTTCTACTCGTGTGTCAGCAAGAGTAAAACAAAGGACCAAAGTTAAAACAAAAAGGTTTACAGGTCTGCAGATGCTGACTGAAATAAATGTAACTTTAGTCAGAGAAGACTACGTGGGTAGGGAGAAAGCAGGAAACAGCGTCTGGGGACAGATGCTCCCCCTAGCAACTCTCCAGTGATATGTGAGAAAATTATAGTATGCTCATTCCCACCACTTCTTAGTAGTGGAAATGCCCAGGCATTCCCATTTTCCTGTTACTTTCTCTGGCTTGGTTGCCCGGTAACTCTGGCCCACCTTCCTAGTAATTGCATTTTACACCCTCCAGTCACCACCTCCTGCTGAGTTTCCTGCAGTTCAGATTTTTTATTTCTAAACCGAGGCTGTGTGGATGTAAGGAAGTCATGTTCTGTTCTCAGAACCATGCATAGACTGTGTTGATATAAGAATATTTACCAAGTATTTACTGATAGAAGGAAACTTATGGATTCATATTCAATTTCCTGCTGCTGGAGGCAGCCCATTTCCTCCGCAGATGTCTGTCTCTATGAATGGCTTTATGTGAGCTTGACATAAAATGCAAACTCATTGTGTATTTTCTCATAGCTGTCAAGAGCAAGATTCAGTGTTACTTCACAGGGTTTAGTTAAAAGATTGACCCTTGATAACAGAAGGGAATCGTGTTGAAGTGATAGACTTGGTGATAGAGCCCATTTTCTCATCCAATTATTTCCACGTTAGATGCAGATAGGAGTACCGATGCATATAATTTCCAGATAGGTAGTGTACTGTGTAAAATATAAAACCATTCTCTATATGTGCTATTACAAGCTAAGAATCCCCATCTGATTAATGGCCTAGTCACTGGAAGAAATGCAGTTCTCTTCCTTGGTCTTTCTTTATTCCCGAAACTGTTAGTTGTGATTTGGTATAAAATGGCCATGTAAATATTGTAATAAAAATGGCTATGTACATATTGTAATAAGAAGTAAAATGATTTAAGAGATATTGTGAGGATACAGGGGATCAGTCAACTATAAGACCCTTGAAGAAGTCAAGCATCTAGTCAACGTCCTAGTCAGCATCTGCTGTGGTGGATTCCATCCTCAGTCTGGTCTTTCCTTGCTCTCCTCCAATCCATCCTTTTTGGGCAGGGAAGGTTTATTCTGTACCCTTGTATATTTGAAGCAGATGACTTTTTAAAACATTCTATAGTGACTCACAGTTAAGAGATTGCCTTGAGCCTCAGAAGAGAATTTGGATTTTGGACTTCTGAACAACGTGGGGACTTTTGGAGATGGGCTAAGTATGCTTTGCATTGTAAGATGAATATGAAACACTTTTGGGTGAGGGGGGGATGTTTTCATTTAGACCAAAGAATGTATTTGTGTATCAAGTTGACAAGGGGTGGAGTATGTCAACCTTACTGGATTGAGAATCACTAGGGAGCCACACCTCTGGGCATATTTATGAGTGTACGAAGAGAGTTTAACTGAAGAATGAAGGAAGATCCCCCCTGAATATGGGCTGCACCATCCAATGGGGGAGGTCCTGGACTTTGATGCACCAGCACTCCTCCCTCTCAGCTGCCTACCTGCATGGCAGTGTAACCATGTGGCTTATGCACCTGCTGCAGAGTCCCTTGCATGGTGAACTATACACTCAAAGTGTGAGCCAGAGCAAACCCGTCCATCCTAAAGTTGCATTTTTTATAGACATTTAGTCACATGATCAAGAAAAGTAACCATAGGCATAGCAGACTTCGGTACAAAGATTTTGCAAAGGTGATGTCTTTATCTGCTGAACACTAAGAATATCTGAATAAACTTTAAGGACTCCCTAAATAGAAAAGCTTGTCCTGGCATTGGTGAGATGACTCAGTGGGTGAAACATTTGCTTTAAAGCCTGACAACCTGTATTCAGTTTCTAGAACCTCATAAAGGCAGAAGGAGAGAACTTAACCCACAAAGTTACCATCTGAGTTCCACACATGGGCCAACACATTCCATCATACATACACAATAACTAATAATAATAATAAAAGACATTTTTATCAAAAATCTTTATCATGACCTAGTAGTCCTTTGTTTGCTTTTTCTCGAGATAGGGTTTCTTTGTATAGTTTTGGCTGTCCTGAAACTTAACTCTACAGACCAGACTAGCCTCAAACTCAGAGATCCACCTGCCTCTGCCTCCTGAATGCTGGGATTAAAGGCGTGTGCCACCACTGCCTGGACATAGTTCTTGATAGAAAGAAGGATTCAAGGATTACTGCCACATCACTTCAGTATGTCTTGCTTGATCACACTCCATGAGATGAAATTGTGATAAACACTTAGGAATAAACAGACGAGGCTCGATAATGATGTTCCCTTGGCCATTCAGTATATATACTTGAGCTAATATAATTTTAGACATGAAAGTCAGTTAGTATAAAATATAACAACACTAAAATACAACTATATTGAAAAATATCAGCAAAAATGTAAATAATAGTAGATGCTTCCATATTTCATACTTAGGCCAGACACAGTCCTAAGCACAATGATGAATCTTTGCATCTAACTTCCCAACAACTTGATGAGACAGTCATTTTAAGTAGTCATCTTACACATGAAGAAATGGAAGTTTAAGAAAGTTACATAAAGTTGGGCGGTGGTGGCGCACGCCTTTAATCCCAGCACTCGGGAGGCAGAGGCAGGCGGATCTCTGTGAGTTCGAGGCCAGCCTGGTCTACAAGAGCTAGTTCCAGGACAGGCTCTAAAACTACAGCAAAACCGTCTCTCGAAAAAAAAAGGAAAGAAAGAAAGAAAGAAAGAAAGAAAAAGTTACACAAGTCAAGGACATCAATAATGGAGCCTACGTCTCCCAAAATCCTAACTCCTCCCCATTCTGTTATTTTGCATTTAGTACATTAAACACAACTGAAATCTGAACAGGTGGTGGCACACGCCTTTAATCCCAGCACTCAGGAGGCAGAGGCAGGCGGATCTCTGTGAGTTCTAGGCCAGCCTAGTCTATGAGAGCTAGCTCCAGGACAGCTAGAAGAATTGTTACACAGAGAAATCCTGTCTCAAAAAAAAAAGTTAATCAAAACTTGAGTATGATTTTCCTTGAGGAGTAAGGGGAATGAGCACATTGCTTCAGCTGGGAACATAGTCACAAACGTGAGAGGGATCATCTTCAAAGAGGACTAAACTTGTGGCGTTAGTGGGAGTGCTGAGACACGGTATGCATGATCCAGCTCATTTCAAACTGATTGGCATAGAAATTTTAACATGTTCCAGAAGGCCCTGGTTCATCAGTAGGGGACTATATTACAGAATGAGAATTCAAATGTCAATATGAATTGGATAGAATATATTAGATAGATATAGATATATTAGATATATATCAACTAAGAGTTCTTTTTTTTTTTTTTTTTTTTTTTTGGTTTTTCGCGACAGGATGTCTCTGTAGCTTTGGAGCCTGTCCTGGAACTAGCTCTTGTAGACCAGGCTGGCCTTGAACTCACAGAGATCCGTCTGCCTCTTAACTAAGAGTTCTTAACAATAGAGGTTAACAGAGACAATCAAGCAAAGACCTTGTTGTGAAGCAGGAGGGGATTGCTCCGTCCTGTCTGGATATGATCAGAAGAATGACCCATAATGGATGATGCCTTGGGGACCTGTGAGAGAGGCTCCAGGAAAAAAGGCAGAGGGCCTTTTTCCACAGGTGCATTTGGTTCCCTGGATTGTTCTTGGACATGATGTCATGCCTCCTGTGACTAATATTTATTCATATTCATATTCATATGAAGACATATTCATTCTTGTTGAATGTCAGAACATAGCTCTAGAGCCAAATTGGTTGGTGTACCCTGGATCTGGATGTCTGTCCTGCTTTTATGCTTTCCCAGATATAATCTATAGTAAATGTCAGGAAACTGTGTTTAAATTGGTCTGTCCTGAGAAAGTTCTGGGAAAGGGGCTGCTCTGTTAATACGCGGTATGTATGTGCTTACTGATGTTTATTTGCATGCTTTTCTGATCATGCATTTCTGAACTCAGCCTTCCTTGGATCATTGCTTTCTTTGTTCCATTCATGTATAAAAGCACACTGAAACTGAAGTGTGGCTGTCTGCAGCAATGAGCTATAGTCTGCCTGTTCTCCAGGTCCTCGAATCCCAGGTCTGCAGCAATGGGCTATAGTCCGCCTGTTCTCCAGGTCCTCGAATCCCAGGTCTTGCAGACACAGATCTGCACAGATCAGCCAAAGTTGACACCTTCCTTGCCAAGGCCCACAAGTGACTGTTGGGTATATGCAGAAGAAAAGACTCAGGAAAGGGAGGCTATCCTGACTTTTCACACATAAGATTTCCTCCCATGGCTTATGGATTAGTAACTCAGATGGGGAATCATCAATTCTGACTTCAGAAGAAAGATGAATGGTAAAATTCATTAGGTTTCCTGAATTAAAAAGAAAGAGTAATGTCTTCCAAGAAAATAATTAAACCACCATGGGTCTCATCTGTATGATTTAAAACTACGAAGTAGGTCATTACTTGGTGTCCTGAGATTAGGGTACATCTAGCTACTTGACAATCACAACCCATCTGTCCAAAATTAGTCAAATTGTTCTGCACACCTGGAATGAAAAAGCATTCATTTCATTTTAGGGTTGTCAATGTATTGTTGTTGGGTGTAATTCATGTGCATCTTGATTATTCATTCTGATTTTCCAAAAATGCTTGAAAAGAGAAAGGAATATACAAAATGTGTAATAAAGGTTCTCATTCAAGAGTTCAACGTCATAGAAAGAGGGGATTTGGATAGTGCTATGGTTTGATCTGAACACATAACCGCAGTCAGAGCCCCATCCCTAAAGGCTGTGGCAACTTTAGGAGGTGGCATCTAGAAGGAGTGCATGGGTTCCTGACTCACACTGTGCTCCCAGGTCTAACCACCATGTGAATAAATCTGCTGTATTCTCTGTCCCTGGGGTGATGCTCCACCTTCTCCACTGTGAGGGACTGAAATCCTGAGCCCAAATAAACCCTTCCTTCTTTCAGTGGTTCCTATCAGTTTATCACAACAACCAGACAACTAATGAGTTCAAATAGAACATTGTTGTCTCTACTTATAAAACAGGGAAAACAAACAGACATGTGACAAGCTGCCAGGTGTTGAGGAGGACAACAAGCAAAATGGAAAGTAACCATCAAATCTCTTGAATATATTTTCTGCATTTGTGCAGGCAGGGGGCAGAAAAGGAAGAAACTGGCTCCTAAGGGTTCCATTTTCAGAATGGCAGTGTGAAATGGAAGCACAGATGGAGAAATTGCCTTACTGCCAAATGTCCCTGAGTAAAAGGCTCCTAATGTTTCTTATTGATTTGTGGGGCAACAGGAAGGAAAAGGAAAGACTAGAAGTGAACAAGCACTGAGTCAGAATAAAGGACACCTGCCTCCAAAAACCCTCAGTAGCAAGGTCTTGGCAAAGGTACCAGGGAGTGTCTCAAACAGTATTCCAGTAGAGATGCCTCCAGATGCTGGACCTGATCTGTAAAATGCAGCTATTCACACTTCTGTCAATGCTGCATTAAGGAATAAAAAAGATTCTTCCTCTTGGAGTAGTTGAAACCAAGACCTAATCCAAGTTCAAATTCTCCACTTCTCTCCCTATGTCCTCCATCTGTCCTATTGTCTGTGTTCTGTCAACTGTCTGTTGAGTATGTCTGTCTGTCTGCCCCTAAGTAAGGGCTTTGTGCTCACAAACACATGGAAATTAAACAAAGTTCACCTGAATCATCAATGGATCAAGGAAAAAAAACAAAGGGAGAAATTAAAGAATTTCTAAAATTCAATGAAAATGACCACACAACATACCCAAATTTATGGGACACAATGAAAGCCAGTGTTAAGAGGAAAGGTCATAGCACTAAACGCCTACATAAAGAAGCTGGAAAAATCTAGTGAAGACTAGTGAATTAACAGAACATTTGAAAACTTTAGAACAAAAAGGAGCAAACTCACCTAAGAGAACTAGGCAGCAGGAAATAATCAAATTGAGAGATGAAATCAACAAAATAGAAACAAAGAAAACAATACAAAGAATCAATGAGACAAAGAGTTGGTTCTTCAAGAAAATCAACAAAACAGACAAACCTTTATCCAAACCAACCAAAAGGTAGAGAGAGAATATCCAAATTAACAAAATCAGAAATGAAAAGGAGGACATAACAACAGACATGGAGAAAATACAGAGAATCATCAGGTCATATTTCGAAAACCTGTACTCCACAAACTTGGAAAACATAAAGGAAATGAATAACTTTCTGGATAAACACAACTTACCAAAATTAAATCAAGACCAGATAAGCAAACGAAACAGACCTATAACTGATGAAGAAACAGTCATCAAAAGTCTCCCAACCAAAATAAATAAATAAATAAAGCCCAGGATCAGATGGTTTCAGCACAGAATTCTACAAGATTTTCCAAGAAGAACTATTACCAATACTCCTCAAATTATTCCACACAATAGAAACAGAAGGAACATTGCCAAACTCTTTATATGAGGCTACAATTACCCTGATACCCAAACCACAGAAAGACATTACTAAGAAATAGAACTACAGACCAATAACACTCATGAACATTGATGCAAAAATACTAAATAAAATACTGGCAAATAGAATCCAAGAACACATCAGAACCATCATCCACCATGATCAAGTCAGCTTCATCCCACAGATGCAAGGATGGTTCAACATACGAAAATCTGTCAACGTAATACACCATATAAACAAACTGAAAAATAAAAACCACATGATCACCTCACTAGATGCTGAAAAAGCTTTTGACAAAATACAACATGCCTTCATGATAAAGGTCTTGGAGAGAGCAAGGATACAAGGAACATACCTAAACACAATAAAGACAATATATGGCAAGCCAACAGCCAACATCAAACTAAATGGAGAGAAACTCCTTGCGATCTCACTGAAATCAGAAACGAGACAAGGTAGTCCACTCTCTCCATATCTATTCAATATAGATCTTGAGGTCCTAGCTAGAGCAATAAGACATCAAAAGGAGATCAAGGGGAAACAAATCAGAAAAAAAGAAATCAAGCTTTCACTGTTTGCTGATGATAGTTTACATAAGCGATCCCAAAAATTCTACCAAGGAACTTCTATAGCTCATAAACACTTTCAGTAATGTATCAGGATACAAGATTAACTAAAAAAAAATCAGTAGCCCTCCTGTACACAAATGATAAAAGGGCTGGGAAAGAAATCAGAGAAACATCACCCTTCACAATTGCCACAAATAGCATAAAATATCTTGGCGGAGAGAGAGGAGAAGCCTGGAGGGGAGCAGAGAAAAATTCAGAGCTCAATAAAAATATAAAAAAATATATAATATATAAAACATAAAAGAAATGGCTTTGTGCTATATTTATTGAATAGCACAGAAAAATGGAATGGGAAAAATGAGGGTTTTTTTAATTTAACTTTTTTTGAGACAGGGTCTCTCTGTAACCCTGGCTTTCTGTAACTCACTATGTAGACCAGTCTGGTTTCAAACTCACAGAGATCTGCCTGCCTCTGCCTTCCAAGTGCTGGGATTAAAAGTGTTTTCTTTTTTACAGAAAATTTTAACAGTTTTACAGAGGAAGAAGTTGCTTCCCTGACACAGAACAGCACTTAAAGCTGCGAGCAGACGCTATCAACCTATATCCACACGTTGCTTTCAGCGTTTATGGTGACTATTGTTTTCTTTAAGATGAAGGTCAGTTTACTGGCTTCTTTCAGTAAACGATTGCCACAACACAGACACACATACACACAAACACACACCATGCATTTGCATACATTATTCTGGGTTGGGGTATAAAAGAGTACATCACTTTAAGATTAAAGCTATGGGTTTAGATTAAGCTGTAAAAGCCATGCATTGTGAAAAGACATCATAAAAATCAGACTTTTATAAAAGGGTACCTTTTTTGGAATTTTATGCAATTACTAGGGGCAGTTGTTGATTTTCATTTATTTATATTATACTTTAGAAGGACAAAGACTAGACACAGCCTGGATAAAGAAAGAAGAAACTTACCGATTACCAACTCTACTGACTTCTCACACAATTGACTTTGAGAAAAGAGGGAAAGGGAAAAAAGAATGGGGATCTGAAAAATACTTGACCACCCTCAGTCTTCTGAACTTTGATATGTCTGCTTTCTCCACACCAGACCTCAGCATCTCCTCGACGATCAACCCTGGAAGGAGGCTCCTACGGGCTGGAATGATACTCATATGCCAACACTCCTACAAACCGTCTCTCTAATTTCCATTCTCATTACCTCTCACTAAGAGTATTGTCATAGACCTGCACTTACCATTCCTGCCTCTGGCTTATCGTCCCACTCAAATATCTGGTAAGTAATGAAGAATACAGCGCAGGGCACCTTTGAAAGTTAGATGCGGACAGTCAGTAACTGAGCCCATGGGAGAACAGTGTCTAGTGGCATAGCCTTTTAAAAAAATTGTTTATAATTTTTATTTTATGTGTATTAGTGTTTTGCCTGCGTGCATGTCTGTGTGACAGTGGCAGATCTTGGAGTTACAGACAGTTGTGAGCTGCCATGTGGGTGCTGGGAATTGAATCCAGGTCCTCTGGAAGAGCAGCCAGTCAGGGCTCTCAACCACTGAGCCATCTCTCCAGCTCTGTGATAGAGCCTTTCAAAAAGCCAAGCTCATCCATGAATTAATTAGGGAAAAAGAACACTCCGCTTCTTTATCCACTTCTTCAATAGGTAATTATGATTAATAACTATTAGTATGTATATTTACTATATCTGGAGTTGAAAATATTCTTCCTAATAATAAAAATGGGGGTATTGAAAGAGGAATTTCAGTGAGCATTTCACACAGATGGCATCCAGTGACTGGAAAGGGCAAAGAGGTGTTTTCTAGATGCAGGAAGAAGGGAGAGAGAGAGAAGGAAGAGGAAAGGAGATATATAGGCAAGACACACCCTGCACGTTCCACCAAGGTAGAAACCAAGAACCATTACCCAAGATTGACTTCTGACCTCCACACAAGTCCTGTAGCACATGGCACACACACGCACTTGTACTCACGAAAATATACATACATGCATGCAAGCATACAGAGAGATACAGAGGGAAAGGGGGGGAGGGAAAGAGAATACCCCGAATAGAAAGAAATACAGATACGGGCTCAAACATCAGCTGAGATGCTAGCTCAGCACAGCTGTTTCAAACCTACAGTGAGCTGACTCATCCAAACCCAAACACATGCTTGGCACTTTCTATAGACCATAAGCATTTGGCGTCATAACTTATCCTCATGATATGATTTCACTTCTGTCTACATCTCTAGCCAATTCCCAGAACCCTCGTGTTTCTAGCTGCAGAGACCTGTTTCACTTCCAAAAAGACCCAGTTACCCTCTGCAAGTTTTCCT
Organism: Microtus oregoni; assembly: GCF_018167655.1. Classification (NCBI taxonomy): domain Eukaryota; kingdom Metazoa; phylum Chordata; class Mammalia; order Rodentia; family Cricetidae; genus Microtus; species Microtus oregoni. The sequence goes on along the minus strand of NW_024543068.1, from coordinate 15,829,981 downwards.
CACAAGTCAGTCAATCACCCAACTTTACATCCTCATCCCACGCACGCACGCATGCACGCACGCACGGCCTCCAAACATAGGACGGAATCAGTGGATATGAGCTGAGTGGCTGAATGAGACTGAAGTAACTCTGAGTTCTCTGTTGCTTCTCATGTTGCCATCCCAACTCTTTTCCAAGCCCGGGAGAGCTCCGACTGAGAGCCTCTGACGCTCCTCAGTGGGTCCCTTTAAAGGCAGAGATGCAGGTAAAAGAATCCAGACCGCTCCTTTTTAGGGTCAGGTTCTTCCATTTACAAAGTAGCACTCGTCAGGAAATTGCATTGCTCCCTATTTAAACTCACGCAGAGTCACTTGTAGCCGGCTTCTGGGGGTGGCAGTAGCAATTAAAACCAATTACGCAAAGGCCTAATTTTGATAATCTTGTATTGTCAACAGATGACTCACAGTTTGGGCATCTGCAGCTGGGTAGGAGCAGTTTATGGAAAGACCGTCACCTTGGACCATGTGTTCTCGTTGGAGGCAGTGGAAATTGGCTCTCAGGGACGCACAAAGACTTGGGAAATCATTGTGCCCTCGTTACGTTTGAATCAGAGATGTCATGTGCTATAGGCACAAACATTCAGTATATAAATAATGTTGAAGTTTCATGAGAACCACGTTATGTGATTCTTTTTATGCAAAATATTCAAACCAGGCAAATCTACAGAGGTAGGAAGTAGCCTGGTGATCATCCTGCTGGGGAAGAGAGCTATGGGCTGTTGGGAATTCTCTGTACGGTGGTGTTTGCTTGGGGGAGCAGTAGAAATGGTCTAAACTTCAATTTAAGTTCATATAGTTCTCCCTTGCAGCCAGTTTCTGGGAGTTGGGTAAGATCTGCACTCTGTAAATATGCTAAAAAAGCTTTTGATTTCACACTATGGGTGGATTGAATGGTTTGGGATTTCTCTAAAAATGCCTATTAAAGCCGGGCGGTGGTGGCGCACGCCTTTAATCCCAGCACTCGGGAGGCAGAGGCAGTCGGATCTCTGTGAGTTCGAGGCCAGCCTGGTCTAGAAAGAGCTAGTGCCAGGACAGGAACCAAAAGCTACGGAGAAACCCTGTCTCGAAAAATCAAAAAGAAAATGCCTATTAAAATGCTTTCCTACTCTTTTTGTTCATTTGTTTGTTTTTTCGAGACAGGGTTTCCCTATAGCTTTGGAGCCTGTCCTGGAACTAGCTCTTGTAGACTAGGCTGGTCTTGAACTCACAAAGATCCGCCGGCCTCTGCCTCCCAAGTGCTGGGATTAAAGGCATGCGCCACCACCACCCAGCTTGTTCATTTGTTTTTTTAAGACAGGATTTCTCTGTGTAGCCCTGGCTGGCCTGGAACTCGCTCTCTAGACCAGGTTGGCCTCAAACTCAGAGATACACCTGCCTCTGCCTCCCAATTAAAGGTGTGTGCTACCACCACCCAGCTCTTCCCTTCTTTAAAAAAAAAAAATTAGGTTTTCTGTGTCTGAATCTAAGTCTATGCACCATGAGCACACAGCGCCTTCGGAAGGCAAAAGAGGGAACTGGATCCCCTGGAACTGGAGTCATAGGTGGGTGTGAGCTACCAGGTGGGTGTTGGGAATGGAACCAGGGTCCTCTTGAAGAACAGCCAGTGCTCTTAACCATAGAGTCATTTCTCCAGCCCCTTAAGAAGAATGTTTCCTTTCTTAAAAGAAGAAAAAAAAAAGGAGGAGGCGCAGACAAGGAGAGCAATTGGAAGGAATATAACTCAAGAGACCGGCAACAACAAAATCAGAAATAGTTCCTTGAACTAAAAAACCTAAAATTTCATTTAAAGCTTTTTTTATTTGTGTATTTGTTAATTTATGTATGTGTGTATATGTATGTAATGTGTGTGTGTACATGTTCGCACACTGGCACATGCATGTACTATGATATATGTGTAGAAGTCAGGACAACAGCGTTTAGGTCACAGATATCAAACTCAAGTCATTAGGTTCTAAATAGCAACCACCATTATTTTCTTACAGGTTCTGAAATTTCATTTTTAACCTTGATATTCCCAGTCCAAACATCATGGTGACTGCTCACTCTCCAGAATTGTCTAGGTTAATCTTCCCCAAACTAACCAGTGCCCTAAGGGCCTCACCTCTGCCAGCAGATGGAGTCTGAGTTGGTTTCTCTGCCCAAACCTGGTTGCTGTGACTAGGCAGGCGTGCCTTATAGGAGTCAGGACTCATTAGAAACTGTTTCCTAGTGCTGGCAGTGTAGCTGAGTGGCCCTGGGAATGTTCTGTCACCAGTACACATTCATAGCCCCCACCACCAATTAGACACTATCTCCTTACAGCTGCAAGCTTGAGGCCACAGAAGGGTCCCTAAGTACAAACGCACTAACTCAGCCATGTGGGCGAACCCTCAGGAAGACAGCCTGTTTGGTGTTTAGTAAGCACAGCATTCTTAGAGCTGCTCCTGCGAGTAAGGGTTAGGGTATGGCGGATTCACGTTAAAGGCTACATCGGACGAACAATGTGCTCAAGGGTAGCGCCTGCACTACGGGACGGTTCAAGAGCCAGGCAAGGGGCTGGAGATTGAAACACACAGAGACAGGGGCCGTCCTTGAAACAAAATACTGACTTTATTGTGCTCCGGGGGAGCTTATACAGGGATCCTTAACTGCTATCCACGCCCCAGCTCTTGGGATTTTCAGCTGTAAACCCACCAGAAACCACTCCCCTGCCATTAGGTACTCATGAGGGTCTCGTGCTCAGAGCAGCTGCAGACACAGGAAAACAAGCTGTTTGCTCAGTTAACTCCAAGGGCAAAGGGTCACAGAAAGTCAAGGGTCTGAGGGTCTGCAGCCCCAACATTCAAGCATCCCCTAGAGATGGTCCCCTGTGAAATGTCTCTGTGAAGGGACTAAGTCCTTTATTCTTGAAGGGGTGTGGGGGTGACTCATCCTAACATCTATCCTGATCAGCATTTCAGAAGTCAGGTGCTATATTGAAAAGTACCAACAGCGGCTCGTGGGATGCTTTGGTTGCTGTAATTGGACTACAGAAATTTACGTTCCAAGTAGATTCATTATTTTTTTCAACCTCAGAGCCACACAGAATGAGTCTCTACAGAATTATATTGCTTATGTCACTAACACATGTATCACACTTTATATTACAATTATAAGGTAAAATGCATGAGCCAGCCATCATCATATAAAATATTCATCAAAGTTAAGGCATTTAGATAATGGTGCCAATGTTGTGCCTTTCGACACTATGTGACTATGATACGGGTAGGAGGGGCCTCCATGACCTAGTGTCCACCCTGACGCAGTCTCTGACAAGCCAGGAATTAAAACCCTGAGGACAAAGGAGCCACCAGAGAACATAAAACCACAATCATAAAAACAAAAAACCTCAGCTTTTGACACCCAGAGTGATTGCGGTAGGTTGGAACAGTGGGGAGGGGAAGTTAGGGGGTGGAGCAGGCAGCGGGCTACAAAGATCACCATAGCAACAGGAATAGGCAGACCCCTTTGACAGCTCTTCCCTGATTGGTCCTTATTCTCATCTTATTTGCATACCCATATTCCGTTATCCAGAGCCAGCTGGTGCACCATAAATTTGAACGCTCTCGGGCCGCAGACGCAGAACATGCCAAGAACTTGATGGAAAAAGAGAAGGAAAACTGCCAGGGACAGATTTGGAAGCTCTCCACACCTGAGGCCCCTTCCCCTGGGCAGGGCGCAAGTCCTAGCTAGCCTCCAGGACTCTACCAGCAGCAGGAAGTAGGTAGACTCCTTCCTGCCTCAGCCTCCACGACCCTCCACCCCAGCTGCAGATGGGAACTCCTTCTCGAAACCTGCTTTTAGCCTTCCAGGCCTGCCAGAGATGAGGGGATGGGAGCCCTTCTGCTCCTGTTGCTCCTGTCTGTGACAGGCTTTCTGCCGGGGACTGTTCTTGATTGACACCTCGAGGCCTTCCAGAGCTTCCTGGATTTGTAACCCTCCTCCAAGCGTTGACAGGTCTCTGCTAGCACTCCATTGCTATAAAGACTTCGAGCTTGTCTTATTCGAATTGTCCATTCCCATATGGCAGTTTGTTTAAAGTTATCTTTGGGGGCTGGAGAGATGGCTCAGCAGTTAAGAGCACTGGTTTCTCTTGCACAGGACCCTGGTTCAGTTTCCTGCACCGGTTATCAGTCATCTCACACTGCCTGTAACTCTACCTGTAGGGGACCCAATACCCTCCTCTGGCCTGCATGGGCACCTGCACATACACACACAGATACAAATAAAAGTCATAATAAAGTAAGCCTTTATGGGGCTAGAGAGATGGCTCAGTGGTTAAGAGAACTGACTGCTCTTCCAGAGGACCCGGGTTCAATTCCCAGCATCCACATGGCAGCTAACAACTGTCTGCAACTCCCAAGATTTCACACTCTCACACATACATGCAGACAAAACACCAATGCAAATAAAATGAAAATATTTTTAAAAATAAGCCTTTCAAAATTAAGTTACCTAACCCATTTAAGGTTATTAATTCCCAGTTAATGATCAAGCTCCTGTTGTCTAAACATTCTTCACTGTCTGCCCACCCCATTCTTGGAGGGAAAACAGAGGGGAACCCAACTGGAGACAGAAGACGGTCTCTGCTGATCAATTCACTGGTGTGAAATTCATGTTATTTGACCTGAAACTGCTGGTGACTTGATCTTAAAATTCCCAGCCTCGAGAACCAGGGGAAATACATTTCTGTTCTTCATCAATTACTGCACATGTTACATCTTTAGGAATGGACTTCCTTGGAAATTAGCATCAAGAAGTGGGATACTGCTGTAACAAATACCTCAAAATACAACAGTGGTTTTGGAAGTAGGTAGCAGATGGTTTAGGGGACCATTAGAGATAAGGCCCAGGTGTCATGCACAGCCGCTGGGGGGCTCAAAGCACTAGAGAGAAAACCTGAAGCTCCTCCCAGGTATTGCACACATGCTAGTAAACATTTATGATCTTGTTAGAAATATGGGCAATTCTTATAAAGCCTCAGGAGGAAATGAAGACAAAGACATTGGAAACTAGAGGAAAAGGCCATCCTGCTACAAAGTGGCAAAAAACTCAGCTCAATTGTGTCCGAGTAGTTTGTGGGAGGCAGAACCTGGGCCTGATAAGTAGGCTATTTGGCAGAAGAACTCTCTAAGCAAAATGTTCAGAATATTCCTTGGCTTCTTCTAGTTACTTAGAGTAAAACAAGGAATATGTATGTGTGTGTGGGGGGGGTGAAATGTATAATCAAAAGGGAAATAGAATGCAAAGATCTGGAAATTTCATAGCTTGGCAGGAGAATTAAAAATAAAATATTTAAAAGAAAAACACCTAGGGCATAGTCGAGCAACTTTTTTCTGATGTTATTATGGTACCAGGTGCTATGCATCAGGACGACAGAAAATTCCTACTGACAGCTTTTCTGGAGACTGTTGTGACTGTCTCAGCCATCACCATCCCCAGATGTCAGGGCCTGAAGAACAGATCAGTTTCAGCTGGGTGGTGGTAGCCCACACCTTTAATCCCAGCACTTGGGGGCAGAGGCAGGCGGACCTCTGTGAGTACAAGGGCAGCCTGGTCTACAAGAGCTAGTTTCAGGACAGGCGCCAAAGCTACAGAGAAACCCTGCCTCGAAAAATAATAATTAAAAAAACAAAAACAAAAACAAAAAAAAACCAAAAAGATCTGTTTCCAATGAAAGGCCCTGGGTACCCACAGGACCTCACTGCTTGCTGCCCAGGGCCACCTGCAGTTTCTGCTCCATGCTTTCAGGTGCAGGTCTCTTTGGTCACCCCAGTCGCACCTCACCTGTGATGAGACACATCTCTGATGCCTTTCTGGAAGGCACAAGCAGTAAACTTGTCAGTCATTCAGTATCAATTCAGTACCCGGGCACAGCACAAGAATCTAGACGCAGTCTGCCTCTGAATGAACGCACCATGGGGGTCTCCTAGAGCCTGTTTAGAGGAGACTCTATGCTTTAGACTGAATGAGTGATTTGGTGTTTGTTGGGATGTAATGAATGCATTCTGCTTGTGAAAAGGATTTGGAAGATCAGGGACACAAATGATGCTCTGGTTTGAATGCCTTCAAAACTCTTCTGTTGCATTTAATCACCAGTATTACAGTATTAAGAGGAGGGGTCTTGGGGTATCATATAGCCATTTCCCTTCACAAGACTCAGGAAGTAAATTAAACTTACAAGTCCAGAAAGCCAAAACCTAGAAAATTCTCTAGCCCCTTCTCTTGAAGGTTTTTGTTTGTTTGTTTGGTTGGTTGGTTGGTTTGGTTTTTGTTGGGTATTTTTTGTTTGTCTAAGTTGTCAGGCCCTAAGCAGAGCAGAGTGGAAACACATCCATCCCCTTGCCATCCATGGGTCAAAGCAGCCCGACCACTATCACATTGCATGGGTTACATATTAACAGAGGTCCACTCCCCAACCCAGAGAGTGATCCCTGTCAGACAGGCTAAGTCATATCCTCCAGCAGTGGCCACATAGCACAGTCCACGTATTAACCACGTATGCTTCCTTGTAGTGCAAGACCTTGCCCGTCCTCAAAAGCATTTGAGATTGGACCCTTGTTTTGTGTGGTGGGACTGAAGCTGTGTTTTTCAGATCTCTGCTGTCTGTTGCCTGAAAGATGAGTTGACTTAGCACCCTGGCTTCCCTGCCCTCTCAACCCTTCTATCCGCTTCTCCTGCCTTCCCTAAAACAGGTTATATAAGCAGTAGCAATTGCTGAGAGGAGACTCTCCTACCAGCTGAGCTGCCTGCAGTAGACTTTCTGACTGACTGGGCTGCCTGAAAATTGGGGAGGAACTCCAGGGAGGCAGCCTTCGTGAGTCATCACCCTTGCTGGGGTAGGCTTTTCAGGGATGCGGCTGCCCCGAGTCATCCGTGCTTCCTGTAGATGAGCACAATCAATTCACCGGTTCCCTAAACTAGACCTGTACTTTCCCCGTCTGTCCTCAGTGCCCCGTCTGGGGTGAGTAAATGTTGGCCTGGCACACAGCAGGAGGTGCAGAGCCTTCCTTAAAGGGATTGGTGAAAAGGCTTCAGGATGCTGTTTGGTACTCTTTTGTCATGTAGAGGTGTCCAAGCAAGGCACCATCTTCTGCACGGAGCAGGTCTTTGTCACCACGTGCCAAACCTTTAGGTGTCTTGATCTTAGAATTCCAGCCACCATAACTGTGGGAATTTGGAGTTTATAAGTTACCCAGTCTATATTTGTTCGTTTGTTAAATTACCCAGTCTATATTTGTTCGTTTGTTTTAGTTTTTGGTGGTAGCAACAGATACCTTACAGTATAAGGAAGTGTCGGAAAGAATGAAAATAAATGAACCAACATGGCAGGTATCTCAGAGGTGGGATTGACAAGAACTGGGGCGACGCATGCAATGAATCTAGTTTGTTAGCTACTTTGCTGAGACACAAAAAACAGGTATGTAAGAATCTGGCGGGAGAGTCGGGTCTTGGGTGTGCTGTGTTTGAAGTGGACGTGGATCATCTACACGATGATGTCATCCAGAGACCTTCGTCTAAGAAAACTCCACACATGAGCTTCATGCTCTAGCAGCCCTTGGCCGTCCAATGGAGCACCAGAGTCATGAAAATAAACACAAGAGAAGGCTATCTTTCATCAAAGGGTGCATATCCTTCACCATCCTAGAATGGATATGAGCTGACTGCGTGCGTCATTCTGACTTCCCAGCCCGCCAGGCTGATGCAGAACTCCTCAAGCCTAGGGTGTTTGTTATGGAGAAAATTCCAGTTTCTAACCCACCCTGGCTCGCTTTCATTCTAGCCGGCTCACTGTTCCACGAAGAGTCCTCAGTACGATCACTACTCAGGCTACGTTCGCAGCTACGTTCGCAGATATTTGGACTACAGCGCTACATAAGTCCGTCCTTCCTTTCTTTCCAGCTGCCTCGGACACACACACACACACACACACACACACACACACTGTGGAAGGAAAGGCTCCCCGCCCCGAGGCCAGTGACTAGAATGGTGGTAATCCTTGGCCTAAATGTTGTCTGGTATTTAAAATTGTCTTAGACACTTACATTCAACTTTAGTGGGTGTACTTCAAATTTAACTACTATGAAACAACCCAGCCCCCTTTAGAGAGTACTAAAGGGCTCTTTCATTCGGCAACAAACCTCTCCCTATCACAACTGTGACTGAATATTACAGCCTCCCACTTGACAAGCATAAGTTCAGACAGTGTTGTTCATGCGGGCCTCACAACGACCCTGTCAGAAGATACAAGACCATAAGGCATCAACACTGATTTGTTTATTAATTAATTATTTATTATGCCACAGAAATTTCAATAGATACAATTCACTAACAATTTATTCAACACAACGTAATAAAAAGGATTTTGGCGTGATATCTTCCTTATAGTGTACCAGGCTTATTTTTAGGCCACCAGCCAGCTCCCAAGTCATGACACAGAGACTTCTTATTAGTTATGAATTCTCTGCCTTAGCTTAGGCCCATTTCTTGCTAACTCTTATAACTTAACCTGTTTCTCTTCCTCTACTTTTTGCCTTGGGGCTCGTTAACTTTTCTTTCTTTTTTTTTTTTTACTCAGATATTATTTATTTATTTATTATATATGCAATATTCTGTCTGTGTGTATGTCTGCAGGCCAAAAGAGGGCACCAGACCTCATTACAGATGGTTGTGAGCCACATGTGGTTGCTGGGAATTGAACTCAGGACCTTTGGAAGAGCAGGCAATGCTCTTAACCACTGAGCCATCTCTCCAGCCCTAACTTTTCTTTCTGTATGCCACACTTTTCCTGCTTCTTCCCCGTCTGTCTGGTGGCTGCCTGGCTGCTGACCCCAGGGCTGCTGGTCCCTCTCTTTCTCCCTCATCTTCTTCTTCTCTCTTGAGCCAAGGGTTTTCCTATTTAGTCTCTCTCCCTGCCAGCCTCACCCATCCCTCTCCTGCCTAGCTATTAGTCATTTGGCTCTTCATTAGACCAATCAGGTGCCCTAGGCAGGCAAGGTGAAACAGCAAGACATCTTTACATAATTAAACACATCTTTGCCTAGTTAAAATGATATTCTACAACATAACAGTTTATGAATTAAGTACTATTGGCATGTGCGTGTGTGCATGTGCATACAGTGGGTATGCATGTGGCCATGTGTGAATATTGGAGTGGAGGCAGGAGGTTGGCATTGGGTACTTTCCTTAGTCACTCTGCCTTATTTTTTGAGAAGGGTCTCTCACTGAACCTGAAGCTGGCTGATTTGGTAGATTGGCCAGTGAGCTCCCACAACCCACCTATTTCCATGCCATATGCCCTTGAGTGTTGGGTTACACCTCAATTGTTGGGAGCACTGAGGACCCGGCCTCAGGTTGTTATGTTTGTATAGCAAGTGCTTTACCCACCGAGCCGTCTCATCACGGCCCCCACCCCCATCCCCACCCCCTTACTTTCAGCACAGAAAACATTGGAATCGTAAAGATAAATGTTAGCTGCTGAATGCACACAGGTGCTTAATGGTACGCACAGTCAGGATTTGAACATGAATTAAAAAAATGCTTTTGGAGACCTCACTCAGCGTTAATCACCATGCCTCAGTTGGTGGCTGCTGAAGTCCCCCTTCCAAGCCTGCCACCCATTCGAAGATTCATCCATTTGTATGTGTTCCGTGGACTTAACGCATTTCACTACCTATAAACAATTAAAATTATGGGGCCAGGAGAGGGTTGGGGGAGTGTAGAGTGCCTGCCACGTGCCAGACAAGCATGAGGATCATAGTTCAAATCCCAGAATCCACGTAAATGCTGCGGTATGCGGTAACCCACCCGTAATCCCAGCAGTCCAGAGGTGAAGACAGGATCGTGGCTAACAAGACTAATAGAATCAATGAGCCCCAGATTCAGTGAGAGACTCTTCCTCAACAAGCAAGTTGGAGGGTGATTGAACAAGACACCTAGCATCAACCTCTAGCCTCCATAAACACACACACACAATATGTATAAATACATACACACACACACAGAGATGTGTGTGTGTGTGTGTGTGTGTGTGTGTGTATACAGTTTCAAATGCTTATGCTGCTTTTGTCTTTAGGATATTTAATCTTGGGAACTTTTATCATCTACCAAATTTCTTGTCAAGGCTCAACATTGGAAGCAGGTGGGGAGGGGAAGTAAACACATGCAGCTGCAGGCTGGGCCAGGCTCCCACTGCATAATCCAGTGACTCCTGAGTAGCAGAAGGTGCTCTTGTGAGGAGCTTCAGATGCATGAGGCAATATCTTCTTTGTCCCTTCTTTGGGCTCTTAGAAGCACGCCAAAAACCGAACCATCATCTTAGGGCTCAGGAGAAACTTCAGATTTACCAGGACAAAACTTAAAATGCCCCCCACCTCCCTTGGTCAGATCATAAAGGAGATAACCGTAGTGAAATAATAAGATGAAGGCATCTTAAGGAATCCTAAATGGACTGCCCAGTCAACAAGTCTCCATGCTAGCAGGTGAGAGACTTGGAGAGTAACACACTTGCTTTTCTTTTTTACGTGTCCTTTCTCTTAGGCCTCAGTACTGCCAATGACTTTGAACCAAGGCCCAGTGCATTCATACAGAGTCTGCACGCTGCTCTGGGCCTTCCCCTGTTCTCCACACGAATACGGGGTCTACTAACGCAGCACCTTAAATAACAGCCATATGAGAACAGGGCAGCACCTTTTCTTCCCAGTGCAGATGGTGTTTGGTGAAGACAGAGCAAATCTACCAACCCCAGTGCAAATTACTGGAGAGAGGTGAAGAAAGAAGGGAAGTAACTAATACATCCTCCTTAGGAGTGCAGGATAGGAAAGCTGTGGCCAGAGACCTTGTGGGAGAATGTGTACTTTCCCATATTTCTTATGCAGTATTAGCCTTAGGAATCTTATCGGAGAGCCTGAAGACTGCTTTATTGGAGAAATTCAGAGAACCCCAGAGTTCTAGTCTTGACGAGTCAAGTATTTTACACCCCGATAGAAACCTGTCTGGTTTGTGGGCATTTCTTGCCCCTGTCTTTCCCACCCTCAAACCCCAGTATCTCTCTCTCAGATGCACTCTGCAGTGCTGGGTCTACAGCAGCTTGGCGGCATAGATGGGGCGGATGATGATTGGCTATAAGGTAGGGAGATGATGGACTTGGCCAGGAGCTGTGCAGCAGCAGCACCACCACCACCACCACCAGCAGCAGCAGCAGCAGCAGAGCCTGCAGGCATCCAGATGCACTTTTGCAGCTCTGAAGAGATGTTAGATTTAAGAAAAGATAAATCAAGTCTGCCCTTCTCTGGGAGCACCACGGTTAGGAGAACACATGCCATTGTCATCTCAGGACAAGAATGACCCTTGTGATTCAAGCATTTGTGGTCAGTATGATTTGAGGCCCAGTCCCTCTCACTGAGTCTGAAATGCTTCATCAGTACCTTAGCCTGCCAGTCCCAATTTCATGCCACCAAAGGAAGTATGTGGTACCTGCCAGGCACTAGGAAGTACAGCGATATCAGCAAATGCTACATTGGCAAACTGTCTTCTTTCCCTTGCAGAGGCACCAAAGTGACAATACATGAGACAGAACAATACCACAGTGAGAGTGTTAATAGGCAAGCTGAGAAGCCACACACACGGACGCCAGTCATCATAAAACCAAGAAGGGATTCCAGCAAAAATGTGGTAATTTGGCACCAGCATCCTGTCTGTCCTTTCCTCTCTATGGCGCAGTGCTGAGCAGGCGCGAAGAAACCCACACTCCAAGGCTCCTCAACATGGAAACAAGACAACCCATGCATTCAGTGTCCTGCTTTATCTGGAGGCTATGGTTGCTGTCACAGTTGCCTATAAGTGCGGCATGACCAACAGAACCTAGCCAGTGAAAAACAAACGGTAACAGACCAAAGCTGCAGTTCTCCTAATCAACACCAGGGGGAGCAAAAGAATAGAAAAGGTTTGACACGTCCTTGAACCTCCAGGGCTACCTGATGGTATTCTGGTGCGGAAAAACCAAAGACACAGCTGCTCTTTAAATGTCCAAATATAGGCCCTAAACTTATAAAGTATCAAGATTAGGAAAAATGGCTCAATCGAAAGATAAAAAGAAAACTCCAGCCGGGCGGTGGTGGCGCACGCCTTTAATCCCAGCACTCGGGAGGCAGAGGCAGGCGGATCTCTGTGAGTTCGAGGCCAGCCTGGTCTACAAGAGCTAGTTCCAGGACAGGAACCAAAAGCTACGGAGAAACCCTGTCTCGAAAAATCAAAAAAAAAAAAAAGAAAAGAAAAGAAAAGGAAACTCCAGAAACCAATTCCACAAAAATATTTGCGCTGACTCCAAAAGTAAAATAATAATGATGATGATGATGATGATGATGATGATGATGATGATGATGATGATGATATCCAATGAACTAAAAGAATGTAATCCCAGGATTCTGATGCTAAGGGAGGTAGGCTTCAAGTTCAAGGACATCCTGGACTTTGCGAGGAATTAAAGACCTTCTGAGCTGCATGGTAAGACTCTATCTTTAAAAAACAAAACAAACAAACAAACAAACAAAAAACAGCCAAAAGAGAAAATAAGCAAATAAATGAAATTAGAAAGGTTATGCATAAGTCAAAAGAAAATAACAGCAGAGATGTAAACAATAAAAAGATGTAAAAAGTTTTTTTTTTTTAGCTTAATAACAGAATGACCAAATTGAAAAGTTATTATGTAGGTCCCATAGCAGACTGGTGAAGAAGAAGCAACTGAAAAACTGGAAGCCAGATCATCCAAAGAGATCACATTTGAAAAACACAAAGGAAGAATGAAGAAAAGCCAAAGACGGTCCGGGAAGCAAGTGATGGGTCACACCTCTGACTCCAGCGTCTTAGGTGGGGAGCAGAAGAATGTCACTCGGTGACAAGAACCTGCCTTACCTGTAGAAGGCCCTGGCTCAACACCTAACAGTGCAGAGAGAGAGGGGGTGGGAGGGGGTAATTACTGCATACAGGTTATTAAGGGGGACAAAAGGCAATTCTATGTTAATGGGTAAGCAGTTTGTGAAGATACAATGTATACAATTCGGGATGCAACTTGCAACATCAGTAACATCTGTAAAACGAGCTACAACTGAAGTTAAGCTGTCTGGGACCTAAGCTTGAATGATATAACTTTGTTTTATGCAATAAAATAAAACTGGAACATTGCACAAATCATTGAGCTAAAGCAGGAAGGACGTGGGACAATTTAGCAATCCCTCATTCTTATCCCCCAAGCTTACAGTGTTGCCTCATCCTTGCTAAAGTCCACCATCAGCAGAGAGGGAAAGGGCTTCTGTGGAGCGGGGGTCAGGGCAGGCACTGGAGGGTGGAGGGTGACAGGGTGATTTGTGATGGCCAATACTGATTGTCCACCTAACAGGACAAAACTCTGGGCATGCCTGTGAGGAGGCTTTGAATTGAGTTAACTGAGATGAGAGGACCTGCCCTAACTGTGGGCGTTCCACAGGCTGGAGTCCTAGATTAAAAACAAGAAAGGGAGCAGAGCACCAGCCTTCCTTGGTCACTATCTGCTTCCTGATTGAGGATACAATGTGAGTAGCCATCTTATTCTCCTGCTGCCGCCTCTTTCCCGCCATGTTGGCAATGCCCTCCCCCTCAAACTGTGAACCAAGACAAGCTCTTTCTTCGGGTATTTATCACAGCAGCAAGACAAGTGTCTGATACGGGGCTGGAACATGCTCAAAGTGGAAAAGAGCTTGCACGTCCAGGACCATGCTGTGTCAGAAGTAACAACTCACACTATCTTAAGTATAAATGCATCGGTTTGCTTACCCGAGAAGCCCATGGGTGGATACAGCATTCCAAACAGTTGGAGTTTAGCACCCAACTGATACCCCTCCAGCTCTGCCTCTCACCCACTTCTTTTTCACTTCTCCTTATTGTCCAGGTGCTAAGCAAGACGAACAAGAAGAACCTGAAGCCCGAAGCCTCCCCTACAATATTCCAAACGGAAAGTGAGCTTCCTCTCAGCACCTACGGTTTGGGGGATTTCCTTACCTGTGTGCCCTCCCTGAACTACAGGAAGAAGTAAGTAATGGTACTGGCTCTATCTAGAATAGGGGCCAGCAATGAGGATGGGGTGGGTGCAGGCAGTGAGAGAGTACCAGTGATTGACAGTTCTCCCAGCATAGGGGAAGTAAGAGTCTCCTAAGGACAGTCATTAGCAGGCGTAAATAATGAATATCATGGCCCCCAAGGGGTAGTACAATTGACAGTGGAGACAAGGAGGCTGGAAAGTGGATTGGGTGGTTAGGAGAGAGGAGGGAGGGCTGAGGGATCTTACTTTTCAAAATATAGTTTGGTGAAGTAATTATAAAATTAAAGGGAGATATGTTATTAGTCTTGAGAGGGGAGAAGATAACATGAGTTAAAATATGAAATGTACACTATGTCTAGATATGAAATAATTTAAAATCTTCACATTTCCTTATTTATTTATTTATTCATTTATTTGTTTATTTAGGTTTTTCGAGACACGGTTTCTCTGTGTAACATCCCTAGCTGTCCTGGAACTAGCTCTTGTAGACCTGGCTGGCCTCGAACTCACAGAGATCCGCCTGCCTCTGCCTCCCGAGTGGTGGGGTTAAAGGCGTGTGCCACCACTGCCCACATTTTCTGTAGTAGAATATTTGAAGATTATTCTGAGAAACATTAATGATCGCTTCATAATAAGAGTCCTGGGAACTCAAAGCAGTGAAAAGGAGACAGATTTATTTTCAGTTCTTCAGACTCTGGGCCTCAGCCTGGACAAAAGGTGAAAATATCTGGCGCGTCAGTTTGGCTTGAACAATTGTTTTTCTATTCCTAATTGCATTTCTCTGCTTCCCGAATTCCCGATTGGCTAAGCTCTTCACAAAGGTATGGGCTTCTTTGGGTTTAGTATTTCTCCAGACTCCCCTATCCTATTGGTTCAGGAAGCAAGACCTCATCAAATATACAATATCCTGGGGCTTGAGACACCTTCCTTTTTTAATACAGGGGCTGAGTCACGTGGCAGACTCTGAAACTGCTCAGCCCTGGAATGAGCAGACAGTGCAGGTGCCAGTTGCTAACCAGGGAAGACAGGGCCCCAGGGTCTCCTGCTCCTCTGTGATTCTCTGATGATCAGTACATGCACCCCATGCTGAAAACGGAACGTAATGATTTATGTCTTACATATGGATGGAGACAGATGATGGAAATGCTATATTCCTTCTCAGGTAAATTGTGCAGTTTGGGGCAATTAGCCGAACATCCTCAAAATAGCTTTGATTTGGTCCGCATGTGATCAAACCCTGAAAAGCTTCAATTTGAATGAACGAGGTTCAAATATCCATGTCTTGTGTCTGCTCAAGAAGCAGAACTGAAGGAAGAGACCACGAAGCACCAGCCGTCGCCTTAGGAGGTATGCCCGCTCCAGGATGAGTCTGCAAAAGGAGGAGGCTTTGAAGATCAGTGGACAGCGAAAGAGTGAGAGACTCCAAGAAGCAGAATCCATATCAAGACCCAGAGATGATTCCGAGCTGAAACTCTTACTGAGCAGGAGCAGCATGGACGGAGCGGGAGCAGCATGGACGGAGCGGGAGCACCATGCTACCACAGTTCTTTCCCTCCAAGTACTTCCCCCTCCCTCGCTTGCCTCAGCAGTAATGAGTTATGCCATGAGTAGTGCGACCACCCACAGGATTCTGAGGGGTGTGCTCATGGCCTGCCTGTTCTGGATGAAAGGTGAAGGTCTGATGCTGGCGTATTGAAGGTCCATGATCACTAGACACCGATTGTGGCTCAGTCATCCTTCTCCCAGAGGTTTCTGAGAAGAGGATACCTGAGGACCCCGATGGAGGAGAAATCAAAACACCACTTTACATGCATCTAAGTAAATGCCGTATTTGTTAGTTTGGGATTCTCTTTTTAGGGCCAGCAGCCAACACCAATGGCTTCCAAAGGACTTTCCCTCGTGAGCGAGGCACCAAAATGGCTTTACTTTTGATGAGAGATGCAAACAAAAAACATATGGGTGATTGTGCACCTGAGGAGGAGAAAGCAAGATAGGCAGATCCCAAAAGGAGGCCCTGACTCGGTTTACCTGTGCCAGCCAAATGAAGCAGAAGAAAGAGCTAAACTATGTAGGGGCTGATGCCTCTGCTTTTATAAATGTGGACCAATTCATCTCCTTGTATCTGACCAATAGACTGAGCAACACCCCACCCCGGCAGATAGGAGAAAAGAGAAAATCTGGGGCTTCCCCTTCCTCCAGCACCTGCTCTTTCTAGGGTGCACCATGGACCAGCATGCGAACTTATCAGAACATACCTGTGAACTTATCAGAAACATGGAGTTCAGCCCCATCCTAAATGAACAGCATCAGAGTGGACGGCACTTTTGTAAGATCCTCGTGCAATTCAAATGTGTGTCAAAGTCTGAGAAACATTAAATTTCTAGCTCCTAGATTCACTCTCTGCTCATTTCCTAAAATAATGCTTGGCAGATGGTCAATAATTAATGAAAGGATATTTGAGAAATTCTCGTTGGCACCTCTTTAATTGCATCTGAGGGAAAGCAAGCATTTCTGGGAAGCTAGAACACACGACAAATGGGTGGCCTAGCCAGACAGAAGCATAGTGAAAACAAGCAAATAAAATCATTCCAGGCACTGCCAAGTGGGACAGATGGGCATAGTAACTCCTTCCTCACACCCTCCCCTCATGGTCTTCCCTCCCTGCTTCACTGGTGCTCCCCTTCATTCTTAGGAGTGCTAAGGTCTTGTGTTGAGTTCTGCATTGTATGCAAGGAAATGTCACGTGGGTTCTCTGCTTCCTAAAGCCTGCCCTGCCCTTCAGTCCAAAATGGAAGGCAAGACATAGCAGGGAAAATGGAAAAGGCTCTTTTTCATGTCCTTATTCTTACCTTTAATTTTATAATTTTTTTTCTCTGTGTGTGTGTTTATGGGTATACATACATGTATGGCGTGCGCGGGTATGTGCACACATATATGCCGAGGTCAGAAGTCAGCATAGATCACTCTCCACCTTATTTCTCCAGACAGGATCCCTCACTGAACTCAGAGTTCACTGATTGAACTAACTAGACTGGCTGGCCAGAGAGCTCCAGACACCGCCCCTCCCCACACCGTCTCTGGCTCCTCAGCACTGGGGTTATATAGGCTTGCTTGCACAGCCAACACGTTATTGACTGAGCCATCTCCCCAGCCCTACGCCTTACCTTTAAATAGTTGATGTGACCTAATGTATGATTTTTTTTGTTGAGACATTACCAAATCCAAGGTCTGGATCTTTATTCAATATTTGTCATCTACAGCTCTGTCTACCGAAAGTACTTTTCTTGGGGCTAACAGTAGAATCTCAGAGCCCTCATTCCCAGCCTCTTTTTTCTGCTCAATCTGATAAACTGCTTGAAAATCAAAAGAGCCAGGAGTTGGCAGATAATTGTGAATTATTGGAGTTCTGCCACAACATCATTATGGGATCTCACCATGGTAGGACTTAAGGCTTAATATAGTTAGCATCTGCCAAAGACTTATACTGTGCTTCCCAACAAGCCCAGGGGTCATAACCCCACCCCCACCTAATGAGTGAGGAAATATGAGGTTGCCCAGAGTTGAATAACTTGCCCAGAAAGCAACCAGGATAGAATTCCAGGCCACACTGCCCTGAGTTCAAGGCTTCTTAGTCACTGAGCAGACAGAGTGCCTCGTTTGGTGGAAAACTGTAGGCTCATTGTGTAAGCAGAGGCTCTTTCCCCTCTGTAGTCCTAGCACGAGACTCCAGTGGGATTAAAGACAGCAGAGCACTTAGAAAAGGAACGTTCTATAAAACGCAGGTATAATTTAGGATACCGACTTCAGATCCAGTTAAAAGGCTTCAGTTCTCTACAAATGGTAACTACACATGTGAAAACATTCATCCTTAGCATGAAATATATCCCGGTTAAGATGATGTATATTTTTTATTATTTGCCAAATTCAAGAATGTTTATGCAAGTTTTACTTTTGTTACTAAGGATACTGTTTGTGTGTGTGTGTGTGTGTGTGTGTGTGTGTGTGCGCGCGCGTGTATGTTGGGAGCACAGGTTTGCCCCACCTTTTAAATTTGAATTACATTCTCTCTCTCTCTCTCTCTCTCTCTCTCTCTCTCTCTCTCTCTCTCAAACAAGGTCTCCCTTAGGTGAATCCAATTTGAAGCACACACTTACTGCCTGGCTCCTGAGTGTTGGGAATGTGGGCAGGAGCCACCACATCCAGCTCCGTCACATTTTAAAAATCAAACAAACAAACTGGGTGCTGGGGAGATGGCGGAGTGATTAAAGCACTAGTGAACACCGGGTTGGCTTGGGGGTCCACCCTTAGTGCCAGCAATTGGAAGGTGGAGACAGTGGATGCCCAGAGCTAGCTGGTTAGCCAGACTAACTGCTTCCTAGGCTCTGGGTTCAACTGAGATACCCGCCTCCGTGAAAAAGGATGGAGAACATCAATGAAGACTCCCAACATCAACCTCAGGCCGCCACCTGCATGTGCACCTGCATCCCACGCCTGTGTGTTCACACACACGGGAACACTCACATACACATGAGGGAGAAAGAGCACACTGACAGTATGTTTCAAGACTTTTTTTGTTTGTTTGTTTTGTTTTTCGAGACAGGGTTTCTCGGTAGCTTTGGAGCCTGTCCTGGAACTAGCTCTTGTAGACCAGACTGGCTTTGAACTCACAGAGATCCGCCTGCCTCTGTCTCCTGAGTGCTGGGATTGAAGGCGTATGCCACCACCGCCCAGCCAAGACTTTCTTGATCTGGGTATTAAACTCAGTGGTAGAAAGTTTGCCTGGCACAAATGAGGCCCTGGATTTGACTCAAAGCCCTTTAAAATTAACGTAATTTTAAAGAAAGGAAAATAAGTAATAACAGAAGAAGAAATATGAGTAAGTGTAAAGAGCGATGCAAGAGACTCTGGAGCAGCATTGCTGGGTTCAGAAACCAGATTTCTGACTGAGCTGAGCCTGGTGGCGCACGCCTTCAATCCCAGCACTCAGATCTCTGTGAGTTCAAGGTCAGCCTTGTCCACAAAGTGAGTTGCAGGATAGCCAAGGCTGTTACACAGAGAAATCCTGTCTCAAAAGAACCACACACACACACACACACACACACACACACACACACACACAGAGAGAGAGAGAGAGAGAGAGAGAGAGAGAGAGAGAGAGAGAGAAACAACAACAACAAAAGGCAAACAAAAAACAGATTTGCTACTTACTGGGAGTAGAATTTCCACAAGTCTCTGTGGCATGGTGTCCAAAATTAGCGTAGCAGCATTTATTTCACTAGACTATTAAGAAGGTAAAATGATTTATCTATAAAGTGCTTAACCCAGTATCTGGCATAGTGCACAGTAAAATGCTCTCTGGCTACAAAGCAATTGCTTCCACACCCTATGGTACAGATATACAATAAATAAGCCATTATATATAAGGCATAGGGGTCCAGTTCAGTGGTTGAGCACTTGTTAGTATGCATGACGCCCCAGGTTCAATCCCCAGAACTGCAAGTAAAAGAATATACAATCACATAAAACAAGAAGTTTTTTTTTAAGGTAATGAACTCTAAACATTGTCCCATAGCACTTATATTTGTTAAATAGAAATAAAGACTTTACCTAGAGTCTCTGGTGACAATGTAAGCTGGGGGTGGGGGGTGTTGACAGTTTTCTGTACTGCAGAGCCACAGGGCAGTCTGGTACCTATCACTGCCAGTCTTGCATACACCCAGCACTTCCCACATGCTTGTGAGTGATGTTGATACTGCTGGTCCAGGCCTGACCTTTGGAATAGGAA
This sequence comes from Microtus oregoni, assembly GCF_018167655.1. Taxonomy (NCBI): domain Eukaryota; kingdom Metazoa; phylum Chordata; class Mammalia; order Rodentia; family Cricetidae; genus Microtus; species Microtus oregoni. The sequence continues at coordinate 15,810,065 of NW_024543068.1, read as the reverse complement.
GCCTTCACAGCAGTGTCTCTGAGCCAGTCTTGGAGCTTCGAAAGCACTGGGTTACTGGATCTAAGTCTGAGTTTCTGTTTCAAAAGGCCTGGATTCTGACCTTAGAATTTGAATATAGTAGTGTCCCAGGAGATGCTGATGCTGCAGACAATCACAGTAGAGCATCTTTTCTATCTTAGCATCATAAATGACATGAGACCCTAAAAACGAATCTATATTCTTCACTGCCTATAAATCAAATCCAAACTTCATCCAGAAACTCCTGGAATTCCTCATTCCCACTGCCACAAAGTCAAGTCATTATGCCCTGAATACACCTGAGATATCAAACATCACAGTTCTAAGAACATTCCTAGCCTTGGCTTATATGTAGCTTCCTCTTGCCCACCCATTCAGGGTCCTCAAATGATGTTATCCCCATAAGGCTCACAGAGCACCGCAGCAGTTTCTGTTACTCCCCCAGTGACACTTTCCAACCTCTGCCTGGTCCAGTGATTGCTAATGGGAACTGTGTCATCCAGGAGGAAACTGGGCACTTCTGAGGTGCAGGGGGCGGGAGTAACTTGTGCCCGTTTTCATCTGCCTGCGGGCCTCATCCCATCTCCAGCACACAGTGGACACTCACGACTGAGAGAAAGAATGAAGGGAAGGATCCTCCCCAGGAAGGGCGCGGAACTGTCTAGTAATGGAAACTGGAACCCTGTGCCCGCCAAGCCTGATGACCCACAGTAACAGGTGTTTCCATCTCCGATTCTGTGATTCATTCTGCATAGCTGCGCACGCACATAGCGTAAGCACACACAGGCTCCTGGAATAAAACGCCGGGCACGCAAACGTGCACCCAGTGTCCTAGGCGCCCGGGAGACACACCTCAGCGACAACCTGGATCCACAAAGGGGAGGCCCTGCCACCTAAAATAGTAATGTCTTACTGCAAACAAAACAAGCAATGGCTCCTGTCTTTTTTCCCCCATTGCTCCCCGTTGCACCTTTCTTTTTAGTTCTAAAGAAAGCTGTTGGGGTGACCCCTCCTCCCGTCCTCCCAGACACACGCACCCCTCCCCCACTGCCTCTTTCGGCCACGGCGAGTCTCGGAAGGTTGGATGAATGAGAACTAGGGGAACCTTTTTGCCGTCAATCCTCCCCTCCGTTGAGCAAGCCCAGCTTCTTCCGGGTCAGCGACAATCATCACCACCACACTGTTCGGGCCTCGCTGTCCCCTGCACCACGGCCAGGCGAGCACAGGGTCCAGTAACCAGCGGCGGCTGGTTGCGGGAGCAGAAAAGGGCGGGGACGAGGGCGGGCGCCACCGAAGCGGGGGGAGGGAACTGGGAGGGGAGCGCTCGCAGGAGGAGGGAGCTGCCTCCGGCGGCAGGCTACGAGGATGGGAGTGCGGGGCAAGCGCGCGGCGCCCTGGGTCACGGCCGCGGCAGAGTCTGCCGGGCGCTAGGCCAGCGCCCGGCGCTTTTAAAGCCGGGATCCCGGCGCGCTCCAGGCGCGGGCGGAGGCCGGATGGAGAGGAAGGCGGCCCGAGCCTCGGGGAACCCTAACCCGCCCGCTCTGGGCGAGGGGCCGCGGTCCGTGCCACCACCGTGCGTCCCGGGCGGTGGAGGGGCCCCGGAGCGAGGCCAGGCTGGGGCGGCGGCCGAGCCCGCGGAGCTCATCCGGCGGGCGCACGAGTTCAAGAGCCAAGGGGCGCAGTGCTACAAGGACAAGAAATTCCGCGAAGCCATCGGCAAATACCACCGGGCGTTGCTGGAGCTGAAGGGGCTGCTGCCACCTCCAGGGGAGCGGGAACGGGACGCGCGGCCAGCTTCCCCGGCCGGAGTCCCCAAACCCAGCCATCTCTCGGAGGAACAGAGCAAGACGATCGAAGCCATCGAGATCGACTGCTACAACAGCCTGGCAGGTGAGCCGCGCCCCGCCGCGCCCCCTGCCCCTCCTCCCCCCCCCCCCACCTCCAGGGGCCCCGCCCGGCCGCGCGTCTGTCCCCTGCTCCGCCGACCTAGTCCCTCTGGGTCCCAGAGCGCCAGTGAGGTACACCGCGGCGCTGACTCCCTCCTGTGACAGTGGTGCTCCAGGGAGGAGACCTGGGAGGGAGGCGCTTGAGAAAAAGTGTGACTTTCAAGATGATGCCTTCCAAAGGCCATAGTCATCTCGAGTCTCTTCCCTTACATACATGGTAAATATTACCTTTAAATGGCTGGACAGACAGAGGGCGACCCAGCGGGGTCTGGCAGCGACAGCTACTGCTCACCAGTGAACCTGGGTTCAAAATATAGAGGCAGCGCCCAGGTGTGTCCCACAGGCCATGGGTTCTATGGGCAGTCAATGCACCTGTCTGCCCCACTAAGGTATCACCCGCTCCAAAGTTGATCTATGCCTTCCCTTCTGTATGCATCCGGTGGGAATCGGCCTTTCCCCAAGTTCTCTTGGCCTAGTAGCAAAGGGGATTTTTTTCAGGATGTCCTTAACAGCCTGAGCAAAATGGATTCCAAAAATGCTACTTTCTTCTCTCTGGGTCTTGCTGGTTGCTCCAGGTTGCCAATTCGTGGTAGGTAGATTTCTAGCCCTGCTGAATTCTTGCTCTTCTTCATGAGGTTTATCTGTTGGGCTAAAGGTGTACATTTTACAATGTACTTTAGGGGTGAGGCATATATATATATATATATATATATATACATACATGTGTATATATGGTATAAAATCTTTACAGTCTGTTAAAAAGGAGAGCTCTGGGTCTTTCAAAGGACTTTCTGTGAAATATGGGAAATGGAGGCATGAGCAACTTGCCTTACAGTGACAAAACCACTCTCCTCTTGTCCAACCCTGTGTGATGGGATTTGGCATAGTCAAACTTCCCTGGTAGAATAGAAGGACATTCGTTTCTAACCTTAGAAGTTGCCTGAACTAACTATGGACCTGTTCCAGCAAGGAGGAGGGGGATGACCGGTGGATGTGTCTGGTGGCTGGAAATGCCCCAACTAGGCTCTATTCAGAAGTGTAGACCTACTGTGTTCCCTTGAGCACCAGCCTCCCTCTGCCTTTACATTACTCCACGTTTGAGGTCATCTTTAGGCAAGCGCGCTACCGCTGTGCTACCATGCCCCTACAAGGGATCATCTTTACTAGGGTGAAACTGACCCTGGGGAGACACTTTATACGTTGTGAAGTAGTTTGCAAAGGTAAAGAATCAATACCAAGTCACAGAAATGGTGATATTGGTCGCAGTATTACAAATAATGGCACCAGAGAAGATCGTGGTGCTGAAAGATGGAATTCTGTGAGTCCGAAAAAGGACACTTGATTCCTCTGTTTCCTGAAGGTGGCTGGCATACTGGCTGCTGCCCTGGTGACTAAAGGGCAGAGTGGCTGGGAGCGGAGGCTGAGGCACTCTGGATGGCTAATGCAGTGATTTGGGGGTGCTAATGGAGCCTGCCTCCAGTATTAGCCACAGGCGTTCCAGAACCACATTCACCCCACGCTTCTGGCTACCAGCCAGTAAGTAGCACTGCCTGCCCTCCACCCCACAAATGGCTACATTTCCCTGGTGAAACTCAAGATGTGTCCTTGGTCAGGCCAGCCCAGTCAGGGCAGGGCTGAGGTCTAGTCAGCCCTTCTATCCCCACCACCCAAACACTTTGGAAAACTTCCCTGGTGACAGAATGGAAAGAGTTCCTAGCAGACTTTCCCTCAGCTGCCTTCTCTGAGACCCATCCCTTATTAATATTAATAACTTAGTATGTGTACTACTAAGTACCTACATGCACTTTTTGAGACAGGGTTCACTATGTAGCCCTGGCTGGCCTGGAACTATGCATGTAGATCAGGCTGGCCTTGAATTCAGAGGTCCTCTTGTCTCAGAGTGCTGAGATTAAAGGCATACAGCACCACACACACACACACACACACACACACACACACACACACTACTGAAAGAAATATAGCCATTTGCCTTACAGAAGGGTATCCCGAGGCCTCAAAGCCTTCCATCTCCAAAAACAATGCCTTTGCCATCAAACTTGATGCAGAAAGCCAGCATCTTCCAGACCCCTCCTGTTACCTGGTACCAGACTCTGGGGGACTCTCAAAACCCACATTTCAAAATTCTTTGGGGGAGCCCTCAGTCCTGGTCATCAGGAAAGAAGAACATACGAGACCTTGATTCAAGGCTCCGAGAGTACCACCTGATGTCTTCAGATCTCACATAACTGTGTGAGTGATGACAAGGTGAACAGTTTTGTCAGAGTCTACACAGTGTGTGGAACATTCATCACCTGGCAAGAAGGCTCTGCACAGAAATCACGTTGACGAGAAGCCTGACATTGTTCTCTATGCATTGTCACATGAAATCACATCAAATCCCAGTCTCTCAGAAGTTCCAGCTAGTAGCACATAGTCCTTTCTCGTGGGATTATCAAAGTAGTAGATACCTAGATAGATATTTTCTTCTAGAAAAGAGCAAAACCTTGAAAGAACTGCAGAATGACCTCTAAATCCACCTCCTGAAGAAATCTGTGTTTAGCTGGGGGGTAGTGGCGTACATCTTTAATCCCAGCGCTTGGGAGGTAGAGGCAGGTGGATCTCTGAGTTTGAGGCTGGCCTGCTTGCTCTATAGAGTGAGTTCTAGGACAGCCAGAGCTACACAGAGAAACACTGTTTTAAAAAACAAAAACAAAAAAGAAATCCATGTTGAATGTGTGCCTGTGCGTGCATGTGTGTGTGTGTGTGTATGTATGTATGTATGTTTACAAAGCAAGGCTCCTTGCCCTTCTGTTATACAGTAACATATTCTGCTCTTAACCCCACTTACCACTGTGTCAGAAGCATTTATATGCTTCATTAAAAATATTTTCATGAAGATTATTTTAAACATAAAATAAAAGATTTAAGTATGTATTCTTAGTTATCTTTGGTTAGAAAGGAAAGAAGAAAGACTCGTATTGTTTTGCTAGGGCTAGCACAGTGCAGGCTGTCCCGTGAGGTAGCTTTTACCCTGAGCCCTGGCTCACAGGAAGGAGGGAGGCAAGAGCAGGTTCATTCTGGCAGAGAAGCAGCTGACCCTTCCTTCCATCGGGGATTTGGTGGCCCCTGGACAACCTGATGATGTGGTTCTTAAGGCCCTGTCCTTCACATAGAGCCATATGTAGAGATAGAGGTGTGGCATTGGGAAGGAACTTAGAATAGCCCAGAAACACCTAGAGAATTAAAATGTGTTGCTAAGGGCTGCTTTCTCCAAACAAGCGGCTGTGGTGAGGCATCTGGAGAAAACTTGCACAAACCCTCATGCTCTGTCTACAGAACCCTCAAGAATAGCAAGGGAGATGCTAGGATGCAGTGAGAGGTGTTAGTCTAATGCCCATTTGAATGACCCTGGAAGCCCAAAAAGTTGTGCAGACTCTGCAAATGGTCCCAGGTTATTGCCTCTTCTGACTCAGATTTCATTTTGGATGGAGGACACTGGCTAGCTGTGCAAGGCTAGGGTTTTGCATGCCTTGTTCTCTGGGAAATTCAAGGGAATGGCATTTTATTCTTTCGGAATTTCAATAGAAAAGCTAATCTAACCTGCCCAGGAAGACTGAGGAATCTGAGCCTTCCTGAGGCCACAGAGCAAGCTTGCATTTGTCGTTGACCCTGAACAAGACACATGATTCTCTTGGGGCCTTAGAACCTTGTGAAGGATAGAATTTTTCCTCTTGGGGCTCTGGAGGCTGCATCTGGGGTATGGCGACAGAGGTGCACCACACATCACTTTATTGATATTTTCAAGACCCACGATTTAAATGGCAACAGTGGGGATAGGTGCCACTGGATCCCAACAAAAGCTGGAAATCTATGCCCTGATGTTCCTCATGGCCTGCAATAAACACCATTCTGTTCTATTGCTATTTCTCTACCTATGTAGAGCCATGTTTGGGAGATTTGTTTTCTCTTCCCAAAGGGTAGACAGTATCATATCAGTCTCAACTTTAGACCACAATATAAAAGGCCTAGGAACAAGTTCATACCAATAGAAATCCTGGAATAGTGCTCTCTGAAACCACCTTTATTGGTGCTAGTAGACATGTCTCAAAGTCATGGGGTCAGGGCTGGGCACACACTATTCAGAACTGTTCTAGTTGTTTGTCAACTTGACACACACAGGCCAGGATCATTTTCAAAGAGGGGACTTCAACTGACCAAATGCCCCATCAGGTCTGTGAGGTGTTTTCTTGATTATGATCGATGTGGAACAGCCAAGCCCAGTGTGGGCTGGCGGTCCTGGGTTATATAAGAAAGCAGGGTGAGCAAACCACAAAGAGCAAGCCATTAAGTAGCTCCCCTCCATGTCCTCTACCTTAGCTCCTGCCTCCAGGTTTCTGCTTGAGCTCCTGCCCTAGCAACCTTCCTACACAATGACCTGAGGTTGGGATGAGTAAGCCCAAATGAACCCTTTCCTCCCCAAGTGGCTTCTGGTCACAGTGTTCTATCAGTGCCATAGGAACCTAACTATGTCAAGAGCACAACAGGAAAATATGGAACTTGAGCTGGGCAGTGGTGGCACATGTCTTCGATCCCAGTACTTGGGAGGCAAAGGCAAGCCAGTCTCTGAGTTCGAGGCCAGCCTGGTCTACAGTTTAAGTTCCAGGACGGTCAGGGCTACACAGAGAAACCCTGTCTCTAAAAACAAACACAAGAATAAAAAAATAAAAACAAAAGAATATAGAACTTGTTCAAGAAGCAGGGAAATCATATCACTAATGATCCTAAAATATAAAAATTTTACCTGGGACATGACTGCAACCAAGTACTTGGAAGGTTAAGGAAAGAGGGTCATGAGTTCAAAGCTATCTCTCCTCATCTAACCTGGTCTATATAGTAAGTTTAGGGCTAGCCAGCCTGGTATAAATAGGCATTCAAAGTTAGCCAGTCTAGTCTATATAGTGAGTTCAGGATTAGTTGGTCTGGTCTACATAGTCCAAGGCCAGTCAGCCTGGTCTATACAGTGAGTTCATGGCTGGTCTACATAGTGAATTCAGACTGGACTGTCTCAAACCCAACCAAAACGAGGTAAAAGATAAAACTTTTCTTTCATAGTTAAATTTGTTTTTAATGCCGGGCGGTGGTGGCGCACGCCTTTAATCCCAGCACTCGGGAGGCAGAGGCAGGCGGATCTCTGTGAGTTCGAGGCCAGCCTGGTCTACAAGAGCTAGTGCCAGGACAGGCTCCAAAGCTACAGAGAAACCCTGTCTCGAAAAACTAAAAAAAAAAAAAAAAAAAAAAAAAAAAAAAAATTGTTTTTAATGTCATTACAAGTAAAGTAAGTTAAATTTTTATATTGGAAAGAATTTCACTGTTCATCTGTGTTCTTTACAATGTCAGTTTTAAATGAGACTATGACTACTTAGCTTGAATGTGGAATCAAAAGTTTCACAATTCATGTTTTGTAGTTCTTACAGGCATGCATAATTCATTCCTACTGGAACAGTAGGAAGGCTACACAAGTGAACTGTTTTTATTTAACTTCCTTATATGCATATTTTATGTGCAGATGCCATATGCACCCTTCACACAGGGTTCTCTGAAAAGTAACAAAATGGGACTGAACCATGGGTTGCCCTATCCTTCCCTTTCTGCCATTTCCAGCAGAAGTGGTTGACTAAGCCGAGATTCAACAGAAATAGGAGAGAATTGTGGTCGGATGTTTCCCTTCTACCCACCTGTTCCCAAATACCCAGAAGTTGCTTCCCAGATGATTGACTCAGAGGCTTAATATAAATGATAAATGCTCAGTCAATAGCTTAGGGTTATTAATCATTAGGTTTTACATTTTAAGTTAACCCATATTTGTTATTTACACTCTACCACATGGTGGTACCTCTATTAGCATGGACATTTATCTCCTGCTCCCTCTGTCTGTCTGGTGACTCCTGACTCCACCCTTCTCCATCCCATCATCCTTAGTTTGGTTGCCCCACCTATACTTCCTGCCTGGGTACTGGCCAGTCAGCGTTTTATTAAACCAATTCGAGTGACAAATCTTAACAGTGTACAAGAGGATTATCCCACAGCAAAAAATATGATTGGCTTCTATAGGACATTTGTGTTACTTAGAACATCTCCTCCCTCCACCCCCTGAATTTGAAGACGTTTCTGCTTTAAGGGAGAGTGTGTGGTCTCTTGGGTTTGCCAGTGTGTCCACTCTGTTATAGATATAACGAGTTATAGTTATAGATATTACCTACTCACGTTGAACTCTGCGTCGTGCATGGATCTGCCAGCAGTCTGTGCCTATGGGGTATTGTGAATTCATATGTGAACGGGGCTTTAGAGAATAGCACTACACTGGTCTCTGGTGCACGTTATATGGTGTCATCAAACCTCCCCTACAAAATGCAAACTCAAAATTGTTGAATGTGAAGAAGGCACCGGAACAATATAGAACCAAGCACTGGTTGCTTCTGAACAAGGGCCCTAGGCAGCTTCATAAGTGGTTTGCCTTTGAGGGCAACCCTCAATGAGACTGTAAGAGATGAAGGGATGCATCTAAAATATACAAAACTAGGTGTAGATGCTGAGATGAAGTTTAAAAAAAAGAGAGAGTATTCAACAAGAACAGACATGGACCCAGACAGCCTAGTATAGAGGTGGAGGAGTTACAACTGCGATTAACGGCAAAGAGGACTTCAGAGACTAGTAACAAATGATTACCTGCTGGCCAAAAGATGAGCTTTGGGGAAAGAATTTGTGGAGAAGGAGGAAAGAGAGACTCAAGGCCACTTTTTCTGGGACTGTCGTGCAGTAGCATTTGGACAATGTGTCTTAAAGACCTTCTAAATGCAGCTTCTAAAGCCATCTTCCAAAGAAAGGTGGAAGGATTAAATGTGCAAAACACATTCAGGAAAGACACTGGGAAGAACAGTCTAACCTTGGACTTTGGGCTGAGTCTCTAAGGTGAACTCTGAAGCGCCTTCGGAGGCCTCCATGGGACTTTGTCAAGCAGCCTCTAGGCAGAAACTCTTGAAGGGATCTTAAATCCAAATTCCCTACAGCCCAAATACTCAAGAAGGTCTGTGCAAGATGCAAAGATCTGACTGCTCTACAGACAGACAGGAAGAAACACCAAAGTACAGAAAAACCAAAAGTTGCTCCTGGAGTGTTAACAGTTAGGTCCCAGCTGCAGAGGGAAGGTCTCGCCATCCACTGTACTTGTTCGCCACCAGGCTGCACCTGTTCCAAACAGCAAGGATGAAAACTGGATGTCTCAAGCAAACAACCCAAGACTCCCTGATGTCCTGGAGTCAGATGCATGTTGAAATAGTTTTCTATTTCAGCCTAGATCATGGGTATGGCTTAGTCTCAATCACAGCACAGTAACATGTGCCCTAGCCCAGGCAACAGTGTGAGACATAAAAAGACCAAAGATGGGGGCAGAGAGATGGCTCTGCTGTCAAGAGCACTTCTTATTCTTTTTTTTTTAAATATTTATTTATTTATTATGTATACAATATTCTGTGTGTGTGTCCGCAGGCCAGAAGAGGGCACTAAATCTCATTACAGATGGTTGTGAGCCACCATGTGGTTGCTGGGAATTGAACTCATGACCTTTGGAAGGGCAGGCAATGCTCTTAACCACTGAGCCATCTCTCCAGCCCCACTTCTTATTCTTGAAAAGGATCTGGTGGCTCACAACTGCCTGTAACTTCTGCTCCACCAGGATCAATTTTACATTTTTGGGCTTTAGCAACCACGTATCAGACCCACAAAGACACATAATTAAACAATAATAAAATAAATCTTTTTTTAAAGGCCAAAGACAATCTGGCATCTCTAACCTCTGCAGGCATTGACTTAGGAACAAAAAGGTGCCTCCTTGAAATTTCTCTTAGTCCATCTGCTTTCTTCTTTTGCAACAACACAGCCTACATCTCATTGCTGTTAGAAGGATACACTTTGACATTTCTAGGGCAACTCCCTTGTCCATCCTTTTGTCATTTCTTCTGGAACTTATGCATCCCTTTCTGTGATTGTGTCTCGAGGAACTAGGTTTCTCATTCTCTGGAACTTGTGTGACCAGACAGAACTGGTGTGTTAGTGACTTTTCATGCTGTGACAGAGTCTGTGACAGAAACAAATTAAGAAAGGAAAGATTGACTGGGGCTCATAGTCCGTCATGCTGAGAAGGCGGGACTACGGGAGCGATTTGGGGCTGAGGCAGTGAGAGACTGCGGTGATTGGTTACAGGAGCTGCCATCAGGAAGAATGCTCAGGCAAAAAGGAGGGCTATATCCCATAATCTCTGTTCCTACTGCCCTATGTCTGTCAGCTACCTCCCAACCCCTCAGAACAGAGCCACCAAGTAGAGACAAACTGTTCAAACAGTTGAACCTGTAGGAACATTTCACATTCAAACCATAAAGCCTAAACACCCTCCCTTGTCAGTGGAAAGGTAACCTGGGTTTGTATGGTCAGAGAAAAATAAGCCTGTGTAGTTGGTTGTTTTTACTCTTTGCTCTTTGGGGGCCCGCCACCCAGCTCCCAAATAAATACACACACTGAGATTTACTATTACTTATAAATGTCCAGCCTTAGCTTGGCTTGTTTCTAGTTGGCTTTCTTAAACTATCCCATCTATCTTTTGCCTCTGGGCTTTTATCTTTCTTTTTTTTATAACTTTTTTAATTTTTATTTATTTATTTATTAAAGATTTCTGTCTCTTCCCCGCCACCACCTCCCATTTCCCCCCTCCCCCAATCAAGTCCCCCTCCCTCATCAGCCCAAAAAGCAATCAGGGTTCCCTGCCCTGTGGGAAGTCCAAGGACCACCCACCTCCATCCAGGTCTAGTAAGGTGAGCATCCAAACGGCCTAGGCTCCCACAAAGCCAGTACGTGCAGTAGGATCAAAAACCCATTGCCATTGGGCTTTTATCTTTCTATATGCCTTTCTTTACTTCTTACTCTGTGGCTTGCTGTATAGTTGGGAAGTTGATCCCTCAAGTCCCCTCCTTCTCCTTCTCTTGCTCCACTATCTCCTCTTCCCAGATTTCTCCTCCTATTTATCCTCTCTGCCCACCAGCCCTACCTATCCTTTCTCCTGCTTACCTATTGGCCATTCAGCTCTTTATTAGACCAACCAGGTGTTTTAGACGAGCAAAGTAACACAGCTTCACAGAGTTAAACAAAAGCAACATAAAAGAAGGTAGCACATCTTTGCATCATTAAACAAATGTTTCACGGCATAAACAAATGTAACACATCCTCAACTAACATTCTACAACATAAGCCAGAATGCAAAACTGTTTAACGGGCAGAGGGACTCGGAAGCCCACCTTGCCTCCCCCTCTTGGCGTCCTGCCTGCTCCAGAGTGTGTGGCTCCAGCCACGAGTTTTGAGTAGCTTCAGTGGGAGTGCTAAGAGCTGATGCTGGCTTCAGACACAGAAGAAATGAACTGCTAGGGAAGGTGCCCTGGGTGTGTGCTCTGGAAGCTGAGCGTGGCTGCTGTCTTCACAAGAGCCGGCCCTTAGGAACACAGCAGAAGCCTGGCCTGATGCAAAGGAGCCTGAGCTACAGAATCTGTCTCCTGTTTGCTGACTGCCTCAAGTCAAGGAGTTTTGCCTCTTGAGTTATGGGTTTCTAGTTTGTAAAAAGGGAGGGTTGGATTCTGGGACCTCTGAAGTCCTTTCCCATCTCTTACAGGTTCTTCTTTTCTGAATCGCAGACCAGTACACAGTGCTTCTGTGTGTCCTTACAGAGACCAGTCTCCAAAATTTATTATACAGGAAGGTTTAATGCAGAACAGCATTCAGTATGATGGTCCTCACTTGGATATTTAAGAGTCAATAACAGTCTTTGCATTTGAGATCATGTCAAATCAGAGTGCAGCAGTTGTCACCTTTGGAAACAGAGGCTAAAGAACTTCAGACAGAAGACAGACAAGGAACTCAGCTTTTTATTTGAAACCTTTCTGTAATATTGGCATTTCTAACTGTATGCTTCATAATGTTTTTTATTGTTTTTACTATTTATTTATTTATTTTTTGGATTTTTGAGACAGGGTTTCTCCGTAGCTTTTGGTTCCTGTCCTGGAACTAGCTCTTCTAGACCAGGCTGGCCTCGAACTCACAGAGATCTGCCTGCCTCTGCCTCCCGAGTGCTGGGATTAAAGGCGTGCACCACCACCGCTCGGCTTCATAATGTTTTTTAAAAGAAAAAATGAAAAAAATTATGAGCTCTCTTGCTTTCCTTACATTTGTCCCAAGGTAACTCAACAAACATTTTTCAGTATCACTCTTGGAATCAGCTATGTCTCGTCTGTCTTTGTCAGATCCTTTATCCCAGACCCTATGTTCTCTCTTATGTCCCCTGATAGGATCCAATCCACATACAGAGCTCAGTCCTGGCAGCATGATAGCTCACAGAGTAGGGAGAGGACTGCACATTAACATAAATTTGGATCTGGTGGCGAGACAGGGACGACTAGGGTCAGCGCTTGTGACATGAGTTGGTCCTGGACATTACTACTGTGCGTCTAGCATTTGGGAAGGGGTGGGATGAGTGTCCGGGATTCTTGTCTAGGGAATCCTGCCTGCTGCTGCCTCCAACAGAGTACCAGAAGGAGGCCTACACATTCATCTGATCTTTACTGGACACCTGCCATGGCTCTTCATCACCCAAACTTGAGCCACTCTGTTCTCAGACTGTGAGACCAGGCTCTGCTGGAAACCTGCTCTGCAACCTCAGGCAGATCATCCTTCAGAGGCTCGGTGGGACAGCTTCTCGCCAACTCCCCTTTCGGGAGCACTGAGCCACTAGGCCTTTGAAGGGCTTGTAGCCATCCTCCTATCTCATCCTTTGTCTCTGGGAACTGTCAGATTTGGGGACGGAAATGGGAGATAAGCCTCCCTTTTATTCCAGTTGACTCATCTGTGCTGACAGCTACGTATTCAAAGAACTTGGCTGAGACTGCCAGGCAACCTCTGCAACTCGGAGAAGAGGCCAAGGGACTTCATTGTCTCTCAGGATGTTAGGGATGGATATGGGGTGTCAGCGGATGGTGAGTTGAGGAGGGGTTAAAGCCAATATAAAATTCTGCGTGGATCCTGGTATTCATTAATGACCCTAAATAGCACCCACTGATGCTGTATCTGACCTGATTCGTCAAAAATTCTGACTTTGATTCTTACCATTCAGACTTCCACACCAGAAATGACCCCAGGGAGGCAGGGAAAGAAACAAAAAAGCCTTTGAGAAACAGGCTGGCAAGGGCAAGAGTTTCGGGGAATAGATCCCAGCCAAACTATAACATCTCACAAAAAAAGTCACCCTTGGCCTAAGACTGAATAGCCTTGGGGAGCCTGGCCAGATCTGAAAGTTTTAGTCATACTAAGTCAAAACTGAGCACTTTTCTCGAATGGACCTGTCATCTCCAGATTGTAGAGACCACAGAACTCTCAGAGATTAGAGTAGCCTCTTCTCTGATACCTCTACAGGGAGGGTTGTGTGCCCATGTGTGTTGGGGGGTGGGCACAAGACACAGAGGCAATCCTGAGCTGCACAGCAGGACCCAGCAATGGACAGGGCTGAGTAATAAAGGAAGATTTTTTTTTTTTTGTTTAGCATAAGGCCATAATGCTCTTAACCTCTGAGCCATCTCTCCAGCCCCTTTGTTTAGCATAAGGGTCTGCATTTGAATCTTGACTTTTCTGTTAACCCGAACAGAGCTCAACCCCTGAGAGCTACTTTGTTCATCACTGCAAGGGAGTAAGATGCGTACGTACCACATGGGAATGCCATGTGGTTAAAGGACGTCAGCACCTACACCCTTCACTGTGCCTGACGTGCAGAAGCTGATTAAGACGAGGGGTGTGTGCAGAGGTGGCAATATTAGTGTCAGAGGAGGGAAGTATATGGGAGGAGATGAGGAGGATGTGGCAAAGGAGGCTCTAGGAGCTTGAGAAGGAGATGAGAAAACTCTAAGGACAAAGGAGGGGTCACGAAAGCTTCACCCCCTAAGCAGTCCCAGGTAGGAAAGATGAGCAACATGTATCCAGCCCCTTTGGTGCTGATGTGGGGAGGCTGAGTGAATGAAACATTGACCAGATGTTCTCTGAGAGTCAGCTAAACTCTGCCAGAACCCCCTCTCCTGGCCCCAAAGGGTCCAAAGCCTGCACCCCCTTCTAGCGTCTCAGGATTGAAGGATGCACTCAGGAAACACATAGAAACTGTTTGGTAGGCCCTGGGGAGATGGGTAAGTGGGTAAAGTACGGGCTAAACAGCTTGAATTCCAGAGTTCAGATCCCCAGCACACATGGAAGTTCTGGCAGGAGTGGTAGCCCACCTTGGGAAATGAAGACAAGATTATCCCCAGAGCAAGAGTCCTACCTAGACTACTTGAATCATGAGCTCTGGGCTCAAGTAAGAGACCTTGCCTTGATGTATATTGTGGAGAGTGACAGAGGAGGACACCAAAGTTAACCTCTGACCTCCCATACACACACACACACACACACACACACACACACACACACACACACATTTAAAAAAAAAGGAAAGAAACTGCTGGTTTCTAGACTGTCCTGGGCCCCAGGCTGACACTGTGTAAGAGAATGGGGCTCAGATGTGTCTGGATGTGTCTGTTCTCCTCCACGTTCCAGCCTCTGCCCCAGGGTTCCCCAGTGTCTTTCTTTGAACTGAACCAGCAGGGAAAGAACTACAGGCAGGTGGGTGCTCTTACAAATCAGACCAGTCTCCAGCTGTCCGACAGCAAGGACTTGATGAAATGAGAAGAGACATTCTGCCATCGTTGAGTTCCCTGTAGGTCCCTATAGAGCTTAACAAGAAAGCAAGTGGGATGGGAATGGGGTGATGAGGTGGAGTGGGGTGATGATGATGGAGTGAGATGATGGAGTGGAATGATGATGGTGGAGTGATATGATGGAGTAGGATGGTGATGGAGTGGGATGCTGATGGAGTGAGATGATGATGGAATGGGATGCTGATGGAGTGGGGTGATGATGGAGTGAGATGATGATGGAATGGGATGCTGATGGAGTGGGATAATAATGGGGTGGGATGATGATAGAGTGGAATGATGATAGAGTGGGATGCTGATGGAATGGGATGCTGATGGAGTGAGATGATGATGGAGTGGGATGATGATGGAGTGAGATGAGGAGTTGGATGATGATGGAGTGGAATGATGATAGAGTGGGATGCTGATGGAATGGGATGCTGATGGAGTGAGATGATGATGGAGTGGGATGATGATGAAGTGAGATGAGGAGTTGGATGATGATGGAGTGGGATGACGATGGAGTGGAATGATGATGGAGTGGGGTGATGATGGAGTGAGATGATGATGATGGAGTGGGATGAAGGAGGAGTGGGATATGTCAGGTACCCATAGGAGAAGTCATAGACAGATGCTGCCTATCTTCTACATTTCATGCAGGCACCTAAACCCCAAAGCTTCCTCCTAGGCTGAGGATGGAGACAGCTCTGGCCTGGCTGGGTATCCTGGGAGTAGGAGAACAGTGCATATGTTGTCCCTTGGATCGCCTCTTGGGTGTTTGAAGATTAGGATGTCCCCAGTCCTCTCAACCCAAGACAACCCTAAGGTACTGCCCTATAACCAGACAGCATTGTCTGTGTGGAAACCCTTCTCTCTTTAACAGAATAGAAATGAATATTTGATTTTTCTTCATGTCTTGTTTTAATGGTTTCTAATTTTAAAAAAAGTATTGTAGTCACTGGAGTTGCTGAAAGTATAAGAAATTACAGTAATAAATGAAGAATGATCATCAGCCACCTCACTTCAAGGTTTAGCTTTCTCCAGTTTGTCAGAAATGAAGTTGGTCTCCTTTGGC
The DNA here is from genome assembly GCF_018167655.1 of Microtus oregoni. Taxonomy (NCBI): domain Eukaryota; kingdom Metazoa; phylum Chordata; class Mammalia; order Rodentia; family Cricetidae; genus Microtus; species Microtus oregoni. The sequence continues at coordinate 15,794,220 of NW_024543068.1, read as the reverse complement.
TTTCTCAGTCCCACAAGGTGCTACTCAGGACCCCTGGGTGTCACCAAGGGCAGCCCAGTCCTCACTGCCATTTCCTTTCATACCTCACTAGTCTGTTGAGTTACTCTAGGCTTTACTGGGGCTTATGGAATGCGCAAAGCATTTCTGTTTCTTAGGAATATTTTTTATTATTTTATTATTTTTTTTTTTAAAAAGAAAACAAACTATCTTTTTTTCATTATACATACCAATTCAAGTTCCTACTCCCTCCTCTCATCCACTCCTCAGAGAGGGTAAGGCACGTTGCTTTAGGGAAGGCCCAAGGCCCTCCCTACTATATCTAAGCTGAGTAAAGTATCCATCCAAAGAGAATAGATTACCAAAAAGCCAGTACATGCAGTAGGGATAAATCCTGGTGCTACTGTCAGTGGCTCCTCAGTCCACCCCAGCCATGCAACTGTCAGCCACATTCAGAGGGACTAGTTTGATCCTATGCCTGTTCCTTCCCAGTCCAGCTGGTGTTGATGAGCTCCCATTAGCTCACACAGACTGAGTGGGTGTCCCCATCATGGTCTTGACCTCTTTGCTCATTCTCACCCTCCCCCTCTTCAACTGGACTTTGGGAGCTCAGGAATCTTCTTATTAAAACTTATCCACTATCACACTATCAGGAATTAATTATTAAACCCTTACTTTTTGGCAGGTTCCTTCTACTTGCTATGCTTATGCCTCCTTTTTCCTCATTTCCATGTCCTAGCCTCCCCCCAGCTCCTGACATTACGTATGCAGAGCAGGTTGGCTGTATCTTGTTACCTTGAATTACCTGGTGCCTACCTTCAAGCTTCCACACACTTACCTGAGACAGCTTGTTGTTGGGGTTTCTGTCCTGCCCTGTTCCCGCAGTCGTTAAGTCCCAAAGAAATCACACAGAGGTCCACATTAGTTGTAAACTGATTGGCCTATTACCTCAGGCTTCTTATTAACTCTTATAACTTATATTAGCCCATTATTCTTATCTATGTTAGCCACGTGGCTCAGTACCTTTTTCAGCAAGGCAGTCACATCTTGCTTCTTCTGTGGCCAGGAAAGGACTGCAGAGGAATGGGCTTCCTCCTTCCCAGAATTCTCCTGTTCTCATTGACCCGCCTCTACTTCCTGTCTGGTTGTCCCAACTCTACTTCCTGCCTGGCTACTGACCAATCAGTAAATTATATTTATTTAAAATATAATTGACAGAATACAGACCATGGTCTTACACCAGCAGCTGATGAAGATAATGGGGGGGGGGTGATTTCTTGCCTGATGGAGAGGCTATTTTTTAACAGCATTTAGGGCACACATTTTTTCATTCTCCATTTTCCACCAATATTTTTCATTTGAATATTTTTGGTGTCATTAAGTTTTCTTCTTCTCTACAGTGCTCCCAGCTGCACCCATTATTAATTTAGCTAGCGTCCTACTAGTTGATATTTGGGTTATTTTAACAATCTGCTCTGATACTCTGCTGCCAGGAAGGCTGTGTGTGGCTCTTCCTGTTTCAGCTGGGCCTGTTAACTCCCCCCCCCCCAAGCATCTGATAACATGGCAGAAGGCCAGTGGGAGAGACAATGGGGCAGAGGAGATGTCACTGGAGTTACTCAAGAGTGGCAGGAAAGGTTATCAGAACAGAAAGGTTTGGTTTTTGTTGTTGTTGTTTTGATCTGTCTTAGTTACTGTTCTGTTGCTGTGAAGACACACCATGACCAAGGAAACACCTACAAAATAAGCATTTGATCGGGGGCTTGCTTACAGTTTCAGAAGATTCGTCTATTGTTATCGTGCTGAGAGTACGTGGCAGGCAGGCAGGCAGGCAGGCAGGCAGGCAGACACAGTGCTGGAGCGGTAGCCGAGAACTTCACATCCTGATCTGAAGGCAGCAGGCAGAGAGCTGCAGCTTCTTTTTTCTTTGTCCTCTCTGTAGGCTGCCACGGGAAGGGTGTGGCCAGACTAGAGGTGGTCTTCTGACCTCAGGTGATGGATGTACAGTGGGTTCAGATAGCTGAGCCTATAAGAGCCCTTCTCATTCACATCACCACACCATCCCAAAAGAACAGGGGGGAAGTCTGGCTTCTGATTTCTCCCCATCCCTGGCTCGGGGCCAGACAGGGCTGACAAGGGAAAGCTAGGATCAGGTGGGTTTCTCTTGAGTATTTCTGGTGGTTGTACCTGTCATCACACAGGTGAACTGATCCTTCCCAAGGGTTGACTGTATTTTGTCCACTTGAACTCACCCAGCACCTACCTCCAAGCTTCCAGAAAGAAGCGTGGGTATTAACATAGACTCGGCACACACAGTCCTGTTGCCCTTCGTGCCTCCCCTGCCTTCTCTATCACAATGAGATCAAGAGTGAGTTTTGGGAACCATGGTTGTGATAACTTGAAAGAGGGCTGCCATGGCAACCAGGTAGGGCCCTCCTCGGAAGCGACGTGAAACAGTCACCAAAGGCTGATCTGACCTTGGGACTTGGTGCTCCAGCTCTCTTTGGTGGATTCCAAAATCCCATAAATGCTGTTAACATAAGCCTTCCCCAAGAGGATTCTACACTGGCTCCTTCGCCAGCCATTTATCGGTTGCCCCGTCATGCTGCAAATCCAAATGGAGGTTAGCTCCAGGAGCCCTTGCAAACAGCAGAAATCCACAGATCCTCTTGTTCCTTATGTGATATGGTATCATATTTGTATGTGACCTCCACACATACGACTCTCGATTCCTTACGTGACCTAAAAATGCAGTTGCCATGTGCATAGCTGTAGTAACTGTCTTCGGGAATACTGACTGTGAAGTCTGTATGTTACACACTTTAAAGTCTGTTCAATACGGAGGCAGGTTTTTTTTCTTTTTTTTCTCCCTCAAATATGTTTGACTGACAGTTGAACCTACACAGACAGGACCTGTGTAGGAGGGGATGGCTTGCCAGCAGAGCAGATATGAAGAAAGTATCTCTGGGTGCTTTCCTTATGACGCCCCCGCACAGGCCACAGGAAGTGAGTCCTTTACCACAGACCTCTGACCAGGATCCACAGTGACAGTGAGGGGGGAACAGGTACCAAAAGCACTGGGCCATCCAGCTGGAGGCTTCAGAGAGGGGAAAATGGCAGACTGGTGATAGCGAAAGTTCTAAGAGAGTGTTCCAGAAACAAAAGAGACCGCAGAAAGGCTCGACAGTACTCGTACTGAATCTAGCGGGAACCTGCGGTCGTCTGTAAAAGCAGGAGGTCCGAAATTTGGGGTGATGAAATCAAAACCTACCCCCTTGAGATAAATATCCTAAGTGTGTCCTGAGTGTGGGGGTGGCGGCAGCATAGAGGGAGACCCTTCTGAATGGTTGGTAGGAGGAGACATATTTCTGAGAACAAAGACATAGCTACTTGGAAGGCATTGGCTCCCATCTGGTCGTCCTCCTGCGCACAACCATTCCCCAATCTGGTCTTGGAAGGGACCATTGGAGGATAGCAATTCCAGGTTCCACGTCCGTGGGTATCGCTTGAGTATAGGTAATCCTGGGTGTCTCCCTGCTGAGTGCAGAGCTTAGAAAGTCACTTGACGCCCAGATCCCTACTGATCATGACCGCCGCCATGACAGGTGCTGGGGGAGGATTTAAAAAGCCTTGACGCTCGTCTAGAAGAGCAGGGAACGTGTCTCACAAACAACGGCAAAGATGGGCATCTCCTGTCTTCAGGGTGTGACTGTGAAAAGTAAGCTTTAACTACGAGGATCCATGCAATGGTCACATCTGCAGACACGATTTCACTAGGAAGAGATTCCCACGACACTTTCTATACGAGCCTTACCTGGAGGCGAGAGTATGTTGCAATGCACAGACCTTTCTGTGAGCTGCTAATAGGAAGGGAGGGGAAGGGGTGGCACCTGCTCTTTAAAAGGCCGTCTCCGAGAAGCTAAAATTCACTTTACACTTAGTAGCGAGCGACCAAAGGCACATTCTCTCTTACGACCTAGAAATTAAACTCTGAGGGGTTTACTCAAGAGAAACCAAGGGGAAATAACTGTTCCCATCAGCTTTATCCATAATAACTCACAAGTCATAAACCCTACGGTGGCAGAACCATTCTGTAACTTAATTTTAACAGAGGATTAAATATAGCTCAGGTGTGCCTCAGATGAATGATTAACTGCGTATATCCGCACCACAGGATACTATTCAGACATGAGAGGGAGTGAACGATTGATACATGCGACAGCTTGGATCTCAAGGGAATTACGTTGGTTAAAAATAATTCTAAAAAACGTCACACCATATTACTCCCTCTTCTCCCCTCCCCTTCTCTTTCTTTTTTCTCTTTCTGTTGTTTAGTTTGTTGGTTTGTCTTATAAGAATAGATTTCTCTATGTAGCCTGGGCTGCCTTTGAACTCACTGTGTATCCTGGAACTCACGGCCCTCCTACCACTGAATGCTGACTCCTAGGACTACAGAACACATCTCTCATGCCCAACCCATACTGCAGTTTTGAAATGAGCACTCTTAAAACGTGGAGAACAGTTGGACAGCCGTTGGGGAGAGATGACAGGAGGAAGGTAGATAGATGTGTGTATAAGAGGTGACTGACAGGAAGTCCTGGGGTCTAATCCTGGATTGACAAACACTTCACTTGATGGCCTTCAGCAAGTGACTCAACTTCCTTGTATCTCTGATTCCTTATCTGAAAAATGGACAAAATACTAGAGCATGCCTTGGAGGTGGAGGTCAGGAGCACCTCGGGTGAGTTCTTAGAAAGCAGGTCTAGCCCTTTGTGCTCACTCTAGATCCCCTCTTGTGCTGCCTTCCTGAGAGGGGCATGGCCACTGGTCACTGACACATACCTGGATTCTTCTGATCTCCCCCGTGCACCTTGTCCTGTCCCTTCTCTACCCGCTTCTCTAAATCAAGAAATCTCATCACCAAGAGAGTAACCAGGATGCCAGGGTTTGACAGTCTGAGAACAACTATTTGTCTCCACATGCAGATTTCCCAGCTCTAGAACTTGGCCATCTGAAATCTCTGTCCCTTGGCTAGACCTGGAGCACCCAATGACTGTCCTGGGCTTAGCAAGCAGCTGGGTGTTTCTTAAGAAATGCAGTCCTGGGGGCTGGAGAGATGGCTCAGCACTTCCTTTCTCCCAGAGAACTCATTCAGTTTCCTGCATCCCTGTAGGTGTCTCACAACTGCCTACAGTTGCACATCCATGTGATCCAGTGCCCTTTCCTGACCTCCATAGGTACCTGCACACATATGGTGTATACACACACACACAACTGGAAATAAATCTTTTTTTAAAAAGAGAAGAAACACAAAATTGTAATCTCAGTTATTCAGGAGGCTGAGGTAGAAGGATCACTAAAAGCCTGGGCATTTTAGTAAGATTCTGTCTCACAATAAAGATTAGAACAATGACAACAGATGTTTGCATGGATGTGGAGAAAGGGAAGCAGCTGTGCACTGCTGTACAGTGTGAGCTGGTGTACAAGCCGGTGCAGCCACTGTGGAAATCGCCATTGGCAGTTCCTCAGAAAACTAGGAATGGATCTACCATCTGCTAACTATACCACTCGTGGTTATATACCTAAGGGACCCTCTATCCTACTATAGAAATACCTGCTCATTCATGGTCATTGTTGTTCTAGCCACAACAGCCAGGAAATGGAAACCGCCTAGAATGTCTATCCACTGATTAAGGCATAATACAAATATGGTTCATTTGCACAATGGAATTTTTTCAGCTATTAAGAAAAAATTATGAAATTCACAGGTAAATGGATAAAGCTGGAAACAATCATTCCGAGAGAGCTAACCCGGACCCAGAAAGGCAAATGTTGCATGTTTGTTTTCTCTCATTGTGAATGTTAGCTTTGACTCCAGATATGTGTATTTCACTTGGAATACCTATAGAAGTTAGGAAATATGGAAACATGGGGAGGATAGTTCAAGGGAAAGGAGATAGACTACAGGGCTATAAAGGGTTAAAGAGAAATAACAGAGCAGGAAGGATTAAATTGGAGGAAGCAAGGGGAGGGCTTAGTAGAGGAGGGAATGTGGGAAGGAATAAATAGCACCAAAGACCTTAAGAAAAAGTCGTTTGGAAACCTACTACTGTAGATGCTTCCTAAAATACACACATACAGAAAATGTTTAAGTGGAGTTACCCTATAACAGGGAAATAATTCCCCTGCTAGATACCACAGGCTAATAGCTAAGAAGCCCGGTGCCAGGGATAGAGTTACTTCTTTTGAAGTAGTTGGCCAGTGGTGTCCCATATACTCCCAAACATTATAGGATGTTGTCACTGCTCTTGACTACCATCCTCTAGAGCTTGCCTTTAAAACCTTGTTACTGAAGATACCACACACCTGAGTCATAGATCATGGGAAAATCAAGCTGGTACTTACCTGCAAAACTCACACCTCCCGGGTAGTTTTTACAGCTCTGGAAGGTGTCATGTACACCACCAGAAGGGTAATCATCCGTTTCACCCAGATGTGAACCTTGAAAGCTACGGTAATGACCAGCCTGGCAAGATATGCTCTCTCGTTCAATAGTGGCAGGAATACCATGGGAGTAACCAGCCATTTTCTCATTTGACTAAAAGCTTACTCCACAAGATGAAACCCATCCCTGGCATTTTGTCTGGGCCAAGAACCTGTGACTAAACATGTTCCAGGCCCTGAGGGAAAAATCTACTGTTATTCTGCAAAATTGACATAGTATTAAGCCAGCTCCTAATGATTTATCATTATACCCAGGGGTGCATTGCTCAACTGGCATCAGAGGGGTTCCTTTATGTAGCAGACAGTGATGAACAAAGAGAGACTCACAATTGGTCCAGGTGCAGAGAATGAAATACTGAGGAATATTCAGCCCTAAATGGTACATCTATACCCCTCCTCCCAGGGCTCATGGATCATTGTGGAGGGCAGGCAGAAGGATGATAAGAGCTGGAGGTGGTGGGTGACTCCAAGGAAACCATGTTCTCCAGACACATCAGAGCTGCTGCACATGGGAACTCACCGTGGCTATGAAAACATGCACAAGACCTGCGCAAATTCAAGCCAGCATGGAGTGGGGAAGTGTGTATAAGTCCCACTCCTACCCGAGAAGCTACTGGAAAATGATAACTGCAGGGGGGTGATCCGTCTTCTGTAAGGGCATGGCCCCTGGTAGATTGACTGCAGGGGAGTGGAAGGCCACACGTCCTAGAGAAATGGGCAGCACAAATTATACTTCACGGATGAGGGGGGAAAGGCACAAAGATGGGTGGGTAGAGAAGGGGGTGTAGGTATGGGATGAGTTTTGGGAGATAGGGATGAATGTTACTAAAACACATTGTATGAACTTCTCAACAAAACTAATTCAAAAATTCAAAAAAGAACTAAATGAAAGAGGGGTGGGCATATGGCTCAGTAGTAAAGTACTTTCTTAGCACGTGTGAGGTTCAGTTCCCAGAATCACACAATGGCAACATCAAAAGAAAGGTATAGTTCTCAAGTGCTAGAATTGGGGGCGGAGCACACGTTTAAGAGGTCCCTGTGGTCCTTGGAGTCCTGAGTCTGTGGACATATGGTAGAAGGATCCCCACACCGGACAAACCTCTCTGGGCGGTTTTAGGAGGCACACTCTCAAGACCGCGGATTTCTCTAGACTTCAGAACTTACTCTTGACTGATGCCTTTTCCACCCTGGTAAGAAGCCTACAAGGAAAACAGCTAGCGACCACAACTACCTCCATATTTACCATTTTTCAACACTGGGATGCTGAGAGATGAGGTGTTCTAACCCAGTGCACAGAATGAATCATGCTGGAAACATTGTAGTCACTGACTCAGAGGATACCAAACTGACCTGGCAACTGAATGGGGGGGGGGGGGGGAGGACATGACTGCTCCTAGGTATGCTGGAGAAAAGATTTTATTATAGATATGTGGGTGAGCATAGTCAGAGGTGGGGACATCTGGGAGAGTCCTGAGTGGACAGGACCCTGAGTCACATCAGGAAAGTGGGGAGGGGAGAGGAGAGGGAGGGGAGCCAGGTGCAGTAGCTAGGAGGCCCAAAAGAGAGCAGGTAACAAAAGTGACTGGATTGTACAGGGAAGGGCAACTGGGGTAAGGGAAGCCCAGCCCCTGGGCTGGAGAAGTTAGGGTAGAAGATGAGATCTGACAGCCAGGAGGACCTAGTTACAGGTAGGGCTGAGTGATGAGGGAGAACCTGGTCACCAGTGTCTGCTTTGATATGCTAACAATAGTTTACCCCCTGCTACAACTGTCCGCTATCTTCATAGGCTCTCTTATGCCTTACAGAGCAGGGGACCAACTATTCAAGTTCATCTTTGTTGCCACAGCCTTTTAGGCTCCTCGCTCTTGTGTTGTTGGGTCTCTGGGGGAGTTAAGTAGTTTGGGGTCCAGCCATAAAGCTGTCAGCCATCTGGGACTGTGGAGACCCCTTTATGACAAGGAAAGGGGCTGTGGGCAGGCAGTAGAGTCTGGGGTTGCCCCAGGCTGATCTGTAAAAGAGAAAATAGGCCCAGAGCTCCCTATCCCACTCCCCAGCCTCGTCCTGTCTTCCTGGACTCACAACTTCTTTTTAAACTGTTTTCTGTACTTACCAAACCCAGTGTGGAAAATACACTTCTGGGAAGAAAGCTTGTGGGTGAACCAAGCACCCAGCCTGGACTGGGGAGTAGCTGGGGTGAGTGGGACTCTGTACATACTAGACTGGATTTGGGGAGTAGCTGGGGTGAGTGGGACTCTGTACATACTAGACTGGATTTGGGGAGTAGCTGGGGTGAGTGGGACTCTGTACATACTAGACTGGATTTGGGGAGTAGCTGGAAAAAGTGGGACTCTGTACATACTAGACCTCAAAACAAAAACAAGAAACCAAAACTGAGTGGAACATTTGTGTATGTGGAAGAGAAAATCAGTACTTTTGTGAAAAGGTAAAATTGGGCTTTCTGACCTGGGTTTTTTTGTTGTTGTTGTTATTGTTTTGGTTTGGTTTTTTTTTTGAGACAGGGTTTCTGTGTAGCTTTGGAGCCTGTCCTGGAACTAGCTCTTATAGAACAGGCTGGCCTCGAACTCACAGAGATCCGCCTGCCTCTGCCTCCCGAGTGCTGGGATTAAAGGCATGCGCCACTACTGCTCAGCAGAGGTGGCATCCGTAAGAAACAACATTAAAGAGAATCAGTGTTTATCCCAGCACTATGATATACATATACACATACCAGTGATATATGTGTATACATACGTTTTACCACAAACAAGTGAGTTCACAGGCATCATTATCCTTTTGAACGCAGGTCGTACCCTGCCAGTGTGCCCCAGAGTGGTACCTGCCAGTGTGCCCCAGAGTGGTACCCTGCCAGTGTGCCCCAAAGTGGTACCCTGCCAGTGTGCCCCAGAGCGGTTGTAATCTTACCCCGGTCATTAAATACTCTGAATGTCACCTGTCTGGATCTGTCACTCCTTCTGCCTTACTGCTGTGCCAATGTTCATTGAAATCATTTTAAAAGCAGATCAAATGTTTTGGCACATTGGGTAAAAACTTCCTCCCCGAGAACGTAAAGGGTGCTCCTGGGCTACAGAAGAATAACAAGCAAAGGCTTGTTGGCTCTATAAATTACCTTGACTTGCAAGCCTTAAAGTCAAGGAAACAGCTTATCACACTGGAGCCCGAGGATTCAGGTCAGGGGGTCAGTAGGGACAGTTCCTTCTGAAGGTTGGGGAAGAATATTTCTCCAAATCCTTGACAGCTTCAGGCTGCACTGGGTCTTCCTGTGGCCTTTCTTCATTTCTGTCTCAGTGTCTGTTCATGTTTCTTTTTATAAATACATTTGGATTAAGGCCTATTCCAATATCTTCTCTTTTAAAAGAATTATTAATATTACATTATTTCCCCTCCCTCTCTTCCCTCTAACCCCTCTTAGGCCTTCCCTCAAATTCATGGCCTCTTTTTCTTTAATTAGTGTTGTTATGCAAGTGTGTGTGAGAGAGAGACAGAGAGAATAAATATATGAATACAACCTGCTGGGTCCGGTTGGTGTTACTTACATGTCTGTGTATTTTAGGGCTCACTTCTTAATACTGGATAACCAATCAGAGGGCTCATCCCTGGGAATGACTGATCTCCCTGTCTCAGCAGTCCTAGTTGAACCCTTGACATGCCCCCCTCCGTGCTGGGACATTAGCTGGTGTTGGGATTGTTCCGCTCTTGTTTAGGCCGCCATGCTGTGGAGATTTCGTGAAGATAGCTCCCCAGTCATATCTAGGCACACTCTCCTAGCAGACTTTCTGCTCCTCGAGCTCTTAGAATCTTTCTGCCCTTTCTTCCTTGACTGTTCCCCGAGCCTTTGGAATAGGGGTGGTGTGGTAGCTGTGTCAACTGGGGCTGGGCACTGCATGACCACTCTTCTCTGCCATCTGACCAGTTGGGGCTTTCTGGAATGGTCTCCAGTGATCTCCTGATTAAATTGGCACTCTCTCTTTTTTTTAACCTCTAAGAAAGATTACATTTGCAGGTACTGAAGATTATGACTCTTTTGGGGAGGACACAGGACAACTAACTCAGAGTAGCGAAGCAGATGTGTAGGCAAGGACTCTCTTTTCCTCCCAGCCCTAGGAGCCCTTTCCTTTCCACCCAGTTCCCACTTCTCTTCTACTCTTCATCTTTAGCTAAGAGTTCTCACTAGTGAGTCCGTGTGCGCAAACTTGTTCTTCCTCTCATTTGATTTCTCTTCATCTCAAGCCAGTTGGTGGCATCTTGCCCAGGCAGTCACTATGCCCCAGATGGATCGGGAAAAATAACAACAGGACAGGTGCCAGTGAGAGTGGCTTCTCATAGGCTGGAGCCTGCGGCCTCAGTATGGTTGCTTTGGGGAATGTCAAATGGAAGATCTTCGTTGTCCAGGAGGCTACCCCAAGCTCCTTACATCACCAATTCTCTAATTTTTATGAGCATAATTGTCTTTGTGGAGCTGAAATTGCCTACCAGCTCTTTTCATAAAATAAAACCCCAACCACTCAAGTAGGGGGTATAGGAGGAATCTGTGATCGGAGCATGATTACAGCTTCCAAATTCACCCTGTAAATCATAGCAGCTACTGCCAGCATCACCAATTAGACTCGGCAGAGTGTTCCATCTGGGTCTTCTGAAGCATGGGTGAAACTTATCTTAATTCCTTATTCTCCATTGCCTAACCAACTCTAGACATGTTCATTCAGACTTCTCAGAGGCCTTAGAAATCGGAAAGCTAGTGTTATGTCCTCAAGGAGGTTCTTAGGTGGTTGTTACAGATGCTTGGGTCCATCATCATGTGTCCAGTGAAGATGTATCTCCCATCATGCAACTCTTTACCACCAAGTAACTACTTCTTTAGAGTTCACACATGCCTTCCTGGGCCGAGGATATAGGTCAGTAGTAGAGTGCTTGCCTAGTATGTTGAAGGCTCTGGGTTTGACTCCTAGGACTTTAAGAATAAAAATGATGGATAGATAAATAAGTAGGTAGGTAGACAGATGATGGATGGATGTGGGGGTGGGTAGATGGATAGACATACAGGCGACTTGTCTTCTCGATTTAATGCTTGGTTTAACAGATTTACTTCAAGAAAGAGCCTTCCCTAGGGGAGACCTTGCCTTGGAAGCTCAAACTCATCTCCAGTTTACACACACACACACACGCGCGCACGTGCACACACGCACACACACGCACGCACACACACACGGGGTGGGAGGTTATCCACTCAGGGATGGGGGTAATATGTCATCTTACCTCTTGACCATTGCCTTCTTATTCTGACCTGTAGCATGAATTCCAACTGCTGTTAATATATAAAACCCAGAGTCAGATATTAGGGGAGGAAGTTGAAGGATCAGAGGAGCAGTGTGGCCAGCCACGGGAGAGACCTTTGACCTCTACCAATGCTCAGACCAAAGGGGCAATCCTGTCCTCAGACTGCACTGAGCTCCTGTCTCCTTCTGCCTTACAGTCCTCTCTCCACCCAGCCATGTCACTCCTGTCTCTACTTCCCTATGCTGGGATTAAAGACGTTGGATCCCAAGTGCTGGGATCACCTTTGTGTGAGCTCTGTTTCTCTTCTAGACAGATTCAATCTCTTGTAGCCCAGAGTGGCCTTGAACTAACATAACTGCCTCTGTTTCCCGAGTCCTGGGATTAAGGTGTGTGCCACCACTGCCTAGCCTCCTGTGGCCTAGCTCTGTACTCTAATCTTCAGGCAAACTTTATTTGTTAGACAACAATATCACTACATTGACCACAATCCCCTAAAGAAGATGCTTCACTCAACAGGAAAGATGGAATTCCTTTTGACAGGATCCGGGAAAATAATTGTGTTCTTCCATGAAGAGACCAATCCTTTTTTTCACAGGATGCTGGTCTAAAAGGATGGTAGAGACTATTTAGTAGAGTGTAGGCCCCTTGTTTAGCAGACAGGAAGTTGAGGCCTACAAAGAGAAAATGATTCTTGTTCTTTTGGTTAGAGGCAAAGGTGGGTCAGCCTAGGAAATACTGGTCTATGCCACACGGCATAATTCAGCTTTCATTCAAACAGGGGAGCGGGTCGCAGCAGAGTGAGCGGGTGCTTTTCCTCAGCAGAAATTTCCTTGTGACAGACTTGAAGAGGAACAGCAGGGGAGCAAAACAGGGTTTTCCCAGCGCTATCTGGTTCCACCCAGTGTATGTAACACATCGACCCAGGCCTCCTGTCCGTTGGCTTCCGTTTTAAATGAATATCCTGAAAAGCCACACTTACCTCATAATAGAAAAGGAGGTCTGGGTGTCCTGGGTTCTTGCTTTTCTTTTCCAGCTTTGTTTTTCTCTCAGGCTTCCCTGGGTTCTCGGCTCCAGCCTGATGTGGCTTTTTGGAGTCCCCCAGACAGTCCCTGCCACTGCGCATGTGTGCTCCCTCTGCCTGTGTCTGTCTGTCCTTCCCCAAGTCTCTCTTTCTCTCTTCCCACCTGCCTAAAAAAATTTCCTTAGTTTCTCTTAGACTAGTCAGTCTCAAACAAGAGTGATTTTACCTCTCCAGGGGATATTTAGCAATGTCTGGGACTATTTATCAGCTGTCACAGTTAGTGCCTGGGTGAAGAGAAGCCAAGGGATGCTAACCATCCCACAATGCCCAAGACTTTATCTATAATAAAAAGTTACCTGGCTCCCAATGCGCAGAATACTGAGGTTGGAAACATCCAATATTTTGCTTTTCGACTTAAAGGTCACCCTTCCAGGAAGGCCTCCCCTGAGGTGGTAAATTGGGTGGAGGCCCCTCCCATCATCCGCAGGTGTTTCCACTCTCTCCTTTCCCTCATAATCTAACCCCTGCTTCCTGGCAGCCTCCCAATCCCCGGAATGGACCAGGGGTACCCCAAATTTGACACTGTAATATGACACTGTCAGCCATAGCTAAGCCAGGGACATGTATGGCCTGCTAGCCACAGGTTAAAAACACCTGGAGTAGAAAGTGCTTTGGCCCATCCCCCCACCACACACAACCGCTGTCCATGTCCATAAGGCAGACTTTCACCTGTTGCCCTTGGACACAGTAGCCTGCAAGGTGTTCTTTCTTCCCAGGAGTGGTATAGGTTTCTGAGAGCTTCAAATGCAGATCCTTCACGATTCTGGCACACTCTGGGGAGTCTGGCAGAATGGTCTGATATCCTATTTCTACCCCCTTGTAGTTGAGTGACCTTCAGCGAGTTGCTTAATTTCCCTGAACTCAATTTCATCTTTATGAAGGACTATAAAAATAAAACCTGCTCCATAGAGCGGCGGAGATTTAAAGGCATGCGCAGTATTGTGAGGTAGTGAGCCCAGCTCTGACAGCGAGCCAAGGAATGCATTACTGTAAGGAGGCAGAGACGGCTCGGTGTGGAAGAGCATTTGCTGTACAAGCGTGAGGACCTGAGTTCAGATCTCAGAACCCGTATAAAGCCAGATGTGCTCGTTTGCATGTCTGTAACCATAGCACATGTGAGAATGTGACAGAGACAAGACCTGGTCAGCAGCCCAGCTACAGGTTCAGTGAGAAACCCTGTTAGTAAGGGAATAAGATGGATCATGCTAGACCACACACCCTACATCCTCTTCTGCCCTCTGCACACACACAAACAGGTGCTGATATCTACACACGTGTGCCCATATACCACACTCTTACACACACCCTTACTGTGAAGAGGGTCCCCTTGCAAACTCCCAGCGTGCAGAAGAAGAATGAATGGTTGGTGGCAGCCTGTCACCGTATTCCTCAAAGTTGCCTACAAATGTCTTGTCTTACTATAGATGTATTGCATGTGCCTGGAGAATTCCCCAGCCCAAGCCGAGGAGTGCCTCTATATCACCAGCAAGTAGGGCTCGGGTCATCTCCAGCCGCTCACCCTCTCCACCTGCATACTCTTTCAACCCCAAGCCTGGCACCCTGGCTCCTTATCTGGATTCTACCTCTCAAGTTCCACCTTCTGCTTCGGCCTTTCTCTGGAAGGCTGCCCACTTCTCTTCTCCCTGGGCGCAGCCTCCAGTGTGAGCAGGGGTTCCACACCCTGTAACCAGCCTGGCCCTGCCTCCTATCAGGTCTGAACCTCGGTCCACAGCTAGGTGCCCCAGTTCCCATGGGATTCCCTATGAAGGAATTAGAAACATTTTTATGAGCTGAGGGCCCAAATAGCCCACTGGATTTGCTTTTCCCTTGTAGGGGCTGGGAGAGAGTGAGGTTTTCCTATTTCCACCCTCCTACTTTCTTTCTCTGCTGCTTTAGACATAAAAAAGAAGGGAGGGAGGGAGGGAGGGAGGGAGGGAGGGAGGGAGGGAAGAAGAAAAACCATTTTTAAAGAAGCAGAGGTCCTTCCTAGACTTCCCAGGTCAGAAGTGTGTGTTGAGCGCTGTCCAGCAAAGGCTTCAGACAGGGCAGGTACTGGGAAGCTACACAGGGGAAATCCTTCTGCTCTGAGAGCAGATGTAAAAGTCTGATGTAGGAGCAGATGCAGGAGCCCACAGGCCAGTAGGATCACATCCAGGCACACCCCCTTTCAAAGCCCCTCCCCATCAGCATAGCCTGGGACAGGGGAAGGGACAGCGGTGTCCAGGATCCTACTGCTAAATGTGGGGGGTGGAGGCCGTGGCATCAAAGGAGCCTCTGGTGGACCAACAGCTTGTGATTCTGGGTGAACCGCCACCCCGAGGGTGAGCAGTCAGCTGCCCCTGCTGACTGGCTTTTGGCTTTCTGCCTAGCAGCTAGGAAAACCTGGTGGGTTGGTTTCTAGATCTCGTTCTCATACCCTCGGGTGGAGAGTTTGTGTGGTTCACCTGAGAGTCTGCGAAGGGATGGGGTTTGGGTTCAGAATGTGTGACGGAAGATTACTGAAGGGGTGGAAACAAGTGAAATTAGAACCCTTAAGATTAAAGCTGGGCATGATGGCACAGGTCTCTAATACACTCTGGAGGCGGAGGCAGAGGCAGGTGGGCCTCTGTGCGTTTGAGGCCGGCCTAGTCTACATAGAGAGTTCCAGGCCACCCAGCTCTACACAGTGAGACCCTGTATCACACACACACACACACACAGACTCTCTGTAATCGGAACACCAAGAGACAGCTGCACATTGGCCAGCAGCCTTCCAACTCCCTTCTCAGGCTGGCCATAGGTGGTCCACTGTCTCTATTTTGGTTAGATTTGTGGAAACAGACAGACACCGTCCCACCCCGCCCTATCTGCAGTCCTTCCAGTGCGTACAATGAGCCTCTTTGCTTAGTCAGCACTTACTATGGCAGAATCATCTCAGCAGGCTCCCAGTGATGTGCCCAGGACCCTGAGATGGTTCAGCCTCCTCCAGACACATTCCCACTCTGTCCCAGCCCTGTGGCTCAGGCTAATAATGAGAAAATCCTTCAAGGGATGATGCTTTATTCAAATATGGCTAGTTACAGAATGAGCACCTGCCACCCTTAGCTTCAACACCTAGAGCTCCATGTCCAGAATGGGTCCTGTACGAGCTGGCCACCAGCCCATCAGAAAACTCCCCCTCTCGGAGAGAAGCGAGAGGGAAGGAGAAAGACAAATACCTGTCTTGACAGAGGCTGGGGGACAAGCTGAACAGGGCTATAGTGAAGTTTAAAAACATGATCTGAATGCTCCTTGCATGCCAAGCCGTGTATTAAGTACTTTATGGTCCTTATTTTGTACCCCACACCCATCAGTCTGATAAGGAGGAATCTAGGCCGGGGAGCCAGCCATTAGTTTAAACCTATCCTTGCCTCTTGAACATTGTGTACTCTCAAGAACATTCTTACATTCTTAAAGGCTCAATTTGCTTATCTGTAAAATGGAGTAATAACAGTACTGACACCGTAGTATTCTGAGGATTACATCAGATAAATGCATATAAAATGGTAAGGCATGTCTCCGGTGCAAGGCAAGCAGTCAACAAGTATTAGCTGGCCTTATTACCATTGCCTTTGATAGCTTCTTTCTTGGCCTTCTGCAACAAAGTCCCATAAACTAGATGACTCCAGGTCACATAGCTGTGTTGTCGGATAGTTCTCGAGGCTAGGAGTCCAAAATCAAGGTGGCGGTGGGTTGGTTTCTTTGCAAGGCTGTGAGGGATAGACTTGTCCCATTTTCTGGAGTTTGCTTCCTGGCCCAGCCAGATTCTCTTCCCTACATGTGGGAGCCTCAGGCATTCCTTGCTGCTGTCACAGCAGGCCGTCTTCTGTCTGTATCCCTTCCTATTGTTCTTCCCTGTGTACCTATTTCCCCTTTATAAGAAAACCTGTCGCATCATTGGGGCCCACTCTAATGACCTGCTTTTAACATGATTACCTCGAGGGAAATCTTGTTTCCAATAAAAGTCACATTCTCAGATACTGACAGTTGATAGTACCCACGTATCTTTTAGAGGAGATGTAGTTTGGTCTATGACATAAGGCTAAGTAACATGTTTAGTTACGTGACTTGTTGGTGATGGAAGTGGTCCTCTAGCCACTGATTTTTGGAACGCAGAAAGACTGAGGCAGGGGTGTCTAGTGCTGTAACATGACAATGTTGTCATCTCTAGATGGGTTGAGCTGCACTCACGGCTATCCTGGGACCCATGTGGGCTGTGGGCCACAAGCTAAACTAGCAGGAGCTACTCAGACCCCGCCAGTTTTGGTAATGGCGTTTTCTCTTTATTTTCCCTTCTTCCACAGCTTGCCTGCTCCAGGCCGAGCTGGTAAATTATGAGCGAGTCAAGGAGTATTGCCTCAAGGTCCTAAAGAAAGAAGGAGAGAACTTCAAGGCCCTTTACAGGTCTGGCGTGGCCTTCTATCATCTCGGGGACTATGACAAAGCTCTCTACTACCTGAAAGAAGCAAGGACCCGACAACCAACAGGTGAGACAGCTGTCCCTTCTTTCTCAGCACAGGCATCCCTGACACTTCCTGGGGCCTGCTCACTGCAGAAGACACATCTGTGGCTGGCAGAACTAGGTGGGCCCAGGAATAGGGAATAGAAAACAAGGCCTCAGGCATAGGTAAGACTTGGAATGAGGAGAGCCCATGGTCCATGCCTTCACCTGGGGTCTGGTGCTCAGGGACCCTGAGTACCTCTTCTCTTCAGATACACTACAGAGTTGAGTTTTGTCTTTCCCAGTTCAAACCTGGGTCTTGTCACTGATTCAATAAATAGATACAGAGTTTTTGCTATGTAGCACAATTTGTACTAGGTACCAGGGATGCAGATGAGAAGGTGCCTCCTCTTTCCCATAAGTCCGCGGTTGGCTGGCAAGACAGATGTGAACAGAAACTTTTGATGCTAAGGGTAGCATCTTTCAGGAAGCGTACACCGACTTCTCTAATCAGATCACATTCCTTTACATAGTGTATATTAGCTTTCCCACCATCCATTCATTCCCTCAGTGTTTGTTAAGGTAGTGCAGTGCACCAGGAACTAGTCTAGGTGATGGTTACATGAGCAGTGAGCAAGAAAAGGCTGCTGCTGTGCCCAGGGTCCTGTTCTTATGGTCCTAGCATTCAGGAAGCTGTGGCAAGAGGATTGCTTCAGCCTAGGATTTCAAGACCAGTCTGGATAACACAAGAGAAAGTTACTTGTTTTATTTGGGTTTGAGTTTTGTTTTGGGTGTTGATGTTTGTTTTGAAACAAGGTCTCACTGTGTCAACCAGACTGTCCTCAAACTCCCCATCCTCCGGCCTCAGCCTCCCAAGTGCTGGGATTAGAAGTGTGTGCCCCCACACCCAGCAAGGAATGTTCCTTTCAATGGAGGAAGCACACAGACAGGGAGATGGTGCCTTATTTAGCAGCAGTAAATGCTATGAAAGAGATTAAGCAGAGTTAAAGGAACACTGTTTTAGAACAGGTGGTCAGAAAGCCTCTCCGACAAGGTGAACCGTAGGCAGTGACTTGGCTCGGTGTTATTGCTCGTGTGGCGGATTCCTTAAGATAGCAAGAGTCCCTCCAATCCATATCTCTAAGAACTTCTCAATTTTCAAACATCAAGCATATTCTTTGTCTTTTTAAAGACTACTTCTCCATAGTTATAAATGGTTTGCTTGTTTTCTGTGCACAAAGTGTGGTCTGCCGACTATATTGTAAGCAAATTTGGAACCAAAAGCAAGCTCTTCCAGCAGAGTTGTCTTGAGTACCTGCGATGTGTGCCAGTACAGAATGGATGCTATGCCTGGGGACTTTAAGCATGATGCTATATCATTTTTACTTCCACGAGTAGGTATCCTAGGCAGCAGTGTGGTCCATATGCTGTGGTAAGTGCTGAACTAAACGATTCTAGCCCACCATGAGCTACTTAAGGGAAGGACTGGAATTAGGAGAAAATGCTTCAGTTGAGAAGTGGTTGTCTGGCTGTACTCACAAAGACAAAAATAAGCATGGAGCAACGTCCTTTGAAGCTCCTAAGTTAAGAAAAACAACACATTCGACTAATGTTCACTGATCACTATGTTAAGCACTTTTTGACTTCCCTCTTCTGGCCCTCACAGCAACTCTATGTGAAGGGTATTATGAGTCCCAGGAGAATCAGGCTTGGGCAGACATGCCAATCACTACATGTCTCCTTGAGAATTTTTATTTCTTTATTTATTTTGCTATAGGGTCTCTCTCTACATAACCCTGGCTGTCCTGAAACTCACTCTGTAGACCACATTGGCTTTGAACTCACAGAGATCTGCCTGTCTCTGCCTCCCAAGTGATGGGGTTTAAAGGACGTGCCATATGCCTGGCTCCCTGGGCATCTTTATGTTTCCAGGTGCCAGCCTTCCTTTTGCCATAGTGAGGGTCGGGATACATTCCTTGCAGGCTGCAATAAGAACTAGATGAGACAATGAAGGCTGAAAAGGCCTAGACCAAGGGGGCACAATGGTGTATGTACACCTGTAGTCCTAAGAGCCTGGGAGTCTGAGGCAAGAATATCACTTGATTCCAGGAGTTCAAGGCAAGCCTGAGCAACCCCCTCCATTAAAAATGTTTTGTTTGCTTAGGTTTTTGAGACAGGGTTTCGTGTGGTCCAAGCTAGCCTCAGACTGGTTATGCAGTCAACGATGACCTTGAATTGAACCTCAGGTTTGCGCCTCCCAGGTGCTGGGATTTACAGGTACTTGCCACTACATCCAGCTGTAAGCAACATTTTTTCTTAACTCAAAAGAAAAATCACAAAGTAGATATGAAAAATGAACATTGTTTCTTGAAAATGAGACACAAGGGTAGGGATTTTGGCTTACCTGAGGGTTAATGCCAAGCAGACTCTCAGCTGACTGAGACACAAGGGTAGAGACGTTGGTGGCTTACCTGAGGGTTACTGCCAAGCAGGCTCTCAACTAACTGTGCTGACACCGGAACCACTGAGATCAGTTCTTGCCCACCAGGTCAGGTAACCACAGTAGACTGGTTCCATTTGCTAGGGAGAAGCCATGAGGAAAAGGCCGGCATCTGGTTACCACCTAGGCAGAAGGGACCCTGACTGAAAGAGTCTAGTCTGTCACCAAGCTTTAAACCCAGCTCTTGCCCCCGTCTTTGAAGACAACACCATAACCCATGCTGGGAGGTCCCTGAGCTGTGTTTTCTCTCCCTGCAGACACCAATGTGGTTCGGTACATCCAGCTGACGGAGATGAAGCTCAGCAGATGTTCCCACAGGGAGAAAGAAGCCATGTAGCCAAGAGGCCTCTATCAAGCCACACCCATGCCTGACGAGGGACTTCCAGGCACCCTTGGTGGAGAGTCCCCGTGTGGATTCTCTCCCTCTCTCCCCAGTTCCTCCTGTACTCCTTGTCCTTCCTGTTGCTCCCTGACTCTGTCTACTCCCAGTGCGAGGTGAGAGGCACTCTTGGACCTTGGCGGGTGGCCCAGATGTGGACTTAATTCTCTTTTCCAGCAGACCAGCAAATGGGACAGCTGGGGAAGAGTCTCATGAACTGGGGACAGCACTGTGGCTTTGACTTGGGCCAATGTTTCGGAGCCTGGCAGGTGTGCAGAGCCAACGGTCTGGAACCTTCTACACCTTCTTGATGAACCAGAGCATCTTGAGGAAACTGAAAGGAACCTGGGGCTGATGAATGGGAGAAGCCTTTTTGAACCAAGGCTGAGATTGTGAATTCCCTACCCCCCTCCCGCCAGTCACCTGGGCTCCTGCCACACACACTCTTACTTGTCTAGGCTTGTACTTTCTTCTCTCGCTCTGGGAGGTCAGTTCTTTGCCAGGCAGCTTCACATGCCATCAAGTCCCACTCGCGGTGCCCTCTGGTGACCACACATACCATTCCCCTGCCTCCCAGCCAGCAGGCAGCTGTGACAGCAGAAGGGCAGGGTGCAATGGGCCAAATGTTGGGAGCAGAGCAGACTGCGTAGGTGACAGAGGAGGGAAAGATGACGCCACGGGAAGAATGAGCCTTGGGTGGGCTGAGGGACTGGACTGACTAATGGAAATAAAAACTAGCTCCCAGGCATCAGTTCCTGTCCTTTCTGTTGAGAGCAGCCCACTCCCTCATTTCCTTTCCCTTCCCGTCCCTCAGGCAGAGTGGCCTGCAACTTCCCCTAAAGCCAGTGACCGTTAGCCAGGACTAACCTTCATGGTGGCCACAGGCTTTTGTGCTTTGAGGAGTCAGCTGGGATGGTGGAGGGTGCCCCAGGATTTGGCTTTGTGAGGATTTGTCCAGCCCCCCTTTTTTTGACAGAATTGCCTGAACTCAATATCTAGCACATAACAAATTTTTGTTGAATTGATAAATTTCGACTGCAGACTGAATCTCCTGCCTTAAACTGATTGGATCCCAGCCTGTTTCTCCGGACACGTATGCTTTTTATGCTATGCCATGTTGAAACATCTCTTGTGGGGGGCTTGCAGTTTCCCCACCACAGTGCAATATAGGATGCAGTCCCAGTCTTCACGGAGACAGGACAGCTGAAAAATCCATATGAGATTATTACCAATGACACCACTAATGTATAGGACGCTTCAACATTTCCAAGGCACTTTCATGTCTTTTTTCGTGTGACTTAGTGAGACACTGTTGTATAAAATTAAAATATCTACAGATGCAATAATGTTAATAGTTAGGATTTATTAAATGCTCTGTCTTCAGATCTCTACATGGACAATCTCATTTCTTTCATATAATCGCTTTGTGAGATACTATTCCCAGGTGATGACGAAGAAAACAGGCAGAAAAATGAACTTTCTTGAGGTTGCACGGCCTTACGGGACATGACTAGGACCGAATCAGAGCTGTCTGACTTCAGAGCTCTTGTGACTAACAACTACCCTGTGCTTAGCTGCCTCTCTGTTGGACAGGAACAACTATTTGAGTAGAAAAATATTTGCATTAAGTTAGGGAATGTTCAATGCAGTGCCCTGCCCACCTTATATTTATGAATGCAAGATAAAAAGAGACCAGAAACCAGAAACCCCAGTGGCTTGAACAGTGACCGCCAGGAGAAGACAACTAAGACCCAACAGTAAATCTGTGTGTCGGTCGCTCTATTTGCTGATGGGGTGGCATGAATTGGAACAACCCACCTGGCCTTCCTCACGGTGTGGCCAGCAGCGAGAAAGGATCACAATTATAGGCAAAGACAAGAGAGAAACATGAGTTATGGGTCCCGAGTTTAGTAGCTTTGCCACTGCAAGACCCAGTCACTGCTGAAGGGCCCAGCAGCCAACAGCACAGGTTTTATCCACATAGCTCCCCAAACACTTTCAATGGGGGCTGCAGGAAGGTGCTAGAAATATCCAGAAGTCCACAGTGACTCTGGAGAAGAAGAAAAGGAAAAAGCCATTCCAGGTACCACATTCCCTTTTCTCTCCCCGATTTCAACCGTATCTTGTATTCTTCCTCCAAAATGACTTCACATGACCCCAACCCCAAACTCCTCTCAGACCTGGCATATGCCTATGCCCATCCCCTCCACCCCCAATGCCATCCCCAGGCTCAGGTTTTATAAGTTGACAAACTATTAGGCTCTGAAGGACAAGAATGAGGTCAAAGGTGATCTACAGAATGAGTTCAAACTGGCAGGTTTCCCTTTGTTTTTCAATGCATTAGAAATGATTTATATACTTATTCCCAACAAAGGGGCATGAGAGAAGTCTTGCTTGGATGTTTTGGGTCAGAACTATACTCACAGGGATCACTCCCAAAGAGAATGCTTGGAAAACACAAGGAGATGAGGATAAATGTCTAGCCATTGTCTTATCCAGTGACGCAGAGAAACAGGCTCACGGGAACTCTTATTCACGGTGATGTTCCCCACAAGGAACTGCCCGGGGTATTAGTTAACGCTAAGGGGTGGCAGGGTTGACGTTTCTGCTCATTTATTGGCAAAGTCTTCAGAGGGCTGCATAATCTCCCTTTTCCCCCAGCTCCTTAAATCAACGACTGTACTCTAATTACAGACTTGATGGGTGTCTTGGTTGAACTTGTGTAGACACTCGTCCTGGATCGAACTGCACTGTGTGGACTTTTGTGAGAGACCCCGCGGCATAAAACTTAGACTTTTCTTTGCGCTACGAAACCGGCCCACATGTATTGTAAAAATTTAAGGAAAGTTAAGGATGAAGCTCAGCCCCTCACACAACCACATTTTTATCCTTTCGGCACATTTTTTTCATTTTTCTTGGTATAAATGTGTGCGCACACTCTCACTGATTTTTGTTTGTTTTTTAATGAAGAAAACTGGACCATGCTGTATATAGTCTTTAATAACTTACTTTTCAAATGTGTATTTATATTTTAGAATATGCAATATATGCACAGGTATACAAAATTCAAATAGTACATGAACTCTGTAGTTGGAGGTGAATTTTTCCCTTGTCTGTGCACAGCTAGTTTCCTTCTGGTTTCTTGTGTACCCCACTAAAGATAAGCATTTTTTCAAAGAGATGTATATGTTCTTTTATTACTCACAAGTGGTTAGCACAGCAGATACTGTTTCCTCTGTTGCTTTATTTCTGTAACACGACATGGGCATTTTTGGATTTTTTTTTCTGCAAGCATCTTCATGATATGGGTGGATCTTTATTTTGTAATCTGTCTACAGATTTGGATGAGTGGTCCCAATCTTTATTGTAAATAATGTTGTAACCGACATTCTTGTCGCTAAATTTTGCACATGTTTGTGACGAGCTCCTTGGGATATAATCCAAGAAGGAAACTGCTTGGCTATTTTCAAGGATTTTGTCACCAATGCCCTGTGGAAAGTTTGTACCAAAAACACTGTCCTGTTGCAGCCCCCAGACTGCCCTGCTCTCTGGGCCCTAGCAAGCACTACACTAGGTATTATCTTTTGACAATTTGATAGGCAAATGACAGTTTGTCGATGGTATTCCAACTTATTGCTTTAACTTTCTTTGGTTACTGGTAAACAACTTTTTCATATGCTTACTGACCATCTGTATTTCTTTCCTTGTGAACTTTCTATTTATTTAATAGTGATGTGCTCGTCATTATCTGTGTTTATCTTTATTATCTGTTTGTAACTTTAAGAATATTATTTTCATCAAGAAATCCTACGGACATGCTTTCCAAGAGCTTTGCTTTCATTTATGGTGCTTTTTGACATACATAAATTCCTAATTCTGCAATTAATCTGTCCTATGTTGCTAGCTTTTCCCGCCCATGTCTTAGACCCTCGTGTCTAAGAGGCAACCCAAGCAGGTGCTTCCACAGCTTCAAGATGCGTGGTCACTTCTCATGGCTCCTTGACATAACGCGCCAGGTCTTTCCTGTACCTTCCTCTAACTTCAGCAGGCTCACCCCGGCCCTCTGAAAGTATCCTCCGGTCCATAGTCATGTCACT
This sequence comes from Microtus oregoni, assembly GCF_018167655.1. Taxonomy (NCBI): domain Eukaryota; kingdom Metazoa; phylum Chordata; class Mammalia; order Rodentia; family Cricetidae; genus Microtus; species Microtus oregoni. The sequence continues at coordinate 15,769,908 of NW_024543068.1, read as the reverse complement.
GAGCCACTGAGCTGGGTCTGTGCAGCTTTGCATTCTGGCCCCTGTGCCTTGTGGGACATTTCTCACACTTCACCCCGTCTTTGCCTTGTAACTCTTTGAAGCGCTGACCCAGGGTCACTCACCAAACCCTAGTGTACGTTCATAAAACAAAGCCTCCCTACCTCTGTGAGGTGTCTGCCACCACTGGTCAGAATGTCCTCTTTAAAGTCACCTCTCTCCTTGCTTGGGTGTTTGTTCCCCAAAGCAGGTGCTCGGGTTTCTTTGGAGTCAGAATGTCTGACATTGTAGGTGTTCAGAAGCTGCAGAGCACAGGACCTGTGGTGGATGAGCAGTGGATTCGGCGGCCGATATTGCTTGTGGTATAAGGTGGGGCTGGACTAGATCTGTGCTTTTGAGAAATGAGAACTTCCTGGAAGACTTGGGCTGGCAAGGAAGCCGTGCACTCCAACCCTTACTTTCCCAAACACCGTAATCACTTAAGCTTTTTAAAAGTACAGGCTCTTGGGTTCCACTTCAGACCTGATGAATTACAGAATTAATGCCCATGGCATTAGAGTGTTTACAAAGTTCTGATGACCAGGCACAGTAAAGGGCCAGCACTGAAAAAGGCCAGCAGAGTCGTTCCATCGCTTCAAACCACGTGACGTCTTACAGGGGACAGGTGAAGCTTTATCACAGGTAGTTACTTAACTTTCTGGCTCTCTTTTTCCTAACCCACATAGAAGGGTATTGTGGGGATTAGGAAACTGGCTCCCAGCTAGTGTCCGCAACAGAGTGAGCACTGAATAAACTATCATTCCCTTCCCACCCTCTTCAGCCTCAGTTTTCCTCATTCATAGTGTGACGGCACCTCTATGCCTGTCCTCGCTATTCTTACACTCGGCACTCTTGTGTAAGTCTGGCCAATTGGGCTAAGTTCTTGGGAGGGGTGGTGGTAGGAAACAGAGCAAGCCCCATAAGGAGTCTTCAGGTCCTCTCCATAGTAACCAATGGGAAACATTTGATGACTTTCAGAACTCGGTGTCCTCTGGTCATACCCAAAGAGCACAGTTTTCTTCCTGACAGCTCACCCGAGAGGACAAGCAGTCAGGCGCCGGCACCACGCTGCAAGGAGGAAGCCACTGTTAGGGAATAGAAGGGAAGCTGCCCACTCTTCTTCCAGTGCCCTTGGTATCCCCATCACAAGACCATTGTGCAGACAAACTCCTAATGGGGCAGCTGCTTTGAGTAAGATGTTCCAGCCTCTGTATCCAGCACCAGGCACCCGGGGCAGGTGGCAGCAGCAGGGAGAATGCACTCTGTCCATCAGGCATGGCATAGTTCAAATTACCGAGTCAGCATGAAAAGTCCCACTCTAAATGGACTGAAATTAGATTCTATTAAAAACCGCAGGCAGCAATGCCTTCGGCTATTAATATTTGCTAAGACATCGGAGAGGGAAAGGAGGGAGGAGGCCTCTGAAGAAGGTTGGGCTGCAGCTGCTGGTGATAGGAGACCTACACTGGCCTGTTTTTGAAGTCTCAAAGAATGTTAGGCATGAGAAGGAAGCGTGAAGGGAAATAGCTGTATCCTCTTATACACACACACACACACACACAAGACTAGTCACATCCAGTCTGATGACCTATCCAAGGTCACACAGCTTGTAAGCAGTTCAGTCAGAACTGGAACTCGGGCTAGTTTCCTGCCGACAAACAACACTTCATTAATCACCTGGCCTCCATAGGCCCGTATTTTAACTGGAGGGCCACAATGGTTTTTGGGATCTCCTGGAACCAGCGTCAATTCAGAACTAGTATCCGAGAGACCCCAGAAAGTCCGGTTGTTTCCTTTTCCCCTGTTAAGTCCTGGCTCAGGTAGACAGTGTCAAGAGACACCCAGTGTTGACCTCTGGCTTCCACATGTACATGTGCACACATGCTGTGTTTGTGGTGTCTGTGTATATGGGTTCACTGTTGCTTCCAAACATGAGGTCCTAAGCACTTGGATGGAGCCCGACATTGTCAGTTCTCACATCTCTGCCTCTTTATTCTGCCTAGAATGGCACTGTGAATTAGAAACATAGTGTGGACCAGCTTATGTCTAGTAGTCCCAGATCCAACAGTAAAAAGAAACAGAGGAGACAATCTTTAATAATAACCATAATGATAATGATTTAATAATAACCTTTAATAATAATAATGATAAGGCAGCACAAATTCTAATTGTTCTTAATAAAAACCTGGAGTCAGTTATCGGGATGAAAGCTGAGAGATCAGAGAAGCAGTGCAACCAGCCACTAGAGAGACCTTTACCTCTGCTGAATCCTCAGACCAAAAGGGCAGTCCTGTCCTCAGATTGTGTCCTCTGACCGCATCCTCAGACTGCTGCCTCAGACTGCAATAAATGCCTGTCTCCTCCAACTTTATATTCCTTTCTCTGGCCAGCTGTATCACTCCTGTATTCACCTCCCTAATGCTGGAATCCCAAGTGTGAACTCTCTTTCTCTTTTAGACTAGATCACTTTTGTGTGGCCCAGAGATCTGTCTCTCTAGTCATGGGATTAAAGGTGTGTGCCACCACTCCCTGGCCTCTATGGTGCCTTAGCTTTGCACTCTGATCTTCAGGCAAGCTTTATTTGTTAAAACACAAACAAAATATCACTACCTTAGAGTCAAAAAAAAACAAAGCTAAGAAAACTGCCAAAAATATTCAAAAATACATTTTGCAAAAGAAGTACAACATTAATACTCCAAATACTGCCAATCATTGCTGGAAGAAAAGATGCCTGAATAAGTAGAAATATATATATCTCATTTTGATGATGGAAGACCTAATTTTTCCTGATGCCAGTACTTCCAGGCTGATCTGGAGATACAACACTCTTCCTATGATTGACAAAATAATCCTAAGTTTCATATAGAGAGTCAAAGAATCTAGAACAACCAATCTAAAAACAAAACCAAAAAAGGAACAAGGACCGGAGAGACGACTCCAATCATTAAGAGCCCTCCTTGCTCTTCCTGGGGATACAATTGTGGTTCCCAACACCTATTGGGAGCTGTTGGGGGCTATGGACCCCAGACTCTGAATTTCTTGTAAACAGCTTATTTTCCCCTGTTCTGAGCCAGCCTGCAGCTGCTCTGAGCACGAGACCCTGATGGCAGGGGAGTGGGTTCTGATGAGTCTGCAGCTGAAAGATCCCAAGAGCTGGGGCGTGGCCAGAGCCCTATATAAGCTGCCCGTGAGCACAAATAAAGCTGGCACTCTGGTATCAAGGATGACGCATGTCCATGTCTCTCTCTGTGTCTCTATGTGTTTTTAAGTCTCCAGCTTGGTTCCCGGCTCGCATACCCTCTTGAAGTGGGATGGGCGCTATTGGACTTTCAGCTTTTTACAAGCACTCACGTGAGACGGTTCACCACCTCCTGTGACTTCAGTTCCAGGAGATCCAGGACCTTCTTCTGGCCTCTGAAGACACATGCACATATGCCCCACAGATAACCTCTCCTTAATAAGCTAAATATTACTAAAAGGAATACAGGATCCACATCTGCTTCCGAAGTTTTATGTAACAATTAAGACCACGTGAAGCTAACACAATGAGGGACAATGGATCAACAGATCAGCAGAAGGGAATGAGGATCCTAAAATAAGCCCTGGCATTGACAGTAAACTGATTTTGTACAAGGGTATCAAGACCATTGAGTGAGGGGAAAAAGGTGTCTTCTCTACAAATGGTGCTTAGCTGACAAGCTGCCCTCTGCCAGGTGAGACCATCTGCCTCACGCTACATACAGAAATCCACTCGCCATGGGCTGCAGGCTTCCATGTCAGTGCCAGCATTCTAAAACACTTGTGACTCAGGTTAGATAATGGCTCCAAAGCAACACATAAAAACAAAACAATGATAAACCAAACTTCACTGAAGGTTGAAAATGTACTTCAGAAGATGCGTTCCAGAACTGACAGCCCGCAGGTGTGGGGTGGGGGATGCTGCAATTGGTGTTGACTAACAAAGAACTTGTATCTGGAATGTATAAAGTATTACAACTCGACAATGAAAAACAGCATGATTTTAAGAAGGGATACGGGATCTGAATACACGGTACTGCAAAGGAAATAGGCAAATGCCAATACCCACATTAGCGGATGATCAATAACACGAGCGAAGTGCATTTGAAAACCACAGTGAGCTACCACTTTGTGTCCCTAGAACTGGGTCATCAGATGGGCAACAAAAGGTACTAGAGCAAACAGATTCACCCTATGACCAGTTGCATCCATTTACGTAGGGAAGAAGGGCTTATTTTGATCTCCAGTTTAGAGGGTACAGTCAGTCCATCATGGCAAGAAATACATGGTGGCAGGGCTGGCTTCTGTCTCTGGCACCAGGAGCTTTAGGAGTGCATTATTGCATCTCCGAAGATCAGGAAGCAGAGCTAGATCAATCTCTGCTCTCAAAGTCCATCCCTATGGCTCTGCACCTACCATCTAGGCTCCACACCCAAACCTTTCTGTAATCTCCCCTGCCTTACTTAGGGTTTCTATTGCGGTGAAGAGACACCATGACCACAGCAATGCTCATAAATGAAATTTTTTTCATTGGAGCTGGTTTACAGTTTCAGAGATTTAGTCCATTATCATCATGGTGGGAAGCTTGTCAGGGTGTAGGCAGACATGGTCCTGGAGAAGTAGCCAAGAGCTCTGCCTCTGGATCCACAAGCAATAGGAAGAGAGAGTGAGGCACTAGGCCGGGTTTGGGCTTTTGAAACCTCAAGTCCACCCCAGTGACACACTTTCTCCAACAAGGCCAAACCTACCAAAAGTACCACTCCCTATGAGTTTATGGGAGCCATTTTTTCTTTTTTTCTCTTTCTTCCTTTTCTTTCTTCCTTTTCTATCTTTCTTTCTTCCTTTTCTTTTCTATCTTTCTTTCTTTCTTTTCATCTTTATTTCTTTTCTATCTTCCTTCCTTCCTTGCTTCCTTCCTTTCTTTCTTGGTTTTGTTTTGTTTTCCCAAGGCACAGTTTCTCTGTAGCTTTGGAACCTGTCCTGGAACTTGCTCTGTAAACGAGGCTGACCTCAATCTGAGGCCTTTAATCCCAAATTCTGGGATTAAAGGCATGCGCCACCACTGCCTGGTAGGGGTCATTTTCTTTCAAACCACTACACCCCTCAAAAGATGTGAGATGGTTAAAAGCTGTCTTCAAATCATCCCCCCAGTTTCTCAAGCCTGGACTCAAATATAGCCATGTCTGTTGCCTCAGTAAGCCCAAGAGTTGAGCAATTACAGGGGAGACTGAGTTGTGTCTGGTTAAGTCCCTCAGATGACTGACAACTGGAATAGTCTCTGAATGCAATCAGAGGACCAGCAAGATCTGTGATCCTGGATTCTTCCAGCACAACTCACTGATGTCCAAGTGTTGAAAACATGACTCTGTGAGAGGCATTAGCCCGGTGTCTTATCACTGTTCTATTGCTGTGAGGAGACACGATGACCAAGACAACTTACAAAATAAAGCATTTAATTTGGGGCTTGCTTACAGTTTCAGGGAGTCAGGCCATGACCCTCAGGGCAGGGAGTGTGGAAATCGACAGGCAGGCATGCAGCTGGAGCAGTAGCTGACTACTCACATCTGATAGGAAACTTGCAGGCAGAGAGAGAACAGGCCTGACTCAGGAATTTGAAATATCAAATTCCCCAGTGACATACCTCTTCCAACAAGGCCACACCCTTAATCCTTCTTAAAGAGCCTCACTGGGGACCAAACATTTTAACATAGGAGGCCATTCTTGTTCAGACCACCACAGCATGGAAACAATAACACCCAGCAGGCAGGTCCTCCTGAAGTTTATATCCAAGATACCTGAATGCATATGTCCACATAAAAGTCTATACATAATAACCAGAGCAATGTTATTTATAGGGGTCAAAACATGAAAACAACCCAAATGCCCATAAATTTGCCAATGATCAATAAAATGTGGTCAAGTCACACACGATCCAGAGAGCACGAAGAAACGCAGTACTGACATGCTACGGAATGAACTTGACAAGACACTGAGTGAAAGGAGCTGTGGGCGCCTTGTACACTGTGAAGATGCCTCTCTGCCAAGACACCTTCTGATTGGTTTAATAAAGAGCTGATTAGCCAATAGCTAGGCAGGAGAGGATAGGCGGGACTTCCGGACAGAGCTAGGAACTCGGGGAAGAAGAGAGGTGGGATTCACTGACCAGACACTGAGGAAGCGGCACACACAGCGGAGGTAATGAGCCCCGTGGCAGAACGTAGATTAATATAAACGGGTTGAATTAAGTTTTAAGAGCTAGTTGAGAACAAGCCTAAGGCCAAGCTTTCATAATTAATTCTTACTGGTTATGATAATTATCAATAATTATGGTAATAATGAGTATTATTAATAATGAATCTCCATGTCATTATTTGGGAGCTGGCAGTCCAAAGAGAGTCCAGCTACAGAAAGAACCTGTTCACAGCCCACCCCATATTACAAGATTTCCAACTTACATGAAATTTCCAGAAGAGGCAAATGACAGAGATAAAAAAGAAAATAGCAATCTCTTAGAGGGCAGAGCTAAAGGAATGGAGGGAACAGGGTTGACATCTGAGGGGTGTGGGACTTTGTGTTGAGGTAATGAAAATGTCCTACAATTGATTGTGTTGATGAATACACAACTCGGCAAAAATATTATTAGTCATTGAAATGTGCGCTTTTAGCAGGTACATTCCATTTCTAACATCAGGGATTCCTTTGCAAAATCAGAAATTCCTATGAGTAGAGTAACATATCAGTGATCTTAGTCCACCATGTTACTCCTAGTAAATTACGCCTAGGGATTTCAGTCCTTCCTCATGGTCTATTAAAGCCATTTGGTTTCACTTCCCCAACCCACACCTAGCTGCTGACTGCCTCCACTCCATGCTACCTCCAGATCTGGTCATCTGTCTAAGCTAACCTAACAGCAGACAGGAACCACCAAGGAGCCCACGGTACTTAACTAGGCAGTCTGCACTCTGCAGCTTAGCAGCTGAGACGCCCTGGCCGCAGGTGGCACCGGAAGATAATCCTTCTTGATGGACAGGATCCAGATCTATTCGGATTAAATGACTGTGAAGAGAAAATGGCTTTCCTCCACTCTCTCAGGTTCTTTGGCTGAGCTAGGAATTAAACTGACAAAAACCATATTGACTAATGGGAGAAAGCTCATTTTAATTAGTCACTAAAGGCCTCCAAAGAATATGAGACTCTAGGAGAGCTGGATGATTAGACCACAGAAAGGAACAGAGATCGGAGGTTCTGGGGGCTGCGGGACTGATTGAGAGGATGAAAAGAAGAAACTTGGATTAAAAAAAAAAAGTTGCCTTGTTATGTAAGTAAGAGTCTCTCAGGGCTGGGTGATGGTGGCACACACCTTTAATTCCAGCACTGGGGAGGTAGATTTCTGAATTGTAGGCCAGCCTGGTCTACAGAGCAAGTTCCAGAACATCCAGGGCTACACAGAGAAACCCTGTCCTGAAAGAAAAAAAAGAAAGGAAGGAAGGAGAGTTAGCTCCCTCGGGTGACTAATACCATCTAGGAACATTCATTTTGTGATCTATAAAATTATTTTTGAGAGAGTCTCTCTATGTAGACCAAATTGGCCTCAAATTCACAGAACTCCTCATAGCTTTGTCTTCCAAGTGCTGGGATTAAAGGCTTGTGACACCACACCTGGCCTTTTAAGAATAATCATAATCATATAACGTATATGTGTGTGGATTTCTACACACAGTATAGTGCCCATGGAGGCCAGAAGAGCGCATCAGATCCCTTGGAGATGGGGTTACAGTCAGTTAGGAGCCACCAGCAGCAGGTGCTGGGAGCTGAACTCAGGTCCTCTAGAAGAGCAGCAGGCGCCATCTACGACTGGGCCATTTCTGGAGCCCTCAGTGCGCAGCTCTAGCTAGTGAAGAGTTAGATGAAATCTCTTTTTAGAAATTTGTGTGTGTGTGTGTGTGTGTGTGTGTGTGTGTGTGCGAACAACTTTTGGAAGCTAATTCTCTCCTGCCATGTGGGGTCAAGACATTAAATCCAGGTTGCCAGACAAGGGCTTTTACCTGCTGAGCTGTCTTTGCCAGCCCCTGACACAAAAAGCTTTAAAGACAAATTCTCAGAGATACCTTGTGTATGTGGCTTCTCAAAATAACCATTTAATAACCACTTTGCTAGAGATGTGTGTTCTGGGGTGACACAGCCTGCTCCCTTGCGGTCTTACTTCTTAAGAGACGGCATATTGGGGGACAGAAGTGGGGACAGGACCCCAGCAGTGGGATGTGTGCTGGGAGAGGACCCAGTTTAGGAGAGGGACTGAGTCACACCTGTGGAAGACAGCACTCAGCGGCAGGAGGCTCCAAAGGAGCATACCAGTCACTCACAGGGAAGGCCCTGCCTGCGGTTTCCAGGGTCCTCTCCCTGAGGGATCCTGAGCTAAAGCTATTGTTTGGATTTAATGCTATGCTTTGTTTCATTTTGTTTGTTTTGCTAAGTCCTAAATAGAGTCTGGCAGCTCGTAAGGAAAAACAATTTTCCTAGATTTAGAAGCTGCTGGGACCATGAAATGATGTAAAATACTTAGTTTCAGCCGGGCGGTGGTGGCGCACGCCTGTAATCCCAGCACTCGGGAGGCAGAGGCAGGCGGATCTCTGTGAGTTCGAGACCAGCCTGGTCTACAAGAGCTATTTCCAGGACAGGCTCCAAAACCACAGAGAAACCTTGTCTCGAAAAAACCAAAAAAAAAAAAAAAAAAAAAAAAATACTTAGTTTCTTCCCAGCTCTCAACCACAAAGCACTGGTGTAGGCAGAGAACAGATGAGGGGGAGGGGCAGAATACTGTGAACTAGGTTCTCTCAGTCTTCAGGGAAACACTCTAGTAAAGGTCACCTTGTAAAAATACTCCTTAAATGTTTACTTTTGATCACATGAATGCATAGTATAGAAACTGTATTTCTTTGAAATACAGGCAGACTTAGAAATGCAGGTGTAGCCAGGAGGTGGTGGCGCACACCTTTAGTCCCAGCACTCAGGAGGCAGAGGCAGGCGGATCTCTGTGAGTTCGAGACCAGCCTGGTCTACAGAGCAAGTTCCAGGACAGCTAGGGCTACACAGAGAAATCCTGTCTTGAAAAACCGAAAAGAAGGAAGGAAGGGAGGGAGGGAGGGAGGGAGGGAAAGAAAGGAAGGAAGGAAGAAAGGGAGGGAAAGGAAGGAAGGAAGGAAGGAAGGAAAGAAAGAAAGAAAGAAAGAAAGAAAGAAAGAAGTGTACGTGTCTTATGACAGAAAGCATAAACCTGGATCTGCCATGTTTGGGCTGGATTTTAACTTGTATCAGACTTCCTTTGTTTTTATTTCATCCAAAGATGAACAAGAATTATAAATCTATTAAGATGTCAGAATTAGCCAATGAATATTTTAAAAAATACAGATCAGGTGAGGGTTATTCTGTTTTAGTGTTGCCTGGGATGGAAGCAAGGACCTCATATCTGCTAAGAAAATGGTTCGCCCTGAGCTGAATCCTCAACCCTAATAACTGCTTTAAAAGCCAAAATTTACACACAATTTTATAAGCCTATTTTATCCGATTCTTAGGGAATGAAATCGGAAGAAGCTGTAACTACAGTCCAGCAGTTCAAGAGCAGCCTGGGCAACATAGCAGGGTGCTAGATCACCTCCTAAGAGAAAAAGTTATGACTGGAATGTGAGGGATTAGTGAACTGTTCTGTGATGTGTTTGCTCTTACTCTTTTGACTTTTTGAGGGGCCCAACACCCAGCTCCCAAAGAAATCACACAGAGAGGCTTATTCTTAGTGAGCAATGCCCGGCCTTAGCTTGGCTTCTTTCTAGACAGCTTTTTTTAAACTATCCCATCCACCTTTTGCCTCTGGGCTTTTTCCTTTTCTTACTTCTGTATATCTGACTTTCCTTCTTACTCTATGGCTGACCCCTGATGTCCTCCTCTCCTTGTTCTCTGACCCCTGATGTCCTCCTCTCCTTGTTCTCTTGCTCTTTTTTTCTCCCAGATTCTCCTCCTGTTTATTCTCTCTGCCTGCCAGCCCCGCCTATCCTTGCTCCTGCCTCGCTATTGGCCATTCTGCTCTTTATTAGACCATTAGGTGTTTTAGACAGGCACAGTAACACAGCTTCACAGAGTTAAACAAATGCAGCGTAAACAAAAGTCACACACCTTAAAATAATATTCCCCAACACTGAACTATAAGACGTTTATGGTTTTACCATCTATAAATTCCGGGTACAATGTTAGCTAGACAAATTAGTCCTTTCCAGGCTGTGTGTCTATTTGCGTACATTAATATGCATCAGAACATTGGTTTGGTCCTAAGGTAGGAACAGACTTCTTTCTTGGCCTAGAGATTTGAGAGCACCTGAAGGAATATGGATGGAGGCAATGGTGATGGACAGAGACTCCGAGGTCAGGCATAGTCTCCAGTTCATAGAAGACTGATGCTTAATAGAAAGTTCTATAATAAGGACAGGAAGGGACTTTAAAGGGCACACCAGTGGTGTAAGTGAGGTACTGACTTGCTTGTAGTGAAGCATGAGGTAACCTGGGACACTAAGCCCCTCCAAGTTCGGCCTGAATTACACAAGGACTGGATCCTCTGGCTTTCTTCATTCCCCGTCTACTTTTTGCAACCACAACTACCATTTGAACCACTAAACCCTGCTGTCCTCACCTTGAGACAAACCCTACATGTTGCGGAAATATATATATTAGTTTTTCGAGACAGGGTTTCTCTGAAGCTTTGGAGCCTATCCTGGAACTAGCTCTTGTAGACCAGGCTGGCCTCAGAGATTCGCCTACCTCTTCCTCCCGAGTGCTGGGATTAAAGGCGTGCGCCACCACTGCCCGGCATAGGCTGAGCTTTCATAATTAAAAATAAGTCTCCATGTCATGTTTTGTGAGCTGGCAGCCCAAAGAAAAATCCATCTACACCTACACTTGCTGCATGGACACGAGTTTCAAAGCAACCTGAGGCTCTTTTGAAAAAGGAAGAGCAGGACTGGAGATTTAGCTCATTTATATAACAATGCCCCAGGCCCTGGGTTCTATCCCCAGGACCAAAGAAAAAGGAGGAGGAGGAAGAGGAAAGGAAAAGGAAGAGAGAGAGAAGAGGAAAGGGAGCTATGCAAGTTCAACAAGCTGAAACCATCTGCTACTCACTTCGCAGCTGAGCATCACAGAGTGAGTTGAGCAAACACTGGCCACAAACACAGCATGGACTTCGTTCACAGATTTTCTGAGGTTCACTGTACAGAAACCTTAGGTCTCAGTAGAGCTGCTGGGGGCTGACAGGTTGTTGGTTTCCTGGCAGGTGACAAAAGAGGAATTTTTAATAAGACTTAATAGAAGGTATGCGTTAGGGAATGTCTAGTAAATCAACTAATATAGATATTGTCCAGTGTCCAATGATCATAACTTATGTTGACTAAGACTCCCTCTCCCTCTCTCTCTATATATATATGTATTTTATATATATTATATGTATATATACATATATGTGTTTCTGTGTACATATATGGAATGCGTCGAGGGCATCTTGGTAATATGCCTTTCCACAGCATTGTTCTCTATTCGAAGACTCAATTATTGGAAAATAAGCTCCCTAGAGCCACATCCTGCCATCTTAGCACTCTGGAGTCCAACCCTAGCTACGTATTGAGACCCTGTCTCTAAACCTAAGGGAAAGATGGGAAGAAATGATTTAAGATAATAAGCCTGCTAAAGTATAAACTTCATTTAAAATTATAATGCAATCAGACCTTGCTTTGTCTCAGACCGAAACAGGAATAATATACCTTGCAGGTCAAGGGTTCTGGTTGCAGTTAAGATGGTTAAGAATAAGTTCCTGATTGTCCTATGTTAAGTCCTTGCAAGTTAAGGTTTCTATTGGGAATTAAGAAGTTCCTGCTTGTGCTGTGCAGGTTGTGAGGCTTCTGTTTGTAGTTCAAGAGCAAGCGCCTGTTGGTCCTTGCAAGGTAAGGTTTCTATTTGTTGTTAAGAACAAGTTCCTGTTTCTTAGATCTGATGTAAGAAGCTTGCAACCCCATTCACAGGATAGACAGCCTTACCTTTGTTCCCTGCTTTTCATTGTAGCTTTGTAACAATGTATAATAGCCAGCTCTCTCCCCTGGGAATACCTTATCTCTCCTATAAAAGGGACCTCAAGAAGCCAGCAAGGGCTTCAGGGTGAGAGAGTTGGCTGGCCAGTCCTGGTGTACCCCAAAATACAGCTTGTTTTAACTGGACAACTGTGGATCTGGTCTTTTCTCCTCACAATTCTCAAGTTCAACAAGAGTCCAGGCTGGTGACCTGGAACTCACTGTATAGCCAAGGACAACCTTGAACTGTAAGTGCTGGGATTACAGGCATGTGTCACCATACCTGGTTTATAATTAGATTCTTTTTGTTTATTCATATATTCAGTGTGTGTGTGTGTGTGTGTGTGTGTGTGTGTGCCCGCGCGTGTGCGTGTGTGTGTGTAGTTCACAGGACAGCTTGCAGAACTGGTTCTCTCCACCTACCGTGTGGGTCCCAGGAATCTGAACTCAGGGCAGCGAGCTGGACAGCAAGTGTCACTTCACTGAGCCCAGTGATCTGCTTCTCAACAGCACCTGATGGCATTCTGTCCTGCGGGGAATCATTTAATACCCCTTAGCGCTTCCTCTCCCACCCCAACTTCGATGTGCCATGAATCCTCTGATGATCTTATGAAAATGTGGATTTTGATTCAGTCCATCTGGAGCGAGGCCCAGGGTTCTGCCTGCCATGATCCCAGCTGGTCTGTGGCCTGCACTGTAACAAGGAGGGTAGGGAGTGGCTGCCTCCTGAGCGGAAGCAGACATTCTGCAAAGTTGGAGAGTTCCCAGCCGCGTACCCAATTACTCCTTTGTCCGCATCCTTATCTATGATTGCTTCTCAACAGCCTACAGGACTCTCAAGTGGCATGGAGACTTTGGGATTTCCACCCTCTGAACATCCTAGGAAACAGAATAAGGACTCCCCTCCAGCTCGACCCTCTTGTTAGCTAAATTCTTCTTTGTACAACTCCAACCCATTCCTTGTCATCCGTACCCCCAACCTATCACTTAGTTCTTCCTCTCCCTCCCTCCAGGGTAATCCAATCCTAGCATAGGAAACAGCTGCAGCTGTCCTGTGCCAGCCTGCGGTTTGATCGTCTCAGTCGGCCTGTAAATACTGACGTATGAAGCAGTTATTATTTTAGCCTCCGTGTGGGTTAAATGTATTGCCTAAAGCTATGTGATAAAGTAAAAAATGCCAAGAGGTGAATCCAGGCTGTTCTACTCCAAAGTCCAAGTTCTTGGCCCACCGCAATATAGAAAGTTGGGTCCTAGAATGTACCTTTTGTGCTCTCTCTCTCTCTCTCTCTCTCTCTCTCTCTCTCTCTCTCTCGCTTGCTCTCTGATGACAAAGGGTCTCACTTCCTCTCCTCAACCTAAATTAGATCTGCTAACTCACTCTGGCTGCTTTTCTCTCCCCTTAACCTGGACTAAAACTGCATTAAACTTCAGACATCTGCATAACATGTAAGACTTTTACTTGGAACATCTTCAGCACTTGAGGGGTTGACCAAACCAGCCTCTGAGATTCCCACCCTCTCCTTCCCAAAACTTCCAGGCAAACCCCTCGGGGCTGCCTTGCCACTTCCTCCCATCTGTGGCCTTCCTTTCTTCTCTAAAACTCAAAGGTATTTTTCAGAGAACACTATGAAACCGTTTATTAGTGTCTTCCCATGCAAATGGGGCTTTAGGAAGTTGGCATTGTACACCTTATCTCAGGAGCTATGGTCTGAGAGATAAATGGCTGTTCAGGAAAGGAAGCAGCAGGGATGGGGGTGGAGGTGGGGGGTGGGCGTGTTCTGATAGTCTGAAAGAATATCAGAGTTACTCAGTAAATGTTTGCTGATGAGCCAATGAGAGAATGGTACCTAGGAGTCCACTAGGGACCTGTGAGAGAGCTCCTGCAGAAGAGCTGGCCTATTTTACTGCCTTCCATGCAACGCTAAGAAAAGACAGTTGAAGGTTTTTTTTTTTTAAAAAAAAAATAAATGATTCGTTTATGGTGTTGTCCTTCCTCTCTTAGCCAGATGGGTTGGTTTTACCTTTGGTTAGATATTTTTAAAAAAAAAAACCAAAATACTCACTCAACCAGATGCCACTTAAAAAAGAAATCTATAGGGTAGTGGTGACACACACCTTTAATCTCAGCACTCTGAGTTCAAGGCTCACTTGGCCTACAGAGAGGATTTCAGGAACAGCAAGGCCTGTACAGAGAAACCCTGTCTCAGAGAGAGAGAGAAAGAGAGAAAGAGAGAGAGAGAGAGAGAGAGAGAGAGGAAGAGAAGAGGGGAGGGGAGGGGAAGAGAGGGGAAGGGAAGGGAGGGAGGGAGGAAGGAAGGAAGGAAGGAAGGAGAGACAGAGAAAGAAAGAAAAGAAGAAACTTATGGTTGAAGTAACATAGCTAACTGCTTATTCAGACTTGCACAGAGTTCAGAGTTCATCCTTCTGGCACTACTGTGTCATCCTTAGGATCTGGCCTCTGATTTCTGGAGCACAAACAGGAATGGGAACTAGGACCCAGATAACTTATTTTATTGAGACAAAGTCTCTCTGTATATCCCAAGGTCTCCTCAAATGCTGGTGTGACAGGTAGGTGCCACCATGCTCAGAAAAACCTAGAATTTTTGATGGTAGGTCGCACCGCCTTATGTGTGTCATTATGTGCCCACAGCTGTCTGTGTAGCTCATTTTCCTGTCTCCACTCTGAAGGTCTTCACTGGTCTGGATTATGGGAACTATGACTTGCTCTTCTAAATGTGAGCAAGCAAGGTAACAGCAAAGGAACTTTTTATACCCTGGGGAAGTCTAAAATTTGAACAGAAGTGAGAATAGAATAGAATAGAATAGAACAGAACAATGTAGGAGAACTCCCTGCAAAGCCAGTGAATGGGGCCAAGTAGCCAATTTTTTCTCATCCATTGAAACATCTCAGTATCTCCTGGAGTGGGAACCAGAGCTTCTTGACTATGAAGTATCTGATTATACACAGAAAGAGCAAGATAGAGGAGCTAGCATGGGTGTGTAGTAGGAAATGTTTGAGCTTTCATACAATAAAATGTGGAATAAGTATGGTAAATGCTCAAGCCCAGGCATTTAACCCGTAGAGCATCATAGGTCAGAGATGTAGCCCAGCTGGTAGCATGCTTGCTAATATGCACCTGGGGTTTAATCCCTGGCACCACACAAGCATGGTGGCACACACTCACAGTCCAGCATTTGGGAGGTAGAGACAAGAGCATATAAGGAGTTCAGGGTTATCTGTGACCCTGTAGTGAGACTGAGACCAGCCTTGGGGTATCTGTCTCAAGTAAAACACAACATGGAATCGGGCTAGAAAAAGGGGTTCTTATTTACAGAACATTTTTAAAGTGATCTGGATACAATCTAGGACTCTTTATTTAACAAAATCTCCAGCTGTTCAGTGCTGTGTTGAATATGCAGCTGTTAGTACACGTCTGTGCCCTCAAAGGCCGAGGTCGTACGTGTCTTGCTTACTTTTGCATTCTGGGTGATGAGTCAGTAAAAACCCACGGGCTCTCATCAGTTAGGAGTAAGCATTTGTTTATTCCTTAACGATTTTTTTTATGTGTATGGATATATATCTGTGTACTACAAGTGTATCTGGTACTGATGGAGGCCAGAAGAAGGTGTCAGATTCCCTAAGACTGGAGTTACAGACAGTCGTAAGCTGCCATGTGAGTGTTGGGACTCAAACCTCGGTCCTTTTGAAGAGCAGCCAGTGCTCTTAACCACTCCAGTCCCATAAGCATCTGTAATAAATATGCATCTGTAATAAAGATGAATAAATATTTAATAAAGATGAAGGGCAAGAAGTTGGATAGCTAAAACTGTTTCTACAAATCACCTGCCCTAAGTGGCCCCAAGGAAAGCCCAGCCTTCCAGGACCCCACTGATCTGCCTATGCAGAGTTCTACCATCTAAGCCACTAGCTCTACCATCTAAGCGTCTAGTTCTACTGTTGGGACCATTTGGAGTCCTGGCCTCCGGCTGCTCTTCCCTGCTAGAGATCTTTACTTTCCTTCTGATTTGAGCTACTGAAAGCTGTGTCAAAGTTGTTTATCAGCTCTGCTTTCTGAGCACGTGTTGCCTTGGCCTTGAGGATCAGAGGACAAGGTTTTCACCTGCTGGCCCACCTGACTGTGTTGGGTATATAAACCTCCATGGTGCTATTGAATAAATGGCTTCTTACCAGTGACTAGAGGTCCGTGTCTCTATCTCCAGCCCCTTGCCCGAAGCTCGCAATCTGTAGGGTAGCGCATAGACCACAGACAGGCGTCGTGCGCTGCACTCTCCCATCTAAGCATCTAGCTCCCCCATCTAAGCTTCAAACTTTTGCATCCAAAAGCCAGTGTCCAAGTGGTCACTAATCCTGGAGCTGTAATTCTGGCATAGTTTGTTCACTGACTCTCAGTTGGGGGAAATTAAAACAGAAACAGTATATAATATATGATATTCCCACTGATGACCCCAGAAAGAGTAGCTGGAATAAAATCGTCTCCAATGCATGGGGTTGCTCAGAACAAACGGTGTCAAGAACATGGTTCCTGCTCAGTTCAGGAGGCCTGAAGGGGAGCTGGGAACTGCCCCATCTTTGACTCGCAGGGAACAGCTCCTGGGCTCTGTGTGACCACAGCAAGGAACCCACAGCTCAGGTCATATTGTCTCCACAGGCCCTTCAACCAGGCTAATAGTCCAAAAGATGCAAGTGAGGGGGCCTGCTGATGCCCTCAAAATGGACATGCCCACTTCTTCCCAAATAAAAGCAACACCTTTCCCCAGTCACACATATAGTCCTTCAGCTGACAGAGAAAGTCAAATGGGAACTCTGCAGGTGCCAACTTCCGGCCTCTCTGCTGCTGACTCACTCCGGGCCTCCCAGATCAGTGTCTTTGCTCAGGCTCCGAACTTAGGCCTGGTGACAGAAGAGTGATGGATTCGCAAGCCTTTCCTAGGAATCTAGCTCAAAAGCATCCTGTCCGTCATTGTGCCATCTCAGGGAAAAGCAAGTCATCTATCTTTCTGGATGCATAGGAGACCAAAGCGAAAAGAATGAGGGACACGAAGACTCTGAAGCCCAGGTAACAAAACATGGGGTAGGGGAGGTTTCCAGCAGCTCATAAAGTGTCATGGCCCTTGAATCAACCGGAAGAAACCAAGTCTTAGACTCAATTCAAATTTAGACTCAATAAATTTATTATTGTTTGTTTGTTTGATTTGATTTGATTTTCAAGACAGGGTTTCTCTGTGCATCCCTGACATTCCTGGAACTCATTCTGTAGACCAGGCTGACATCAAACTCACAGAGGTCCACCTGCCTCTGCCCCCCAAGTGCTGGGATTAAAGGCATGTGCCACCACCGCTCTGCCAAATGAATTTATTTACTGCTGGCAGAAAGGCGACATCCTTCGAGCCGATACAGTTTCCATGTGGAAGGGGGGTTACCATGAGAGGTTTTAAGGCGGACATCAGAAAGACATGCGTTCCAGCTGTTCATGGAACCCATAGCTGGGCAGGAACAGTGTTTTACTCCCCTCAGTTGTTCCCGCTATAGAGTAACAAAAAGCCCATTTCATCCCCTTTTCATAGCCGCAAGCAGGTTTTACAGAACCAAAGGCAGCTGGCAATACCTCACAGCCCATTATTCTATTCTTAGCTCACCTGCAGGCTACTAGGACCTCCAGTCTTTCCAGAGCAAAAGGTCAATGACCCTTCAGGGATGCCTGGCTCCATATTAAGTCTCTTCAGGCATCACAGGACCTGTGTAAATTATTACTTTGGTTTGAGCACTCTACTGACTGGTATAGAGGTGCTCATTTCTGGGCAGGCGAAAACACAGTGCCAGCAGGTTAGGGCTGACTGTCACATCTGCTTGTAAACCCACTGAGGTCCCTGAGGGCAGGGCTAGGAATCCAACTTCAGTGTCTACCTCTGGGTCAGAAGCACACTTCTCAATGGGACAGCTCCCTCCTGGCTGGGCCCCCTGTGTTTGTCTCTAAGGAGGGAAGAGACTTTGGAGCTTCCCTGTCTGGGTCAGTCCCATGGGACCTGCAGCCACATCCCTCCCTGCCTGTTCCTTACAGAACTGGCCACAGAGCCTCCCGACCTCAGTAGCCAAGGCTGTGACTCCAAGCAAGTCCTCTCCATAGACACAGGATGGCCCCTGAGCAAACTGACAAAGGCATGCTCTGGGGTTGGGGGTAGCAGGAGGAAGCCAGTGTGTGCGTGAAGTTGTATCTCTGCACCCGGAGTCAAAATTGATGTCACTGCCAACAGGCCAGGGACAAATTCTATCAGTTCTACTTTCAAAATTTATCTAAAATCTGACCTCTAGACAGACTCCTTGACTTCCACAGGTTTCCAAAGTGAACCCATTAAAACTCAATTCAGGCCAGGCGGTGGTGGCACGCGCCTTTAATCCCAGCACTTGGGAGGCAGAGGCAGATGGATCTCTGTGAGTTCAAAGCCAGCCTGGTCTACAGAGCTAGTTCTAGGACAGCCAAGGCCACACAAAGAGGCCTTGTCTTGAAAAACCAAAAATAAATAAATAAATAAATAAATAAATAAAATAATAATCTCAATTCAGCTCGTGTCCCTTTTCATAAACCTTCAAATGACGTCCTCCTCTCTCAGAGCAAAAGCCGAGTTCCCTACAATTTCACTGCTACAGTGTTCAACATAAGCACCAGGACAGTGTGTGGCCAGCAGATACTCAACAGACACGTGTTCAAAGAAAGAATAAATAAAAAAACCACTTAGGTGCTTACGCCTGTAACACAGTAGCCCTGACTTGCTCCTAGCTGGGAACTGGGGTTCAGGCCCCAGTCAGTGACATCTCTGTCACCCCAAATGAACCATGAACAGAGTCATTCCCATTACTCACTTCCCTTTGCCCTATCCCTTCTGAGACAATTCCTTACCCACAATGCCCTGCTGCAACCCAGTGAAGCTTGTTTTGAATACAGCAATCGTTCAACAGACGGCAGCACTGGCTGCATTTCAGCCTCTGTGGAGTTTTTATCTGCTCATATGAGCTAATGTGCATGTGGACGGTACATATATGTGCAGATGCGCTCCCCCAGAGGTAATAGCGGGATAGCTTTCTCAATCATCTATTTTTCTACCTTGATTTTTGAGACAGGGTCTCTCCCTGAACTTGGATCCCACCATTTAGGCCAGGCTGACCGGCCCAGAGAGCCCCTGGATTATTCCTGTCTCTACCCACCAGAACCGGAGTGATAGGGAGCTATCACCCACAGGCTTGGATGTGGGCGCTGGGATTTGAACTCGGATCCTCCACAGGCTTGGATGTGGGCACTGGGATTTGAATTCAGATCCTCCACAGGTGTGGATGTGGGCGCTGGGATTTGAACTCAGATCCTCCACAGGTGTGGATGTGGGCACTGGGATTTGAATTCAGATCCTCCACAGGTGTGGATGTGGGCGCTGGGATTTGAACTCAGATCCTCACATTTACACAGCACACATTCTCCCCACTGAGCCATCCCCTGGTCGCTACATTATCCTGTTTTCACATGATTGTGTGAACCTAGAGACCACATTGAACATTCAAGTGTCTGTTTTCACTTCTTTGAGGCTCTTCCCTCTGTGCATAAAGAGGGCTCTGCTGGAATGCAGGTACTTGGGATACCTCACCCTCCACTCAGCAGGCCACTTCTGACTGGTCAGGCCAAGGCAAAAACTGGACCTAGTGGATTTGGTCTGTTCCTTTTTACTAGAAAGACAGATCTGAATGCAGATATATGTCCTTGTCTACGACCATACCACCCGGAATGTGCCCAATCTCGTCAGATACGTGTCCTCTCCACAAGGTGGGACAGAAGCCCCAATATCTGGCCACAGGTACCCGGGCCAATGGGTAAGAAATTCTCCGGCTGCTGGGAAGACCAGAAGCATCACCTCACAATGCCAGAGAAGACACAACTGTGGCTCACAGCGGCACACCCACCCCAGATCTTAGTCCTTAAGGCCCAGCTGAACAGCCAAGCCCAGGTTTTATGTGGCCATCTCTTATTCCTCCAGTGAGATGTTCCATTCTGATTCTGATTCTCTTTTGCAAGCTACAGATCAGTCCCAAACCTGCTAAAGGGTGTGTTTTACCCCTGAGCTACATCCCCAGCCTGTTTTGAATAAGAAAAGTCAAGCTGCTTTCAATTACTTGTAACTGAAGGAGCTTGACTCAGAAAAGTGAGGTTCTAACCTAAGACGTGCAGGTGGAGAAGCCTGAAGCTGGGGCTCCTTCATTTCTGTGGGTGCCATTTCACTAGGGCTTCTCCCACCACCACACCCATGGGCTCACTTCCACTTTTTCCACACAGGACATTTTCCTACAGAAAATGAGGTCTTGCTAACATTCACAGCAGCTGGGAAGCTAAGGATGAGGACGGGGGTAAGCCGAGAGAGGCTGGCACCGAGGTTCGGCGTGTCAGAATGAAGCATCACGAGTGAATGCAAATTTTCACTGCCGTCTCCATAGTAACATGGAGACAGGTAGTGACAGACAGGTAAAGGGGAGAGTGAATCGCTTAGTTTTTTTAAGCAGGGCTTTATCCACAAGATTCCCAGATCCACATCATGCCCCTTAGCAAGGGCACTATGCCTCTCAGGCTTGGCCCAGCAATGCCATCCAGCCAGGGTGAAGCCCATAGAAAACTGGGTCAAAGGTTTCTCTGCTCAGCTCCGTTCGCTGCAGCTGCTCCCTTGGAACCACTTGCAGGCTGCAGTTCCCGAAGCCCTGGCTACTGAGTCTGTTTATTTCTCTCATTTGTCAAGGACTGTCTGCATACTCCGGCCTGCCTCCTAAGCGCCCAGCTTCTGTTTCACCTCGCAGCCTTCACCAATTCAATTAGCACATTTTATACTCAATCTTTGGAGTCATTAATGAAAATACGACTGAATGCTGAGTAGAAGCCAGGTCCCTGGGGCCTCCCCTCCGCCGCTTCATCCTCTAGCCTAGCTAGCAAGCCTCATTTCTGATCATCTTCACTTTCTGTTCCAGGATTTCCCCCCTCTCTTTTCATCCACTCATTAATCCAATCATTCGTTTGTTCAGTTGCTAGGATGGAGACTTCGCTTAGGATGTCACGGGCAAAAGACTTAACTACTGCCAGCTACTACTATGGTGAGGTGCCTTGGGGAAGCGAAGAAGTACTTGCTGGACAGACTCTGGCCCTCGGCAATAAAAATGGAAGTAAGAATAGCAGAAGCCACTTACACAGTGCTCTCCAGGTACCTGGCTAATATTGTACAGAGAGTATGCAGGCCGTGTTGGTCATGACCCACACTAATGAGGCAGCTGTTGGTCAGGACTACAACTGCCAATTCTAAATTCCAAGTGCTTATTGTGGCTCTCTCCCTGGCTTCTCTGCCTTAAGTGGCCCTTTGTAAAGATGCCCTTACCTCATAGGGTTGCTGTGGGGATTTAAATTATTCAATAAGATAATGGAGAACAGATATTTGAAGTACTGCCCGGTACAGAATATGCATTCCATAAATGATGGCGATTATTATTTAATGTAATACAACTGTCCCGAATCAGGAATTACAATCTGTGTTCTGCCAGCGAAAAGGTTGATTCATAGGGTAATTTACCCAAAGTTCTGCAGATGATAATGAGATAATGAAACCACTCTACCAACTCAAGACTGTTTGATTCCATTCTGCTTTGCTTTATGTTGCAATCTGGGAAAAATGAAAGCAAGCATCAGTAATTCTTTCCCAAGCTAGAAAAGCAAAGAGGACTGCAAAGCACGGGACATTCTCACCGCACAAAGCAGATGCTCGGCAGAGTACCAGGTGGTAGTGATGAAGATGAGGAGGAGGAAGACAGAACAGTCGTGATGATGATGACAGTGGTAGTGGCGGTGGTGGCAGCAATGATGATGATAAAAGCTTGTCGTATTAAAGTTCAAAAAAATGTTAGGAGTTCTTTATTGTGTGTATAGACAGGGGCTCACTCTCTGGCACAGGCTCAGAAGTGCTGGGATTGCAGGTATGCACCGCCACACTGGGCTCAAGAGGGCTCCTTCCCGAGCAGAGGAATAAGGGAGACTTTCATACAGACAGCAGCATTTGAATAGATTGAAAGAATAGATGGGAGTTAGACACAGCAAGAAAAGAGAGATCCCTATGGAGAGAAAAGAATTCTTGAGCAGAGGTATGAAGACAGGAATGCATAGGGTGTGTTTAGAAATTTCGTTTTGGATCCAATGTGGCAGGTGAAAGGAAATAGTGAAGAAGAAGACAAAGCTACATTAGTAAATGAAGCCTTGGAAAACACGTTTGGTCAAGGCATAGATATTTCTCCCAGTTTTGAGTCTCCTGGAACTTTCGCTGCCGGAAGAAGGAGGGTCAGGGAGACAAGGAATGGGATTTAAGCAAGACAGCCATGCAGCCGACTCTTGTATAAACTGCAAATGGTTAAAAATACTAAAGAGGGTTTTTTCCAGGCTAGTAAATGGCACTTCCTTGAGCCACCTGAGGCCTCTTGCTCTGACTACAGGACCTTCTTGACAGCCTGCCATAAATGATTAATGTCTGGCACTATTAATGATACTTTTAATTAATGATAATAGTACTTTTGCTAGTATTTTACTCAAGAGTGAAAACGTGAATGGGGGGCGGAGCAGGTAGGGCGTTGCTGATGAGTGTGGAAAAGTCGAGTCGGCCAGTACACACCAGCCTTGGCTAGTGGCTGGGCGAGCTCCCTGCCAACAACTCTCTTCCTGCTTAGTCACTGGGGCTGCAGTCTGCTGACCACACGTCTGACCTGTTGTGTGGAGTCTGTTTCCCTCCTGGGTCAGTGGAGAAAGGGTCTACAATGGGACATGGACATTGCCACCACTTTAGGTACACATCTGACTGTTCTTTTGAGTTCCTCGTTTGTCTGTGGCTCCTGGCATCTGATTGACCTGTTCTTGTCATTGGCCTGGCAATACTGTAGAAGATGCCAGAATACAGGGAAGCTTTTGCTCAGGCATACCTCCTGGTACCTCCTCTCCTCTCAGCACAGCACCCTTGGGCATGAGCTCAGGTGATAGAGAGGGTGCTTCGGGGCTGCTCTAGCCTCTGCTATATGTAACTTCCTGTTCTAAGCAACAGACTTCATCTACCCTGCAGTTGAGCTTGGTGGCTCCCAGTCCCCCTTTACCTTCTCCAGCCCACCCTTCACAAAAGAGAACCATAAGCAGGGAGGGAAGGGTCCCCAAGGCAGAGCAGTGTCTCTGAGGAGAGCAGGGCCCACAGCCACTCTGCACCTGTGTGACTCTGGAGATGTCCCAGGATGAATGGCACTCATGAACCCTTAGGTGTGGGCCCTGGGTACCATCTAGTACTCCGCCCTTGGAGAGACAGTCCTACTCTTGAGGAAGGATGTCTGGATCTGCAAATTGGCTCACTTGCAGGGTGAAGATATTTCTTTTTCAAATTATTTTTAAAATTAGACTTATTCGTTTTATTTCACATACAAATGTTTTGCCTGCATGTAGGTTTGCGTACCCTGTAAGTGCTTGGTGCCCTCAGAGGTCAGACAAAGGCATCGTATCCCCTTCATATAGGTTCCGATTCCACCTGCACACCCTCACACGGGTTCCAGCTCCGCACCCTTGTACACATTCCCAGGGCACCCCATTTCCTTCGCGTCCCCTGACAGCTGCACAAGCTCTCGGCTCCCCTAGGTCAGTAGCCTGCTGCTCATCCCGTGGCTCCATCTAGACAGGACTTCCTACCTCAGCTGCACTCCCATTCCAACAGTGCCCCCAAGTACCAGCCACTGTGCTAAGGAGCCATCTGGTCAGCCTTCCTTCCTGGTCACCACTCATCACTACCCGACGGCTGCTAACTCAGCCTGTTGCGGCATACTTGAATGCCCTATGAAGTGTAGTCACCACGGAGCTGTTGAGAGGTCCGCCCGTCTAAGTCAGGACATTTCCCCTTCTTTTCCACCTTCTAGAGCTACAGCAGACCAACTAATTTTCACGTAGATAACAATTCCCAAAACTTCTCAAGGGCTAGGCCAGTGGTTCTCAACCTTCCTAATGCTGCAACCCTTTAATACAGTTCCTTGTGCTGTGGTGAGCCCCAGCCATAAAATTATTTTCATTGCTACTTCATAACTGTAATTTTGCTCCTGTTATGAATTGTGATGTAAACATCTGATAGGCAGGATATCTGATATGTGACCCCACGAAGGGGTCATTTGACCCCAAAGGGGTCGTGGCCCACAGATTGTGAAGAGCTGGTCTAAGTCCTGATCCAAACTTTTATTTGCTTCATTCACATAATCCTCTCAGTAGCGCCTAGTGCTCAACTCTGTGAAGTAGACTTTTAGTGCCAATGTATAGGCAGAGGGAACTTGAGTTTGAAGGAGTTTAAGGATGTAGCCAGAGCTTCATGTAGGGAGGAAGGTCCAGATTCCAGCCCAGACTGTTGAAGTCTGGAGTGCTTTGTCTCCCAGAACACCATGTCACCAGGCAACCACAGGTACACAGGACTGATGTCCAATCTTCTCCCCAAAACAGCCAAGAACAGGTCATGTACCAAGCGTGCGTGCATGTGTGCGTGCGTACATGTGTGTGTATGAAGGAAAGGGGGTGAGGCATGCGGGTTGGAGGAAAGGAACACCGAAAGGCTAGTTGGAGAGAAGAGGGGGAATGGAGGAATGGGTCCACGGGGAAGATGGATGGGAGGGGCTGGCTGCAGGGCTGGCAGGTGGTTCAGAGGTGCACAGCTCCCTCTGGATGGCTGTTCAGATCCACTGTGACAGCTGCAGGTTAAACTATAAATGACAATAGCAACTGGCTCATGTTTGCAGCCTTCTTCGTTTATTTTTATTATTATTTTAACATAGGGTCTCACGGATCCCAGGCTGGCCTTGAACTCACTATGTTGCCAAGACCTTGAGCTGTTGATCCTCCTGCCTTGGCCTCTGGGGTGCTGGGATTACTGGGGTGTTCCATCACACCTGGTTTATTTGGTGCTGGGATCAAACCCAAGGCTCCTTGCATGCTAGGCAAACACTCTACCAACTGGGCTACATCCACAGTCCCACTGGCTTCTTCCTGACCCATTTTTCCTAAAGCCTTGAGACACCAGTGCCCTCTCAACAAGGCTACCCATGCCCTGGGATTTGCAAGGGGGCCCACGCTCCTGCCAACAGGACTCAGGCCTGACTACAGTGCTGGTTCTCTGGCAGATGACGGAACTGGCACCAGGGAAGGCTCAGGGAAGGAGTGTCTTGTCAACAGGCAGTGCCCTTTAGAAACTGCTCCAGAGAAAACAGAGACAAAGGGTTTCCTTCCCCTCCCTCACATTAGCAATTCCCCTGGGGTTCTCTCAGGAGCCACGGGTCTGCCTTTACCATCCTCGGCACTGGTCTAAGTTCTTAAACTGTAAACAGGAAATAAAGAGGGAAGCAAGTCTAAAAAAGATGTTGGTGCTGGGGTCTGGGGAGGGGAAGGGGGGCTGGTTTATGACACTGTGGATAAAGTAGAGGAAACGCAGATTTTTCCGTGTTGCATTTGATGGACTTGGGAGCTTGGACCAAAAGCCTGGAGCCCTGTCTCCCTCTGGGAGAGTGGGAAGGGAAGGGAGGAGGGGGAACTTGGAAAATTGGAGTCATCCTGACTTGTCTGCACTTCCCCCTGTCTCTCCCTTCCTCTGCAATCTCCTAGTCAGCAAGTTCTTCCCCATCGCACTTAGGTCTCTCCATTTCCTGAATCCCCACCACCACCAGCATTCCAAATCCTTCCTGCCTCTCCTGGGGCCCATGACTCAGAGTTAAAGTTAGGGTGGTCTTTATAGCTTCGGTTTCTCTTTCTCCAGCTCACCTTTCTCAGCACTTGTAATCCAGCCTCCTAGACGACCCTGCTTAGCTTCACTGTTTACTTTGGTGTAATAAAAAGAGATGAACACTGTTTGGGTGGAAGTGTCACCCCAGTCCCTGGCATCCGAAGGAACCTGGAATGTTCCAGTGAAAGTTCCATCTCAAGCCCCCTCCTCTGGGAGTTGCCTCAGTCCAGACTCTACCCCTGAGAAAGCCTACCAAACGATGACCCCTCCCCAGAGATGCTCAAGACCACTCCCACAGGGTTTTTAAACTGCACCCCAGAGAACAAACATATGGTTTTGGGGTCTTCCTTCCCCAGTTCGCTCTGGGGTTTTGGAAGGCCACCCGTGAGCGTTGGTATCCATTTAACCTGGGCCTTTTCTAATTCAGTTTGATTTGGTTTGATTTGGATTATTGTGTTGGCGGAGAGGCATATGGGGTGCAGAAACTTTTCAAACTCTTAATAGACTAGATCTCAGTACCTCAGAACAACTGATACTGGAGGTAGATACGTAGTCCACAAGGCTGTCCTACACATTGTAAACTTTGTCTAGAATAACACACAGATTAGCTAGCATCACCCCGTGCTTAGGAGCCTTTATCCCTCCCCACCACTTTCACTGTCACAACCCCAAATTCCTCTAGACATTGGCAAATGTCTCCTAGGGGCACAAATTGCAACTCTGTCACTGACTGAGTTCCCTTAGCTACATGATATAAGTTCCCTGAGCTTTAATTTCTTTACAATTAATACAAGGTTAAATAACACCTACCTTAGGAACCATTGTGGGAAATGAATAAAAGAATTCCTAAATAATTAAATAAATAGATTATATATATATATATATATATATATATATATATATATATATATATATAAAAGAATCCCTAGCCTGTGATAAATCATCAAACACAACATGGAAAAAAATCCGTGCTTCCTCAGCTTTGCTTACAGTGACTCAGGCCGTGCAAGAGTCTAGCACACACAGGATGAATGAGTGTGGACGAATGTGTTCGCCTGGAATCTCCAGCTCACTCTGGCTTGAACTGGAAAGCCCCATGCTTCTCTCTCCAAGCCCTGCCCTGTCAGAGAATCTCCAACAAAGAAAAGGCACCAAAAAGCAGCCCAGTCTGCATTCTCAGCAGCTCCTTCCCTGAAGTTGCTAGTCGCCCAAGACCCTGCTTAAACCAGTCAGTTTTTGGCTATCTTTGGGCACAAACCCAGCTTGTGGAGGACACATAATCACCCCCCCCTCCCACCTACAGGGTATCTAAGCTCCCTGCTTTAGTTCGGGCATGTGACCTCTCCTGTTTCAATTTCTGGGACTGGAGAACTCATCTGGGAGTTGCTTTGCTCAAATAAACCTGTTCTTTTACTTTTTTCAGTTTGTCTTGATCTGGCTTACTGTGTCGGTGGAGAAACCTTTATTGGGGTACAGAAAACTATTAGAATGAACAAAGTATAGAATAAATAACCCAAGACCAAACCAAAGAAAATGAACATATCATATCTTTTTGTTCATTTTTTTCCCTCAGACAGGTTCGCATTTATAGCCCTGGCTGACCTTGAATTTGGAATCCTTCTACCTCCTCTTCCTGAGTTTCGGGGTCCCTCCTTGCCCCCACCCACCATACCCGGAACAATATTTACTACTCTTCCTACTCTATTCTTTCATCCAAAAGGCCTGGTCACTGTCACTTTGTATGGTACAAACCAGAGGCTCCACCACGATGTCACCTCACCCTGGGTGTATTCCTAATGGTGTCTATCTACCTGTTATTATAAGAGATAAAATAATGGTGCATTGATAAGCTAGGGATTACCAAAGGGAAACAGAGACATCCAGTCAGAGGAAACTAGACAGTACTGGGCTTTTTTTTCCCCCAAGAATTCACTTCCCCAGGAATGACATAAATCTATTCTGGGGGCTGGGATACTCCCAGGCTTATCATCTATCAACAACTGACCTCTTAATCACAAGGACAATTAAACTTCAGTGGGTGCTTTGGGGAGGGACACTCACATAGAGGGCTTCATCTGAGCTTCTGAAAGTAACCAGGGGCATTGCCCTGTCCGTAACAAGCACAGTGGGGGATACTGAGAAAACATTTATGTAAAAGGCACAGAAAGAGATAGAATAGCCACACTGAACTCACTGCTGTCCATGGGATCTCTCGGGAACATTCTGACACGCATATTCCTCTTGCCTCTTTTTAGTTCTTTGGATTCTGTATTAGGTACTTTTTTTGTTGACCAGAGCAACTTAAAGGAAGAAAGAGTTTATTTTGGTTTATGGTTCCAGAGGGATGAGTCCATCATGGGGTGGGCGGGGGTGGGGGAGGCAAGGCGTGGGGACAGGAGGGAGGAAGCTGACTGATCCTGTTTTTGTTGTTGTTTCTCACACACACAGGAAACAGAGAGAGCAAACAGCAGGGTGAGGCTAAACCCAAAACCTGTTTCCATTAAAGTACTTCCTCCAACAAGACTCCACCTCCTCATGCCTTTAATCCCAGGCAGAGGCTGGTGGATCTCTGTGAGTTTGAGGCCAGCCTTGACTACAGAGCTAGTTCCAGGACAGCCAGAACTACACAGAGAAATCCTGTCTAGAATAACAAACAAAAAGACTCTACCTCCTGAAGGTTCCATAACCCCCCAAAACAGCATCACTGACTTGGGAACAAGTATTCAAATATATGAGGCTGGGGCAGGGGTGGCAGTGGTGGTGGTGGTGGTGTGTGTGTGTGTGTGTCTGCACTTCTTATTTAAACCACAATAGCTTCTACGACTCCATTCTCCCTTAGTTCTGTTCTCTGTTCTGAGGACACCCCTCTCTCTCCCTCCACCTGTGGCCCTCCTGTAAAAAGTCAGCATTCCTCAGTGAGCTTCTTAGCCAAAGTGAAATTACCTGGTGCAAGTGAGAAGGAAGCACGAAACACACAACAAACCCGCTTAGGAGTTCATTCAATCAGACGTGCACAGGCCTGATGATGTCGGTGTACAGAGAGGGCGGGCTGAAGATGGCGCATCCAGCTTTTAAAGGCTGCCTAGCGCATGCGCACAGGGGGATGACGTAGCTCACGCATGCACGCAAGGGTTTACATAGCTGCGTCATGCGTAGGTGATGCAACCATGCCGCATGTGGGTCACACAGGGCCATTTAAGGTTCCTGGGGTGGCTAGGTATTTTTGTCTGAGGGATTGTCTGCACATGCGTGGCCCTGGAACCCGGAAGTGCCAGCCAGGTTGGTTGGCTAGAATCATGACACAAAGTTCCTTCCATCGTGACCCATGTACAACCGCAGCTGGTGCTCACCTTCTACCTGAGTCTTTGCTTCTGGATTCTGGGAATTTCCTATGATGCCCTCAGCCAAGTTCGGTGCCATTGCCCAGGTCTCTTGCCCTAGGATTCTGCATTCATCCCTGTTTTTCTATACTCTGCTCTAGCCCCGAGAGTGATCTCTCAAAGACTCTCTTTACAAATATCATTTCCCTGAGATCACGAACTTTTCTTCCCCAGCAGTCACTGCTCACATTTTCGAGTCAGGACTTTTCTGTTTCTTTCAGTTGCTAGCCAGAGCCTCATTCTGCTTTCTCTGGTACGTTGGGCTCTTTCACCCTTTCTCCGAAGCTGTCTCCCAGTTGCCGTTTGACTATTTGCTGATCCCCCCATACCTATCTCCAAAAGGCCTGCATTTCTCTTCCTTTCCTCCATTTCCCTCCAGGCAGCTGCCAGGTGCTATGGCTTGCCTGCCGTGTGCTGTGACTTTTCTTTTAAATTCTAATATAATTGTTCTCAAGCTTTAAAAAATAAATAAGCTCGAACTCACAGAGATCCGCCTACCTCTGCCTCCCGAGTGCTGGGATTAAAGGCGTGCGCCACCATCGCCCGGCCAAAAAAAAAAAAATAATAATAAATAAATAAATAAATAAGCTCTCCTCACACTACCAATCACTCAATTTAAACTGTCAGGACCTAGCTAGTTATGGCAGAGTCTAGCCATAGATGTTGAACAGACAGATGAATGGAGGAACCCCTCCCCCCCCCCTCCAAGCCTCTAGGCTCGTTTGGTTTATTCAAGGCCTTCCAGTGGAGAACTTGCAACAGAAGTGAGCCGACTCCAGGCCCAACAGATAAGTTGGTCGTTAGGACCCTTAGCAGAAGGGTCATCACAGGAATTGGAAAGGGACCAGTGGGCACAGGTCCTTCTAACACAGACCCCTGAGGCTCTTGGGAGACTGGGTTCCCTCCTGGAAGGGTAGGAAAGGTTCCTTATCTTATTCACTCCCTTGGTGTCACTTTAGAAGAGATTAGACACGCCTCCTTCATCCTCCCACTCCTATCCACAGCCGGAAAGTCTAGCTCAAGAGGTGTGGGAGGGGAAAGCCCGGCAGTCCTCCAATCAGGCTGGACAGAGCAGAGTGGTCAAAAGCACAGTCCGGGTCCACTGTGAGGTGTCCTGTGGCAGTGTTGGAGCTTGTCGATAGCTCATTGCTGAGTAACACAGAGTACTGCGGGCGGGGGAACAATTGCCCAGATAACAATTCAGGCACGAAAAGCCTTTCTAACAAGCTTCGCATCTCTTCGCCTCTGCACACTGCCTCCTGAGGCAAGGGATGCTTCCAAGATGTTGTCAGTGGAGGGATGGGCTCAAAAAGGGGGAGGGGCAGACAGACCCTGCAGATCTGTTACAGGAGATGACTTAAAGAGGCTAGTTACCGTGGGTTAAGCTATCTGTTTTGAGGATTAAGAGTCCTGGGTTTGAACTCAAACAAAAACGGACCTGAATCCTGTGTGACCTTGGGAGGCAATCCAGTTTTCTAATCCTTAACTTCCTTGTTTGCAAAATGGTGATAAAAGGCCATAGAATAAAGTAATCCGTTTGAAGCACCCACTACATTTTGAAACAGACACGGAAGCCCTGGGTTTACAGTAGAGATCATTTTTCTCTGCAGCAGCTTTCCTGGCTGATGTTCACGCCTCCTTTTTAAGCAAAGGACGATATGAACTCAGTTATTTGCTCAAATCTATCTCTATTCACATTTGATCAGCTCCTTCCAAGGAGCCCATCACAGTTCTGAACTCTGGGGATGCCACAGCAAATAACGTCAAAAAACCTCTGCTCTCGGGGCTGGAGGGAGGTTAACAGCACATGCTGTTCTTACAAGGGACCTGAGTTCGGTTCCCAGCACCCACATCTGGCAGCACATAACTCCTGCAAAAGCTCCGGGGGATCTGATAGCCTTTTCTGGCCACCATGGACACTGCATGCAACACACTAAAAGTAAAAATTAAAAAAAACTTTAAAAAAGGGAGGGGTAGGGGGACTGGAGAGATGGCTCAGCAGTTAAGAGCACTGACTGCTCTTTCAAAGGACCCAGGTTCAATTCCCAGCACCCATATGGGCTCACAGCTGTCTATAACTTCAGTTCCAGGGAATCTAATGCCTTCATATAAGACATACATGCAGGCAAAACACTAATGCGTATGAAATAAAGATAAATAAATCATTTTTTTTAAAAAAAAAAAACCACAAACCCTGCCCTTGTTCAGCTTACCCCAAATTTGGGGGAGCCAGGCGATGAACAGAAAGTCTAAGCAATCATGAGATGCTAGAAAAAAAATGTCTTGAGAGAGCCTCAGGGAGCCATAGGCAACGGAGAGGATGCTTTGCTAGGGGATGCCTGCAGTCCAAGGAAAAACGGTCACGAGAAGACTGAGCCAAGGCCCAAAAGGCTATGGCACCAGCACATAAATCTTCCAGAGAAAGAACATTGCAGAGAAAGACAGGCATATGTGCAAAGGCCCGGAGGCATGCACCAAGTGCAGTTAATCTCCATGTTGGGGAGGAAGGGTTCTGCACCCTCAACTGTGGATTCCAACAAGCTCAAATCAAAATTACACGAGGGGAAAAAATGTGACTATACTGAACTTGTATAGAATTGTTTTCTCTTCATATTCCCTCTGCAGCACAGGTTAACAGCTATCTACACAGCATTTCCCCTGCATTAGGTATTATAAACGAGCAAGGTGATTTAATATACAGGAGGATGCTGTAGGCTGTGTGCAAACGCTGCACCACTGG
This sequence comes from Microtus oregoni, assembly GCF_018167655.1. Taxonomy (NCBI): domain Eukaryota; kingdom Metazoa; phylum Chordata; class Mammalia; order Rodentia; family Cricetidae; genus Microtus; species Microtus oregoni. The sequence continues at coordinate 15,737,824 of NW_024543068.1, read as the reverse complement.
ATGCTGGGACTCGAACATCTGCAGGTTTAGGAATCTTCAGGATGGTCTCTTGTAGATACAGAGGGATGGCCGTGCCAGGACAGAGCCCTGCCAGATGAAGAGCACAGGGAGGGCCAAGGAAGGAAAGTAACACTGCACATTATGGTGTTAAAAGCTGTGATCTGAGCTGGGCATAGTGGCGCACACCTTTAATCCCAGCACTAGGGAGGCAGAGGCAGGCGGATCTCTGTGAGTTCGAGGCCAGCCTGGTCTACAGAGCTAGTTCCAGGACAGCCAGAAACCCTATATTGGAAAAAACAAAACAAACCAGCCAACCAAAAGCTGTGCTCTGACTCCAGTTCTGCCTCATCACAGCACCCAGCCGACAGGTTCCAGTGTTTGGATGGGCCGTCCAAGAAGGGCTTTGAAGGACCAAAGTTAGACACCCAGAAGGGGCCAAAGAATCCCATTTGTGAATAATTACGGTCGGGCTTATTTCAGACCCCGAGTCAGAATGTAAGCTTGAAAAATATAGGATCAGGTGGACGAGATGATGTGGCGAGTGAAGATGCTTGCCCCCAAGCTTTACAACCCGAGTTCAAGCTCCAGTACTAACTTGGTGGGAGGAAAGAACCAGGTCCTACAAGCTGTCCCCTGACCTACTGGGGAGGGAGAGACAGGAGAGAAGGAGGGAGTAAATAAAATGCAATTTAAGACAAACTCAAGTACATGGTCAAATAAAGTGGACTAAGAGCCAGATGTGCGACACATCTGCACCCCAGAACTGGGAAAGTAGACACAAGAGACTGTTAAATCCCCAGCCAGCCTGGGTTACGTAACAAGACTGATTCCATACAAAATGGGTGGGGGCAGTGCTGGCAAATGGAGTATTTGAAACCAAAGCACCTGAGGAACCCAGGATAAATACTTCTTGATCCCCCCCCCCCCCCCAGCAGAGATGAGTGTCTGTTTAGCTGACTCTGATAGCTCCCTTCACTGGCCTGGGGCGGGGAGAGGGGGAGGGAACTGGCCTTCTTGAAAATTCACTACCTGCTAGGGCAGCAACAAAGTCCAAATTGACAGAACACAGGGTCAGGAGGTGGCCAGGGAGCTCCAGAGACGAGTCCTCATTTCAGGCCAATTTTGCCACCTGCCGTGTGCCTCAAGACTTTCTGTCTCGGTTTCCCTCCTCTGGGAAGAGACCCTCCATCTGGTTGTCCACCCTTGAGGGTGTTCTAGGACTGGATCAAAGAACCTCTTGAAAGGGCTGGCTGCTACTCCGGATAATTACAAGGTAAACACACATGGGCCTGTGCAGGCAGAGCTGAAGGAGGAAATTGCTCACTTTTGGGGAGGGGCAGACCCGTCCAGGTTATTAGAGTCCACTGGGTGTCTTTGCCAGGGTAAAATGCTTTCCCTATGACTTGAAAAGTGAACTATCATTTGCCCTTTCACAAGGCATTCGGTTACCTGGGTTACAGTACTACCCCCCCCCCCCCCCCCAGTCCATGAGACATGCAGAGCAGGGTCACGGTTCTGACAGAAAGGCTGGGGAAAACAGCAAAGGGTCACAAGAGCTTGGGGTGCTTTGTTAAAGGGGGAAGGGGTACAGTGTGGAGCTAGAGAAGAAGCCAAATAAGGGAGCTGGAGTTATTCCGGAAAGAGCTGTGGCCGTGGCTTCAGTGCCTCTCATATCTCAGCACTCCCCAGCAGCCGAGTACCTGGAGAAGTTCAGCTGATGGCACCTGTCCCCAGATACTGTTGTCTTGTTTGAGTCAGGGTCTTGCTATGCAGTCCTGACTGATCTCAGACTCACAGTGTAGCTCAAGCTGGCCTTCAATTCTCCACAGCTATGAGCCACCACTCCCAGCTTGTCTTCAGCAGGTCTTCTACAGAGAGAAGAACATAGTTACTGCATCCACGCTTGAGGTTAGAATACTACGACTTTAACTAAAAGAGTTTGCAGGGGCCTCAGGAGAGATGGGGAGGACTGCTGATGGAGGTGAACCGAGGGGCCTATGTTTAGCATCAAGAAAATGCTCTTAAACATCTCAATAGCAAATGCCTTTGAACCCCAGACAGGGTTGCTCCTACACACAGCAGAAACACACTCTAAGTGTTTTTCTATTGTGCCTGGAACTTGGAGGTCTAGAGGTAAAATACATAAATAGAGTTAGGGACAGAGACAGCTCAGCACCTGAAGGCTAACACCGGAAGACTACTCTCACGAGCTGCAGCAACAGCTTGGGTCCCAGCTGGTCCTATAGAGCCCTCTCATTTAATCACATGCTCACAGACCTACGATTTAAAATCCTGGCAGCCACGTTCCATGCAAAACTAACAAACAGGCTTTCCTCGTGCCCCTAATACTCGGTCAGAGATTGCGTTACTCATGCCCCTAAAGGTCAGAGATTTTCATGACTCTTCACACAGTTCCCTCTAACATTTAAGGCTCTTACTACGGTGCTCAGTTCCCTTCCCAGATGCCTGTTAGTTACTGCCCAACTTGTGGCATTGTCAGGAGCCATTGGTCACTCGTGGTCAGCTGTTATTCAAAGCAATAAACTGTCTTGTTTCTTCCTTGGTTGTGGGTAACTATCCCACCCCCCCCACACCTCTCATTGAGGATCTTGGGATTCTGGACAGAAGTGGGGGTGCTGACTAAATTTTGTTTGTTTATGTGCTATTGGGCATCACATGCTTGCAGTACCTGTGGAGGCCAGAAGGGGGTGCTGAGTTCCCAGAGACTAGAGCTACCAGTGGCTGTGAACAGTCAGTTGGGGGCTGGGAATTGAACCATGGTCCTCTGCAGGGCGCACCTTTCGCTTTGAGGATGCTTAGTAAGCAACAGTGGAAAAGAGACAGCAGAGGGGAAACAGAAAGAGCAACCATGGTTAAACAGCATCCCAACATCACTCTCTGTCAGCTTCTACAGCTACAATTCCCAGCCCCATTTGATGAGGAAGATCAGTCAGTACCGTTTGTGACATCTTAGAGAAAAAGCTGAGTGCACTTTGAAAACTTTAAAAGCTGGGCATGGGAAGCTTGGCATGAAGTCACATATCAGGATAGGCATTGTTTCTGCCAACCTAGGACACAAGGCCGAGGAAAGTCATGTCTATTTCCGTGGCGGCTGCAGCCTCAGCATCTTGCATAGTGCCTCGCAAAAGTGGTTGTGAATGAGTGCGTGAATAAATATCAGAGAACACAAACTCCAGCTTGCGGGTGCAGCGGTACGCGATGCTCACTTCTCTGGCAGCCTAAAAACTCACTTATTCAGCCAGTCCCCAGTTTCAATTCTCGCTCCTATTACCCATGCCCCCATTTGAAGTTCCTCACACAAAACTGAAGGTAGCTCTGCTATTCTGTTCCCCGAAGGCCTCGCCGATGCTCTCAAAGTTAACCACCCAGCTACTTCCTAGGGCTCCCAGCTTACTGCTGCGGAGCTTTGGGCTGCAGCCGCAGTGCTTCTAAAATGCACTCCTTCCAGGAATGGTTGCTCACATTTTGCCTTTAAGCCCCAGACGTCCATATTATCTTATTAGAACACGGTGGATGGGGCTCTTTCCAGCACCTTCCGCTTAATCTTCTTTGTTGCTTGGGTTGCAGGAAGTGCCTTTGTGGAATATGCATAGCGTTTGACAGAAGAAATTAAGAAGAGAGTCCCAAGTCCAATATACCACTTGGCATAAATCACCTAACTTCTCTAGGTTCTGAAAAAACTATTGAGTAAGTCTCATGTTTATGAGTTTTTTGTTCCCCATGGAATCTACAAATAACATTGCTATTAAGAAATCGACTATAAATGTACCACTTCAAATCCCCCTCACCCTTACTCCACTTTGACTCTTCTCTGCCCCCCCATCTGCTCTTTAGTCTCGTCAGCTCCATCTAGTGGCATGTCTCATATTTTACTACTTCTAAAAATCAAATGTACCTGCGTTAATCATATGTAAATAGCCTATTATAAAATAAATAAAAATACCAATTCATCTCAAAATGATAATAATATGCCCATTAAACGTTTAAAATATTATTATCAATTATTACTATTGTTATTAATGTAGGGTAAAAGGACCAGTCAAAGAAACCCATCCTAGCCTTGAATCCAAAGCTAGTGAAATAAACATATCCTGGATCTAAAACCAGAGCCAGTGAAAGAAACACTCTAGCCCTGAACCCCTGAATCCAGTGTAAATTTTTTTTTTGGCCTGATAAGCCTCTCCACCTATGCAATAATCCAAATCAGACCAAATCAATCTGAATTAGAAAAAGACCAGGTTTAACGGATGCCAGTGCTCCCCGGTGGCCCTCTGGGAAAACACGGAGGAGGGCTTGGGGTGGAACTTCCAGCCAAACACCCAGAACCAAAGAAACACACCCTGACTCTGAAACCAGAGCCAAAGAAACACACTTTGCCCTGGAACCAGAGTCAGTGAAAGAAATATGCCCTGGTCCTAAAACCAGAGTCAAAAAGCTAAAAAGGGCCAGTGAAAGAAACACAGTTTGGCCCTCAAACCAGAGCCAACTCTACCCGGACCAACTAAACCAACCAATCCCTGAGCAGAAAATCTTCTCCCTGGGAAAAGTGCTCCCCTACGAAGCCCTATATAAGCCCCTCTATCTGTTCAATAGTGGGGTGTCCTCTCCCATGCTGACAGAGGCAGCCACTCTCCGGACTCCTTCCCAGATAAATCTGGGGTGAAGATCTTTCACCAGTGCAGAGAAGAACCTTTGCTGAGACTTCCCGTTAAGGGGGCTGAACAGAAAAAAAAACAAGAAGAAACAGTTACATCTGCTGGGAAACTCCCTTGGGAGTGGAGCAGAAAAAGTAAATTTTCATTGTAGCCAGAGGAGATTGCTACATTCCTACAGGGGTTTCCCCTTTAACAGAATGAAGCAGAAGTAACATCCTGGGCCAGAGCACAGCAGAAGAAATAGCTAGCTAGCTCTTCTAGGACGTTCCCTTAGGGGAACAGAGCAGAGTTCAGCTGTAGTGGCTCTCTCTAGAAGAGGAGTAGGATCGCTACCTCCGACGGGGAGACCATCCCCCACTGTACCCCAACTTCAGGTATATTCTGACTTCCTGATGAGTCAGGATAATTTTCCCTCCATAGCTGTCCCTTCACAGCTTCAGGCATTGCCTGATTTCCGGATGAGACAGGATACATTTCCCCCAGTGAAGTCCCCTTGCAGTTTCAGGTATCACCTGACTTCTTAATGAGTCAGGATATCTTTCTCTCCAGAGCTGTCTGTCCCTTGGCATCTTCAGGTATAGCCTAACTTCCAGACAGACAAGTCAGGATATCTTTCCCTCCAGAGCTGCAACACTGGCAATTATCATGGTTGGTTTTTTGAGACAAGGTTTCTCTGTGTAGCCCTGGCTGTCCTAGAACTTGCTCTGTAGACCAGACTGTCCTTGAACTCAGAGATCCACCTGACTCTGCCTCCCAAGTGCTGGGATTAAAGAGATGCTCTGCCGTCACCTAGCCAGAAATTCACCCGCCTATGCTTCCCGAGTGATGGGATTAAAGGCGTGTGCCACCACCGCCCGGCTGGAACTCTGTTTCATAACCACCCACCTTTCTCTAATTATGACCCTTGAGACTGTCCCAGGGTGTTTGGTAAACATCAGTCTGGGTTTTTCTTCCTTCTTTCTCCTGTATAGCAATTCCTTGCCTCCTCCCCAACAAATCCCACCACTTAATTTGGGGAGTGTTGAACCTGGGCTCTTGTCTGCTCAGACACCTAGGTAGATAGCAGAAAGCGTGGTTAAAAGAAAGACAACACTTTTGGGTATCAGGAACTTGGAGAAGTGAAGCTTTTGCTTTGCAAGCACGAGGGACTGAGTTTAATTCCTGGCACCTTATGCACGAGATAGTCACGCATGCACAAAAGTTGTATATGCTTTGCAATAGCAGGGATGGGGAAGCAGAGACAGGAGAGCTGCTGGGGCTTGTTGGCCAGTCAGTCTATCCTAACTGATGAACTCAGGATTTACTTGAGATCCTGTCTCAAAGGAGGTGGACTGTGTGGAGAGAGTGAGGTCCCGCGTGAATGTGTATTGCTGACATGGCCAAGGATCCAAAGCCTCAGATCTAAGGGAATGGCTAAGACTCACTTCCAGTAGCTTTTGAAAATCATTAAGAGTTCATAATTTTTGTGCTTTCTGTGACTGAATGTTTTGTAAACCTATCTTATATTCTAGGTAATTAATAGAATCTCTGCTTGTAATTTTTCAGGAGCAATTTGTAATCCCCAACAAGGCAAAATTTTCTTCTTCAAACATTTTTTTTTACTAAGGTATCTGCATGTGAATCAGCTAGTAAAATATCATTCATATAATGGTAAATTATATACTGAGGAACAGTTTATGGATTACTTCTAATGGCTGTTGTACAAAATGTCGACACAAGGTAGGGGTATTTAAACACCTTTGTGGAAGAACTTTCCACTAATACCTTTTTACAGACTGAGACTTATAGGCACTGTAGGCACTGTGAAGACAAATATTTCTCTATCCTGTTCTTTAAAAGGTATAGTAAAAAAGCAGTCTTTTAGGTTAATCACTATAATAGACCATCCTTTAGGTAATAAGGTAGAGGAATTCTGGGCTGTAAAGAGCCCACTGGCAGTATCTCCTTGTTAATAGTTGTTAGATTTGTTACCATTCTCCATTTTCCAGATTTCTTGTCAATGACAAATATAGGAGAATTCTAAGGACTAGTTGATTCTTCAATATGTTGAACATTTAGCTGCTCCTGTACCAGCTGTTCTAGTGTTTGATATCTAGTGATATCAAAGACCATTGTTCCTCCAGACAGGTTTGTTAGTTAACCATTTCAAAGGTAGGGATATTGGTACCTTTGAAAGATCACCAGCTTCTGTCTCCTTATGTAATCTGAATGGTCTGTGGCTGGTCCTGATAATACCTTTTCATATTTTCTCAGAGGCATTTTTTATTTTATGGCTTGTTTCTGAGATTGGAGGAATGTTAATTTGTTTTTCATTATTGTAACAACTCACACCCCCATAAATCACTTGTTATGTTAGCCACATATAGTAATAATTTCCCTGTCTGTCCTTCTGGCCCTATACAATTGACCCACCTTGGAGTTTGTTTTACCTGAGATTAAGTTCCAACTCCTAGAAACTGAATATTTACCTTCTGAAGATGCCAATCTGGATGCCAAGCTTTTGGTGAAATTATTGTTATATCCATACCTGTGTCTAGCAAACCTTTAATTAAAATGCCATTTATTCATATCTTTAGTTTTGGTCTTTGAGCATTTATAGACGTTTGCCAAAAACACTTGTTTTATGGCCTCTCCTGAAATTTTTTGTTTTATTTATTGAAACTTTTCTATCATCCAGAGCAGTATGGTTTTAACAACAGGCATTAGGTCTTTGAATTGCTCTGTAGAGGAGTTTCCTAAATGTCAACAGGTAATGATTGAACCGAACTTGACATTGGGGTCTGTGAGAGAATCTCCCCCTAAGATATTTATCAGTGGCAAAATGCTACCTTGCCTGTTCCTTGTTCTGCATTCATTAGCTCAATGATGGCCTTTGCCGGGCCTTCTGTTTGGATCTTCTCTAGAATAAACATTGTTTCTAGGAATGCCTGCCTACAATCCCTTTTCAGATGACCTTGTTTACCACAATTAAAACATCTGACGTTTTCATTTGTCTTGAAATTTTCAGAAATTATTTCTACTATTAAATTAGCATCATAAATGTGAGACCCAATATCAGTCATGTTTCTAATCCACCTATGGGTGCTAATCTTGCCTTTAAAAACCTAGTCATCCTTTTAAATTCTGAATTAGCATCTTTAAAGGCCAAAGATTCAATTAACATTCATCTGACTTCTGGATCTGATACTATTTTATTTGTAGCTGAAGTCAATCATTGTAAAAAAAAAAAAAGTCAGTGGCCAGGTGGGGGTGGTATACACCTCTAATCCCAGCACTCGGGAGGCAGAGGAAGGCATATCTCTGTGAGTTCGAGGCCAGACTGGTCTACAGAGCTAGTTCTAGGACAGCTAGGGCTGTTGCACAGAGAAACCCTGTTTCAAAACAACAACAACAAAACCCACCACCACTACCAACAACAACAACAAGGTCAGTGGAGGCTTCTTTTTGGCTTTGTATAATTTTAATAAATGAATCAGACTTCTTCCCTGATTCTTCAACCTTGTCCCAAGCATTTAAAGTTGCTGCATCAAGTGATGGGGATAAGCCAGTGGCATTGGTGGCTCCACACCACTTTGGCACAATCTAAGACCAGGCTTTGGATGCCAGATACTGTGGATTCTTGTTTAACTAATAAATAAAGCTTGGGAATTAAATATTAGGGTATTAGCCTAACAGATCCACAGAGCGATGGAGAAAAGAATCAGGTGCCTTTTTCTCCACCTTAGACTGAAAAAGACCATGAATCTTTTCAAGTCCCTTCTTATGCCTCTCTATCTATCTTCCTCTGAGTCCTCCAGAAAACTCTATGGTTCATTCCAGTCAGCTGAATGTGGATTCTTTCTACCCTCTGATTCAAGACCCAACTCCATTGGCGGTCTCAGAGTGATAATACAAACAAGTCTCCTGCAACAGATATGACCTGTTCCATTTCTCCTGGGGCTGATCTCATGTCCCACTCCTCTCTTCCAAAGAAGAACCCAATGCCTCCCACAACAGGTTATCCTGGTTGGATGACAGAGGGTGACCTGGGCAGAGCAGCAGATACCTATGGTGCATGCCACTTCAGTCCCCTGTGCCAAAACACGTTAACTTCACTTCCCTGTGCCAAAAAACGTGTTCCCCAACTTCAGCTAGTTAAACTAGACTGGGTGGGGACAGAGGGCTCGTCAGATTAGACGTCACTATTGAAAGAAACACATTCCATTGTCAGGTAAACAGGGAGGGTGTGGTAGAGGTGGACCCAGCCCAGCTTCTTTCCAGAGGGCTGAGCTCTGTTGTAAGAACTTGCTGTCTACCCATCCAGTCCCTGACATTCCTACCCAGCAGAGGCCCCTAGACTGGCCCAGCACCTCTCTTCCTGGAACTTTCTCTGCTCACGTATCCTCTCCAATTCCTGCTTGTAGTTTGTGGGTGACTCACATTCTGGTCACCCCTCCTCTGGGAGGAAGGAATAAAGAAGAGAGGTGGGAGGAACTTCCCCTAGGATTGAGGGCACTTTTGCAAAGCTCCAGTTCTACCTCCTATGAGTTGGGCTTTATCAGTCACCAGCTTACTATTTAGGGCAAGAGGAAGCTTCGAATCAAGAAGTCTGGGTCTCTGGAATATCTGGAGAAGAAGTTAATATCAGAGAAATTATCTCCAAGCTACTTTTTTTGTACTCTACTAAATATAAAAATAACCTATATTTATTGCAAAAAATAAGTTTAGAAAATTCTAAGAGCATTCTAAAATTATCCATGTTACATTTCCACAAACATCAAAATTGGTTATTTCCCAGTTTTTCTGGTTTGCCTATAAGTGTTTTTAAAAAGATCTGAACATGTGTGTATGTACGTGTGTGTGTGTGTATACATACATACATATACATATAGGCATCTTTTTCTTTTTCATTTTTTTTTCAAGACAATGGTTTCTCTGTGGTTTCTCTGGCTGCCCTGGAACTCACTTTGCAGATCAGGCTGGTCTTGAACTCAGAGATCCACCTACCTCTGCCTCCGAGTGCTGGGATTAGATTACCGCTCTGCGGGGCCAATTTTTTTTAAAACTATTGTTTCCATTTCAATTATTTGAGGCAGAGTTTTATTGTGCAGCTCAGGTTAGCCTCAAACTTGTGAGCCTCCTGCCTAAGCTCCCTTGGCTGGGATATAGCCGTGCACTGCCACACTGGCTTCTGTCCTTGACAGTTTTTATGCCTTGCCTTTTAACTTCCCGTGGACACTTCCGTTTCCTCGATTACTCTTGAACAATCTTTTTTTGTTGTTGTTGTTTTTTTTTGTTTGTTTTTCGAGACAGGGTTTCTCTGTGGTTTTGGAGCCTGTCCTGGAACTAGCTCTGTAGACCAGGCTGGTCTCGAACTCACAGAGATCCACCTGCCTCTGCCTCCCGAGTGCTGGGATTACAGGCGTGCGCCACCACCGCCCGGCCCACTCTTGAACAATCTTAATGGTTCTATTACAATCCAGTCAATGATAAAGTAGACTTCTGAGCCAGGGGTGAAGCAGGGTTTGCTTTTAGAACAAAGGGAGGCATGAGCAGGGTGCTGTATAATCACTATAATCCTATTGCTTAAGAGGCTGGGGCAGGAGTCTGAGGCAGCTTGGACTACACAGGAGACTGTCTCAAAAAACCAAAAGAAACAGAGATTGATATGAGAGGGAGCCATTTCATCATTTCCTCCCTCCCTCCTTCCCCCATCCTCACCTTTCTCTCCCTCCCCGCTTCATGTGTGTGTGTCCATGTACACATATGTTCGTGGAGGTCAGAGGACCCTGGGTATTATTTTTCAATGCCATCTGCCTGCCCCCTTTTGAGACAGACTTTCTCACTGGTTGGATCTGTGGCTCTCACTGTAAGCTAGTCTGACTGCCCAGGGAGCCCTGCCTACTCCTGCCTTCGTACCACTGGCATTACATGCACACACCACCACGTTCACCTTATGTGGGTTCTGGGGATCAAACTAAGGTCTAACGCTTGCAAGGCACCAACTGAGATATTTTGTCAGCTTCTCTTCCATCCTTCAGGACTCTTAAGGACATCTCTATGAAACCGTCTGTGAGGCCCAAGTTCAGGTTCCATCTGGTCCATAGTACCCCCACAGCATCCCATCATCCCACTATATTTTATTAAACAGACTTCTTTGGACTGGCAAGATGGCTCAGATAATAAGGGCACTTGCTGCCAACCCTGATGACCTACGTTTGCTTCCCCAGAACCCCTGATAGAAGGAGCAGATGGAGGCTTTTCTGTTCCCCTGCAATGTGAGCTCCGCAGCCTCTGCCCGACCCTACCATCCATCAGCATCCCTCTTTTAGGCTCCTGTGGTCAGTCTGGAGTCTCAAGGACCCACTGAGGCCTCTCACCTGCGCCTTTTTTCTACAGCATCTTCCTTCTCTCCATACTCTTTTCTTATGGGTAACACTTCCCTGGGAACAGCCTGGTTACTTAGACATGTGGTTTAATTAAAGAGAGTGGGTTACAACAAGTTACACAGGACCAGCAAACCAGGAGTAACCACTATGACAGTTTTATTCAAGTCTCTGAGAGCCCTGGTGTTGGACCAGGCCAAGATCAGCATCACACTGTGATACAGGGGGAGGCTTGGCCACAAAACCAAGCCTGCTTGGCATCCCTCGTCAGCAATGTACAGTACCTCGAAAGAAATGAAAAGAAAAAGCCAAAGGAAAGAACCTGATAATAAGCTTCCTTCAGGATATTTCCATCTTTAAATATTTCTGGCAACACACAATAATTTAAATTCCAAAGGAAATGGGGGCTCAAGGAGGGACTCTGGGTACATAGAGATGGGGAAAACAGACACAGGAGACTTGTAGTTAAGATACTGGAGGACAAAACAAACAGAACTTTCACTTTCCTTTCTAGACTCAAGGGCCCTAAGGGGAGAAAGCCCTGAGAAAGCTTTTTCAGAAAACCAGGACCCAACCAATGCCTCCCCGGAGACTTTGGACAGAGTCTCAGACCTCTGTGTGTGGAGTTGTGGCTGTGGACAAAGGAGAATGGGGGGCAGGGGGAACAGAACATCAGTGAGTTCACCTCTCTGGATAGCAAGGCTCAAGGTGACAAAGGGGCGGCAGCAGCACTTCCCTAGAGGACAGGAGCTGGAGCAGGCTCTGGGAACAAAGGAAAGTGGAGTTGCAATGACATCAGGGAAGCGATGAACAGGAATCAGGAAAGAAAAACCGAGCCTTAGGTGGTGCTGGGAGGGAGGCGAGCTAGACATCCCAGTGAGCTCAGAATCCCCGCAGAACTGAGAGAAAGGAGAAGGAAGAAAGAGCCACCATCAGCAAAAAATGAAGTTTGCTGAGCTCTGGGGAGATCACAGGTCAGCCAGGGGACACAATTCCTTAGGAAGAAGGTGATTTCAGAAGCTACACGGGTCCAAGCTGGGCGAATTTCACCTCAAGGCTTTTCAACACTGGTCTAGAAATGTGCCCACAGGCTAGAATCATGTCTTAAACAGAGCAGATCAGCAACTTGCTCCCCAGCTCTGTGACTCCAGGATGAACAGCCCGTGTCTGTTCACACATCCAACTGTGGGGCACACTGCAAGAAGACACAAACGTCTGTGCCTGTGTCCAGAGCCTCCTGCGTGGAAGATTTAGTGCTTTCTTAAGATTTGCCATTTAATTCCAGATCTGGCCAGGATAAATCCATGTCTCTGACAGTAAAGAAGAAAACAAAGGCATACGCCTGTCCTATCTGCTGTTGGGAAGTGGAAGCAGAAGGATCAGAAGTACAAGGTCATCTCGGGCTATGCAGCAAGTTTGAAGCCTGTCTGGGCTACATGAGACCCTGTCCGAAGTAATAATAATAATACTAATAATAAAAAAATAAAAGCCATGGCAGACATGGCCTTCAGTGGAGGTAGAGTGAAATGACGACGTGAACCCGGCACTGGTGGGGCTGTGAAGGTATTATTTAGAAGGCTGGCTGGGTAGGGATAGAGATTAACATGGGGTGGGGAGGGACAATGACGACAGAAAAGCGCCCATTCACTCGCTTCTGAGATCTTGGATGAATGAGGTCTATTCACTTCTAGAATTCCCAGAGACGCTGAAGTTAAAGATTCACAGGCTTCTCTATGACCACTTTCCCTCTCCTGGAATACACAGACACCCAGAAAGTGGCCTGAAAGACAGCCAGAGAACATGAAGGAAGGAAAAGACCCCCAGCTACAGTGCCAATGTTGAGAACTGAAGGCTTCACTCTTGTATTTGAATGCAAGTAAGTGCTCCTGGGGGTGGCGGACTGCACTCAGAACGTGCTGTGTGGATTAGCAATGAGAATAAACATAAAGCCTATGTCAAATGCCACAGTCCGATCTGGAGATCCAGGAGAGGCAGGCAGGGCCCATCCCAGGTGGAGGCGAGTGAGACACTTGTATTGGATACAAACCCCAAGGGCATGTTAAAAAAATAAAATTAAAAAAAAAATAATCAAAGGCTAAACCATACTTCAATGTAACTGAATTTTCTAAAATGCCAAAACTAATAAAAAAGCATCCATGATGAGACCAGTGCTCAGCCTAAAGGCTGCCTGTGCAGGTGGCAAGGTGTGAAGGGGTTCAGGAATGAGGGTAACGCAGAACTTTTGAAACCTGCCTGGTCTCAAGCAACTACAAAGCACACCGTACCTCTCCCATGGGGTCTTCACATCTCAGGGTTTCCACCTGTCCTGTCCCAGAGGAAAGGCTGGTCTCTGAACGCTCCATTTGTATTGGTATTTCCCACCCGGAGACACCACCTAGCTGTCATGTCCATACCTGACAATCAAATGTAAGAGCAATCAGAAGGGAATTCAGGGGCAAGGAAACTGGAGCAGTGTGGAGCTCCCACTTAGACAGCTTCATTCAACCCCCAGGATCTTCTCTTTCCAACACAAGACTCAAGGGAACGCAGGGACCAAGGCAGTAAGAAATCAAGAAGGAGCAGTCAGTCCCAGGGCAAAGCTCAAGAGAATCCAGTATCCTAACAAGGCGGTCTATGGCTTCCCAGGAGCTTAAGGAGGCCAGGGTAGAAACGGCCAGAGAAGGCAATGAAAAGTAAAAGAAACTCACCTGGTCTGCAGAGCCAAGCAGGAACCCGGGTCTGGGTTAGACTAGTTAGACCCATATTAATTAGCCTCAATCAAACAAGATTCCAGCTCCTGGTTCCTGCCCTCCAACTCAGTACCAGAGATGCTGAACCTCCATGCAGCAATGCCAGGAAGAGTCCAAGGAGAAGGGCATTTCCCCTTTTATGTGCAGATTTTATTATAATTTGTGAACTAGGAAAATATTGTATTGCCATCGGGAAATGTTTCCAACAACAGCTGTATCTTGACAAGAAGGTCATTCTCAGGTCAAGTTGAGGACAATGACAAGTGATACATGATTGAGCCATATGGCCAGTGTTGGCCTTTGACCTCCAATCATATGTCCATTCACACTTTTCTCCACCAAGGAAAGCAATCTTGCATGATGGAGCTATCTACGCTGGACTTGGAGCTCTGACACCACACACCGAAGAGACAGGCTCTTGCTGTGCTGCCCCAGGCTGGCATCACACCCGAGGCTGAAGCAAGTGTCCTGCCTCGGCCTCAAGTAGCTGGGTTTCCAAGGATGCATCACTAGCTGGACCTAGGTTTTACAGTTAGAAGGGTTTTTAATACGATAGTGAGCATCACCGGCAGCTCACAGGAGGGCTTCTGAGGGCCAGATACTGGCAAATTTGCAACTTAAAAATGGACAGCTTAAGCCGCCAGGTTCTTGCCACCCACAACTCCCTGAGGGCCACTCTTACCTGAATCCAGTCTGGACAAGTCCTTAAGACAAAGTCCAGTACTTCACCAACAAGTAGGACCTGCCTCTCTTCCCAGGTCTTCTAAAGGCAATGAGATGGGTGCTTCTGAACCGTCACACTGTACCATTCCCCCAAACCAATCCAAAGGTACATGATCAAATAAACACATGATCAAATGGTCAGGGTTCTGCATCCATATCCACAGATGGACACTTACACCCTAGGTGTCCACCCACAGCCACCCAGGCTTCAGAGCCCACTGTTCTTTTCTCTGCTAAAAGGAAGCTTGATATTGGTTGGTCTTTGCCTAGCATATGGGAGGCCCAGCTATGGGGGTGGTGTGTAGCAGAGGAAAGAAGAACAGAAGAGATGAATTTCATGAAGAATGACCCTTCTCAACCGGGCAGTAATGGCACACGTCTTTAATCCCAGTACTCAGGAGGCAGAGACAGGTGGATCTCTGTGAGTCCAAGGCCAATCTGGTCTACAGAGTGAGTTCCGGGACAGTCTACAAAGCTACAGAGAAACCCTGTCTCAAACAAAAATAAAAACAAAAGAAAAAAACGAAAAAAGAATGGCCCTTCTCATGGGGCAATTAGTGTCTACAACTAAGAAAGGGGCAAGTCTACACAGCGGGCAATGTCTGTGTCCCTGAGCAACAGCCTGAAGGTCAAGGGGCTTTGTGAGGAGCATCATACTTTGGCACATGATGTCCCATGGACTAGGAGCCACTTTCCCAAAGATTCTTCCAGATCTGGTTTGATTTCAGATTCTTATCAAATCTGACCCTAGGGATGAGCCTAAAAAAGCAGAGACAGCAAGCTGCCACCAAGCTCCCATCTCCTCAATAAAACACAAACGGTAAGGACACCCAGATGACCAGGTTAAGAGAAGGGAATTGGAAAATAAATGATGCTATTGTCACCTGGGCTACATAATCTGGGGGAAGAGCATATGCTGTGTTAAGCCAACCCCAAATCACTCCTCTTCCAGAAGCCAAAGGCTAAAGCTAAGGGAAGACGCCCTGAGGCGAAGGTGGTGAGAACCACACTGCTGGCTTCAGCGTTCAGCTGGCAAGGGAAGAAGCTGCTGGCAGGGAGCCACAGCATATCACACCCTCACAAGGGAAGGATGTGGTGAAGGGTTTTACAAGGAAACCTGACAGGGGTCAAGACACTGGACTGAAGTCATGCAAGAAAAGCAGAACAGGGGAGTAGGGCCAACTTATGCTGTCTCAGAGCCTGGGGGCCAGACTCAATCATTCAGAGTCTGTCTGTCTGTGTTTTTGAGACAAATGTATCGAATGTGAAGGAAAACGATGTCATTCTGTAAATGTCAGAAGAAAAAGCTAGCCCTGTTCTGAGCTGTCCAAAGGCAGGCTATTGTTACTACGATGCCTACCCAATCACAGGATGTCAGGAGCATCCACTACGCTTCCTAGAAATAGCTGTAAGGGTAACGCAGGCATCTACTCAGTTCTTAGCCATACAGATTCCCCAAGGGTAAGCTCTGGGAAGTGAAGACCTGAGGAGGAGACACAGTCCCTGATGCTGTTAGCAGCCCCAAGATAACGATTCTGCTCTAAGTAGAAGGCAAGTCTTTGAGGAAAGGGTGGTGAAAGAAAAGGGAGAAGCTGGCTAATGTCACTCAAGTGGGTTTATTCACAGCTACCAGGCCTGTTCCTAACCATGACCACAGATGGAGGGAACCTAAGTCACATAAACTGTGACTTCCTTAACGTGCATCCCATCTCTAGGCTCGCACGGAGCTGAAGAGGAAATCACCCTCACCACGCACACATCTTAATGCATACTCCCAACCCCGCCTTCTCTTCTCTCAGGTACAATCATTTCTTTAGTAAGGCCTTCTTCTGTCCGAATGCTGGGTGGACAAGTAAGAACCAGAGTCCACCTGCCACTCAATGGCAGGTCAGTGTCATGCAGTGTACACTGCATCTGTAACACTATGTCTTTCCCAGAAAGCTGGCCACAATCAAACATGGACAGGAAAAAAAAAACCCTGCCTGAGGCTGGAGCCTGGGCTGGAGTCGGCTGCAGTCTGTGTCAAAGCCTTAGTGCATCCAAGATGGGTAGATGTATTTGTAGCTTAAGAATAGGAGTCTTGAAAGATCCAGGGAAGGGCACACAACAGACTATCTAGTCCTCAAGAACGAAGCATCATCACCGGGTTGGGTGGCACTACTGAGAGGGTTCACACGCTCTCCTCTCCTAGCTGAGGAGTCAGAGCACAGGGGTAAGGGGAATTGCTTACATTCTCATTTCACGGAACCAAGAGGAAAGAGGAGATAGTCAGCAAAACACTGGCCGACACCACCAGCACCGCTTCCTTGTCGGAGACTAGGGGGCTGCAGGGTCAGGCCAAAGGGAAAAGGGCTCATAAAGAACTTGTGGAAACCAATGTCCTCTCTTAGGTGCTCCCCAGGGCAGGATTTCTATCAGTTACAGAGAAGAGCAGTGATAAAATCTGTTCCATGTGCACCTAGTCCTTCTGGGCATCTAGGCAGCAAAGACAGACTCCAACACCACTGGGGACTGGCTGTTACTGTCACCTAAGTGCCACAGTGCACATACAACACAGGGGGCTCAGAGGAAGTGGACAGTGAAGGAAATACGTGAGAAATCTTTAGATGAAGCTTAGTATTCAAGTTCAAGAAACAAATACTAAACAAGTCAGCACTAGCCTCATCCGGCTGGTCTCTGCTGTCTAGCTCACAGTGCAGGCCCAGCACACACAAGGGCTGTCTGTGCTGAGACAAAGGTGGCCTCAATCAGGTGCCCACCAATGGACCACTGAGGGCCTGAAGAACTGTATCATGCTACTGCCTCCAAACACCCAAAGGTTATTACTAAGGGATCCCGTTAACTTCAAGGGCATCACAAAATGCACAAGTCCAATGAAGAAATCCCCACAGTTCCACATCCCAAGGTCCAGGACCCACCCCCATATGTTTTCCTGACACACTTCAGCTGTGTCTGTGAATCACTTATGACCTAAAGGCCACTGATTCCGGAACTAGAGGAAAGAACAGAGTCTCAACTAGACAGGTACATGTAGGCACTGTGTCTGACCTCAGACCTAGCATCAGTGAGTGTGTCTCCCAAAGAGCTGTTTCTGAGATGAACATGCTTAGATTCAAACCTGGTGTAGCCATGGCCTGAACCCAGGGGGTAGACAGAGCCATTCAATAAGTGTTGATTTCTGCCTTTGTTTCTAAAACCCAAACCCAACCCAAACCAAGGATTCGAGCACCTTTCCACCCACCCTGACCGCTTCCCCTGACTGCCTCCTCGATCCTCCTACCCTGCACTCTCAGCTCTCAGAGATTTGCACAGGTAGGCAGTTCCAGGTCTGTCAAGCCCTCTGGCCCTCATAAGGCCAACCTGTCCCCGTCAGCTGGCACAAAAGGACTTAGGACACAAGACACTCATCGATACCAAAGGAGACACCGAGTCATGGGAAGAGCGGAAGACAAGCCAAATGAACCAATCATAGTGCATCAGTACCAGTGTGTGGACAGTAGAACTCATGGCTGACAAAGGGACCCCAGGACACCTCTGGCTGAGGAGAAGAGGCAGTGGACAGATTTGGCTGATGACTGCAGTGTCACCCTAAAGATGAGGAAGACTGGAGGGTGGGGACAAGCCCTCCCTCTCCTACACAGCCAGAGCTGACACAGCCCCTCCAGTGAACGTGGGGAAAAGATCCTGCAGGGCAGGAGACCCTCTGCAGTGGCTGGCCCTGTCTCCATCCCTTCCATCTTCAAAGTGCATTCTCAGTGCAAGGAGGAGGTCTGGATCCCAGGGGGCCTAACCGAGACAGGGCTGTGCCAGCCAGCTCCCTCCATCTCCTCCGGCGTCCCCCTTGCCCACCCTGACCCTTCTGACACTAAGACCAGAACTCCTGCTGGATCTCATAGGGGGAAGGCCCATGCGTGTTCAGTTCTGCTCTGCACAGGGGCACCGTGCTATCCTGGCTCTGCCCCTCTGCATCCAGGTCCAGAAGCGTCCGCTCAGCGGGGGGCAGTGGCCCTGCTTGTAGAGGGAGCAGAGCTGGGAGTCCAGGCCGCTCTTCTACGGTGCTGCTGCTGCTGGCAAAGCAGGAGTCCAGGTTGCTGGGTGTCTCCGTGCTGGAGCTGTTGGCTGGGGAGGCGCTGCGGGCATGGCTGGGGGACACAAACCACCAAGGGTCCAGCCGCTGCCGGTTGGCAGAAGGACGTGGCCGAGGCAGAAACTCCAAGGTCTTGGGTCTCTCTAAGGTGGAGTCCCCTTGTGTGTTCCAGCGCCTTGGAGTTGGGGGGAAGACCACATTGGGGTCAGGGAGACGGGGGAATTCACCTGGGTCTCGGCTGGGACTGGGAGTTTTCAACATTCCTGGTCAGGGAGACAACGGGGAAAGACATCAGATGATGGTATTGTATTTCCAGGCAAGATGTGCACCTCCCCCATATGCCTAGGCATGTGGGTCAAAGGAATTAAATGTTTAAAGAACACCTACTGTGTGTCATGCAGTGTGCTGCGAGGGGCTAGGGATCTGGCAGTGAACTAGAAACCACCTTGTCTTGGGTCTAGTAATAGTAACAAATAGGGTGTCACATGTATAATGAACTAATTTAAGACAGATGCTGGGAAGGACTCTTAAGATGGTCCCCTGTGTTTGTGAATAAAGTTTTACTGGGACATATTTTCGATGTACTCTAGCTGCTTTCCATTTACAGTAGTATGGCTGAGTAGGTTTTGTTTTTTTTTTTAAACTACTTAACTTTTTAAGAAACTTATCCAAGCCGGGCGGTGGTGGCGCATGCCTTTAATCCCAGCACTCGGGAGGCAGAGGCAGGCGGATCTCTGTGAGTTCGAGCCCAGCCTGGTCTACAGAGCTAGTTCCAGGACAGGCTCCAAAGCCACAGAGAAACCCTGTCTCGAAAAACCAAAAAAAAAAAAAAAAAGAAACTTATCCAAATCCACAAAATCCAAAATATTTACCATCTGGTCCTTTTCCAAAATAGTTTGGGGGCCCCTATTTAAGAGAATGCCTGTCGGTCATGTATGTAATGATCACATGGCAGGGAAAGAGTTAGCAAAAAACATAAAGGTGATTTATGCTGTCCTTATTTCTAAAGGGGTCACACACCCAGGTACAACAGACCTAAGGAGCAAGAGTCAGACACACAGCGGGGTAACGACTGTCGTGCACACTCAAGTCTCACCAAAAGGAAGTGACCATGTCTGCTTCTCTGACTAGACGAGGGGCTGCTTCTTAGCCAGACTTGGGTCTTTAAGGGAGCAAGGGACGGGGACAGCAAAGTCCTAGATTGAAAGTACGAATTCATTGGAGTCTCAGGGGTCAGATGCAAGGCAAGCGTGTGCGCATGGACAGCCACCCACTGGACATGTCTCCAGGCCTGAAGGGGCAGGCGTGACTCAAGGATTGGCAATGGAGAACATAATGGGTGGGTGGCAGCTGACCTTAGGTGTGTGTCTGAACTAATGCTGTAATGGCACAGGCCCAAGTATGTAGCAGAAAACACCCTTCCTAGGTGTGGCAAAGATCCCTTCCTTGTAGCTGAGAATCTTCCGGGAACAATAAGCTTGCCTGCTGTCCCCGGATGATGGAATCACTGCCCTGTGCCAGAGTGGATTCTCAGCATGCCTCGGGCCCGCGTCTGGCTCTTTCTACAACCAGCCTGTCTCCTTTCAAGATCAGGAGAAGATGCCCATGGTGCAGGGCAGAGAGAAGTCAGCCAGCTCTGGACACCCTGCCAATCCCAGGTCATATCTCTTGCATGGTTGAACAAGAGAAGAAATTCAAATTTCTTTGGGGTTATCCAAATCCAGAAGTAGAAAGAGGAAATGAGTCACCTACAAACATCTTTACTCCCTGAGGAGCCGCAGAAGAAGCAAAGAGAAAAGAGGAAGTGGCCAGAACTCACCTGTCCCAGGACTGGGGCTCATTCCATTGCTGGAGGGGCTCCGGCTCGCTAGTGCTGGGGGGGCTCCTGTTGGCTTAAGCGCCCCATCAGAAGGAGTCCGCCTGTGACCACTTGACTGTGTAGGGGCTGTGAGGGTGACATGGGTGGGAGTCAGGGACTGATTAGGGTCTCGCTTGAAGCGCTCCACTCGGACATTAACGAGAGGGTTGTGGGTGCACGAGGTGAGGGGTGGAGCTTCAACTGGACTGACTGGCATTTCATACACAACGATCTCATCACTGTCAGAGCGCAGCAAGGAGCGGGTAGAGTTGCATTCGGAGATGGAGGAAAGAGAGAGCAGTGTCAAGGAGGCGGACGGGTCTCCTAGCAACATCATGGGCTCCTCCTTCTTGAAGAGCTTTCTGGAAGGGGGGCTGGTACTCCGACGAGGGCGGCTGGCCCTTTGGAAAAGACCCTCGCGCTTTTTCTTCTCTTCTCGGGCTGGTGGCTCAGGCTCCTCTGGGGGAAGCAATTGGCACTTGCCAGCTTCCAACAAGTCAAACCCTAGGCCTGTGGCTGCCAGAACAGCTCCACAGCCAAGCAGAGCCACCTCACAGCGCCGGTGGTGGGTCCCACTGCGTTTGAGGCTGTTGGTTGGCGTCAGCTGAGGGGTACTGGTGGCTGAGTTGACTGGGGTGAGCTCCTCATGAACTCCATCACTGGAAGGACCATCCCCATCCTCTCCACGAGGAAATGGGATACAGAGGTAGGACTGGTTGGGCGAATGCTGGAGATGACTCTCTCCATTTCCTGGGCCTTCACCATCTTCATCCTCTGAAAACAAGAGGAACAGCAGAGAAATACAGAATGAAGAGTCTGATCCTTCTCCCAGCTCTGGCTTTCCTGACTCTGCCAGAAACTGAGCATGGAGCCAACGGGACCTGTTTTCTGCCACTCAACTGAGACCAGCATGGGAAACTCATCTGCATTCCAGAGCCCATTTCCCTATTTGCAGAAAAGCAGATCTGCTAATTTGCGGCCTCCTTCATAGGGACTCCTCCTTTGAGTGCGGATGTAATGCCAGAGACAATCTCACATACCTTTAGCCCCATGGGTACTCTTACAAGAACATGCAGTATGCATTCCCAGAACACTAGATAAAAAGAAACATTTCTAATATTTTTTGTATCATAAAACTGGAAGGGCTTTGAATTTCTAGCACAATGCTTAGCAACATGTCTTAAAGTTGGTCTGCACAAGAAGTCAGAATCCTCTACATGGGTGAAGGGCAATCTCTTCAACAGATGGGCCTATTATGACTTGGAAATCTACAGAGAAAAGAAAACTGGAGGAGCTTCTAGAGAACTCAGCCACCATTCATAGCCAGAGAGCCACACTGGAGAGGCTTGGAAAAGGGAAATGTCTGGTTCAAGTCCTCAACCTTGCACACTGCCCTGGAGAAATGACTGCTGAACTCTTGGGGCAGGAAGCCAAAGATAGGTTCCATGGCTATAATACAAGGGAACTGGTTTAGGAAGAGCTAGTAAAATGGAAGCGACAGAGATCAGAGGAAAGGAACAAAAATAAGACAAACCCTACACATAATACTAGGAATGCTTAAACAATCCTGGAAGTCTGGCCATGAATTCTCTAAGAAAACGGAAAAAAACAAAACAAAACAAAACACTTACCTATTTCCATAAGACTGGTGAACCCAGGTAGAGCAGGGCTATTCCTTGGGCCCTTCCCCAAGTTGGGGGCACTGGATGACCACTGTTTGTATCCATCTACCAGGGACTTGAGGCTGGAGGGATGAGGAGGAGACATGTCAACACTGGCTATTTCTCTTACTCTAGCCTCCATGGGCATTTGGGAAATGTCTGTCTACTTAATCACACTGAAAAGCCATGGGGACCAGACAACTCGTCCCGAGCCCACCTATTTCACAAACAAGTGCGCATGCTCTAGGAGATGAAAAGAGGTGGTTTAGTGCAGTCCTCACATGCTGTGGAGCCATTGAAAGATCGAGTGAGCAGGCGGGCAAGCAGAGTTAAGGACTGAGCTTGTGGAAGATCTTGTATGAGCCATTCTTAAGGGAAAAGCATTCAACCCCTAGGCTCTGAACACAATACACTCATAACATTACAAGTATTTCAATGCAAACACCTGCAGTGCAAGGCAAGCATGGGGCAGATGAACCAGCAGAAATGGCCCCGGGCCACTCCACTCATAATGTTTCTCAGGTTCTCCTTCCACGCTTCTATCTCACATGCTTAAGCTTCCAAAGCCATTCACTCTTCAAAAGGAAAAAAAAAAAATCAAGCAAAAAAGTGGCACCAACCCAGTGACTTGGGACAGAACTACACAGGGAGGACACTATGTGGCATTCAAGCCAGCCATTTGTCTGGGCATGGAGACAAAGAAACCCTGCCGTCAGCCACTGGGCAAGCCTGGTAAACCTCCAGAAACAGAATGGATCCCCATCAGCTCCCTTACAAAGAGGGATCTGAGGTCTGGAAGCACTGGTCTTTGCCCTAGAGGGCAACAAAAGGAAGCACTGAGGACTCTTGAATGCTATGGTGGCATTGAAAGCCTAGCATGTCAATCACTGGGGACCCTACCCGTCCCCTGAAGCCTGTCTCTCAGAGTCCCAAGCCACCAAAGGGAGGGAGAAGGATCCCTTCTGCCCCAGTCTCAGAACTCTATTTTAAGTGCTGTCAGAAAGGTGAGGTCAAATAAGACACAGCCCAGACGTGGCTGGTTTCAAATAGAACACAGGGCTGGAGAGAAACAAGCTGCTAAATCCACTGTTTGGGACTCCTATCTGCACGGTTATAACATTTCCTCTAGTAATTGGGGCCCAAAGAAGCCCAGATTAGCAAATAAAAGCCAGTATTCAAGGATATATAGCCAAGTGGCCTTCTCTAGAAACAGCAACTGGGGTGGGTCAACAGAGGGACTGTCCCAAAGTGCACAAAGGTACCGCTCTTAAGAACATAATCAGCTCCTCCCTTGCAGTGATGAGAAATGAACAAATGAAGGGAAGGGCAGCTGCTAACAAGAACAGACTCACCCCAAGTGGAAATGTGCAGACTCTGACGGGGTACTTAAGCCATTAGTTTTTTCCCGTCTCTGAGGAGATCTTCAATGAATAAAGACAATCAGCAATAGGCAGTGCAGACCGTCAGCTCACCCTCTCCCATCCTCAGACTGCCCAGGCTGGACCAGTTAGGTGGCCTGTCCAATCAGCAAACCCACCCCAGGAAAAGAGTGCCATATTGGAGCTGTTTCAGGCCCATGCCCTTCCAATGTAAGGGACAAAGGCCCCCGATGGTCAGAGGGCAACTGCTAGGGGCTGTGAATCATAAATACCCCAGCTGCCTACAGTGAACTATTTTCCTACAGATATACACTGTTGGATAAAAGGGGAGACAGGAATCTTCTTTTCTGAACTCAAGGTTTGTCATTATAAATTTTCTTCAGTCATCAGGCACTAAAGTTAGAAATACTATTAAGGAGAAATCACTAACATTTCTGATATCAAAGACATCTGGACTCAAGTGTGCTAGAAAACACTTTCGTTTCTTCAATAAGAAGTGAGAATAATGAAAAATCAAAGCACATGCTCCCTAATTGTCTCAAAAGTCTGCAAGGACAAATCTACATAAGGAGAAAGAAAAGTGAAAAGTTAGCATTTAGTAGTGTAAAAAAGAAGACTGATCTACTATTAAGACAAAAACCAAACAAAAACCAAACCAAACCAAAAACCAAAATAACAACAAAAACTTTACATGAAACAGAACCAAAAAATTCACTAGAATCCTATCTGATAAGAGGAAGGATCTTGTAAGAAAGGGTCGAGTGGGAAGGGGAAAGGGGGAAAGTGGTGAGGGAGTAAGAAAAACTATAATGATCTATCTATATGAAAATGCTACAAAAATCCATCACTTTGTATGTTCAGTGAAAAAAATTAGTTGAAAAAAATCAATTACCAGAATCCATAGCTGGTATGGTTAACCTGAGAATTATACTAATGTCAGAAATAGCAAATGATTCAGGGTGACTGAGTTTCTCTGAACCAAGCCATAAAGGACAGACTGCAAGGTTCTTGCCCCTCCTCTGCTCTCCTGAGTTCTGTAGATTTGCTGGCCTTAAGTTCTGCATTCACACACGGCACACACAGATGGCTTGCCCCACAAGTGTCCCTCTTCTATTCAAAGGAACTCCGTGGTGGTTTCAAAGCCTTACTTGACAGAGCTAGTTCTTTATAAATCAAATTGTTATTTTTTTCCCCTCGAGCTCAGACACAGGAAGAGTTTGAACGTGAAATGTTAGTATTCAAATGATTACCAAAGTCAGTTTGACAGGTTTAGAGGCTCCACCCAGTGGCTAATGGGAGGTCACCGAAAGCTGACAGGACTACTGCCGTGACAGACAGAATAGCCAGGGGTATTCTAAAAGAAGTCCAAACTATGATGTCCACACTGTGGGTACTGAGTAGATGGCATGAAAGGCAGAGAACCGTCATCCCGACTGACAACTCGGTACATTCACCATGGGCCAGCTAAAGTGATGCACTTCACAAAGAACCCTAACATCCACGCCACACTGTAGGTGAGAAAACATGAGCTCCCACGGTTAGTTTTGGGGCTGAGTCTCATGGCCAGAAGTCTCCCTGGCCTGTGGGAAACTGATGCAGAGAATCTGCACCCTGGCCTCAAGCCTACAAGTGAGGACACAGCGCAGTTAAGACACCAAGACCCTTTGCCTGGCAGGGTGCTGACACATGTGGTTATGGGTAAGGTACGAAAGAAGGTCAGTGGCTGTTGCGGGAGGTCCTCCCACCTATCCTGTGTTCTCGGGTCTACTCTGCTTGCTAGAGGCAAGCAAGCGCCTCATCTAAGAGAGGCTTCCTGACTCAGCTTTAGCTGCAAAACCCTGCAGCTCATTAAGAGGTCCTGCCACGAAACACTTAAATGGTGTTGACGAAAAGCTGAACTCATGCTTTTCGGTTTTCAGCCATAGCAGGAAAACAGCTGCGCCGTTTAAAAATGCCGGCTTTCTGGGCCATCCTGCCAGGGCAAACTCTGACTGTTTGAGGCAGGAGGGCCGGCTACCGAGAGAGGACTTGAGTGTTGTCTGCTGTAGCTCACTTGCTGGCAGGGACCTTGAAATGCCATAGAGTTGTTGCAGTAAACATGGCTACAGCCAGTACCTCAGCCATGAGGCTGGAAAGCTAAGGAATGGACTGGATCTAGCTGGCAAAGCCACGCCTTTAATCCTACCCATATTGCTCAGTAATTTAAAGACTCATGTGGTCAGAAAAAGAGAGATATACAGTAAAGAGAGATTCAAAGACAAAGAAAATTTTTAAATGGTTTACAGTGTGTTAAAAATATATGCAGACTAAAAGTTGAAGTTCTTAAAGTAAAAAACAAAAAAAGGAAGAGAGTTGTTGTGTGTGGTAACACACACCTTTAATCCCAGTGCCTAGAAGGCAGAGACAAACAGATCTCTGTGAGTTCAAGGTGTGTAGTAGTGTACACCTTTAATCCCGAATGCCTGGGAGGCAAACACAGGCGGATCTCTGAGAGTTCAAAGACAGCCTGGTCTACAGAGTTACTTCAGGTCAAAGATACAGAGAACCTATCTCAAAAAGCAAAGAGTTAAAAGTAAAAATAAACAAAATAGAGGTTAAAATAAAACAAAGATGGAAAATACACAGAGAATTTTGATACTGTATGCTATTATGCTCTCTTTAAATTATTTAAATGCTGAGGAAGGAGCAACAGCTGCTAAAAGATATTTATTTATAAATGCTGCTGAACTAATCCAACATAGATATTTTGATGCCTTGAATTTGAAATTTGGATCTAAGGACATGATACTTTGGAAAGGAGTTTCTTATTTTGTTTTCACAGAGGATGAGACGCTGTTCATTTCTTCTATTCCGATTTGGTATGATGGACCACGCCCTCCTGAAGGGTTGGTGTGAACACCTTCAGAAAATTGCTTTGCTCAACTGCCAACTGAGATGAAACTAGCACACAGGTTATACCATGAAAGACCTAATTAACGACGCCCCCATTCAGCAGGAAGCAGTTTGGAGAGAAAAAACTGCGCCCATATTCCCAAATATGGTTTATAAACGTTCTTTTACATTTAAAGGGGGATATGATATAGATATGAATAATTTGCATTAGTATAGATTTTGCTTTATTGATAGAGATTTAAGGTCAATTTTGTTATATATATAAGTGTTTCTGATTTTGATTAAGGTATTGTGATTGTGTAGTTCATTTAAATATGTACTGTATAATTAAGAAATATAGGTTGTTAATGGAGAATCATCGATAATAGTAAAGCTTGTAGTCATGTTAGTTAGATTTTCTAGATATATAGAGATATATTTTAGATAGACATTCTTCATGTCTTTCAAAGATTACAGAATAGGACATTTAATGTTTTAATAACTTAGGACTTTTCATGACAATGAGACACTCTGCTCCTGGCAGCACCAATGTACTTCAAGAGGAAGATGAGCATCGAAGAGGCACCTTATGGAGTTTGATAGCCATTTGGGCAAGAAACTGCTCTTGCCTGGACTATTGCATAAACTGGACACAGAGAACCCGCAGAGAGAGGGCTACTGAACTTGCCTAAGGTGAGATGATCTTTCGGGGTTCCTGATTCATGAAAGAGTCTGCGAGACATTCTGCAGGACACAACAGATAGTGACTGAACTGACTTTGAATTTTCCTGCTTTGTGGAAATGAAATGTCTGCTAAAAACTATGGACCTGAAGGCTGAAGATGGATGCCCCAACGGTACAGAGGAACTTTGGGTGACTGTCCAGGCAGCGAGATGTCTTTGTCATTTCTAGAGTTTGAAGTTTCTTAGTTCTTGTTTACTTAGGTAATATTATATCTTTCTGGAGTCTTTGATGGAGTTAAGAATAGTTAGTTATAGTTATAGTTTTCCTTAGTTATGATAAAGATTATTGTAACTTTTACTTGATAACTGTTTTGTTATATGTAATTTTGCTATGTTAAAGTTAAAGCTTTTTTTTTTTTTTTTGTTTAAACCGAAAAAAGGGGAAATGATGGAGGAAGGTCATTGGCTAATAAAGGCACTGCCCTGGCCCATTTTATTGGTTAGGAGATAGGTGGGAGGAGTAAACACAACAGAACGCTGGGAGGAAGAGGAAGTGAGCTCAGTCTCGACAGCTCTCCTCTAGGGAGCAGACGCCTCAGAGAGACGCCATGCCCAGCTCCCAGGATGAAGCTCCGACCCAGGATGGACTAGGCTAGAATCTTCCCGGTAAGCGCACCTTGGGGTGCCATACACAGATGATTAGAAATGGGCTAAATTAATGTGAGAATTAGCCTAGAAGAGAATGGGCCAAGCAGTGATTAAAAGAATACAGTGTCCGTGTAATTATTTCGGGGCATAAGCTAGCCGTGAGGGTGGCCGGGTGCCGGGGACGCAGCCCCGCCGCCCCTATTACTTCAAGTGGCCCCACAGTCAGGGCCGATTAACGGTGCCCACCTCCACTAACAGGTTAACAGGAGAAAGCCCTGCTAACCCTGCTCTTCCTCCCTTTCCGCTCAACAGATGTCTTAAGGGTGAAGATTCAGGCGTGAGCAGACCACTTAGGCCAACATCCTACATTTCCTTCCTATCTGGGATAGTTGCTGCTTTGAGAACACCTGCAGGGGGCAGCAGACCAGCAGACTGAGTCCAATCCTGTCTGCCGCTTGTCTTTGTAACGTCTGATTGTTCTCATTCATTTATGTGCTGCCCAAAGTCTAGGGCAGTTTTTAGATGTCTCTGTCACTATGCAGACCCAAGAGCCTAAAATGTTATCTGGCCTTTTGTGGAAAGAGCTTGACAATTCCTGCGCCAAGAGGGAACCCAGGACCCAGGAGGCTGGAAAACTCTAGAAAGGTCAGGAAGAGCTTTGTGGTAACGCATATTTGTAATTCCAGCACTCAGGAAGGTAGGAAGATAGAGAGCTTGAGGACAGCTGGGGCTAGCCTACCATAAATAAATAAATAAATAAACAAACAAACAAACCAAAAAAACCCCTGTATTTTCCCAGAACATATTAAAATATACACAAGAGAAACGAAAGTGTTTCCTATCACATTTTAAACTGTTGTGACAGTCTTTCAGGGAGAGAGAATTTCACATCAGCCGGCTCTTACCCTTCATCTCCTGAGGTGAGCTCTTTCTGCCCAAGTGTTCCTGGTCCCCATGTCCGGCCCTTCTTCTTTGGGAGCCTCTTGTCCTCCTCCTCCCCTTCCTCTTTTGGGACAACTGAGCTCCGGCCCCAGGTTTTACTGCTTTCACCTGGTGTCACTGTGAATAACAAAGGTTGAATGAGATAAGTCTCTCCAAAACTGGCAGATGGACCACACAGACACAGATACACGCAGACACACACACACATACAGACACACGCATACACAGATACACACACACACACACACACACTCATTTTTAAGCAAATACTACAGTAAAAATATAAACAGTCCGGGCCTGGCACATGCTAAAGCTGTGGCAAACTTTCTTAGGCCCTAGGCTTTAGAAGTACAGACAGAAGAAAGACAGTGAGGCCCAGCAGGGCAGACAGTATGGAGGTCCTCAAGGTGGGTACCAATCTGCATTTACATCATTCCAGTTTGCACATTGCTTTGCAATTCACTAAGGAGCTTCCTCTACCCATGAGCCCCTGTTGAAGGTGGAGAGACAGCAGTGAAGTTAACGGGGACAAGGAGCAGGAAGTCTGCCATGCACATGCACGTATGTACACACTGTTGAGGAAGATGGCAGAAGTTATGGCTGGAACAAGCCTGAATTAGTCAGTGGCTGAGCAGAGCGGGGGACAAGTGTCCCTGGTGTGTTCTGAAAACCTGTCTCACACTGGATGGCTCGAAGGCGAGGGATGATGGTGGGGCTAGCAGGAGGGCTCGATCGGCTGCTGAGGAGACTCTTCCTTTTATCCATGGTTGGGGAGGCTTGCACCGTGAACTTGTGCTGGAAATCTGCTTGGGAAGAGACAA
This sequence comes from Microtus oregoni, assembly GCF_018167655.1. NCBI lineage: Eukaryota > Metazoa > Chordata > Mammalia > Rodentia > Cricetidae > Microtus > Microtus oregoni. Next base: position 15,708,360 of record NW_024543068.1, on the reverse strand, counting down.
ATGTGTGCATTAGGATCGTCACACAGTCAGTTTCATTCAAGAATCTGATGTGTGCTGGCAGGCCTGAAGGGTAAGCCTTGGTTTTCTGAAAAGCTTTGTTTATCTGAGAAATGTTTTCTTCAGAGTCATCTTTTTCCCCCCAAAGGGACACATCACAGGATAAACACATAACAAAACGAACACACAGATGGCAGTCTTCATAAAGCTCTCATTTAATGGACACAGGTGGAGCAACTGCAAACTGAGAGTCGCTTCTCAGTGCACGTCACCTGATGGATTATTCTAGCAAATGTTATTTGAAAGTATGTTTCAGATGATCAGTCACCATCCATGTCCCTTTCAGGTGCCAAACAGGAAGCATTTGGTGCTGCTCCCAAGGTGCAGGCAGAGAGGGTATTAAAACCAGCCCATGGTGAGAATGCGGGAATTCAACAGAAATGAGGAGATGACTCTAATTCTCACACACCTCAAAGGCAGTTGTGATACTTTTGAAGAACACGAAACTTTCAGCTCTTAGGTTCTGAATTTCAGCCTCTTCATCTAACAGAAGCACTGGGGTCTGCCCACTAGGCTAAACTCTCCCTGCAGATGGGAATGATAGCTTCATATCTGCATTGCTAGTGTACAGCAGTGTCCTAGCACAGCCTAGAGGTTCCAGAGGTACCTAACTACTTGCAAAACCAAAAAACAAAACTGCAATAACAAAACAAAAACACAACCACAGCAGTGTACACTCCCATGAGCATATTCTCTCAATCCGATGACTTAATTCCCTTGGTCTGCATTTAAATCATCATTCCAAAGCTTAAACACCACCCAGAGCCCCTCGGACTATGCCATTTTTCTTTGCTTCCTTACAGTTCTAATAAACTTGCTACCCAAGGCCTTACAGACTTAGCACACAGAGAACTGTTTTAATCTATAGATATACTCACCTGCCCCCTTGGGCACATTACACTCCACCAAGACTCTAATCTAGTTTCCTACTCCTCTGCATTTCCCCCAGGTAACATTACCAAAGTGTACCTTTATGAATGTACTTCTGAGAAGCTATACATAAATCTTATAATATGAATTTTTACATTTTAGCCTAATGTTAAGTGCACTGAGGGCTAATTATGAAAAGAAACTTGAGATGAGCAGCTTTGCAGGATTAAGATATGTGCATACCCAGAATTCCCTCACCCTTCTCTAGCTTTTGCCTACAGTGAAGTGTGCTTTCGTGATCCGCCATGATTTGAACGGCTTGGGTCTAGTGTGTCTGTAATTGCTATAAGCTCTGCAGTCACTCACAATGAACAGTTCCCCAGGAAACCTGTCCTCCACTGGGCAAGACGGCCAGTTCCAACAGGTTTTACTGAGAGTCATGGTCTGTGCTTCAAGCACAGTCTAACTCCCACAAACCCCTGCCACACCCCCCCCCCACGACCCCCACTCTCTGGCTGCCACCCACCGGAGGGGAGGCTGATGCGGTTTCCATCCTTGAGCTTCAGTCGGCTCTTCCTGAACTTGCCCTTGCGTTTCTTCACCCGGGGCTTCTCCTGGCACAACTGGTGAATGATGATGTTGAGCTCTCGTTCCAGGATGTCAATCTCCCGCTCGGCCAGCTCCTGCTCCCTGCGTCGCAGCAGCTCCTCCTGGTTCTTCTGCTGGAGCGCAGCCCGGGTCAGCTCCTCCTCCCAGGTGCGGAGCTCCTACCGAAAGGAACCAGCAGGGAGAAGAGTGCATCTCAGGGAGTGAGACACCAGAGAGCCCAGGGGAGAGGGCGCTCAGCAGCTGGTGGTAACTGAACACATGCAAGCCCTAGTGAAAGGAAAGTGCAGCACAGCCATACTGAATACACTGAAGAGCCCTGTGAATACAGCCAGAGAGGCTACTGCCACGGAGCAAGCCTGGAGACCGGCTGCCCCTTCCTTGAACAATAGTGCCTCCTTATCCCTGGGGATCATGTCCAAGACCACAGGGAACACTTGAAACCACAGATTCTTCTTGTTTCCCACCTGGGCCGGTTCACCCCTCCTTAGGCAACCTGGTGGTCCCCCGCTCCCGGAAGGTCACCATATTGATGCAGAACTTAGTGCGGACACCCGATCGGCATAGCGCACTACAGCCCAGAACTCCTGGACTCAAGCGATCCTCCTGTCTCAGCCTCCCGAGTAGCTGGGACTACAGGCGTGCACCACCGCGCCCGGCTCTTCTCAACTCTGTATGTTCTATGTGTCTTCCTCTAAAATAAATACCTCCATCATAAAATTTAACCTATAAATTAGGCATCGTTAAGAGATTGGCAGCTAATATTAATAGAGTATAATGATAACAACATATTACACTAAAATCACCACTGTTACTACTCTTGTCCTTTGAAACCATTATTAAATAAAATCAGGGCTGGCTGAACTCAAAACGTCCATATCACAATAACCAACAAGAAACCCAAGATCACTGTGCTATCTAGCTAGGGCAGTGTGCAGTGTCAGGAGGATGATCGTTCCCAGGAAGGGCAGAGCAAAACTGGATTGTGACGCTTAGAAAAGAATGCGATTTAAAACAAGAAACTGTTTACCTCTGGAATGTTCTATTTAATACTCTGGACAGTGGTTGACAGTGGTAAATCAAGCCACAGAAAGCAAAACCACAAATGGGGTGGGGCAGGGAGGATTATTGTAACTACTTATTGACAATTTCCATGTTTCCTATTGGCGCGTGTCACTTATAGATTGTGTTATGATTTTATTAATCCAAAAACAGAGAGAGGTGGTCATGACTCGGTGATTCAGCAATCCAACAAAAGCTAATCTCTTTGAATCAGATCCAGAAATTATTTTTCAGTAATTTGCGTAGGGGGATACAATGGTATTGCAAAGAACACAGGGCTTAGAGTCAGATGGCCCACGGTCAAGGACCTGTTTCCTCACTTACTAGCTCCATGAAGGCGGAAGCCACCGGCCCTCAGCTGTGAGATGGAAACACCTGCCCCACATACCATGACACTAGCCGGACAAAGAGGTCTCATAAAACTTTTCAAGCGAAAACAAAGTGAGAAAAAAAATTAGATTCTATTATTACCACATTGCTATTTAGTTATTCATTTAGTCCCTGAAACCAAGTTTTAGCCTAGGCTAGTCTTGAAATCACTTGATAGCCCTGGCTGGTCTAGAACTTACAATGTATTACAGTTTGGTCTCAAACTTACAACCCTCCTTTCTCAGCCTCCTAAGGGCTGAGATTATAGGCATGTGCCAACTTATCACAACGCTATTAACTCCCCCAAATTTCCACAGTACAGAGTGAGCAGAAAAAAAAGGAAATTAGCCAAGACTATAACACAACCACCTTCAGGCCTCTGAATTCAGCCCCTTCCAGACAGCACAGGACATACAATTACACACAACCAGTCTCAGCCGTGTGGATACTGACTGCTAGGGTCATACCACAAGAAAAGAGAGGGGCCACTGGAGGAATGACCACCAAACCCAGAAGCAGACTCCAGCAAGCCAAGAGGTGCCAAAGTCCCCGAGATCATTTCAGCTTGGAACTCTTTCCATAAAAACACAAAAAATTCTAGTTTCAGGCTCCTATCCTCTTTCTGACTGACTCGAAAAGACAACAGCAAGATGTTCTACTAGCGACTTGAAGTGCTGATGTACCCCTCTATGAAACGGTCTTCCCTCTAGAAGTCCCCTGTGGAACCTGGATACCCTTCCAGAACTGTCCATTTTGAGGTGGCAGGAGGAAACACTTGCTGGCAGCTGCCCACAGCTGCTCCTGGGCTGTGGACAATCAAGCCGACCCCGAGGAGGCAGGTACTGGTGTTAGTGGTTGGATACACTGAGTCCACAACCCCCAGAAAGCATCTCTGCTAAGACAAGGCATGCCTTTTCTTCTTCTCTACCTTTTCTTTGGCCCTGAGTTGGTCAAACATTTCCTGAATCTCCTGTTTCCAGTCATCCTGCAGGCAGTGGAAGGAGTCCTTGGGCATCTCGAAGAAACCAGACTCTTCTATGGTCGTGAGCTGGTCCAGGATACTGGTGAAAGATGGACGTGAGTGGGGGTCAGGATTCCAGCAGTCTGAATGGAAGAAGGGAAAGTAGAGGTCAAAGGTGCTATGCTGTACACTCTGCTAAGTAAGCACATGGAAAGCGAGACAAAGCTTCTGGTGCCTGACACCGACGCTAGCTCACCACTTACAAGTGAATTGGGATAACTATGCCCCAATTTCCCACACATACACAAGTTACCAGCCCCAAGAAAAGCATCAAGGTGAGTCAGAAGAGTGAACTCCACCCAGTCGCTGCCTGGCCACCAGCACGGTAGGCCTTTCCCTCTGCAGTTTGCTTGGCTCTGCATTTCTCACAGAGTTATGTTTCTCTCAGTGATTTTAGAGTCCCTTTCTTCCCAGATGACCTTCCGGTCTACACACAAGAGCCTCGGGTCTGGGAACAAATGCCATTGTGGCTTACTTGGTATTACATAATAAGATACTGGAATGCAAGATAGCAGGTTTGAGTTACTAATTTCTATAGTCACTGCAGAAATGAACCTGCTTTGGCGGGGCGAGGGCGCTGTCTAGAAACAGCGCTCCCAACTCTTCCCCTGGGTGGCTAATATTTCTTCTCCCCTTCTGCAGCAGACCTCGTGGCATTAGGAAACATCATCTTCGTGCCGTGTAAAGAAGGTACACAGTCACCGATTTTCCTCGGGCTGGGAGTTACTTACCTTCCATGAGTTTGGCAAAGGGTTCTGGACATGTAGATGGGATAGGAAGGGCGAGTTTATTCATGGCCACTCCATAGGCCACTGCTAAGCCATCAATGCCTCGAAAGGGCACCTCGCCAGTCAGCAGTTCCCAAAGCAGCACTCCATAGCTGGGGAAAAAGAACAAGGCAGAAACTCTGTAAGAAATAACAGCTACTGGCTCACCAAAATAGCTACAAAGGTTTTTTTTTTTTTTTTTTTTGGTTTTTCGAGACAGGGTTTCTCTGTGGTTTTGGAGCCTGTCCTGGAACTAGCTCTTGTAGACCAGGCTGGTCTCGAACTCACAGAGATCCGCCTGCCTCTGCCTCCCGAGTGCTGGGATTAAAGACGTGCGCCATCACCGCCCGGCTGCTACAAAGGTTTTTTGCAGGCATCCCACGTCACCCTCAACGCATAGGAAGATGAATGAAATAGAAACACTAACATAAAGGGAAGTCACAAAGCCTACTAGATAGAAGTAAAGACTCTGGAGCCAGGTACACCTGGTTTAAAGTGTTGTTCCATCTCCTTGCCTATGAATCCACTGGGCAAATCACTACATTGTTCTGAGCCTCTAATCCCTCCTCTGTAGAGATCAAATAACATTATTAGTCTCACAAGGTGTCATAAAATCAAATGCATCTTTATGACCTTAAATAAATACTCAATGGCTACAGAAATTTTATTGTTTTAAAACAAGGTCTCACTATGTAGCTTAGCCTTGGCCTGGAACTCCTAATCCTCCTGTCTCAGCCTCCTGAGGGCTAGGATTATAGGCGTGCACCACTATGACAGACTGTTTAGAAGAGACTCTCCCAAACAGAACCTTTCTGTTTTTAGACAACTTCTGTCACAGATACAGTTTTTAAGCTTTAGAAAACCAATGAGCATCTATTTAACATGGGTTTTTTTGCTCCTGCAAAATATTTCTTTGGATATTATAACCACTAGGTTATACATATTTCTGACTCTAGCGCAGTGTAAGTAGGATCTTCACGGAAGCCTCTGTCTAGTTCTGGGGATAAAGTTCCACAGGGTAGACTGGGTCAGCAGGGCAGAGCAGCACAGTAGCTGTGAGAACTTCAGTGTCTCCTGACTTAGTAAGTTCACAGGAATGTGGAGACAGGCACAACGGAAGGATTAGTGGATAGATCCCCAACCAAAACCAGGCAAAACCACACAGCAGCACTCAGTCCTTCCAAGAATAAGTGAGGACAAGAAAATAAGGCTATGGACACCCAGAAGGCAGGCTCCACTTGCCACTCCAACCTCACACATATTATAACGCTCCTCAGTAGTGTGCAGCTGCCACAAAGGCCAATTAAACCATGATGATTATGATGGATCTAGAGGGATTTCTTGTTACTCTTGCATAGGATTCAGATTCAGTGCCATCACCTATATGGTGGCTAATAACCATCCTTAACTCCAGTTCCAGAGGATCCGACACCCCCTTCTCAATTCAATAGCACCAGGCATGCACATAGTACACACATATACATACATACATACAAAACATTCACACATATAAAATAAGTCTAACTTAAAATTTTTGTAAAGGCAAAATGATAATGAGGACAATTATCAACCCAGTATGCATTTATCAGAACACCTTGTTTGTTTAAAGGACCTTGCTACGTTGGCTGTTTCACACTTTCTATCCTGCCCCAGTCTTCCGAGTCCTAGGTTTACAGGTGTGTGCAACACACTAGACTCTTATTTTCCTTCATATTTTCAGCACATGCTAGACAAGTACTCTGACACTGTGCCCCTCCGCCAAACCTACCATACTTTGTTTTTTGTTTGTTGCTTCTTTGCTTGTTTTCTCTGTGTAGCCCTGGATTTTCCTGGAACTTGCTCTGTAGGCCAGGCTGGCCTCAGACTCAGAGATCTGCCTGCCTCTGCCTCCCGAGTACTGGGATTAAGGGCATGAGCCACCGTGCCCGGCGCCCTCATGACACTTTGTGTGTGCAGGTAGTATGGCATTTTACATACATGAATCTGTGGGAGGACGCAGGCAAGTGGGAGCACTACTTGGCAAGTGAAGAAAGTGAAGTCTTGGATGGGCTTAGTGGTTTCTACAAATGCCCAGCTCCAGATACTAAAAAACAGGGTAAAAGACATAGATCTTCCACACAGAAACTAGTAAGAGGCACAGAAAAAACAAAGTCAGGATAGGAGACAGAGATAAGCCACAACAGATATACGAGGGACAAAGAAACCCTTACATCAGATCAGTGTGGGAAAAGCAAAGGACCTTTGAGCTAATTCTTGATGGCTAAGTGAAAGAGGAAAGTCAGCGCTCCGAGCATAAGAAGGGGCAGCCGTGAAGACGACTGTGCACAGTTTGCTCACAATCACTCCCCATTGTCTAGCGTGACTCCAACAATGCAGCAGCCTATGTACCAGGGCCTACAAACGGCTCCTTGGGGTGGTCCAGCCATCCTGGCTTTACTCTGTTAAGACTTCCAGATACTGCCACTCTCGTTACAAATCTCGACAGGAAATGGCCAGTTGTAAGACTTGTCTCTACAGGAGTCAAATTTTAGTTGGCAGCTCATGAGAACATCAGATACTTAATCAAGTCTACCACGGCATCCTATGTTCTAACCGCTATGCAGTGTAGCTGTTTGTTTGCCGGTCTACGATTCCTAAAGAGTGGGAATACTACGAATAGCGTTTAATCCTTGAATTCTCAGGGCCTCTGGCTCAGGCATAGGTGTCTATAGACACAGAACTGCAGCTCTCACCTCTCAGCACAGGATCTTCTTTTTGCAATAGATGGTGACTATTACAGACAGCTGGTCAAAATACAGAGAAAGTGACTATGGGGTGTCCAACCCCAAGGGGCACATCTCCAGCACAACCCCTACACCTAAGACACACAGAAAATTGTGAAAGAAGAAGCAGAAAATTCTAAAGTCGGAGGGCCAGGACACCCGCTGCTAGATGGTACATTCTAAACATAGCAGGGAAGTCACTCAGGAGGCTGTGTGTGTATAAAACAATAATAATTTAAAAAGAGGTCATACATTTGAGGGGGAGGAGGAGGGACGGGGGAGGAGTGAAAATGATGTAACATAGTTCTTGTGTATGAAATTCTCAAAAAAAAAAAAAAGCCATATGAGTTGTTAGGCAGATGTGGGAATGAGTGCAAGCATGGTGGGTGTGCTACCACAACCCCTGAACACCATCAAGAATTACACTTCTAGGGCTGGAGAGATGGCTCAGCAGTTAAGAGCACAGACTGTTGTTCTAGAGGTCCTGAGTTCAGTTCCCAGCAACCATGTGGTGGTTCACAGCCATCTGTAATGAGATCTGGTGCCCTCTTCTGGCCTACAGGCAGGATACTGTATAAATAAATAAATAAATCTAAAAAAAAAAAACCGATTTTAATAAAAAAAAAAAAAAGAATTACACTTCTAGAGCTGAGGATGTGGCTCAGTGGTAGAGTATCTGTCTAGTATACAGACCACAGCTTCCAGCCTTAGCATGGAGACAGGGAATGAAGGAGGAACAGGATGGGGTGGGAAATAAAGAAAAACTAAACGTCTGCCAAACCTTGAGTATGACTTGTAGTCACACTTGGAAGCTTTTAGCAAGCAACCTCAAAGAGCCCTCAGCAGCCCTGGCCAGATTCCTAGGTTAGAGCTATTCCCACCCTCAGTTTAAATGCCCATTTTAGTATAAATACCCATTTCTACACACACACACACACATACACACACACACACACACAACAATTTTTAAACAAAAAACAATGACCATATACCCATTGACCCCTGTCCTCCATCCAGGCAAAGATGATTAGTGTCTGAGCCCTAAATACAGAGTGTTTCAAAGGCATAAGCATGCCTGGTTTGTGTCCTGGCATCCCTCCTCTGGTGGTTTCCCACTAGGCCTTCTAGGTAGCCTATGAAGAAGTCCAGGCCACCTGTAAGAAGGAGGGAGAAGTCAGGGTTCTACCCTCCGCAGCATCAGTGAGGGATGTCTACTCTATGGGGCTATCGCCTGTGAGCTGCTCCACCTGGAGGCTTAAGAGCTGAGGAGAGGGAGGATGGCACACAGTAAAAATTCAATAAATGACACTTGTAAAAGAATCACAAATCAGTTTAGAACCAGCTTTCTACAAGTTCATCCATGTCCATCCTCACTGGGACCCCTGCTGGATCTGAGCCGCGGTAGGCCAATCAATATGGAAGAGGTTGCTCAAAGCACAGGAACAAGAGTGCAGAGTTTGTGACATGCTTTAGTATCTAAGTGTGGCTGTATGGTGACATGTTTCCAGTATCTAAGTGTGGCTGTACAGTGACATGCTCCCAGTATCTAAGTGTTGCTGTATGGTGACATGCTCCCAGTATCTAAGTGTGGCTGTATGGTGACATGCTCCCAGTATCTAAGTGTTGCTGTATGGTGACATGTTTCCAGTATCTAAGTGTTGCTGTATGGTGACATGCTCCCAGTATCTAAGTGTTGCTGTATGGTGACATGCTCCCAGTATCTAAGCGTTGCTGTGTGAATAGCGATGAACAGGTATTTCCTCTGGTAAACATGAGAGATTGTCTGGAGTCATTCAGAGTATGCTTGAGGGGAGAGGGGTGAAGGCCCATATAAAGGAGTCAGTAGACCATATCTTCAAGAAACTCCCACAGCATAGGAGAATGCTGGGAAGAAGCAGGCATACTATGTTTCCATGCAGTCATCCAGACTGGAACAAGGGCTTATGTCCTAGGTAAATTTTTAAAAATTTACTTAATATTTTTTAATTAGGGGGAAGCATACGTACACTTGTGAGTGCAGGTGCCTCCAGAGTTCAGGAGAGCACTGGATCCTCTCCAGGTAGTTACTGGCAGTTGTAAGTTGTGTGCTGTAAACTAAACTTGGATCTTCTGCAAGAACAGTATGTACTTTTTTTGGGTAAGTTTTTCAAGACAGGGTTTTTCTATATAGATTTGGCCATCCTGGAACTAGCTCTGTAGACCAGGCTGGCCTCGAACTCACAGAGATGAGATCCATCCACCTCTGCTTCCCAAATGCTGGGACTAAAGGTGTGCTCCACTATGCCTGGCCAGTATGTACTGAGACATTTCTCCAGCCTCCCTGAGAACAATCTAAGCTAGAGTCACTGGTTGTGCTGGCTAGTTTTATGTCAACTTGACACAAGTTAGAATTATGTGCAGGAAGAAACCTCAATTGAGAAAATGCCTCCATAAGATCAGGTTATAGGGAAGCCTATAGGGCATTTCTTAACTAGTAACTGATGGGAAAGGGCCCAGCCCATTGTGGGTGGCGCCACCCCTGGGCAGGTGGTTCTGGGTTCTATATATAAGAAAGCAGACTGAGCAAGCCGTGAGGAGCAAGTCAGTAAGCAGCACTCCTCCATAGCTCCCGTATCAGTACCTGCCTCCAGGTTCCTTCCCTGTTTGAATTCCTGTCCTGGTTCCCTTCCACAATGGATAGTGTTGAGGAAGCATAAGCTGAACAAACCGATTCCTCTCCAAGTTGCTCTTTGCTTCATCGCAGCAAAAGAAACCCCATCTGAGATACTGGCAGACCATGTGACAATACTCAGGGTGTTTTCCCTGAAGATGTTTTCCGCTCATCTGCAGTTCACCGCTAAGCTGGTCCTGTTAGGGAACTGAACGATTTCACCGGATGCCTCTCACAACAGCTCCTGCAAGTGGCTTTCAACAGCAGTGATGTTAGGAATAAGGCTCAAATCCTGTATCATGGGGTTTGGGTAAAAGTTGAAAGAGTTTGGCCTATTCCCCCATGAAACACAATCCCCTGTAGTAGCCCTGTCCTTTACTGACTGTCACCATAAGACCCTCAGTTAGGTGTTCACACTCCCTTTCCACTAAGAACAGGCACAGAAGCTGGTGAGAGGCTATCCACATCACAGCAACAGAGTGACTGAGTAAAGAACAAACCCCGAGAGAAGTGAGACAGGAGAATAGCACGTTATCCTGTGAAGGGGTAAGGGAAAGAGAGAGCACCCAGTGGCTGGGACTAAGGGGTCCCTGTTCCTGAGAGAGCTTTAGCTGGACACACAGTAGCTGAAGGTGCGTTTGGTCTCTTCATAGCCAGCCAGATAAGAGAGCACAGGCAACGGGACACAGAGGGCTGTGTGCAAGAGAGCATAGGCAATGGGAGGAAGGGCTGAGTACAAGAGAGCGCAGGCAATGGGAGGAAGGGCTGAGTACAAGAGAGCGCAGGCAATGGGATGGACGGGCTGTGTACAAGAGAGCACAGACAATGGGAGGAGGGGCTGTGTACAAGAGAGCACAGACAATGGGACGGAGGGGCTATGTACAAGAGAGCACAGACAATTGGACGGAGGGGCTGTGTACAAGAGAGCGCAGGCAATGGGAGGAGGGGCTGTGTATAAGAGAGTGCAAGCAATGAAATAGAGGAGCTGTGTACAACACACAGATTATCTCCACATCAAAGGCAAGTCTCTGGCCATGGATAAGCTTGGCCTCCTTTCCTACAGACTATAACACAGAAGGAACCACAGCTCAGGCCAAACCATTGGGACAAGGACAGGAAGGGAACCTGGAGAACCTGGGTCTCACAGGGCACAGCTATCCTGCCAGCCTGGGACGCCTGAACTACTCCTTGAAGCAGAAATACACTTCGCTTATGTAAACTTCCATATCAATGGGTCTCCTTGCAATAATAGGTTAATTAATATATCAACAAGGATTAATTAGTATCAGTCTTACCACTTAACATTCCAAGTGTTAAGCCGCAACGAGACTGCTATTTTAGAGATCTATAGCAGTTGACTATCAGGCCAAATATTTTACAAAAAGAAAAACCACTCCCAAGTAGGTAGTTCACTCTGTAGCTAACATAGGGCCAGATGAGAATGGACATACAGAGTACTAAATAACTCTGAAAGAAATTAAACAAATCAGAAATCTCACATTTATGGACTGAAAAACACTATGTCTATGATGTCCATAGTCCCCCAAATAACTCACAGACTAAACACAATCCCTCTGAAAATCCTAGGTGATGGCACCTATAATCCCAGTACTTGGGGATACAAAAGCAGAAGTAGCAGGTATTCAAGGGCATTTTGCCTATATATCTAATCTGAAGTGAGCTGGAGCTATACAAGGCCACTCTTTAAAACAAAAATCACAATTGCTTATCTTACAAAATTAACAAAATGATACTAAGATTTATAAAGAACTGCAGTGGATTCAGAATGACCAAAACAATTCTGAAAAGGCAAAATTGGAGGGCACTCATATCCTAAACTTCAAAACTTACTACCAAGCTGCATATTAACGTGCAGACACAGACACGCTAACAGAACTGTGAACCCAGGAACAAGCCCTCACAGTTCTCCTGGGATGTTTCTGGTAGAGATGACCGAGTGTTTCAATGGGAAGGGAAGTCTCTTCAACGCGTGGTCCTGGCACAGTGAGCAGATATGAAAATATAAAGTTTGACCTCTGGTGCAGGACAATTGTCTATATTCTGTCAATTATGTTTTAAACAAACACTAATTGGCCAGTAGCCAGGCAGGAAGTATAGGCAGAACAACCAGACAGGAAGTAGAGGTGGGTCAATGAGAACAGGAAAATTCTGGAAAGAGGGAAGCTCCCTCTGCAGTCCTGACCAGACACAGAAGAAGCAAAATGTGACTACGTTGCTGAAAAAGGTACTGAGCCATGTGGCTAACACGATAAGAATAATGGGCTAATGTAAGTTATAAGAGTAAATAAGAAGCCTGAGCTGATGGGCCAATCAGTTAATGATTAATGTAGACCACTATATGATTTCTTTGGGACTTAACGACAGCTGGAACCAGGCAGAACAAGGACTGGGCAGGACAGAAACCTCCAACAAATGGTGCCCAACCAACAGGCCTCCACCTCATACCAAATGAAAATCAAGTCAACATGGATCAGAAGCCCCAGGGTAAGAACCAAGATTATAAAATTCTCAGAAGAAAACAGAGCTAGGAATCTTCACAGCCTTGGCTGAAAAAATGCTTCTTAGGATGACAACAAAGTCAGGCTGTAAGAAAAAATAAAGAAACACTTGGGCTTCAGAGTACACTACCAACAATTATCCAAAGGACATAGAATGGAAAAAAATTAAAACGTGTTAAAATACATGCAATAATAAACTATTTTAAAACTAAAAAAGAAACAACCCAAAAGACAAGCCAGTTTTTAACTGGCAAAAGAGTTGAACAGACACATCTCCTGAGAAGATACACAATGCCCAATGAACACAAGAGAGACTCAACTTTGAGAGTCATTCAGGAAATGCACATTAAAAATACTGTAAAGACTGAGAGAAACAATCAATAAATGGGATCTCCTGAAACTGAAAAGCAAGCCGATCGGTAGTGATGCATGCCTTTAATCCCAGCACTCGGGACACAGAGGCAGAAACAGGCAGATCTCTGTGAGTTCAAGGCCAGCCTGGTCTACAAGAGCTAGTTCCAGGACAGGCTCCAAAGCTACAGAGAAACCCTGTCTCAAAAAAAAAAAAAAAGAAAAAAAAAAAGAAAAAGAAAAAGAAACTGAAAAGCTTCTGCAAAGCAAAGGACACGGTCAACAAGACAAAACAACAGCCCACAGAATGGGAAAAGATCTTCACTAACCCCACATCAGACAGATATACAAATATATATATTGGTCATCAAAAGACCAAATAATCCAACTAAAATAAAATGAAGTACAAACCTAAACAGAGAACTCTCAACAGAGGAATCTAAAATGGCTGAAAGACACTTAAGGAAATGTTCAACATCCTTAATCATCAGAAAAATGCAAATCAAAACAATTCTGAGATTGCATCTTACACCTGTAAGAACAGCCAAGATCAAAAACATTGATGACAACTTATGCTGGAAAGGTTGTGGGGTAAAGGGAACACTTTTGCATTGCTGGTGGGAGTGCAAGCTGGTACAACCCCCTTGGATGTCAGTGTGGCAATTTCTCAGAAAATTAGGAAATCACCTACCTCAAGACCCAGTAATACCAGTTTTGTGTATATATCAAAAGGATACTCAATCGTGCCAAAAGGACATGTGCTCAACTATGTTCATAGCAGCACTGCTTGTCATAGCCAGAACGTGGAAACAACCTAAATGCCCCTCAACCAAAGAATGGATAAGGAAAATGTGGTACATTTACACAATGGAGTACTACACAGAAGAAAATAATAACGATATCTTGAAATTTGCAGGCAAATGGATGAGCTAAAAAACATTATTTTGAGTAAGGTAACCCAGCCCAGAAAGTCAATTATCATATGTACTCACTCATAAGTGGTTTTTAAACATAAAGAAAATAAGCCTACAAATCACAATCCTAGAGAACCTAGACAACTATGAGGACCCTAAGAGAAACATACATAGATCTAATCTACATGGGAAGTAGAAAAAGATAAGCTCTCTTAAGTAAATTGGGAGCTTGGGGACCTTGGGAGTGGGTTGAAGGGGAGGGGAGAGGCAGGGAGGAGAGCAGAGAAAAATGTAGAGCTCAATAAATATCAATAAAATAAAAAAAAATACAGTGAAGAGCCAGGCAGTGCTCTTATAATTCCAGTACAAGGGATGGAGAGGCAAGCCTGGCCTACAGAGTGAGTTCCAGGACAGCCAGGGCTACACAGGGAAACCCTGTCTCTAAAAACAAACAAACAAACAAACAAACAAAAAACCCAGTAAAATCCTGCTTCACAGACTAGGATGGCTATAACCATAACAACAGCACCAAGAGTAGATGCTTGAGATAGAGGAGTTAGTGGAGTGGACCAATGGCATTTAAACGGAGTATCTGTGCATGAAACAGTGCGCTAGGCCCTCAAAAAGTTAACACATATACTTAATGGTATGAAGGCACAGGCCCAAGTCAGCAGAAAACATGCAGTCACAACAGAATATGTGTGTCCATGTCCACGGCAGTCTTATTCATAACATCCCGAAAGAGAAAACTCACTCTCTATCACGTAATGAATGAACAAACATGGCCTGCCTATATCATGGAATACTAAAAAGCCATAAAAGGAATGAATGTCTAATGAAGCTACAACATGGCTGGACTTATGAACACGTTACATCTAAGAAGTGAGTGACAGAAGAACACGCATTGTGTGATTCCCCTGATGGGAAATGGTGATGAGGCTAATCCAGAGACAGCAACAGATCAGACGTGGAGGAAGTATGACAGGCAGAAGGCATGGGGTCTCTCTGAGGTTTAGAACAATCTGGGAAACAGCGATCACATTGGGTGGGATGGTGGCCCTAACAATATCTGTTGATGTTCTTGAACTTAGAATCTGTAAGTGGACGGGGGTCTCCTCTGGGATCTTTAGGATGGGGCCCTGCTGTACTTATTTCAAACTCTGGCCTCCAGAGCTATGAAAGAGCAAATCTCTGTGGCTTTAACTCATCTGGTGGGTGGAAACGTGGTACAGCGGCTTAGGAAGCAGGTAACAGTGGCAAGTGACGCTCAGTTTACTCATGTATTTAAGCTTGTTTAGGTTTCGTTGGATCTTTGTTGTTTTTATGAGACAGGGTCTCACCTATCCCAGGCTGGCCTCACCTATGATCCACCCACCTCCACCTCTGGAGTACTGGGATTACATACCCACACCACCACTCCCAGTTCTCTGGTGTTGGAGATCAAATCCAGGGTCCCGTGCACACTACTACTGTGCACACTCGTTTACCTACTGAACTGCATCCCAGTCTTGGAAGTCAGCTTTATAAACGTTAAAAAGTTCTGGCCTACATACTGTAAAGGGTGTGCTTTATGATCTATGAATATCTCAAGGCAGTTAAAGGAAATACATATATACAGAAGCACACACACATGCACACATGGTCACTGCCACATGCCAGGAAGCACTGATCCTAGACTGAGGTGCACTGATCACCCACAGTCTTTTCTTGTCTAGGACATCTATCTGATGGTAACTTATCCTTCCTCAATGGCAACATGATTTTTTAAAATTCTACGTCCTTGTGACCTCTTGGACTGACACTTGCTAATAGAGATTGCTAGCCATGTCTATTCTGTACTCCACAGCTCTTAGGGTCTGCTGCGGACTCATCTATTCCCATTTCTAGATAAATGTCCAACACACAGAGCCCTGTGTAAAAGAACAACTAGATAGCTGGAAGGGACCATTTCCAAGTCATCAAGTGACTCAGGAGCATACAGGGAGGACACCAGGTTAAGTCCACCCGGAGTCTCACAGTAGCAGCCGCTGAAGGCCAGCAACGTGGCAGGGCCAAAGTTCCTGCTTGGTGTAGGGTGACTTCCCACCCTTCAGTCAGAGACAGAAGTGCATGGTGCCCTGGACTCTGCTGCCCTTTCCTGAGGAGTGACCTACCACATGAAGTGCCTGCAGAGATGACGTAATTGCCGCAGCATCCCTTAGCAACCCAGAATTCAGTGGAGGTCCCTCTGAGAGGTCACATAGCCTGACTTGGGCTGCCCACAGGCCACACAGACCTGGGAACTTGGAGGCTGCACCTCTGGATCTTACCTCCACACGTCACTGCCTTTGGAAAACATGGAAGCACGGATGACCTCGGGTGCCATCCAAGCGTATGTCCCTGCCGCGCTCATCTTGGTGGTCCGGTGCCATTCCCGAGCCAGCCCAAAGTCAGTTATCTTCAGAATCTTGTTACTCAGATCTCCATTCTCCACTTTCTGCAGGATCAGAACTGACGAAGACAGCAACAAAAAGAGAATGGATAAGCCTGAATCGCAGGGTCTCTGCCATCCACCTGCCCCCTCCTGCAGGCGCCACTGTCCTGCCGTGGTGCCCTGGCGGCAGAAACACCATTTCACCACCACCCACAATACATTCATTCTGCACCATGGATTTTTGTTGGCATCCTCTCAAGTCTCCACAATGCAGGCATTCCAAGCTGAACATCCCTTATCCAAAAGCTATTTAGAGGTGAAATCTACAAAGGTTCTTGCAGATCTAAAAGGACCCCAAATTCTGAAACATACATTTGGGCTTAGGAGTATTCAGCCTGAACTGTCATCTTTGTGCCACAAGCCAGGGCTGGAGACCAGGCCCGACTTGAGAGGCTGCCCTCCTGCCGCAGAGTGTCAGGAGAACTGTGAAGTCACAAGGACCCGTCTGAGCAGCAGCCCCCTGGACTTCCTGCATCAAAGCACATCTAGATTATACCCACTCACAGGCCCTGGGACTGGAGATGCACGTTGGATTTTCAAAGTTTCAGATACAATGTCTAGACAGCATCTGTGACCCCCTCACAAGCCCATCCCACCTACCTTCTGACACGGCGACACTTACGTCATCCACAGAGCTCATGTTCAAGAACCATACCACTGAGTTACAAAATAAATACTGCAAAAAACCCATCCCCTACTCCACCCCCAAAATTTGTGTTTTAAATAAATTTGCCATTTTATGTTGGGCCATATTCATAGCTATCTTAGACACATGAGGCTCATATGCTTATGGGTGGGACACCACTGACACTCTGAAGAAAGCCTGTCTGTTGGACCCTGGAGATTTTCTCATAATCCAGGCAGGTCCCACACAACCAAGTGAGAAATGGCTAATGAACTGGGGAGGGTCAGAGGCACACACACACACACACATGATATCCTCAGTGAGCATGCTCAGGGAAGAGGAGCTGGTACAGGGATGACTCCAAAGCACTGCAGTGTGGGAGGCGGCTGGGCTCTCCTAGGACGGCAGCTGAAATAGCCACCTCACCCATATGTAGTCCCAGACATAAACGTAGCCCAATAGGAGACAGGCTAGCTAAAAATCACCCCAAACATAATGGACTAAGATGCCACACTTAGGGAGCTGTGCCGGTGCCTACAGGACAATCCTTCTGTCAAGTGGCATGGTTCAAAAGCTTTGTGTCAGCACAGCTTCTTTAGCTGGACACAGCCTTGCCTGAATCTGAGTATGTGGAAGTTCAGAGCAAGAAGGAAGGTTCCCTCTTTACCCTGTGAAGAAGAAACCGGCTGGAGACAGTGTAGCAACTAAATTTTAAAAGGGAATTCATCAGCTAGGCCCAGGAAAACAGTAAAAATGATACAAGTTAGCTCTCAGCCCAGTGTACCAAGCTGGCTTAGAGGTTTCCTATTCTCCTCCAAGAACTGCAGGGCTTCTGAAGTCGGCTGTACAGAGATGTCTTACTCTCACTGCAGACCCTGACAGCAAAGACCCTTCCATAGCTAAAGAACAGAGTCTAGGAGTGCAATACTTGGGTCAACTTGAAGGATAGGAGGAGGTGCTTCAAGACAGCCACAGCCCTCTTCTCTACCCCTACTCCAGTCCACTGAACTGTCACATCTTGAAGGGCTATGGGCCAAGGAGCTCCAGGTCGGATGTGCTTCCCAGGAAAGCAGCAGTATGGCGGATTACCAGTAGCTGCAGAGCTGGAGGCTGAAAAGAAAACAACCCCACCCTAGACCTAATGGACTAAGCCTCCCTCTCCTCCTCCACACCCTCTCTACTCCAGACACATTCCTTCCCATCCTAGCTTCCCCCACCCAGGAGCTTGAGCAGACACAAAACAAGAGAAGAAAAAAACTTCCTCTCCACATTTAGTGGTTAAAACAACAACAAAACAAAACAAAAAAACAAAACAGACCTTCCAGAATCTTCCCAGGCAAAAAAAAAAAAAAAGAGAGAGAGAGGAAAGCAGACATTCAAAAGCCAGGCAAGTGACACTAAGGGAATTTCCCAAGCCCATTCCAGAGGCCACTGGCCACCAACTATCCTCAAAGCAGCTCAGATACAAGAAACTCAGAGAGAGTGCCTCCCCTACACACAGAGAGTAAGGTCCAGTCACCCAGAGCCCTAAGTGGCAGGGATAGGGTATACTAGGGAGAGAGATGACATTTGATATTAGTCTATCTGAGGGCTTAAATGAGATGCAAGATTGACAGGGCAGGAATCAGCCACGGATTGTCTTTCTGCGTGGAGTAGTCCAGCTACCTACAAGTCAGTTCCACTTACTCAGCACTGCCCACGCACCTCATACTCAGCTGACCACACACTCACACTGTTTGGACTCTATGGCCTAGGGTCCTACCGTCATCCACAGACAGGGACTATAATCTGAGACCGGTCTGCCGCTCAGCAGGCAGTGGCAGGCCACTGGCTCCCACGTACTTAGTTAACTCAGCACCAGCGCGTGTACACCTCACATGCTGATGGACACCTGTTAGCTGAGGTGAAATATGAGAGATGAAATCAAGCAGTGTACAGCCAAGCATCCAGTGGAGTGCCGCTCACCTTCAGCATTGACAGCTGCCACCTCTATCTGTTCTATTTTCACTGCCCCAAAGGAAGTCCTGCAAGCACTATGCAGATATTCCCCATTCGCCTCTCCTCCCATGAGGAACCACCGATCTGCTTTTGACGTACCCACTGTGAAAAGTTCATGAAATAGAATGCTGTCTTATTTTACTTACCGTTTTCAAGGTTGGTCACACTATAGCTTAACAATACTCCACTGTAATAAATTCCTGCGATGTATGTAAATAGGACAGCTGCTCATTTGGGATCACGTGCTGAGTAACTGAACATGGCTGCCTACTAACATCTGAGTTCTCTAGTCATCTCTAAGATGCAGGGGATGACTCTCTCTGTTTCATCCATTTGAAAGAGAAGTGAAAAGATTAGGCCAGCTGTGTCCAGTTGATGAGGGTTGGGGACAGGGACAGAATTCACACCTCTCACTTCCCAGCCTTGTCCTTCACCTCTGTGCCAGGTGATCCAGAGACAGAGAGAAATTCTGTCTTTAAGGTTTAACTCAATTTCCTCAATGCTATGGCTGACTGACTACTCATCTCTTCTGCTATCCCACTGCTACTTCCTCAGCAGCCAAAACCAACTGTACAAAATTCAACTACCCCCTGCTGAGGCATGGTAAGTGCCTATCATCTTTTTCTCTAGAATGCCATGGAATGTGACTCCCAGAGGGTAAAAGCTTCATTCTCGTCTAGAATCCATGATATCCTGCTCCAGGAACCACAGGGCCAGGCTCTTGGCAAGAACTCCCTCCTGCCTGGCCAGTTACTGGCTGAGAAGTACCTGTGCATTTTCTCTGACTATTGCTTACCCTTGTGAATGTTGAAACGTACTGGGGGATGATTATGCAGAAGGGAGCAGAGTCAGAGAAAGTAACGCCTCAGCCAGGGGCCCCCAGTAACCAGCATATCTTGATGCAATGAGAGGTGTGGGTTAAAGAAGAAGGGATAATTTGGAGATACGGCCTGCAATGTCTGCGCCAGTTACTTCGGCACCCTCTGGCCAAGACACCTGACAGAATCAACCTAAGGAGGAAAAATATTCTCAGGTTCTCTGTTTCAGAGGACCTCAGACCACCACAGTGGTGAGGGCACGGTGCTCACTGCGGAGCACTGAGTGGTAGTGAGTTGCCATGTCACAGTCTGAGCTACAACTTTTTCAAATCCTGCCCTTTGCGACTTACTTCTGACAGCGGGCCTTCATGTCCCAAAGGCTCAACCACTACCTATTAGTTTGGCAATGGGCTTTATGGACTAGTTCTCCAGCCTTAAAAATAAAAAATTATATTTATTTGTGTGTGCACGTGTACATGCGTGTGTGCATGCATGCATGTGTGTGTTTGTATGTGTAGAAACACTCATGCTATAGCATGCGAGTACAAGTTGCAGGTCTGCTGCAGGGATCAAACTCAAGCCCCTTCAAACTCTAAGCCGCCCAATTTCCTTCTCTTTCCTCATCTACTTTTTAAAATATTCTTTGCTCTTCTTTTCTTTCTGAGCTACGTCACACTGACTTCCTGGTCCTTCAATTGAGCTTTTATTCCCCATCATGGTTTTCTAAATCGGAAAAGTTCTTTCTCATTTTCTCATTTGTTTCTGGAATGAGAAGTACAAACGCCCCTTCCTGGGTGGCAGGGGCTTCTGTATGATGGGTCTAACGTTTCCTCTCTGCCTTTTTGTTTGTTTTCTACCACTGTAGTTTCTCGAAGGGTTTTTCCAGCCTCTGCTTTAATCTCTGGAGGACTTTGCTGAGTCAGACTCATCCTGGGCTCTCTGATGCGACTCAGCACATAGTTGTGCTTGTCTTCAAAAGGGCGCACACACTGAAACATTTACACAGGAACTGATGGGGTGTTGGTGATTTCCTTCAAAATAATAATAGGTGGGAATGAGTGGGGTGACAGATGGAAGAAGAGCTATGAGGCTGAGTACATTCTCTTCACAAGGGCACAAGTCTTCCTTAGGAAGAGGAAGAAACAGGGAGAGGGAGGAGAGAGGAAGAGAGGGTGGGCGGGAGGGAGACAAATCAGAGTGTCAATATCTCTTTTACCTAAAGGAGAACTCCCCAGAGCCATAGCAAGACAGGAAAAGAAAACAGCAACAGACATGGACCCAAGGATAGCGGGTCCCAGCTCCAGCCCTGCGACATCCTCCCAGGACTCCATTTCTCTATCTCTGACACTCTCGAAGCCTGCAATTCCCTGAACGCGCGCGTCATCAGTCTCCCAGAACTCAGACAAGCTCTGCCAACTGTCATGAGATAAGAAGGGTAAAACTCACAGTTAAGGGGGAGTTAGGGGATGATTCTGCCCCAGAGGCCTTCGGGGTGTCCATGGTGACATTTGAGAGATTTCATTCCTGCACTACAATGCCTCCAAGGAAGAAGAAGAACAATCCAGAACCCCAGCCACAGCCAGAAGCCGCGAGTGCCCACAGAGCAGCTGCTAACATGAAGCAGCCCCTCTGCGCTGACTCAGCAAGCGCCCAACAGGAGAGCCTGGCCAGGGACCACTAGCAGGCACAAAAGTACAGTCAGGGCATATCCCCCAGCCTCTCCCAGTCTGGCCCTCTGCCCACTCTATCCCTTCAGGCATAGCCAAGGGAGAGCAGACTTGCTTACTTGGCAAATGATTCACTGCCTAGACTCCCTGACTCCAGGCTTCGGCAGAGGTGTGGTGCTGCCTGAGCATGGCAGGGAGATGCCAGCAATCGCTGGGGCCCTGGCTGGGTTCACGCTGTCAGCAGAGTCTCACTGAGTTCCACCTGCACAGCCAACAGAGCTGGGCTTCCCCACAAGCATCCAAACCTACAGAGGAGTGGAGAAAATGGAGACTCAGGGCACTAAAGACCTTGCCCCTCTTCGGAGAAAAGAGGAAATCAAAACGAACAGACAAGTGTACAGCCAAGAAAACTTAATGCAATGGCCTTTCTCTGGGTCTCAGATAAAGCAAAGGTGAACCACAATGGCCTCTCCTGCATGAACCATGAGGTACTCGATAAATGTGTGTCCTCACTGAGTGTGAGTGTGTGTGTGTGTGTGTGTGTGTGTGTGTGTGTATCAAGCAAACACAGAATGTTTCTCTTAAGTTTCTTCAGGACTATAAGTACTTGTTCTAGGCCTCCATCAGTCACCTAAGAAGCTATACTAATGATTTCTAACTTTTAAAACTATGTCCTTTCTGCTTTAGAAAATGTCTTTACAGTGCTACTTAGTGTCCACTAACTTAGAAGAGAAAACGTAGGCACAGCTGATAATTATGGAGGCCTTAGAGCCCGGTTCTGTACTAAGTGATTTACACCCATCATCATCTTTAATCTTCTCAACAGGAAGGCAGGTGTATTGCTAAGCCTACTGTCAAATATGGAGCCTGGAATCCACATAGGCTGGTTCACAAGAAAAGCAGAAGCCAGACATCACTGAG
Source organism: Microtus oregoni (assembly GCF_018167655.1). Lineage (NCBI taxonomy): Eukaryota > Metazoa > Chordata > Mammalia > Rodentia > Cricetidae > Microtus > Microtus oregoni. The sequence continues at coordinate 15,685,910 of NW_024543068.1, read as the reverse complement.
TCCTCAATCAAGGCTCCAGACCACTGTGCTATAGTGGGCAGCCCTAAGAGAACACTTAAAGGGAATTTACATTTCATCAACACACCACCACCTATGCACATTTGAAAACAAGAAGCAGAAATAGCCATGCTTTGTATAGAAACATCCAGCTGCTCCCTTTGGGGGAAACCATTCATTTCAATGGTTTAACAGAAATTAGGTAAACAGAAGGCAGCACATTCCAGCCTCTAAGACAGCTGCCTAATGCTTTTCCCACCTATGCAGATATCCAACTCCAGGGGTGCTAACAAATGAGAGAGATCTCTAAGTAAGGGTTAAAGCAGAAGGTTAGAGTCAGCAGTGAGAGAAGCCAAACTGAAAACAAAGCAGAAACAGACTGCGGCACTAGCGATCCTGGCAGCCTGTCACGGAAGGACTGGGATTAATGACAGGAAGAGCCTGAAAGCTGTGACCCATTGCTGGTCAGTTGTTCTCTCTCCCCACACTGTAACAGGATCCACCTAGACACAGTTCCAGAAGGCCATGGTGACTTACAACATAACCCAGTCTCCTTGTCCCAAGGACAGCCGGTTAAGTGATGAGTGGCTAGCCGCTCAGGGCCTCTGGCCCCAGCCCTCATCCATCCCTACACTGTGTGGCCTGGACGGCAGCTCCCATCAAGGACCATCAAGCCAGGACCACACCCCGAGCTGGCAGAGTTGTGAACGGAACAGAGATGCTGCACCAGCCCTGTTAGCTTTCTACTGCTGTGATAAACACGGGGAGCAAAGGGTTGGTTTCATCATACAGCTCACAGCCCCTGATAAGGAAAGTCAGTTTCTAGAGGCAGAAACCGAAGCAGAGGCCATGGAGGGGTGCTCCTTACTGGATTCTCATGACTTACTCAACCTGCTTTCTTATGCAACCCAGGACCACCAGCCCGGGGTGGCACCACCCGTATGGTCAGCCCCTCTACAGGCCAATCTGATGGAAGAGTTTTCTCAGCTGACATTCCCTCTTCTAAAGTGACTCCAGCTCATGTCACGTTGACAAAAACGCTAGGCACAAAAGAAGCGTGGCCGGCTGTCTACATGTGTATCTCCACTCTGGTCTTCAGAGCTTCCACCGGAATATCCCCTTAGGTTCTGCACGCAGCACCACAGCCTACAGCTTCAAACTCTGCCACACTGCTCCACAGAGTTCCAAACAGTCGGGCTCATCACGGTGACAGCTCCGTTTCTCGGGACCATCTTGTGCGTCATTACTTTTCTCATTGCTGCATCAGAACACTGGACAGAAACAACTTCAGAGGAGAAGGTTTACTCTGGCTCGTGGCTGGGGGATGCAGTCCATCACAGTGGGAGGACAAGGCATGGGTTACATAGGATCAGCACTCAGGAAGTGCAGAGCTGGGGCAGGAGCCAGGAGTAGGCTATAACCCTCTAGCCCCAAACCCACGGTCCAGTTTCTGCCATTTACACTCCACGTCCAAAAGGCTCCACAGTCTCCCCAAACCGCACCACCAGCTGAGGACCAAGTGTGCAAACGCATGAGCCCGCGAGGGTCATTTCACATCCAAACCACAACAGACATGGGTTAAAACCCCGTGTCTAAACAGGGGGAACATCCCAGGGAACCAGATCTCAGAACAGAGATCTGCAGAGCCCCTCTGTGCTGCTGTGAAAGGAACCAACCTGAAACATATGCTTCAGCTGTGCACTTATTAAAGTATTGTGTCACATTCTATAATAAGTTTTGATAAGAACCTTTTTACATGGAAAAAAGTCTGCACATTGAAAACCCGTGTGAATCAGATACCACGCTAAGCACCACGCTAAGAAGAAATTGAACTAGGACTCATAAAGATGTTCAGCTGGCCAGGAAGTCAGAGACCTTTGCTGTCTATTGTAAGCCACACATATGCTTCGGTCCTCCATCTTTCCCTCTGCTTTTGCTTATGCAGATCCCATGTACCCCTGGCCGGCCTTTAACTCACTATGTAGCCCAGGATGGCCTTGATCTTATATGTCTGCCTCTGTTTCCAGAGTACTGGGATTCCAGGCATGCATCGCTAAGCTCAGTTTCTCTCATCCTTTTTTTCTCCTCTTCTTCTTCTTCTTCTTCTTCTTCTTCTTCTTCTTCTTCTCCTCCTCCTCCTCCTTCCTTTTTCCTCTTCTTCTTCTTCTTTTTTTAAGAAGGCCATTCACTGTTAACCAGCCAACACAAGCTAGCCTTTAATGCCTCAGCCCATGAAATCCTCCTGCCTCAGACTCCCAATAGATGGGAATACAGGTGCATGCCACTAGATCTGGCACAATTCTGTTTTGCCTTAAAGAGATTTTGTAGCATTGTACTTTACATCTAATTAGATGGTGTTAGCAATGTGAAAGGGATACCTAAGCAACAGAGACCTGTTTCATCTTTTTAAGCTAGATCATCCGCGTGTTACTTAAAATTCTGTTTAGTGTGCACAAGGCCCTGAGTTCATCCCCAACACAGCAACAACAAAGATTATGTTCAAAAGATATAGCAGGGGCTGGGGACACAGCTCAGTGAGTGAACGCACTTCCCATGAAAGTCTGAGAGCCTGAGTCTCAATGCCCAGAACTCAAGCAAAGGCAAAGTACATAGTGTGAGCGTGCGTAATCCTAGTGTTCCTATGGGAGGACAGGAGGCAGAGCCAGGACGACCCCTAGCAGCCACAGGACAGCTGACCTGGCCCACACAGCAGGAAAACAACCAAGAGACCCTGTCTCAAAAAAGGTGGACGGTGAAGACTGACACCTGAGGTTATCCTCGGACACATACATGTGCGGCATGACATGTATGTGCCTGATTCATTCACTCATACAAATGCAACACACATTTATACTCACACATTCTACACACACACAAGATAGAGTAGGCAATTTAGTACTATCTGTAGCTACATTATAATAAAAAGTAGCATGCCAGAATAAATAGTTCAACTTAAATTTTAAGGCTTCTGTCTTCTGTCACATATAAAAATCACTTGACAGACATCTATCAAAATGCTAACACTGGGGAATCTGTGTAACAGGAGTCCAGGTGACAAGTTTTCTTTATGTTCATCCATACTGTCAAACTCATCACATTTCTGCATAGACTCGCATTATTATCAAAATTTAAGTCACTTGGGAGGAGACAAGGGAGAGGGAACTGGAATGGGCATGCAAAAAAATTAATTAATTTTTAAAATTAGGTCACTTAATAGCAGCGGCTACAATTTCTTTCATGCCTTCTCTTTCTCTGGTGCGGTATGGAAATTCCACACACATTCCACATGACCCACTCTTTCTGGCATCCCTGCAAGCTGCGTACCATTCCCATTTTACCCATGAGAAAGCTGGGGCTCAAAGCTAAGTGACTTTTCTACATCGAAGACGAAAAGGCAGGCCTGGAACGTCACCCTGGCTTCTCCGTCTAGCTCCCCTACCACCCCACACAAGCTGGACGTCAAGCAGTTATGTCTTCACAATACCCTGTTTCTCCTCAGCACTGGAACCTCATCTTCTTGTCATGGGGCAGTCTCAGATTATAGAAAATTGGGCAGGAACCTCCTCTAATTCAGTGGTTCTCAACCTTCCTAATGCTGCAACCCTTTAATACAGTTCCTCATGTTGTGGTGACTCCCAGCCATAAAATTATTATTCATTGCCATTTTATAACTACAACTTTGCTACTGTTATGAATTGTAATGTAAATATCTGATATGTGGGATATCTGATATGTGACCCCCTAGGGGGTCACGACCCACAGGTTGAGAGTCGCTGTTCTAGCCTAGTGCTGACATCTCTGTTAGTCACACCAGCTCTGCAGGTGGCTTTCTGGATAGCACTGCCCAGGGGACAGGTGTTTCTCAATGACAAGACAAAGGAAGAAAACCTGTGTTTAGAAGAAGAAAGAATTAACAGTCGCTACCAAAGCCATCACCAAGTCTACTTCTACCCTCAAGTGCACTTCCCACTGGAACCCTGGGGACTTAGCCTAAAAGCAAACGACTTGAGTACTATCCTGTGGCAGCCTTGTCTACCTAGGTTAGAAGCAGGTGTCTGGGACTCTCATGAGCATGAAAGATCAAACCAGGGCACTCTAGCCACACGTGGTGGTAAAGCTTGCTGGCGGACGTTTCTCCTGTTATCCAGGCACAACTCAGGACAAACATGTGCCAAAAGCACCAGGCTCAAGACAGTACATCAGCTTGAGAGTTGGGGTAACAGTGCCGAAAGGCAGGGCAAACAACCTTCTGACACCAGGTGTGCAGTCAGTAGAGAAGATCTGCGTTCTGCTGTGAGCGGTGGGGCCAGACCCTGCAAGACATGCTCAATCTGGGAAACCCAGGCAAACCCTCAGAACAGCAGTGTTGTGACGGCTGCCAAATGCACGGAAAAGAACGAACAAAGCAGAGGACTCGAACGACCTGCTTTCCCCACGAGAATGTGACTCTCGTGATGGGACTGGGCAGCCTGCAGGCCCAACACAACACCATCAATCCAGGATCTCCTGTCTTGACTTCCAGAACCTGAACCTTCTCCTACCAGCTTATCAGACCTTAGGCTATGAGAACTACCAGACAGGACTAACCCATCTCTCATTTCCTGCCAACCTCTCAGGCCCTGTGGCTTCCAAGATCCACTGCCCTTCACCTGTGACAAGTCACCCTCAAATTACCTATTCTCTTTTCTAAGATGCCGCATCTTACCCAGTGACTCTGCCCAGGACAGCAGGAAGGGCCTCGGAGAGTGGTGACTCACACACAGCACAAGGCAAAGAGCAGGCATCCGGCTCAGACTTCAGGACTCCAGCCCCACTGCGCACCAGCAGCCTCAGCCAACCCCAAGAGAAACTCACTGCTCATTCCCCCAGAGAGGTTCCATCTGTCAACTCCAAAAGGCAGAAGGGACATGTGGCTAGCTGTGGTCCCTACGAGTACACCAAAGCTCATGCTGACCTCTAGGCTCCCTCAGTATCACAAGTACCTGTTCCACACTTCAGAGTCCATGCTAGCCTCCTAGCCCTTCTCACTCCGTCCAGCTCACGGGCTTCCCTCTACACAGCTACTCATTCTCTTTACAACCCTACTATTTCAGCTTATACCCTCACTCCCTCTTTCTCTCTCTCCCTCCCTCTCTTTCTCTCTTTCTGTTCTCTCTTTCATAGCTGCAATAAAAATACCATGCCATCAGTCGACACACCATTCACAAGAAGTGGATTTCCTTACTCCATCCTGTTAGGTCACAGAAACCCAGGACAAATGGCTGAGGTATGTACCTAGTAATATATCAAAGCTGATGCTAGCAAGCTCTCCCAGACTCCTACCCTAAACCTCTCCCTCCTAGGGCCTGGGCTTCTGCTTCCCTTCCTCCAGTCCAATCCCTGTATAGCTCAGCCATTTTGGCTATGCCCTCTCTTGGCCTCTGAGCCCTGGGCCACCTCTCTTGGCTATTCTCTTGCTCTCCCTCCCCACCTCTCTTCTCATGGTCCAGTTTAGTCTGCCAGCCATACTCAGCCTGGGCTCTTCTGACTGCTTTCTCCCTTATGTCTACAATAAAAACCTTCTCCATACTTTAGGAGTAGCCGCATCCTTCCTTCTTATTTCACTTTTTCATTCATATCCCAGCCCAAGGTTGTCCTAGTCACCCATACTTTTTTTTTTGATTATACAGCACTTTTTGATCATGTTTTTTCTCCCTTCTGAGATGTCTTCATCAAACCCCTCCCCTCAAGGCTTAGGTTCCATGCTGAAAAGGAAGCAGAAAGATTGTAAGAGCTAGAGGAGGCAGATGACTTCAGTGACCCATTCTTATGCCTACAGAAGTGATCGGGTTGGCTGTGTAGAGCCCTGAAGCACAAGACACTCCCTCTGCCCAGGGAGTCACCTGCCTAGCACACTGACCCTTAACACACTGAGCTTTGTCCTCGGAAGGCAATGAGCAGAAAGAACATCAAGGCCCCACCCTGCCTAACTGCAGTGTCCACTTGGCTCTCTGGGCAGGAGTCACAACAATAACCACAGCAGCGCTATTTCTTGCATCTTCTTAGATCCCAGGTGCCGTTTAAGAACTTCACATCCACACTGCCTCACCCACTCCTTTTAGCAACCCTGCAACCCGCATGGCACCACCAGTTTACCCATGAGAAAACTGGGGCTTGAAGGGCTCTGGGGTTAGCTAAAGCCTCTAAAATATAGTCCCTATCCAAGATCAGCACTAGAACCAGGAGAAAAATCCAGGCTGTTACTCCAAGAAATCAAGGTTCCTCCCAGACAGTACTCATAGTTGAGAATTCACAGATCTTGGCAAGCCAAAGAGCAGCTGCTCTGGTCACTGAAAGGTCAGCAGTCAGCACAGGGAGAGGAGGTGAGAGGGACCTACAGGTGATCCACACAGGAGGGAACGGCCCCTATTCCCTATTCTCACAACCCCACCCCCTTCACACTGTCTGTAAGTTACATCCCCGCCATCACTACTATTTACTGAGCACTTACTCCATGTCAAGTATCTTTACATAATTTCCTCCTGCGGACACTGTGAGAGAAATGCCTCCTGCTCTGTATTTGCAGGTGAAGCAGCGGCCGTTATCCCCAAAGTTTCATGAAGAGGAAGTTGTGAAGTGGGGTGCTTTGTTCCTCCCAAGACATCTCTCTATCTCATCTGCTCACCGTGTTTGAGCATAACGGTGGAAGGTTCTGGGGAGACAAAAACACAGAGGGAGAAGTGCCCGGGAGGAAGACAGAGCCCCTTCCGGAGCTATAAGGATGGGGCTTGCTCCAGGGAGGAGAACCATGAGAAAGCCACTCTCAGCTTTTAGAGAGAATCATGAGATTCCAGCCCAAAGGGTAAGCTGAGTGTGAAGACATCCAGGAAGCAGTCCCTTGTAGCTGGGGAGGAACGTTAATGGAGAAGAGAGGCCGAGCCAGGGGGTGCAGACCTGTAATCCCAGCTACTCAGGAGGCTGGGGTAGGAGAACCACAAACTCAAGACCAGCTGGGATAACTTAGCCTGTGTCAAAATGAAAAGAGGCAAGCAGGCTGGGGAAATAGTTCAGTGGTTGAGTATGCGAAGCCCTAGGTTCGATCCTTCCAGAGAGTAGGGGTGGAGTGCAGTGAAGGACGGGAGCAGGACTAGAACAGCAGGAGGTTTTAGGCAGGGAAGATGTGATAAGATCTGAGTTTCAGTGGAACCACCATGGGAGCAACTGAAAGAGCAATAGACGGGCAGGAAGGGCACAGTAAACAGCCAACAACTGTCCGGAGGGAAGACTATTGGAATGGATATCATCATTGTTGCTTTGACTGGATTCAGAATCACCTCAGGGTGTTTGGATTCTATAGAGGTTTAACTGAGGAGGAAGACAGAACCATTCCATAGGCTGGAGAGTACTAGACTAGACAAAAAGGCAACTCTTGCTGTCACACCTTCCTCAACGTGAACCAAAAGCAGTCTGTGCTTCCTTCCTGCCATCGCTTCTGTCAGTCATTTGTCTCAGCGATGAGGAAACAACTAATAAAATGGTTGATGCCAACTACTGGTTGGGAACACAACTAAGAGGAGAAAGAGATAGTAACTAATTCATATACAGAGACCAAGCTTCTCCCCCACCCCCAGAAGACCCAGTCTGGGACTCAGGGTATCCAGAAAGGCAAGTTACTTCACAGGACCAGGACACTGGGGCTTCAGTTCAAATACTCAAGGGTTTCAGGTTCCATCCTTCCCAGCTCAAATCTGGTATGTACCAGAGAGAGAGAGAGAGAGAGAGAGAGAGAGAGAGAGAGAGATATCAAAGAAAGCATCCACCTTCATCGTGTGCCACACCTGTGGTTGCTACATGATTCAACAGCCTTTCTGAGTTGGAGGTCAGGAGACAAGACAGGGAACTGACATATTTATAGGTCGCAATTCATCAGTCTTGAAAAGTGACGCTGGCCAGCCCCAGCTTCCCCTGGGGACTTCACTTTCATCTCTTCCCTGGCCACTGTACCCCTTCCCAGGGCTCCCATACTGCTGAGAAAAGGCTGCTTTGTGGTTCAAATAGAAATAGGTGCCAGCGCTCAGCTAAGCCTCCCGACACGCACCTCCTCTCTCACACATCCTAAAATATAACTGCTTCAAAGATGTCAATTTAGACATTGACAGTCATGGCCATTTTGTGTGAATTAAGCCCAGATAACACAGCTGGGGCTTCATCCCTAAGACCAGTGAGACACAGACACCACTAGGGAGAAACAGAAAAATCAGAAGCAGGTTTTTCAGGCAACCACTGTCTTAAAGGGGGGGAAAAATCATGTCAAACATCTTCCTATCCTGCTTCCTTCTCCCACCTTACCAGCTCAGACTGACCAGGGGCAGTCCATCTCTCCAGGTCTGGACATACCCAGCTATAAATAGGGTAAGAATAACCAGGAAAGAGGAAGTAGACTGGACCCTCGATGGTTTTGTCAACATGTTCCTCTTTCCTGACATGATAACACACTGTGTGGCTGCTGCAGAGACTCCCCAGGATCTCCAAGCCGGGCCCCCTTAGTGAGCACCGAGGAATGCATTTCGTGTTCACACGCATCTCCCACCTCCTGTGCTTTTCTCAGGTGTGACCGTGACAGCTTTGCTGAGGTGGGTGTGTCTTCTCCACTGGCCTCTGCTTAGGCTTGAGGCTCCCTGTAACTACAGAGTGTGCAGAAGTGGTACCTCGCAGCTTCTAAACGACCACAGAAAAGATGGTGCATTTCCACCCCATTCATGGGTACACTTCTGCTTGCAGACTTGAGCTGTCACAGAAGGTGAAGGGCTTTGAAAGGGCCAAGCCCATGATCCTCGCTGTCAAAGCCTCCTGGTGCAGGCACCAGACATTATAGGAAACAGTCTTAAGATGGACAATCCTCCCTGTCTCTTCCTGTGGCCTCACACTGAGTCTTCTGCTGCTAAAGCCAAGGACACCAAGAAGTAGGAGGGATAAGACGTCCTACTGAACCCTTTTCAAACTCCTGACCCAAGGTCCCACGAGCATAATCAAAGGCTCTTGTCTTGGCGGGAGATTCTGGAGCAATGGTAATGAAAACAGTAGATGACAATGTGTAGTCCTAACTGCAGCCACTAGAGAAGCAGCTGCCCCTGGAAATAAACCCTGCAATGGAGGAGCATTCGCTTCGTGTTAGGTATGATGTTAAAAGCTTACATTCGTAACTTCATTTACTTCTCATTACAATGCCGAGTTAATAGTAGGGTTGTCCTCATTACAGAAAAGGAAATGAGTTCAGAGGTTGAGGATTCTGCCCAAGGCCTGACTGCTTGATTCAGAACTCACAACACTGAAACAGGCCACATGAAGGTAAGCCTTCTCCATGAAAGATTTAACCTATGTGGAAGCATCATATGCATGTTCGGGACTTCATGTTTGGGAATTTCCAGTTTTCAATGAACACATGGCACCATCACAGTTAGTGCAAGCCTCTGCCCTGTTCCCTCCCCACCCTATCACCATTTCCTCCTAAATCTCATTCTGTTTTTTTTTTTTAAAAAAAAAAAAAACGCCTAATTCTTCCACCAAGGCCTTGCTCTGAGTTCTCCTTCTGCCTACTCCTAAGCCATAAATCTTTGGCTCACTATTTTGTTTTGTGCCACATATGATTTTCTGGCTGTCTGGGTGTGTTTACACAGTATGCCTCCTGAGGACAGAAAGAATGTGCTAGAAGTAATGCCTATGCTATGCAGATGGCAGATGACACATTGCATGTCCTACAACATCTACACAATAGCAAGCACACCCCATTTTCACAAAGACCTGCCAAGTAATCAAACTGGTTAGGAACCACAGCTCACACAAAATGCAAACGCTTCAGGCTGTCACCTGCACATCACCCAGGATATGGAGAAGAGAAAGGATCCGAGGGCTGAAGAAGCAGTGCTATATACCACAGAGACCACAGATCTCACAGGCCAGGAGGCCCAGATCCAAAGGCTTGAAACGCTGGGAGGTACCATTTTAACCACAGTGTATCTTCAATGGCTGTGGAAAGTTGTGACATCCAGAGTAAAATTTCCTATGAATCATTCTCATCCTCTCCATCGAAGAGTAGAAAACCAATCCCAAGCTTTGCTCACTGGATGTCCTTCACACTATGCTATGGAGGCTTTTCTGGTTTTCTCACACCTCCATGCCCACTGAGGAGGAAGATGAAGCTTGTATATACAGAGTTCCAGTCTCCCTTCAACATAACTACAGGCCCTCTTCTCCAAGAGACAGTATCTTAGGGGTTGGGGGAGTAGGCCTTGAGTGTTACGGCCTGGCCCCAGTTGAGGAAGAGCAATCTGCTTTCTGATTGGTGCCATAACCAACATGTCCAACTAGCATGGCTGGACAAACTCAAAACCATACTGATCCTAAGGAGTAAGCAGGGCAGAAGGAGGACAGTCTATTCTTTTTTTCTCCATGTGGGAACACAGGTAGACATAAGAAACATAATCAAAACTTGCCAAGGAAATGTTCTAATGCTTTATTCCCTGTCCAAAATGAACCCCCAGGTGAAATAAGAAGGTTTTAAAATATTTCTTTTGTGGGGAAAGGGATAAGGCAGGAGGTGATATGGATGTTCTTCTGTATATGTGTTGCTTTTATTGGATAATGAATAAAACTATTTTGGCCAATGGCTTAGCAGAGCAAAGCCAGGTGGGAAATCTGATATAAAGAGAGTAGGCAGAGTCAAAGAGACATCTTGTAGCTGCCAAAGGAGCAGACACCAGAGCCTTACAGGTAAGCCACAGTCTCGTGGTGATACATAGATTAATAAAAATGGGTTAATTTAAGATGTAAGAGCTAGCTAGGAATATGCCTAAGCTACAGGCCAAGTAATGTTGTAATTAATATAGTTTCTGTGTGATTATTTGTGTCTGGGCAGCAGGAAAAAGAACAAGCAGTCTCCATTTATAAGCAGAGAGCATAAAACATAGAAAGATATATAAAAGAAGTCATAGGGACAACAGCAGCATAGCATGATATTCCTACAGGTACAACAGTGGCACCCTCATCTTGGTGGTAATGAACAGATGCTAACTGGACTTAAGGCCCACTCAACAGAAGGGAAATCATGCCTGGTACTGGAAACATATTAACTACTTGGGGCTAGTGAGGTTATGGATCTTTGAGGAGAAACTGCTGCCACCACTTTACTAAACCTGCATAGTCTGTAACTATATTCTAAATACTAATCCTCACACTCACAGGTAACTACAGCTCCCACAGCTCCTCATGCTTCCCGTTACCGCAGATGGAGGGCATATTTCAGAAAACCACAACTGGTCAAAGCCTAGAGAACAGCAGGTGATGGGGTGTCCAGTCCCAGCGCTTCCAGCTGGAGCTCCTGCATCTAAAGCTCGGGGAAGGCCTAGGAAAAGGGGATGGAAGGACTGTAAGGGCCAGAGGACCAAGAAGGACATCTGCTGTGAGACTGTGCCTCCCAGAAACGACAAGGAAGCTGTACCCATGACATCTAAGCATGGCTGCCTAAACAAGACCTGAACAAGGACACCACCAACAGAGATGCTAACATGGAAGGGGGAATCCAGGGGGGTCCCATTCCAAACAAAAGAACTACAGACAACTAGTAACCGCTGAGAGAGAGAATGAGTCTTTCCCAGGATGTGCCCCCTAATTGGTTATACAGTACCAAGTGGTCAGCCCTGAAATAGACATACAAACAACACTAGATAGTCTCAGCAGGCTTTGTATATGTATTTATGGGTATGCACACATATATACACACATATACAGTTGCTTAACTCATTTTAAAAAATGAGGCCATGGGGGGCTGGAGAGATGGCTCAGTGGTTAAGAGCATTGCCTGCTCTTCCAAAGGTCCTGAGTTCAATTCCCAGCAACCACATGGTGGCTCACAACCATCTGGAATGAGGTCTGGTGCCCTCTTCTGGCCTGTAGACATACACACAGACAGAATATTGCATACATAATAAATAAATAAATATTTTTAAAAAATGAGGCCATGAATTTGAGGTGGGGCATAGGAAGACTGGAGGGAGAAAAGGGGAGTAGGGGCAGATCCATGTGTTTCTATTTTAATTTTTAAAAAAGTCCTTTTAAAAACTCATAGGGAAATGTACTATCTTATAACCCAATTTAAAAGATACATATACAAACACACACATACAGATATCCTGAAAGGCTCTCTAACACTGCTTCTAGAAGCTATTGATTATTAGACAGAAATTCTAATGCCAGGTATGGCTAAGGAAGTAAGTCTTAGAGGCTCCTGCCACTCCTCGTGGTAGCTCACCAGAACTGGACAATAAGATCCTATTGCTTCAGACACTATACACCTTGATTGCAAGATAGAAAGAAGTCAAGCTGGCCCTGAAAAGGAAACTTCCTCCGTGCTGTCTGTCTGACTAGTGTCAGAAGATATTAGCAGGTTGCTGGGGGAGAAAAGGTGTCAATAGTCTGCCCCAGCTGCGAACCCTACCGACTACAACAGCAAACTGACAGCAAGACACATGCGATGGTGCAATAGTGGCAACCGTTGTTACTGGGGGTAACCAACCCCTCTCTGATCGGGTTTGAGGCTACAGGAGGTAACCTAGTAATAGACAAACAAACAAAACTGCCTACTAGATATTTATGTGTACACTCCCAGACAAATGCCACCCTCAGACTTATTCAGTAAGCCCTTCTTTCCAGGGGATTATAGCGAATGCAGAAATGCCTGGATGCTCAAGGTGCCCACCAGTGAGAGCTGACAGCTCACTCCTAAATAAGACATATATATATATATATATATATATATATATATATATATATTACTTATATATAGAAGTATGTGTATATATATATGGAATGCAAGACACAATGGCAATCGTGAACTTACACCAGCTGCAGTTGCCTCATTGGGTCTGCAGCCAGTCCACTGCCAACCCAGAATAGACCCATTGACAGTCAGGTGTGGGTTCAGGAAGGGTTTAGCCCTTAAGGGTAGATTCTGGGATATGGGGGGTTGCTGCCTTGTACCTACCAGTGAGGCATTAACTCCAAGTGGACAGCCACACAGACAATCCTGGTTAAACTCAATGGGTCACAAAATAAACAGATAAAATATGAATCTGGATAGGAATGGGAGGGGATAAAGGAGCGTGGGGAAAGAAAGAAACCAGCACGCATTACATACATGTATAAAATTGCCAATGAATACATGTAATTAACTGGAAAGAGGAGAAGGAGGACTGTCTCCTTTTTCCCCAAGAAGCGGCACCTTTACTCTTCAGAAAGCCATTATCATTATCCTTCCTGCCCCCCAACTCTCCTCCAACACACTACATATCAAATAAAGCACCAAAAAGCTCATGAGGAACCTATAATTCATGGTTCATATAGCCCAGTCACTCCTAAGCTAAAGACTCACATGTAAGAACCCCAGGGCAGAGCTGGATCCAATCAAAAGAAAGGCAGAAGACAATATTTTAAAGTAAGTTTTTCTGACTCTCATTTTTTTCCTCAGCATCCAGAACAGCATGGCTTCCAATGTTCCCTTCAGTCCCACTCTGTCTTCACCTAAAGGAGCTCCTCCACTGCATGCTCAGATACCTTTTTAAAGACTGTCCCTGGGGCTGGATATGTACAGAGCACCTGCGAGGTCCTGGGTTCAAACCCCCCAAAAGACACACACACACACACACACACACACACACACACAGAGACAGAGACGAGTCTGTCACACCAGTTTTGCAGGATTCTAGTTACTGTGCCCTCCCTCTTCCTTCTACTACAGAAGTTCAGAAGTCCGAGAGCAGAGAGGCCAAGATTCTCACTGGGAGCTGAGCAGGGGAGACAGCTGGGGCACTCTCTGCGGCCAGCTGGGTGCTATCTCAGTAGCAGACCCAAATGGAAGCATTAGGAATGAGTAGTGAAGTCAGAGTTTTCTCTCACGGGATTAATCCAAACACCATGAGTGGGCACTGCAGGGCACGCTCAGCTCCCCTCCCTGAGGGACAGTCACACTGGTCAGAAACCTGACGACACACTCGGCTGTAAGGACCCTGCTCCCAGAAGAGCGGGCTCCAAGGCTCTAACAAACTCTTTTCACTGTTTGCAATAGTTTTCAGGCTAATTTTTTTTTTAATTTTATAAAGCATTTTCTGAAATCTAGTTATACTTTCTTGGTTTAAATAAAAACAAAACTACAACTCAAATTAAAGTGAAAACAAGAGCCCAATAAAGTAAGAATTGTATGGTAGACGATGTTTTGGAGAGCTGTATGTAGAAACAATATTAGTTTAGGAGAAATATGAACAAAAGTAAAATAGAGGTTCATTTTGTGATTTTGGAGGGGCCTAGGGCAAGGGGCCCGGGCAGAAGGGGGGTTGGATTTTAGGACCATGAGATCTAAAGGTGGCAGAGTCCTTGGGTAGGACTCCTGCAGTTCCTTAGATGGAAATAATGAATCCCACAAAGGTTCCAAGACCAAGATTAAACTTGGTCAAACTAAATCATACCAGATTCTGGATGACAGATGTGTCCTGTGAAGTGCTCGACAGGGTCTCCCACCGCAGCAAAGAGTAGGGAAACTCCACCCAGGCATTTGAGAGCTCAGGACTTGCCATTTGGTAGCTGTATGGATGCTCTTAAGCAAAGCAGTCAAGTACCCTAAAACTCAGTTTTCTCTACTGTAAAACAGGGTACTACCATGTGCCCTAGTGTGAAGTATTTCAGATAGGCACTGTTTCAAATAAAAAAGTTTTTGTTTTATTTTTGCCGTTGCTTTGAGATGGGTGTCTCATGTAGCCCAGGCTGACCTGGCATTCACTATGGCTGAGGATGACCTTGCACTCCTACCTAGAGCCTCTTGAGTGCTGGGATTGCATGCAGGTGCCAGTACACCTGGCTGTTCAAGTGAAGTACTAAAGAACCAAACAGAAAAGATGATTATTCTTTACCCCCATCTCCAGGCTATCCCACTTCATGTAAAAATCACATCATCCAAAGGAAAATTCTACGGGGAAAGCCTGCCTCTGTATTTGGAGCCCACTGTCAGCCTCTGGATTGGGTCTCTTCCCTTTTTGCCAGCCACTGCACAGGAAAACGGTAAACTAGTCTTATTAACTGTGATTAGAAGGGCAGGCCTCCTATGGCACTTGAGAGGGGAATTCTTTTTTACACAACCATGCCAACAGCTGAGAGAAAAAGACTTCTGTGCCCCACCATTCCTGTCCTTATGTATATAGGTAGCCAGGAGTTCACTGCCCAAACAATCATAACATTTTTTTCATAAAAATTATACTACCCACAAGAGCAATGAACATTCGATCCTTCAGCAGAGCACAACAAAGAAAACGATGAAGGACACACACCACTTCAGTCCCCATCATTGACCTTGCCTTACAAGGCCTTATGCATCCTGATTCCTTGGACCAGGCTTGGATCCTCTTTCCACTATCATCTGCAACACTCTGGAATTAGCAAAGTAACAGGACTGTGATACTGACTGAATGGGGCTGAAGAGCTGGCTCAAGCAAAGAGCACTTGTTGTTGGGGGCGGGGAGAGCAGGTCCCATCACCGGGAAGCCAACAGTGTGAAAAGATAAGAATGAAAACTCCGTGCAGATTGACTTCATCAGCCTGGACCAGGCTTCGGGGAGTCTAATAACAGGCAGTTTATTCCCCACGTAGTTAAGCCCAGCATAAATTAGAGACGAGTTTCCTGGTGTGATAAAATCCCCACTGCATGAGGAAGGGCAACTGAAGGAACAGGGTTCTAGAGATAGGTTACCTGTACTAACTTAAGGGCTAAGGGTCTCTAGCCTGGTCTCTGATCATACAGATAGCACAGAGGTCATGGGAGCTGTTAGTACTAACTTAAGGGTCTAAGAGTCTCTAGCCTGGTCTCAGTCATATAGATAGCACAGAGGTCATGTGGGATATTAGCCACCTCTGGCCCTGGTGTGTGGGAGCTATCAGAGGCATTTAGATTACTAGCCACCTCGGATCTTCACTGTGAGAGTTTGATATGGCCCGACCCAACAGACACTGCAGATCACAAAGCTGTTGATCACGTCCATTCTCAGCGTTTTTCATCTTCCCATTGGGAAGCCTATGTGCCTAACATTCCTGGTTTCCCTGGAGACCCATGGGCTCAAGGACCTTTGTGCTCTGCTCCCAACAGTTGCTCTTGCAGAGGATTCGGTTTCAGTTTCCAGCACCCATGCTGAGGCTCACTACCATCTGCAACTCAGTTCCAGAGAATCTAACAACCTCTCTTTACCTCTGCAGGCAAAACACACACACACACACAATTAATTTTAAAAATAGTTAAAGTATCACCACGAGACTCAGGAATGACAACTGCAAGACCCTGGCAAGCCACTCAGCTTCTAATCACAGCGATAAGGCTCAATAAACTCTACTCATTTCAACAAACACAAAAAGTTAAGAATGACCGGAAACTAAAAATTATCACTATTTTCCCTACCATGATCCTTTTTTTTTCTTCCTCCTAAGATTAATGGGATGCAGAAACCAGAAACTCTAAGTATTCAGAGAGCAAGTACAGCATGACTTCACAGGATATGAGGCATGCAGACAAGAATAGGAGAACTGAGTATAAAGATGCAGACAGTTGGGTCTGCCCACTGGATTATATCGACATTTTTGGCTGTTACATTGCTTTACAGGCACATTTACTTCCAAGCCATCACAAAAATTCATAGACAAAGATTACTAGGACTAGTCACTGAGGGTGCCCTGCTGCCCCAATGGCTGAGGGATATGTGGATGGTATTGCTGAGAGGCAAACACTAGGCTTAGGACTACATAAGGCAATCCAAGAAAGTCCTCAGAGTCCCAGGTTCCCAAATGGTTTATGAAAAGAGAACCAAAAGCAAAGGTCCAAGCCAGGCATAATGACACACACCTTCAGAGGCAGGTGGATCTCTGTGAGTTCAAGGCTAGCCTGATCTACAGAGCGAGTTCTAGGTTAACCAGGACTACAGAGTACAAAGAGAGACAGACAAAGGTTCAAAGAGAACAATACACCTTGACAGAAGCAGAATCTATCTAGAAAGGAACTAGGGCCAAGAGGTGAGAGCAAAATTTCTTAAGGACCCTGGAACTGATGATGCTAAACACCAGGACCCATGCCAGTGGCTACATAATATACACAATACTGGGGGTGGGAGAAAGCCAAGAACGCCTTTGGTGTCAAGAATTCTGATTTTCAAAAATCCTTAAAAGAAGAAAATAACAAAGATGATAAAAAAGAATCCTACTGAGATTCTTACATTTTCATAGAAAAAGAAAACTTGATTGCAATTTGTTTCTTAGGAATAAACTTGGGGTTTATTTAGGAAGGATGGCAAGTGACTTCTTTTGTGTGTCACTGTCTTTTAGCCATGTGTGGATTACATTACACTTTGAATTTTTAAAATCTATAGTGAAACCGAAGAGAACACACCAAAGCACGGAAAGCACATAGAAGACTAAATTCCAAAGGCAGCAGCATGAAGTGTGATCTATAAAGGCTAGGGAGCAAGTGCAGCGGCCAAGGGTCTAGCTTGACAGTCAACGGGGGAAAAGCTAGAGCTCACTGAATGTCAGGGACAGTTGCGAGTTCATCAGGCAGTCCTGTTCAATCCTCACTTCCATCCTGTAAAATCAGACGGGTGCTATCATAATTATTGCTACTTCACATTGGCAAAACTGAAGGGACACAGACTAGGTCCCCTGCACAAGGCCCTCAGCTAGCAGAGCCAGAGGCGAAGTCAAGCCAGGCACGGCTACAGCTCACATAGGTCATTTCCATAGGAAAAGGGGGTTCACCACCTAAGACAAGGCTCTAAGAAAAAGAGTGAGTTTAAAGGATGTCCCTGTGTGGAGGGAGCATGAAAAAACACACAGGACGAGCTCTGCAGTGCTTACAACTATAAACATTTCTGGGGGAACCTAGGGGATACTGTTCACCACAGACTTGGAGAGCACTGTATAAAACAGAGCTGTTACACAGAAATGGAAAGAAGCAAACATACTAGACTTCCCTTCCTGAAAGACCACAAAAATAATGAAAAAGCAGAGAATTCAGCTCACCCTGAATATCCCCAAGTCTTTTTTTAATTTTTTTATTAAATATTTATTTATTTATTAGGTATACATTATTCTGTTTGCTTGTATGCCTGCAGGGCAGAAGAGGGCACCAGACCTCATTACAAATGGTTGTGAGCCACCATGTGGTTGCTGGGAATTGAACTCAGGACCTCTGGAAGAGCAGGCAATGCTCTTAACCACTGAGCCATCTCTCCAGCCCTATCCCCAAGTCTTAAGTGAGACTGCAGAACAGGCTTGTATGGGACAGCCAGATGTGAAAGGAGGCATTCGCTTTGACCTCAGCAGCAGACTGCAAAAGAAAGGTAGGGAGGGGACAGCAGAGAAGAGATCCTGCCTTAGTCCTGGAGTGTATGTCAATTATCAACTGAGCGTCCAGCAGAGCCCAAAACTGGCCAGATGTCCTACTCCATCAGACCACAGGTCCTAACAGACAAGATGGGTAGCATTTTCCAGGGGGTCAAGTACCCCGGGTTAAGGCTGAGTACTTAACCCGCGGGGCTCTTCCACAAGAGGGGCTTGCACCATCATCAGGAGGTTGTGAGATCTCTAGCACTTTTTCCAGCTCCCAAGGAGACAAATCTATTTGTCTCAGTGTGAAGGTGAACGATACCAGGCCAGCTCAGGAGGCAGGAGGCGCCTGACTTCAGCAAAGCAATTCACAGTCAAGTACAACTACACCTGTGTCTATCTAAAGTCATCAGAGATGGCACCAAGTTCTTTTTCTTGGGGGAAAAAAAAATAGAACAATTTACTGAATATGGTACCCGGGTGGGATTCATTCGGCCCCACATTATCCCACCTCACTGCTGCCGTATGTATTGTCCACAGTTTTTTATAGGTAGGATTCCTGGACAGCATTAGGCACTTGAGAAGTGAAAAGACTTGATCTGTCCTTGTTTGGTTTCTGTTGGTGTGATAAACACCATAGCCAAAAGCAACTTGGGGAGAAAAGGGCTTTGTCTGGTTACATGTCCTTGTCACAGTCCACCACCCAGGGAAGCCGGAGTAGGAAGGGCTCAAGGTAGGAACTGAAGCGGGAGCCATGGAGGAACGCTGCTTACTGGCTTGTTCTAGCCACAGCTTGCTCAGCCTGCTTCTTACATAAACCAGGACCACCTGTCCAGTGGTGGCACAGATGTGCCTAATGGCCATTCTGATAGAGGCGTTTTCTCAATTGAAGTTCCCTCTTCCAGGCAGCCCTGGCTTATATCAAGCTGACAAAAAAACTAACCACGATCATTCAAAGTCTGTCTGACTCCCAAGCCATTGTTCTTTCCATCAAAACTGCCACATCTCCCAAAAAGAGGGTAAAGCCTGGAGAAGTGGGGGGGGGGGGGGGGTAACCCACGACTCAGTTTATAATATGTCTAATTTCTGTTACTCTCACAGGGCCCCACACAGGGCCCCAGGGTCCTCCTGAAATTATGTTGGTGAGGTTACAGAAAAACACAATTAAAACCACACATATGGTCTTGAGCCCCACGAGAAGAAGACCTATCTGGATTCAGAGTAAAAGAGGCAAGCTGAGCCACCAACACCCCTTGCTTAGCTCCAAGGACAGAAGTGGCAGACAGCTAACTGTGTCCTGCTTTTAGGATGACAACTGTCCTTGGTCTGTTGTAAATCCCATCGTGATTCATGTGACCGGAGCATCTTCTGTCTCCGAAAGGCCATCTGTCACAGCCTGAGCAGCAATGGGGACAGAGGAGCATGCACAGGTTCCTGTCAACTGTTTCTCCATTAAAGTACACAGCCCTTTCAGGGGACCTAGACCCTTCACGGAGCCCTGAAGCAGGGGAATCTGGGCATCCTGCAATCTGTTGTGTGGATGCAGATAAACCACGTAGTCACTGCCTGCCCCTGACAACACTGACATTTGCTCTAATTCTGGGAAGGATCTCAGACAACATCTCGTCCAAACCTCTCACTGTACAAAGGAAGAATCTGAGGTAGTTAGGGACATTGCAAGGTGCATCCAACAATACCTAGCTAGTTGATGTCAAGGATGCAATTGGTATTCACATTCCTTCTACTATCCCAGGCCACCTCTGAAACAGATGTCCAATTCAAAGTCTCTCTGATGAGGATCGCTTGTGACCATCTCTGACACTTGTATTAATAAAAAACTAAGCTGCTGTGTGATAATGCTCTTGTACCCTGTAAAGATGTCATTCGTACTGGCTTAATAAAATGCTGACTGGCCAGTAGCCAGGCAGGACGTATAGGCAGGGCGACCAGACTAGGAGAATTCTGGGAAGAGGAAAGGCTCAATCTGCAGTCGTCACCCAGATGCAGAGGAAGCAAGATGAGAATGCTGCACTGAGAAAAGGCACCAAGCCACGTGGCTAAACATAGACAAGAATTATGGGTTAATTTAAGTTGTAAGAGATAGTTAAAAATAAGCCTGAGCTAACAGGCCAAAAAGTTTATAATTGTTATAAGCTTCTGCATGTTTCTTTGGGACTGAATGGCTGTGGGACCAGGTGGGACAGACACCTCCATCTACACTAAGCCCTCTCATCCTAACCCTGCAGAGGTTCCAGAGTAGACAGGCCCTATGTTAATAACCCTGACTTAGTAAGAGGTGCAGAGTATGGTTCAACAAGAGGGTTCCAGGGTCCCAGAGGGGACTCTGTAAAGAGCTGTGTTCTCTGGGCCTAGGCAAGAGGCTGTATTCTTCAGACTGTGATCTCATGACTTTGTGTTCATAAGCAACCCTGAGCTACATCACAGAGAGGACAAGGTTCATTAGAAGCCTGCGCTAATAGGCTAAGCAGTTTTGTAATTAATACAGTTCCTGTGTCATTATTTCGGGTCTGGGAAGTTGGGAAATGAACAAATAGCCTCCAACTACAGGTGTGGGAGGTCTCTCTTTCTGGAACCTTCTCATCCCCCTTTTCTCCCCACTTTCTAGTCATCAACTGTTCTTCCCTCTTCAGGTCAGTCTCCTACAAAAAAAAAAAGTCCCTAGGAAATCCCACAATGCCCCTGTTGAGCATATGCCTTGATCATCTTTCTTACGGTACTAATGTCCCTTCCACCCTTCTTGTCATTGACTAGCCCTGACTTTAAGCTTCTGTGTGAGTTTGTTTTAATCAACATCCTTTTCTCTGACCTCACAGGGAACTCCTTGAGGGCAGGGCTTAACCCTGTGTTCTAGCTTACTGCTATAGCCCTAACACCCAAAGAGAGCCAGGGCCTATGGTTATTGCTCAGTGGTAAAGAACTACCCAAGATTCAGTCTCCAAGGCCACCAAAGGAAAAAAGGAAGGGGACAGGGAGGGAGGCTAGGTGGGCTAATAGGTAGGTAGGTGAGAGCCAGGAAGGCCCTGGGGAAGGGACCGGACGCTGTTTTCTTCTGCAGAGTCATGTCTGCTGGCTTGCTGTTTGCCTCACTCTGGCTTTATTCGATTACGTATGTATTTTGGCTGCAGAAAGTACTTCCCATCAACTGAGCACAATGCTCTGGGACATGCCTGGTAGCCACTAGCTAAACTTAGACACAGCCTCCAGTGACAAAAGGTAAGTCCAAGGTTTTTACTATCGGCATACTTTTCCCCAGCAAAACCTAAAATATCTAGTCTTTTCTATTCTAACTCAAGTCAGGCTTGGGTGGCAAGCACATTTACCTTCCGAGCTATCTTGACAGCATGGGGTTTCATTCTTGAGGCACACGCAAAGTCACCCGCCTACCTCTCAAGGAAGATGAGGAGCTGATCCCTACAGCTGATCCCTTGCTAAATACCAGACCCATTCTGGGATAGTTTGTGGTTTCTTATTTTAGTCACCCACCTATAGGAAATCTCTGCTTTTCTTTTTTTTTTTTTTTGGTATTTTTTGAGTCAGGGTTTCTCTCTGTAATTCTAGTTGTCCCGGAACTTGCTCTGTAGACCAGGTTGGCCTCAAACTCAGAGATCCACCCGCCTCTTCCCCAAATTTGCTTCCCCAAATGCTGGAATTAAAGGCACGTGCCACCATCACCAGACTTTTAGGTTTTTGTGGCTAGTCTTCATCCTCTTCCAGGCAAGTCTGAGGCCACAATGCCCCCTTACAGGGTGCCTATGTCTTACCTGCTCCATCTACAGGCAGGAATACGACCTATCAGGAGTATAGGGTGAAAATGCTGGCATCCATCTAGTGTATGAGCCATGGAAAATCCTACACAGAGACCGAGGCAGAGCCTTTGGCTAATGTCTGGCCCATGTACTCCAGAGTGAGAAGATTCGAGGAAGAAAAGGTGAGGCCGACAAGAAGATGGCAGTTGAGTCCCCACACTGTAAGAAGACTTGTCTTCGGCTTCCTGGGCTTGTGAGGTGGCACAGGACTGCAGGTGGTGGTGGGCGAACATGAACTCTGAGCTGCAGGAGAAGCTGCAGCCAAGTTAACACAATGGAAACAGGGTGGCATGAACAGCAAGCTAGCGGGCCCCAAGTCGGCCTGAGGAGCAGAGGCTGGCCCGAGCAGACGGGTACTTCCGACCAGTGACATTGCAGTAGTAGCTGTTCGGGCAGGTCCCGGCAGCCAATGGCTGACTCCCATGTAGACACTTGGCAGCAAGTTAGCCAGGCTGGCACTTACGAAGACATGGAGACAGGGGGCAGAGACATTCGAGAATGGGAATGAAAACACTGCTTAATGCCACACTCAGGCATCCAGAGCAGACTGGTGGGCTCAAACAGAAAAGGCCAAGGCCCTGGGGATCACAATGACAATTAAAAGCAAACTCTATGCAAGTGAGATGTGAATGGCATCCTTGAATAAAAGGAATTTACATTTTAAGAACCCAGAGTAATTCAGTTCATGTAACCACTCATTCATTCATTCACTCATCCATCCATCCATCCATTCATTCTATATATGCACATACTGAGGGCCACAGCATATCCCTGGAACCATGCTGGTAGCAAAAGACAGACAACTGTTCTAGGGAGAAAGTCCCTCTGGAGGAAGACAGAGATGGGCCAGCAAGGACCTCAGGAGAATGTCAAGCTGTCATATAAAAGGGGGGCAGGTGTACCTAGCCCCAAATCAAGTACACTTCCATTTACCTCTGCAAGGATTAAAGAATGAGTTGCTTAGGGGCTGAAGAGATGGCTCAGAGGTTAAGAGCATTGCCCGCTCTTCCAAAGGTCCTGAGTTCAATTCTCAGCAACCACATGGTGGCTCACAACCATCTGTAATGGGATCTGGCCTGCAGGCATATACATAGACACAATATTGTATACAAAATAAATAAATATTAAAAAAAAAGAATGAGTTGCTTAGCCTTGCCTACAGAGCTAATTCAAGGCCAGCCTAGACTATTATAGGAGACTCTAACTCAAAAGCTTGAAAACAAACATCAACAACCTCCTTAAGATTTCCTGAAGGCACAGGCAGGAGGTAAACTAAACTTGAATACAATTTGGATGCTATATGACTCAACAAACAGGCCAATACTATTCATAAATACAAAAAATTAAAAATCTTACAAAAGGGCCATACAACGTAATAGTGAGACACCCTGCTGTCCACAGAGTAACAGTGAGACACCCTGCTTGCTGTCCATGAAGTAACAGTAAGATGCCCTGCTGGCCACGGAGTAACAGCGAGATACCCTCTGTCCACAGAGTAACAGTGAGACACCTTGCTGTCCATGGAGTACCAGTGAGACACCTTGCTGTCCACGGAGTAATAGTAAGAACCCTGCTGTCCACGGAGTAACAGGGAGACACCCTGCTGTCCACAGAGTAACAGTGAGACACCCTACTGTACAACAGCAGCAGGCAAGTACCAGTCTAGGGCCCAGGAACATAACAGGCAAATTAACAGGACCAGAAAGAAAAGCACACACCAAGCAGTGTGTTTATCAGAATACTAGAGGTAGGCATTTCAAAATTCATATGCACATAGAAAAAAACTAGAAACATTATTTTACCCTGTGTTTTTTTTTTTTAGAAAAGGAAAGAAGTTATTCAATTAAACTGAAGTAGCAACAGTATCTTCTAAGTCCTTATATTTTCTAAAGCTTTTTCATAGCATCTTATGTTATTTTTTTTGGTTTTTCAAGACAGGGTTTCTCTCTGTAACAGTCCTGGAACTCACTTTGTAGCTTTGTAGGCTGGCCTCAAACCCACAAAGATATGCCTACCTCTGTCTCCCGAGTGCTGGGATTAAAGATGTGTGCCACCACTGCCTGGCTCATTTTACTTTTATTTTGGGCAGGGCTGGGGCTTGAACCCAAGGCATGTTCATGCTAGGTGAGCACTATACCACTGAGACATATCACCAACCTCATAATTTAAAAAAATAATAATTTACTTTATTTACTCTCTCTCTCTCTCTCTCTCTCTCTCTCTCTCTCTCTCTGTGTGTGTGTGTGTGTGTGTGTGTGTGTGTGTGTTTGTGTGTGTGTGTATACAACATCTGGGAGTCAGTTTCTCTTTTCACCATGCAAGTCCCAGGAACTGAACTCAGCTCATCCAGTTTGGAGCAGATGGCCTACTGGGCCATCTCACCAGCCATACCTTGTAGCTTTTCATGGAACTATTCAACTGCAATATTGCTGAATGCTTTCATACCAAACCACCCACCACACAATATCCTGAAGTCCACCTACTACCCCCAAAAGATGAGATTTCCTTTAACCGATTATCATTCTCCAGTGCCTCTAGTAACAAGTAACTGGTCTTCCCCAGTGGGAAGAACTAGGCTGACACAGATCCGTTTTTATAGGCAGTGGTTTTTTACAAGTACTTTTAAGAGGTGATGTTCAAGTCACTGATGTAATACCGTAAAGTAATGCAAGCCATTACTTTTAAAAGAGGTCCAGGTCTTCCATCTCAGGGCCTGGCTGACTTCCTCAGCTGTGTGATACTAAACAACTGTGATAAGGGTTTTCCCTGTATGAAGCCTCCACAGCAAGGCTGCTGGCTGCTTCTTCCATGACCTATGCCCACCTGTAGTAACAAGCCTTGATTATTAGTGACATCAAGCTGTTACGAAGTCTTAGTAAAGTGGCTAATTAAAATGTTTTATTATGAAGCCCCTCCTTCGGCTAGCACATTCTGCCCAATTAATGTAAGAACATGGGTTTAAACAGGGTCTCTGGGAAGCTACTGGGCATGGACTCAGCTGAGGGAATGTCAGCCCCGGCATAAACTATCTCTCTCTGGACCAGCGTGGAGGTGCAGGAATAAAGACACAACTCATATGGCTTTATTGGGAGGGAGATTTTTACTAATCCCTCATGAAAACCTGAGTTCACATGTTGAAAATTTCTCTCGTTTATTCTCCAAGCAGCCTTTATACCAAAAGGTAAACTGAGGGGAAAATTCATTAGCATTTTGTTTTCTAGGTGACAGGGCGAAAGGCTTTTAGTCACTTCTGCACCGTTGACCACACCTTTCTACGTCTCCCTATCTTCCTGCTCT
The DNA here is from genome assembly GCF_018167655.1 of Microtus oregoni. NCBI lineage: Eukaryota > Metazoa > Chordata > Mammalia > Rodentia > Cricetidae > Microtus > Microtus oregoni. The sequence continues at coordinate 15,660,405 of NW_024543068.1, read as the reverse complement.
GTACGCTAGCTCTCAAATAGGCCTGAATTAGCATCTCTATCCCAGGCATCCTCCAAATTACAAAGAAGGAGCAAAACAACATCCTGTCCCTTTGTTAAGGTGGCGACAGCCTGTCTGTAAGGCTACTTGACCACCTCAGGTGCGCTATGGCTTGAGAGCCTGGCTGCCATACCATGTAGAAATGTGGGGCCTGTATAATATTGCCCCACAATTTACTCTCTTAATAATTTTAAAATAAAAACCTGTGTTTTTGCAACAGGTCATAAGATTATGCCTGTCTTGGGCAGAGACTTTTATTATACAGGCCACATATTTCTAGTTACCTAGAAAACAGGATGCCAATAAACTTGCCCCTCAGCTTACATTTTGGTATAAAGGCTGTTTGGAAAATAAACATGGAGAAATTTTCAAAATGTAAACTCAAGATTTCATGAGGGATCACTAAAAATCTCCCTTCCGACAAAGCCATGTGAGTTGTGTCTTTATTCCCGCGCCTCCACACAGGTCCAGAGAGATAGCTTATGTTGGGGTTTGGACCCCAACAAGGGAAACAGGCATTCTATGCTTCTGCTTTCCCTCCTCCTTCAGGCCTGTACCTGGATCAAATAATAGGTACCCTTCATGGCCATCCTGGACCAGAAGGAGACTGAGGCTGGAAGCCAAGTGCTGGGATGATGGCATAAGAAACGGGAGTATGGATCTCTGAATACACTGTGCAGCAGCCCCGAAAGCCTCAGACGTCTTTTCAAAGGTAGATTGAGGGTATCTCTCGGTTGCTGTCACCCTGTTTGTACACTGAGTCCAACTGACACCCAATGACAATTACATGCTAACAAAGGTTACTCTACCCCATACACATCCCATTGCCAGTAAACACCAAATGGCTGAAACATATGACCAAGATAATAAAACATTTTAATCAATCACTTTTTACTAAGACTTCATAACAGCTGGATGCCCATCACTACTTTCTCTTTTCCATATAGACAGCCGTATTCTTGACTAGTTCAAACTCAACTGACATATACTTTCTGGTATTTTGTCCTCATATGACAGTGATCAAAAATCCAACCTTCCATAACCCCTAATAAAAACAAAACAAAACAGAAGTGTGTCTCCAGTTTACAAAACACGAAGAAATCACAATTCCCAAAATGGAAGCAATGAGCAAAATGGTGGCAGACTATTTCTGAAATGACTTCAATGAGGCTCTTACTGATAAATGCCTTCCCAGGCAAACACTCACCCACAAACTACTGTTCACAAGCCAAATCTACAGCCTATACCAACATTGGCAACAGCGGGGTGGTAGGTAGCACATACATCTTGACAAAGTCCTTTGAGAAGTCCACTCCTTCCCAAAAAGCTCCCGGCTGCAAAGATGGATGGAAGCAGAGCCCCACTTCCTGGAAAAGAGACCTGCAATCTCCTGCCTTCTTCTACAGCAGCACAACTTGGCAAGGCAACGTCTCCTTTACAAAAGCCTTGTTTCCACAACAGTAATCTGGTAGAAGGGAAATTTTCTATGCGTAGCACAGATTATGGTCAAAGTTTAAAGTTTTACACTTCCATTACCCTGGCCCAGATTTCTCAATGGGCTAAATTATATAACGTTATTTCACGCTGCCTAGCTCTCTCAGAATAGTAAGGACATAGAGAAAGTTAAAGACAATTCAGCTTCTACCTCACTTTTTCTATCAACACATCTGCCTCTGACCCCACCACCTCTGGGCTGACAGTCAGAAACTCAAAGTCTCAATTCAGTTAATCTATTTAAAGAGCAGAGTTTCGGAGACGGGATGAGAAAACCATAAAATCTCAGCAAAGAAAAAGGAGGAGGTAAGATTTTATCTCATATAATACGAATCTTTCACACCCACCATTAAAGTTATACCTAATAGTTTATATTCTCACAAAGAGGAAGTCTTCTATTATTAAAGGAGCAGAGTACAGACAGAAGGGATAAAGGAAACAAAAATCACTTTAAAGAAATCACAAAGTATAATCTCTCTCTCTCCCCCTCTACACACACACACGCGCACACACACACACACGCGCACACACACACACACACACACACACACACCAAACAAACAAACAAAAAGCCAAGTCTGAAGAACCTCTGGGCTCAAAGCACACAGATGCAGAGAAATACCCTCCTCTCAGGGGCAGGCTACTCAAAATAAATGCAATACCATTAATCGCACGTATCCTCTCTGCAGTCAGCCTGAACAAGTGAGAGCACCAGGAAAATTATCCCTAGCTGTTCTGCCAGCCCACGTGCAAGACTTGAGTCTCCACCAACTTATCATTTAATTATACCTAACACTGACTTTACAGCCAGTTTATGGAGTCTGTGTATTTAATACACAGTTACTTCCCAGTTCCCTGCAATTGCACACTAGTTATGGAATTAATTAATAGCACCCCTGGGCTAACAGGAGGTCTAAAACACCACCAGTCAGGTCATGCTCTCCAATTGACACTGCCACCTGCACTGGGTCTCAGTTAAACACACACCTCTTCTTCTGATGGTTCCCTCTCTCCTGTGGCTGAGAAGTGGAGGTAGAAATGCAGGCAGGCTAAAAGGGTTTGCTTTGGGCTGGAGAGATGGCTCAGTGGTTAAGAGCATTGCCTGCTCTTCCAAAGGTCCTGAGTTTAATTCCCAGCAACCACATGGTGGCTCACAACCATCTGTGGAGAGGTCTGGCGCCCTCTTCCGGCCTTCAGGCATACAGACAGACTATTGTATACATAATAAATAAATAAATACAAAAAAATAAAAAATAAAAGGGTTTGCTTTTTTGCTGCTCCAGAAAGGGGAGATCCTCCTTTGGGGGATTACACACACATTTCCCACAAATAGGAAAAGAAATCTATTTCTGCATATCTCAATCCAACACTGACAACGCTCCCTGCTAATTATCAGTTCACAAACCCCTCAGGTGCCCCATTCCTCTCTCCCCACACTGCCACTCCATGAAACCCACATTTACTAAAGCCACAGAGCACGGGGGTGGCTGCTCTCCACACCCAACCCAGCCCAGCTCCCCATACTCACTGTTGCTGGACTTAAGGTCTCGGTGGATGATGGGGACAATTGCCTCATCGTGCAGGTAGTTCATCCCTCTAGCAATCTGTACAGCCCAGTTCACCAGGATATCTGGGGGAATCCTCTTCCCAGACAGCACTCTGTTCAAAGGCCCTCCACGAGCAAACTCCATGACCAAGCAGAGGTTGGGTTCCTTCAAGCACACCCCTCTGAGGGCGATGATGTTCGGGTGCTTCAGCATGGCAAAGAGCTTGGCCTCTTGGCGAACATTCTCTATGGTCTGGCTGATGTCCTCATCGGGGTCATGGCGAGCTGCTTTCACGGCGACCTCGTCGCCTACCCAGAAAGCACGGTAAACTTTCCCAAAGCCCCCAATGCCGATGATCTCCTCCAGGGTTAGCTCCGCAAAATCAATCTCTAACACTGAGAAAGAAGAAAACAGGAAGTCAACCATATCCTTTGAACCATACTTCCACTGGATAGGCAAACACAGCCACAGTAGGAAAGCGGGACCTCCCTGTCTCCCCACTGTAAACTACATAAGCAGTGGAGATAGTGGTTAATATGTGCATTATTCTTAGTGACTACCAAATAGCAGACATTTGATAGGTGTTTACTGTAACATAAATCCTACTTGGAAAATCGGGAGACTCTTGTACCAAGACCACCCCACTTTAACTCAAGAGAATACTGGGGTGACCTATTTTGAAAATTGCTTTGGTTCATTTGTTCTTGGTGGTGGGAGGCACACAACCCAGGGCTAAGCAGACACACAGCAGCTACAGTTTAGTTTGTAAACAGCATTTGGAGAAACAGGATCACCGGATAAAGAAGGGCACTAACTAACTCCCACAGCAGGATGGGGGCAGGGGTGAACGGAAAAGGGACATGTGAAGAAAGGCCTAGAGAAAGAGTAGAGAGGGACTCTCATCACATCACAGACAGGGTAAAGGACAATCTAGGTGGAGAGGAGGGCATGGTGACATAAAAGCACGCGACACCTGGAGGACATTAGGGAGTCCGCAGTAGCTAGACTGTTGTACTGGGATAAGAGGTTTAAGCCTTGTTGGGAGTAACCAGATGGCAAGAAACTTTCAAGCAATTCTGAAGGGCTTAAAAGTACTCATGTACCCTTAAGAAAGGGAGTTCTGTGGCTTAGAAAGGATACCATCTCTGTCAGCCATGAACAACATAATGGGAAAGGAAGTCTGGAGCAAAGAGCCACTAAGGGACCAGAGTGCAGCTCAGTGGGTAGAACCTGACGTGCATGAAGCTCAGGGTTTAATCCACAGCACTGCATAAAACAGTGTGGTGGCGCAGGCCAACAACCCTGCACTCAGGAGATTGAGACAGGAGGATCAGGAGTTCAAGGTCAACCTAAGCTCCTAGCCTGTTTGAGGTGAGCCTGCTCTAAACCCTGTCTCGAAAGGAAGAACCACTAAGGAGGCCCTGGCAGTGAGTGATGCAGACCTGCTGAGCCTCAGAGGTCCTGAACACGGAAGAACTGAGTCCACGTGAAAGACTTCCAGGACTTGGTTCTATCGGGATCTGGTTCCTGAGACGTCCAGGAAAGGAGCCTCGTGGAAAACATCTCACTCCAGCAGACCTCAGAGCCTCAGGCCCATCCTCGACAGTCACTTCAACCACTCATTGTGCTTCCAAGATCTAGAATCTGAGCCTAAGGAATCTGATTAATTATACCTTAGGTACCAGTTAGAAAAGACAGATAACAGTGGCCACCAGTGATTATAAATGTTGGGCTAGATAGACTATTGAAAACTAACTGAGCAGGAGAGGAGGGAGGGGAGATTGGTTGGTATGTAAAATAAATGGGAAAAAAATGTTATTTAAATAAAAAAATTAAAAATGCAAAAAAAGAACGAGCATACCGCTGTTTCACGTCTCTCCTGAAACCTGTTCTCTGTTCTCTTTAGATTCACCCTCACGTTTGAACTGAAACGTCCATTTTACAGAGAAACCTTAAGACCAAATGAGGGCAAGTTCCCACTAAACACCTTTGCAGCATCCTCCATTCCACAAGACTCGTCAAGAGTATGGCTATTTAATTACTCGTCCACTCTTATCATTGTGACACGATGAGAGCCACAGGGCAGAGATTCTGCCTGCCACCATTGCGTGCTCTGTGACAAATATTTAGTGGGTGACCAGCAAACAAATTTATATCTGTTTGAAAGGGGTGGAAAAGGGGTGGGCAGGGTTTCTGAGAGAATAACCACACTCCACCAAAATAAACAAGCAGACAGACAGATAAACCAAGCAACAAACAAACCCAGGAAGACAAAGATGTATTTCTAGAGTTCGGCAAGAGCAAACTGGATGGCTGTTCTCCCTGATGTGGCCTGCCCCATCACACTCCACTGCTCACTTGGAAGCTGATGAGGCTCAAATTTTTGTTTTTACTTAATCTTAATTCTTCTCATTTTCTCTCTACTTGTATTTTGCAAAGCAGCTGTCAGTCTGCACAAAGAAAACTCTCAGGAGAAGATGAATGGTCTTTACGTACTCATGAAGCAGAGTCTATCTGGACCCTCAAAGTTCCATAAGGCTAACTTAACCCCTTGGGGATGCAACGGAGTTCCCTGGGAAAGTCCACTCTTAGCATTTGTATAGTCCTGGGTTTAGTCCCTGATACCACGAAATAAAGAAAAGAGGGAAAAGCTATTGCCTCTTGGGGTATGGGGGGGGGGGGTCCCCCTGAAGAATAAATGACATGGCAGAAGCTAGCAATTGACACCCATCCCAATATCCTTCCAGCACCTGACCCTCTTAGTATGAGAGGCTAGAAAGCTAAAAAAAAACCCTACAAAACCCAGGATCCCTTATGGCAAAGGTACTGGATGTGAATTAAGGGACACACAAGATTGGCAAAGCCTAAAGGTGGAGACCATCTTCTGGCTGCCTCCCCTGGCAGGTGTGGCTGTCTGCAGCAGCATGCCGGTGTCCAGTCACTAGCTCTACAGCTGTGCAAATGAATGTTCTCTAGTGAAGTGGCTGCCGAGTCTCCAGGCTGCAGATACAACAGGATATCCCGGAAGCTGCCATCTCCAACAGCAGCTCCAAATGCTAAATTTCATTGGTAAAAACAGTGCCAACTTGCTTGCTGGGTCAGCTCTGCAGCGCCCAGAATGCTCCCCTTAAGAGTGGCTTCTCCAAGCCCTCCCAAGAATTCTCCAAGCACCCAATTTCCTGTGCTGAATCTATTTCTTGCTTAAAATAGCTTCTGTTTCTGAGTCCTAAAAATGAATCCTGACTAATTACTAACTTTTGCCTGATGTCATTCACATGAATGAGAAAACATGCCAACATTAAAGAGAGATTTAGAAACCCCTTTGAAAGATATGTGTCTACTTGGTCTTTGGCAGCAAGGAATATTCTTTTTATTTTTTTTTTCCTACCAGTCCTTACTCTAGTGAAAAACTCTGTGCCTCATCAATAAACTGTATTGATTGCCTTATTTCTTCAACCAAGTCTTTGAACTAATAAACTATACTATTTCCCTTATGTGCACCCTGGGCTCTGAAGCATACTTGTCAACACACAGTAGGTGCTCAATGTTTACCAGAGGGTGCAAAAGATGGGACTCTGGTCTTGGGTGCTGAAAGGACAGCTCCTCCAGCAGCACTGCCCACAAAGGCTAGCGGGGAAGCAGTGACCTCTCTTGGGGCAGAAGCTAGGACCTCAGCTTTTCCCTACTAAGTCAAGAGACATAAGAAAGCCAGCCTGTAAGAAAAGTATAGAAGATAACAAAGGACTGTCTTCTTCTTTCCCTGCAGAGAAGTCCCTTCCAATGGGCTTCCAGGGACAGATCTTCAGCTTCAGAGAACTTGCGGGCTCTCCTTTCCTTCTCTGCTCCAGTCAAGACCTGGTTTTAAGCAAGAATCAGGTCAACTTGCCTTCAGTACACTTTTTTTTTTTTAATTTTCTGTGGGAGGCTATTTCTAGGAATATCAACAGAACCCTATTTCATGTTGGAGTCAGGATGTTATTTCCTCTAGAATGTATTCTTGGAGACCGACTGAACCAGTCAAACTACCTCATGGGCTTGGGGGGCGAGGGAATGGTATATTTTGTTAATTTTAAATTCTTCTACACAGAGCCAGGGGTGTAATACATAGCTGTAATCCCAGCACTCAGGAAGTAGATGCAGGAGGACCATAAGTTCAAGGACAGCTTGAGCTACATGCTGAGATCCTGTTTCAAAAAGGAAAGTTAAAATATGCTAGGGCAGGGGACAGAAAGGTGAGGCTTGCTAGGACTTACGGCCGCCAGTCTAGTTGAAAATGCTCCAAGTTCAGTAAGAGACAGTCTCAAGGCAGACATCTTTAGAAGACTCCCAGCATCCTCCATTCATGGTACAAGTGTGCATGGGTACATGTATCTGCACACACACATGTACACACACACAAACACATGTACACACACACACACACAAATCTTAAGCTTATCTAAAAATCCATCCTTACACTGGTAGTGAATTCAGGGAAAACAACCGGAACTTAACAAACAGTGCTCTCAGTGCTGTGCTGCAAACAGCCTGACAGCACCCTAAAGAAACATTTCAATAGTTATGCATCTCCCAGGTGACCAACTGCAGCTTACATGTTTCACCTATTACAAAACAGAGGATGAGAGATCTCCGAGGTTATACAGATTTGTCATTCATGGAGAGCCAAGCCCTGGTACCTACAGTGGCAGGATAAGAGCACAATATAAAATGGCTTATATTATCCCTAGCATATTTTTCTTTGATAAAAGATTAATTTCTCCTTCTGTATTGAATAAAGCTTGAAGCAAAACTTTCACTTGAAAACAACACTGTAAAACTAAAGCTGGCTCTCACTGCTTGACTGGGCATAGGTATTCCATTCGCAATCCTGAACATATCACATGCTATATGCCCCAGAGGGGAAGTTTAAAAGGGTAACTCTGGGGAAGAATCATCAGTGGCTTTACTATTCCAAGTCCTGGGGGACAGGCTTTGTCAATCATCTTTGTTTTCTGAGTGACACTAACTCAACTGGTGGACAGAGCTCCCAGGCGAGACATTCCGACCTTTTCAAAGCACTGACGGAAATTTCACATTCACTTCGCAGTCTACCTGGTGTGCTCAGGAGCGCCTCCTCCATCCTTCCATTCCTTGACTCTTAACATAGTAGCCCCCACTCTCCACGCACTCAAGAACGAGCTTTCGACTGGAGCTTCGTGAACTGTCAAGCATACTGCAAGGCCAAGCCAGAGCACTTGCCACAACTTTCAATGCCAATCTCCTCAAATGAGTCTTTCCCCAAGCACAGGGTCCTCCCATCTGGGTTCCAGACTTAGGAATCACTCTACCCAAGGTACCGTCTATTCCAATAAGGTGAGTCCTGACCACATTCCAGGGAATCGTCTCTGAATGCAGCAAGCTGTTGACAAGTCTGGCACTCAGTGGAAAGGTTCCTTTAACCCAAGTCATATTGGCTCCTGACTGCTGTGACCCCCAGGAGCAAAGCTGTTGAGGAACCTGAGCGGCTGCTTGTGAACCTCACATAACTTGTACACTCTCACGTTAGCTGTCCCTAAAAACAATGTCACAGAACTCCACCCACAAAGAGCCTCAAAACCTCAAAACCTCTTTCAACGTATGGCCAAGTTTGTCTCCAACAGTAATTCCAAACAACTTTGATTGGTCTTTGTCTCACCAGTGTTACCAAATATGCCAGAAATACCTAGCAACCAGAAACATTCTAAAGTGACTTGCCATTTCTAGGCATTGTACATTTCAAAATGTATAAACAAGAAACTTGGAAGGAAATGGGGGGACAGATCTAAGGAGAACTAGAGAGCTAAACAATTTGACAGTCAAAGGGCCAAAAGGAAAGGAGAAAAAAAGCTGCAATTATATTTAAAACTCATCTTAATGCAATTGTTCCTGTAAAAATAACAGAAAGATTAACTACTGCAGATGAAAATTTTAAAACTAAGTATCAAAATTAGCCCTTTGTAGTGACAAAAAAAAAAAAACCAAACAAGGTGGATGCAAAGTACATAAAATAAGGAACTAACTACTAAGTATGTAGTAAGAACGTCTTCTAATTGGAACTATGGAAACTTTCAAATTCTATAAACTGCACTTGGAGAGATTCACTTTTTTCTAAAATAACCAAGTATATATAAGTGATTAAGGAATTACAATGGCAATTTAACTCCTTTGAAAAATAGCAAAGGAAATTTCGTAAGGGGCATGGAACAGGGGGTCCCTGGGAAACTGATGAAAACCAGGACACAGGGAGAAAGGCCCTGGGAGGGAACTCTGGGCCCTCCCCGCCACCCCCCTCCCGAGATTTAGCCAATTCCAAATATAGGCAAGGATTTTGGGTGAAAAAAAAATGTGTTCCTGAACTGTATGGCTGTAAGGTATAGGAACTTGGGCACTGTACCTGGTGATCCTGAACTCCCACGAGACAGACATACTTTTTCTAATTATTTCTCCACTCATGGCTTTGCGCCCTCCCCCCCCACCCCACACACACACCTTTCCTAACATATTATTTGGTGAGACTTCTCAAGGAACAACTTTGAGATACAGTACGAGAACCCAAGAAACGAACACGAGATTTCAAAGGCACCTGACTCTTGAGTTCCTTCTTACATGCTTCCGGGACTTGTGAGCCTGCCCAGGCAGGCGGTAGACACCTCCACTGCTCTCAGGACAAATACCTTTAAGAGGCGGGGACAAGCGACAGAAGAGGTCCGCCAGGTCGTTGGTTGGGGGACTAAGGTTACTGGTGACATTAGTAACCACCGGCTCTCCAGAAACCCTTCCAGATCTGGAGGGGCACAAGGAGGGGGGAAGGGATTGGGGTTTCAGGAGTTGCTACTAGAGCGAGTCAGGTGAAGGTGAAGAAGTTCCAGGCAGGGCCTGCGGCTCTGGAGCTTCTCGGTGGCACCAGCTAAAACCCCTGCAGCCCTCACACCCACCCGCGCCCCGGCCAATCGCTCCCCACCTCTGACCTCTCCTCGCCCATCCCAGGCCTCACCCTCCCCTTCCCTCTCCACCGGGCTTCGGTGCCGCCTTCTCCTTACGCTGAATGGGCGGGTAGCAACTGGGGTCCTCGGCGCCGGGCTGGCAGCGGCTGGAGAAGGCGCTGCGCGGAGTCACGTAGTTGCTGGGGAAGATGCCCACCCGCTGGTTCAGCTGTCCGGTCCACCAGCCCTCGTCGCCGGACACCTGCGAGTCCTTGGACAGCACCTCTACCACATCGCCTAGCCGCAGGGTCAGCTCGTCCTCGCCCGCCGCCTCGTACTCGAATACAGCCGTCCAGTAGGGCAGCGCGGCGTGGGAGCCCAGCTCGGCGGCCGCCGCCTCCTCCTCATCCTCCTCCTCCTCGGCTCCCGTGCCCGTGGCATCCTCCCCCGGCGGGGCAGCAGCGGCGCTCGCCAGGCAGCCGAGAAGCGATCTGGAGGACTCCATAGAGCGGCCGGTCCATAGGGTGCGGGGCGGCCGCCCGCAGGAGCCGCCGCCGCCTATTGTTCATGCGGCTCGGCAGCGCTGGGGGCTCCGCGCCCCCGACGGCCGCCGCAGGTAGGGCCCGGGCAGGCGGGGTGCGCGAGAGCCGCGGACGCCCGGTGCGCACCCGCGAGCGCGCACCGCGGACAGGGGAGCGGCGCAGTGCCCGCCGCCTGGCGCCCTCGCGGGCGGCCTCGCCCCTCCGCGGCTCCCACCTGCTCGTGCCGCCCGTGCCCGCCGCCCGCTGGCCGCTCCCTCCCCGCCCCGCCCCGCGCGCCCCGCCTCCCCGCACTCCCGGGACCACCTGACGCGAGCCTGGCTCCGCCCCAACCCTGCGGACCCGGGGGCGGGGCCTCCGGGACAGGCCCGCCCCCTTCGCCAGTCCGTCCTCCCATTGGCCCGCCGCTGCTGTCCGTTTCCTGGGAGAGGCTGAGGCCTCATTGGGTGGCTCCCAAAGGTGAGGCTGAACGTGCGCTCGGACTGTGGAGCCCGCTACGGACCCTGCTCTCTTTGTCTGCAAGCCTAGTCCTACGGGCTGCGCCAGTTCCAGGTTCAGATGGCCAAGGTCTTGGAGCTGCTTCTGCCCTGGCCGGCCCTGGGGACCAGCTTCCGTCCTCTCCCGCCTCCATGCACACACACACGCCCCGGAACCTTATGGCACGCGATGGAAGGACTCTTCGGATCGCGCTGCTGGCCTTGCTGAAGACTGCACGCGTCTCTGTGAGAAGAAGTTGTTAGAATTCCGAAAGGGAGATCACCTAGGGGGGCTACCGCAGGCTGGGGAAGTCTTGCAGAACCAACTGGTACGCGCTTGCCTTGTGGAGCTGGCTGTTTCTAGGACCCTGGTGACGGCCACGTAGATCACACCAAGGGCTAAAGCAGAGTCTTGGGCAAGGGCCGACCTATACTATGTCCTTTTGTTACTCATCTTCCGTGCTTTCAACTTCCCTATTTCAAAACAAGCCAGTACTGAGGAATCCGGCCTGATAGCTACTAAACTGTATTGCCTTTTCCAAGGCAGGAATAGTGTGATCTATTTAGCAAGAGTTAGTTCTTCACTGTGTGTTTGTGTTTTTGAGACAAGGTCTCACTATGTAGCCCAGGCTGGCCTCACACCATCTTGCTGCCTCATCTGCCTGAGTACTAGGATTACAGGCATGTGCCTCCGTGTCCAGCCAGACTATTACTTTGTTTTAATGTTAGTTTGAGGTTTATTATTAGGCAAACGAGCAATTTGGAAAAATAGCCTGGCAGCTTACATGACCTTGGGCAGTGGTTAAACACTGCTGCGTCCTCCTCCCGGAAGTGAGGAGCGGAGGGATAGGCCTCCTGTGTTCTAAGTTGGACATCAGGTGGTTTTGCTGGTGACTGTGGGTAAAAAGTTGCTGTACCCAGATGAGCTTCTCCGCTGACACAACAATCCAAATCAGACCAAATCAAACCGAATTAGAAAAAGCCCAGGTTTAAGGGATACAAACGCTCCCGGATGATTTTTCCAGCCCCCCAGAGAGAACATAGAAAAGGAAGACCGAAAACCACGTATTTGTTTTCTAGGGGCAGTTTAAGATGGAGCAGGTTTGGAGAGACATGGGGGGAGGGGCTTGGGGGCGAACTTCCACCCAAACATTACAGACTCTTTGAGTAGGGGGGCTGGGCTCGGGTGAAGCTCCCACCAGAACAGCGACTACACTGTAAATGTAGACTGTGCACATTTAAGGTCTTAGGAAAGAGGTGAGATGGTACTGTCCAAAAGAGCATCCAGGAGGCCCCAAAGATGGAGTCCCAGAAGTAAATTCTCAGTGGTCAAGAGTTGGCTGCTCTTTCTAAAGACCCAGGTTGCATCCCCAGGACAGCGCACAAACATCTGTAACTCCAGCATCAGGGGAACTGACATGCTCTGCTGGTCTCCATGGGCACCAGGAATGCACATGAAGTATGTGCATACACACATATGGACAACACACTCACACACATAGAACTTTTGTTTGGTTTTGGTTTTCAAGACAAGTGTTTTCACAGTAGCTTCAGCCACTGTGGAACTCACTTTGTAGGCTGGCTTCAGACTCCCAGAGATCCGCCTGCCTCTGCCTCCTGAGTGCTGGGATTAAAGATGTGCACTTCCACACCTGGCTTTTTATTTTTAAGAATATTTTTAAAAAGAAAGAAACACAAGAAAGAAAAATGTTAGCTGTGGGTCTTCAAGTAGTAGGATTATGAGTAATTGGGACTTTTAATTGTCATTTTGTTTCTCTACTTATGCATGCTCTTTTCCAAGAAAGCAGATGAGAACAATCCTTGGTCCTGGAAGAATAAGGAAGCTAACTCCCTGCACAATTTAAATGTTTAACACATGTGCTTAAGATCCCGTGAAGAGCCTCTCAAGTCACCTGTAAATATTTGTTGAATGGATGAGTGCTAGGAATTCAAACCAGGGGAGATTCTTTAGACAAGAGTTGCCTGGCAGAGATTAATGGTAGGTGCAGAAACAGAACTGGTCCCAGAGAGGTGTAGGGTGGAGCAGGAAAGGGGGAAGGGATGGAGAGGGGTGGGAAATCGTGGGACAGTGAGCCCATGGTGATGGCATGAAAGGATAAGAAAGAACGCTCGAAACCTGACACAGGATTGCAGAGGGCTTTGTCATTATTTGATTCATATTAATAATTATTTAATTGATCATTTGAAATTATTTAATGACGAAGGTGTTTGCCATCAGGGACAGGAACCGGTCTGACTTGTTCCTTACAGCTTTCTGGCATCTCAGAATACCTGGTTCGCAGCTAGTCGCCTATCTGGACGCAGTCACACCTGATGGCTGACTTGGCTACACACCTAGGAAGTCTGGGTTTTGTTTAGCAAACCAGGGTTATCACAGGGTCAAGGAAATGGTCCAGTGGGTAGGAATGCTTGCTCCACAAGCAATCCCTCGCGAAAAAGCTAGATTTGGCTGTGTGTGCCCGAAACCCCAGCAATGGAGAACAGACAGGCAAACGGCGGAGCTCGTGGGCTCGCCAACCTCCCTGAACCACTAGGAGGTTTAGAGCAGGTCTTTGGGGTAAAAATGACAGATTATTGGCACCCTTAGGTTCCTCAGCCTGGAATTGACAAATGTCACCCAGAAAAGCAACCTTTTCTCCACCACACTGGAAAGACTAGAACCAAGCAGGGAGAAGACAAGTGTCACTCAGTGACCACTCAGCACTAGGCAGATCGGATCGTGGGATATCCTGACTGTATCCTGAGAAGCATCTGACTTTGTACAAGACAAGATTTACTGTTGTTTTTATTAATTACATAATTATACACAATATCTTTCATTATGATACTTTCATACTTGTATATTTTTTTTCCTCTTCCATCCCCCATTACTGTCTCTTGTTCCCTTCCCACTCCTAACTGGTCTTTGCCTACAATCATGTTTGTGAGTTGTGTGTGTGTGATGTTTGTGAGTGTGTGTGTGAGATCTCACTGAACCTCATTGGAGTTGCTTACGGGATCATGGGCACCTTTCTCCTGGCTACCTCACTGAAGAAAATGGCAAGACAAATTTTTGAAGCTGTTTCCTCATTTATGTAGTAGTGGAACATACTTTTTATGGATGTGGTAATGTTAAACAAGACACGATGCCCAAAGCGTGCTATTTAGCACCCAGTGGCCATATTTCTTTTTCTCGGTTTCCACCTTTAGCAGCACCTTAGAATGTAGTGGGTGTTGACTGGAGCTAACCTAGAGTTGGTCTCAAAAGATTAAAATTAAATTAAAAGTAAAAAATAAGGAAGGCAGGAAAAAGGAAAGAGATGAAGAGAAAGAAGGAGAGAGTAAGGGAGGACCAATAAGAGAATGAGGACTTGAATTTGAATTCTGGTTGATGCTTATAGGCAAGTTAACCTGTATCCCAGATCCCTCCTGTGAAAATCAAGGCTAGTAACACGGTACCTCTGGCCTCCCAGACGAAGTAAGGGACGTGATGCATGGTTTATACTTTGCACAGTCTAGTACCTAATTATCACCATTCATCCTAAAATTCAGCTTAGCAAGTGAATGCCACCTCCCCTTAGTTCTTTTAGGAAACATCTTATTGTAATTTATGTTGGCATATATTCATGGTTCATAGTGATGGGCTTCATAACGTCTGTATTCAAGTGTAACGTCTACTTTTAACCACATCCATCCCCGCCTTCTCTTCTCTTCAGTCTTCTCTCCTCTCTAGTTTTTCTCCCCCAATCACCCTTCTGCCTTCGTGTCATCTGTGTGTGTTTAAATGTATATGTTACCACACATAGCTTTATGACATAGCTATATAAAATGTAATCTCCACAAATAAAAAAAACACAACATGTCTATATTTGTTTAAGCTTTTCAGCAAATGATGTAAATTTTTAGAGGTATTTACTATCGTGTGTGTGTGTGTGTGTGTACGTGGAGGTCAGAGGACAACTTCATGAAACCTGTTTTCCACCTTTATGTGGGTTTATATTTTCATGACAAATGCTTTTGCCTACTGAACCATCTCTCTAGCCCTAAAAATGACCTACTTTTGTCTATGGTCAAATTGAATTCTGTTGTGTGCACAGTCAACACTCTGTCCATTCCCCTGTTGATGGACAGGTAGCTGACTCGGCTCCAGTGAATAACGCTGCCATAAACGTGGTGTGCAAGCTGCCTGGGCCGTGCCTTAGCTCTGCTTTTCAGTTTCCTGAGAAAATCAGCTGCAAGCTGATTTTCACAGGCTCCGAGCTGATTTACATTCCCACTCGCAGGGTGTGCTGGGAACCATCTTAAATGAGTCCTTCGGTTCTTAAATCCCTCAAGCAGACACTGATCATTTCTAACACAGTCAACAGCGTGTCCCTCCCTCCCCACACGTCGTCACCGCAGGGAAGGAGCATCCAGCTCTGAATTCAGATACTCTGCTCCTGTGGACCGCGACCGGAAGCACATGTTTTGGGAGAGTGCGGCAGGGCGATGAAACAGAAGTTTGGGGACACACGGACACCACTGGCTCAGATTCCTGGCTGAGGAGGGATGGGTCCAGTGAGGTACTTCCCTACTTATTCCACTATTCCCAAAAGACAGGTGTAGACAATTGGGTTTCTGTAGATCAGTGGTTCTCAAACTATGGGTCGTGACCCCTTGGAGTTAAACAGTTCTTTCACAGGGGTTACCTGTAGTGATAAGAGTGGCGGGGCTGCGTCCCCAGCACCCCGGCTGCCCACATGGCTAGCTTATGCTCCGAAATAACAACACACAAATTGTATTCATTTAAACACTGCTTGGCCCTTTAGCTCTAGCCCTTGCTGGCTAATTCTGATATACCGATCAACCCATCTCTAATCTGTGAGCACCGGTCTTACGGGGAAGATTCTAGCCTACGTCCATCCTGGGTCGGAGCTTCATTGCGGGAGCGGGGCATGGCATATCTCTGAGGCGTCTGCTCCCGAGAGGAGAGCTGTAGAGTCTGAGCTCACTTCCTCTTCCTCCCAGCGTTCTGTTCTGTTTACTCCTCCCACCTATCTTCTAACCAATGAGGGCCAAGCAGTTTTCTTTTTATTTAACCAATGACCTTCCTCCATCAGGTTACCTATCGGATATCCTGCATCTCAGATATTTACATCGTGATTCACAGCAGTAGCAAAATTACAGTCACCACGACATGAGGAACTGTATTAAAGTGTCGCAGTGTTAGGAAGGCTGAGAACCACGGCTGTAGATGGAGCAAGTGGTCTCTGGACAGTACTTACGGATCTCATTGCAAAGGATAGTGTGTTCATCCTTGTCTGCTGACAATTAGTGATAGCAAGTGTCCCCTCCTTTCTCCTCTCTCTCTTGAAGACCTGGGTTCAGGGAAGGAACAGGTGACAAGAGCTGTCTCATTTGTTCATTCCCTGGAGAGTCCCATCTTAGCAGTCATCAGAGCCTTTCAAACAGACTCACAACAGAGCCAGCCCCCGGCAGAGCCAGCCCCCGGCACAGCTCTCTGTGAAATGGCACACTAGGCTTGCAAGGCCTTCCTGTGAGCCTTCCAGTCAAATAGGTTCAGGGAAATGGAGGGAGAGGCTGGTGAAGGAGTCACCATTATAATTAATCATAGAGAAGATATAATGCCTGGGGAAATAATCACGCAGAGTGAAAACATGACCACACTATCATAATTTTAAATTCAACAAATCTGGAGGAAATATATTCCTAGTTTTATGGAAAATAATGTTCATCGATATTAGTAAAAGAAACACCCTGGAATGTGAATGGCAGCCATCTTCATCTAGATAAGGGGTTAGGAGTAACTATTTTCCTCATCTTGATCTGTTTAGTAGTTTCTACATTAAAATGTACAGATTTCTCAGTATAAAAGTGTTAGACTCTGAAAGACATACCTACATGATCTCAGTTACATGTGGACCCTGAAATAGTTCAATTCATGAAACAGTAAAATGATAAGAGGCTAGGGGCTGGGACGAGCAGGACTGGGAGCTGGGGAGGAGCAGGGTTGGGGGCTGGGAGGATCAGCCTGGGGGCTGGGAGGATGGGGCTGAGAGCTGGGAGGATCCGGACTGGGAGCATTGGGCCTGGGAGAATCAGGGAGATAATGGTCAAAGCACACAAGATTTCTGTAAGAAAAAAAAACAAGCAATATAATGTAAAGCAGGGTGAATATTAATTAATAATGATATATTTTAAACTTGAAAATCATTGAGTATGTTAACTGTCTTCACCTTACATGTATGTGGCAGAACATACATTTACTAATCTGATTTAACCTGTCACAAATTCTACAAACATATTGTTCATCATAAATATATAAGCTTTATGCTATTTAAAATTGTTAAGAACGATGGTGGTTGGAGAAGGGCTCAGAGGTTAAGAGCACAGGCTACTGTTGAAAAACAGAGTTGGATTCCCAGAACCCCCATCAGGCTAATAAATTCTAGCTCCAGGGGAATTTGATGCCCTCTTATGGTCATGGCAGGCACTGCACTGTGTGTGTGTGTGTGTGTGTGTGTGTGTTGTGAGAGAAAGAGAGAGGCACATAAACACACCTCACACACACACATAATTTTAAAAAATAATAAAATTTAAAAAGAGGCTGGAAGTAATGACACCATTTTTTAACCTCAACACTCGGGAGGTAGAGACGGACAGATCTCTGAGTTCAAGGCCAGCTTGGTCCACATAGAGTATTCCAGGACAGCTGGGAGTACATAGGGAGACCCTATCTCAAAATAAATACATAAAATTATTTAAAAAGAGAGGCTACCACCAAAAAGGAGCAGTTATTGATTGTTAGGAAGCATTTAAAAGACATGGGAATGTGTAGGATATGATCACTAGAGAACAACGGGAAACACTTCGTGCACTGTCACACATGGATGTGCATCAAATCTTAGTTTTCTGGACCAAGCAATGGAATGGGGGGAATTCTTCATTTTTACAAATTTCCCACGTAGCTAAAATAACCATGTAATACTGGTGTCAGTAGAACAACGCACCAGAGAATCACATCTACTGTTGTACATGTGTACTGAACATGGAATCACGTCTACTGTGTACATGTGTACTGAGAGCATGGAATCATGTCTACTGTTGTACATGTGTGGGAAAGGAAAAATACCCCTGCCAAGAATGACACTAATAATATTTTTGAGAAAAAAAAAAAACAGTCACGGTAAAGCCACTGACTGCAGGCTCACCGGCACAGCCTTTATTACTGATCACAGCTTTAAGTTCTCGCAGGTTAACAAATGGTCCCAGACTCTTAATACCCCATTCATTCCCTCCGCCTCCCACCTCACAGAGGGAACGGCCTTGGTTGTGCACACAGATGTGTAGGCTGATTAGCACAGCGTGGCGTTGCTCATCTGATGCTGAAAGACCTTCCTTTGAGTTTTCAATTTTTTCTACCTTGATTTTAAATAATTTTGCTTTTGTGGGGCGTGGGAGGGCAAGTTTTAGTTTAAACATCAACTTACTGTTTGGTTATGAGATTTCAGCCTTATCTGAAGCAACAGTAATTTAAAGATTTTTTTATTTGATATTTAACAAGCCAGTATGATTTGATGAATTACTGAGCCTCACTGTTGTCCCTGTGCACATTTTATGTACAAGGTGGCCAAAGCTGCTTCATAAAGGAACTGGCCCAGCAATACTGTGAGACAATAGTCGATAGTGCCACCGTGTGGCATTGTGGGGTATGGCACCTCTCTGGGCTTTTTTTTTTTTTTTAAGGTTTTACATTTTGAGTTCTACTAACTTAAGTAGTCACTAGCCGGCGCCCTTTAGGTTTGTTAGAAACCAAGTCCTAGATGGGAATAAACACTGCTGGAACTTGAACTTTTCAGCTTAACTCGATTACATCTGGAGGGAAATTTAGACTCGGATGCACAGGTTTGCATGCAAAGAAACCAGACAGGGTAATGACTTGCTAATGTGTCTAGAGCTAACTTGAGGTCCCTGATTTTTTTTTTTTCAATTTTTATTTATGTGCCGCTGCATTTCACGTGTGAGGATCAGGGGCCATCCGCAGGAGTCAGATATCGAACTTGTTGGGTTCGGGGGGGGGGGGGGGTCGCACAAAGATAGGGACAGACCACCAAAGACTAATAAACCAGAAGCAAACTTAATTCCAGAAACCAGAGTCCAGGGAAAATAAAATAAAAATCTCCATGGGGTACAAAAAGCTTATCAGCTAGCTGAGACCACAGCCAGAGATTTTTGTTGTTGTTGTTGTTTGTCTAGGCTATGGCAGAAGCCAGTCTTGAACCCATCTTTTTATAGTAGGGGCACCAAGCATTAGGTCTGAACAAAGGAATTTTTATAATCTCAAGGTAAAGATACAGATTGTCTTACTTTATAATCTCCGTTAACAGAGTTTCTCAGTTAAACTAGTGTTTGTACTTAATCTACTGTCTTTCTTGGTACTTTCAGGCAGTGTTTACTGAAGCCCTGTGGTCTCCCCTTTGATGCTGCCAGTTTCACATAGCAAGGATAACGCATAACCCAGAGGTCACATATCTATCCCCTAAAAGTTGACTCAGCTCATATCCGTAGGCTAGCTCTCGGTTTGCAGAGACATGCTTTGGCCTTCTAATAGAGCTACGGGTTGTAAAGCGAGATAGCCCACTGTTAATTGTTAATCCTCAAGCTTCCGAGAAAGCTGCTGACAGTCTGTTCTCATTCTCCTAGACTTATAACTTTATATTTCTTGATTTCTACATTCTTATTTTTGGAATCTACATTTTTATATTCTTATTCTAGGACCCTTCAGAACTTGGGTCATGTCTAGCTTGGTGACTGCCTGTACCTGATGAGCCTTCTTGCTGGCCTAGGCCTCTCATTTTTTATTATAGTCATTCATTCACTCATCAAACAGTTATACACATGAATACAATGTATATAAAAGCACTTGGGTTTAACAACAGTGAACAAAACAGGCACACACACACAGGAAAAAAAAACCCACAGACACACAACTCTTAAAGCTCTTGTTCCAAAAGGAGACTTGCAAGGTTCTGAAAGGAGACTTACAAGGGGGACAGTGTTAGAGAGGGTGTATGCGAAGCAGAAAAGAAAAAAAAAGGTGGAGATGGAGGACGTGAAATGTTACCCTCAGTGAGGCCATAAAAAGCCTTTTGACAAAGTGATCTTTTAATACAGATCTCCCCCCCCCCCCGCCCCCAAGAACTGAGCAAACCGCTATACAGATGTGGGGGAGGAGCATTCAGGTACATTTGCATGACTGCAGTAGAAAATGCACCAGAAAGGAGAGCCAGAGCAAGCAGTCAGGGCTGTTGCAAGGAGGCCACTTGTTCTTCCTGGCTGCCCGGCTATCTTAGGCCCAAAATAATCACACAGAAACTATATTATTTAAATCACTGCTTGGCCCATTAGCTCTAGCTTCTTATTGGCTAACTCTTACATATTAATTTAACCCATTTGTATTAATCTGTGTATCGCCACATGGCTGTGGCTTACTGGCTAAAGTTCCCAGCATCCGTCTTCAGCCTGCTAAGTGGTTTCTCTATGACTCCGCCCTTCTTTCCCCCAGCATTCAGTTTAGTTTTCCCCGCCTATGTAAGTGTAAGTTCTGCCCTGCTATAGGTCCAAAGCAGTTTCTTTATTCATTAATGGTAATCACAGCACACAGAGGGGACTCCTACATCGTGGTGAGGGCTGCAAGGAATGGCAGGGTCATGTGGGGCTTGCTGGCTGGTCGGAGGGAGACTTTGGCTGCTGCTCTTACTAGGACAGGGCTGTTGAAGAGCTTTGAGTGGAGGAGAGGCATGGTGAAAAGAGTAGGCTCACAGTCACCCAGAAGGGGAAAGCAAAGGCAGGAGGCAGGCTGTGCAGGATGCTGTTGAGGGAAGTGTAGATCAGCCAAGCAACAGTGGTATAGAAGTAGATGGCTAAACCCTCCAGAGGTGTTTCAAGGACTGAGCACCTGGCTTTGCTAATGGATAAGACTGAGGACAAAAGAGAGACAGGAGTCAAGGATGATACCAAGGTTTTTGGCCAGATCAACTGATGGGCTAGCTCTTATGTAATAATGGAAGATGGTACAGTACCAATCTGGGGGAGAATCTCCACAGTTTAATGTTAGACACGCTAAGCCAGAGATCATACACTATTAAAGCCCCAGCTAGAGATGTCAGATAGGTAGTTGATTATGTAGGTCTGGAGTCCAGTCAAGGACTGTCGAATCAGGACATTGCAAACAGGGAAGACACGAGCTTCATAAAACTACCAAGGACAAAATAATGACTAGAAAAATTTCGAGCCCAGATGATAAAATACTTTGCATTTAGTGGGTGGGTTCCAACACACCTACCCAGTGAAGTGATTTGAAATGTCTCTGCCTCTCCTCAATGAAGGACTTAAGACAAGTCTTAGTTCTTCTCTACCACTGTCAGAAGACACTGGGACCAAGGCAACTTATAAAAGAAAGCTTTCAGTGGGGCGTGCAGCTCCAGAAGGTTAGAGTCCACGACTGTCATGGCGGGGGGTATGGCAGGTCACAGGCGAGGCACTGGAGCAGTAGCTGAGAGCGTTCACCCACAAGCATTGGGGCAGAGACAGAGAGACAGCTAACTGGGAATGCCATAGGCTTTTAAAGCTCAAAGCCCGCCCCCCAATGATACACCTCCTCCAAAAAGTCACATCTCCTAGTCTTTCCCAATCAGTTGCACCAACTAGGAACCAAGTATTCAAATCTATGATCCTGTTGAGGGGCATTTACATGGAAGCCATCCCAAAGTGAGTCTCCTAACACTAGATAGCTCCTCAGGGCGTTTGTCACCTAGGCATCTGGGGCTCGCTTTTACTAAGAGTGGAGATGTAAAGGCCTGAAGATCCACATTCCCTCTCTGCTTCTAGCTGTGTGGCCCTCTCTCTCCTACCACATTACCCAGGGTAACAGAGATGTAGAGCTTATGAGGACCAGGCAGCAGCGAATTGACGCGCACACCCTTGGTTAGTCTAAAAGACAAAAACCACTTGCCTGACCGCTACCATGAGTCTAATGACAACCAGCATTTTCTGATAGTATTTGTGGTTCGGGAAATGCCTTCACAAATAGGTACTAACCAGAAGCGTTGGCTCTAGAACCAGGTTAACCTCCTCCTTCTACGTGGTCTAGAAGCTCATGTCTAGTTACCGGCACCTGCTTCTGACACCAGCTTTTCCCACTTACAATGTGCCATAGCATCAATCACCCCACCCCCGTCCACGTTGGCGATTTACTCCCCAGAGTCACACGTTAGTTGGCATTTGGAGATGAGGGGTGAGCTAGTTCACTCTGACACTGATGGGTTAGCAAGGGTGTGGCTTTGTTGTAAAAGCCAGCTCTCCTTGGGACACACTTGCTGTCTTCCCCACATGATGCCCTATACTACTTGGGACTGTGCACGGTCCCCATAAGCCAGAAAAGTCACCAGATGTGGCTCAGTTACCACATGTGGCTCACTTACCAAGAGCTGTTCAGTCTTCTGAAGCTTGAGCCTACCTAACCTTTATTTGTTTTTAATTTTTATTTATTTATTTATTTATTTTTGAGACACGGTTTCTCTGTAGCTTTGGAGGCTGTCCTGGAACTAGCTCTTGTAGACAAGGCTGGCCTCAAACTCACAGAGATCCCCCTGCCTTTACCCCCCGCCCCCATGCTGGGAATAAAGCCACCACCTCCTGGCTACTTAACCTTTATTTTTTAAAAAGTACTAAACTTGTGGTATTTGGTTCTAACACAAAAACAAGCTACAAATGCATATCCTGTGAGCATACGCTCTTTGTCTGAAGCCAAGCTTTCTTGTACCTCTCCTATTTCCTGTTGACTTTGCTGGATTTGGAGGGCGAATAACAGCAAAAATAATCTTGTGGCGAGCACCCGGTCAGGGTGTCAGGCCAGAAGCAAACACTTCACATGCCTTTCCCATTCACCAAAAATCTAGGCAGCACGCACTTTTAATATCTCTTGTTAAAACTGGGACACAAAGCAATTAAGTAAAAGGAGTGGTTGCGCAGGAAACAGGATGGGGACTCCGCAGTTTCTGACCAAAGCCCTAGGGTTTCGGTACAAGAAGCTCTGCCTGCCACAGTTAAACTCTGTATGAAGATCACCATACACTCTAGAGGCCCCTCTTTCAGGACGTCACAGGGATGGGAGAGATGAGATTGGTCTGCGACCTTTGGGCCAGTTTCTGACCAAAGCCCTAGGGTTTCGGTACAAGAAGCTCTGCCTGCCACAGTTAAACTCTGTATGAAGATCACCATACACTCTAGAGGCCCCTCTTTCAGGACGTCACAGGGATGGGAGAGATGAGATTGGTCTGCGACCTTTGGGCGCAACTGCAGCCAGCCCGGATGCCCATAGTAGCACTGTACCTACTAGCCTTACACCCAGAACCATACTTCCGTTCCCTCCCCCGAAACTGCAAGAGGGCGCACCCCAGGCCCAGCCCTCCACTCCCACCTTAGAGTCCGCAGTACCTAAAATTCTGCCAGCGTGGGGTCAAACTGGGACCTGTGAGATTCGTCTGGTCCCCAGGCTCCTGACTGGTGACCTTGCCTGCCCCTCACACCTGCTAGGCACTTTAGGGAGGTGGATCAGATGTGGATCATTGCCTTTATGTTTACAGACCCAAGGGTTCCAAGCCCCAGAGTGGAACAAGTAAAGTCTCACTTAAAGGGGGCAGTTTCCTCCCCCGTGAAGCTGGGGGCAGGAGGAAGTCTGGAAACCGCAGAGGCAGCTGACTGAGTTTACGTATTGATATGAGATCAGCACCTTCCCCCTTCCTCCTCTTTCTCTTCTTCCTCTTCTTTCTTCTTTTTCCCCTTCCCTGCTTCCCTTCTTCGCCTACATCTGCAGCCCACAGCCTGAGCAAGCACCCGCCGCCTCAGCCCCTTAACCTAACGGACACTGGGTTAAGAAATCTCACTTAAGCTTAGGGAGTCTTTTGTGTGGGTCTTGGATGCATCTAGGTGACCGTTCTGTCCTTCGTTTAGGTCACTGGATGTAAATACACGTTCTCGTCCCTATTAATAACCCGCACTCCGTACACTTGCCTCCTGTCACTCCAACTAATTCCACAGTGCCTCTTCTCTTCCTTCCCCTCCTCCCTGAAGTTCCCTCCAAACAGACTGAGGAACCGGGAGCAGCTCGTGGGCCTGGGTACACCGACCTGCTTCGCTCTCATCTTCCCCACCACGCTTTCTCCCTCACTTCCCTGTTCATGTTCCCAGGGCTCTGACAGCAGATCGTTGGCTGGGGCAGGGGGATGGCAGGGAAGAGAGAGGGAAAATAGAAGATAACACAATAGTTACTCTGATAAGCCCTCGGAATCACCCATGCCAGCACCTTCGTTTGTTCTGAATGCTGGTCCTGTTTCTCAGAGCTCTGGAAAGCAATGGTTAGTATCAGGGTAGAATTACTTCAGACGGGGCTGGAGAGATTGGCTCAGGGGTTATGAGCCTTGCCTACTCTTTCAGAGGTTCTGAGTTCAATTCCCAGCCACCATACGGTGGCTCACAACCATCTGTAATGAGATCTGGCGCCCTCTTCTGGCCTGCAAGCATGCCTGCATGCAGAATACTGTATGTGTAAAAAGTAAATCTTTAAAAAAGAAAAAAAATATTGCTCCAGAGGAGTGAACCCACCCCAGTCTAGGCAGGCGTCTTCCTGGTTGGAAAGCTTCAGCTTGACTCCCACCTCTGTCCCATTCTGCTTGCTTCTTCCTTGCCTCCACTTCTCTCCTTTTTTATAATAGGACACCAAAAAGGGTTTGAAACTTCGAGTGTAAATACACTCTAACCTAAGTAGGGCCTGAGACAGGAACTCAACATCTGCAGGGAACAAAGAGAAGTCTCTTCGTGGAGGGCAGGGCTCTCCAGAAGATGTTGCCCTGACTCCTGTCTCCAGTAGCTGGAGAAGCTTCTCTTTCCCGCAGGTGGCTGCAGAGCAGAGAGCTGTACCAGATCACGTCCTAGGGTCTTGCCTAGCTCGGAGAAACCAGGGATGCACAGTGGGGTAGATGCTGCCAGCTACCAAGGAAAAGAAGCCAGACTCTCCAAATGTGGCCATAGCCCCTTCACCTGCAGGCTGGCGTTGCCCTTAGAATTGCTCTGTCCCCTGCGAACACACCCTATCCTCCCGAGCAGTCAGAGACCTTGTGGGAAGTTTCCTTAGCGGGGGACTTCGCAGAGTCCACTGTGTGACCACCGCTGTCTAACCATCTCTCTGGCTATACTTCCGGAAGCAGAGCACTTAACACTCTGGGCCTCAGCTGTTTCGCCTGGAAAACAGAAATTCAATGTAAACAATGTCCAACATGTAAAGAGAGTGTGGCAGAGAAATCCAGAGGCAAAGGTAAATGAGATGAGTCTCTTCCCTCAAAATTTCAAGTTAACAGAAGGGAAAGATTTTTTTTTATATAAATTTTATTTATTTATTATGTATACAGTGCTCTGCCCACATATATTTCTGTAGGCCAGAAGAGGGCACCAAATCTCATTACAGATGGTTGTGAGCCACCATGTGGCTGCTGGGAATTGAACTCAGGACCCTTGGAAGAGCAGGCAGAGCTCTTAACCACTGAGCCATCTCCACAGCCCCGGGAAAGATTTTTTTTTTAATGGAATCTAGAGCGGGATAAAGTTGACTTAGAAGCAAGAACTCTACTCACTGGACAGTGTACATAACTCTAATCCAGGGTCTGGGGGCTTACGTCTAGGAGTTCCAGTGTACATAACTCTAATCCAGGGTCTGGGGGCTTACGTCTAGGAGTTCCAGTGTACATAACTCTAATCCAGGGTCTGGGGGCCTACGTCTAGGAGTTCCAGTGCACATAACTCTAATCCAGGGTCT
Organism: Microtus oregoni; assembly: GCF_018167655.1. Classification (NCBI taxonomy): domain Eukaryota; kingdom Metazoa; phylum Chordata; class Mammalia; order Rodentia; family Cricetidae; genus Microtus; species Microtus oregoni. The sequence continues at coordinate 15,634,497 of NW_024543068.1, read as the reverse complement.
GGGGGCTTACGTCTAGGAGTTCCAGTGTACATAACTCTAATCCAGGGTCTGGGGGCCTACGTCTAGGAGTTCCAGTGCACATAACTCTAATCCAGGGTCTGGGGGCCTACGTCTAGGAGTTCCAGTGCACATAACTCTAATCCAGGGTCTGGGGGCCTACGTCTAGGAGTTCCAGTGTACATAACTCTAATCCAGGCTCTGGGGGCTTACGTCTAGGAGTTCCAGTGTACATAACTCTAATCCAGGGTCTGGGGGCTTACGTCTAGGAGTTCCAGTGTACATAACTCTAATCCAGGGTCTGGGGGCCTACGTCTAGGAGTTCCAGTGTACATAACTCTAATCCAGGGTCTGGGGGCTTACGTCTAGGAGTTCCAGTGTACATAACTCTAATCCAGGGTCTGGGGGCTTACGTCTAGGAGTTCCAGTGTACATAACTCTAATCCAGGCTCTGGGGGCTTACGTCTAGGAGTTCCAGTGTACATAACTCTAATCCAGGGTCTGGGGGCTTACGTCTAGGAGTTCCAGTGTACATAACTCTAATCCAGGGTCTGGGGGCTTACGTCTAGGAGTTCCAGTGTACATAACTCTAATCCAGGGTCTGGGGGCTTACGTCTAGGAGTTCCAGTGTACATAACTCTAATCCAGGGTCTGGGGGCCTACGTCTAGGAGTTCCAGTGTACATAACTCTAATCCAGGGTCTGGGGGCCTACGTCTAGGAGTTCCAGTGTACATAACTCTAATCCAGGGTCTGGGGGCCTACGTCTAGGAGTTCCAGTGTACATAACTCTAATCCAGGGTCTGGGGGCCTACGTCTAGGAGTTCCAGTGTACATAACTCTAATCCAGGGTCTGGGGGCCTACGTCTAGGAGTTCCAGTGTACATAACTCTAATCCAGGGTCTGGGGGCCTACGTCTAGGAGTTCCAGTGTACATAACTCTAATCCAGGGTCTGGGGGCCTACGTCTAGGAGTTCCAGTGTACATAACTCTAATCCAGGGTCTGGGGGCCTACGTCTAGGAGTTCCAGTGTACATAACTCTAATCCAGGGTCTGGGGGCCTACGTCTAGGAGTTCCAGTGTACATAACTCTAATCCAGGGTCTGGGGGCCTACGTCTAGGAGTTCCAGTGTACATAACTCTAATCCAGGGTCTGGGGGCCTACGTCTAGGAGTTCCAGTGTACATAACTCTAATCCAGGGTCTGGGGGCCTACGTCTAGGAGTTCCAGTGTACATAACTCTAATCCAGGGTCTGGGGGCCTACGTCTAGGAGTTCCAGTGTACATAACTCTAATCCAGGGTCTGGGGGCCTACGTCTAGGAGTTCCAGTGTACATAACTCTAATCCAGGGTCTGGGGGCCTACGTCTAGGAGTTCCAGTGTACATAACTCTAATCCAGGGTCTGGGGGCCTACGTCTAGGAGTTCCAGTGTACATAACTCTAATCCAGGGTCTGGGGGCCTACGTCTAGGAGTTCCAGTGTACATAACTCTAATCCAGGGTCTGGGGGCCTACGTCTAGGAGTTCCAGTGTACATAACTCTAATCCAGGGTCTGGGGGCCTACGTCTAGGAGTTCCAGTGTACATAACTCTAATCCAGGGTCTGGGGGCCTACGTCTAGGAGTTCCAGTGTACATAACTCTAATCCAGGGTCTGGGGGCCTACGTCTAGGAGTTCCAGTGTACATAACTCTAATCCAGGGTCTGGGGGCCTACGTCTAGGAGTTCCAGTGTACATAACTCTAATCCAGGGTCTGGGGGCTTACGTCTAGGAGTTCCAGTGTACATAACTCTAATCCAGGGTCTGGGGGCTTACGTCTAGGAGTTCCAGTGTACATAACTCTAATCCAGGGTCTGGGGGCTTACGTCTAGGAGTTTGAGGCCAGCCTGGGCAACATAGCAAAACCCAGTTACACTTCTCTCTCTCTCTCTCTCTCTCTCTCTCTCTCTCTCTCTCTCTCTCTACCTGCTTTTCCCTTTTCTCAAGGTTACTCCAAGAATCAGGTGAAAGAATGGTTTCCTCCCTTTTGTAAGGTACTACACAAATGTAAGCAGATTCTATGTCCTCACCCTGGCTGAGTCGTCTGCACAAACATCTTTACCAAAACAGCTCTTACAGCTGAATCTCTACAGTAACTGTGGCATCCTCCACCCCTCGGGTACCATCTTGGCTATTCGGTTAACTGAGTCAAGTGCACAGGCTGAACCAAGCTGAGCCCCTGGGAGCCCTTGTTCTGGGTTTAGGATGGGAATGAAGGGAATCCAGTCTCATTCTGGGTGGGATGAAATCAAAGAGTGCCAGCCTGGCTTCTTGAGACAGGGTTTCTCTGTGTAGCTTTGGAGCCTGTCCTGGAACTAGCTCTTGTAGACCAGGCTGGCCTCAAACTCACAGAGATCCACCTTCCTCTGCCTCCTGAGAGCTGGGATTAAAGGCATGCACCACCACCGCCCTTAGAAAGGGCATCTTTTGCCAAAGACAGCTGTGGTGTGATTCAGGCGGGGTCCTGACAGAATGATTTGCGATCAGTTTCTAAAGTAGCGTGTCGAAGCTTGTATGGAGTACAAGCTAAGAATTGTGCCTCTCACTCAGTCGGTGACTGAGTGTCGAAGTCAATGCCAACTATGCCCATGAAAAGGAGAAGATGGATTCACCCTCAATGGTATAAGTCAGCCATGGGTGGCAGCCTTCTGGCCAGCTTGATTTCAAGGCTCCCCACGTCACCCAGTGTGCCCTGGGAACATGGCTGACACTTGGAGCTATCACTTGTGACTGACCCTGAGAACTTCTGCCGTCTTTCATATCCTGTTGCTGCTCTGTCCATCCAAAGGTAACAACCCTCCACCATACACACTTCGGGGTGCTCCCTCATCCATTTCCATATTCTTCAGGTAATGTCCCTGCCCTAACCAGGAAGTTAACGTAAGGCTCTTCCTGGTCAGGGATGGAGGGATGGCTCGATGGTTAGGAGCACTTGCTGCTCTTCCAGCAGACCCAGGTTCGATTCCTGGCACCCACATTGTGGCTCACAGCTGTCATTAGCTCTGGTTTCAGGGGGAGCCAATTGTGGGGGGTCTCCATGACCTTAATGGACTGCAGACATGAGTTGTGGGAGGCAAAACAGCAGTTAGGCTCAACACAACTCGGAAACTGGTGTTGGTTCAAACTTCTGAAGTTTGACTCCAAGCGGTTTATGTTAGGCATATTTAAGCACAGAACAATTTGGTGAAAATTACTCTGGTGATAATTAACACAATCCCACACAAACAATAAAGCATACAGAGATCTCCTTGAGGAACAAAATAAGCTAAATACAGATCAAATGTGACTGCATAGAAACTCTATGTAAGGTCCATAAAGATAGGTTCTGTAGACTGACTGAGAAAAATAAATTTACAGTGAGGGTCTGGGGGAGAATCTGGTGCTGGACAAGTCTCTACACAGACAGGGCAAAGGTCACCAGGTTAGAAAGCATGCCCACTTCCCACCTTCTGGATGGATAATAGGTATTGCATTCCTTCCCTTGAAGGAACAACCAACCCGGTGTGCTTAACATTCCAGGTTCCCCTAGTGTTAATCTGTGAGCACAAAGACCTCTGTGCTTCCTACATCTCCCCCCACCTTTGTTTTCCAAAGAGAAATATTGTTTTGTAAGAGAAGCCAGGGTTGAATGCATCTCCTGCATGGCTAGTCTGACTGTTATAGGTAAGCACAATAGAACTGTAAGAACAGACAGCAGAGGACCAATGTTGTGGAATATTACTTCAACGATATAAAGGTGTGTTACATTTGTTTTTGCTGCATTTGTTTAACAATGTAAAGATGTGTTGCTTTGCCTGCCTAAGGCACTTGACTGGTCTAACAAAAAGCTGAATGGTCAATAGCTAGACAGTAGAAGGATAGGCAGGGCTGGTGGGCAGAGAGAACAAGTAGGATGAAGAATCTAGGTCTAGGCACGAGAGAGAGAGAGAGAGAGAGAGAGAGAGAGAGAGAGAGAGAGAGAGGAAAAAGAGAGGGAGATGCCACCAGCTAGCAAGACATGGAGGAAGCAGGAAAGAATGAAGGAAAAGTAAAAAAAAATCCCTGGGGCAAAATGCAGATGAAGAGAAAAAGGTTAAGTTACAAGAGCTGGGGGGACAAGCCTAAGTTAAGGTTGAGCATTCACAATCAAGTCTTTGTGTCATGGGAGCTGGAGGTCCAAGAAAGCCTGCTACAGACCGAAGGGGAAAGTCATCTTAATCACAATAGCCCTTCAAAAGCCACTTGAGAGATTTTGTTTATCTCTTCTGCAGATCATCAATCTGCCGCATTAAAGCAACACATGCCAGGAAGTGAAGCATGGATTCTGCTCTGACAAGCTGAAAATTAACACGTAATATAGTCAGTAAACATCTCATCATTTCGAGGTCAGTAGATTGGGGTCCTTATTGTCACCCCACCATCTTGGCTTGGTGTTAAAATCTTGATGTCTCTTCAAATCATTGGCTTATCATTCTTCTTGGGTCATCTCCTCTGGATGGGTTTGGTTTTCTTCTTTGGATGCTTCATTTGGTCAGTGGTCTCCAGGGTCCTGGCCTGGCCACAGGCATGGGAGACAGAACCATCTGGGACTTCATTTATGTTCTGGAAAGACACAAGCATAACCTTGCCCTGACGTTAGAAGAACATCTGTCCCTTCCCACTGAAAGTTTCTAGATCTTTGCTTTTAACATACACGTTAGGTTTTGTCCCCTTTAGGGCAAAATGCTTTGGACAGCAGCAGAAGCATTATCGCTTAAAGTGAAAACAAGGGAAGTAAGCATGGATAAACACAGCACAGCACGTGGGCTTTATGTGGCTGTATAGACCTCCTTTTCATTTTTAATATTTGTCATTTAAGTATTTGATGGTGTTGTTCCACAAGAGCTTGACACTATGAATGGTAAGGGATTCCAGTAACATAATTCATATCCTTTAAATTGTCAAATTTCTTGAAGCATTTGCGAGTATAAGCAGAACCATTGTCAGTTTTCAGTTGTAATGGGACTCCTAGGAGGGGAAGGTGTATAACACATGATTAATGACATCCGAGGTTGTTCTGCGAGCAGAAGCAACAATCACATTAGGAAAAGTATCAACCGTGACATGAGCATATTTTAAACGTCAAAATTCTGAGACATGAGTAATATCTGTTTGCCAAATGGCATTAGATTTTATCGTTCAAGGATTAGCTCCACCAGCAGGTGGCAGTGGGGTGAAAGGGACAAACGGGGCAGCCTTGAGTGATTTGCCAAGCTTACCCACCAGGTAAAGAGAATTAACCTGTAACAGTTCTGTATTTTGATGGAAAAGTTCATGAGATTTTTAAGAGGCCCGGAAAGCAAGCATGAGGGGTGAGGAGGGAGCCAGAGCATCGGCTTGAGAGTCGGCAGATGTTAATGAAGCTGACATGTGAGGATGAGCATGAATATGAGTTACGAAAAGACGTGGAGATGATTGTAGTGTAGACGTCTGAAGGGACAGAAATAAGTGTGAGGAAGCCTTAGTCGTGGGGCGGTAGGGCTGGGTTTAAGTCTTGTCGTTCCTAGAAGAGAAACAGATGGAGACTCAGTTAAAACACTCAACGGCTGAGAAACGTGGGACAAAGCTGTTTGATTACAGCGGCATTTAGACTGTTGAGCTGTATAGCCAGCGTGGGTCCAACCTTTTCTGAGGAGGATGTGGAGTTTGAATATAAAATATAAGCTCCGTGTCCTTTTGAAGGTCCATCTGTAAAAGCATTAAAAGGGATCTCTATAGGATTTTTAAGTGTAATTTTAGGTAATGCGCACGGGGTAATTTCAAAAAGGGGATGTTTAGGATAATGATTATCTATCGAGCCCAAGTAAAATGCTAATGCCACCTGCCACTTATTATCAGCGTGGAACAAATAATCAACCTGCATTTTATTTAGTGGCACAGTGATTTCTACGGATTTTTTTTTTTACCAGTAAATTGTCTAAGATCTGTCCTTCCCATCATTATTAAGCCTGTAATTTCTTGTCAATAAGGGGTTACAGATCACTGCAGAGAATTATGCCATGTGTAAAGTTCTTTTTCCTTTTTTTTAATTGATTTTTATTGAGCTCTACATTTTTCTCTGCTCCCCTCCCTGCCTCTCCTCTCTCCTTCAACCCTCCTCCAAGGTACCCATGCTCCCAATTTACTCAGGAGAGCTTGTCTTTTTCTACTTCCCATGTAGATTAGATCTATGTATGTCTCTCTTAGGGTCTTCATTGTTGTCTAGGTTTTCTGGGATTGTGACCATGTGTAAATTTCTATAATACTTTGTTCATTTATAATCTTAGTAGGTAATGAAGGAGACGGAAGGCTGAGTAACTGGTCAGGGAGTAGGGGATTCTTTCTGTGAGCTACTGCTTTTGCAGCAGCATTACTTAGCAAACTAATAACTCACTCCACTTTGGGTATTATGTTTCTGATAGAGGTTAACCAAGATTCTCCAGAAAGTAAATTAAAGAGCAGGGCTAAATCTTTGATAGTATAAGGCAGATAAGAACATACCCAACTGACACGGCCCCAAAGTTTTTTTGAAGTATTTGAGGGTATGATGTCTGGGAAGATTTAAGCTGAAAGAGGATGATGGCAAATTTGTTGCTGAGTAATAATATATTTTTAATAATTATAAGGTGATTGTTTTTGTATTTTATCTGGAATTATGTTTAAGTTTTGTTCTTTTAGTTTATTTACCATGAAAGTTAAGTGTTCCTTTACGTATTGATTAGGCAAGCATGAGAGGAGACTATCATCCGTAGAATGAATGACTAATACCCCAGGAAATTTAATAGGCACCAGCTGAAGTGCTTTATGTACATAATATTGACATATAGTGGGGCTATATTTTTTTGTCCCTTGTGGTAACACTTTCCCCTGATTTTGAATCATTGGCTATTGATTGTTTAAAGTGGCAACAGATAATGTAAAATATTTCTTATCATCAGGATGTAAAGAAAGGGAAAAAACAGTCTTTTAAATCAAGAATAATTATGTAATGTCCTTGGGGAATGATAGTAGGAATGTGGAACCCTGGCTGGCAGGCAACCATTGTTTTCATAGTAGCCTGTATGCCCCCTGAGATCATGCAACAGTTAAAAATTATTTTTTCTCTTCTTATGACTTAGAGGAGTTCCCAAGGACTAACTGAAGGTTCTATATTATAAGTCACAGCTGTTCCTGAAATAGAAGTTGGGCCTGCTTTAATTTTTTTTCCCATGAAGGGGCCACTGATCAATCCATACCGGGTTGGTTTCCTCCTTGATTCTGGGGCTAGGAGATGCCCCACTTGTAGTTTAAAGTCTTATCATCCTTGTTAAATTTGGATCAATGTTCTGTTTAGCCCAGTGTTTTCCATTTTTATATCATGAGCAAAGGGCCTCAGGTACAGTTGGGGAAGTTGGTGGCAGCCTCAGGGCAGCTTCTGGGTGCTGCCTCCACCATTCGGCCACCTCTAGAAGCTGGGAGCCACCTGGGTCCCTTGGCCTAATTTGCCCCCCTGCCAGGAAATGCCCAGAGAACCCTTTCGGTCTTTCTAAAGAGGGTTCAAACGATATATCACCACAGTCCAGACTGCAAAATAACTGTCAGGGATTTTATGCCCCTTTTCATGGGGTCTTTTTACTCCTATGTGTCCCCAATTGCCTACATCATCCGTCCCTTGTTTAGGAAACCAAGAATTGAATACTACAGTCACTAGTACAACGTTGCAGAGCTGTTTTCTGAATGTTTTGTTCCCCTGGATCTTAACAGACATCTAAAAATAATTGTATAAAATGCTCTGCTTCAGAGGGTTGAGAAAAACCCGTGTTCTTTCACTCTCTCATTTCAGCTGTGACCCTTGGGTGAGAGGACTGAACTCCGACCCTCCATTTCTATTTAAAGAAAAAATATGTTTTTACCTTTCCAGAGGGTCAAGCCCATGTTGAGTGTCAGATGTGGGGATATCTAAGACCCTAATGGGCTGTAGAGAGACAGCTGTGGGAGGCAAAACGGCAGTTAGGCACAAAAAGATTCAGTAGCCATGTTGGTTCAAACTTCTGAAGTTTGACTCCAAGTGGTCTATTTTAGGCATATTTAAGCACAGAACAATTTGGCGAAAATTATTTTGTTGATAATTAACTCGATCCTTTGTGTACAACAAAGCCTACAGGGATCTCCCAGGGGAACGAAGTAAGCTAAATATAGATCAGATGTGATTACATTGAAATTCTTTGTGAAGGTCCATAAAGATGGGTTCTATAGACTGACTGAAAGCGCACGCACACACACACACACACACACACACACACACACACACAAACACACACAAAAAATTTACAGTAAAGGTCTGGGGAAGAATCCAGTGCAAAAAGTCTCTAGCCACACAGATAGTGCAAATGTCACCAGGATGGAAAACAGGCCCACTTCCCACCTTCTAGGTGGATAACAGGTACTGGATTCCTTCCCTTGAAGGAACAACCAACCCGGTGTGCTTAACATTCCAGGTTCCCCTGGTGCTCGTCTGTAAGCACAAAGACCTCTGTGCCTCCTAAGATCAATACCTTCTTCTGGCCCCCAAGGGCATCAAGCATGACCATGGCACACAGACATATATACAGGCACAACACTCATACACATAAAATGAAATAAAAATAAATCTCTAACAACAACAGAAAGACCCATACTGGTCAACCAAAGTTTCTTTAAAGGGAACCTGAACCAGCTGAGAAGCAAATATGGAGGCCTATGGACTTGGTCCTCTCCCATAGCCACTGTGACAAAGTAGCCCCTTTCATGGACATAGTTACCCCTTTAAATATATAGCCATCCTAAAAGTCATCACTCAAAAGATAAAGATCATTTGAGACAAATAAGCCAGTAAGTTATTTTTAACCAAAGACCCTTTACACATCAAATAAAAATCCTCACCGGGCTTGATAGTGCACACCTTTAATCCCCACACTTGGGAGGCAGAGGCAGACAGATCTCTATGAGTTCAAGGCCAGCCTGGTCTACAGAGGTAGTTTCAGGGCAGCCAGGGCTACACAGAGACTCTATCAAAAAGACGAAACAAAACAAACAATCCTAACTTAGAAGTGAAGAAAAGGGAAGGAAACGGTGTAAGAGCCATGTTGCATCATATCCCCTACCCAAGCTGCAGTCACAGCCGGGCTCCTGTTTGGAGACCCTTTAATGGATCTATATTTACCATGTTTTGAAACTTTTGTTTATGGAAATTTACACAAGTCACTTGGCTGAAGGCTGACGCTTATTTCAGGACGGTGAATCTGTTACTTATATGAAGCCCCGCCCACCCCCATCAGCTCCTTCTGCATCTGCTCATTCTGCCAAGCCACCTGTGCTCATTTCCAAAGGGGAAAAATTCAGAACCCAGAATCCAAAGCTAGGCTTAAAAAATAGACCCAGGCACAATGGTATGCACCCAGAGTCCAGGAGGAGGTCAAGGCAGACTGAACCCAGACTCATCTGAGCAATGGAGACTCAGAGAGGGAGGGAGGAAAGGAAAGAGAGAGAGAGAGAGAGAAAGAGAGAGAGAGAGAGAGGGGGGAGGCACTTCTAAACTGGGCATGGTTGTACATGGTTGTACATGTTTGTAGGTCCAGCAATTGGAGGTAGATGGAGAAAGAAGTTTCAGGTCGTTCATTGTATTAGGGGGGTCTGGAACAAAACAGAACTGACAGAATGAACACACACACACACACACACAATACACATATACTATATATTATATTCATATTATATTATTTATTATATATATTATAATCATATGAAATACATACACACATGTGGATTTATTAGAGTGGCTTATGGACTTTGGTCCAAGTAGCCCAATAATGGATGAAAGAAAGGTCAAAGATCTGGTAGTTGTTCAGTCCACAAGACTGGATGTCTCAGCTGTTCCAGTGTGGTGCTGGAGTCCTAAGGAAGCTCTAGAGAGTGGCCATTTCAGTCCACGGTAGAACCCTGAAGAAGTTGTTTCTAACTCCAGTCTCCAGTGAAGGAGTGGCTCAGGGACAGGATAGACAGACTTGCCACTAAGAGTGAGGACAAGCAGACAAAAGGCAGAATCTCCCTGCTCCCATGTCCTTTTATGTGGGCTGCCACCAGAGGGTGTGACCCAGATTTAGGGTGGGTCTTCTGACCTCAAAAGGTCCAACCGAGAAGAATTCCTCCCAGGTGTGTCCAGCTGCTTGGGTTTGAGTTAATTCCAGATGTAGTCAAGATGAACCATTTTATAATTCATCCTCAGCTATATATCTGATGAAGAGATCCACCTTGAGATTGAAGAACACCTTAGTTTCTGCCTGGTTGATGGTTTTAAGATAGGCAGAGCAACATAGTCTCGCAGCACCCACACCCAGGACAGAACATGCCCTGATAACAGTGTCCTGGGCAGGAGGACACTGTAGATAGGGGTCATGACAAAACTTGCCTCAATAACCCAAGGGCCTTGTGGAGAGAAAGCCCAAGAATCAACCATTGCCACCCCAAGGACTCAGTGGAATTAAAGACATATTACTAAGGTGTATTCCATCTCTGTTGAGACATACGACCAGCAAGGATTCCTGGCTCATGTCTGTAATCTCAGCATTCTGGAAGCTGGAGTAGAATTGCTACAAGTTCCAAGATAGCCTGAACTACAGAGCCTGTCACAAGGACAATCAGAAAGCCACATAACCAGTGTGTATTGACCTTTTACATTCTCCCAGCTGTTGTTCTAAGCAAGATGTGCAGATAGTTCATCTCATCGGCCTTGTAGCATGTCTACGTGGGAGGAATTGGTCGAGCATGGACTTCTACACTAAGCCTTTGGATCCATTCCGGACATTCCTCATTCGAGGGAGGAGTCATGGTGTACAGGATGATGTTGGCCAGTTTTCTGTTGCTGCAACAAATAACCCTCGGGAAATGGTACAAAAAAGAAAGGTTTACATTGGCGCGTAGATACAGAGGTCTTAGTCTATGATTGGCTTGCTGCATTGGTGTGGGGCTCATAGTAATAGAATATCGTGGCCGTGGGAAGGCAAAGAAGAGCAGAACTACCCACCTCATAGGAGAGAGGGAATGGAGCTGAGGGTGAGACACTCTCCCGGTGGTGACCCATTTCTTCCAACCAGACGCCAGCTCCCACTGTCTCCCCATGAACACCATCAAATTGTAAGTCCTGCTGAGGTCAGAGCCTACATGATGCAATCACTTCTCAGTGAGTGGACCCACCAACTAGCAAGAGGCCGGCCTTCAAAATGACCCTTTTGACAGGAAACTTCATATCCAAACCATGACTGGAGGAGAAAAATGTCACTCACCACGCCAATACGGCAGGCCAGATTTCAGGCCCTGGCTGTTATGGTGTGAGGGGTCATACCTCCAGACTCCTTGGCTCCTGAAATTCCACTTTGTGTCATTTGAGCACATGGCTATTGCCCCAAAGCCCACTCCAGGGACTGGGTGCTGGGTCAGGATGGCTTTCTAGAGCCTTCATTCTAACCGCACTGGCCTTTCTAACAGGTGCATTGATTCTTGCTGTAGATTTAGCTTGCCTTTGGGGAGTGTAGAAGCCCTTTGCTGCCTCTGGGACGATCCCGGGCATCAGAACAGATCAAATCATGTTAAATCCCAAGGGAGATGCCATCTGGCTGTCATTAGATCCACCTCACTGATTGGGCATTCTTGGTCCCCAGTGAATATTTCTCTCTCCCTCTCCCCAAGTCAACCACATACCAGTGATGAAATCATTCTCAGCCATGTACCTGTCCTATTTTCTGTATTCCTCCAGAGCAGTGGGCTGTCACTTGTCTTAATTCTGTGTAACCTAGGAGCCAATATGGATACTTTTTCAAAGAAGGATCTGAACCCATTCCAGAGAGCACCTCCAGCAGCAGCCTCCCTCTACGGAAATAATGAAATCTTTACCAGGTTTGAGCCCTTCTGCTCGAGCTCGGCAGCCAACAGCATAACTCATTCAGCCTACTTACAGTACCAGCACAGGCAGGGTCCTCTGTGGAGTCAGAGACAGAAAAAAAGATGTGGGTTTTCCTAAGTGGAGGGTACATCATTCACAAGGATGCCCCGAGATGTCAGGAAGGACATGAGGAGGGCAAAGGAAAGCAGAGCAGGCATGTGAGGAGAGAGGAGGCAATCCCAAGAAGTCTGGAGACTGTCTGCAAGGCCTACCGGCACAGCCTGACAGTGCGTCTATTTAAGGACAGCCCCAACAAAGACACCTTATTAGCCAAAGCTATCAAAATAGATACACTTACTAAATATGTAACCAGACTTCTCACTCCCACTCGGCTCCATATAGAAACAGCCTACAGAAATAATGTTTTTTTAATGAACTCTGAGATGTGTAGTGACGTTTCTATTTGAAAAGTCAACTAGACGGATATAGTGGCACATGACGGTCATTGTAGCACTCAGGAGGCTGAGGCAGGAGAATTGGTCAGGCCAGCTTGGGCTATATAGTGAGACCCTATCATAACAGAAGAACTGGGGCTGGAGAATTGGCTCAGTGTTTAAGAGTACATATTGTTCTTGACGAGGACCCTAGTTCAATTCCCAGACCCACATGGTGTTTCACTACAGTCTGTAATGTACAGTCCCAGGGGAGCCAATGCCCTCTTCTGACCTCTGCTGGCACCAGGCACACACAGACACACAAGCAGGCAAAACACTCACCACAGAAAATAATAGATAAATAAATCTTAGCTGGGCTGTGGTGGCACATGCCGTTAATCCCAGCATTTGGGAGGCAAAGGCAGGCAGATCTCTGAGAGTTCGAGGCCAGGTTGGTCTGCAGAGTGAGTTCCAAGATAGCTGGGCCTCTTACACAGAGAAACACAGAAAAACCAGAAAAAAAAACTTTAAAAAAGAAGTAAACAGACTAAATCAAGAATTAAAAGAAAAGCAAATTAATCGAGGGGAGAATGGCGAGCAATTTGCCCATTATTAGAGCGAGGCAGTAAGAATGCTAGACACAGTTCTTGAGGGGCGGGGGGTCCTCCTGGGAACCTGCTGTTGATTTCACAAATGGCCGGCCCAGAGGAATTATGTGTGTGTCATTGCATTTCGGCCACCCCAAGACTCACCTCTTAGAACAACCGTGTTTGCTATGGTTCTCTACCTGCGGCTCACCTAAGTCTCCACCCAGCGTCTCTCATGAGTCCGATGTCTTCTGGAGCGATTGGACAGGATTATCTCAGATGACCTCACTTGCTGGCTTGAGGTTTTGGTGCCTGCTGCCATCAGCTGTTCCTTTCAGCTGATGTCATTCGGTAGCCTAGTTCTGTCTCACACCACCGCAGGAGGAAGCCAAGACGAGCCTTGTGGAAGCTACAAGGTCCCTGTCATTCTCCCAGAACATACTCAGAGGGACAACCCTGTAAGAAGCCATCTGCAGAACCAAGAAGAGGCCTAGACCAGGAACCTTGTCAGAATCTTCAACTTTCCGGACTCAAAAACTGAGATTAATTTCTTTCTTTTAAGCCATCAGGCCTGTGGCATTTTGTTAAGGAAGCTACCTTAGTTCAGGCTACTAAGAGCCCGGGCTCTGGAGGAGCTAACACATTTGTGAACAGTTTTTGTGTGGGGATGGACTTTCATTTCTTCTGGGATATTTACACAAGGGGGGATGACCTGGCTCTGTGGCACAGATGTATTTACCTTTTAAAGAAACTGAGGAAACCTTCCAGCCTTCCAAAGTAGCTATAGCCATCTTACATTCCCACCAGCGGAGACTAAGGCCGACCCTCGTACCCTGTGATCACACTGGTAACAGGAGTGGTAGTTCATGCTGGTTTTATTTCCTTTTCCTGAATGACTCATGGGGTCTGTCAGCTTTCCATGTACCTTTCTTTGGTCACCTTCCTGTCTTCTTTGGTGAACTATCTGTTCAAACCTTTTGTCCTTCTGTTACTGGTTCAGAGTTAATTAGATGTAAATTTGAAAAAAATGTCAGCAGGGGAAATCCAGAATTGTACTGTCTCTCCAGGTCCAGCAGGCTGGGGAGACCAGGATTTGTAGAAAGAGGCGAAAATCATTGAAACCTTACAGGGGTTGTGAGGATGGCAGATAAATTGTGGCAGCTTCATGCTTTTGTCTAAGTTTATCCCTCCCTAACTATTTTCTCACCATGAGCACCGACTTCCTCCAGCTCTCCCGATAGCCCCATCCTTTTGACACTTCCCGCTGGAATTTCCTGGATCAGGAGTACATCATTTCTACCACTCTTCCAGGAAGTTTGCCAAGTCTGCGGACAGATACGAAGCCACCCATAAAAAGGGCCTAGATAAGATTTGGCCCAGAGTGTTGTCTGGGAGCACCAAGCAGTGTCCAAAACACAGTCTACTCTAGGGAGGACTTTGGAAGGGAGGGATGGTGAAGGAGGCATGAGGAGAGATAGGAGCAAGCAAGCCCTTGTCATAACACTGAGGGCTATAATCAAGGACATTGTGTTCAGCCATGGGTAACACCAGGCTGGAAGGAGATAAGGGGGAGACGGTGCAGACCAGAGCAGGACAGATGATTAAGGACCAGGCAGCTGAGTTATGAGGCTTATTTAATAGAATCCACTGAAGCTCATCCATTTAGCAAAATGTCGCTGAAGCTAATTTTCCATCAGAGCCCCAAAGGAACCACTGGGAAAAAGATAAAAGATCAGGGAAACAGCAAATATAAACGTCAGTTTGTCTGGCAAAGCTGAGCAAAAAGATCATGTTTTCCACATGAAGAAGATCTGACACAATCTGAATCTGAACATGTCTCTCTTGTGTTGTGACAAGCCTCTTGGTGACATTTTTCTATTCCATCTCTCTCTCTTTCTCTTTCTCTCCCCTTTTTCTTCTTGTCTTAGGGTTTCTATAGCTGTGATGAAACACCATGACCAAAAAACAAGTTGGGGAGGAAAGGGTTTATTTGGCTTACACTTCAGCATTGCTGCTCGTCAGTGAAGGAAGTCAGGACAGGAACTCAAACAGAGCAGGATCTCAGAAAAGGAGCTGATGCAGAGGCCATGGAGGGAAGCTGCTTGCTGGATTGCTTCCCCTGGCTTGCTCAACCCACCTTCTAATAGACTCTAAATAAAGCAGATTGGTCTCAAGCCTGTGGTAGGCCTCACCCTACCTGTTGAAGGCCCAACTAGAGCAAAAGGCTGCCCTTGCCAAGCAAGAGTGACTTCTCCAGCAGACTGGCAGACTGCCTCTGAACCTCATCCACAATGGCAGCTCTTCCTGGTTCTACAGCTGCTGCCTGTGGACTCAAACTAAACCCCTTCCTGTGTCCCCACCCTGCTGGCCTTTCCCTTTAAACTTTGGAGTCATTGAGCCTCCCTAAGGTGTGGTAAGGCAATTTATAAACACAAATCTCTTTACGAACACACACAAACACACACTTACATATACACTCATATTAGCTGTGTTGATGTGTTATGTAAACTATCACTAGAAATGCAGGTAAGCAAAAATCCTTTTAAAATGTGGCCACATTACAACTTCCACAATTAAGGATCCCAAACTGGAAGCTTTTAGGTATCTGTAATTATTACAAGCTCAGATGTAAGTTGGCATATATGTGTGTGTGTGTGTGTGTGTGTGTGTGTGTGTGTAATTTATTTTTTGTAGGGAGCAGGAGTGGGTGTAGGAAATACATATACTCCACATCACTCATGTGCAGGCCAGAGGACAATACTGGGAGTCAATCCTCTTTCCAGCATGGAAAGATTCCTGGGGTTGAACTCAGGTTATCAAGATTGGCAAGAGGCTCTATTAACTACTGAACCATCTTGCTGGTCCCAAGGTACAAGCTTTTGCAAGCAAATAAGTCAATAGTTTTTTGAGGTATTTTCAGTGATACAAAAGGCCATTGATAAGAGCACACATAGTTCAATTTGCTCTGAGCGTAGAGAATTAAAATGTGTTTCAGCTTTAGTTGAGTCATTAAAATTCATCTCTTTCTATTTAATCATTTCTCTCACAGCTGAAAGACCTTATTTGAAAAGAGATTCCAGTGCCAATTTAATATGGAGATAGCAGCCTTGGCTATAAGATAAGAGAGTATTCACTTCCTCATCAGAATGCTTTGTTAAGTGCCTGTCCTTTGACATGTGCTATACAAAGACCTTTTCACAGTGGCTTGAAAAAGCTATCCATCTAAGTGGCCAATGATGATCATTTATTGAGCATCTACTGTGTGTATAATAAAAGCATTACCTGCACAAAGTCCTTATTCTCACAATGAATCTGTTTGGTAGCATACTATAAAGAATTCATTCATCTTCTCCCTTTAGAACTTCCTAAAGGATCATAGTGTCTTTGTCACTCACGGAGGCCCCTGGGATCCGTTTGAGTTGATGTTAATGAAGTGATACAGATAACATTTGCTCACAGGAGAGACCAACCATGAAGTTAGAGAGTTGGAGCTCTGGGCTTGTGATAGGAGTCAACCGGGTACCATTCCACAGGGCCAGTTTCTTCACCAGCTCCAGCCCATCCTAGATGGCATAGATGCTATCTCCAACACTGGTGGCAGACACAGGATATCCCAGAGGAGTTCCGTTAGGCTCCAGTGATGATGGTGTACCAGAAACCAAGAGGCCTTGAACACAGACCAGTGACTCTTTGCAGTGAACACTTGACAGTAAAGCTGATGGGACAAAGAGGTGTTCTATACGGCACACTGAAGCCTCCATTGCCACCAGGATGAAAACAAGAGGTGTTGGAGAACCCGGAAAGAAGGAGAAGCAAAGAGATATTTCTGTTGTTGGGGTATTTTGTTTTGTTTTGGTTTTATTTGCTTCTTTGTTTGTTTGGGGGATTTTTTTTTGCTTTTGTTCACTTGATTGCTTACTTTGATTTGTTTCCTTATGTTGGGTGTGTGTGGCAGGGATGAGAGGAGGAGGGGGGACCGGGAGGTAAACAGAATTAGGGTGCATGATGTGAAATGCCCAAAGAGTTAATAAAGAAGTTATTAAAGAAAAAAAAAGAGTCAGCCTGGGAAGAATAGAGCTGGGGAGGAGGGTAGGGAGGAGGGTAGGGAGGAGGGTGGGGAGGAGATGAGTTTGATGGTGTGGCTCATTCAGTCACGACTGTGAAGAACCACAGAAGTAGAAACTCTACATGGCATCCTGAATGTGCAGAGGGGCTGACCCGGAAGTTAGACAGTGTCGCCACCCCTGATTAGCACTTGGAGAACAGGAACTCTGAATGGTGAAGTTCAGAGTTCCCCGGTTGGGTCAAGAGCTGATTATAAAGAGCTACTGGGGGATTTGGAGGAGTGACGTCTCTAGCCTACAGCAAGGCTCGCACGGCTATATACTTTTGTTAAAAGTCATAGAATTGTACACTAAATAAGATGACTTTTACTATGAATACGTGTTTCTGTAAATAAATCTGCCCTACACATTTTCTATAGTTATAACCAAAGACTTGAAACTAGATTATTTATTTTTTAAAAGGCTATAGTTCTAGAGGTCGGAAGTCAGATAACACGACGTCACATTTGCTTCATTTCTGGCGAGGGCCTTGTGATTCCTCGGCTTATGGTGGGAAAGGAAGGGACAAGCAGAAGTTGTGGAGGAGGGAAAGGGTGGTAGCTAACCCATCTACAAGAGGGTCTAATGTGAAGGCTCCATTTCCGTGATCCAAATGCATCCCATAGCCCCTACCTCCAGACCCTGCTGCACTGGGAAGGAAGGCTGCAAACACGCATGCTGCTGGGTGGGTGGGTGGGGTATGATAGTCAGCTTTACCTGTCGACTTGACACAGCCTAAACTCACCTGGGCAGAGTGCCTCAGGGAGGAATTGTCTATCAGGATGATTGTGAGTATGTCTGTGGGAGCTGTCTCAATGAACTAGCCCACTGTGGATGGCACCATTTCCTAGACCACCTATAGAAGGGTGGAAACACCGAGCTGAACACAGCAAGCAAGTGCACATGTCCGCATTTCTTTCTCTCTGCTCTTGACTGTGGATGCGACGTGACTAGCTGTTTGAAGTCCCCTGCTTTGACTTCTCCACAGTGATGAACTATAACCTGGACTTGTAAGCTGAAATAAACCCTTTTCTCTCACAAGTTGCTTTTATTCATGTTCTTTCTTTGTTTTTTTTTTTTTTTTTCCTAGCACTGCAATAGAAATGAAACTAGGGCAGGGGGGCACTCATACAATAGCAAAGTGATGTCTTAGTAAAAAAGTGTGTGTGTGTGTGTGTGTGTGTGTGGTGTGTGTGGTGTGTGTGTGTGTGTGTGTGTGTGTGGTGTGTGTGTGTGTAGGGGTGGCTCGCTGAGCTGAAGTGCCTGCTTGCTTGCTACACAAGCCTGATGACCTGAGCTTAGTCCCTGGATCCCACAGCGGAAGGAAGAACAGATTCCCCTCTCCCCTTGACCTCTGACCTTCGCACATGCTCTGTCATATTACACACACACACACAAACTAAAAACAAAACCAAAAATCAGTGCAGAGCAGAGGGGACACTGGCCTCTGAAGCACTACATTTATCCTCAGCAGCAATACGTGTTAGCTAACACGGCAGCTAGCAGGGCCCCTCCAAGGCCTCAGCTTCAGTTTCTGACGCTAGGTTTCCGCCTTGAGTTCCTGCCCTGACTTCATCCGGTGACAGACTGAGATGTGATGTGGAAGTGAAACAAACCCTTTCCTCCCCAAGCTGCTTTTGCTCATGGTGTTAATCACAGCAGCAGAAGCCCTAAGACATCCATTATAATGAGCCTCCTGGCCTCAGGCTGAAAGACCATGGACTGCCATGCCCATGGACTGGGAGCCCAAAGTGAACCTTTCATTTTTTAATGTGGTGACCCCAGGTACTTGTTATAGTATCTGGAAGGTGACTAAATATAATATAATACTAATAGATTCACCTTTACACCAGTGTGGTTGTAAAATACACGTTTAAAACTATTCTCTGTGTGAAAGAAGGACTCGAAAAGGCAAAAGTAGCCCAGGCTCTTTTAAAATCACAGGGTAGCTCTTCCTAAAGCAGCTTTCTGTGTGTCTGTAGCTTACAAAATCTCTCTGGAATAACTAGGTCAGCTTTTAGCTGTCTACCACTTAGCCAGAGGGGAACGAGCCAGATCAGACAGCGCAGCTCTGGCCTCTCCTTCCTGTCCCTTCCTACTCCTTTGTCACCACAGTCCTCTAGACTTCTCAGGTTACACAGCAAGACTCAAGCCAGCAATCAAATGACCATCCCCAGCAGCCATTGCTTTCAGTGTGACGTCGATATACCCATGTCCTCTTAGCCCAGAGTCTTATTCCCAAAACACCTGAGTGTGCAACGTTTCCCTTTGAGTCTCCCGGTTCAGAAAATGATGTTATCACTGTTAATACCTACACCCTTTCTCTACCAGTTCAAATCCAAGTACTCACCAGTTTTTCAAGTAGCCTGACCTAACTGTTTGGGACCAGTATGTTGAGAATCCTTGGAGAGGCATGTGAGGGTTGGGTTTTCCTACACACACACACACACACACACACACACACACACACACACACAGAGAGAGAGAGAGAGAGAGAGAGAGAGAGAGAGAGGAAAAAAATTGGTTCTCCTTATAAAAGATGGAAACCCAGGAACTGATGATGGAGAGGTTCAAAGGAGGCAGGGTCAAGACAGAGTCAGGTGCCCAGGAAGGGCAGCGACAGACAGCATGATGGGCCCTGGGAGAAGCTGATGGGAAATGGGGTAAACAGACAGAGTTCTTTCCGGCTCAGGATGGTAGCCACTAACTCTACAGCTGTGAAGACTATCTCAGAGAGTGTCTCCCATCACGCCATCACGCCAACACTTCACGTGAGCTGGTAGAGGACCAGCGGTCGGCAAGTGAGACACTATCTTACTTCCTCTTTTTTTTTTTTTTTTTTTTTTTTGCCATGACAAACACTAGGCAGAAGTAGGGGAAATGTTTATTGTGGCTCATCCTATGGGGGAAGGCACAATGGAGTCTGTGGCAGCAGGAGTGTGAGTCTGTGGCTCATCACACCTTAACAGATCAGGATGCAGCGGAGAGGATGCTAGCTGACAGCTGGCTTCCCCCTTTCCCCTCTTCATTTTGCCTGAGATCCTAGAATGTGGCGCACATTCAGGGCATGTTTTACCCTTCAGCTAATCCTCTCTGGAAAGACCTTCACAGACACACCGCATTAACACACCAGGTATTTTCTTAACCCAATCAAGTTGACAGTTAACCATCCCTGGTAACTATTTGTAACTTTTGGCTAAAGAGCTCCAACAACTTCACCAGAATGTCGGGCTTTCCCAATAGAAGGCGCCATATGGAGTTGAAACGGTCCTCGGCCTCCTCAAGAAAGAACTCATGGATCACCCATTTTCATATGTAAGGAATAACTTGGATACATAACTCACTAAAACCCCATCGGGCTCTCGCGACATCTTAAACAATCAGTCCCCAGACACAAGTCGAATCCATTGGCTCTGAAAGTCAGAGAATGAACATACTTGCTCCATCTGAAGACCCCAAACCTTGTATTTAATGATTACAATCTAGCAGGGGACTGTACACGACAAGGCAGGGGAGGCATTCTCCATCTTTTCCACCCAGTGATGGAAGTCCATTGCGATTAATGAGGCCAGCCACAGGTCAAGGATGATCTGGGAACTTGGAGTGCTGGTTCTAAATGGTTCTATGACTGTGTGAGTCATGTTACTCCTTGAGCTTTGGTCTCCACACTGGAGACATAAAGACTGCATTGGGTTTCATCACCTGCCATTGTACTATCTTCCTGGGTCTAGTTCGCACAGCACCCATAAACTGGGTGGCTCAGCCAGCGGATACTTTGTTGTATCTTGTACTTCTGGAGGTTCCAAGTCTGAAATCAAGATGTTGGTAGGGTTAGTCTTCCCTGAGGACCTTGGAAATCTGCTTTTTGCATTCTTCTGGTTCCTGTAGTCTTGGGAATTCCTTAGCTTATGAAGACGGATATCTTTACCCTATGGCTTCATGTTGCTGACCCCTGCCCAAATTTCTACTTTTTTGGAAAGACACCATTTGGATAGTATTAGTGCCAACCCTGATGATCTCATCATAACATAATTATCTAAAAAGATCCCATTTTCATCGTTTCATTACTTTTTATTCTGTGTGTATGGGTGTTTTCAACTGCATGCATATCTGTGTACCATGTGCGTGCAGTGCTTACAGAGGCTCAGAAAAGGTTGTTGGATTCTTTGGGACTGGAATTGCAGGTGGTTGTGAACCACCATGTGGGTACTGGGAATCAAACCCCGTTCCTCTGGAAGAGCAGCCAGTGCTCTTAGATACTGAGCCATCTTTCCAGCCCCCAAACATATCCTTTTCAAATATGGAGGCATTCCTAGGTTCTGGAGATCGATACTTCAACATCTTTTTTTCCCCACTGAGATAGGGTTTCTTTGTGTAACCCTGTCTGTCCTGGAACTTGCTCTGTAGACCAGATTGACCTGGAACTCAGATATCCACCTGACTCTGCCTCCCCAGTGCTGGAATTAAAGGTGTGTGCCGCCACTGGCTGATGAGACTTCAACATCTTTCAATGGGAACATCATGTAACTTATATATTAATTTTCTTTAAAAAAATCAGTAAGAGCAAACACAAGAACCCACAAGTCCATTGACATGCCCATAAGAGGAAGGACTGTAGGTAGGAACCACAGTTGCCTACCAGCATAGTCTGTGCTTCACACAGCATCCAGTTGAGCTGTGGTTCTCAATCTATGGGTTGCAACTCCTTTGGGGAGTCAATCAACCTTTCCACGGGGGTTGGTCGCATATCAGGTATCCTGCATATTAGATATTTATATTATGACTCAAAATTATAGTCACGAAGTAGCAATAAAATAACTTTTTGGTTGGGGGGTCACCACAACATGGGGGACAGTGTCAAACGTAGCATCAAGAAGGTTGAGGAACACGGCAGTAGAGGGAGAATGACGGTCTCTCACACCACCAGAAACAGAAATCCAGGAGTGCAGAGGCAGACACATACAGGTCTATTTGCCCTGTGCACACAGATAACCAGCAACTCTCAAGTACTTAAACCCACACTTTCACACTAGAAGAGAAGTCAAAATGAGTGTCTTCTTCATTCACTAACTGGTTCCTTCTGACCATACAAACCCCATCTTTATTTTGCCCACTGGGTGAAAATGGAAATCACATTAGCTCACCCAGTCTCCCAGACTCCTAGCAATAAAAGGTGAGCCTTTTGTGAGCTGCATGTGCAGGCCAGAACCCAGAGACTGTCCTGGGCTCTGAGCGAAGGCCAGTTTCCTCTGCCTGCCCCTCTACCTTTGCCTCTTCGGCTCAGCACTCTGTGAGTCTGTCACATCTCCTTGCCTTACCCACATGATCTCTGAGGAGAAAAGCAACATCTTCGGTGAGTAGCAACCTGTATAACAATGGAAAGAAAAATTCCTCCCTGGATGGCTGGGGACAGATGGGAGCCAAGCCGTTTCCTTCAGTCCCTGAGCACAGTGTTTCTCTCCAGTGACTTCTACATCCAGAAAAAGTTTCAAATGACAGGAAAACAACGTTCTGAACCAGTCCCTTTTATTTTTCTCTCTGGAGAGAGGAAAGAGAAAAACAAAAACAAAAAGACAGTCCTTGAAACACCGCCAGGTACGGTATTCCCAAGCCTGTGTGGATGGAGGTTTGAGTCCAGCGGCCCTTTTTATTGGAAGGAAGGAAAGGAAAAATAGGAGATTGTAAAACGATGGACTCGGCGTGAAGAAAACTCCGGGTGAGTGGAGCAAAGACATTATGCAACAGAGAAGGGACCGAACCAAAGCATTGCTTGAGCAACTGAGACATGTTCCTTTCGCCTGCTTCGCTGACCTGCCTCTCAGTGTGAGCCGGAAAGCTGGTCTAGTTCAAAATTTTGTGTGAGCCATTCTCAGTTGACTCTAACCTAATAAAACATTGTGATGCATAGGAAGGACACTGCACAATGAGAATGCTACTAAACAAATAACTTATGCTTATAATTTGTGACCTCTAAAATATAAACTGTGTGTCAATTTACAGCACATGTTTTTGTTTGTTTTTCTTTCATTTGCCTTTTGAGAGGCCCGTTAGCTTTATTCATTTCCTGCTATGTCTGGGCAACTGGTTTTTATGGGTGGAATACCTTCTGCTTGGGGCTAACCAGGAGCATCTCCAAGAGATGAGAGAGTAGACAGGATGACATGTGTCTCCTTGTGTCCATCCCTGATGGGTCACCGTGCTTGGCTGCTATCCCACAGTTCAGTAGGGAGGGAGGATGTCCCTACTCTTCATGCGGCCATGACCTGGCTCTTTCCCTCACCCCACCTGGGCTGGGTTTTCACAGTTGCCCTCTTCCTTTCCAACCTTACCAGCACTTTGATGAAACTAGGACTCAAACCCCTCCTAGGAAGTTGTGCAGTGTGAGTGTACTCTGTTGCCAGGAGGTGCCCCGCCTGTTCTAACACAGGAGGTCTCTCAAGTGTCATCTCCTTGGAAGACCTGGTCTCCCTGAAGTCTTGCACGGTTCTGTGCACAGACCAAACACTTATAATCCATACTGTTGATGATTTGGGTTAACTCCTTCACTTGGTCTGGTCTCGCTTTTCAAAGTCAAGCTTCCAGACCCACGTAGGGACTCACACAAGAGTCTACCCCACAGGGCTTGAGGTCTCATACACCAGTCTGTCATTCATACGTGAGACTGTTTAACCAACCATGCCTGATCAGTATTGTTGCCCAATACCTTCACCAAAGGGAAGTTTGCTACTTAGGGAGAGTAGTGAGAGGAAGTAGAGTCAGTAGGCGGTTTAGAGCCCAATCATCTCAGACTCATTTCTCAATTATATTTCTTATAAGTCTGGTCCCATGGAAAAAGCTAGTGAAAGAGCCCAAAAATCACCTTTGTCATATAAAAACATGAACTGCAGAATTGCCACACCTCTTCCTTCCTCTCTGTCATTATCAGTGTGGTCAACTTGGAGTCCTTTGTACTTGGTGAACACAGAGGTCGGTGGTAGGATGAATCAGGTTCCTGAGGAAGAGTACCTAGAAAAGAAAGGTATGGCGTGGTGGTTTGAATGAAAATGGCTCCCACAGGCTCATATATGTGAGTGCTTGGTCCCTACCTGGTGGACTGTTTGGGGAAGGATTTGGAGGTGTGGGTGTGTCAGAGGAGATGTGTTTGCCTTTGAGGTTTAAAAAACCTACACCAGTCTTAATCCCTTGTTCTGCTCCTCAACTCCAACTTAGAGAAGAAGGAAGCTCTCAGCTGCTGCTCTAGTGTAGCCTGTCTGCCTGCTGCCATGTTCTCGGCCACGATGGTCATAGACTCACCCTCTGAAACTGTACGCAAGCCCCAATTAAATATTTGCTTTTATTACTTGCCCTAGTCATGGATTATCTTCACAGCATTAGAAAACTGCCTAAGACAGAGGGGAAATACCAGAAAACATAAATATTGGCTACACAGTCAATAAGTTAAATATGATTTGGGGAGAGGTGGAGGTGGCAAAAAAAATTATACCTACTGAGGCTAAAACAAAACAAAAAACAAGAAGAAGAATACAAAGCAAGACAGACAGAATATTCCAGTACTGCTTGTCCCAAGCAATGGTGATATATTAGAAGTCCTCCCAGGGAGATCTGGGCTGAAGGAAAGCAGTTACTCAACGCAGAAACTAGGCCATTAAGTAAAGAATGTATTCAAGAGAGAAACGTAGGAAGCGACCACAGCTCCTTTGTCCTGTTGGCTGAGTGGTTCATGGTAATTCATAATTTCCAGCAAAAGCGCAATTTAAGCCTCCAGACTCTACCAACAGAGCAAGAATCACAAGGCCAAACTCTTGGATCGAGTTGCTGTACTGATATTGTTTTCTTTCTAGATAAAGACTCTGGTTAGTTGAGGAGGGTGGACAAAGAGGCATCCAGGCATCCCAGCAAGGCAGACTTGTGTGGACAAAAAGACTCCCCCAGGGAAGGGGAGAGGGAAGTTTCATCAGACGCTTGGCTCAGAGTGTCAGCATCATGCTGGGGCTCAGTGTGTTTTGTCAGGCAATGGGCCAAACCTGTATGCCTGCCTGGATGTTGCAAAGACTCACCACAGGATGGCTGGGATTGTGACATCCTCTTCAAAGGGTTGCCATGAACTACTCCAAAGAGACAACATATATACACAGTACCTAGCACTCAGCATAGAGCTGGCAATGCACCCATGCTCTTTCTTTTGTAGAGATTTACAATTGAGACTGTTTTTTTTTTTCCTGGAAGCATCATTACAGTTGACATTCTGCTAGTTGTCATACCAACTGTGTCAATGGTTCCAAAAGGGTTGTTTTCCACCTCCTTCCTCTCATGATGTTGTGGGTCCTTGACAGATAGGAAGGGGCCCTAACAACAATAATTACACCAAATGTTACAATAGAGTTACAGTGCACAAACATTTGAGTTGTTTGAATTCAACTATATGCTCAGCAACAGAAAATCCAGATGAATATATACATGTAGATGTAACCCCCATTCCTACAATATGGCCCTTAAATTCAAGCCAACGACTTCAATCTGGTTCTCAACCAAAGAAACAGCCTAGGCCATCTGTTAAACTTTAGAGGGAAAGCTGGCTGGGCTGAATTTACTAAGATGGCACAGAATGCATAAAATGGTGTGATCTGTACCATGTGGGTGATCAAAGGGGTTTCAGCGAATCTTTTTCTGTACCTAAGTATTGCCATCACAATGACTTTAGAAACCAAACTCCAAGCTTGGTTTCACATTGGTCCATGTACGCTTGACTGTGTGTGTTTCAACTTGACAGACTCTGAGGGGCTATGGAGAATGACTTTGGACAAAACCTTGTGTCATGCTGAGGCTGACAAAAAGGACCATTTGCACAGCCTTATAACGGTAGGGTTGTCTGTGCTATCTTGCTCCATTAGAATCAATTCCTTCTGCCAATTATTTCCAAGTGTTTAGTTAAAAATAAGCCACTTACTGTTCTCTATGACCTATTGGGACTTCTGCTCAGATCTAGAATACCAGAGTGAAGGAATCCAGCTTGATATTGGATCTTCTTGTAGAACTCACTTCTTAAGAGGACAATCAGAAACACTGAGCTGGTGGTCACAAGAATTCACATAGTCACGTTCAATGGACATTAAAAACCAACCATGTGAAAAGATATGTCAGAGGTGTTGGGATTACATGTTCAAAAAATTAGAAAACTCTCTAGTAGGAGATTTATGAAAGACATAGGATTGTGTAAACTACATCATAGGTACTTATAAATCCCAAGGAGAAACATTAAATCAAAAGGAAGATTTTAGGGACTGGAGAGAAGATGGCTCATCTATTAAGAGTACTTGCTACACTTCCAGCGGACCCAGGTTCAGTTCCCAGCCCCCATATCAAGTGACTCACCACTGCCTTTAATTCTAGTTCAGAGGACCTGTCATATTCTTCTGGGCACTACAGATATATATATATATATATATATATATATATATATATATATATATATGTACATACAGCACTGATTTCAGACAGGAAGAGCCAAAAGCCTTCCTTGAGATGGAGGCCTGGCTTTTTTCTTGTTGTTCTTGTTATTATAGTTTGTTTGTTTGTTGAGACAGGCTATGTAAGCAAGGGCTAAACATTCCAGGCTGGCCGGAATTCATGATCCTCCTGCCTCATGCACCCTAGTACTGAGACTACAGTCTTGGACTAATATTAGCCAGAAGATGTCCTATGAGTAAAGACCTGAAAGAACTGATTGCTTTAGCCCCATGGATATCGAGAAGGACATTTAGGAAAAGATGACAGTCAGTGAAAACCCACAGGTCCTTAGCATGGAGGGGACTGTGTAACCAAGGTCAAGTGGTGCAGATTCAGAGAGAGAGAGATCTGGCTCTTCTGAGGCTGTAAAAGGAGAAGACTCAGGGAGCTTAAGCAAGGGATCAAGTAATCCGTCCCCTGTATTAATACCATCACTCTCGCTGCCAGAAGTCAAGGGAAGGGTCAAGCATCTAAGGAGAAGGCTGTCGCAATAACGTTGGCAGAATGCGACAGCGCTCAGGCAAATGGGGTGGTAAGAAGTGGGTGAGCTACGGATATGGTTTGGAAGTGGAGTGGCTATGCCTTGCCAATAAATTAAAAGGGAACAAGGAAAGAAAGGAATCCCAGATACCATCAAGGTTGTTATCTGAGCAATAGGAGAGGGAGATACAGCTACCACTGAGCAATAGAAGGGCTGGTTTCCAAGGCAGAGCGAACTGGGCCAGGTCTTCTTTAGCCTCAGTTGCCTACTCTGGACTGTCTGGTGGACTGCTGCATAGGTGGGCTGGGACTCAAGAGAGTGAACTGGAAAGTCACGAGCCTGGAGGTGGTAGGTATTTAGAGGCATGAACCCCCCAAGAGAGAGAGCACAGAGAGAAAAGCCCAAGACTGAATGGGGAAGGTGACATGTAAGGATCTAGGGGTGGGATGAGAAACCAGTGAAATAATGCTGGGAAGGATTGGCTAGGCAGGTAGAAAAAAAACCCACACGGCTTTCTGGAAGCCAAGAGTAGAAAGCCTATCAAAAAGGAGAGATTGATTAACTGTCAAGTTTTCATTCGCGCTACTTGGAAAGGCCTGGGGTTCCAAGAAAGTGTGTCATGGATGACTCGATTTAGATTGAAGACCCGGGCAACTGATATTTAAGTTGGATGTTAAAGGAGAAGCCCAGGGACATTCACCTTCCTTACTTCATTCCAGTGGTGTCTCCGGTCAGTTATACATGCAGTCTACCTGTGGACCTGTAAGTACCATCTCCATCACATCTACCATCTCAGAGAGCTTGGCAGACAGGCATGAACAACGATGGAAGCTCAGAATGGCTTCAGTGGGAGAGGTGAAACAGCAACTTCCATCCGGGCGTGTTGGCATGTACCCGGGAGACGGAGGCAAAAGGATTGCAACTCTGAGTTACAAAGCAAGACCATCTTAAACTCCCAGGGAAGAAAAAGGAAACACACCTTTTCAACCCAACAATCATTTGGATGATTTCTGGCAATATATATCCATTTGCCCCCATCATCTCTCTCAGGGGCTCCTGCTGTGATTGGTTGACACCCGTGAAGATGCAGCCAGCAGTGAGCTTATCTAGGCACTACCAGTAGTTGGGGTCACTATCTGGATTGGATTTGGATTGAAGATGGATTTTCATATTCTTAATGTTTTATTCAATAATGGAATAGATTATTAAATTTATTTTATTGTGAAGTCACACAGACTGTATATTTAAAGTGAAGCACTAGAAAAGACCAGAATAAAGCTACAAGGGAGTAATGGGCATATGAATGACAACATACAGAGGCCCCAGGTTACTGTCTGGCTCTCTTTTTGAGGTCTGAGGATAGGAATAGATTGGATGGCTCTCTATTTTGATTGATAGATTAAGCCACGCAACCACTTCTCTACACGTTCTTTCCCATAACATCCATAGGCATAAGATGACAAATAGGGAATTCTTCCTCAAAGTTCACTTAATGATATAGTTTCGTCTTGTTGCTCATTCATCCCAAACCAGTTCAGGCCAGCTAGGCCTTTTCATCTTTCTATTCAGATGTGACAAAAATAATCCAGACTGAATAGGATCTGTTTCACTGTCATTAGGAAAAGTTCTACCTTTATTTAGAGGTGTGTGTGTGTGTGTGTGTGTGTGTGTGTGTGTGTGTGTGTGTGTGTTGGGGAGCTCAGTGCAAGTGTGGGTGTGTAGGGGGGTCTGGTTGCTAGACACATTGTTTAGAGTGGAGTGTGTGCTCAGCACACATATGTAAGGGACCTTTGCAAAGCACATTATTACTAAAGAGGGTTGTATACAACCCAAGCCAAGTAGGGCCCAAAGCTGCTAAACTGTTGCTTATGCTTGCCGACTTCACAGGTCCTAGAAAGTGAACCCTATTTTTTTCTAAGTAAGAGACAAAGAAGTCAAGAGAGGAAAGAATCCCTGCTGGGAAGTCACGTGAGATAAACTGGTACAGAAACTCTCTACACCCACGGCTACCTGTTTTAAGGAAAGTATTGCCCAGGTGCTTCTTGCTATTTAGACCCCCAGAGGAAGTCAAAACCAATGACCCTGGCATAGCTGGTTGGATTAAAGACTCCATAATAAGTTGCCCAGTGACCAGGACAACTAAGTTAGAGGAAGCCAAAGACATATTCTACAAAGAGAAACATTCTAGATTGAACTGTGTCAAGGTGATTCATCAGTCCCCTTTGGAAAAACTTACACACTACAAATGAACAAAGAGAAGCAAGAGCTTGAACGGTTCTGCATCCATGTTCAGAGCACCAAGACGTTGAAGCAACCCAAATGTCCATCAATGGGTAAACGAGTAAATAAAATGAAGTCTACACATATAATGGAATGTTATTCAGATTTAAAAGTAGGGAAATCCTATAGCATTCCCTAATAAGGCTGAACCCTGAGGACATTATGCTAAATGAAATGAGTCACTGTGTGCGTGTATGTGTGTGTGTGTGTGTGTGTGTATGTGTGTGTAGTGTATCGGTATATGTGTACATGTCTAACTAGCCAGCTTGCTCTAGGGATCCCATCTCTACCATTCAAGGTTGGAATTACAGGCAGGCCACCTCCCCTGTCCAGCACTTACATGGGTTCTATGGGTGTGAGCTCCAGCCCTCACACTTGAGCAGCAAGCCCTTAACCACTGAGCCATCTCCCCAGTCCAAAGGCAGCAAACCCCAAAGCCACTAAACCAAACAGAGCTTGCACTGGGGGTAAAGGATTTATTTCACATTTGGTTTTGTTTTCTTTCTTTTTTATATGTGTGAGCACAGACGTGGGTGTACGTGCGGGAGTGGGCGAACATGCACTCTCTAGGAAGAACTGGGACATTAAAGACAGGAACAGCTCTGGGTGTCGCTCTGTGAGAGAGCACAGGCCTACCACGTGCAAGGTCCTGGCCTTGACCCAGCACCACCTATGCACACACACACAAACAGGACAGAGGGGGTAGCACTCTTTTTGACAGTTTGTTGAGCACTTTGGAACCTATCATTTACCTACTGGTTTTCCACGAATTCTGCAATGATGTCTTGATCTTTTCATCACTCTGTGCAAATACCTAACAGAAGGCAATCTAAGGGAGTGAGTGGATTCTGTGGCTCATAGTTTACCATGGCTAGGAAGGCGTGGCAGCCAGTAGGATGCTAACTGGGAAGCAGTGAGAGAAGAATGTCAGAGCTCATCAGGCATACTCTTTTTATTCAGTCTGGGCTCCCTAACCCAAAGGATGACACCGCCCATATTCAAGGCAATCCTCAGGCAATCCTTCCAGAAATGTCCTCACAGATACACCAAGAGACAGTCTTCCAAGAATTCCAAAATCAGTCAAACTGATGAAGATTGTTACCCATAGGCTGTGTGCTCTTCACCAACACACAGAATGTGCTGACACCCGTCCGAACAATGGCATGTATTTCCCGCTGTGTTGTTCCTGCCAAAGTTTGGCTTTGCTTCAACTTCTTCCAACCTCATAACCTTCGGAGGCATTTACAGGTGGCTGGTCAGGGTCAGGAGAGCAGCCGGAGCTCTGTGAGGAAAGTAGGGTAGCCACATTCTGGAACCAGAGCCACAGTCTTGGGCGCATCAGAAACTGAACTAACAGCTGAGCACTCCAGGCCCAGAGGAAGTCAGAAATAGCCGAGAGTTTCTTTACACAGAACAGAGCATTGGCTCTTGTGCTTGCATATGTACCACATATGTGTTCCTCTCGACTGGTTCTGTGCATTTCCATCTCTGCCTTAAATATATGCGTATAGCATCCTTTAAATACCTTAGCTAAAATGAAGAAGAGCAGAGAAACCGAAATGGTTCTGTTCCGTTCTGCAGCAGAATGTTTAATTCCACAGACTTCAATTCTGCCTGCTTTCTAGCATCTCTAACTCTGGGACAGAGCAAAGAAGAAGGGGATGAAGGTGTGATACAATTAAAAGAGAACGGATGGGAAAGAAAAGACAGGACCAAGGAGATGGCTCTGGGGATAAAGGGCTTGCTCCACAAGTGTGGATTTTGGTTTCCCAGATCCCACATGAAAATCACTTATGTGACTGTCATCTGGGAAACCAGCATTTGGGAGGCAAAGATGGGTGTGGTTGTCTGAAAGAAAATGGCCCCCAAAGAGAGTGGTGCTATTAGGAGGTGTGGCCTTGTTGGAGGACGAATGTCACTGTGGAGGCAGGCTCTGAGGTCTCATATATGCTCAAGCCATGCCCAGTGAGTCAGTTCACTTCCCGTTGCCTTTGGATCAAGATGTAAGAACTCTCAGCTCCAGCACCATGCCTGCCTGCACGTTGCCATGTCCCACCATGATGGTCACGGACTAAACTGCTGAGCCGTAAGCCACATCAATTAAATGTTCTCCTTTATAAGAGTTGCCATGATCATGGTGTCTCTTCATAGCAATAGAAACCCTAACTAAGACAATGGAATTCTCAGGACAGGGTGGATATAGATTCTCTAGAATCTGCAAGCTCTGTGTTCAGCAAGAAATCTTATCTCAATAAATAAGATAACGAACAATTAACTAAGATTCCTGTTAACTTTAGGCCTCTGTCTGCACATGAACACAGAATATGCACACACACACACACACACACACACACACACACACACACTACACATGCAATAACAAAGAAGAAATTTTAAGCAGCTGTAATTGGTGTTGGTCCACATTGCTTTAAATATCTCATAATAAGCCAGAAAGATAGACATAATTGTTAGTATGACCTAGCAGTAAGAAACAGAAGCTCAAAAACATGAAGTAGTGGCTTAAAAGTAAGAATTCCCACACAGGAAATCAATTCTAGGGTCTATGCTCTGATTTATTTATTTTCACATGTGTTTATTTATTGGCATGCGGGTTGAACATAGGGTCTTACGTGTCCTAAGCATATGCTCTGCCACAGAGGTAAGCCACAGTCCTCGGATGCTACACCCTTACTTTCTGCCAGATGTCTTCTTGACCTCGGAAAAGGTAAGAAACACAAAAGTGGGAAAGTGGGGGCAAGAAAATCGGGAGTTGGAAGAGAGAACAAATTAAGAAGGGAGGGACTCAGGTTGGTACTACAATTTGGCCTAATGGATGCTGCCTTCAAAAGAGAAGCACTTCCCTCTGTTATTCTAACTCACAGCAGTTAACCCTTCTCTGTCTTTGCAGCACTGCTTAGACTAGCGCTACCTACCAGCCACCTTTCTGTGAGTCCCATTGATCCAGCAGTGGATTTGCACAGGAAGCACTGAAGGATTCTCAGGCCAGCAGGGGATTGCAAGATCTGTGGCGATGAGACTTTTGGGTCACATGCTTTCGGTTGCTTACTGCTTGTCTCAAACGGTAAGGCACTGAGAACTAGCCCTGAACAAGGGTGGCCCCCATACACGGTTTCCTACGTAATAAGTCCAGAAGTATCCACATAATGGGTTTGTAGCATGAATAATAAAAAAAAAACCCAGAGACAGATATTGGGGTTCAAGCTGAAGATCAGAAAAGCAAAGCAACCAACCACTAGAGAGACCTTTCACCTATATCAAACCTTTAGACCCAAAGGGTGAGCTCCTGTCTCCATGGAATTCTCAGACTCCACATTCCACTGAGTTCCTGTCTCTTCCTCTTTATTTTCCTCTCTCCATCCAGCCTTATCACTTCTGTCTCCACCTCCCTAGTGCTGAGATTAAAAGTGTGTGACTCCCAAACACTGGGATTAAAGATGTGAACCACCACCATCTGGATTTGTTTCTGGGTAGCCCAGGGTAGCCTTGAGCCCACAGAGTCTGCCTCTGCTCCCCGAGTCTTGGTTCATCCCAGCTGTCTGAGACGGGGTCTGAGTTAGGCCGCCCTAGGCGGACTGACCCAGTGAGTTAGAAACATGGTCTTGTGGTTTGAATATAGCATGCCTCCCATAAGGCTCACCTGTGTGAGCACTTAGCTGGTGGTGACTGAGAAGCTTATGTATACTTTAGGAGGAGGTAGAGGCTTGCTGGAGGAAGTACATCACTGGGGGTTGCCTTGAGGTTTTATAGCCCAGGCCCACTTCCTGTTTCTCTTCTTCCCGACTACTGCATGAGCAGCAGGGCTTGTGGTCCTGTCTCCACCCTGCCAGGATGGACTATATCATCCATGCAACTGTGAGCTGGAATAAACCTTTCTCCTGTAAGTGGCGCTGGTCAGGTAGTTTGTCATAGGACTATGTGAGCTAACTAAAGCATATGGGTTTTTCTAGGCAGTTCTGGAAAGATGCTTACTTGCCTTTAAGACAGGGCCATGGGAGAGTCTTATTCAGCCATAACGAATAACAAAAGCAAACAAAGAACAGCTGTGTCATTTGAAAGTAAATATGTGGAACTGGAGATAATTATGTAAAGCAAAATAAACCAGTCTTAAAAAGACAAATCTCACAATCTTTTCTCAGTGCGGAATCCAGGTTTTAAAAAAAATGAAGATACAATGTAAAAGGGGGAGTGTTCAGGAGTAAGAGGGGGATGGACAGTGTGGGGCAAGGAAGAGTAGAGGTAGGGTGAGTATAATAAAAACATATACGCGTGTAGAAATGTCATAATAAAAAATGATTTTTGCTGCCAGGTGTGGTGGTGCATGTCTTTAATCACTCGGCAGGCAGAGGCAGGCGGATCTCTGTGAGTTTGAGGCCAGGCTAGTCTACAGAGTGAGTTCTGGAACAGGCAGAGCTGTTACACGGAGAAACCCTGTCTTGAAAACAAAGCAATGATAACAGCAAAAATTATTTTGTGCTATTAATGCATATTGATAAAAGGTGAACGGGGAAGCAAACAAACAAAAAGCCGTAGGGCACCAGTGTGAGGGAAGAGTTAACCTAGTAACTAGTAGAACCCTTCCAAGTCTCAGGAGGCTTTCCTCGGGGTGAAGGCAGCATTGCGGGAACACAGCAGAGAGCCAGGAAAGGGCCATTGGCATAAATGTGTTGTGAGTAACCAACCACTTTCTGATAGGATTTGAACCCTGTGCCACAGGAGAAAGTTGACGCCCACACTGTAAGCTTGATCATAAGCCAAGGACTAGGAGATCATAGGTCTAGAAGGGAGCCTAGGATGGTCATGCTGCATGTCTTAGTTAGGCTTTCTATTGTTGAGATAAAAACACTATGATCAAAAGCAACTTAGGGAGGAAAGGTTTATTTTAACTTAAAACTCGCAAGTCTTGCTTGGTCATGAGGGAAACAAGGACAGGAAATCAAGGCAGGAACCTAAAGGCAGGAACTCAAGCAGAAGTTATGGAGTATCACTGCTTGCTCCCACGGGTGGCTAAGCCTCCTTCCAGCTGCCCAGGAGTAGCACCCACTCTATGGACCGGCCCCTGCTGCATCAAACATTAGTGAAGAAAATGCCCTATGAACTTACATACTGGCAATGTGATAGTGCTATTTTTCTCAGATGAGGCTCCACTTCCCAGACAACTCCAACTTGCATCAAGTTGACAAATCATCGAACTGCTTTCTAATTGTTTATTTTTATACCTCTAGATTCTGGCTACGTACAGCCTTCATCAGAGAAGCATCTTTTTTACAAGAGGGAGTGGTTAAAGTAGAGACCCGTGGGGACAAGCGACTGTGAGTGCTCAGCTCCAAGGGCAACGTCTATATCAACCCCTCCCCCTAAGATGAGGGGCTATTGAGGAAGAAGGGGAGGAAGGATGGAAGAGGTAGAAGACGGGAAGGAGCACTATGAAATGCTATCTTGTGGGAGTGGCATGGACGTTGCACTTCCCAACTCACAGCAACTATGACCTGCTCACGAGATACGTAGCAGATCAAGCCAGGCAATATTCTAACAGGGACTAACTAAGGACTCTTGAGGCCCCGCCCCTAGCAGAAGAACTATAGGTAGCTGATGGTTGCTGGTCATTATTCGCTGAACGTGTGGTCACTGGTATGCTGACCGTGTTCCAGTGGATGGTCACACACCCATGTACTTACAGACAGCCTTAATCTGGACTCCGTGGGCCATAAAGATGGAGGAAGGAGAGGAGGTGAAACTAGGAAGGGGATGTGTTAGGTTTTGGGTTTGTTTCTGTTTTTTGTCAGCTGAACCCAAGCTAGAGTCATTTTGGAAGAAGGAATTTTAATTGATCTATTTTCTCTGTCAGATTGCCTATAGGCAAGTCTGTGGGACATTTAAATATATAATATATATTACATGTTTGAATATATATTTTCATATACATATATAGAAAAGGATATTGGATACACCAAACTCTCTCCTCCCCAGACTTCCTGTATTTAAGTCAATAAATTTATTTGTGATGGTATCTAGTTTTGAGATTGTGTTAGATTATCTGTTATATACGTCTTCAAGTATTCTACTGATATAACCTGAGTGCATACAGCCTGATTTTATCTCTAGGGTGGTTCACTTGTTCCAACTATTCTTCCTCTCTGTGGTTATGACAGCTGTTCCCTCAAATGACTCAGCTTTCTTTTGCCATGGCTCCCTGGCTGCCAAAGCTCAGACAGAAGCTCAGTGCCTAGGAACTCCTAGCCAGCCGTCCAGCCAGCTGAGTACCAGTGAATTTATATCAAGCACTTGCAGAGAGAAAGACATTTGTTAGAGACTGTAAGCTTATCAAATCCAAAAACACATATAGCTTTGAAAGGGAAAATTAGTTCTATCATTTCCTCTGATGAAATACACGAAATGATTGTTTCCAGAGAAATCAGGATAAAATACCACAGCACAACAATAAAGACACTATGTCCAGTTGGAAAGAATCAGGACATTTCTGTGGAGAAGACAGATTTTGTAACCCCTCTTGGATAATATAAAACGGTTACAGAGAAAATGGGAGAGTTAGCATTCTTGGCAGAATGGGGCAGAAGCAAAGGCCTAGCAGAAAATCACAAAGAATGGATGGAAGACTTCTGGCTGGGAAAGAGGACTGGAGTTCAGAAGGGTCATGGGAGCCAGATGGGGAGGAGGTGGCTATGGTTGCAGGTCAAAGCGCCTTTCTGGAAGCAGCAGGATGGATCTGGATAATCCAATGTGGTTTTGAAAGAAAGGGGGAAAGCAAATGTTGAAGAGAGAACACAGCAGGGGCAGAGAGGTACCTGGGGCAGGTTTTCATGAGCTAGGGTGAGAGATGTATATGACTCTCTTTGTGAGGCAGTTAGGTTTAGAAAGGGGGTCAACATCCACACACACACACACACACACACGACGCATTAGCACGCACGCACACACACCGGCTCAAGTGAACATTTAGCCTTCAACTATTTGAGGCGACTATAGAACCTTTAAGACGTGAAGTTTGGCTGAGCGGTAGTAGGTCTCTGGAGGTCGGCCTTGGGCTTCTAGCTAAGCTGCTTCCTCTTCCTTCGCCTCTCAGCTTTCTTGTCTTCAGAGACTTGAGCGGTCTCGGTCATACACTCCAGTTGCCATGAACTCTGCCCACACCTTCCCTGCTATCATGGACTCTACTCAAACCATGAGCCCAAATCAACTTTTCATCTCTTTAGATGCTTCTGCCAATTATTCTCCATAGCAACGAACACAGTAACTGTTGCAGAAGGTTAATTTGAGGTTCCATGTAACTAGGTTCAGAAATACCTAGGAACCAAGGACCTATCTGCTCAGGGTGCAGGTGGGGGTGTCTCCAGAGGAGGTCAGCAGGTGAGTCTGGATAGGTTAGGAGGGGAAGACCTGCAGTGTAGGTAGAGACACCAAGAGAACAGACTGAAGGGGAACTGAATGCCTGGGACCTGCTGATGCCTGCCTTGGCCATCAGAACCCAAGCTTGCCAGGCTTTGGGCTGGATTACCTACTCGTAAGGTAGGCTCTTGGGCTTTAGGCTTCCAATTATCAATCACTATCAATCACTACCGCTATCACTACCAATCAATATCAACCACTATCAATCACTATCTATCACTTTCCCTCCTTTGCTTACCTTTAGTCTTGGCCTGAGCCAGGCTACCACTCTCCCAGAGAATGAACCCACAGATGACTTCTCAGGCCCCCCGAACTGCAGTAACCTGTTCCTTAATAAGCTTCCTTTCAAGATCCACCTGCATATTTTGTTGGTCCCAGCTCTTTGAAGAACCCTGAGTAGTGCAGGCACTCCCAGACTCTGGGAGCTTCAGGCTATGTCTCATTGGTTAGCACACTATTTTTTTTCTTTTTCTTTGAGACAGGGTTTCTCTATGTAGCCCTGGCTGTCCTGGAACTCACTCGGTAGACCAGACTAGCCTTGAACTCAGAGATCCACCTACCTTGGCCTCCAGAGTGCTGGAATTAAAGGTGTGCACAGATACTCTTGTGGGTAGCGAGATTAGGAAACTTTGGGCTCAGAGCACGTGGACCAACATGAAATAGGTGAATGTCACGTGTACCCAGCAGGCAGACAGGAGGAGTGTGTAGTCCTGAGAAGGCCAGAAGAAGATAACTCAAAAGCTGACTGGGCAGAGGCCTCAAAGGACTAGGTAAAGGGTCAGGAAAAACGGTAGGGACAGCAGCTGAAATGTGGAGACAGAGAAGAACACAGGCCTCAAAATCAAGGAGACGCAGGTTTGAATTCAAGGCTGTTTTATCAGCGGTGTAAGCTTGGGCGCTCAGTTCTCCTTGACTAAAAGGAGCACAATGCCTATTTCCTGGAGTTATCACAAAGACTGTAAATAATGCAGAAGCAGTGCCTGGCGCTTGGGACATTCTGTAAAGGAGCCCTGTTGTCCCTAGCCACATCATCTCCCTTACTTAAATTGAGTCATAGAGATCACATTGGCTCAGACAGAGACGATAATAAAAGAGGCCGAAGGAACATTGCTGAGAACAGGGCAGCCGGGAGGGAGAGCCAGGGGCCTCTCCAGAGCAGAGCGGAGAAACCATAGCATTGGTCATTTGAAACTGCCATCCTCAGTGTCTCTTTGGTGCTTGGTAAAACAAGCACCATTAGCACTACTTTCTCCAGCATTGAGACAAAATGAAACGGTTGGACAGCGGTGGTGCAAGCCTTCAGTCCCAGCGCTGGGAGGCAGGGGACGGTGGAGCTCTGAGTTCAAGGCCATCCTGGGCTACAGGGCGAGTTCCAGGACAGCCAGTGGCACACAGAGAAACCCTGTCTTGAAAATAAAATAAAATGAAATAAAATAAAATAAAAAACAGAAAAAAAACCAACAACAACAGCAAAAATCAACCAACCAACCAACCAACCAAAAAACAAAAAGCCCAAAACCAGAATCTCAGATTTCTGTGAAACCACCCTGATGGCTTGACTGACCCTAGACTATCCAGTCATCTTTTCTGTGAGGAAGCTGTCACTGAAACTCAGGGACACATGCCGCCTGCCCAGGGGTTCTGAGAGCCTTCTCTGGGGCTTGAGGACAGAACTCATTAGCTCAGTGAGGTCAAGTCCAGCAGAGATAATGCTGACGGGACGTGGGGGAGCGAGGCGCACAGGTACTGATAAGGGCATGACTGACCCTGTCTGGTTTAGGGAAGGCTTCTGGGGTAGAAAACTAAGGTCACAGCCTTCTGCAGTCCCTGAGGAGACAGTATGTCTCCAGATGAGGATGTCCGCTAGAGCCTTCACTCTCCCAACTGGTTCAGTTTGCCTGTTCCTTTGATGTTTGGTTAACCTTGCTATTAGTGCCCAATCTAATAATAACCGCATTTATTAAGTTAGTAAGCCTTCACTCAGTGCTAGGTTAAAGATCGGCTAAAACTCACTGCCTTGTTGAATTCTCTCTCCACATTCACATGCTGTAAGTTTCGCTTGCTCTATTTTTAGAAGTTCATCAAGGCCCAGCAATGTGTCTCCAGTCACACAGCTAATAAAACTGGTGAGCCAGGCCAGAAACTCAGGTTTTGCTGAATCAAGATCTTTAGTGCTGACTTAGACACTGTTCGTCCCTCTCTATAACATGTATGCCGATCACCAGGAGCTCTCTTAGAATGAAGATTTTTGACTCAGTACATCCAGATGGAAACTGAGGTGCACTATTGCTGATGAATAAGTAGTCCTGGTGGATTTTGAGGACCCATACTTTGAGTAGCAAGGGACCTGTCTGATAGGTTTGGCCCAAAGTAATTGGTAGGCTTAATTGGTTTGGTCTCTTTGACAAAAGGTTTTTTTTGTTTTGTTTTGTTTTTGTTTATTTGTTTTAAAGCACTCACATTGGCTAGGAATTTAGTTCGGGGCAGTGATGTGGGAGTGTCATATATCAATCTGTTGATTTCATTGGTTAAGTAATAAACAAACTGCTTGGGCTCATAGCTTAGAACATAGGTGGGTGGAGTAAACAGAACAGAATGCTGGGAGGAAGAGGAAGTGAGGTAAGACGCCTCAGACAGAGACGCCATGCTCCCGGCTCCTGGGCAGACACACGCGATGAAGCTCCGACCCAGGATGGACGTAGGCTAGAATCTTCCCGGTAAGCACACCTAGCTGTGCTACATAGAATATTACACATGGGCTAGTCCAGGTGCGAGAGTTAGCCTAGAAGAGGCTAGATAGAAATAGGCCAAGCAGTGTTTAAATGAATACAGTTTGTGTGTTGTTATTTCGGGCATAAGCTAGCAGGTGGCTGGGGTGTTGGGGACACAGCCCTGCTGCTCTTATTACAACAGGGCAGAGCAATTGCCTAGGACGTGTGAGGTACATCCAGAGGAGGAGAAGAAGGAAGAGGAAGAGGAGAAGCCATTTATAAATTGTGGATTCTCGCTCCACACCGAGTAACAAGTTACCACAAATTTAGCACCTTCGATAACACCCATGTATTTTTCTCACAGTTTTCCCACAAAAACCATGGCAACCCGGAGAGCCAGCATTCTGTTCATGTTCGCAAAGGCTGAATGAAAGTGTCAGCCAGGTTCTGTGTGTGTGTGTGTGTGTGTGTGTGTGTGTGTGTATGTGTGTGTGTGTTTTAGACAGTCTCAGACTGGCCTCATACCCAGGAGCCTCCTGCCTCTGCCTGCTGTAGGACTACAGGCACGTGTCATCCTGCTTGGGTGTGGGTGTGTTCTCTCTGGAACCTTTGCCCAAACTTACTCATATTGTCCCAAATTCAGTTCTGCGCTAGGATAAAGGCCTGTTTCCCGGCAGACTCTCCACCCGTTCTTAATTCTTAGCCTGGTGTATGTCTAACTTTTTTTTCCCCTAGCTTTGATGATGCAGAACCACCCTTCTGCAGAATTGCTCTCTTGGTCAGGTCAAGTCCATTTAGTCTCCCCACCTCAAGCCTGACAGATTTAAGAACTCATTTCAGTCTCTTCTCAGCAGACCCCAGGGTGGTATTTGATGGAATGCTTGAAAGAAGGCTCCTGAGCTGTCAAGCAGATCTCAGCCTCTCCCAGAATTCTGCTGGTGTCAAGCATTCTGATTTTTGAGCCGAGCTGCATTACAAACGTGGAAACAAAGACTGTACAAGCTGGCTCACTTCGGCTTTCACGGCTGCTCATTGGCTCTAAGCCTCTTCTTTAGTGTGCAATTTACGAACTATGGTTCCAAAACAAAATCGGATTGTCCGTTTCCAGCAATCCCCCTGTGCCCCCTCTTGCGTTGGTTGTGTAAGTGGGAAGCGTAAAGCTGCAACTGAC
The DNA here is from genome assembly GCF_018167655.1 of Microtus oregoni. Lineage (NCBI taxonomy): Eukaryota > Metazoa > Chordata > Mammalia > Rodentia > Cricetidae > Microtus > Microtus oregoni. The sequence goes on along the minus strand of NW_024543068.1, from coordinate 15,593,871 downwards.
CCATAGTTCATTTCGGGCTCCTCACTGACTCATTAGTCAGGTCCTTGGAAAGCACGTCCAGGTGCAGGACAGTCAACTGAAGCCAGTTCTGCATACCCACGAGGCTCTGGATGTTCACGGGTTAGCCGGGCCCTCGGGAAGCGCGTCCAGGTGCAGGACGGTCAGCTGAAGCCAGTTCTGCATACCCACGAGGCTCTGGATGTTCACAGGTGACAGGTGTCTACACACCCCAGGGCTTGTGTTTTAAAGAAAGAGAACTTGTGACACTGCGTGTCAAATACTGTACTAAGATGAGAGGAATGAAGTCCATCTCTTCTGACTTGTAGCCTTTTTTCTTCCAACGCACAGCTCATGCTTAAAAAAAAAAAAAGGCAGGAATTGTTCCTCTAGTCCCTGGATTCTAAGAGAAGTCGGGGAAAGAAACAAGAAGCAAGCTTTTGAAAGCCCAAGGCAGTGAGGGAGGGAGACTTTCCCAGGGGTTTTTATCACTGGGCGGAATTCTTTTCTGCCCAACCAAAGCCAAGAGAGAATCAATACATCTTTCCTGGTGCTTCTGGGCTCCAGAACAGAGATGATGTTAGCCCACTGTCACTGTAACAAAACGTTATGGACTGGATGACATCTCAATAACAGGAACTTAGCTCTTACAGTGCTGGTGCCTGAGACATCTAAGAACAAATTGCCAGTACATACGGCATCTGGTAAGGGACTAATTCCTGTTTTCACGTGCACGAAGGAGCAGCGGAGCTCTCAGGATCCTTTCCATAAGGGCATCAGTCTCCTACAGGACAGCCTCAACCTCATGACCAAACCACTTCAAAGGGCCAAGCTATCACATTTAGAATTAGATTCTAACATATGAATTTGGGGAGCCTGGCATTCAGTCCGTTGTAGTGGCCCATCAATAGACAGGGCTGAGCAGGATACAATACTGGTTATTGAATCTCAAAACCATTGTCTTTTTTAGTTGTATTTCCTTTGAAGACTAGTTTTCTTTATTTATTCCTTGATGACTTCATACATGTCATACATTTGGTGGTTTGAATGAGAAATGTCACCCATAGGCTTAGACATTAAACTCTTGATCTCAAACCTATTTTGGGAGGTCTAGGTGGTGCAGTGTTGCTGGAAGAATGTGGATCACTTGCAGGGGGTGGCTTTGATATTAAAAGCCTCATGCCACTTCCAGGCTCTGCTTTCTGCTTGCATTTGAAGATGTAAGCTTTCAACTCTCATGCTGCCATGCCTGCCACTTGCTGCCATGCTTCCCTATGATGATGGACTCTTCCCCCTGTGGTAAGCCCAAGTAAACGCTTCCTTCCATAAGTTGCTTCTAGTCATGGTGTTTCATTGCAGCAAAGGAAAAATAATGAACATATGCACACATACATTTTATAAATATATAATGTGTTTTATATATAATGTATGTGTTAAATATATATTTATGTATGTTAAATATATATATTGGAAAGGGGATTGGAAGGATATATACACATATATTTAACATATATAAACATATAAATACACACACACATATATATATATCCATCCAATCCTCTTTCCAATGACCCCCAGACTTCCCTAATATGTGCGCTTCTTCCACTTTTATGTCCTCTTCTGAGATCTTTCCTCTTTCAGTGATCACTAATTGCTAATAGCTCCTCAGCTAGAGGTGGAACCTCATAGAGCCTGCTTCCATGCTGAATTTATTGAATAGGTTGATCTTGTGCAGGAGACTGTGAGCTGCTGCAAGTTCATGAATGCAACAGCCAGGTCACGCCCAGCAGACAGCATTCTGTAGCACTTTACCAGGCCTTCTGGCTCTAACATTTTTTTCTACTTCTTTTGCAATGCTTCCTAAGCTCTATAGGGTTGACATAAATGTCCCATTTAGAGCTAAACACCCACAATCATTGACTCTCAGCACTTTGACCAGGTAGGAGTTTCTACACCAACTATTGATCACTGCAAAAAGATCCTTCCCTCATCAAGGTTGAGAGTGGCGTAAATCTATGGGTATAAAATACATATTTAGAAGGCAGTTTGACAACATGGTTCCTCCTAGGCCTATGATCTTCCCAGCCATAGACTTTGGACCAGTTTTACAACACTAGACATGAATTCCCTGCTATGTAGCTGGCTTTAAATCCAACCAGAGAACATTTGTTTATCCCTATAACTATCATGCCAACATTGTACCTGTGGTTCATCTTACCTGGTATTGTAGCATGTAGAGCCCACTTCTAAGTAAGCCCATTGACAGCTTTTCTCTCTGAGCAACCTGAATTGAATCTTACAGCACTATGAAAGCTAGCCAGTAGGGAGGATAATGTAGGATATCTCTCTGTATGCTGTAAAGATATTTTATTACCATTGGTTAATAAAGAAGCTGATCTGGCCAGCAGCTAGGCAGAATAGAGCTGGGTGGGGAAATTGAAGCAGAGATACAGGGATAAAGAAGGTGGAGTCTGGGAGATGCCAGCAACCACGGGGGAAGCAAGATATAAAAGCCATGAGCCTTGTGGTAAAATATAGACTAATAGAAATGGGTTGATTCAAATTGTAAGAGCTAGTTAATAATAAGCCTGAACTAAAAGGCCTAACAGTTTCTAATTAATATTAAGCCTCTGAGTGGTTGTTTTAAAAGAAGCTGTGGGACCAGGAGGGATTAGAAACCTTCCAGGAGGTTGTTTCCATGTCAGTTCCAGATGGATTTATGTGTCCTACAATCATAGTGTACTGGTAAGATGGTCTTCAGCAAGACCATCTTACTATCTCATTAGAGTGGGCAAGCAAGAGCAATGGCAATAGTGATGCCATTTGAGGGTCTTCTAGGGCCTCTGTGACCAATAACTCACAGGGTATCACACACCTGGCACTAAGATTTTAATAACCTATGTCTTCTGGGGGAAGCATTTACCATCCACGACGAGTACCTCTATTGAAACATCTTCTAAAAAATATTTTAAATCAGCTTACAGAGTGGTGGGTTTCCATAAGGCTTTTTCATATATCCTTAGTTTTTGTTAGCACCCCTCACCCGATCTCCTTCTCTTCCCCATACTCCTGATATTATGTGCAATTTTGTTTGTATCTTTAAAGCTCGGTAGCAAGATTATGACACAGGAAAAAAGTCCCAGTTTTTGTAGCCTCTCATAGCATAAAGCACAGTGAAATACTTGTGATAGGAGAAGCCAAGTGTCCATTGCAACCTTGGGGGTTAGGGTGTTGTAGCATGCAGGGGGATTGCTTGCAATGCTTCTCCCTCAGGAGCTTAACAGGCACAGCCAAGGTGACTGCCCTTAATGGCGCTTTTTGCCAATACAAACAAGCACTGCTTTGCATTTTTAGTGCCATGGCATCATTTTTGAAATATGAATCATAAAAGCAGCACATTGCTGCTTTGCCTGCTGGGATTTGCCTTATCAGCCTCCTATTTCAGCATCAATAAAATGATGTTGTCATTCCAGCTTGGGGGCATTATGATTGTTCCAGACAGAACTAGCTAATCACATTGTGTGTGTGTGTGTGAGCATAGAGGTGCACTTGTGCCCTCTTTATGGGCGTAGAAGGGAAACCGTCTCCACCTTGAAATGGATAAATGCATTTTGATGGTAACTGATTACTAAGCTTGCACTTTCTATAGCTACTCTAGCATCATAGCAATTTACTGACAAAGAATTCCTTGCTAAAGGCATCATTAGCAAAAAGCCCTATGCCAGTAAGTTCTAAATAGAAGCTTGATTGTAGGGTAGTAAAGTTGAGACTAGGAACAAAATAAGATGGTTTGGGTGAATGATCTGTAAGAACCTCTGTGATTAAAAAAAAAGAAAAAGATTCCAAGCTTAACTTTTGGAGTACTTGGAAATGGTACTAAATGATTAAAACAGGGGAATATAAATTCTAGAAGGAATGGAAATCTTCCCAAACGAAGAGCTCATCTGTGAAACGGGCCTTTGCGCTTGTGTGTTCCTCTGTTCTTTAACATTAAGAGGAGTGTTTTTCAGAATCTCAGAGCAAAAGCTCAGGTGGGTGGTGGAATGGAAAGGACCCAGAGGCCAGCCAGAAACCCGGAGCAGCACAGACATTCCCAGAAGGTCTTGGCAGCAGGAGCCAGGGAGAAAACAGGCTGGCACCCAGTGCCAGTGAGAGAGGGATGGACTGCGGTGGGTGGAGCACAGTTGGCTCAGTGCTGAGGTCTGGGCAGCACTGAAATCCACATTGGCGGCTCTGGGTGGTGGCCAGCAGGGACTGCACCTGGAGGGAGAGGCTCAGGGCAGGATTGGGGTTATTAAGAGGATTAAAAGGAGCAAGAATATAATATCCGATCATAAAAGGGTCACCAGAATAGGACCTAGGGACTTGATCTTCAGGCATTAGGATGACCATGGGAACCAGGGAATAAGTTTATATAGGTCCAATAGCAAGCAAGGCTGACGATGATGAAGAACTGGTTTAAGAATACTTAAATTCTCCCAAGGGTATAGAGAGACTTCAGAGGCTGCACAGCCTCCAGCTAGGCTAATAGCCAAATTCTAGAACTAGGTAGATGATTCTAAGGAGCTTAGAATATGGATGCTGTTCTTAAGGAGTTTATAATCTGAGAAGGACAGATCAGATCTCCAGACGGAGAAAAGTGTCTGTATAGCCCCGTTGTCTGCCTCACCTAGAAGCTGCAGGTGTAGGGGCTGGAGCTAAAGCCTCTTAGCAAAGAATGCAGGGTTAGCAGGTACCAGACCTGAGATCTGATCCCCAGCACTGCGGGGAAAGCACAAGTATGTGCTAGAAAAATCAAGGAAGGCATCGTGGAAGAGAAGGTTGGGATGGTGTGGATTCTTTAAAGCTGAGAGCATATCTGAGCCCGTGTGGGAGATAAGAGTCCGGCTGCCCTGAGATCTTTCCTATTCTGCTCCTATCCGAGCAGGGCTGAGCATCTCATCCCCTCGGAGGAATCTGAGGGCGGAACGGCTGAACATAAGGGTGGGTGATCTCTTAGAAAGTAGGAAATGGAGTTGGCTTGATAAGAGGGTAGCGTGTTTAGAGTGAGTGTGGAGGCAGCCCCGGCATCTTTCTCTGTCCCTGGGTAATCTGGCCTTGGTGGAGAAGGATAACAGTTTCAAGTCCCCCCGGCATTCCTCTCCGTGCTAACAACCGGGTTTTCCCACTCTCATCAGCCCCGTGTCTTGTTTTCCTCCCACGTGTTCAGGGACTAGAATTGAACCGAAAATTCCTATTAATGAAAACCTCTGGGACCTTGGAGCCTGAGTCAACCCCTTCCCCCATATATGACATCGTTAATAGTCCACAGTGTGTTCCAGTGGCGGCTCCAAATCCCACTGCTGACAGCACAGGTCACCTGCTTAGCACAGTCGGGATGAACATCACCATCAAGATGATTGCCCTGGATTGAGGGGGATGAGTCAACTCAGCACATTTGTCTACCTTCGTGACTTTTACTGCTGGGGGGAGGGCGGCTGGGAGGCGTTTGAACTTGCTTCATTAACACTGACAGTTGCTGCTCCCAGTCTGCCGTTGCTTAAGGAATTCCTAATAGTTAATGTCAGATCCCAGCTCCTCCTGGCCTAGAATGAGAAAGGAACCCCGTGTCAGAGTCTTGGCTCTTGGTTGTGGTTTTACTCTGCGGGAGCTGAGAGAAATCTGAGCGGGGGGGGGGGGGGGGTAATCCTTTACTTTGGGTGGGAGCTTAAGTGGACCTGACATTCAGGTTGGAAAAGTCTGTCATGGACTTGGTTTGGAGAAAAGATAAATTCGACCTTAAGAAAGTAGTGCAGGCATTGCAATGCTGAGGTCCTTACCCCCCACCCCCCACCCCCCCACAGACACACCGGGCACCCTCCGGACCACCCCTATAGACCTGGAATTTCTGCAAGGACCTGGTGGTTGTGGAAGGTGGTAACAATGATTGCCAAGTGTCTGGCAATTTATAGCACCAACCCCCTCTAGTCCCCCCCCCCCCCCAACAAGCCTGAGGTAAGGGGTTACTTTGATATGCATTCCAGAGGTGAGGAAACGGATGCATCTCCGAAAACAACAGGCAATGAATTGAACCCAGTGTTTGTGCAGGCCCCAAGCCTTCCCAGTAAAGCAGATTTCTCTTTTGCTGTTTGCCAGCCATTTGCGAGACGTGTTACATAATCGTTGATCGTTAACAAACAACTTAGATTTGAAGGAGGTACACTCTAGAAACACAAACCGGGGCGGGCAGTGTTCCGCTGGGTCAGACTGCGGTAAGCTCCTGGGAGAACTACATATAGCAATTTCATCTGTGCCATAGCACCAAAAGGCTACGGATGGTAGAAGCAGTAACGGTTGTCACGATCACAAGGTACTGTCATCCTTTACTTTCCTGTGAAATACCAGGCTTCGATAGCTTCCATCTGACTTCTTCCGTAAGAGCGTGTTGGTTGCGTGAATGACATCCATTCCGAATATCTCCGAGAGGCAGCAGTGTAGAACGCAGCTCATCATGCAGCCTTCCAGACGGATCCAACTCTGGTAGTGCACAGCTCAGTTCCTTGAGAGCCTACTGTTTATCAAAGCTGTGTACTCGTCCCTAGCACGCACTCGTGAAGGAGCTTTTCCCTGCAAAGAAATGTATACGTTCAACTCTTGCTCTGCGGTTCAGGCTGACGGCAAACTCCTGAGCATCTCCCATCTCAGCATCCAAATAGCTGAGACTACAGATTAACCTACAGCACCAGCCAGCCAGCTCTGAGTTCCTATTTGTACATAAGGTTACAATTGCAGTATGTTGTTATGGCAATAACTATTACCATATAAATATAAACTATGGAAAACTGTGTGCACTGTTATTGCACAAATTCTGTAAAAAAAAAAAAAAATCTCAAACAACTCCTGGCTAGTCCCCAGAAGTTAAGAGGTAGAATTAGCAAGGCAGACACCCTGGAAATAGTTCATTCAGCTAGACAGTTTCACAAAGTACCACTGTTGCTTTTCTTTTAGGTTTAAAGGGGCACGTTAAAAGGATTGCAGATATAGCTGTGGCAGAGCCCTTGCCCAGCATGCACAAGGTCCTGAGTCAGGGCCTCAGCACAGCCAAGAGAGAGATAGAGAAAAGGGAACATTTTATGTAAGAACACAGGACGAGTACACACTGTGGGAGGCTTCTGTCTGCATCAGAGGTTCCCTACTTGGAAGGAGAATGGAGGCATTTTTTTGCCCCTCACCTGTAAGAATGCTTAGAAAAAATAAAAGACATTTTTTTAAAAAAATGTGTGTGTGTGTGTGTGTCTATGTGTGTGCATGCTTGCCACGTGTCTGCAGGTCTCTCAGAGGCTAGAAGCCCTAAAGAGCTGAAGTTAGAGGTAATTGGGAGTCACCTGATTTGGGTGCTGGAAACCAAACTCCAGTCCTCTGCCAGAGCTAGTGCTCCTAATGGCTGAGCCATTGCTTCAGCCCTTTCAAACATAATTGATGTTTGAGATGGCTCAGCCATTAAGAGGGCTTCCTGTTCTTGCAGAGGACCTGAAGTCAGTTTTCTGTACACCTGTTGAACAGCTCACAACCACCTGTAGTTCTAGCTCCAGGGGATCTGACACCCTCTTCTGGCCTCCTTGGTTACTCACCCACACATGACATACACAGATACTTGCACAGGAGTAAAAGCAATTCTTTTTAAAAATAAATAATAAAATCTTTATTTTAAGAGGTATTTGTTGTCACAAAGGGGGGTCTGGTGGGCTAGTGTTTGTGGCATCTGGAAGAAGGGCCCAGTGGTACTGCTGAACAACCCACAAGAAGGCCTCTTTCACCCAACACTCAATCGTTTGGCCCCAGATTTGAAGCTGGGAAACTGTCCTGTACTACCACCAAGATGCAAGTCTGAAGGTTCAATCACAGAAGAGAAGGTGGATGCTAACATAACCCAGCAGCCACAAGACCTTCAGCCTCCAGCCCTGGGTAGACAGTCACTCCCCATGGTGGCGGTTTACAGTGACTTGCTTTCACTGTGGGCTGGACACGCTTCTGCCACACTCACTGTGCTGGCCCTGTTCCCAACCGTAGCTTTCAGCTTCTGTATCAGCCCTGCCTTCCTGACCACTGTGCTCGCGGTTGGGGACCAATTCTCTTTCCTCCTCCAGGAAAGCTGTCCCTTTATATGTCCCTACTGTGGGCTGCGGACTGTCTGCGGACTGTCGTCTGCTGACGACAGACCAGGGTGGATTCAGGCTTCTTCACCACAGGAAGGCTTTAGCTGTCCCTTTAAGCTGCCAGAGTCCCTCACACCCTCCTCTTTTCAGATTCTTATGCTGTCACTTGAGCAACTGGCTAAAACTTCATAAGCTTGTCCCTTCCTTACACAAAGCAATTTACCCTTTTTTGTTTCTCGTTGCTTGCTCTGGGTAGGATGGGAATGGGATTACTCAAACAGGAACATCCAAGTTGTTTCTGAGACAAACAACTGCAATCAGGAAACAAAACAAAAGCCATATCCCACCAGGTAGTGTTCTCCAAAGGCAAATGTGAGTGGCTGCCCTTGTTTTAGACAGAATTTCTTTTCTTCTCAACACACTGGGGAGGAACAATGTATGCAGCTGCTCGGAGCTGTGGGCACGGAGTTATGTGGCCTGGGCTTTCAATCCTGCTTCTCTTTCATCTGTTACCCACATACTGACAGATATAGTTTGGATCTAGAATGTTCCCAAAAGTCCACATGCCAAAGCTTCAAAGCCTTGGTCCCCAGGGTAGTGCTACTGGGAAGTGATGGAGTCTTCAAAAGGTGAGGCCCATGGGAGATGTCTAGTTGTTGGTATGCCTTGAAGGGAATCGTGGGACCATAGCCCTCTCCTGCCTCTCCTCTGCTTCCTGGATGTGAGCTGAGCAGCTTCGCTGTCACATATGCTCTCCCTGGGCTGTGCTGCTTTACCCTAGTCCGTCTCACAGTAACCGGGGCAACGGACCACAAGCTAGCCACTCTAAAACCGGGGCCAGAACCAAACTTTCCGCTCTGTAAGTTCATCATGTCAGGTCCTTGCTGAAGCAAACCTTTACTCGTTATAAATGACTCCTTCGAATATTTTTTTTAGTAATGAAAAGCTGACTGACCTAGTCCATGGCCTGAAGGGAGCTACTGTACCTCTCTGTTCTTCAGCGTCTTCACCATCCCAACAGGGGAAATGTAAGTACCCACATCACGGAGCTGTTGTGAGAGGTCAAGACAAGGTGACACTTGGGATGGGCTGTGGGGCAGAGGCTGACATTTGGCAGTGGCTCAGCAAACAGTAAAGAGTGGGGCATAGCCACAGACTGTGCCCAGGAAAGCCAGCATTCAGTGGGCACATTCCAGCAGGAGGGGTGAGTGTATCAGGCGGTAGGGATTCAAAGCAGACAAAGAGCTTCGGCCCTTCAAGAAGCCCTGCCTCCTGGGAAAGACAGAACAATAAACAAATAACTGTAATAGAATGTGACAGACCTACAGAAGCCTGCGCGGACGTGTCAAAAGATTTTACTCGGTGGTGGCTATGACATCCTGTTGCTGTGACAGAGATCAGCTTCTGTCCCACTAGAGACTGATAATGCATATCACAATCTCCTCAGAGTGAAAGGGAGTTACGTAACTCGTCCCTGGTATTTAGATTTGCCTAGTCCCACTGCCAGGGTTCACAGCTTCCGGAATCAAAATGTGTCTCTGTTCCGGCTTGTACCACTGGGCTCCTGTCCCTGGGAAAGGCTTCACGCCCCTTGGTGGGATTAAAATGATGTCTTATCAACATGACAAATGTGAGCCGAACAAGGATGACGCCAATGGACATGCTGAAGGGGACAGCAGAAAAGCCCACAGAGCCTCAACCCTGTACAGACAACTATAGGCGACCAAGGAAAGGGGGGAGCAGAAGAGGTGGGCTTCCCCAGGGAAGAGTACACCTACTGGCTGCCCAGTGCCCAAGGGTCAGTTCTGAAAACATACATATCATACATAATGTTACTTCTGTAATACTATACAGACTACACAGGAGACACACGCGCACACACACACACACACACACACACACACGCAATGACAATTCCTGAAAAAAGAGGCCATGAATTTGAAGAGTGGGGAGAGGTAATAGGAGAGTTTGGAGGGAAGAAAGGGAAGGGAGAAATGTTGTAATTATATTATAATCTCAAAAACATCTTCTAAAAACGGTGGCCGTTAGAGGCTGAGGACAGCATGTGTGTGTTGGGGTGGTGGGGGACTTGTTGATGAACGGGTACTGAGCTACAGTTAGGCATATCTGGTTCTGCTGTGCTAGTGCATAGACGGGTGATTAAGATAACAATAATAAACTATATATTTCAAACATGCAGAAAGGGAGATTTTTAATTATTTTCACTGTAAGGAAATGAAGTTTTGAGGATATGGATACGCTTAATCTGATTTACACATTACACAGCATGCTTATGTACCAAAACATAACAATATGCTGGACATGGGCCACACACCTTTGCTCCCAGCACTAGGGAGGCAGAGGGAGGAGAATGTCTGAGTTTGGAATCCCTGAGTTCAAGGCCAGTTTGGGTTACATAGTGAGATCCTCTCTCTCTCTCTCTCTCTCTCTCTCTCTCTCTCTCTCTCTAAATTCACAATATCACATTAATGTGTATAATTTTATGTTTCAGTGTATCAGTTAAATGCATAACACACACACAACCTCTTATTAAAATTAGGCATAGAAAAAGATCTATGAACAGGGTCACAAGATAAATGATAAACTGGATGGCTATTTGAAGCACTCCTGCAGACCAAAGTCTAATTCCTCTGGATGTAATGAGGCCCAAATATCAGAAAGCAAAAGGTTAGTTCCATAGAAAAAGAGGCAAAGGATTTGAACAGGCAGGGCCTGGGGGAGGAAGGACAAATGGCGTCTTGGCACATGAAAACAGCTCGACCTTACTCACAAGAGCGAAAATTTGAATTAGAGATCTCCGATTTTGATGATCAAATTATTGAAGATCCAAAAATCTGACAAGCTTTGTTGACAAGGGTACTGAAATTTTCCTAGAGTATTTTCAACCCCTGCCAATGGGAGCATACGCTGGTTCAGCAGCTAGAGTCCTGGCAGTCACTGTGCTGTGAGGCACCAAGGCTGTCTCCCACATCACAAAATTAAATACATACCATGTTATAGCTTGAGTCTGAAATGTCCCCGCTCCCAGGCTCGTGTTTGGAACATTTAGTCTTCCAACTGGTGGCGCTTAAGGAACTTTGGGCGCCTGAGGTCTAGTTGGCAGATACAGGCAGACAATGGCTGGCCTTTGTAGGTCTCAGGTTTCTGGTCTATTTCTGTTTCCTCATTTGCCAGGGTGTGAAGAGCCTCTGCCACACCCTCCTGCCACCATGGACTGCCATGTCTTTCTTGATATGATAGACAGAAACCATGAACCAAAAGAATACATCCTTCCTCCCTGTCGCTGTGTCTGTCATCTGTATGTTAGAGAAACAACGAAGGGGACTAATGTGTGCAATATTATTCATTATATCAACGTGTGTGTAAGTGTGTGTCAGAAATCAAACCCAGGGTCTTGTCACATTACACAATGGCTCTATCCCAGAACTACATGTATTTAAAATTGATTTTATTTGTCTGTGGGAGTGTGAATGTATGTGTGTGGACACGTGGCCAAAAGAGGGTGTCAGGTGTCCTCCTCTGTCTGTCTCCAGCTATTCTTTGAGGCAGGGTCTCTTTCCTTAACCCGGGGCTTGTGTTTTCTCAGCTAGGCTGAAGCTGCCAAGCCAAGGAGAGCCTAGTCTATGCCCTCCTTGGAGCTGGGGTTGCAAGCGTGTGCCAGACACCTGGCTTGTTAAGTGAATGCTACGTTCCCCATGATAGTGCAGCAAGTGCTAACTGCTAAGCCTCTCCAGCCCCAAATCATTAAAATTATTAATGAACTTAATGCCCATCCACAGCCATGACAGTAATTGGCATATTCATATAGTATAAGACAACATAGTTTACAAAATAGGATGGTGAATCTCATGTGTGTGTGTGTGTGTGTGTGTGTGTGTAAAATGTAATTTCCCTCTTTGTCTATTGATTCAGTGCCTTAATGGCTAGGGGCAATGATAAAGAGAAGTTGCACTATCTGTCTCTATTACATAGTTATTGAGTCCTTAATTATGTAAAGCTATTACATTTTAAAACCTTAAAAACTGACATTAAAAAATACTAATTGACCAAACACTGCTGAAGACTTTATGTAGATGTACATTGTAGTTTGTATGCACAAAGTCTGGGTTTCTGAATCTGTGTGTGGTTGGGCGCCCCTGTGTTCGGCTTGTAGTCTTCCTCTCAGATCCTTTACAAAATCCAGTTTTCTTTAGGAATTTATCCCTCTCAACCGATTTCCTATGCCTCATTCCTCATCTGGAAAAGACAAACCTAAGGGTTGTCCATTTTCCTGGCCAGTAATTGGTTTATGAACCTTGGCCAGACTCAAGTAGAGTATATCAGTGCCCTGAAGAGAGGCTGACTCAAAAATCAGCACAGGACCAAAAGCATGGCAAGGTTCTTGAGGAAGAAATGTCTTTGCTTATGAGTGGACTTCTGGTCAATGGCATCTCCGAGGGACACCAAGAATGATAACAGCCATTTTGCTTCCAGGTCAACACTGACACACAGATAAGACCATCCCAGGGTTCTTGGGCCATGGCGGACTTCTGCTAGGAGTCAATGATGCTCTAACCTGCAGCAGCAGGCTACTACCCGCAAAGCCCAGAGAACGCTGCCAAGACTCTAAAAGAAACACATGGGCAAGTCAGAAGGAAAAAATGTCTCCTGAAGTTTCTCAGACTGAGCAAACTGCCAAGGCACATGGCATGTGTTGACATAAAACTTTTCCAAATCAGACACTGGATTCCACCAGGAATACGACACTGAGCAGAGGGGCGGAGGGTGCAGAGACTGAGGGCAGAGGGGAGAGGGGCACAGAGACTGAGGGCAGAGGGGAGAGGGGCGCAGAGACTGAGGGCAGAGGGGAGAGGGGCACAGAGACTGAGGGCAGAGGGGAGAGGGGCGCAGAGACTGAGGGCAGAGGGGAGAGGGGCGCAGAGACTGAGGGCAGAAGGGGCAAAGGGTGCACAGACGTAGGGCAGAAGGAGAATAGGGTGCAGAGACTGAAGACCAAGACAACATATATTAGCTGTGATTGTAACTGGGTAGGGGCTTACTAGCTAAGTGCTAACTTCTCTATATCTTTCTCATATATATATATAATATATATTATATATATACACACACACATATATATATATATGTCTATATAATTTAAAGGGTTAAATACTAGCCAAAAAAAAATAGACCAATCAGATGCAAATTGATAGAGACACTGGCCCAAGCACACTCCTAATAAGTCGCTTCAGGCTTTCAAAAGACAAACCTGGGACTAGGGTGTGTGTGGATCAGGGGTGGACCCTTTGACTAAAATTCATAAGCTCTGATTTATTCCAAGCACTGGAAAAAAAAGTGAAAAACACAAGTTAAATGCTGATTAAACATTCCTCATACATTAGAGGTTGGAAATTTAGCAATCCTTCCTATTCCTGAGGGATTTAAAACAACCCCAACTATAACAAATACAGATTAGGGCTGTGAAGTTGAGAGCAGAATTCATGACTGTGTTCTTCCGACCACGATTTTTAGGAAGTTTTTGAGATGCCCTACTTCTAATCTCTCTTGAGGAATATGTTTCCATTGTCTGTTACCTCACGAGGCTGAGGGTCACTATTTCAGTCAGACTGGAAAGATATTTTATCTTTTAGACTAAAATGCGCCCTGGAGATGAATGATGGAGATGTCTCCTCTCCTTATTAAGGAGGGATTCACCTAGGATGACGGAAAGAAAGAGAGAATTCCATAGAGGAGACTTGAGACAAAAGTGAGCAGGCAAGTGGAAGCGTGGAAGAATGAGTGAGGACCCCGAGGAAGCTGAGGTTAAATGTGGCAGGGATTGGGCAGCACCTTCTGGATTTGGAGTCTAGGAAGTAACTGCCTATGTGGGCAACAGCAGGGATGCGCCACCGGTGGGTAAAGTCCTGGGTTCGATCCCTAGCACTGTAGAAAACACGTAGATACACACACATATGTGGAATAGGTATGGATATTAATCCTCTAATTCGGCGACACCTAACATTGTGGTGGCTTTTCTGGTTTGGGGGTTTTTTGTTTTGTGTTGTTTGGCTTTTGGTTTTTGAAGACAGGGTTTCTCTGTGTAGTCCTGGCTGTCCTGGAACTTGCTTTGTAGGTCAGGCTGTCCACAAACTCATGGAGATCCACCTGCCTCTGCCTCCCAAGTGTTGGGATTAAAGCACATCCCCTGAGCCGTGATAGCTTTTCTAAAGCTTCATATGTAGATATAGTGGAACTTAAGAGTTCTGAGGGTTTTTTTTTATTTTTATTTTTTTATTTTTTAAATTTATTTATTTATTAAGGATTTCTGCCTCGTCCCCACAACCGCTTCCCATTTCCCTCCCCCTCCCCCGATCAAGTCTCCCTCCCTCATCTGCTCGAAGAGCAATCAGGGTTCCCTGACCTGTGGGAAGCCCAAGGACTGCCCACCTCTACCCAGGTCTCCTAAGGTGAGCATTCAAACTGCATAGGCTCCCACAAAGCCAGTACGTGCAGTAGGATCAAAAACCCACTGCAATTGTTCTTGAATTCTCAGTATTCCTCATTGTCCGCTATGTTCAGCTAGTCCGGATTTATCCCATGCTTTTTCAGACCTAGGCCAGCTGGCCTTGGTGAGATCCCAATAGAACATCCCCATTGTCTTAGTGTGTGGGTTTTTTAAAAAAAACATTTATTTTCATTTTATGTGCACAAATGTTCTGCCTGTGTGTATCTATGTATGTGCATACATGCATGACTGGTGCAGGAGGGGGCCTGAAGAGGATGTTAGATCTCCTGGAACTGGAGTTACAGATACAGAAAGCTGTAAACTGCAGTGGGGATTCTGGGAACCAAACCTGGATCCTCTGCAAGGGCAGTACCTTTATCCATGGACCCAGTTCCTCAGGCCCGGAATTCTACGTTTTTAGCAGAAGGCTATGATTTGGGGTGGTTTGTAGACTACACAGGGAGAAAAACTTGTCACAGGGCTCAAGGTCAAAATGAGTCTAAAGGATGGAAATGCCAAGAAAGGGAGAAAACCAGAAGATCAGGGAGTTTTTTTTTTTTTTTTTTTTTTTTTTTTGCTCTCTACTGTGATTTGGAGAGATTTTTACTCCATGCATAGCACTCTCCTAGAACACGAACACACACACACACACACACACACACACACACACACACACACACACACATTTATATTTATATTTATGGCACTTTTGTGCATAGTTGGAAAATATTATGTATATTATCATTGGCCAAATTTTGTAACAAACAGGCAAAACAACTCCCCTATCCAAACCTCAAAACTCAAACCAAATGAATAAACAAAATTAATAAGAAACGCATTCCCATGTACTATCAAGGGTTCCATTAAAAAAGCTATAAAAAAATCTCCAAGGGATATGATTTCTTATTTTATCCTTAGAAACGTTCAGTTTTGTTATTAGGAGAGGGAAAAAAAAAAACCCCTCCATCAAAACTAAAAGCAATGAATCTGTAGGCCTGAATACCCTGGGAGTCTTCGGTTCTGTTTGGTTGGCCTCACTTAGGTTAGGACTAATTTAGAACGTGGCAGAAGGTGGCTGGAACCCAGGTTTATCCGATTGCACACACTATGATCTTTCCACTGTGAACACTGTGGTCCCTCCAAGGAATGTTCCTGGCACTCCTTCGCTGAAGAGCCAAATATCTGGCTCTTCCAAGACGACAACTCTGTCATTTCTGCCCAGCTCCTGAACAGGCAGGTGACCCACAGTACCTACTGCACAGGTAGATACTAGCAGGTGGCCAGGCTCTTTGGAGAGCATCCTTGACATCAGCTCAGTAGGTCCTGCTAGAACTGTGCTATCCTATCTGAGACAGAAGGGTAAATGGCTCTTTATGTGACATAGACACTAAACTACCAGAGGAATCTTTTAAAGACGAAAAACAAGTGCCCATAACGTTTCTAATTTAGGAATCCCCAATATTTGGGGAGTTTCACAACATCAGACGTATTTCCCTTTTCCTGCTCTGAAAGTGTTGGGTGTGAATTAAAGAAAAGTTTGGTGCTTTTTTTTTCTCCCCAACAGCATACTCTCAGGATGACACAAAGCTGTAGTGAGAACTACCCAGGTGGTTAGTGTCAGCTAAAAGCTGTCCCTTTTCCTTCATTTGTGACAGGGTCTCATGTAAACCAGGATGATCTCAGAGCTCTATCTACCTCTGCCTGAGTGCTGGGATTAAAGGCGTGTGCCACCAGACCTGGCTGAAGCTTGTCTTAAAGTACACATCCCGTGGAATTGATATTCTAAAGCAAACGGGTGGAATTGGGGTTTCCAGGGATCATCCCCCCCAGGCAGCAGGAAAACCACATCACTTCTTTCTGTTTTCTGTGCTGTGTGTTCCGACACTGGCTGTTGCTTCCTGATTACCATAATAAGGTTTGGGGACTCCCTTCTCCTCCCTTCTTTTGACGTTTTTCTGCCTAGTGTGATATAAAGTGGCACCTGGCAAACAGCTGGGGTGATATCTAGGGCACTTCTCTTCCAAATTCTCTTCATCTTTTTTTCCCCCAGTTTTTCCTTTCTTGAACAGATCTTCTAAACTTCAAGAATGTTTTGTTGTTTTTTTTTTTTGGGGGGGGTCGTTTGTTTTTCTGTTTGTTTGTTTGTTTGGTTTTTCAAGACAATGTTTTTCTGTGTAGCACTGGCAGTCCTGGAACTTGCTCTATAGACCAGGCTGGCCTCGAAGTCAGAGATCTATCTGCTTCTGCCTCCTAAATGCTGGGATTAAAGGCATGCACCAATACACACCTACCTCTCTGGCTTCTGGAATGTTTTTTAAATGTAGAAGAAGTACCAAATAAATGGTTTAAAAAATAGATTTAACTCCCTGATTGGAAAGTCATTGATTCCTGTGCTGTCTTCTGCAGCCCATCTGTATCGAGGGGACTGATACAACAGCTTTCCAATGGGCACCCGGGACACACTGAGAAGCACCTTGCCCTCAAGGAATGCATTTCATTTGGAGGCATATAAAGTAACAGACTATTAAGTGCTAAGTGAGTGGAACCTGTAAGCAGGCTGGCAGGCTGTTTCAAAAAAAAAAAAAAAGGGAGTTTGAAAGAGTTTGTAGTAGTCGTTATGAATTTTAGAAGCCAGGTAAAGGACTAAAAGCTTCTCGATACAGTGTCCATAACAGCACACAAGCATATTAATAACTGGGTGGTTGATGAACATACTAAGTATATATGCTGATACTCACCAATAAAACGGGTTCCTGCCGGGGAGCAGAGGAGTTGAATGCAAGAAAATATTCAGGTTGTAGGGAACCGTGAATGCTTGGCTAAGGACCATGCCTTTACTCCCGTAGCTTACTGAAGGGAACTAAAGGCTTTTAAGAAAAGTAGATTAGGGAGATTAATTTGCTGGTAGAAGGTACAAAGGTTTTGAAGGGGGAGAGACTAGAGGCAATGGGCTATTGGGTAAGAGCTGCCAACAGCATCCACTCGGAGCACCGATCAGGCAGCATGATGGGAGGGGGTAGAAGGAACACAGGGGTTTAGACCATAGTCGAGGGCTCAAGTCTGAGCAAGTAAGGAAATGTTGGTTTCCTTAAGGGAGGGACGAGGATCTAGTCTCAGAAAAGACCTGGATACTTTCAACTTTGGGTAGTTGGCAAGACATGTGGGCCTTAATATTAGGCCACCTAATAGACAGAGCTGTAGCATGGAAGCCTTTGTCCCAGGTGACCCAGGTAGGGTCATTAGAGGGTTTGCATGTTCAGCTTTGTCCCTTTCAGGGCAGGAGAAAGCACCTGGTGTGGGTGTTCCCAGTCCTCTAGGGGCCTATGAGTTAGTCAGGGGACAGCACTTTAATAAGATCAGCTGACAGATGAGCCAGTGTCAGGGGGTGGTTTGGCAGTATGTCACGGGCTGCTAACTCTGACACGTTAAGTGTGACATTATTGATGACTTTTGCGCCTGGCTAAGAGTGTTGACAATTAGCAAATTAGATCTCTTCATTTTTGTCTTGCTCTTAACATTTTATGGGCGTGACAGGGGGTGTAACCTGGGGCAAACCATTTAACCTTTCTGTGCCCCTGCCAATGACACAGGGAGCCTGTGGGAGCGCTTATAAACAGGGAAAGCTGCAGATGAAAGGGCACGTAGGCTCCACCCACTTCCTCCAGTGACTGAGTCAGTCATCTGGGAAGGGCAGCCTTTTCTAGGCTTTCTTTCAACTACTTGTTAATAAGCATTTTCCCCCCTAAAATGCTTCTGCCAGTTCAGGGTGAAAAGAGATAGTTTCTAACTGCCCCCTTTAACATTCTGGGCCTGCCCATCTTGCTGGCCGCTTTTCACCCAGGCTTTTGCCGTATAACTCCCATCTGTAGGTTCTGGGATTAAGCCCGGGAGTATTGGAAGGGAATTAGGGTTTTATGCGAATATCCAGGGGCCTCAACATAAGGCAAACCCACTCGGTGTGAAATTTTGGCCCAGTTCTAGGCATGAAGCTATTTTTTTTTTCTGTAAGTTTCACTCCATCCATCAAATCTGGCTTTTGGATATTTGTCTTGTTCTCCAGGGTCACCAGAATTTTTCCAGGACCTAAACTCAAGGACATGAGTTTGGACCCCGAAAACCCCAGCAGTGCCGGGTGATGGTGGCGCATGCCTTTAATCCCAGCACTCGGGAGGCAGAGGCAGGCGGATCTCTGTGAGTTCGAGGCCAGCCTGGTCTACAGAGCTAGTTCCATGACAGGCTCCAAAGCCACAGAGAAACCCTGTCTCGAAAAAAACAAAAACAAACAAACAAACAAACAAAAAACCAAAAAACAAAACCCCAGCAGTGAGGCTAGGGTCTTGCAATAAGCAACATATTTTCTCATTCTTGCCATGATTCCCTCATGTTTTGCCTGCCCCTTGAGCTCTCCAGGCAACCTTGCAGCCGTCCCTTGGCTTCTAACACACTGGAGATACCTCCTATCGGCTGCCTTCCTGGCTTGCTGAAGGTTAGTTCTACATCTGCCACCATAGTCTCTTCTGGTCCAGGCGGGTCTGCCTCTCATCTTATGGGCGCATTTAGTTCTAGACTCCATTTCTCCTGGTCTGCCCCACTGTATGGCAGTTCATTTTCCATATTAAACCACGGCAGATGTTTGCTGGCATGGAAACTGATGTGCTATTGGAATTTTAGCCCTGTTTACATCTTCCTTTGTGTTGGAAAGCTCGGGATCATGTCCAGTTTCTCAGAGAGCTTTCCTGTCTCCTGCAGGAGAAACAAAGGAAAACCGCAGCTGTCTTGTGCCAGTGACTCAAGCCATTAGGCCTTATTTATTTAATTATAATGTTGCATTATTTCATCTTAATTTTGTTTTTAGGCATACATTTAAAATACATGCTGATGTGAACTTATTCATACCTTTTAATTTCAAAGTATTTTTAATCGAACTTAAATAGCTTTATGATTATTCAATAATAAATCAAAGTTGAGAAGGGTGTTCTCCCTACCTGTTCCTTTAAATCCTCTGGAAGGTTTGTTAAAACTTGCTAGGTCTCCCCCACTCCCTACCCCCAACTCCCTCACCCCGCCTGAGTTTCCCTAAGCATTAATATGAGAATTTCCATTTCTAAGTCATTCTTAGGTAACGCCCCTCACACCCCTTTGAGAACAGCTGACCATACTAATTCCTACCTGAGTGGATCTGGAAAGCTCTCACAGTCCTCGCAGCAAGAATGAATGCTGACTTCTGAGCTCTTTATGAGAACCTGGGCAATCAGTTTGAACGGCACAGCCCTCATTGATAAAAAAAATAAGGATAGCCAAGGCATTGCCTCAAAGGAGCGTTGTGAAGGGTAAGGGAAACAGGTGTGAAAATAACCACCTCTACAGTGGCATGGCGCCCAGAGGCACTGCAATGGGTGGTTAACCACTTTTTAAAAATGCCATCAGCTGCTCCGACTCACTTGCTTCCCCCCCATTAATTATAGCAACTTTAATCTGGGGAAACAGTGCACATTTATTGCTACAATAAACTCAACCTTCAAACTCTTAAAAAAAATCATCCAGTGAGATCAGACATTAGACAGGGTCAAGAATGAGTCCCAGTGGCCGGGCGATGGTGGCGCACGCCTTTAATCCCAGCACTCGGGAGGCAGAGACAGGCGGATCTCTGTGAGTTCGAGACCAGCCTGGTCTACAGAGCTAGTTCCAGGACAGGCTCCAAAGCCACAGAGAAACCCTGTCTCAAAAAAAAAAAAAAAAAAAGAATGAGTCCCAGTTTTTCACAACTATAAAACGAGAAGGACAAGACCCCATTCAAAGTTTGGGTGGCATCGGTCATTTTTCAACCCTGCTGAGGAAAAAAATGGCTACTAGCTACAACACATGAAAAAGAAAAGTTGTGGTGCACATATAACTTGTTCATGTCATACTTTTATATCTCTTGCAATTTGTATTAATTTATGCCTATTGGGAAGCAGTAAATGTTCACAGTTCTCACCGTCGTCCTTTTTCTCACCCAAACTGCCTCCGGCCCAACCAAAGGGCTAACATAGTTCGTGCTCAAATTGTGGGCGCTGTTGACTTTTCCACTCGGCTGCAGCCTTACTTCTTCCAGGCCTGCGGCGTCAATCTCAGTTTACCCCCAAATGTTTTTAGGTCTTGGACAAACGCCACAAATGCCATCCCTACAGGCAAGGTCTACCAATTCGCAGCCTGGAAGGCCATTCCCCTTTAAGGACTGGTAACTGAGCTTGCGGGGTGTGTCGTGCCCGGCTCAGTGGGGTACCCTGGCACGTGCCCCCACCCCACCCCACCCCACCCGCCCCACCCCCCACTCCCTCTCCGCGTCTGCACGCTTCTCCCGGGCGCCAACAGGAGGCGCTCGCGCGACCGAGGCGCTGCGCGTACCGGTGGGGCCCGCGAGCGGGCGGAGGGAGCGGGAGGAGGAGCCGGAGGGGGCGCGGCTTCTTCCGCGTCCTCCCCGGCGCCCGGTCGCCTGCTCCGCCAGGCCCGGGCTGGCGGCCGGCGGGGGTCGCGGCGGCGGAGGCGGTGGTGGCGGAGGCGCTGGCGACTCAGGCTCGGGTTCGGAGCGTGGAGACAAGATGGCGGCGGCGCTCCGGAGCCTGGCCTCCTCCTCCTCCTCGCCGCTCTCCGCCCCACCGCTTGCCGCCTCCTCCTCCATCGTCTCCTCCTCCTCCTCGTGCAGCAGCAGCACCAGCGAGCGCCGCGGCTCCGGGCCGCTCTCCTGGAGCTCGGGAGGGGGCTAGACTGGGCCTTGGGCGAGCAGGCGACGAGGCCGAAGCTGGGGCCCGGGCGGGGACGACGACGGCGGCGGCGGCGACGCCGGGTGGGGATGGGGTCGCAGACGCTGCAGATCCTCCGGCAGGGGGTGTGGGCCGCGCTCAGTGGCGGCTGGTACTACGACCCGCACCAGGCCACCTTCGTGAACGCGCTCCACCTCTACCTGTGGCTCTTTCTGCTCGGCCTGCCCTTCACGCTTTACATGGTGAGTGGAGGCGGGGACGCGCTGCGATCGCCTCTGGGGGGGCACCTCGGGGGTTCGGGGGTCGCGCCCCTGTCCTCCCGGTGTGCGGCGGTCCGGGCGGCGGACGAACGCTCCCCTCCCCCGCCCCGCTCTCCTTCCCGGGTTTCCCCTCTTTTCAGCACCTCCCTCCCGCCGGTCCCCGGCCGGCTCCCGCTTCCTCACGCGCCGGGTCTGCGTAAATTGCGCCCGAGGCCTTCCCTCGGGGTCCCCGGTCCTCCCCGGTCTCGGGCTACCTTTCCTGCCCCACTCTCCGGGGCATCCCCACCCGCACCTCGGCCCCGGCTGTGCGCAGCCTGGGGGAGGCCGTGCGCGCTCCGCCTGGAGCAGAGTCGCGGGGTGTCCCGGCTCGCACTCGCTTCCCTGGCCCGGGGGGAACCCCGAGCGGGCTCGAGCTTCTGCAAACCGCTCGTCGGTTGGGTGCGGGTTCCATTCGGTTCAGCCCCACGACGAGGGGCTGTAGTGTTGCCAGGCCAGCGCTGCGGGCAGGGAGCGGGGAGACAGGGGAACCTGGCTGGCATTTCACCCATTTGTTTGCGTTGGTTCAAGGCCTTTGACTGGCAGGGAAAAGGAAAGTACCGCCTGTTGCTTGGTGCACTAGGGCCAGTTTCTCTGAAGTGTTTTGGTGTTCCCGGACTGTTTCCTTCTATAGCCAAGGCTGGCCCGAGATTCGCTGTGTGGTCCAGGCCCTAGAGTTACTGGGATTACCAGCGTGAGCCACCTCTCTAGAAAGTTTTAAAAGATGTTTTCCTGAAAAATGTTAGCACATTTCTAACAAAGCAAAACAGCACTGTATTTTAGGTTGGGGCATTTGAGAAAATAAAGCTTTCAAATTTTAATTTGGAAGGAAGGATAGTAACTTTCGTTTTCAGGGAATTTCTGTTAACTTCGTGGTTCTTCAAGGTGCTGGGTTAGAAAATCCGGGAAGAGGAGTATAATAAGTGCCACAAGTTAGGACAGCCTATTTGCCTCATTGCTCAGTATCACTAACTGGCAGGAACATGCCTTGGGGGATGGTGAGTGTGCGTGCTAAATGTCACATTGCCAAGCAGATTCTGATTTCTCATAGAAATGTATTTGAAGGAACTTACACGAGCTTAAAGGAGCTATTTTTAAAAACGCCGATGGCTTATTACAGGACTTGTTCAGTCTTGTCAAGATCGGAAAATTTATCACCAAATGTTATAATTTGAATTTATTTTGGCCGACCAGGTTCACTGTACCTTCCAGGGATATGATGTCGTTAATGAGCAGCTCCTGTGGCTTTGGTTGTGGGGATCCTCAGGCTCACAGGGCTTTCAGAGCTGGCGTCTCTTGTGTCCTGACAGGTTGTAGGTTTAAGACAAAATGATTGTCCGGAGGTCAGGATTTGTTGCCGTGCCGCTGTAAGGTTTGTGTCGTAAGCCTCTTTGTAGAATTAACTGAACCACAGACGAGACTAGGGGAACGGCTCCTCTGCTTAGCTCTCCCGCTTGCCTCTGCCGTGTCTACACGCAGTTCACCTGCTTCGTAATCTTCCTAGCAGCTGAAGTGTTGTTGCTGTGCCCTGGGCCGTCTACACTTGTTCTTCCTACTCTTGGGGGGGGGGGGGGGAGGGGCGGGAGGGCACTAAGACGACGACACAGACTCTTCCCTTCCTGGATAGTTGTGTGGCTTGCTTTGGTTAGATTATTTCAGGCTTCTGGCATGTGAGACTTTCCCGGATAAGTAACATAGCGCTTCCGAACTCTTCTGCCTGCTTTCTAACTAACATTTTCTGCTGGATGATACATGTACTTAATGTTTTGTCACCTTGTTACACTGTGTAAGCTAATAATAGACTATGCGCTCTGGCCAGGTGGGGGCTTCATTGTGTTCATTGCTGCTTTCTCGGGGCTTAGAGCAGTGCAAGGCACATGAGATGATTAGGAAATGAACAGGACTCCCTTTCTTCTGTCAGGGAACTTAAAAGTCTAGCCTAGGGATCATAAGCAGCAACAAGTGTTCTTTCTGATTGTAGGGATGATGATGAATGATCAGAGTTCATGGTTGGGGAGTCAGCAAAGAGGACTTGTACCTTTTTAGGAAACAGGCTAGTGCTATAGGATTGAGATATCTAGTATTGAGATAGTGTGACATAGATATCCAAGTTAAAGCAAAATTCTGCCTTCTGTATTAAAACCTCACGCATGGTTATTATTCATGTGTTCTTCCAGTAATAGTTGCAGGTGATGGTGACTTTACTGAGCCTGTGTACAGGTTCTGAGCCCTGCTAAGTATCCTCATGTGGCTGAGCCATTGTGACTCGTTTTATTGCTGTAGGTAGGTGTGAACTGGGATTAATACAGAACATTTTGAAGCCAGAGTCACCATTCAGGATCCCTGTAAACACACACACACACATGCACACATGCACGCACGCGCACACACACACGCACGCACACACACACCCTTTCAGCTTTTGTGGGTCTTTCAAAGGGGTAGGATACAGTTTCTACAATTAATTTCTAAGTAGTGGAAATCAGAAAAAAAAGCTTCCTGGTTATCTGATTATCTTCTGTTCTCCTTGTTTACCCCTTTTATATTGTTCTAATGGTAATGGGCATGACTTGTCATGTGTGAGATTTTTGGGAAGTATAGGGTAGCTTTTTTGGGGGTTGGGTGGGAAATAGGTGTTATCATGATTTTGATCTTGGCCTTGCTGTTGATTTGTGCTCTTTGGGCAAGATTACTTTCCTGAACCTTGATTTGCTCATGTGTGACATATTTCATGAGTATTTTACACGGTACTTATCAATTCAGTGAGGGCAGGGGCCAGATAGAATAAATATTCAGTGTCTTCTTTGAATAAGTGTTTGTTGACTGAGAACTGTATTACATATGTGGACCTTCTTTAGGCTGACCACCAAACTGATCTGGAATACTTGGGTGCAGAGGGGATGTCTAGGAGGTTGTATTGTCTGGCAGGGTTGTTAGTTTCTGTGGCTGCAAAATCATATGCTGGGATGACTCCAGACAACGTGTGGGTTTTGTGTGTACAACCTTGCACAATTATACGCATATAACAATATATAAAGTAATATATGCTAAGTACCCTGTGGAGTGATTATCTTAAGTTTATCATTCATATATCATTTATGATTCTAACTTTCCTAGTTGCTGTCATTACTCATTTTTGTAGTTGACCTTTATCATCTGTAAAGACTGCTTTGAAGCCCTCAAGTAATTTTCTTTCCTAAAGATTCAGAAATTTTAAAGATGACTAAAAACTCATACTTCATACAGTATGGTTCTCTTATGATTGGTGTCTTTAGAGCCCTAACTAGCAGGGGCTGAGGATGTAATTCATTTGACAGTATGCTTATGAAGTATAGCATAATAATACCCTGAGTTCAGTCCCTGGAAGCGCACAAACCAGACCTGGGGTTACAAGACTCTTAACACTCAGGAGGCAGAGGCAGGAGGAGCTCAAGTCCACCGCCATCCTTCTCAACTACACAGAGCTTGAGCCAGCCTGAGCTATATGAGACCCTGCCTCCAAATAAATTAATTAAAATCAAACCCTCTAGCTAATGGTCTGTTCAGATGCTTAGGAGTGATCTAGACATGTCCGTAACTTACTGTCTTAGTCGCTGCTCTGTTGTGTGAAGAGACATGACCTCTGCACCTCTTATAAGAGAAAGCCTTTAATTGGGGCCTGCATACAGCTTCAAAAGCTTAGTCCATGATCATCATGGCAGCAGACTTGGTGGCAGGCATTGCAGGCATGGTGCTGAAGTAGTTGAGAGCTACCTCTTGATCCAAAGGCAAAGAGAGAGTTAAGACTGGCAGGGACTTTTGTGACCTCAAAGCCCTCCCCCAGTAACACTTCCTTCAAGGAGGACACACCTCCTAATCCTTCTAATCCTATCAAACAGTTCACTTTCTGGTGACAAAGCATTCAAATATGTGGGCCTATAAGGAATGTTTTTATTTGTTTGTTTTTTTTGAGGCCGAGTTTGTCCGTGTGGCCCTGACTGTTCTGGAACTCCTTCTGTAGGCCAGGCTGGCCTTGAACTCAGCAGAAACACCTGTCTACACCTCCAGAGTGCTGACATTAAAGGTGTGCTCCACCACTGCCTGGCTAAAAATGACAAGGTTTAATGTTCTTAATAAGAGCAAAAAACAAATCACCACACGAATTCTAGAGATATCTCCTTAAATAAGTGGTCAGACATAGGGATCTACAGAAGAAGGCATGGGATGCAAAACCGGAGTCAAGTGGACAGTGCTAATTTCAGCTCCTCTGTCTAAAAGTTCTCATTGGTAAAAGGCCAGAAATTTTAACTTGTCAGGTCAGTGAATTGATAGACTTCCTGATTAAATCTGTGTGTTCACAGGCTGGAAAAGAAACAGAAACTCCTTTAGTTTTCCAACAATTAAATGATTTTTATGGCTTACAGTGGTTTCTGAAACTGTGGTATTTCATCTTTAACAAACATAGCAGGCAGCTTGTAAGTGCCTATAATTCCAGCTCCAAGGAATCCAATGCCCTTTTCTAGTTTGTGTGGGTGCCTATATATTTATGTTCCCTCCCTCCCTCCCTCTCTCCCTCCCTCCCTCCCCCTCCCCCCTCTCTCCCCCTCCCTCCCCCTCCCCCTCTCTCCCCCTCCCTCCCCCTCCCCCCTCTCTTCCCCTCTCCCTCCCTCCCCCTCCCCCAAATAGTTCAGTTTGCTTTGCAGTGTTTTAGAACTTTTTGGTTTCTTTTGACTGATGTTTCCATGAGGGAACATAAGGGTTTTTTTTTTGTTGTTGTTTGTTTGTTTATTTATCATGTATACAACATTCTGCCTCCATGTATGCCCGCACGCCAGAAGAGGGCGCCAGATCTCATTACAGATGGTTGTGAGCCACCATGTGGTTGCTGGGAATTGAACTAAGGACCTCTGGAAGAGCAGCCAGCGCTCTTAACCACTGAACCATCTCTCCAGCCAGGAACATGAGTTTTTAATAGCTTCCAGAGGGACCACAGTGTGATGTGTTACTGTGGCAAATCCCCTTCTTGATTATAGGTCAAATATTTTCACTTTTTAAAAAACTTCAGGGGGAATATTTTTGTAATTAAACATTGTAGCTCTTTGGTCTAAATTCCTAGGGATAGGAAAGGGTGAGTGCTGATGGAGGAGGGGCTGAAAGTTGAGATCCATCCTGTAGGGTCTTTGTAACCTGTTGAAGTACAGGGTGTTGAGAGTGAGAGGGAGATGCAGAGAGTCCAGGTCTGAGCGGGATCCAGGTATGCAGTGCTTTCCTTCGTGCATGGGAAAGCGAATTGACTGTCGATGTCAGACTGTGAGCCATACGGAGGGCATCTTTGTGACTGACCGGAGAACTGGAGTTCACAATGTTGAAGAGGAATGTTCAAGAGAGAAATGTGGGGTAAAAGTTATTTACTTGAAGTTATTGGCATATAAATACTGTGTTGTAGAGCGATCCTAAAACTAATTAAGAAGAAAATATCATTGGACAGAACTCCAAGACCCAATAGCATCTAAAAATGGGCAAAGAAGGTTACAATGGCAGGAAAATGAAGAGGAGTAGAGCCAAAGGAAAGACTGTTTTGAAAAGGAGAGAGTGGTCAGAGTTTGCCAAGTTGTCCTCCCAAAGGTTAATGCAGACTTAAGTTGCCATCAGCTGTGTCGAGAGCACAGCCCAGTATACCCTTCTCTCCCCGTGCAGCTCTTTTAACACAGGTGGCATTGTCATAAGCTGCTTAGTCAATGGAATATTGAATAAAACATTTCAGTAAAATTTTTGTCTTTGATAATGGCAAGATTCTTTCACAGTACCTTTTCATTCAAACTTAGTTCCAATTAAAGCTCTTTGCTGCACGGATATACCATCGCATGGCAACTTTGATCTGTTTTGTTTTTCTAGTTTTGTAATTGTTAATTCTGAGATGACGTTGCTTATTATGTTATTTGGTTAAGTCAGATGATTTTCCCTGTCTCTAAGTGTGCTTGGGGGAGACGCGAAGCATTGTCTGGATGTGCTTGAACTCCTGGGTACAGGAGCAGGGGAAGCCAAGACCCCAGAGGATGTTTTGTAGACCTCTTCTTGACTTTGTCAGGTTGCAGGTGAGCTTTACCAGAGCCCAGTGGAGTGAGTGGGGGACTTTGATCCCCTCAGGTGCCCTGGGAAGCTGGGGGTATGCATATGTGTTCTTTGGTAGCACTGGAAAGCCATCTGCACTCCTCTTTGGTCTTCGGAGGTTCTGATTCTCAGAACTTGCAGCTGATGCCAGACTCTTGCTTTTTGTTAAGATAAGAAAGAAAAAGCCCAGGGAAAACAAGCTGTTTCCTTCCCGAGGTTTTGGGCGTGGGGAAAGAAAGTCCCATTCTGTAGAGCTTTGTGTAAGCCAAGCAGAGCCCTGAGAGCCAGCTGATGTGGGCGCAGCCAGGAAACCTAGTCACAATTTGAGAAGCTTGGATCCTGGAGCCCGCCGCCCATCCTCTTTTCCTCCCTCTCCCTTTGTTACCCTGTTGTCTAGACATAAGCCAAACAGGGCCAGCCACCTGTTATCCTCCGTAAAGCTTTCCATTTGACATAATTTTAGGGTTATAGAAAAGTTATAATATTGTGCAATTTCTATGTACCTTTTCCAGCTTCCTTTTATATCAAAGTGTTGCATAACCACAATGTGTTTATCAAATGAAGACATTAGCATTGGTGCAGGATATTAATGGACCACGAGTTTTGTGTGGATTTTGTCAGTTGCCATTTCTGCTCCAGGATCCATCCCAGAACTCTGTGCTCTATCATCTTTAACTTGTGGTTTTCACTCTTTTCCCTTAATGGGCCAGGATTGTTGTCTTTGCAGATTTGTACTATTTATAACAATATTCCACATATATCTTTTCAGAGATATTATGTTTGTGACTGATGCATTTTAGACTGGGCAGAAAGGAAGAATATTCGGAATATTTTTGAACTGTGCACTACTGTCCTGTAGTAATAAGCTGTTTGAAAACAGACATTCAGCACATGCAGAATTGTGCAAAATGAAGACTCCAAAATGAAAAGTCTTGATACCTTATTCTTGGCAGAATGGGTGCCTGTGCCTTCCTATATAAGCTGCTTTTTTCTTAATTTATAAATTAGAGGTGATGAGACTAAGGTAATGAATTCCTTCAGTGTCCTAAGTGTTCTTGTCCTAGGATGCTTCATGCAGGGGAGGGAGGAGGGAGTAGTCCACCCATGAAGGGGGGGGGAGGAGGGTAATCCACTCTTGCAGGGAGGGGGAAGGGGGTAGTCCATTCATGCAGGGAGGGAGGAAGGTAGTCCACTCTTGCAGGGAGGGTGGGTAGGGGAGTAGATTAGGGGTGAGGATGGGGGTGGGTTGGGGGTGGGTGGGGGTGGGTGGGTAGTTCATAGTCCATACATGCAGGAGATGTGCTTGTATGCCTATGCTGGGTCTCCAGCTCTGTTCTTTGTGCTATTCTGGTTTCATTACCTTCTTATCAGGCAAATGGATCCTTGTTCTGAGGAAATAATTGTTCATTAAAAGAATAAATGCTTTGGGGTATAATGTCTTATTGTTGTCTGGTATTTCATTGTTGCATATTCAGTGTAGTGTTAGTTTCTCAGTGAGTCACTTTTTGAATCTGAGAATATGATTTGTGCTGTTAAGACTACCATCGTGGGCCAGTATCTGAAACAGTCAGAGGACATAAAAACAAACTGTTGAGTAAATGCAGTTACCGTTCGCAGGAGCCCTATTTTCTCTTATTCACGCTCCAGCTATGCTGTGTTAGACGTCGTTTCCACAGGTACCTCTGAACCCGTGGCAGAAACAAAGTGAACTTGGCAGGTGATCAAAAGGATCCTAAAATTTGTTTTCCTTTTGGCATTTTGGTAACATGAAATGAAATGTTTTAAAAAGATAAAAAGTACAGCTAATCTAAAAAGATTATATATTATATTATCAAAAAGATATTTAAGTTTGTCTATTACTCCATTGGCACAGCAACATTGAAGCATATATGTTATTGAAAAATAAGCTTAACTATTTTTTCTACTGTCTTCATGACTTTCAGATGAACAGGAAAGTTACAAGATGCTGTGTGATCATTTGTGCCTCCATCTAGATTACATTTGTACTTTGAAAATCCTATTTTTTGGACTATACAGTCAGTTTGTACATATGGTGTTTTAACAAGTCTGTGGGACTTGTTTGAGAGTATGTACTGTGACCCCTGACCCTGGGCTTCATCTTCTTTTAATGATGATCACAGTAGTAATACTCACACCACACTGAAAGTAGCTGACAGTCATCTGCTAAGATGAACTGTCTAGTCCGTGTCAGACTTCCCCAGTTATTTTTAAAAACCATTTCCAGACAGATTTCCCAACCCAGGATCCAGATATAGTTAACCATTCTTTCCCTTCCAACTGACTTTTTAATGCTGGCTGTACTAGGTGCTACATACCTTTATTTTTTTTTAATTTATTTTTCTTTTTTTGTGACAGGATTTCTCTGTGTAGCCTTGGCTTTCCTGTAACTCCCTCTGTAGACCAGGCTGGCCTCAAACTCAGATATCCACCTGCCTCTGTCTCCTGAGTAATGGGATTAAAGGTGTGCACCACCACTGCCCAGCAAAGATTTATCTATGTATTTTATGTATATGAATGCTCTACTTGCATGTATGCCTGTGCACCAGAAGAGGGCATCTGATTCTATTATACATGGTTGTGAGCTACCATGTGGTTGCTGGGAATTGAACTCGGGACATCTGGAAGAGCAACCAGAGCTTTGAATCATTGAGCCATCTCTCCAGGCCCTTTTTTCATTTTTTTTAAAGATTTATCTTTATGTGTATTGAATGCTTTGCCTATATGTATGTATGTGTACTGCATTCATGCCTGGTACCCACAGGTGTCAGAGAGGTTATGAGGTCCCGAGAACTGGAGCTGTGAATGGTTGTAACTTTGATGGGTGCTGGGAATTGATCCGAGGTCCTCCACAAGAGCATCAATCAGTGCTCCTAACTGCTGAGCCATCTCTTTAGCCCACTTTCCCAGTTGACATTTTAAAAGTCAAGGCCGAATGAATTATTCTGCTTCACAGAATAATTTTTGCTTCATTGTGCCGCTCCCCTCCCCTCAGTCTCTATTGCTCCTGCAAGCCTCAGCTGTATTTTATTGTCCAAAGTTAGTTTGCAGAATTCTCATTTATAATAACGTAATTCTCCTCCTTTGTAAATTTCTCCTCCTTTGCCGTTGATTTCGTGATCTTTCTCTCTTACTGTCAAATGTCACACTTAGGCTTTGTCAGTGTCACTCAGGATCTGTGTCTCCTTTGCTTTTCTTCCTTAAACACATCTAGGTAAAATCACACAGCCCAGCCCCTCTCTTTACTCCAGGCATTGACCTGTGGCCTTCAGCTAATTATACCTACCTGTTTCCCTGGCTGTTTATTGGGAAGAAGGAGTAGAACTCCTCATGTGATGTTTGAAACTCCACCCTTGGTTGCATCCCCTGCCCTCAGTTCCTGTGAGCCTCTCGGTTCTCTTTTCCAGGAGATAAAATCTGCACCACAGCACAGTTAGAGTGAGGTTAGCCCTGGGAGAAGGCAGACCACTCTTTGTTCTGTTTCCTTTTAAATTAGGGGATTATTCTTTTGCCTTAGAAGAGTATTAGGGAACTTTGGTGTTGCTCCGGTTGTTGTTTTGACTTTGTAGTTTATTATGATATTCTGCCTGAGGATTGTTGGCCTGAGGAGCAAGGCATGGTCTTCTACACAATTATTCATAGCACAGAGCAGTCGTTACCTTTCTTTAAAATAAAATAATGAAAAATAATTTGTAACTAGGAATTAATTTGTCTGAGGTTCTGTTTTGCTCCACTTCAATGCATCAATATCTGGGGGACAATTCTGGGCATGTGTCTTGAAAAACTCCAAATCAAACCTCCCTAAGTACACCAGCAGGGAAAGCCTTTTTGTGATTGAGGTCCGATGCAACTAGGCTTATCCTAGGAGGTCTTAGCCTGTTACTTGTGTGTGTTTCCTGCTTAGTTCTCCTTTAATTTAGCTCTTTTTCCATCCCAGAGAAATAACTGAAGAACTTTGAGTCTTGCTACAGTGTACACTCTTGTTACTCTTTGTGTGTGTGCATATGACAGGCACATGAGGAAGTCAGAAGTCAACTATGTTGTGGAGGTGATTCTTTCCCTCCCCTCTTCTCTCTCTCATTCCCACTCTCCTTTCCTTCCTGTTTGATACAGAGTCTCACTATGTAGTTCAGACTGGTTTAGAACTCAGTTCTGCCTGCCTCTGTCTCCCAGTCCTTTTCTTCCATCTTGATTCTACAGATAATGTAGGTTGTCAGGCTTGGTGGCAAGCACCATTACCTGCTGAGCCATCTCATTAGCCCCAGTTTTCTCTTCTTTGGTTATCCTGTTTTCTTCCTATAATTGCTTTACACAATAATATTGATTTTACGTATTAATACCATGTATTAATACCATTGGAAATGTGGACAGTTTTGTCCTGTCCCTTACTGCAAGGAATTCTTGTATTTTAATGGAAATTCTAGTGTTTTTGTTTGAACATTAATTCTTTACTGTGTTACAGAATCATTCATCAATTTTCCATTCACTACTGCTCAGTCATCAGACTAATACATCCGTATTCAGTCCACAAATGTTAGCGGTTGGCATCTATTTTTAAGCGCCTCTGCAGTATCTAAACCATATGTGGTCAGAGATCTGTTTGTTGGTCTTCATTTTGTCACTATGGAGTGTTAACTTTATTAAAAGCATCAAATATTTATTATGCTGTTGTGTACGCATACATCACCTCCTTTCAAGTTTTCTGATGTAACCCTCAGCCTAGTCTGTGAGTGGAGGAACTTCACTCACGTTTAGAAACGGAGATTCAGGCTGCTGGGAGTGAGGCACCGGCGCAGGATTTCAGATCGCCTCTGCCATTTATTTCCTTTCGACATCAGGGCTCCCGTCCCAGTCACTTTCAGTCCTTCTGTTACATGTAACCATGTGGGATGCTTCTTATAAATCTGCTTCTGAAAGCCGACCTCTGACTGATTTGTGATGCTCTAAGTGCCCCCTAGGTGTTCTCAGTGTATGTTCTGAATCTAGAACTCAGAGCTGTCATTTCCGTCACCATCTGTGTGTTCTTAATTCTGGCTTTGCTTCTTGTCTAGCATATTATATGGATACTGTGCAAGTCCATTTGTAGAATGCACTGCTCTCCTGGGATTTAGTTATGGCCTCATATACTTACAGTGAGATCATTTGTCTCACTGATCATTTAGGGTGGGGGTTAGCCTTGTTCTGTGACACTTGGTAAATGGAGCTATTAAACTTTAATGTCCTTTCAGTTACTGGTCTAATGTAGGGTTCTTTCCCTGCTGTGTTTAAACTAGTTACGACCGTCTTGCCCCCACTGCTTCCGTTATGCCTGCAGCTTCATCCTAACTGTAGAGATGCATGTGCCGTGTGTGTGTCCCGTCATTGTGTTTGTTATGGACAAGCCCAGAATTGGCAGTCCTTACACCTGGCTGCATGTTTCCAGGATAGGGGCTTTTAGGGAAATTTTTTTTTTTAAATTTATTTATTTATTAAGGATTTCTGCCTCCTCCCCGCCACTGCCTCCCATTTCTCTCCCCCTCCCCCGATTAAGTCCCCCTCCCTCATCAGCTCAAAGAGCAATCAGGGTTCCCTGACCTGTGGGAAGCCCAAGGACCGCCCACCTCTATCCAGGTCTAGTAAGGTGAGCATCCAAACTGCCTAGGCTCCTTTTGGGGAAAATTTTAACATGATTTTGTCTTGGGCAGTGTCATGGACTTCTGTTGGATACAGGCTGAGGATAGTTTTAACATCCCATGATACCCAGGATAGCACCCCACACCAAGAGTTGTTTGAACTAAAGTGTCAGTAGTGCTAGACCTGAGAAGCCATCCCAGAGCACGCATTCCCAGAGACAGCCATCGAGAGAACAACAATTAGTTCTTGAGTGTATGTGACATAGACCTTGTTTTTTAAAATAAAAAGTACAGAGAGGCGTACACCCAGTATATACAGATATTAAGCATATCCATGGTATTAAAATTTCAAGGGGCCAACATGATTGGCAGAAGAAAATATCTAAAAGTGTGTTTTTTTTTTGTTTTTTTTTTTGTTTTTTTTTGGAGGGCTTTACTGGGGCTGGGGGATGAGTTGAGAAATCTTGCCTTGGTCTAGACCATCTAGTTGGTGATTAAACAACTCAGACCATGATAGAGAGATGGCTCAGTGGGTAGACACTGGCTGCCAAGCCCAATAACCTCAGCTTGATTCCTGGGACCTGCGAGGTGGAGCGAGAGAACCGACTCACAAGTTGTCCTGTAGCCTCCATGTGAGCAGTGTAAGTAAATAAATATAATTAACAAAGCAAAACGTCTCAGACGTTAGGGACAGACAGGGTATAATCCTGTTTCTGTCTTTTTACTAGCTATGGGCAGATGATTTTATAGCCTGAGTTTGTTATCTGTAAAATTGAAGATAATAACTACTTTCTTCAAAGGATTAGCGTGAGATAAGGAACCAGATTAGTCGTCCTGAGGGCGCCCGGGGAGAACAGTTCATATTTATTACTGTATAAGCATCCCTTAGGAAAGTGCTTGAGACTAATGTGTGCCCAGGGGTAACTGGTGAGCCAGTCAGTGGGTAAAGCTGTGATGCACCGGGTATGTCCAAGGGGCTCTAATGGAAATTCTGGTGGTGGGGGAATTACATTTGAAGAGAAAGTACTAAAACTGGGCCATGCTTTGTACCCCCCGGGAGGGGGGGTAGATAATTCACTTTAAATGAACATTACATTACCCAGTTTTAGTTCTTTCTCTTAAAAAGTAGACCTGGATTATGGGGTAACCACTCTGTTGCAGACAGAGTGAGTGAGTTTAGGGCAACTGTGCTGTAAAGATGTGTGGGTTATGGTCAGAGTCTTAGGAGTGAGTGCTGTGTACTTCTCATTTATGAATCTTACTGGTTTTTATTTTATATTAGGACTTTAGCTTACAATCCACTTCACTGAATTTTAATGAAACGAATGTAATCAAATGACTCGATACTCTAATCTTTGTGTATTAAGATTAAAATTTTTCTGCTTGACAGTTTTGATTTTTTTGATGTGACTATAAAAGTTTATCATAATTTGAAGCCCTAAGTTGAGCTATTATGTTATGACATTTTCCTGATTGCATAGTGTACTATCTATAAGAACAGTTATACTTCTGTGGGAAAGCAGGGTCTCATTATATTATGTGTATAAGGTAATTCTGTCGGGGGCTGGAGAGATGGCTCAGCGGTTAAGAGCACTGACTGCTCTTCCAGAGGACCCGGGTTCGATTCCCAGCACCCACATGGCAGCTCACAACTGTCTGAAAATGTAGTTCCACGAGATCTGACACCTTCACACCAACGAACATAATAAAGTTAAATAAATAAATAAAAAATAAAATGTTTAAAAAAAAAAAGGTAATTCTGTCGAACACAAATGGCATTTTTTTAAAGGTATGGTAACTAAAGAACCTACCTGCCATTCTATAGCACTGATGTTATGTTGACAGATCTTTAATGAATGTTTAACTTCCCTTACTCTGAATACATCAACAAGTGTGAAGGTGTTGAAGTTAGACTGTGAGATAGCTTCTGGTCCATTTATTTGCATATGGAGATTCAGCCGTGATTTACCCATGGATTTATTTAGACTGATTAAACTTTTGTGGAAGGGATGGCTGTATCATAATGTCACGGGTTTATCAAAGGAGATAGTAAACAAGAGAATTCTTAGTGTAGAACATTCCACACTCTTTCCAGAGTGGTTAGGTTTACTTGGAAAACCACATATAAATCAAACAGTATGGAGATCTCACAAGTCACTTTTCACATAATAATTCTCTCAGACCTGAGTTGGGGATTGTGGTTGAGTGTAGTCCCTAAATGATATCCTCTTGTAGGGCGCTGCCTGCTCTATGGTATGGTTCGCGAGGAGATCGAAACACACACACACACACACACACACACACCCCATCCCTGAAACAAGAACACCAAGAATGCCCCCTCTAATCAAGAATGCCATCTTTATTGTGTTCCAGGGCAGCTTATATAGTGTCCCCTTGACTAATGGCCACACCTAACTCTCAGCTGCAAGCCCACCAGAAACCACTCCCGTTTTGTGCTCAGAGCAGCTGCAAACACAGGAAAACAGGTTGTTTACAGGAAATTCAGGGTCTCTGGGGGTCCACAGTCCCCAACATCCTCTGAATGATGTAAAGGATGCGTGTTTTGCAGATTCTCTTGGATGAATGAATACTTTTACTTCTATGGTTTTATTTGCTTAAACAGTTGTAATCACCAGATGTCTCAGTTACTTGTAGTTACACTTAGGTTTGCTAAGGCTTCCTGGCCGTCACATCAGAAAGCATTTCAGTACAGAGGATGGAGTAGTTTGGGGAAGGTCCATTGATTCCAAGTTTAGGCTGCTGGGCATGTTGCATTTACAGGTTTCTTGGTTATAGTCAATCTTGAAAAATTCCACAGTGTGCTATCTTTGACAGATGTTTTTGATAGGAATTGTTTGTGGAGACCCTTTGGAATTATTGAAAGTTGTTTATTCCCCTTTGTTCTCTATAATAATTTAAAGATGGTTTTGGAAATGGGAGAAGCTGTGCTGTGGAAATCATCCCACTCTCTGCCCTGCACTTTGCTCTTGTTTTGCAGAATTTCTCTTCTCATCCTTATGAGCCAGTTGTCTCTTGGTATTCTAGTGGAATTGGTTCCAGGACCTTCCCATGCCAAACCCCAGAATGCACAGTTCCCTATGTGAAGCAACTGTATGCTTAAGTCTGCGTAACATGCAGCACCCAATACAGCATACGCGCTGTCAATAGTTGTTAGGCTGTAT
Organism: Microtus oregoni; assembly: GCF_018167655.1. Classification (NCBI taxonomy): domain Eukaryota; kingdom Metazoa; phylum Chordata; class Mammalia; order Rodentia; family Cricetidae; genus Microtus; species Microtus oregoni. Next base: position 15,557,293 of record NW_024543068.1, on the reverse strand, counting down.
TGTTTATAGCTATGGCAAGAAGAAGCTTATTCATGTTCAGGGCAACTAGAACTTTTTTCTTAGGTTATTTTATTCTAAGTGTATGAGTGTTTTGCTTGCCTGTATATATGTGCACTCTGTGAGTGCCTGGTGTCCACAGAGATCAGAAGAGGGTAGCAGATTCCCTAAAACTGGGCTTTTGGGTGATTGTGAGCCCACCCTGTGGGTGCTGGAATCGAACCTGGCTCCTTATCAAGAGCAGTGAGTACTCTTAACAGCCAAGCCACCTCTCTGGTTCTGAAATTTTTACCCAGGAATATCTTTATTTTGCTGTTGGTTGAACCCACAGATGTAGAATTCATGGATGTGGAGAAATGTTCCTCTGCAAGAAAAGCAACCCTGTCTTTGGTTTATCAAAGGTAGATAGATGCTCTGCATATTTGCCACATGCCCAGTTAATGTTTTCTCTCCCATTTTCCTTTGGGTGTTGGCAACATGACTTGACTTTTGAAAGCTTAAATATCACCACATCTTTAATCCCAGCACTCGGGTGGCAGAGGCTGGCAGATCTCTTGAGTACAAGACCAGCGTGGTCTACAAAGTGAGTTCCAGGACAGCCAGGGCTGCACAAAGAGAAAACAAAGAAACAAAAGGCTTAAACACCTTTATATAGGTTACACTGTTCCTGGCATTACAACTTACAATGTGAGAATATTGAATACCTTCACAACCCATTGTTGAAGATAGGAGTATGTATAGAATGTGTGGAAATATGTATGGAAAAGAAGCAAATCAGCAAAAACTCCTTGATGAAATACAAATGAATTTTCATATAAATAGAATTCCTAATAATGGTGTCATATTGTATGCACTCAGCATTGTTACTCAAAAATTATGAATCTTGGAGCAGTTGATCAGTAAGTTTATGCAGTTAATGCAGATCAGCGTCGTAAGATCTACCCAGTGCTGTGGTAAAGACTGAGATGAACGAACTGAGCAAGATTGTTTAAAGAACCAAAAGGAAAAATATGTCTAAACGTAGTTTATAAAGCAATTAAATGTGAAGGCCTTGCTCACCAAAGTTTATAAACCCAGATTCCCTCAAAGCTAGCTCCCTTGGGAACTTTGAAGAAGTACAGGAACATTCCTATAAAGCATGTAAGATTATTTTAGCCCATCAGTATATGACGGACTTTCCCAGAGCGCTAGAGTACCTGCTGGTGATGAGCAGAGTGTTGCATTAGTTCGTCCCGTGGATGGGCATACATTCTGACTGCTGTTTCCCTAAGAAATGCCTTCACCTGCAGCTGAAAATATAAATATTTTATGGAGTGGTATAAGTATGGGGTGCAACTATAAGATAGTAGCTACTACTCTTAATAATTCTATTTGTATTATAGAAAAAAATCCAGAATTGCAACTACTTGTGAATTTGTTGCCTTTAGGGAAAATATATTCTGACTTTGTTACAATTTCCTAGCCAGGCCTTTGGAATTAACCTGACCTATTGTGTGGATGGACTTACAGAATATTTTCCCTTACAGAAAAGTGTGCTTGAACCTCAGCACTGGGCCAGTGTTACTCCTTTTCTGTGTAGCATCATCTTTGGAAGAAAACATCTAACTAGAATGCTTCACCTCAACCCCTAGAGGAGAGCTCGGCCAGAGCGCTGGATCCTCAGAGTCACAGCTGCTGCTCTCAGGCCTTTTCTAAGTCCTTTGGGGGCAGCATGTATGTGACAATTGGAAGGCTTATTGAAAACATTCATCTTTCTAAGTCCCCTCTCATCATGATGAGCAGATGTTTTGTAAGTTCTTAGGCACTATTTAATTACTGAGCTCTCTTCCTTTTTCCCCGACATTCCCTTAACTACTAACTGGAGGTGGTCTAGCTATAAAATGCAGTTCCACACATTGCAGGCTTCTTGTTTCTGTCTGCCTTTCTTGTGAATAAGCCAGAAGTGATCTTTGCACATAGTAGGTGGAGTATACCTGACCTCCCCTCCCCATAGCTCCAGGTGCACAGGAAGTAGAGCACACAGTCCTGGAACACAGGGCTGAGTGCCTACTTACATGTGTACTTACCCAGAACGGTCATTCTTTTCCCAGTTAGTCACTTGTACCTGGTGGAAATAGCTATAGGTCTGACTGAAATTCTGACAGACCTAAAGGACACTGCTCTCATGCCATTAGGACTTCCTGACGGTGCTGTTACTTGGGGTGTGTGTGCTAGGCAAACCCGACCAGTGCACTGCATTCCCAGTTCTCTTTTGACTTTGAGAAAAGGTTGTTTGAGATGGCCATGACCATGACTGTAGTCTAGGCAGCCCTTGTAATCCTCTGCTTCAAGCCTCTTCAGTAGCTAGCATTTATAGGCCAGGCGTGGCGAATATTTAACTTTTATTTCCCTTTCTACAAGAGATTGGCAGAACAGACAGAACTTTAAAGTCAAGAAAAAAATTAGTTTTTCTTTTCAGATATTTCAGTGATGTCTTGAGTCTTTGGACTTAAAGAAATAGTCTGGTTTGAGCTTGTATTTTGAGTTTGGAAGGAAAACTATTCATCTCTTCTTTATAGCAGATACTATAATGCATCACTTCTTATAATATAATGCATCTCTTCTTTCTTGTAGCAGACGCTACGTTATAATGCAGCATTGGACAGTAAAGTGCAGACTCAAGGGCACGCCAGTTGCATTTATCAGTTTGCAAGTTTAGCTAAACAGTTCAAGAAAATCATCTAATTTAAGGGAGTGTAGAAATATGAACTTTGGAATATTTATTTCGAAAAGCTGACATAAATGTTTTTTAATTTTTAACTTTATAAATCTCTTATACCTTATTTTTTAGAGAGCTAAGGCTTGGTCTTCTTGTTTTTATCTATTTTTATGTTTTCTTTTATTGTATTGTCTCTAGCCCTTGGCTAGTGTCTGTTTAAAAATGGTTAAGTCGTGACATAGGGCTTTCGGGCCTTAGTGACTCTGTGAAGCCAGTTATACTCAAGAATACCAAGGCAGTGTTTTCTAGCATGTGTTGATAAATTTTTTCGTTGAAGGGGAAGGCACCAAAACAGAGACATGTTCATGATTACAGCTTCTTGTAGGTATGCTGTGTGCTTCTGTCAGAAAACATTTTAGAATTATCCTGAGAAAATTGCTTAAAATCTTCTACTCAGAGAATAACTAAGGTAAGCTCTTCAGACCTGATAGTGTCACAGTGCCCTGACTGCAGGGGCTTGCATACATCATGGAGAGTACCTGACAACTGCCTTGCTTTGCAACTGGATGAAGCTGGTGTTATGGTGGTTCTGGGTTTTTGCTTGGCAGATGAGGGATATGAGGGAGATGCTGGCAGCTTTGCTTCAGGTCTCGATTAGTGAGAAAAGAAAATAAACCAGGCTACCTGGGGTTCACCATGTCTGTGTAGTTCAGGTTGGCTTTGAACTATTGGCAGTTGGTCTTCCTGCTTCAGCCTCCCAGATGCCACCATGCCTGGTTAGTTTTAACCTTATTTCCTGGTTGAAAAGAATCAGAAGTGCTTTTTGTGACATGAAGCTTATATAAAATTCAAATTGCGTTGGCCGTAGAGCTTCATGGTAACACATTACACTTGTTTGCGCATATCTGCCTGTGGGATTCTTGTTTTCTCCCAGCAGAGTGGGGGCTACAGCAGGTCATCTGCACACTGGGAGTCACTTGTTGGTGTTACACATACATAACATTTGCTGATGGAGCTCAAAGTCACAGCCAGATAGGAGGAGTAAGTGGGGGTCTGTAGAGGAATGAGCCTCTGTGCCGAGGCTGCCCGTGGTTAACTGTATTGTACATGCTATGGAAATTAGCTAGAGGGGAGGATGTTGAAAGCTTTCATTACAAAGAAGTGATAAGTGTTTGAGATGGTGGATAGCCTTTTCTTGAGCCGATCAGTAACTAGCATGTAGATGTATCTAAACATTACACTGTGACCCACAAAGACAGACAGACATTACTTGTCAGTTAGGTGTTTTAAAATGCTTTAAAAGTGTTTTTGTAAAGAATGCTTTACTCCCAACTCTAGAGCCAAATTATTAATGCCCCTGTCTGGGACTAAGTAGCTGACTTCCATGTACCTCAGCTTTTCTGTCTGTAAAATAGGAGACCAGTAGAGCCAATCTCATGAAGTGAGGCCAAGTTAAATGAGTTGCTCCTACATAAAGCACTTAGAAATGGTAAAAAAAAAAAAAAAAAGAAAGAAAGAAAAGAACAAAAGAAGTGTGCATCACATGTAACAGCTCAGACCTTAGTTATCACTCTAACATAATTGCCAGAGTCACTTCAGTGGGTGGAGCGTGCCTGAAGTGCCCCAGGAGGCACCCTGCCACAGTGCAAGACAAGACAGGGACAGTCCTGAGCGCAAAACAACGCATGGGCGGTAAGCGTGCTGAGGGAGGTGGCTGTCGTCCAAGCTGATTGTTGCCATGCAGAGTGCTGGTTTGACGGAGGATCACTCACTCACTTGGAACTGGAGTGCAAAGTTGTCTCATGACTACTAATTCTGTCTGCTCTTGAGCGTGTCTGTGATCCCAAGAGTCCTGTCAAAATGTCTAAAAGGTTGCACAGCTTCAGCCTTCTACTCCTGGATGAAGTCTCACCGAGTCTTATGTTAAAAATAAGCTTCCAGAGTCAAGGAGAACTGAACTGGGTTGGGAGTGCCTCTGTCTCGCTGCTTGGTCCTAGGCATTTCTTTTCTCCTTTCCTCACTGGAGAGAAGACACAACGAAATAGTCATCTGTCTGCTTCCCCTCCCCCTGTCTGTCTGACTCTCTCTCTGGTGTCTGCAGTGTGAAGGCCAGAGGTGGATGTCACGTGCCTTCCTCAATGCCTCTTCACCTTAAATACCCAGGCAGGGACTCTCACTTGGACCCAGAGCCTTCCTCCCCACCCTTCCTTTTCTAAATTGTAAAAAGGACCATACTTCTTTATATGCAGTACAATTTAGTACATAAAGAAAAATACTCTATCATACTAATGATCAATATCCTCTGGTTTCCACTTGGTGTGTCACTGAAATCTTGGCAAATCATTTATCTATTAAAACAAATCAATAAAAAAAGACCTCTATAGGAATCAGACTAACAGTTATCTCTCTACATAGTGAGTTTTCCTCTTCAGTAGTCAAATTGGCATCTGTTGGTGATGGAATGAGATGCAGGCCCAACAATGATGCTCATTTATAAGACGAGTTTTCTCTTGAGTATGAAATTAACTTTGCACGGCACAGACCTGATATAACTGGTAGCTACTGTGTACTCAGAAATACCCCAGAGGTCACATTTTTTTTTCTGTACAACTTAGCCTCACAACTGAATGAACATGGTCCCTCAGGCCTAGAGCCTGAGGAGATACAGGGTGCTCCTCCCCCTGAAGGGTCCTTTTCTTCACCTTGGCTTCATAATGGTATTTTGGTGGTGGGTGGCAGACTCTTGTTTGTGATTGTCACCGTTCCAAAAGTCCTGGCTGAACCTAAATGTAGCATCATATCTAAAAAGATGTTCTCAGGGTCCAGAGGCAGAATAATGTTCTTTGTATGTGGTACCCATTGGCTCTTCTGGGAGACACATCATATCTAAAAAGATGTTCTCGGAATACGAAGGCTTCTGTACTTTGTATGTAGTATCCATTGGCTCTTGTGGGAGACACAATTTCCTTCCTGTCTGTCATGTGTATCCTCATTTATGGAGCAACCAAACCAGTTATTATTGGATTTGTCCTGTTCTGCCCAAAATAATGTAGGAATTCTTAAAGTATTGTATGATAGATGTATTGTGTTCCACTCCTCTTCATCCATAGGCCTAGGGCAGTCACACTGTGTGCTGGGCCACTTGATCAGTCTCTTCTTCTGTGACAACCAGAAAACTGGTGTGGGTGAAAAATCCATAGAACTTGCAGCGGCTTTGTTTGTGCTCTTTGGATCAGGGTGATGGAAGTATAGTTAAATTGGCAGAGATGGAACATCACCCTTGACTTAAATCACCCCCTCCCTGGTCCTCTAGACGAATGTCAGGGAAGTGAGAGAAGCCAGGTTGACCCTGGTAGGCCTTCTGGGTTTGGGGGCACTTTGGAAGAGAGTTGTGAAGGACAGCGGTCGGTCCCACAGGTCTTGCCAAACTTCATCATGATTTGTTCTCCAGCCTGCCTTTTTTTCATGAAGTCAGAAAAGCTCCTGGAATGCAAGTGTTAACGCTACTGATGTCCAGGACATAGGCTGCCTGGACTCACAGGGGCTCCTGAGGTGCTGCCTGGATGACCTGAGTGGGTAGGAGGGAGGATGGCAGTGGACTGGCTCAGTGAGACTCAGGCCCCTCCACACGGTCCATCCTGTTGCCTGAATAGTCTTCAGGCTCTTGTAGCAGCCAAGTTTTGGAGACTTCATCTCCTTCCACCATTCCCCCCACCTCCACCCAACATTAAAAAAAAAAAGAACAAAGTACCATTTTGTTTCTTTTTATCTTTTCAAAAAATTCTGAACCTTCTTTTGAGTGAATAGTGCCATAGTTTCACTTCAGTTTCAATTCCATATGTCAACAACTGTCTGAAAATGGGAATCTGCAGGAATCTATCTTCCCTTCAGATGAAGCACTGTTGTGCGTAGGTGCCTGCTTGCCTGGGAAGGCGTCATCATTTTAGATGCACCCTCACTGTATACTCTGTTCACCAGTTAGTCCTACATTTGTCTTGGTTTTAGCTCCGCTGTGGCAAGAATGCCACATTGTTCAGGCACCTTCTGTTTTACCTAATGGGCCTGCCCTGTCTAGTTTTGTGTCCCCTTGACATTGCTAGAGCCATCTGAAAGGAAGGAACCTCAGCTGAGAAAATGCTGCCATAGGATCCAGCTGTAAGGCATTTTCTTAGTGATTGAAGGGGGAGGGTCTAGCCCATTGTGAGTGGGGCCATCCTTGGGCTGGTGGCCCTGGGTTCTATAAGAAAGCAGGCTGAGCAAGCCAGTAACCATCAGCTTCTGCCTCCGGGATCCTGTCGTGTTTGAGTTCCTGTCCTGACTTCCTTTAGTGGTGAACAGCTGAATAAACCCTTTCCTCCCCAAATTTCTTTGATCATGGTGTTTCTTGACAGCAGTAGAAACCCTGACTGAGGGCCTAAAGCTCCAGGGTAATGGCAGTGGTGACTCAGACACACTGAAGGGATGGTAAAAGATATTTCTTCAACATGAAAAGCTCAAGTTCTTGAGATGCACACGCTGAGGTTGAGTCAACAGATGACCATTAACCTCATACTGTGCCTAATTTATTAATGAAACCTCATGGTGTGTAGGAAAACACACGAACACACGTGCATAGGGTTTGGGTTTGCTGCTGTCTACATAGACATTCACTGGGGGCCTTGGGTGTGTCTCCTCCATGGCAAAGGAGAGATGGCATTCAGTAATATCAAATATTGCACAGCGCATTTCAGAATTTCCCCATCTTCCAAAATCAAAGCTATGTGTATTAAATAACACCCTTTCCTCTACCACTTCTGCCAGCCTCAGATAACTGCTAGTCTGCTTCTTGTTTTGTGGATTTGGTATGTGTATGTGAATTCATCAGAAATACTGTCTTTTTTTTTTTAATGGACTTTGGTATTTTGCCTGCACGTGCATCTGTTTGAGGGTGCTGGATCCCCTGGACCTGGAGTTATAGATAGTTGTGAGCTGCTTGTGGGTGCTTGGAATTGACTGGGTCTTCTGGAAAAGCAGTCAGTGCTCTTAACTGCTAAGCCATCTCTCTAGCCCCCTGAAAGAAAGACTGTCATTTTGATACTACCTTATCTCACTTAGCAGAATGTCCTCAAGGCTTCTGAGTATTGTGGCGTAGGACAGGATTTCTTTGCTTTTTGCTGCAGAGCACCCTGCGTGACTATACAAGCTAGTGTTCATCCACCAGTAGGCATTTGGGTTGTTTGTGCTCAGCTATCAATAATGCTGTAAGTACCCATGTGTGAGAAAGCTCTTTGCGATCTCTTCCAGTTCTTCTGGATGTGTGAGTCGGAGTAGGCTTGCTGGATGATATGTGGTTCCCTCTTTAACCTCTCAGAAAGCATGCATCATTTGTGTAGGCATGTGTGTGCATGATGCTCACGTGTGGGTGCCCGTGTGGGAGTTGGGATAGTGTGGTGGAGTTGGTTCCTTCTTTCATGGCTTCTGGAGATTGAACTCAAGTCACTAGGCTTGCGTGGCAAGCACCTTTACCTGCTGAGCCATATCGTCCCATTTTTAACTCTGAGGAATTGTTACACCATTTTCACAGGCTGAACTGTTTGTTCTTCCCATCAACAGTGTACAGGGAAGGGTTCTCCCACTTTGTCCACTATCTGTACCATGTAGTCCTCTCTGCCCTCTTTGGGTCAGATGGCTTTGAATTGTGGTTTTAATATTTCTGTCCCTCAAAAATTTTTTTTCAAGACAGGGTTTCTCTGTGTAACAACCCTGGCTGTCATGGAACTCACTCTGCAGACCAGGCTGGTCTTGAACTCACTGAAGTCTGCCTGCCTCTGCCTTCTTAGTGCTTAGTCACCACGCTAGGCCTGTCCTTCCAATTTATTTTCTTTTTTTTGGGGGGGGGGCTTTGAGACAGTGTTTCTCTGGGTGGCTTTGGTGCCTGTCCTGGAGAGAATAAAGAATTTTTTTTTTAAGATGTCATAGATATGAAGGAAAGTCAGAGACTGCCGGGTATGTAGCTTGATCTGTTGTTAATCAGGCATCATTGACATGATGTAGATGCTTGTGTTAAAGGTGAAAGCTAATATACTCTTCTAGGAAAACCTTTTTATTACTTACTGTTTACACCTTAGGTTTGGGGAGGGGGTGTTAGAGAGATAGCTCTTGCTGAAGACCTGTGTTTGGTTCTGAGCACTCACTTGGTACTGCACAGCCATCTCTGCCAGATCCAGGGCATCTGACACCTTCTGGTCTCTGTGGGCACCTGTGTCTGGTGACACAGGTGGTTCACTGTTGTGGAATATTGTTTTAAGATGTGTTACATTTGTTTATGCTGTGGACCATTTGTTTAATGATGGAAAGAAATGTGGTGCATTTTTTCTGTTGCATTTGTTTAACTCTGTAAAGCTGTGTTACTTTGTCTGAAGTACCTGATTGGTCTAAGAGCTGAATGGCCAATTAGCAAGGCAGGGGAAGGCTAGGCAGGGCTGGCAGGCAGAGAGAATAAATAGGAGAAAAAGAAGGATCGAGTAACAAGAGAACAAAGAGAGGAGGCCACTAGGGGCCAGCCACCAGCCAGCCATGGACTAAGAGTGAAAGTAAGATTACAGAATTAAGAAAAGGAAAAAGCCCAGAGGTAGAGGGTAGATGGGATAGTTTAAGTGAAGAAAAGCTGGCTAGAAACAAGCCAAGCTAAGTCTGGGCATTCATAAGTAAGAACAAGTCTCTATGTGTATTTATTGGAGCTGGGTTGTGGTTCCCCCAAAAGAGCCAAAGAACAAAGAGTAAAACCAACCAACAATAGTGCACATACATACACATAAACAAATCAGAATAAATTTTTCTTTTTTTCCCAATTATACAAGAAATATACACTCTTTGAGAGTATACACCTGGCACTTAATGTTGTATTTGTGTGCACTGCAGGTCTTATTTTTCACTTCCATAGATTACACTGATAAATAGCCTACAGTTTTCATGCGGCAAGATTGCTCAGTGGGTAAAGGCACTTGCTGCTAATTCTGGCTACCCGAGTTCAGTCTTTAAGTTGTCCTCTGACCTCTGTGTGCGCACTGTGGTATACAAGGCCACAGATGCATGTACCTGTGCACACATACAAACAAATAAATGTAAGAAGAGTCTCCAATTCTGAGGGTTGTTTTTCAGTTGAGATTTCTTATATAAAAGTCATCCAGTACTGTCTGTATTAGAATTTCAGTTTTATGATTTTAAGAGGAGTTGTTGGCTCTAGGTTAAAACTGACAATTTATGTTTTCGCTTTTTAGCAAGCTACAGAGTTTTGGTGCCGGGAATCAAACCAGGGTTTCCTGGAAGAGCAGCTGGAATTCTTTTTTCTTAAGAGTGAAAAAGGTATTGGGCAGTGTATGGAATTTAGTAGTTTTAGTCTCACCAATTTATGTTGACTGTACATCACTAGTGCACACAGTGTGATCAATTTATGTTGCCCATACATCACTAGTGCACACAGTGTGATCAATTTATGTTGACTGTACATCACTAGTGCACACAGTGTGATCAATTTATGCTGACCGTACATCACTAGTGCACACAGTGTGATCAATTTATGTTGCCCATATATCACTAGTGCACACAGTGTGATCAATTTATGTTGACTGTACATCACTAGTGCACACAGTGTGATCAATTTATGCTGACCGTACATCACTAGTGCACACAGTGTGATCAATTTATGCTGACCGTACATCACTAGTGAACATAGTTTGATCAATTTAGGCTTACAGTACATCACTTGTGCACACAGTTTGATCAGTTTACACTAATATTTTAAATGTCTGGTACCAGGGTGTCTACTGAGCCATCTCTCTCCAACCTCTCATGTAGTTTTTATTGGTTGGCTGTACTACCTTTGCAAGGTCTCCTCCTCCTTCCTATCCTCTTGCCTTTAATATTTTCTCGTGTTTATCACTGCTCTGAAGGAGGTCCTCATATGTCTTGTCTCTCCTCTGTATGTGTGCACACAGATCTCATATGTCTTGTCTCTCCTCTGTATGTGTGCACACAGATCTCATATGTCTTGTCTCTCGTGTGCAGATCTTATATGTCTTGTCTCTCCTCTGTATGTGTGCACACAGATCTCATATGTCTTGTCTCTCCTCTGTATGTGTACACACAGATCTTTATTTCGCAGGTTTTCTAAATGCCTCATTAATCTGTGATACCTTAATTTAGTAAACAGCACCTTACATAGTGAGGAAGTTATGATTTTAGAAGCCCCAAGCAAGCAAGCAAAAAAGACATCTTATGTTAAAGATGGATAGTTAAAAAAGAAAGCTTGCTTAAAAATTCTTTTGAAGTCTTGATGTCAGTTATAAGTGTTACCCTTAGCCTCACACTACCGGATTGTACCTGCACTGGCTGGAATACCTGTGCATCACTGCACACTAGACAAATCGCAGGGACCACACAACCACCTGATTATCATACTGGAGAAGTAAAATCCACTAGCTTGCCTTCCTTAACTTAGTCCCTTGCAGGCTCATGCCATCTGAAACAGTGCTCTTAAGACCCACTGTCTGAGGTGTGTGAGGAGCTGCTTGGAGCCCTCATGGTGCCACAGGCCTTTATCTGTGTGCTGGGAGCTGTGACCTTTATGGTTATTTAATGAGGGCCTTGTTTGTCCACCAGTAGATGCCAGCTGCTCTGCCGCCTTTTCACCTCTGCTGTCCACTGCTTGTGGTTTGTCTTTGGCCTTAACTTAAGGTAACGCTCATAATAAAATTATATAACTTGAAGATAAAAAGTGTCTTTTTGGAAAAACTGGAACTTTGTGAAGTATTATTTGTAGAACAGAACTATTATGAAGTCAGTAGTTACTTTCCAGAAAGATTAAAAATAGAGATTTTAATGTAGAACTTGCTATGTCAAACAATGCAAACACATTATACTTTATATATATATACACACACAATATATATAATGTTTATATATTTTATATAATGGCTATACTTTAACCATTAGATTAAGCTAAGCTATTATCTTGCCCGTTACTTTCTCTCCCAAAGTGCCTAATTTCCCTGGACTTAATACTTGTTGCAAATTAGAATTCTGAGTGTTTCTGAACACGCTTTCCTTAAAACATAGTATGTATATTCTAATATTCTAATATAATGCAGCAGTCAAGCAGGGAGCTGAGGGGTAGCTCAGTCCATAAAGTGCTTGCTCTGCAAGCTTGAGGACTTCATTTGGAGCCCCAGTGCTCAAGCTGGGAGTGCAACTCCACCAGTGGAGGACGACCACAGAGAAATGGACCCCTGAGCCCTTCGGCCAGTCCATCTATCAGTGAACTCCAGGTTCAGTGAGACACCCTGTCTTGAAAAATAAAGTGGAATGTGACTAAGAAAGTGTGTACCAGCACACACACACATACCCTTCTAGTGTGTAATCCATAAAGTAGAAAAAGTTTCAGCTAACTACTTTGCAGTGATTTTGTGTATGTTTGGTTCAGGTGTTTGCCCTAGAAAACAGTATAGTGAATCACACTCGTAGCAAGGTGGATGAACCCTAAGACTGTATGCTAGTGTGGCTGTGCAGCAGCTTTACTGCAGTGCTCAGCAGCACACTGTGTTTGCACTTTGACCCACTTCAGGAGAAGTGCAGCTTACAAGGTGTCTGCTTCTGTCCCTGGAAGGTTTGGGACTGACTGTGGGTGGGACTCAGGCACCTGAAGCGCAGAATGGAAGGATAGACGAGCACTTCTGTAATCTGAGTGTTTCTGACCTGACACTGTTGCCAGTATGTAAGGTTCTCCTTAAATTTCTTAAGGAAAATTCATTTTCAGTCTTTCTGTGATTAGTATCTTTTCAAAAAGTGATTTTCTGGTTGTCTTTAAACCCTCACATTTCAATGGGTTTGTTTAAAGAACATTTACACTGTTGTTAGTAGTATTTGGGGTATGAGGACTGACATTATTTAGATGAGCTTTGAACTTTGACAATTCAAAATTAAGTACTCTTTCGTTTATTTGTTAACATTTCCATTGGATTTGTTTGACACAGATGTTGGTTATTTCCCTTCTGTCCAGTTAATACAGTCAGCCATTTTACCCTTAATGTAGACTGTGGTGGGTTAGGATGGAACTGACCTATTTTATTGACTATGAAGATGGAATTGGTGTGTTATCTATGACATTGAAATGGGCCTATGACTTCCCTTAATGTTAAGATGTTAAGATAGGTAATCTTGGCTAAATCTTTTATATTCAGCATACCTTAATATCCTATCAGGAAACGGAGACATTGAACTAACAGGCCTTCAGGGATTCTATTTTTGTGCGGAAATTTCAGAAGGAAACAAGCACCACCCAGAACTTTGTAAATTCTCCAAATGGGTGACTGGTCTCTGTGTCTGTGCTTCACTCCCTCTCTGTCCCTCCCTATGTCTCTCTCTGTGTTTATATCAGTTTCTATTTTTCTCTCTCTGCTTATATCTCCTCTCCATCCCTTGTGTGTGTCTTTGTTTGAAGTGGCCTTTTCTGTTCAGAAGATTCTTTGGGGTATTTGTTTTTATAGTGAATATTAGGTTTGTTAAAGATACAAATCAACTAAGAATCTTAAAATGTCCTTTTCTCTGAACATTTTAACCTTTACTTTCCAGAGGTTTACTTTTTGTATCTTGTTGTACCTTAAGATCTCTTTAATTTAAATTGAATTTATAAATTGAACATCTTAAAGTACCTACATGATAAATCTTACAAAATGATCTACATCTGATATTTATTAATTTAAGAAAATAGGTGTTTAAACAAAATCACAAGGCTAAACCAGTTATTTAGAACGTTTTAAATTAGATTCAGCAATTTAACTTTTCAATTATATTAATATGTGTTTTTTTTTAAAAAAAGATTTACTATTTTATGTGTGAGTGCTCTATCTGCATGCGTAGCTTTATGCCAGACAACATTTGGTTGCTGGGAATTGAACTCAGGACCTCTGGAAGAGCAGCCAGTGCTCTTAACCTCTGAGCCACTTCTCCAGTCCTATGTAGAGTTTCTTAATCCAAGTATTTCAGAAGCCAAATGTACAACTGTTATTCCCATCCCAACACAAAAACTGGAGTGAGGCTGTGGGCTTTGTCTCCTTTCCTAATTCTCAGGCCACTTCAACAAAACCTACACCACATATTTCTGTTGTGAAGCTTCGGCTTGTCAAGGAAGGCTTTTTCAGTTTCACCGTTTCAGTCTGGGGCTTCCTAAGCTTGTTTGGGGTTCTGCATGGCAGTGGCTGAGGTTGAATCTGATGATAACCCATGAGGTTATCCTGCACAAATCCAGGATGCTTGATAAGTTCAGCCTGATAAGTTTATGCTCTTTGACAGTGGTGACTGAAGCTTTGCCTTCCAAGTGGGCCTGGCCCCAAGCCTGCAGCCCTGGTTTTCGGGTTTCAGGTTATTTTATTCTTATATAGAATGGGTCTCCAAGTCTTCAGAATAGGTGACTTATTTCAATTTACCCTTGATTGCCTTATTATTTTCTAAGTTCTTCTGTTCTTTTTAAAATAAAACGAATCTATTTTATGTGTATCAGTGTTTTGCCTGTATGTGCATGCCTGGCCTGGCGTTCATGGAGGCCAGAGCCATCAGATGGCCTGGGGCTAGAGTTATGGATGGCTGTGAGCCTCCATGTGGGTCTGGGAACGTCTGCAAGAGCAACAGGTTCTCTTAATTGCCGCAGCCATCTTTCACAGAGACATCAACAGGGACTGCTCACATATACAGGGTTATGCAATATCTTAGCTGTTCGGTTTGGATTATAAGCGCCGCTCCCCCACTCCCCCGCCCCCAGACTGCATCAGCACTCTGCAGTAGCAATGTAGTGTGGGCCACACAGGTAATTTTAAATTTTGTAGTAGATATAGTATTAAAACAAGTGAAATTATTTCCAGTAATTTTTAGCTAAGTATAATTCAACTTTTCCTACCTGCACTCAGTTTAAGAATTAACATATCATACCTTTTTCACACTTAGTCCTAACTAAGCCACATTTCAGGTGTTCAGTAGCCATATGAGTAGCCTCTGTTTTGGGTAGTAGAGTCCTTTACCTTTGCAACTTAGTATTATAATAGTTTTGTGTATAACTTCATTATTTTAGGTACAGATTTCTAGAATAAGTAAAATATAAAGTATTCTAAAACACATATATTTCCTTTCTCTTAAAGGCCCTTCCTTCTTCCATGATTATAGTAGCAGTTTATTGTCCCGTGGTAGCTGCTGTTTTCATCGTTCTGAAGATGGTCAACTATCGACTACACAGAGCACTTGATGCTGGAGAAGTTGTAGATAGGCGTACAAATGAGTTCCCAGACCAACGAGCCAAAGCCGAACAAGGCAACTGTTCAACAAGGAGGAAAGACAGCAATGGTCCAAGGTAAGAGAGGAGTATGCCTGCGCCTGCCTTCTAGATCTAAGTGATGATGTGTGTTCTGTGTCCTTGTAGATGGGATGGTGTGTGCACAGCTGTATGTTTGCTCTCTGGTCCCTGTTAGCTTAAGGTTTTTAAGCGGCATTAGTCTACCACTGTAGATAGTGACAAGCGCAAGTTACACGTAGAACAGAAGAATGTAACTAGCATGTTTGGAGGATCATCAGTACTCATGGCCTCATCACTGAACAGCTTACAACAGTAATGCTTCTGCATAACGGTCACACCAAAGACCAAGACACAGGAAACACAACTGAAGGAAAGTTACGCATTGTTTATAAATCTCAGCATCACAACAATTTACACATACAGAAGCCATACAAGCCGGCACATAACTATAATCCTAGCAGGTGGAGACAGGAAGATCATGTGTTCCAGGCCTCCCTAGTCTTATTCTGCCCCAGGAAAAAGAAAGAAAAAAATGCCCATAATTAAAATGTATATATAGCTTAAGAAAATTTTATATTGTATTTGATATAATCTGCATTTTCCACTTAATCTGTTGTAAATATTTTTCAGTCTTACATTCTTATAAGTACCTCTGTTGCTTAGTTATATTGTAGCATGTTTCCTTGGCGCCACCAGGGCTTTCTGTTTTTGACAGAGGGATCTAATTTATCTATATTGTCAAAAATTTCTTGAGATCTTAAAAAGTAGTGCATACCACTAATGTGAATCTAACAAACAGTTCCTGTGTGAACAGGATGTATGTAAGTTGATTTGGTGCTTAAAGCAGTTCTGTGAGGTAGATACTGCCAGTCATCCCTGAATCACAGCTGTGGAACTGAGGTAAGACCACCCAATAACCTGAGCACTCAGATGGAGTCTGCTTCTAGCCACGCAGCATAGTATGAGTGATTTCAGGTTGCACTGTAAGGACAGTACAGTAGCAGAGGTCGCATCCATCCAGGCACCCATCTCTGTATGCCTCCCGCTATCGAAAAGCTTACTTCCTGCCTTTCCCTCAGCCATTCTGCAGCCACCTCATCTGTTTACTGAGCAAGCATTTTACTCTTGTAAAAATTTTGCTCATTTTGGTGATCACAAACTGCCATTATTTTCCTTAGCTTCTTAAAGTTGGGGACCTTGATTTTTCCTATAGACTATTTTCTGCTCTTCCATCAGTGTTTGGCACTGATAGTTACTCACTGATTGCAAATATTTGAAGTAGTAAAAGTGCTTTTTCTAAGATATTTCTAATGACATACACTGCCTTGTACAGATGTATTGTAATTTAACTTCTATTTTTTTAGATAAATTATTATTATTTTGCTTATTGTATGTCTGTTCACATGTACATGCCTGGTGCCTTTGGAGGCCAGAAAGAACTGGAGTCAGAAACCGTTGTCAGCTGCCCTGTGGTGCTGGGAACCAAGTCCAGCTTCTCTGCAAGAGCATCCTATGCCCTTGTCCGCGGAGCCATCGCTCTAACCCCTCTTTGTAGCTATTTTAATATTTCAAATTTAAATTTTATTGTGAAAAAGATGACAGTGGCACTCATTTTAAATTATTGTATTTTAATCTTAATTTAACAAAAGTGTAATTATTGAAAAGGCTACATGTTTCTAAGTTCTCAAATGTCACTAAGTTCCCAAGTTTTGTTTTGTTTTGTTTTTGTCATTTTAACCACTATAATCAATAGTTTTTGGCCTCATTTATTTTCTTTTAGTAACACTGAGTATTTAGTATTCTGACAAAAATGTCATTATTTAAGTTTTAGATTACTAATGGGTTAGAAGTTTTTCATGTGTTACTTCTGTTTGTATTAATCTGCTGTCTATTTGCTATTTGTAGTACTGTTTTTTCAATGTTGGGATTTATTAACGATATTTTAAAATAGACTTTAAGCATGAGGAATGCAAAAAACAAAAACCAGGCCCATGGGAAGGAAGGAAGATATACCCTAGAGCATGAGTGTGGGCTCCTCTAAGAGAGGCTTGCTATCAGTGATATTGCCATTAATTTGATGAAGATATATATTTATGGTGTTAGTCCTCTGTGGTCTGTGTCAGATAGTTCCCGCAGCTTTAGCATTTGCCTGTTTATATGCCACAGATTATAGTATGTGCCGATTCATTGTTTATTAGTTTTTCCTTTACTACCAAGTTCTGTAAGAATGTCTCCCCAGTTATATAAATATTTACTCTGATTTCTTTCTTATTTATATTTTTTTGATTTTGCTCTTAAATTGTATTCAGTTAGAAAACATCCTAATGTAGTTTAGATTTGTTTGTCCCATCCATTAAATAATAAATCCATTAAATAAAAATATTTTCTTTCCCAGCAAGTTGAAATGCCTTTTTTCCTTGCTGTTGTTTTCATCTCAAGTAGTGACTCCCCAGCCTGGCTGCCTGGAAGCCCAGAAGCTCACGTCCTCTGTCTCCAGAGTGGTGCAGCATTCGCCCATCTCCACCACTCAGCCTTCTTTGTATAGTGTAGATCCGTAGTGACTTAAAACCTAATACAATGTATGTGAGCTGTGCAGGTAATTGCAGTGTTTAGGACCAATAAGAAGAACATTCATACATGTTTAGTGTAGATGTTAATGTTTTTCTTTTTCTGAATACTTTTGATCCCCACACAGCTATCTAAATCCCTTGGTTCACAGCTTGCAGATGTGGAGGCCAAGTTTATCTCTGCCAGGTTCTGTGCTCTGTTTTCTGCCTCGGTTCTTTTTTCCGTGTCTGTGTGTGTGTCTGTGTATGTATATGTGTACACATATATATGTATGTATATAATTGCAGTCCTAGAACAGGCTCACTGTTTAGTACTATGAGTCCTCCTCAGTGGTTTCCACCCCTCAGTATTACTTGGCCATTCTCATGTGCTTATTTAACTTTTCTGGTTAAATAAGATGTGTACTTGCTTATTCTCCCCAAAATTTTTCATTGGAATTTTGATGATTGTATTAAATTTGAAGAAACTAAATCTTTCAAATAGGTAATTTTCAAGAATGTAGTAGAGATTTTACTTATTTTTATCTATTTATTATATAAAATTTTATAAACTTAAAAAAGAGTTGTGCATATTTCTTTAGCTTATTACTTCCATATAAAAGGAAGATGGGCTTGAGGGCCATTAGCTCAACACATGAAGTGTGTATTCTGGAAACAGAACGTTTGAAACCACACTCCCACAGGTTAGCAGCAGAGCTCAGACTGCGCTAATCTGGGGTTTGCATTATTTCTAATTGTGTGGTCTTGGCAAAGTCACCTGAGCTTGTCAGGTGATGAGGCCAGTGGAAGTCCCATTCCGTAAGCTCATTATAAAGAGTAAGCGAGTTAGTCTGTGTGCAGCACCAGGAATTGCCCTGGCCCAGGGAACTGCTCTGTGATTGCTCTGGTTATGCGTAGTATGTGTTAGTGCTTCTGTTGAGTTTCCTTTTTTCTTTTTCTTTCTTTCTTTTTTTTTTCAAGACAGCTGTAGTTGTCCTGATCTTGTAGACCAGGCTGGCCTCAAACTCACAGAAATCTGTCTGCCTCTGCTTCCCGAGTGCTGGGATTAAAGGCATGTGCCACCACCTCCCAGCTTTATGTTTACATTTTCTTTATTTTAAAGAACTTATTGTGAAAATGTGTATGTCAAACAGTGTACCAAATATAAGGATAATTGAGAGACAGAATTTAATATTCAGGTCAGTATGCAATCCCTCATCACACAGCTTAGGACAGAGCATTGTACAGCTGTGGAGAAGCTCATGCATCATTTCCCATTTCATTCATGTGGTCAGTACTGAACATTTGCTGGACTTTTTGGTTTCGTGCCATGATCCTTACAGATGTCCTAAATGTATTTATTATTTATTTTGTGTACTTTGGGCTCTGCCGTATTTCTCTCTGAGGGGCATTTTTTGCACAGGAAGTTTACTTATGTTAATGTTTGTAACTTTTATTTATTCACGTTCACCAGAAAACAATCTATACTCTAGGGAGAGATTATGGCCTAGTCATTCCACTAGTGGCCATTCAGATTATTTCCAACTTTCTCCTCTGATAATATTATTGAATATCTTCTGGTACACTTATGCAAGCTGGTTCTTAGGGCATCTCTGAGTTCATCTTATTAGGTAATTCCAAGCTGTTTGCCAAAATGATTTCTGTCTATTAGTTTTCAAAGTCCTTATTGTTCCCTATCCACATGAACATTTGGTAATGGTGAAAATTTAACTTTTAGCCAGACACAGTGGCTCACACCTGCAGTCCCAGCACCTGGGAGGTTGGGGCAGGATTACTGTGACTCTGAGATCAACTTGGCTGCAGAGGGAAACCTTATCTCAAAAGACAAGCAGCACTTTGCCATTCAGCAGTCTAACTGTGCTTCACTGTGACTCCAGTTGGGCCCTGATTGCTGCTGAGGTTGAACATGACGTTGGCAGCAGTTAGCTTCCTTTTCTTTCCTTTGCCCATTTGTGACGTGGGAAGCTGTCTTTCATGTTGATTTGTTGTTTGTTTATTTATGCCATTGTTTTATTACTTATGTATGTTAAGCATCTCTGAGTTTGCATTTTTTTTTCCTTAAGTTTTCTTAGGCTTGTTAATACTTTCCTTGTTGGCTTGAGATTGGCTCTCAAGTCATACAGGCCAGCCTTGAACTGAAATAGCTGAAGATGGCCTTCAACTCTTGATTCTTTTGCCTCCAACTCAAGGTGTTGGCTTATAGACTAGTACTATGACACTTGGCTCAGTTACCATGCTTCTTAAAGTTGATGTGTCTTTTGGATATTGTTGGTCTAGGAATTGAATCCAGGACCTGGGGAATGCAGGCAGATTCTCTACCAGCTGAACTGTATCTCTAATCCTTTCTTGGATTTAATAAAACAAAACTTAGCCTTTTTAGTAAGTGACATTTTTCTGTCTTCTAAAAGTATTCCCTGTAGAGTCATCTGATGTTCTTCTGTGTTTTTTAAAACTTTGTTATTTTATTTTTGCATTTGAATTTTATATGAAATTACTTTAGTCAATAGTGTCATGTAAGGGGTGTTGTTTGAGTGACTCTTGGCTGGCAGCCACTGTGTTCTCTCTGTTAGAATGAACTCTGCACACAGTGGTGTGTTCCCGGCTGTCCTTTCTGCTGTGCTGCTCCAGTTGTCTGGGCCTCAGTCTCCTCATTACAGAAACTCTGTGCCCGGCTCTTGGTAGCCTCGTTCCCGCTTAGGAGTACTGTAGTCATCTTGGTTGGGCTTTGATCTTTGATACAGACAAAGATCTTTGGCCTTTTTATTGGAATTGCTTTGAAAATATAGATTCTCTTTTTGAGTGTATTTATCTGAGGTATTAAACTTTTCTCTATTTTATTTTTCAAAATTCCATTTATCATTTCTCCATTAAAAATAATTTATTTTTGTTTTCTACCTGAAAAATTTAAAAATTTTGCTGTCTTTTTCTCTCTCAAATGTAGCCGTTTTTGTTGTATCTAGAAATCTTATTAAACTTGCCTGTCAATGATGCACTTCGTGTAATTTCTTGATTTCCTGTATGATGACATTTTATTTTTACCTTTGTGATTAGAGCAGCAGTGAGCATGGCTGAGCAAGGATCTATGAAGTAGACTGTTGAGTCCT
This sequence comes from Microtus oregoni, assembly GCF_018167655.1. Lineage (NCBI taxonomy): Eukaryota > Metazoa > Chordata > Mammalia > Rodentia > Cricetidae > Microtus > Microtus oregoni. The sequence continues at coordinate 15,536,608 of NW_024543068.1, read as the reverse complement.
TTGGGTGTAGCCAAGGAACTGTGTAGTTGGGCCATAGGGTAGATTTAGGTTTAGTTTTTTGAGGATTCTCTATCTTTTTAAAACTTGCCTGTTGAGATTTCTGCTGTAGGCTTTTGTTTTTACATCTCCTCTTCACTCTCCCACTTGTCTCACATTCTGTTCTGAGGGACAGAACAATCAGGACTCCATAGAGTTCCTATGTAGGCCACCGTGCTTGGTTCCTTAGCGCAGTAGTTTATTGCATGAGTAAGTAACTCTTGGAACCATTTGGATTTTCAGTGCCCTCTCTTATGTGATACAGTAGTTCAAAAACCCTTAAATCTTTACCTTAAAGAGTTAGACTCTTTAATGCCTGTATTGTATATTTAAAGTATGAGTAGAAATTAATCATTGAATTTAAAGATTTGGATGCTAGTATTCTGGAGACTTGCATTTTCTGTTTCTATAAACCAAACCTCCATTTAATCTTTTTGTTTGTTTGTTTGTTTGTTTTGATTTGTTTTGATTTGGTTTTTGTGAGACAGGGTTTCTCTGTAGCTTTGGACCCTGTTCTGGAACTAGCTCTTGTAGACTAGGCTGGCCTCGAACTCATATGGCCTGCCTCTGCCTTCCTAGTGCTGGGATTAAAGGCGTGCAACCACCACCGCCCAGCCATTTAACCTTTATGAAACTGGATTTTAGGCTAAGATCTACTCTGCTTAGAGACTTTTTTTTTAAAAATCTACTTCTATTTTTATAAACATCATTAGAATCTAGATTACAATTGTAAAGTTAGCATTATAAGGGTGTTATAATGTTTCTGACCAAAGCCTGAGCGTCAGCAGTTGATATGATAGTAATGATCCGAAACCTAGTTTGTGATGGCTCCCCTGTAATTCATGGTAGACTTCTGCTTCTTTGCCTTTCCTTGTACCTGGTTTGTGTTTTGTTTTGTTAACAGATGGGGAAATTAAGGCATAAAGGTAGAGGTTCCCTGAATTTGACATTGCTTGCTGCAGTGAACCCCTTTGCCTCTGTAAGAATTATAAACTGCTGAACTCTACAGGTGTGTGTTGAGCACACCTTGCTACACCTGGCCAGTCTCACTCCTAAGGAACACTGTACCTCACCGGTCTGTGTGTCAGACTGTATTCAAGCCACAATTTAGGGTTGTGGAGAAGAGAGAATGATAGTTATTTCATTAGAGGATGTTTAAAATAAAGGAGGCATTCTTTCTTTGCCTTTTAGCTTTGTCCTTTTGTTTCTTGAACGTTTCCTTTCTCATCCTCACATTGACTAGGGACCAGTGTTTGGTCTGGGTCATTGCTTTTCATCTGGGAGTAATGCTGGCCCTGGGTGTCTGGCAATTCTAGGAGACTCTCCAGTTTTCACAACAGGGTATGCTGCTGGCATCAGTTGTGGGAGGGTAAGGACCAGAATGGCTGCCAGCCATTGTGCACAGCCAGTCCCTCACAGCCATGACTTACGGGCCCAGTGTCGACAGGGATGGCGTGAAGAAGCCTGCCCTAAGTATTAGTGAATAGTTGGCAGTTGGGGACAGAAGAACCTCAGTGTCTGTTGTTAAAGGACAGGACAGTTTATTAGAAAGTGTGTGTGGCTTTATATTTTATAGACCTGGTGTTCAAACACACATGCACCAAGTGTATAGCAAATAAAGAGCAGATTTGTCCACATACTGTAACTTCCTACGTCACCAGGTTAGCTTGTTCACTTGGAGATCTTCTGCTAGAGTTTACCTCTGTAATATTTTACTTTTTTATATGTAAAACAAGGATAGAAACATTTACAAATTTTAGGGAGGATTTCATCAGGAACTAAAAAAATAATTATTTCTAAAACTGGGATAGACTCATTTACATTATGACTGCTTGGATTTTTTAAAATCAGAAATGATATATGAAAGTGAGTGAGATAGTTTTGCCTCTGGCTGAAGAAGCAAATATCTGTCCATACAGTGGAGTGTTGTTTGGCCACAAGTATAAATGAAGTGTTGCATGTTACAATGTTACGTCAAGAGGAGGAAGCCATTATGTGCACCATACTTCCTATTTCTGTTGATATGAAATGCCCAGGTGGGCACATCTGCAGATCAAAAAGTAGGTCAGTGTTTGCCTAGTGCAGGAGAATGGAAAAGACAGAGAGAAGCAAATGAGGTGATGAATGATGATGGTTTCATAACTTTATGAATGTCTAGAAATACTGAGTTATAAAGTTTAAGTGGATGGGTTCTGTGGTATGTGATGAAGGTAATATGTGTACACATACATGTATAGACATACAAAACAAGAGGAAAGCTTCCATCCTTCCTCTGGTATTGAGTGTTTATTTTCTTAGTCTTCATTTTGCTCTGCATCTTTTGGTTGCTGTGGGTCTGACTGAGAGGGTGCATTTTAATGACATTACTGGGCGTTTCTGTGATGAGAGTCGCTACATTATATACTCTTAAGTTCTTGGTGTAGACTTTAGAGCTGGTATGAGTTAATACAGAACAGCTAACAACCTGGAACACATATATTCCCTCTCCTCACACAGGAGTTAGTGTACTGAATTAGCTGTGAACTTGGTATCTAGTTTCTAGGATGCTGTATTTATGTAGATGTATAACAGATTAGAAAGTTCTTAGTGGCCTAAACTCCTTAAGCAAACCAGGAACACTGCCTTTAGTAAGAGAAGGAACATAAAGCAGACTGCTGCTCTAGTAATACTTGTAAAGATGTGTTGCCAAGTGAGTTCCCTTCTGATGGCAGAGACGCCATCCAGACACTTAAGGGCTCTTTTGTCTCACAATACTAGAGAATCTGCCTGTGGGGGCGTCTTCAGGTGTCTCACCTCATGACGCTGCTTCCCATTTTGGTATCCAGATTTTGATCTTTCAGTCAGTTAGTTGCTGCTGCTGCTGCTGCTTGTTTTTAACTTGAGAGAGAAGACCTCACCATGGAGCTCTAGCTGGCCTGGAATTTGATATGTGAACCATGTGACTCAGATAGGCCTGCTGCTGCTCCCTGAGTGCTGGGAATAAAAGGTGACCACCTCCATTCTGGCCTCAGTGTCTGCAATAGCTCCAGGTTTTAAAGTCATAGCTTCAAGACTACCAGGTACATGGACCAGAGAGATGGCTCAGCAGCTGAGAACACTCGCTGTTCTTCCAGAAGACCTGAGTCTGGTTCCTAGCACCCAAGTGGCAGCTCACCATCACCTGTAACTCCAGTTCCAGGTGATACAGTGCCCTTCTCCTGTCTCTCCGGACACCAGGTGCACACATGGTGCACAGACATACACACAGGTACATTCACACACATAAAATGAAGACTAAAATAAAAATGGGCAGGCATAGAGAAATATATTTCAACTATGGGACTTTTCTGGCCTGACCCATACTAGTTTGAACTGGACTAATGTGCCTTCTCTAGAACTAGTTCGGTGGCCACAACTGGGCTGTTTGTATCGCCTTTGGTGGGTAGAGCTCATGTGTTGGAGTCAATGTAATCTAAACCTTGTGAGAGTTTGGGGTGAGGAAATTAGAGCGCTAGAAAAACGTTTTGATCACCAAAATTTTTTGGCTACCCAGGGATTAGATACTGGCTGGCAGGGTTTTAAACTTGAACAAGTAAACAGCTTCCAATAAAAACAGGTTGCTTTAAGAGTTGTGTTCTTGAGGAAACATAGACCATGTTAAGATTTTGAAATTTGTTAGTTTTTTCACCTAAGTTTTGCTATTATTTCTAATTAGTATATTGGGTATCATCAGCTCTTTGAGTCTAATACCTTACTCTTTGATTTTCTAAGACCTGCTGTTAACCACTTTTTATCATTGGAATTCTAGCTCAGCAAACAAATCTTTGTTTTTTATTTTGTTTTGGTTTTAGGTTTTTTGTTTGTTTTTGTTTTTTTGCTGTAGAGTCTTTCTGTCCTGAAACTGTTCTCAAACTCACTCTGTAGACCAGGCTGGCCTCTAATTCACAGACATCTGCCTGCCTCTGTCTCCAAAGTGCTGGATCAAAGGTGTGTGCCACCATACAGGCAACAAACATAAATTTAAATGCACAGGCTTCTAGTTCTTTACAGCAACTAGATCCCAGGTACTTTCCCTTTACTTACAAAACACAGCCTTCCCCAGTGTGTCTGTGTTACACAGTCACATGTGTCTATGAGACGTCAGCTCACGTGTTGTCTGACTGTTTTCAGTTGGCCTCTTTGGCTTGCTCTTGGGAAACAAAAGGCAGTAACTTCTTTGCAAGAGTGGTTTTATGGCATGTGTCATCAATTATTTACTTTCTATAATTAAGGCCAGTTTCTTCTCACTGAGCCTTATGTGGACAGCTTGAGATAGGAATTGTGAGTTCCTCCAAACAGTTCTGTGGTTCTTAGATAGTTCCAACTTTCAGATTTGCAAACTAGTCCTCATTCTTTGTTTTACTCTTTGAGGAAAAAAAAAAAAACAAAACAAAGAAAAAAACAGGACCCCTGTCAGGCCCAGTGGAGCATGCCTTAATAGCACTTGGGAGGCAGGAGAAGGTAGATCTCTGTGAGTTTGAGGTTAGCCTGGTTTACAGAATAGGTTTTAGGACAGATAGAATTAGTAGAGACCCTGCTGCAAAAACCAACAAGAGAATAAGAAACAGAACCTCTTGGTTTTACAGAGAACAAGATGGAACCCCAAACAAAGGAGGTTCATAGTTAATGACAGTTCTCTTTCTCTTGCAGTGATCCTGGTGGAGGGATTGAGATGTCAGAATTCATTCGAGAGGCCACACCTCCGGTTGGTTGCAGTTCAAGAAATTCTTATGCTGGTCTGGACCCAAGCAATCAGGTAGGAATGTGTTGCTGTGTTGTGCCCGGTTCCCTTCTCCTGGCGGTGGGGCTGCTGGTTGTTATCCTACTTGGAGCCATCAATTCATGGCTCGCTCTCTGAGGATCATTTTTGATTGATGTTTACTATTTGTTTTTACCATCTTTATTTGTTTTTATTTTTTAATTTGATTTGTATGGTGTTTTGCACCATGAATGTACCTGTCGAGACATGAGGAGCACATCAGATCCCTTGATGGTTGTGTGCCACAGTGTGGTGCTGGGTACCAAACTCAGGTCTCATGGAAGAGCAAAGGACCTTCCTGAGCCATCCCTCTGCTCCCCAATTGGAATTTCTTCGTCGTTGTGGTTTTGTTTGTTTTCGAGACAGGATTTCTCCATAGCTTTGGAGTCTGTCCTGGAACTCCCTCTGTAGACCAGACTGGCCTTGAACTCAGAGACCGCCTGTCTCTGCCTCCCAAGTGCTGGGATTAAAGGCTTGCACCAACACCACCAGGCAACTAATTGTTCTTCCTTACTAGCTTTTTCACAGCACTAATACGTGTTTGCTGAATGTGTACCACATGCTCTGTTGTATTTACTTTTGATGAAGCAGCTGTAAATGCCGTAGGACTCTAGCTCACCTGCTCCATCTTCCCTACCTTTCCTTGTCCATATTGGAAACAGAGAAGTCTGCGTGGCTAAAAAATAAAAATGACATACCCCAAATCTCAGTCTTGTAAATGCTAATGGTAAAGTGAGAAGTAGAATGTAAGTCTGCTTCTGACAGTTGTAATGTATTTCTGTTGGGTAACTTTTATTCTTGGAATGTAACTCTGAAAGTGTTTCCGTAGACAGGGGGGTAGCCTGTTGCATGTCTGACCTCAGCTCAGCTCTGCTCGTCTGCTCTCACTTGTTCTGAGCGGGTGCTGCTCCAGGCCAGGCCTTTCCCGCCTGCTTTCTCAGCAGATCACTGGAGTGAAGGGGGAACTTTTCACAGAAGAACTTTACCCCATTGTGGGGTTTCGGGGTCACTGTGTCAGTCCTTCTATCATGAAAGGGAGGCAGCCGATTTCCATCGGGCTAGCAGAGTACTCACTTCCTAATCTCACTCCAGGGCCCTTCTTGTCACCTTCATAGCTCGTGGTTGAAATGCTCTTTCCCCTCATGTCCCAGAGAGACACTCGGTCTCCTGTCCTACTTAACTCTCTGGAAACCGCCCCCAGATCCTCAGTGTTTTCAGACTGTGGTGTTGGCTCTTTTTGCACAGACACTTAATATTTATTACACTTAGTTCTCCGTGTGTGACGTGTGGCGAGTTGGAAGCCCGCAGAGTAGACTTCTCACTGCTCTGTAGTGTGCTGCCCCGTGCTCAGCCCACTCTCAGTTCGTGGTTGCTAATTACCTTCCTGTGTAGATAATCAAGTTGTACAGATGGAATTGAGCTCAGCCTCTCTCTTAGCGGTAGCCAGCCTGGTTCTCTGGATGCTCGCTCACAGTCTTCACCTATGATGCCGAACATTAAGTAGCATGGTGAGATTACCACAAACTGAACCAGAATCTTGAATACATGTGCGCAGTTGTGCTCCAAGTTTAAGTGAGTTCTTAGTAATGGTTTTTATTGTGAAACCGTTGCTCATGATAGAACAAAGAGAGTGTTAAGTTCTTTTCGTCATCTATGGAATGGGGAAATTTGGTATTTTTTAAAAAATGCGGAAAACGACTATTGAGACAAAAAGGCCGATTTCCATGAGAACGATTGGTACTTTGAAGTTACAGGTTGTACAACATTTGGAGTAAAGCCCTGCTACCTAGCTTCTTATTCTTTTGGTTGTCTTATGCTTTCCTCAGCTTTTGTGTATAGAGTAAATAACTGAATCCTTAATCACTATGACTGTGTATTCTGTGTTAGCCCTGGCCCTCCTACAAGTGCAGGTACCGGCAGGTTAGCCCTGGGAGTTAGCCTATGTTCCCACTAGTGTTTGGAGAACCAGTCTTAATCTTTTTTTTTTTTTTTGCCAGTCTTAATCTTTATTTATTTATTTAAAAAAATTTTTAGGACAGGACTGGACATAGCAGGGGCCAGTCAGTCACCTTTGGATACCTGCCCTTGGTGTCCTTTCTGTTGCTCTGTCTCTAACTGTCTTCTGGAGTATAATTGAAGCATTTGTACATCTAAACACATACTGCAGACAATTATGTTTTTCTTAAATTGTAATTCTTACATTACAATGAGAAAATATTTTAAGCAATTTTTTTTACTTGGTGTTTTAGACTTTATAATGTGTAATGTTTTCGACATAATTATTTTTACCTTTTAGATTAGTTAAAGTGAAGAAGTTAATTTAGGGTATTAGTCGATCCATGGTTGCTACCAATATATACAAACGCACTTTTTCTTGTTTGTTGTGTAACTTTCCTACACGCCATCATGGTTGTTTATGTGACTGTATTCTGTACCCAGTGGGACCATGTCCGTGTGGAGTTAGCACATCTTCTTCCCTTTGGCTCCTTCTAACTGCTTCTTCCCATCTTTGCTGTTCTCTGTCTTAGTCATTTCCCTCACTCCCCCTGGCCTGGGTATGAGACTGGAGGCTGCTGGATGCTGACTGGCACTGTCTCAGTTCTGTAGGTTGTCCTGGGCTCTGGGGAGAGTACAGCAGCTCCTCTCTGCTGTTGGAGACGGAGGGAGTAGTGGGGCAGGGGCAGAGGCCTCTCTGAGCACAAGGCATCTCTGTTTGGACCCCTCAGAGACTTTCCCCTTATATTCAGTCATCAGACCTAGGGCCTGTAGCCCTCTCTTGGTGAGTCTGGGATTCACTTCTCCTAGACAAAAGACATGGAGCAACATCTGGACAAAGTGGGGAGCTTAGCCAAGAAGGAGAACGGGCGCATTTGAGGATTGTGAGCAAATAGCTAAAACTCGATTTAAAAAGTTTATTTTCTAAGTTTAAATTTTCAGAAGGATATACATTAAATGATGTTTGTATATACTTTTTTAAAAATTCGATCTGGGAAGTGACTATGTGTTCATATTTCTGGTAGACAAAAATAATATTTTTATATAAATTGCCTAAACTGAACTGTTAAACATTTAAGAATGGAACTTTGTTTTGCAGTAAAAAAAAATTAGGGGCTTATTTATGAATATTATTTGTTTTTAATTTTGGAAATAGGTTCTCACTATAAAGCCAGGCTGACCTCAAACTTGAAATCTTCCCCTTTCAGCCTCCCTTGTGCTAGAATTATGGGCTGGTGACATCATGCCTTGTGACGGTTTCCCTTCAGGGCAGTACAGTGCCTTATCATGTATTTAAAGCAGGTGTTGAGAAAGCCTGAGAGGATCAGGTTTAACAAACAGCCCCAAAATATTACAAAACTTAATGTGTGTGGTGTGTGTGTGCATTTGGGGTATGTGTGTGCCCACGCACCTGTGTGTGTCCATGCAAGGGCTGGCCAATGAATCCTAGAGATGTACTTTCTGCACCCATCTGGTGACGGGCTTGCAGAGCTCCCACTGTTGACACGGGTGCTGGGGATCCAGAGTCTGATCCTCCTGCTTGCACGGCACTTTGCCAGCAGTGTTCTCTCCAGCCCTGCAGAGCTTGCTTTTTATTGGTAGCATTGATTTTTACTAGTTTTGCCTGTGTGTGTGTGTGTGTGTGTTTTAGTTGCCTTTTCACTGACCAGTTACTTACACATCGTAGCACACATCTCCAGTGTCTAGCTCACCAAGTCTCTACTGTTGACAGCAATCAGTGGCCTTTCAGGTTAGCTCAGCCCCTCCTGCTCTCCCAGAAGTCTGTGTATCACCTCTGCTCCAACTTTATTTCTTGTATTCTGCTGTTACAGTGACTTCATGAAAGGAACAGGGTGTGGGCAAAGTAAGGAAGGCATTGTATGAGTTAAATTGTATTTACAGTGCTGAATGTGCAAAACTGCTCAGAATCCATTGAAAACAGATTTACTGGGAGAGTTCTAATGCTTGTTGATTCAGTTGACAAAATCATGCTGTATTTTGTTCTCTTACTGTGTGTGTGGAATTGATGATATTTGTTTATATGGTTTTTATGGTTGTGTAAATAATGTGTATAGCATTTAGGGAAATGTCAGGCCATCTTGAATATAAACATTAAAGACACATCAGTTACATTTTAGTTTTCTAATTACAGTTTGTGCTTAGAATTCATTTTTTGTATGATGGTTAGATTTTTATTATTTTTAAATGTTCTAACTGGCTATAAAAAGTATTTTATGTCTAGGAACCAAGAATAGTAAAATTTTCTGTTGCTCTCTGTGTATGTTAGTATATTTTGCCCCTCAAACTTTGTGGTTATGTTCTCTAAGAAGTCTTAAGTTTATTTCCCACAGACTCAGTGTGTGGCTTTGCTTTGGTTTATAGTACAAGCATGCCTGATATAATGTCAAAAATGGTCATAACTGTGTGGTGCAGTTTGCCTGAGTGGCAGATGTTTGGCTGCAGAGACTCCATCAGTCCTGAGTCCACAGGAGGCTCATCCACGTGTACCGCAACAAGCAGCTGTGCGCCTCTGCTAGTGCGTGTACAGCAGTGTCTCTAAGTATTGGTAAAGCAACTGACAGATGCCAGAGAAGATAGCTTTAACAGTCTTGATGCTTTGCACTGGTGGTGTGTTAATTGGTCTTACTTCCTTTTTGTCTTGCTTTTAGATTGGATCCGGATCCTCTCGCCTTGGAACAGCAGCAACTATTAAAGGTAGACACAGTCTAACTGAGCATTGACTGACTATTCATCTTCTCTCATCATGTAATAAAGACAATATTCTCGAAATAACGTAACATTACACTGCCTGATTTAAATTATATTATTCTTTCACCATCTAAATATCACAGAAATATTTGAACATTTGTATTGTTTATAAGTTTTGATCTATAAGAAACCTTTTTGGTATAACCGGACATGCTTTCCTAAGTATGTGTGCAACTTGTGAAAAATTAATTTGCTATGAAATTTTTAAATGTGAGCATAATTGAAACATTAAAGGAGAAAACACTCTCTTTCTGTACATCTCTCTAAACTAAATTCACAATTTTGCTCCACAGCGCTGTAGCTGCTAACCTCCCTTGGGGAGGGATTTCCTTTATTTCAGGATTCTCACAAGATATTTGGCATTTCTATTTAGAATCTGTTTTATTTTGTTTTTCAAGACAAGGTTTCTCTGTGTAGCCTTTGCTGTGCTGGAACTCACTTTGTACACCAGGCTGGCCTCGAACTCACAGAGGTCTGCGTGCTTTGCCTCCCAGGTGCTGGGATTAAAGGTGTGCGCCACCCCTCTCCCCAATCTGTTTTTAAAGAAGCTAACACAGTCTGCCATCTTGCTTGCATTCTGTGGTATTAGTTACGTGGCACGTGGCACTCGGCGTGCAGTGCTTTCGCCACATAGTGTCTCCTGTTGTGCCGGAGCTGCTGTGGCTGGTAGGTCTCCCTCTCTGTGGCTGTTCTCTGCCGTCCTTTTCTTTAGTGTCATGTCCTCTTGTGTTTCTCTTATCTTTGTAGGAGACACAGACACTGCTAAGACTTCTGATGACATAAGCTTAAGTCTGGGCCAGAGCTCCAGTCTCTGTAAAGAAGGAAGTGAAGAACAAGGTAAGAGTGTCCTTCATGGTGACATCAGACCATGTAATGTGTGGCGAATTTAAGAAATACCTTACTTTTTTTTTTTTTTTTAAATGGATGACGACTGCTCTGTCTGCACGTGTGCCTGACTGCCAGAAGAAGACACCAGATCTCATTACAGATGGCTGTGAGCCACCATGTGGGTGCTGGGAATTGAATTCAACCTCTGGAAGAGCCGCTAATGCCCTTAATGGCTGAGCTGTCTCTCCAGATGCCCCTTCCTCACATTTAACAGAAGCGTTTGTTTATTCATTTTCTACACAGTCTGTTGCTCTACAGCCCTGGCTGACCTGTAACTCATCTTATAGCTAAGATTGGCCTCAATCTTAGGTGATCCTCCTGCCTCTGCCTCCTGGGTGCTGAAATTACAGGCAGCAGCCATCATATCTGTCTCTAATATGGTTATTTTTAGGAAACAATAAAATAAAATAATTTACTAGAATAGTAGTCATGCAGCATTTTAAGTGTTTTTACCATACAGAGTTAAGTTAGACTACGCAGAGAAAGAAATTTATGAACATGTGCCCCCGTGTATGAGATGATGGGTGAGAATCTGCTGTTCTTTAGGTGCCCATTAACTTGATGCCTTACTCAATTCCATTTCTTTTTTTCTCTTCTTTTGGAGACAGGCTCTCAATGTGTAGCATTGACTGGCCTGGAACTCTCTGTGTAGACAAGGGTGACCTCACGGAGATCCGCCTGCCTCTCCCTCCTGTGTGCTGGATTATAGGTGTGCCTTTCTCCTACCCCACCTTCACTAAACTTCAGCTCTTGCAGGTGTAGTCTGTTGCTGGTGCTTGGAAGTTTATCACCTTTCTTTCTCCTCTCTGGAATTGTAATATCTTGTCATTGTTAATTTGCCCCCCACCCCAAGGCCTCTGAACATACTGCATGGTATGAATTTCTTTTTCTTTTAAGTTAAAGGTGAATCAGTTACTTTGCATAGTGCTATATCCATTTCTATAATCCATACCATGATAATGTCCTGGCAACAAGGTCATATAATCTTAAGAGGACTGAGCCTGTCTGCATTTCGGAGTCATGTGCCTCATTATCCTTCCATATATCTGAAAAACACTAAGCAAGGGTTTTGTTTTGTTTAATGATAATCTGGCAGGTTGAGATTTATACACATACAATCTATCATTGTAGCCAGGTACAGAGTAACATAGATAAAATGTCTGGCATTCACTTGGCACAGACTGTTGTCTAGGTTGGAGGTTCACATGCTTGTTTTGCAAAGGCCTAGGTAGCTTTGCAGGTCATTTGCAGGTCAGTTGGTACCCAGCTCTGCGATTGTACAGGGAAGGATGCCTAAACCATTTGTAAGTGATTGGGCATGGCTGTGCCACACGGACACTTCCTTTACAAACATGGCCAGGCTTTGTTCCATGGTCCTGTTGATGTCAGCCTTGGGGTTAGTTCTCTGTGTATGCATTTACTCATTTGTCCCTTTAGATATCTGAATTCAACACTGTTGGCATTTTTACTTTACAGAGTGTCATATTATGACTTGAGGAGTTACAGGAAACTTACCCACCATCACAGCTAAATTCTAATTACTATATTACTTTAAAGTAGTTCTTTAAAAATATTTGTGTGCGTGCATGTCTGTGTGCATGCACCCATGGAGGCCAGAAGAAGGCCTTGTATTCCCCAGAACTGGCGTTAAAAGTTGTTTGTGAGTCCCCTGACGTAGGGGGAACTGAACTCAGGTCCTTTGCAAGACTAGCCAGCACTGTTAATGGAGCAGCCCTCTCTCTAGTCCCTTAAGTAGTTTTATAACTTGCTTTGTTCATGCAACATACCAGTTTCGATGTACGTTTAGCAGATATTTTCATGTTGTTATTATGTGCACAGCACTGTTTTAAATATTGGAAATAGTCAGTGAACAGAGAGCAGTTTGTGCCCTCTTATGGCTCCCATGTTCCCAGTATGGAGTTGTATTCCTGTGAGTCCATTATAAGAGCACATGGATGGAGAATGGAAGTGATGGGGTTGGGGGAAAGGTTTTTTTAAGATACCTACAGCAGAGACCTAATGAAAGGGAAACCGAGGTAACAAGCCCCTTCTATACAAGGGGAAGATTAAGTGCAGGAGATGTAAAATAGGAACATGCCTGTTGGCTTTGAAAAGCAATGTGGCTGGCATAGGATGTGTGTGGGGCTAGGACTTTGTAAAGTCTGAGAGGCCAATTGTTTTTTTTTTTTTGGTATTTTATTTTTTTGTTCTTTTTAATTGTTTTTATTGAGCTATATATTTTCTCTGCTCCCTCCTTCCGCCTGCATCCCCTTCTACCGTCTCCTATGGTCTCATGCTCCAATTTACTCAGGAGATCTTGTCTTTTTCTATTTCCCATGTAGATAAGGCCATGTCTGTCTGTCTTAGGGTCCTCATTGTTGTCTAGATCTCTGGGATTGTGATTTGTAGGATAATTTTCTTTGCTTTATGTTTAAAAACCACTTATGAATGAGTATATGTGATAGTTGTCTTTCTGTGTCTGGGTTACTCACTCAAAATAATGTTTTCTAGCTCCATCCATTTGCCTGCAGATTTCCAGCTGTCGTTATTTTTTTCTGCTGTGTAGTACTCCATTGTGTAAATGCACCACATTTTCCTTATTCATTCTTTGGTCGAGGAACATTTAGGTTGTTTCCAGGTTCTGGCTATGACAAACAAAGCTGCTATGAACATAGTTGAGCACATGTCCTTGTGGCACGATTGAGCATCCTTTGGATATATACCCAAAAGTGGTATTCCTGGGTCTTGAGGAAGGTTGTTTCCTAATTTTCTGAGAAATCGCCACACTGACATCCAAAGGGGCTGTCCCAGCTTGCATTCCCACCAGCAATGCAGAAGTGTTCCCTTTACCCCACAACCTCTCCAGCATAAGTTGTCATCAGTGTTTTTAATCTTGGCCATTCTTACAGGTGTAAGATGGAATCTCAGAGTTGTTTTGATTTGCATTTCTCTAATGGCTAAGGATGTTGAATATTTCCTTAATTGTCTTTCAGCCATTTTAGATTCCTCTGTTTTGAGTTCTCTGTTTAGATCTGTACTCTATTTTTTTTTATTGCATTATTTGTTCTTTTGATGACCAATTTCTTGAGTCCTTTGTGTATTTTGGAGATCAGATCTCTGTCTGATGTAGGGTTAGTGAAGCTCTTTTCCCATTCTGTAGGCTGTTGTTTTGTCTTGTTAACCATAACCTTTGCTTTACAGAAGCTTTTCAGTTTCAGGAGGTCCCATTGATTAATTGTTTCTCTCAGTGTCTGTGCTACTGGGGTTATATTTAGGAAGTGGCCAATGCGTTCAAGTATACTTCCCACTTTCTCTTCTATGAGCTTCAGTGTGACTGTCTTTATGTTGAGGTGTTTGATTCATTTGGACTTAACTTTTGTGCATGGTGATAGATATGGATCTATTTTCATTCTTCTACATTTTGATATCCAGTTATGCCAGCATCACCTGTTAAATAAAATATGCTTTCTCTTTTCCATTTGGTATTTTTTTGCTTCTTTGTCAAAAATCAGGTGAACGAAGATGTGTGGATTGATATCCGAGTCTTTGATTTGGTTCCATTGGTCCTCCTGTCTGTTTTTATGTCAATACCAGGCTGTTTTCAGTACTGTAGCTCTGTAGTAGAGTTTGAAGTCAGGGATTGTGATGCCTCCAGAAGTTCTTTTATTGTACAGGATTGTTTTGGCTATCCCATGTTTTTTTGCTTTTTCATATGAAGTTGAGTATTGTTCTTTCGAGGTCTGTGAAGAATTTTGCTGGGATTTTGATGGGCATTGCTTTATCTATAGATTGCTTTTGGTAAGATTGCCATTTTTACTATGTTAATTCTTCCTACCCAAGAGCATGGGAGATCTTTTCATTTTCTGGTGTCCTATTCAATTTCTTTCTTCAAAGATTTAAAGTTATTTTCATACAAGTCTTCCATTTGTTTGGTTAGAGTTACTCCAAGATATTTTATGCTATTTGTGGCTATTATGAAGGGTGATGTTTCTCTGATTTCTTCCCCAGGCCTTTTATCATCTGTGTACAGGAGGGATACTGATTTTTTTTTAAGTTAATCTTGCGTCCTGCTACATTACTGAAAGTGTTTATGAGTTGTAGAAGTTTCTTGGTAGAATTTTTGGGGTTGCTTATGTAAGCTATCATCTCATCAGCAAATAGTGAGAGTTGGACTTCTTCTTTTTCAATCCCCTTGATCTTCTTTTGTTGCCTTATTGCTCTAGCTAGGACCTCAAGAACTATATTGAATAGATATGGAGAGAGTGGACAGCCTTGTCTTGTTCCTGATTTCAGTGGAATTGCTGGGAGTTTCTCTCCATCTAGTTTGATGTTGGCTGTTGGATTGTTGTATATTTCTGTTATTATGTTTAGGTATGTTCCTTTGTATCCCTGCTCTCTCCAAGACCTTTATCATGAAGGGATGTTGTGTTTTGTTGAAAGCTTTTTCAGCATCTAATGAGATGATCATATGGTTTTTATTTTTCAGTTTGTTTATATGGTGGATTACGTTGACAGATTTTCGTATGTTGAACCATCCCTGCATCTGTGGGATGAAGCCAACGTGGTCATGGTGGATGATGGTTCTGATGTGTTCTTGGATTTGATTTGCCAGTATTTTATGTAGTATTTTTACATCAATGTTCATGAGTGAAATTGGTCTGTAATTTTCATTCTTAGTAATGTCTTTCTGTGGTTTGGGTATCAGGGTAATTGTAGTCTCATAAAGAGTTTGGCAATGTTCCTTCTGTTTCTATGGTGTGGAACAATTAGAGGAGTATTGGTATTCGTTCTTCTTTGAAAATCTTGTAGAATTCTGAGCTGAAACCATCTGGTCCTGGGCTTTTTTTTGGTTGGGAGACTTTTGATGACTGTTTCTGTTTCTTTAGCAGTTATAGGTGATGACCAATTTCTTGAGTTCTTTATGTATTTTGGAGATCAGCCCTGGGAGGTCGTTTTTACAGATACCTGTTTTAAGTTTTAGAAAGATGGACTGCTACAGTGACTCTGATCAAAGGGATAAATGCTGAAATTGAGAGGTCATTGTAAGGGTTAAGGCAGTAAGAAGTTGCCTGGCCCCATATTCCCCCCACCCCCTTGTGTGTGTATGTGTACTAATAAGATGTTGTGTTGGTGGATTTTAGTGTTCTTCAATAAGATTTTATAATACTCATGAGTGATTTATTTCAGACAGTTTTGCGTTGAACAGCAGGAAGATGGGGTGTTCCTTAATTGAAAGGGGTGTTTAGTTTCAAAGACAGGATAGCATGGAGGGTAGGGTGTGAGTTCAGTTTGTGATTCTTTGGGACCTCAAAATAGCCATGAGGAGGAAGAAGTCAGATTAGATGTTTGGATTGGACATCTGGAAGTTGTCATTGTATAAATACAACTAACCAATCAGCACATCAAATATGGAGTTAGAGCTGGGCATGGTGGGTCTCACCTGTAACTTTGGAGGGTGAAACACAAGGTTTGCCTTAATTCAGAGCCAATCTGGGGCAGTAGAGTGAGTTTCAAGCCAGCCTCCACTATAGAATGAGGCTCTTTCTAAAAACAAAATCAACAACAATAAAAGGAAAAGAAAGGTGCAAAGCAAAACCAGTACAAAAGCACACAGTGAGCTGGATTCTTCTGAAGAACCCTACAGGGATTTTATGGTCCTGGCTGTGGTTTGTCACCACCTAGTGGCAATTGCTTAACCAGCTGTAATACTATTTAGGACTGGCTTGGCTTTAGGTATTTAATTGGTTAGCATTTGGTCGACAAGTTGACACCCATTTTGTCCTAAGGTTTCAGATTATTACTAGAAACAAGAATGTGGAGTGCACCTGATTCTTCCCTTCCAAGGAGGAGTTCCTGACAATTTCCCTTCTCCTCTCTCTCATGTCTTCCTTGTCCAAGATCAGAATTATAGCTCACCCCCATCCCATTCAGGCCAGACAGAATATGGAGAAAATAGTCCTAGATGTTTCTGAACGTTTATCCTGATTCTGGGAAATTGAAAGAGATCTACAAGGAGGAAGTATAGGTCGGAAGCTGAAAAATCTCGGGGCTGTGACCGGAGCCAATAGACTTGCAGCCATTTAGACTAAATAGAAACAGCTTGTGGTCCAAAGAACTCTGAGCCTGCTAGATGCCAGCATGATAGAGAAAGTTTGATCTCTTTGCCAGTTCTGCTTCTGAATGAAGAGATTTGAGGATGGGGCCATTGAAAGCATTGAAGATACTGCTTACCCTATAAGGAAGTTTCATGCCTTAGTATTAGAACCTGTTGAAACTGGGCTGTCACTGGTGGTGGAATACTCGCCTAGTCTGTGTGTGTTAAGGTCATTGGCTCAGTCTCCAGCCTACAAAACAGAAAACAACCTGAGAATTAAAGAAAAATAAACCACCATGACTATTAATTACTCTTCCAATAAATTCTTGCAAAGGAGAAGAGAACCAAGCCAGTAGCTAGCATAAGAAGTGAAAGATAAGGGTTGGAGTATAGATTTTAAGAGAAATAATAGCATGTTTGTGTCATTGGTAGAGATGGCCCAAGAGAGAAGCCTATAGCATGCTTTTTATTTATAAATAAGTGTGGTAGGTGTTAGCGTCAGAAACAGTCAGGTGTGAGGTGTGACGTAGTCATGCTTCTGCCATTGAGAACATTCGGGTCACCCTTTTTCTGTGTGTAACTTTGTGTCCTGTTTTCCTTTTTGATACAACTTTCATGCCATAAAACCGTCCCTTCTGGTTTACATACTTTTTAGTGTAGCACAAGTTTATATTCCTGTTATCACCGCAGAAGAAACTTGCAGCTGCCGCCCTCTTTGCTGCCTGCCCGAGAGCACAGGGTGTTTGTCTGCTGTTTGTCACCTGTTCTGAGTACTTCATAGACATGAATCTCTATGATGTGCGGCTTTTATGCCGCCTTCGTTCATTTACCATGTTAGAGCATGACTTGATTTCACTTGTGGCTAAACACAGTAGATCTCTTCAAACACATGCCGTGCAGCCCAGCACTGTGTGTGGACTGCAGAACAGAAATTATAGTTTTCATGCGGTACTGCCGCTTTCTTCGTAAGTGCTGTCTCATGGTTTTACAGAATGTTCAAAATGTGTCTAGTGCCTCTATAACACTGTCAGTAGACTGTATAATTTACACAACCATTTTATTGGTCATTGTTAAAATTTTTATGTTTTAAGAATTTTTATAAAAAAAAAGGAGCCTTCTGTAATGTAACTTTCATCCACTTTCTCCTAAGAATTTTCATATCAAATGAATAAATTGGGAGAACCATGAAAAAAAAATCCAAAATGAAACCTTTGGGAGTAAGATCTAATGCTTTATTCTTTAGCCATCATTTCTAAAAGTAAACCAATAACCCGAGGGTAAGATCTTTCTTCTGAGAGTTTAGGGGCTAGGGAGATGGATCAGCCAGCAAAGTGCTTGCTGTGAAATAAAGGACCTGAGTTCCGTCCCCAGCACCATGTAAGAATGCCAGGTGTGCAGAACACATCTGTGTTCCTTCCTAGGCATGACGAAACAGGAAGAGCAGACTGCCGGAGCTTGCTGTCCAGGCAGGCTAACCAAGTCAGTGACAGACCCTGCCTCAAAAAGTAAGTTGAGAGCAGTTGACATCAACCTCTATCTCCACGTGTACACGTGCACACGGCCCACCTCAGCCCACAGTTCTTAGAGGAAAGTTGATTTTGATCATTAATGTTAAAAAATTTCAGTATTTAGCAAATTATTTTTATGTGTATGGCTGTTTTTCCTGCATGTGTGTCTTTTCATTACTTGCATGCCTGGTTAGAAGAAGGCATCAGATTCCTGCAACTGGAGTTAACAGATGTTGTGAGCTGCTCTGTGGATGCTGGGAGTTGACTCCATATCTTCTGGTAGAGCAGTCAGTGCTCTAACTGCTGAGCCACCTCTCCAGCTCTGATCATTAGCATGTTAAAGTCCCACTTCATTTAATAGTTGTGGTGGTGGTGGTGGTGGTGGTGGTGGGTGCCATAGAGCACACATGGAGGTCAGAGGACAACTTGGTAGAGTCACTTCTCTCTTTCCACCTTTACGTAGATTCTGGGGATCCAGTTAGGCAAGCCTTTTCTCAATAAACTACATTGCTGGCCCCAGATTTATGTTCTTTTAAAGTATATAAATATGTATAGTAGCTTCATTTTTATTTTAATCTTAAGCGAGAGTGTTTGCTTTTATCATTGATATTCAGGTGAATAGAATCTGACAGTTTGCTCACATGGTTACAATAATTTTTCTGGCCAGGTGATGGTGTCACACACCTTTAATCCCAGCACTCGGAAGGCAGAGGCAGGCGGATCTCAGAATTTGAGGCCAGCCTGTCTATAAGAGCTAGTTTCAGGATAGGTTCCAAAGCTACAGAGAAAAAACAACAAAACAAAAACCAGAATAATTTTTCCTTTTTGTTGTTTTTTTATTTCTAACCCAGGCTGGCAGATCCTGATGCCCATGTCTCCTGGGTGCTTAGGTTAAAGGCCTGTGTCACTACATACAAATTAATAGTTTTCTTTTGTGTGAAGCTAACATTGGGTTTAGGCATCCTTTTCTGCCAAACACATAATTTAAAAATCAGCTTTTGTGTAGGCAGATGGAATTTTGTATATCCATAATTCTATTTATGATGCATATGATAATTTCAGTCCGTAACTCCTACCTTAAATGGAAACTAAGGAATGTTCTATACAGGAATGTAATACAGAGCAAGATGTATTTTTTTTGGGGGGGGGGGAATCTTATAATTGTTTCATCAGTGATGAGAGAAAATGCAGGATTTTAGCCTATAATTATTATTTGTTGTTGTTGATGCTTAATATATTCTCATTGAGGGCATAGAACATACGTCATGTAATTTTTATTATACTTGTATCCCCGGAGAGTTTTACATCCATACAGTGTATTTTGATCACATTCATCCCCACTCTTCCCCCAACTCCTTCCAGACCTATCCCCTGCCCCCCTCATCCCAACTTGAAGTCTTCATTGAAGAAGAAATACACACACACACACACACACACACACATATATACATATAAACACACAAATATACATCACTCTCTATATATACAAAATTATATACATTTGTATATATTTTTTCCCTTCTAATTTGTGCTGTTGCTGCAGTCACGGGTGTGGGTCCATTCAATACAGTACCCTCCAAGGGCCTTCCCTAAACTGATTCTTCCTCCCTGAGAGAACACCAGATGTCACATCTTCAAAGTGAGGCCTGTGAGTTTCTGTCATTTTGTGAGTGTGACAAATCGTGAGATACCTTGCATCACTGTGGTCTCTTGTTTGAGCATTGATCAGCACTTTAATTTTGTTGTTGTTTATTTCTTCTTACTCTAGGTTTTAATAACTTTTTTAATCTTCTTAATATTTGTGTGTGTTTGGATAGTGTAGACTTGAGTTGCTGTGGTTTGCGTGCGGAGGTCGGGGATAGTTGTATGGTGATAGCCTTGTTTGCTCTCTTTACATGTGCTCCTGGAATCTCTTTGCCCACCGAGTGATTTTGGAGACCCCCAATCTAAGTTTTTAGTTGTAAAATAATTCTGTTTTTTCAAAGAATTAAAGTATTTCCTAAGGTATAATAATGATAGTTATTATTAATTTTAATTTTATATGTGTAACTATATATGTATATATTCAGTGTCTACTGCCTACTGCTTATGAAGTTGTTAATACATTTTTTTTTTAGATGAAGAGCCAGTCTCAGAATGGTAACTCAAGGCTACCTATTTGTAAGTTAGAAATAGAACTTGGAGCAGATTGTGGTGACGCACACCTGAAGTTGCAGACTCAGGATGCTGAGACAGGAGGATCTTAAGTTCAAGCCTAGCCTGGGTTAAATAGTGAGACCCTTTTCAAAAAGGGAGGGAGGGGAGGAATGAACACACACACACAGAGTGAGAGAGACAGACAGACAGACAGGATGGAACTTTATCTGAATTCTTTTGAAGACCTCAAAAAATTGAAAAGGTTAGTTCATTCCATCAGTTAGAATGGTTTCTTTGTGCAGTTTTAAACAAACCAGCTCTTTGGGATGACTGGCCAACTTGTTCAGTGAATTGAGAATTGCTTAACTTGATTTCCTGTGTGCTGTGAATTCTTTCCTTTGTTAGACAGTGAGGAGCTGATCACGCGTCTGTGTTAACATTTTCAAATGTGTTTGGAACAGATTTGGCGACTGATCGCAAGCTCTTCCGCCTGGTCTCCAATGACTCCTTCATCTCTATCCAGCCTTCCTTGTCCTCTTGTGGACAGGACTTACCAAGGGACTTCAGTGACAAAGTGAGCCTGCCAAGTCATAGCCAGCACCACCATGTCGATCAGTCCCTGTCCAGTGCCTGTGACACAGAAGTGGCTTCTCTCGTACCTTTACATTCACACTCTTACAGGAAAGAGCACCGGCCACGAGGAGTACCACGGACTTCCAGTTCTGCTGTGGCTTTTCCTGATGCCTCTCTGAATGACTTTCCTCTCTACCAGCAGAGACGGGGATTAGACCCAGTCAGTGAGTTAGACTCTTCTAAGCCTCACTCTGGGTCTAGAGAGTCTTTAGTAGAGAAGTCCTGCCCACCTGCAGAATTTCAGCCTGCTGGTGACCTGAGGAAAAGTAATTCTCAGCCACCCACAAAGTGTGGGAAGAGCAGAGCACTGAACGCTGACAAAAGTGTGGACAGCCTGAGGAGCCTGAGCACACGGAGTAGCGGGTCCACCGAGAGCTACTGCAGCGGGACCGACAGGGACACCAACAGTACTCTGAGCAGCTATAAAAGTGAGCAGACCAGCTCCACTCACATCGAGAGCATCGTGTCTGAGCACGAGGAGTCTCCCAAAGTGGGAAAGAGGAATGCCAGGAAGAAGGGCTGCTCTGACTCAGCAGAAGAGAGGCGCCACGGTGCTGGTGACCAAAGGACTAGCAGTGACAAGACTGCCCCAGAGGGGAGTGAATCTGGTGGGCCTCCTGAGGACCCAGATGCTCAGGCATCCGGGGAGGCACCTGACCAGGTTGCTCCTAGCAGCTCTGCATCAGAAGATGCCAATAAAAACCCCCATGCAAATGAGTTTACTGTCCCCGGGGATAGGCCATCTGAGCAGAGTGCAGAGAGCAGAGAGGAGCAGAGTGAGAAGCCGAGCATTTCCACAGACCCCAGAGTTTGTAGAGACAGTGGTGGGAAGCAGAAGGAAGGTGATGTCCGACCCAAGTCCTCCAGCGTAATCCACCGGACAACCTCTGCGCACAAGCCAGGCAGAAGGCGCGCAGGAAAGAAACGGGCCAGCAGCTTTGACTCCAGTCGCCATCGGGACTATGTTTCCTTCCGAGGAGTCTCTGGCAGCAAGCCTCACAGTGCTGTGTTTTGTCACGACGAGGACTCTAGTGATCAAAGTGATTTGAGCAGAGCACCAAGTGTGCATTCTGCTCACCAGTTCAGCAGCGATAGCTCTTCCAGCGCCACCTCTCATTCGTGCCAGTCTCCTGAGGGCAAATACAGTGCCCTCAAGACCAAACATGGCCATAAGGACCGGAGCACAGACTCGGACCACACACACAGAGCTCATGCAGGCCCAGAGGGAACCGCCAAAAAGAGGGCCACTCGAAGGACTTCCAGCACAAATAGTGCCAAGACGCGGGCTCGGGTGCTGAGCTTGGATAGTGGCACTGTGGCCTGTCTGAATGACACAAACAGGCTGCTGGCACCTGAAAGTATAAAGCCCTTAACCACTTCAAAGTCAGATCTTGAGGCCAAAGAGGGAGAGGTGCTAGATGAGCTGTCTTTGCTGGGCCGGGCTTCCCAGTTAGAGACAGTCACTCGGTCTAGGAATAGTCTGCCAAGCCAGGCTGCCTTTCCTGAAGGGGAAGAACAAGATGCAGCCCCTGGAGGTAAGTGAGCCACAGGAACTCAAGGGTCACTGCAGACTGTGACTGTGCTCGGAGTAGTCTAATAGAAGCTTCAGAAAGTGCCATTTCCCCGTGTTAGGAAGCGGCTTCTTTCAGTGGGAGTAGTCTCTGATGGTCCGACTGTCTGATGGGACACATGAGTTTATTCTTGATTGCCTCCCTTTTCTAAGCTAGTTTTGCCATTAATAACCCAATTAGTTCTCTCCTTTCTACAGTAGCAACAGTTTTACAACTATATGAGGGTGACAAACCGCTATAGCCAAGTCTTCACAGTGTGCTGCTGAACTCCCAGAGGCAGCCGCTCACCCCGTCACAGAAGATTGATTCTCCGAATACTACTGTGGCACTGGGCTCGTTCTGTTTATGTGCTTTTCTCAATTCAAGTTTTAGATACTAAGAAAATGATATTTTTCCCATGATTTCTCACTGTACTCAAGGTGAATTAAGTTGAAGTTTATAATTTATATTAATTAGCATTCTATTTTTTTATGTGCTTATTTATATTTTGATTTTTGAGACGGGATCTCAATGTGTAGCCCTGGCTGGCCTAGAATGTACTATGTAGATCAGGCTGGCCTCAAACTGTTCTGTTAGCTTTGCCTCCTGAGTGCTGGGATTAAAGGCATACATCATCACTTCCTGCTGTATTAGCATTTTAATCTGTTAATTGATGCATGGTATTCCCTATGATGGTGATGGTGTTTGGGTAAAGTAATAACTTACTAATTTCAGGCTTTGGGGGAGTTGTACAAAGTTGGATAGGTGATATTGTATCAGTGTGTGTTGACCTGTTTTTCAGAGGTGGTGTTCTTCACTGTTTTCCTCCTACCTCAGACTGTTGACTGTTTTGCTGATTATGAAGTCTTTCTGGGTACAATGAGAATGAAGCCTTCTGCTGTCAGCACACATGAGTCTTGGAGGGTCACAGTCATTTGCTATAATAGTGGTGATTCTCTCCTTAACAGTTAAAGTTGATGCTCTGTTCATACAGGCATTTCAAATGTGTCTACACTTACCTTAAAAGAATTTCAGGTTCATCTGGAGTATTTTAAAGATCATACTGTAAAGATGTTCTTGCTTGTATTTTTTTTCTATTTCTAGAAAGCTTCTAACAAAAATTAACTTATAATGGGATTGTAAAGAAATTATTTTTAGTGCTGAAGGAGTTCTCAAAGTAGTCTTCTAAGCTATATATTAGAGGTGATTGTATCTGAAGTGGTTCTTACCACTTGGTTGCTGCATAAATGTCTTACAATTTTGACCTGGATGTCATTCTATAGTTTATATAGAAACTTCTCAGAGAAGCTTTCTCATGTGTGTCTGTTCTTGATGTCAGTGACTCCATTGGGTTTTAAAAAAATAGCTTCTTTAAGTTATCAAAATAAATTTTGCTAAAATAAATGGTATTGCCAGAATATAAATGTTACTAGCATATGTACAAGATGTGCTATGGAAAGTCTCTGTCTTTGCATACTTACCGTCGTTTCCTTTCCATAGTGAATGTTGATTTTCCTTTTTTGTTTTGTTTGGTGGTTTTACAAAATTATGTGGAAAGTGTTATTACCTTCTTCATGCAGTTCTGTGACCATGTAAGTCTTCATATTTCTAGATTCCAGATTTGTTTGTTTGTATCTTTAAAATCTCCACTAAATGTTAATAATAAAACAATGAACTAAATTTTTAAGATCTCAACTTTAGTTGAAGAAATTCACTAGTATGCGGGAGGTTGAAGATATTTTTTTGTCAAATAAGGGTACTGCTAGGGTGTTTATTTTGTTTTTTGTTTGTTTTTATTGTGCTTAGAATGAAAAACAAAACAAAATGATTTAAATGTGTTAGAGATTTCTGTGTCCATCACACCTAAATACAAGGGTTTGCTGTGTTTTAGTTGAACTTCCAGAAAACTTGGAAATAGCAGGGAGGAATTTAAATGTTCCTGTTTAAAATGGACATAATTTCAGTGTGTGTCGATATGAGCGTCATTCGTTACAGTCTTGTCTGGTGATTTAGGAGTGATGTGTCTGGGTTGTGCTCCAAAAACATGATGAAACATGATGGCACACATTGTTCTCTCTCTCTGTCTCTCTCTCTCTGTCTCTCTGTCTCTCTCTCTCTCTGTCTCTCTGTCTCTCTCTCTCTCTCTCTCTCTCTCTCTCTCTCTGTGTGTGTGTCTCTCCTGGACATAAAACCGTAAGTGAATTTTAATCTGGGTAGATCTGGAGGTATTGCTGCCTTCTCCAGATACTTTATTATTGGGGTGAATGGTGTTAGGGTGGAGGCATGGAGTTTGGGAAATACTTGAAAGTGTTAAAATAAAGCCCTGGAATAGAGGTGATGTAGCCTAGGTTCACATGTGTGTTACTGTTTGGGCTCCACTGTAATTGGTACCCTCAGAGACCTGTTTATCTTCATGAGGCCTCCACATTGTCATCTGTGGATGAGGTGAGAACATTACCTGTTGCCTAGCGAAAGACGAAGGGAGTTCATCCGTAAGATGCTTAGGAAGTGCTCAGCATGTCGTCAATGTTTAATAGCTACTGTTATTGGGAAGCAGACTAGTGCTGTGCTACAGAAATGTGTCCTGTCCTGTTCTGCTCGTTGGTTCGGAGGTAAATACAAGGAAGTAATTACATATTGAAACAAATTAGAGTTGTTCTACTTGTGTAAAACTATATAATAGTGAAAATACAAATGATATTCCCAATTTCACACTTAACAGGAAACATTGTTAGTAGCTAATCTCTTAATGTAGGTTTTGCCTTTTGGCAGTGACACGCCATAACTTACTGTATGGTATGTAGTCCTGTCACAGTGCTTTGCTTGTGTTCATGGCACTGTGTGTGCCAGACAGGCACTCTGCAGCGGAGCTGTGCCACCAGCAAGCTCCCCTGTCTGTTTTAGGATCTCTTAGCCTTCATCAGGTCTTCTGCTCAAAGTCACATTTTACTAATAATTGTCTGCAGTTGTGTAGGTGAAACTTTTTGAGTTCAGTTTGTTTTTTCATTGACCTCTTGCTTTGTACTTAATTTTTCTTATAAGGCATATCTCTCTAATTTATGACTAATACTTTGAATAAAAAATACACACACACATAATAGAAAAATGTCTTGTTTTTGACTTGTCCTATGTCAGATAAAGATGGTCTTCTCTTGGGCCCCTAAATTTATCTCCTGTATGATACAATAGTATGCTTATAATATGTTTTCTATATCGGTTGTCAGGTTATAAAGAATAGCTGAAGTCGAGGGGTTTGTGTGTGTTTTATGGTTTATGCAGTATTCTGCATTTCTGTGGGTTTTTTTGTTGTTGTTTTGTTTTTGTTTTGTTTTTAAGACAGGGTTTCTCTGTGTAGCCTTGGCTGTCCTAGAACTTGCTTTGTAGACCAGGCTGGCCTTGAACTCACAGAGCTCCCCCTGCCTCTGCCTCCTGAGTGCTGGGATTAAAGGTGTGTGGAACCACTATCTGGTGATTTATTTATGTTATTATTTTATGTAACTGAGTGGTTTACTGTGTATGTGCACAGTGTAGGTACAGAGGTCAGAAGAGGATCCTTGGAACTGGTGTTACAGATCGAACCATCCTGTGGGTGCTGGGAATTGAACCGTGGTTCTCTGCAAGTGCTCTCAGCTACTGAGCTGTCTCTCCTGTTCCTACTGAATTCCTTAACCTGTATCTCTCTGAGAAAAGTATCTTAAAAGAATTTCTTACTGTCATGTATTTTATGTATGTGAATGATTTGATGACACATATGCTTGAGTAACTAGTGTATACTTGTTACCCTCAGAGGTCAGAAGACCCTAGGTCTCCTGGAACTGTAGTTATAAATGGTTGTGAGCCTCTGCACATGTGGGTACTAGCTCTTGGCCTGGGATCTAAACCACTGAGCCATCTCTCCAGCCCCTGAGAAAATTGTTTTAGATACATTGTTTGAGCCACTGTTCTGTGGGCTACATCCCTTGTCCCTGAAGTCAGTGTTTATATATACACAGTTCTCAAATTCAGTTCAGTGCCAGATTTGCCAGGGAGGAACAAACAATATTCTCTCTCTAAGAGCAGTGGAATTCTACATGCGCAATCCAGTGAGTCCATAATCCACGAACTGCATGAGTGAAATAGTTTATAGAAAACCTCTTTACTTATTTATACTCAGAACTCTCGAGCTTTGAAGATTTAGGGGGTAGCTTTTGGTTCTACTGCTCCAGAATCTTCTATTTAGTGTACATAGCCTTGGATGCTTTTCTTGTTGTCATCCACAAAGCCAGCTGATAGTGTTTTAGGGCATCCGTATAAACAGAAATTGCTGTACCAAACAGTTCCATATCAAATGTGTAGAGTTTCTATAACTTTCTGAAGTAAATTAAAAATAGCCCTAAGGTTTGATTTTGCATTTCTTTTTAATGGTCAGGAATACACTATCCCATAGGTCTCCAAATGTCCAGGATATTTGCCTGTTTTCCATGTTATGCATTCAAGCATAATCCTGATCGAGAGACTGCATTAACATAAAGGAAATAAAGCCCAGAACTGTAGCATTTTCTTGGGATCCCTGTGCTCTGGAGGTCAGACAGGAGAAGTGGGAGTCTGAGCTGCCTGAGATGTGTCTCCAAGAGGGAGGGAGGCAGAGAGAACACAAAACTGAATAAAAGCTGAATTTTCTGAGATTATTGTAAATTGTGTCTTTTGAAGACATTTTAATGAAAATAAGGAAATTATTAGAAAGTCAAGACTTGTTATAAAAGCATACTTAACTTAAAATATATCCTTAATTTTTGTACTTCATATATTCATAATTTTTGAATCACTGGACCGCTTCTGAGTTTTTCTTCTTTACCTACATATACATACAAATTAGTTCTGCTTAGAGTGCTTAGTTTTTCACTGTTTACATTTGATACACAGGTTTGAACAGTTAGCTTGTTTACTTGCTAGAAAATCCTGAGTTTTATGTAAGGTTAAAGAGCTAACTTTAAAAGATTTTGTAGCATTTTTTTCTCCCTTCTGGTGTCCTAATTTTAAAAAAAGAAGGGGAGGAGAAGGAAGAGAGTTTCTTCCCAAGGCTTAGGATTTGATTCTTCAGAGGCCTCGTCAGTTATTTTTTTTTAAATGTTCTTTCTCTTGTAAACTTGAATGATTCGTAAAGGCTGGAAGATGACTTATTAGGTAAAGGGCTTCCTGTGCAAACACAAGGACCTACGTTCAGGTCCTCAGTGCGTCTATGGGCGTCTCCACAAATGAGCACATTCTAACACAAACATATGCATATATACATAATTAAAAGACTATTAAGGAAATACGTAATTTATATAACTATTTTGTAGATTGAAATATGAATGTGTAAAATTATTTAAAGCTTTTCTTTAAGAAGAAGCCAAAGAGATTTTTGTTGTTGCTGTCTTATGTATGTGAGTGTTTTATCTGCATATGTGTGTTATGAGTGTGCCTGGTGTTTACAGAGTGCAGAAGAAGATATCAGATCCCTGGAACTGTAGACGTGGTTATGAGTCACTATGTGGGTTCTGGGACTCAAACCTAGGTCCTCTGAAAGAGTAACCAGTGTTCTTAACCACTGAACCATTTCTCCAACCCGCCAACAGAGTTTTCTTTTCTTTAACTAAAAATGGACACTGGCAAATTTTCTTTCTTTTCTTTCTTTCTTTCTTTTTTTTGTTTAGATGGTTTTTTAATTTTGTTCTTGTCCTTCTTAGAGACTTAGCTTTCCTGTAAGAGTAATACCTCCAAGAGTCTCCAGTAGGAACAGATTAATAAAGAAGAGCATTTCCCTTTTCCTGTCTTATGTGGTTAGTGATCATATGCTGCTTTCCAAAAGTCAGCTCATAAGTTAGGTCTGGGTTCAATTTTCTGTTCATTTGCAACAGAATAGAGATTGAAGATTCCATAATGAAGTTGATTCAACCAGTAAAATTGATTATAGTAGTTTGTTGTCAAGTAATGGTTTGTAAAAAATGGGATATAGTTTATTTCAACTTTAGAATAAAATTTTCAGTAATGTGGTCCACAAGGTGGCTCTTGAATTGAGTTACCAGCTAGTAATTGTATCTGTAACGTGACCTCTCTGTGCAGGTGTCTCAGAGCTGTGACAGGTGTAACCTACTCACCTCATGGTCCTGTCTTCCCTCACCTGGTGTGTTCCTCCTCTGGCGGCTGCTCTGCCAGTGTTTCTCTGCCAATGCAGAAGCATTTCCGTTCATCAAGGTTGTGGTTGTCAGTGGTCGAAACCTGCTTTACAGTTTATGCCAGCGAAACAGCAGCCTCGTCTGCATCTGCTTTCTGTTGCGATGGGCAGGTTCCGTGTCCGAGTTGTCTAGCAGTGATCAACATGCTCCGTGTTACTACTGAGTGTTAGGTGTGGGTCAGGAGGACTGGCTGAAGTTATAGTTTCCACTAACAGAAATGTGAGTAGCTACTGCTGGCTGGTTAGTGGCCTCTGTGTTAGACATCCAGGCCTAGGTGACCACTCCTGGCTGGTTAGTGGCCACTGTGTTAGACAGCCAGGCCTAGACAAGCAAGTTCAGTCAGCTTCATGGTTTTCTGTGGACATGTCTGACTTTCACAGACAAACAACAACTTTTCACATTTAAAGGCTCTTTCATGTTTGGAAAAATGTTTCTGTATGAGCTTCTTTATTCTTTGCTCATATGTTAACATCAAAATATCCTTCCTCAGAATCCAAAGAATCCCAGAAGACTTAGAGTCCTGGGGAAAGAGCAGTTGTTTCATGTTCACCTGTGAAATCATTTTACATTTTACAATGATTAGATTGGTCAGTTAGTGTGGTTTTATCAAAATGTGTATAATTTCTCATGGTCTCTGTTGCAATTTTATTGTTGTCTTCTTGTTTTAGCTTGATTCCAACTTAAGCGATCCTCCGTGCTTGGTTTTTATTTATATCTTCTTCCTAATGCTGAAGAGACTAGGACCAGGGCTGTAAAGTTTTCAAATAAAGTTTTGCCACAGCACTTTCTGGTTAAGATATGTTTGTTACCTTGAATGTTTGACAAACTAGTTCTGCCAGCTGTCAGTCAGTTTCAGAATTATAGCCTGGGGTGCTGGGGGATGCAGCTCACTCCCCTACTCCCTGGCATCTACAGTTAGTAGTCTGAAGCTTTCCCCCTTAAAGGCTATGCAAAGCTGTCACCATTTGGTAGAAATCATGCTTTGGATTTGCTCTTCTCCTGCCTGAGTGATAGGCAGTTGACTACTGCCTCACTGTTGGGCAGTGGCAGCAGCCCGAGTCAACGCTCCCAGTCAGGAATGTACCTGCTGAATTGAGTGTGTGTATCAAGTGCACCTTTGACCCCTGGTGCTTTACGTTAATGATGGTTGATCAGACTGTAGTCCCAACCAAAAGTAGGGAGCATCCGTGTGCTTGCACTGCTTCTACTAGTCCCACGAGAAAAGGAGCGAGCACTCGTTCCCATTAGGGACACTCACAGCTTTTCAAAGGCTGACTTAATTAAAGGGCAAAAGGAGGAAGAAGTGCCAAAAATAACGAGGCTTTCGCAAAAACATTTAAAGTGGCAGAGATCCTAAAATAGAAAGTTAAGGATGAAGAGAAAGTGTTGAGGTCAGATAATAGATCCAAAATTCTATTTTCCAAAAAACTAACTTTGTAGAAAGGGTACATACTTTGTATATATTCCCTAATGTGACAGAAGACCCAAGTGTTCCTTCTCCCAAGAGGGTGGGAAGTCCAGAGAGAGACAGGCTCAGCTGACCTAGGCTCATGTTTGACCTAAGTCTGTCTTAATGCAGCAGCACAGGCCAGCGAGGAGGCAGTGGCCTTTCGCCGTGAACGCAGCACATTTAGGCGCCAAGCAGTACGGCGCCGGCACAATGCAGGGAGTAACCCTACCCCTCCTACCTTGCTCATCGGATCGCCCCTAAGGTACGGTATCTTACAATTCCACCAAGTTTGGCATGCATGCAGTGAACCTTCTAATCTGTTCTTTCCGACCCAGGCAAGCTTTTGAAGAACGCTGCTTTTCTTTCTTTCTCTGCTATACATCTTCAGCTCTTAGGTTTCTTCTGCATGTGACCCTGAGCTTACTGCATTATGCATGCCTTATGTTGTACTGTTTAAACAAAGCCAGCAGACTGATTTTGTCCAGTTTTTAAATTGTAAGAGCATGTTAGCAGTTATAGAAGTGAAAGCCTAGCCATTAAGTTAGATTTATTGTTTTACCTACTCTAAATTATTAGTGCAATATCTGACAGTGTTTAATAGGGACAATTACAGGAAGAGTGGTGACCTCATTGAGAAATAGAAATCTGACCTGACCATATAAAGTCAGTTTGGTTATTTCATGTGATTGAAAGATTACATTTTATTTATATTGTAAAGTTTGAACCTATTGAAGGACACAGAACTAAAATATTTTATTTATGAACGTGGTCAGCTTTATATATGTTTACATGTAGAGATGTATTGAACTTCTCTACCTCCATCGTGTATTAAAAAACATTTTCATTTTTACAATTTCTCAACTAAGAGAGCATCCATTTATGATATTGGGATAACCTCTTGTTGGATTTTTAGGACTCTAGAGAGTCCATGTCTTGATTTAGAAATATGAAGATCTTTTCAAAAGACTTGCGATTTATTTCATAAGAACAAACATGAGCATCACATGATCCATGTGCTTGCCAAAGCATATGGACAAAACCCCTCCCCTTTCCCTTTTCAAACTTGTTTTTCAGAATAGCGAAATTCTATTTTTAAAATTCATTTTATACCCCCTAAGATTTAAAACTTGGTTTCTTTAGTTTTACATTATATCTAGGAATTTCATCTCCGTTTTCTAATGCTTTAAATAATACACAACTATATGAAATATATATTTATACACAGACAATATTTAAAACATTAAAGTGGAAATTAACTAATTTAAAGATACATTTGTTGTAGAAATGTTTGGAGCTCTCCACTTATGTGTCCTCCCTCCCTCCCTCCCTCCCTCCCTTCCTCCCACCCTCCCTGCTGCAGGACTCCTCTCTGCTGGTGAATGTGGGCACAGCCCCCATGTGCAGGGGCTGCTCAGCAGCAGCTTCTGTTCTGTTTTGTTTAAGCTTCCTTTTGCCCCTTGAATAATGCTTGCTGGTTGTAGACAAGTCTTTTGCCTTCCTGCTTTCTCCATTTTTTCCTTTTATAAACATTTTTAACCTATTTTAAGAAATTCATTCTTTGCCATGAATATGCTGACCAAGTTTCACTTGCCAAACATTGTATACAGAGTCATTTTTTTCCTCTGCCTGGTGGAACACAAGAGTTATCATAACTTAGGCCAGACACACAGTACTTCCACTTTCTTTGTAGAATTTGAAATGTAGCATGTCTTAGAAAATGGTCTGGAAATTACTCCTCCAGGGCTTATGTTGGACCCTTTAGAAGTCTCCTTCTCGTGGTCAGCATGCAGGCTTTGTTGAGATTCCAGGGAATTTTCAGCATCATGTTGCATGTGTCTAAATACATGCCTTATTACAGGTGAATTAAAATAAAATTTAGCTGTGAAGAGTTAGGAGAAATACCAACTTAGTAAATTACCTTTTACAATTGGAAAAATCCCAGGTAAAGTAAGTTGCCATTATTCTTCAGTGTGATCTACTTAATAATGTTATCTTTAACTAAATAGGGAATAGTATAGCTATTTAAACGTTGGGGAAACATTTTCTCAAAGATTAGTAGATCCAATGTGGCAGTACTTTCACTACAGTTGTTATGTAAATACCAGTAAAATCTTCTGTAAATCATTCCCCGTACCCATGGTGGGTGGGACAGAAATGTTCTGAACATTCGTACAGTATTTTGAAGCCACGGCCCATACAGTGCCCTATATGTGTATAGTATGTCTCCCCCCACTTTGACTCATTCTTATGGTATGGTGTAATCTATAAATTCAACCCAGCAAGAAGTCAACAACAATAGCTACTAACAAAGTAGAGCAATCACAAAATATATAAAGGTATTAAAAAGTGTGGCTTTATTTCTGAATTTTCCAATTTGATGTTTTCAGATTGATGTTGACTGTAGGTAACTAGGGTCAAAGAAAGCAAAACTTCAGAAAGAAAGACTATGAAAGCTTATTGTAAACTTTGGTGAGTAGCTTAGGCACCCCAAAAGGCATGTGATAAAATACAGATGTGGAAGAATTCGGATTAATACATCAACTTCCTCACAAAGAGAGTTTGCCTGCTTTTAAAATCTTATTAGAATAAGCTCCTTAAGAATTATTTTAAATTTTTAAAATTAAGTAAGCTTTGTAGGTAGGTAGGTTAATTCTTCTTAAGTGATTAGAGCTAAAATAAACACAAATATTAAAATTTTTTATAACACAAGGAATTTGATATTTATTACCCTAATGTCATGTTTTCAAGTCCTGAGAAGACTGGGGTGGGAGGAAAACATCTTATTTTGGTTAAAAATGTAAAGCTTCAGTGTATCTTTAGTTTCATTTAAAATATAAGATTAAAAGATCTATAATAAAATAAGGTTACAGTCATGGTTGAGAATCTATGGTTGGAAATCCATGGGGTCATTTTGTGTTCAGATGAATTCATTTTTGTTTTGTTTTGTTTTGTATATTCAGGACATTCTTTTTCTGGAACCTGTATGGTCTTTGGAATAATGGTGTCATACTCTTAGAGTTTACATTTTAGTAGGAGAGATACCTACCAAGGTAACTAACAGTAAAGCAGTATTGCCAGATACCTACCACCTTGGTGTGTGGAGGAATAGATGGCCAATGCCAGTCGTCTGTCATTTAAATTGGGATGTTGATCAGTATGCTTGCCAGCCTGGAATAACAGACTTAGATTTCCTTTTACTGTGTGATAAAGTACCTACTACTGCTAGAAAAAAAAAAAAGATAAATTTATGCCATATTCATGCCTGTTAGCCTAAAGTTAGTCCACCCTTTGGGGATCTGATTCTCGACCATTTATGCTAAGAACTTACCTTTTCTGTCGCCTGTGAGGGTTTTGAAAGCAGGAATTAAGGGATATAAACATTTATTACTGACTTTTGATGTTCAAAGTACAATGATTATAATAATAGATTTTGTCTAATTTCCTTCATTTGTTTGGGAGTTGACGTTCATGCACCGTTTAATATTGAAAACATTTTATGTATTTGTGCAGACTTTGTGCATCTATAGCTTGAAGATTAGGATAGTCTCAGGCCCGTTCACATTAGAATGTGACTTACTGTGATAGGACCTTTGCTTATGACTTTAAGTGAAAAAAAACTGATAGAAAAATTTGAGTACAAATTCTTTGGTTAAGTTGTAAGCTTGATCTGAATTTGAAAGTTCATGATATTTGAATTTCCTGGGACTTTCTTCCTGTTTTCTTGTGTGAAACCTGTTCATTTTGATAAGGTTCATGGAAAAGTCTAGATCGCTTCTGATGAAGAGGGATGTATCAGCCATGTGTAGAAGATAAAACTGTTTAATTAACATGATCATCTTTTCTTCTCTAAATTTGCAGTGCTGGAGGTAGACCCATGGTTTGACACATGTAGGCAAAGGCCCTGCCACTCAGCTCCATGGCTAGCCTCTCACAGGCCTCTCTTGACTAGCAGCTGCTAGGAAGGTCACCCAAGGAAACTACTAAAGGAGTGCTTTGCAGGGTGGCTAGGAAGTGCCAGTGTGAGCCGCAGTCTCGCTTTTCTCACGGTAGATGCACTCCTGCTCAGTGGTTCTGAATCAAACCTGCTAATTTGTAGGCCTTGTGTGATGGGATAAATATTCTTTAATACATGCTGTCCAGTATGGCAGGCAGTCGTTATGTGCTGCTGATCACTTTGGTTGTACTAGCTGCGGTGTGTGGTTATTGTATTTGAAATACAACTGTCATGATGAAGAGCTAAAATTTAGTTAAATATCCCGGGGGACTGGTGTGCCAGACAGTGTAGTGTTGGATCACCATAGCCGCAGCTCAGCCTTTTACTTCACTGCCAGTCGACAGTATCTATGTTTTTTGTTTCTATTGTTTTGTTTTTAACTAAAAACCAGAGGGACAATTGCAGTGGATTCAAAGGATCAGAGAGAATTTAGTAGAAAATGCTATTATTAAAATAATAGGCTACCCAGGCCATGTTGAGTCACATCCTTCTTGTTCTAGTTATTTTAGTGGCAGCCTTTGGAGTTTCTCAGAGTACACTTAAATTCACCGAGTGTAACATGCTGGACATGGTGCGGAGAATAATGTGTGATAGTTAAAACAGTTCAGCAATTTCAACAGTTTAAATTAGAATAAATCTTCTATTAAAAATATTAATAATAGAGGCAGGTGGATCTCTGTGAGTTCGAGGCCAGCCTGGTCTACAAGAGCTAGATCAAGGACAGGTTTCTAAGCTACAGGGAAACCCTGTCCTGAAAAACCAAAAAAAAAAAAAAGTTAATAATAAAATCCATATTATCTTAAATAATCATAAAAGTAAAGGAGTAAATAACATAGAAAAATTAAGTTTTATAAATAAAATAAATTTATATTAACAAAATATAAATTTTTGAAATTTTAAAAAATTTATAAAACACTAAAATATC
This sequence comes from Microtus oregoni, assembly GCF_018167655.1. NCBI lineage: Eukaryota > Metazoa > Chordata > Mammalia > Rodentia > Cricetidae > Microtus > Microtus oregoni. Next base: position 15,501,656 of record NW_024543068.1, on the reverse strand, counting down.
CTTTGAGAAATTAAGGTTTTCCAGTTACTAAGATTTTTCTAAAATAATGTATTCTAGTTGAGAATTCAATATGGACTGGAAAAAAGGTTAGCAATTGGTTATAAAAATCTAATTGTTGTATATGTTTTATCTGTAACTCTTAGCCTTTTTCAAAATATGGAAGCTTTTACAAGTAGTACTTTATAATAATTCTCCTTCCAGGACCCCTGTGGCCATCGCATATCACTCTGCCCGGTCACACACTCTGGTTCTCCTGCAGTGGTTTGTGATGTTCTTTTGCTTACCCTTGTATTTTGGTTGTATTTGATAGAGAGTCTTTGGTTTTCACATGTGTAGGAACTTGGTTTTATTTTGTATCTGAATCTGTGATCTTAGGACATTAGAGGAAAATAGCAGTCATGATGGTGAATTTTACCCACTGGAGCCCAGCACCAGCCATGTCCTTGAGCGCCCCCCTGCTGCTCTTCCTCTTTAGTACCCAGTTGGGTTGAGCTGAAAGAAAGTTGCGAATTGACAGTTAACATCCATGTTTTGCTGCACTAAATATTGTTAAATATTTACTGCATTCCTCCCCATGAATCAGATTGGTAATGACCAGAACAAGTGTAAACTGTGTAATTGTACAATGCTTCTTGGCTCTTTCTTTGGTTATTTGAAAAAGTGTCATTTTTGAAATCAGTGTTCTCTATTGATTTCATTCTAGCTGTTGTTTTCTCTTTTCTTCCCTGTAATGTCTCCCCAATCCGTGTTTTCTCCTAGCCTTCAAGATGGTCAGCAAGGCCAGCAGTCCACAGCCCAGGTCAAAGTCCAGTCCCGCCCCCCATCCCAGGCTGCAGTGCTCAGTGCTAGTGCCTCCTTGCTGGTGAGAAAAGGGAGTGTCCACTTAGAAGCCTCACATGACCATGCATCTGCTGTAGGCGGCAGCAGTTTGCACGATGAACTTGGTATGCAGGCCCGTGTAATCTCGGTGGTTGGAAACTTATTGGCAGCGAATGGGTAACAGCGATTGCGATTCTTTCCTGAGGTGGCTTTACTTTGGAGCTATGCATCGGGCGCTGTTTGAGTGGGTTTGTTTGCCATGTGTGTGAGAAAATGACTTGCTTTTTCTTTCTGTATTTCTCTTCACTTTTATTTTACTTTTTCTTTTGAGCATGTCTATTACTATGTGCTAGTAACTGTCCTTAAAACTCTAACGTTCTGTTATAATAATTTGGTCATTCCTATTTTCCCAGGCATCTGTATCATGTGATTTTGAGAAAACTTTTATTTTTAAAATCTATTTGAATATGCTCTTTAATAGGCTTGTTACTACAGTCTTGCTGTAAGACCCAGCATTTTGCAATATGTCCATCTCCTGCCATAGGACTTGTTATAATCCTAAATGTAATGTTCTTAGGACAACTTGGCTCTACTTATGACTGATAAGTTTATAAAATATTTTATTATCTGTTAAGATAATATATAAATAAACTCAAATTATGAAAGTTAATTTTTAGAAACGCAGCATATTTTAAATCCTCAGTGATAGCAGATTTACTTAGAATGCATGGTTTTTGCATTAAATGCTCAGTAATAGCAGATTTACTTAGAATGCATGGTTTTTGCATTGGCATATTGTACACTACTTTAAAGTTTTATTTCTTTATGTTGATGTGTGTGTGTTCATGCACATGTGCATTTGCACGTATCTGTTGAAGCCAGAGGAAGACACTGGGTGACTTACTTTTTGAGGCAGAATCTCTCACTGAACTGCTGCTGGCTGATTGAGCTGTACTGGATGGCCAGCAAGGTTTAGAGACCTATCTGTTCCTTCCCTCCCCCAGCTCTGAGGTTATATGTGCAAACCTTGCCTGACATTTTTCATGGGCACTGAGGATCTAAAACCAAGGCCTCAGCTTGTGCAGTAAAGCTCTTTACCAACTGAAATCATGTTCCCAGCCCCTGCTCTTAGATTCTTATTACTCTGTGTGACCCAGATTTTCTGTGCTCAGTTTCAGAGTGGTTTAAATTAATCTAATAAGGAAAGTCTGTTATTAAGTAAGACTCACTTTAAAGCATTTACTCATTCTGATCTTACTGGCCTGTTATACAGGCTTTTCTCTTACAGTGACTTTGCAACTTATGTGTTAACTGGAAGAATATATGGTAATAAGGAGCCAAAATTAGGTTTACTATAACTTGGTACGCTGTTTATTCACTGACTTCCTTTCCATTGTGTAAAACTCAGGACTACGGAGAGGTGTCGTAGATAGGTAAATGTGAAGGTCAGATCTTCAGAATCTGCAAACTGGTCACTGTGATGGTTACAGCATTGCATGTCTGGCGGGCAGTCCTAAACGCAGTGAGAAAACAGGACACTGAATGCAGAAGCTTTCCCTTCTGAGTTTGTAACCTGAAAGAGAAGGAAGACTCTCAAAGATGTTTGGGATGAAATAAAATTGAATTCAATTCAGTTGCTTTATTGGTTTCAACTGGCAATTTTTAGATACGTAATATAACATAATATAATTGTTATAATAGCAATACCAATTACATGTAACCCAAGATTCCTGGCAGCAAAGGGTTTGTGAATCTACAGGTGTAAAGTCTTGGTCACATTTAATTGCTTCTGGCCATATGGTAGTGGATTGGCCTCAGTAAAGGACTTCATTCTGAACTGTTTCAGAGTTTTATGCGAATATACCAAGCATAAAATAGAACAAACTCTTGATAATTTTCCCCAATAAGATACACACCTGATAAATAAAAATGTTAATAAAGAGAAAAGTTAGCTAGAATGTTCCCTAAAAGTATGACATATTTACAAAGCTTGCTATTTTTCAGATTTAGTTAGTTCTATTGAAAAAAATTCCCATGTGATTTTTGCATGTACATATACACATGTACAGTATATTTATAAAAGACATGCATGTATACATAAATATACATGTATCCTTATATTCATACAAATCTCTAGCATGTATGATTGTTAATCATTTTAGAATCTGAATTATAAGCAATATAATTTAAAGGAGCAACTTGGAATATTGCCTTATAGAATTCATTTCTGTGCAAGGTTAGTAAATATGTTTTAAAGGGTTCAAATGATACCCTTTAAACCTAGATAAACTTTGAGCATAACATCACTTTAAAGATTTATCTTATTTTTGAGTATGTACATGTTTGTGGGTCTCTGTGTGGGTCAGTGCAGGTGTGCATTGAGGCCATCAGTGATGGATCCTTCAAGCTTGCCTCTTGTCGACGGTGTGACCTTAGGCAGGTTGTTCCCTCTCCCTCTGAATCAGTTTTCACGTATATCAAAGGAGGCAATACTAATGCCAGTTCCCAGGCTTATTGCAAATGTGCCAGTGCCTGGCATTAATAAGTTAGCTAAATAACCATTGTATTACTGACTAATAAAATATTACTAGGTCATAGTTTATTTAGTCAGTTAAGTAAGCTCACTGTTGACTTTTCAGATGTCTCCTGATGCTTGCTGTTGTAGTAAACCCTTTGCTGAAGGTGCTGTACTTGAGCCTATGTGGACAGCAGTGTTTAATTCTTCAGGATTAGAGGTAGACTTACCAGTCAAGGACAGTGACAGTCCCTATAGCTTTGTGTCCTGCTCTCAGTTACTCTGTTGAGAGCTCAAACCTTGTTTATATTGTATCTGGCAGATTGGAGGTTTTTGTTTTATTTTTAATGCTCACAAGAAACTCATCCAAACTTTTATTTCTTAAATAATGCTCAGAAGTTTATCATAGAAGAGCTACAGAGTAATACTTTAAACAGTTTTGAGTACCTGAATTGCTCCAGGAGTTTTACGGAAGCTCCAAGGACTGTCCCTTACTAACATACTGTGAAGAGGCCTTTAATATGAAGACCAGATGGTCTGCACCCCGATGTTACACACTCTTAAGGCCATAGACTAAAGTTGAGGTGCCTGAGTTAGGTAGAATGAAAGCTGGATTCTTGGGAGATTCTCCCCCTCCCCCCCGCCCCGAATCAGTGCCTAAAATGATGATATTTCTGTTCTTTTCTAAGGGTGTCCTAAGAGCCATTCCCTGCAGAAAGCCTGGCTCTTCTGTTTTCCACTTGTGTCTTTCCTGCCTGGTTAAAGAACTGCTGTGGTTGTTGAAATTTCCCAGCGACAGGGGAAGAGGGAGAATCCAAGTCAGACACCTTAGCCTGGATGTTCTGTGTAGTGACTTTGAAAATAACGTATCTTTTACTTTCTTCTGCCTCCCCACCAGTGGCCTAAATAAGGTTGCTGTATAACTCTGAGCTGCAGGAGAGTAGCTGCTTGGTTAGGGGATGATGTAAATACTAAAAGCATGGTGAGAGGATGGATCCTGGAGCTCATTCATCAGCCTTTGGCACGGGAAGATCACAAGGATTTTTGCACCAATAAAAGGAAGATCACAGACCTGCTAGAAAAGCAAAATGGTTAAGTGGGCATGGAGGTCAGGGAGATGGGGACCAGGAAAGGTTGGGGGTTGCCTGGGAGATGGGAGGACAGGAAAGGGTAGGGGACAGTGGTCAGCCAAAACCATGAAAATGCAAACAAAAATGAATTTCAAAAAGAAATAAAAATGTAGTCATAGACCCAAATCTTGACCTTGCTCATGAGTCTTAGAGTTAAAATTAAAAACAAACCTTAGGATTCCTTTCATATTGTTGAAACTATAGTGGTGTCCATGGCAACAAGCCTGGAGAAATGGGTGGCTAAACAGCAGGTCATTTTTATAGAGCAGGTTAAAGTCACAGACCAAAATGTCCATGTATTTGTATCCCCAGATTTTATAAACATGAATTTTAATGAACTTAGTCACCTAGTACTGTTAATAATTTTGAAAAACTGTAAAGACCTTTTTAGTGCTCATTGATAGAGAACCAGTTAAAAGTGATAATTTGCATAATCCAGATCTTTAGAGTTGTTACAGTAGAGGCTGGTGCGGTGCCTCAGCCATTATGAGCACTGACTGTTCTTCCAGAGGACCTGGGTTTGATTCCCAGCACCTACATGGCGGCTTACAACCATCCATAACTCCAGTTCTAGGGATCTCTGATACCTCAGGGCATGAGACATGCATGTATATGTGCTTACGTGTGAGCAAAACATCCATGTACATGAAACAGTTTTTATTTTTATTTATTTATTTATTTATTTATTTTATTTTTCGAGACAGGGTTTCTCCGTAGTTTTTGGTTCCTGTCCTGGAACTAGCTCTTGTAGACCAGGCTGGCCTCGAACTCACAGAGATCCGCCTGCCTCTGCCTCCCGAGTGCTGGGATTAAAGGCGTGCACCACCACCGCCCGGCTTATGAAACAGTTTTTAAAGAGTTGATAATATTCAGATCTTAGTAAATCTGTATTAGTGGTATGGGTGTATACTTGAGTATGCACGTAGAGACTTGAGATCAACATAGGCTTCTATCATTTCCACTGTGTTTGAGACAGTTTCTCTCACCTGAACCTGGAGATCATGGTTTCAGCTAGACTGGCTGGCCAGAGAGCCCCTCCTTGCACCCCTGTCTGCCTGTCTTTACCTTCCCCCTTTTCCTGGGATCACAGGTGTGTACCACCATGTCCTGATTTTACATGGGGTGCTGGGATTTGAACTCAGGTCCACATGCTTGTTCAGCAAGTACTTTATCTACAGAACCATCTCCCCAACCCATAAATCTACACTATTGACAATGAAAGCTGGCTGAGAAGGGGTCAGTTTCAGAACAATATATGAGAGGAGAGTGGTCCGTTTTTTTCTTGGGCCAGAGTGTTCATCAGATTTGTTTTGAAGAACACAGAAGATGCTCTTGGCACTGAGTGTCTTAGAGGGAGTTGGGAACATTTCTCACTTTTATATACTCTGGATCCTCTAAGAAGATTTTTTAAAAATGAGGTGCAAATGGCAAATCCCCGGTATCATTTCCCAGTGTCTGAGTAGGGTTCTGTAGGCGTTCCAGCGTGTATATAATTTGACACTCGTCAGTCCACCCAGACTCACCTGGATATTCCTTTTTTTAACCTTATTTTCCCTCAGTTTTATGGACGTATTGTATAGATACAGTAAGCTTCACCCATTTAACATGTACAATCAGCTCAGCAAGTTTTATCAGGTGGTGTTTCTGTAAATATGCCACAGGCTAGAGTTAGAGTAGTTCTGTCCCCTCGGAAGACCCCATGTGTGACCCAGTGCAGCCCCTCCCTCTCTCTCCTAGTGGGAAACCACTAGTCCCTCCCCTTTTATAAAATGTCTTATTTCGCTGTTATAATGGAGAGGTTATGAATGCATGTCCAGCATGAACACAAAGCTTTGTAGTGCTGTGACAGATGCTTCTAAGGAGTTGTGTCGCCGGAGGCAAGGCACCCGATATTTACAGGGTCGTAAGCATTAAAGGCCCTGAGCGGAATGGTGCATTAGGGAGTGTGAAATATGAAATAATAATGTGTATCCAATGCGTAAAATTAATGCTTGATTTCTGGCATTTTCCTAAAACTTGGTTTTTGCGGTTTACCTTTCGTGACCTTTCAAAGGAGAATAACTTAGCGTACTCTCAGAAAGCCAGACCAGTTCTATACTAAGTTGTTACAAGAATGCTATTATCTCTGGATAATATCCTGCCGAGGTCAGTCATACTGCCTCTCCAGGGACCACTGTGGAAGTCAACTCTGACACACCAGTAAGTACATGTGACTTCTGAAGCTCGTGCATCCAGCGTGCATTTGACATCTGCCAGCTCGGTGCAGTACCACGCCAGGTGCTGTGGAGGGGAGCATAGCATGGGCCATACTCCTACAAGCCGACACTTCTTCACTGGCAATGCTGTAGTCCTCCTCACTTGTTCTAAGCAGCTTTGTGAAAGAAGAGTCAGGAAAAGTATGTTCATCCCTTATTTTGTTTGATCTCTGAAAAAAACAATTCGTGTCAGACTAATCAAGCTTTAAAAAGAGAGTTGAGGTGGGCATGGTAGTGGACACCTTTAGTCTCAGCTACTTAGGGGGCTAATGTGGGAAGGGCACTTGAGCCCTAGAATTTGAGGATAAGAAACATCTCGGGCTGTACATCAGTTTAAGGGCTGGTGCCCCTTGTCAATAATATGGCACAAACTGAGAACTGGATTAGGTGTGTAGCACCTTTGGCTCTTGATGAGCCATTGTTTCATTGTCTTCTGGCAGTTTCCTGCACGGCATAAGCCCCGTTCTGCATTCTCAGACATTGCTCTGCTTTCTGTCCCTGAGGTCTTCCCTCTCCTGGAAGCAGATTCAGTGGGTTGTGTGTGGTCTCCTGTGTTGTTTCCATGACACGTCTGTTGAGGCTCATCATGTTGTATTAGTTTGTTCCTTACAATCAGTAGTACATTGTTGTGGGGCATATTATATATGACTTATCCGCTTGCCTGCTGATGAGCCCTTATGTAATTCCTAATTTATGGATATTATAAACAGTGTTTAAACTGGTTCTCTCTCTCTCTCTCTCTCTCTCTCTCTCTCTCTCTTATGATGTTGGAGATTGAAGTCAGGGTTTTGAGTTTGCTAGGCAAGTACTCTACTACCATTGAGCCTAGCTCAATCCCTCTGTCCCTCTTTTCTCCCCTCCCTCCTTTTCCCCTCTCTCCCTCTCTCTTAATTAGGGCTAGGAAGATGACCCAGTGGTTTAGAGCATTTGTTGTACAAGCACAAGTACCTGAGTTCAAATCCTCAGCACCCATGTAAACAACTGAATGAAGCCACATGCACATGTGTGGGGTAGAGATGGGATTACTGGGGTGTGTTAGTCCCTTGTCTAGCTCAGGTGCAGTGAAAGACCCTGTCTCACAGAACAAGGCAGACAGTGATTGAGCAGGACATCTGATGTCCTCCTGTAGCTACACCACATGTATTACCATCACGGCCAGTAACAACCAAGTCAATTCTGTATTCCCACCAGCAAGTTCATTTGCTCCATCCTTGCTGGTGTTTAGCTGTCATTGGTATTTACATGTTTAACCCTGATGCATTCATGATGGCATCTTACTGTGGTTGAAATGTGGATTTCTCTCTTGTGACTATGGATGGTAGACATCTCATAATTTGGGGGCAGGGCATGTATATACCACAAATATCACAGTATTTCTGTCATGTTTAAGAACTAGGTTGCTGGTCTTCTTCGTATTTAGTTTAGATTCTACTCGTTTGTCAGTTGCAGGTGTCTTCTGCTGTGACTTGCCCTTGAGCTTGCTTGACCACTCCATATATCATAATACCACCACAGTGTGTGCCCCTTTGAACTAGTGTGTGGGTAGATGATGAAACCAGAGAGGGTAAGTTTGTGTGTGGCTTTTGGAAAGTTCAGCTGATCTGGGGATTAAGAAGCAAGACTGGAGCCTTAACAGGGAAATAAGACAAATTGGAACCTGAGCGTGGGGCCCATTGAGTAAAACACACCAGTCACACCTCTGCTGCCAAGCAGTAGATCCCTGTGTAATTCAGCATCCTCCGCAGCCCTTTTTAAACCAGCCTTTCACAACTGCCTTCTTCGTCACACTCCTAAAGCCCTGTCACAGCCTTGCTTTTTCCAGGAGAAAGGGCTGGTTCTGAATAATAAAACTTGAAATTACAAGCTGACTTTTGTTGTATCTGAGGAACTGAGGTTGGCCTGGAAACCTAGCTCCGCGGTTTAGAGTGTTTACTGGTCTCGCAAAGGATGTTAGTTTGATTTATAGCACCCATGTGGTTGGTTGGTTGGTGTAGTTGGTTGGTGGCTTAAACTGCCTATAACTCCAGTTCCAGGAGATCTGATGTCCTTTTCTGACTTCCACAGGCACTCCACTCAAGTGCTCAGCCCACACTCAACACACACACACACACACACACATACACAAACACACACAAATTGAAAATAAAATCTTTTCAAAGGAATTAAAGGGTTTAGACGTCTGAAACTCAGGGTCTAGATGGAATACAGATTAGTATACTACAGCCTGTGGGCTTTAGTACTGCTTGGTGCTGGGTTTTTGCTTGTGTTTTAAGATTTATTTACTTATTTATTATGTATGCAGTGCTCTGCCTGCATGTATACCTGCAGACCAGAAGAGGGTACCAGATCTCATTATAGATGATTGTGAGCCATCATGTGGTTGCTGGGATTTGAAGGCATGACCTCTGGAAGAACTGCCAGTGCTCGCAGCCTCTGAGCCATCTCTCCAGCCCGACACTTGGTTTTGTAAATAAGCTAGAGGATGTGTGTTTTCTGTTGTGTGTTGTTTGGTGACTTGATGCTAGAGTGACAGACCTGAATGTTGTGGAGTATTTGCTATTGTAGTTGGCGGTGTAACTTGGGAGAATGGGGCCTAAATATCAGGTCAATTAAAGTCTCATGGCAATAGCCAGCTTTATTCAGAGCATCAGACAGTTCATATTCTGGGGATGAAAAAGAACCACACGAGTAAAGTGTATAATCACAAGGGCAAGCTGCATGTGGCTGCCAAGCCACTCATGGCAAAAGCATGTTTTCCCATAAAGGCATGTAAACAAATAGCCATCGCCAGTTGTCATACACAATCTGAAGTGAACTCACTCCTGTGCACGACACCTAGGAGGGGCACAAAAGAATTTTCTGTGATTTGAAGAAACTAATGTCACTTAGACTCTTATTTCATTTTCTTGGGGTTTTCTCACAAGCACTCAGAATTCCCTCAAGCAACCTCATTCTTGGACTGTGTTCTGACAAAAGAGCCTCTCGAACACACAGCCTGAGACGTTTGTCACCTGCTTCCTCATAGAGAAAGCTCGCAGGCCACTGGTGTTGGGAGACACAAACCCGTTAGCCTGTCAGCAGAAAGACAGTGAGTCATTCCTATCTGGGAGACTTAGAGTCAGCACTCATGGAAGTAAACAGCTGCCATCCAGGAAGTCATAGCCTCCCTGAAGCCTTCTCCCTTGAATGTATAGTTCAGTCACAGAGAGGTGGAGCAGACCAGACGCATTAGTACTTCCTGAGAGTGTGTGGCCCACAAAGTCTGTAAATGCATTTACATCTCTCCTCTCCTGTAGCCTGTTCTGCCCTAAGTGTAAACACTTCCTAAGTGGGAGGTTCCAGGATAGCACGTGTCAGGTTCAGGCTTGGAGGACCAGAGGGAAGAGCAGACTCAGAAGTCTAAGGAGAAGGGTCCGGGAAAGGAAAACAGCTCTTGTTACTGGGTCCTGGAGAAGCAGAGAGAGGTTGGCCCTAGTAGCCTTCTCCTCCCAGAGCATACAGGTGTCTAAAGCAAGCATCAGGGATGCCGAGGTTTTGAAGGTAAGCGAGCGTCTGTGCTTATGAGTTGCCGCTTGTTGTGCACCGCGTGCTGCGTGTCCTACAGACGAAGACACTGGAGAGTCAGTCTCCTTACTGCCCCATGTCTGCAAGTGGTGTGCCGTGATGTTTAGAATCTCGGCTCTGCCGTTTCTGGCTTCAGTCTTTAGACAGTAGGTCTCCGTTGTTCATGCTTCACGCTCTACACTTGGGTTGCTGAACAGCTTTCCTGTGTAGAAAAGATTTTACATGATTAACAAGTTGAGTTTTGTTGGCAGTAGCATTAATTGTTAAGTATTCATTGGTGGAAGTGCTGGGTACCTTATCTTTTGTCTTTAGAGATTGCCTTGTTAATGAGAATATCATTTTTTACAAATTAGAAATCCCAGCTTTAGTGGGTTTTGGTCACAGATTGACCTGTTTTCTTCTTGTATAATGCCTGAACCATTCAAGCATGGGTAATTGTGGGATGGAGAGGGCGTTCTGCAGATATGTCCAGCTCTCTGCATTAGGAAAGAATGTGCACTTTGAGGGGTTTTAGTTGCTAGATATTAAATGGATTCATAAGAACATTTTGAGTTTAAAGTTTAAAATTTGAAGATACTGTTATAAACAAAGTGGCAGTGTATAGTTCTGTCTCAGTTGGGGAGTAGATTGCCCTTTGCTAGGTTGTTGGGTTAGTGTGTTGCTGTGTTAGTAAACGTTCCACCGAATCCTTGAGCTGTGTATTTCTCGTGTGCTTTCCCCTCGTGTGTTTGTGTCGTGCGTAAAATGCAGCGCTAGCAGCATGCTGTGAGTGGAGAAGCCAGTGCAGGAGTTTCTGTGGGAGAGTCGCCACATAGACTGCTGGGGCTCTGGCCCTAAGCTTCCCTTCCGGAAGGGAGGCGGGCGGGAGACTTACCTTCTCCAGAAGATCCGTGCCGTTGGAGTCCTGCCTGTCTGCTGATCTCGTTTCTAGGACATGTTTTATGTTTCTGTTGAAATGTCTAAATTTTATTACTTTAATTTTTTAAAATTTAATTACATTGTTTCCCCCTTTCTATTTCCTCCCTCCAACCCCTGCCATGCATCCCCCTTTCCTCTCAAACTCATGGCTTCTGGCGTCTTTTCCTTTCATTGTTGTTACATATGTATTTATGTATATTCCTAAGTGAATTGTATTTTTAAATTATTTTAAATTCATGTTGCTCACTACTGCATTTGGCAGTTACAAAGATAGTATCTTTTGTTGATTGGTTGTCTAGACATACAATTTTAAATATATGGAGACTGAACACATTTCTGAAATTCTGTGTAAATTTAAATATTTCAAAAACCCTGAAGTAATTTGAACTGTTGAGTACAAAATGAACTGGTCTCCTAAATATGTACAGATCGTGGCTTGTGACAGCGTGTGCATTCCTCTCTTGGTGACCGCCACACACCGTCGCTTGCTTGCTTGCTTCCTTCACAACAACTTGTGCAGCCCACTCTGCCGTACGTGAGGGCAGTGCTCAGGGACTCCAAAGACGGAAGCAGGGTGACAGCTTTAGCAGCTCGTTTTTGGCCACTGTGTGTTTTTTTTAATTACTCGGGACTGCTGGAAAGGGGAGAGAAAACAGTCTCGGGCAGTCCATGTCCACTCTTTGAAAAGAAAACTCTACTATGTGGGCTAAGTATCTCTCTCCTTTATGTTCACCGTAGTGGTCAAAGTGTTGGAGCTCGTCCCTGTCGCCCTGTTTCCCCTTGATTGTACATTTGAAGAGTTTTCCCCTCTTTGACTCTGTTGAAATGAGTATTTCATAGAATTGTTTTCCCGACTTACCTTATTGTATTATTCTGACAGACAATGCAATAGTAAATTTTCACATACTTTATCTAGTGACCAATAGAATATAATCAAGGATTTATTATTTACCAGAGAATTATATTTGGGATAGAGTTCTGTTAAAAATGAAGTGACAGCTGAAATGTTCTGTAAGTCTTTGACTATAATATCAGGATATTAGCAGGTCTTTTGTTATTTAAAAGTTCTTGTATTTTAGTGTTTTCATTTTGGACATAGAGAAATCTGACCTTTCACCTTGGCATTTAGTTGAAATACTCCCTTTAAGAGTCTTTATTTTGGGTGGCAGAAATCAGAACTCATTGTATAATATTTTATATGTATATATAAAATTGTGAAAGATTAAGTTTAATTTTTAAAAATTGTAAAGATTGCTCATATTTAAGACTAGGATGTAGCAGAGCTGGTCCAGTACTTGTCTGGTGGGTACGAAGCCCTGAGTTGGATCCCCAACACTTCATAAACTGGATGTGGAGGCACACCCTGCAGGCCATCCTTGAGTAGGTAGGGAGTTCAAGGCAGCCTGGGTATGAGACGGTGGAATCCCAGTAATTCCAGCTTCTCAAACAAACAGCTGTAAATTCTCAAAGCCTGGACAGAACCATGTAGTTGCCCAAGTATATGCCTTACCTCACTGGCTTCTTAGCAATTCAAATTTGTTTATATGAGGTACTTACATACCCTCCCCATCATAGTTACACCGCCATGAGCCTCGGGAAGACATTTCAAGCAGTGTTTTGGTTTTCAGATCCCATTATTAGAAACTATTTTATATGATGGAGTTTGTTTTGAGACAGCTGGACTTTTTCTTTTCATTTTATTTATTTTTCCTTGTTCTTTCCAAGGATAGAAAGGCAGAGTGTTGTAGACAGGGCCATGGTTATAGGTGTAGGACATTGTAGCAGGGCTTGTTGGGAGTGGGGGATGGGATTGAGCTCAACTTCCCAGAGCTAGGTTTTTATCTATGTACATTGTAGTCAGTTTAATTTGTAATCCTTTTAGATTCTATAGAGCTAGTTGGTTTTAACAGTTGTCATTTCTAAATGTTTATACAACTCTTATGGAAACATTGTATTACTAATGATGTTTATTAAATAGTTTAGCACCAACATTATTTAACTTCCTTTGAGCCATTTGACTTTTCAAAATTTCTTCTGAACAAAATAAAAAGTAACCATTTTATTTTCATGAAGATTGAACTGCCTCATCCTTTAAGTAACTTTGCATAGGGCCATTCAGGCAGGCGACTTCTGAACATTAAATCTTTCATCAACACAGTTACTTTAATTGGGAAGGAAAAAGAAAGCGGACCCAAGTCTCCTCCTTTTAATACTTGATCACGTGTGCTGCCGTTTTACCATTCATTGTTCTGAACTGCATGGGGATTGTGGTTTTAAAACGGATTGTAGAATTTTAATAATGTAAAAAGTTAGGAAATTTAGTATATCACAAAGGAAAACTTCTAGCTATCCTGACTTTTCAAAATTGTTCATTTGCTAGGTAAGTTCTCATCTACGCTCTACGAGACTGGTGGTTGTGACATGTCACTTGTGAATTTCGAACCAGCAGCAAGAAGAGCATCCAACATCTGGTAGGTGTGGAGACACCAGGAGTGTGTGTGACTTACGTTTAAAGGTTTAACTCTTGAAGTAGAGACGCATGTTTTAAAACGTATTTCTTTAAAAGATTTATTTTTTACGTATACAATGTTCTGCCTGCGTGTGCTCCTGCAGAGCAGAAGAGGGCACCAGATCTCAATGTAGATGGTCGTGAGCCACCATGTGGTTGCTGGAAATTGAACTGAGGACCTCTGGAAGAACAGTTAGTGCTCTTAGTCGCTGAGCCATCTCTCCAGCCCTATAAGCTGTATTTTTTTCTAACAGACAAAAACATTGTACACACTGCTGGTGTCCGCCGTGACGTTTTGGAATATTGTACGTGTTGTGGAGTGGCTATACCTACCCTGTTTATATGGCTATCTTATTTTAAACCACGGTCTTCTCTCACTTATTTTCAGAGTTATAATGAATTTTAAACCACGGTCTTCTCTCACTTATTTTCAGAGTTATAATGAATTGTTACTAACTGAAAGTTGCCATGTGCGATACAAATTATTTTGAAAACATTTATATGAAGTTTATTAATCATAATGCTTTTGTTTCCATAGAATTAAGGGTTTTTCTGTTGACGTTGTTTTGGTGTGGGGGCGGGAGAACCATATTTAAAATATGTTATTCTGTCTTAAAATAATTAAGTAAAAATTTTCATTAAATCTTATGGGATGGAGTTTGCCCGGTTCCAGATCTTACTAGATATCTGATGCCCTCGCTATATTGCATGATATAAAAAGCTTATCAGAAAACTAGCTACAATGAGGTTCAGACTCAAAAGTTAGTTTTCTTCTATTAAACAGTTTTCAGTTTTTATATTCTTTCAAGGAAGGAATTTGCAAGGTAATAAAAATGTTGGGAGAATACAAATAAATTAGATATTTGAACCTTATAGTATAGAGTGTATTGATTTTTTTCCCTAAAATTTAATCATATTTCCATTGTTAACTTAAAATCCCAAATGCCATTTGATTGTTATTTAAGCCTTCCATTTAATAACAGGCCATGTGCGTCTGTGTGGTTCACTTTTCTTTCCAAGTGCCTTTTAAAGCAATGGAGCCTTACTAGTTTAGCTGCTGATTCTGTGATGGTGGAAGCCTTGGGTACCACCCAGTCACTTTGCAGAAGAGCGTCCTGTCTGCTGGAGCTGTGGTAGAGCTTGACTGCACTGGCACATGCCGGACTGTTTTATGTAATAGATTAAGTTTATTTTGTCTGTACTATTCCGATCGGTTTAATTGCTTTCCTTAGCTTATCTATTTAAACAAAGTCTCTAAGAGCCTGTGATAGAGGCACTGTCATTGGTGTTACTGTTATTGGACGTTACTGATGGGAAACTGAGATCTGAAGATTTCAGTCATCTGGAGAGGTGGTCTGACCTCAGGTGCTGACACAGTGCTCTGGGTCACAACTTAGGAAAATGATGATTTTGTTTTTTTTTTTTTTTTTTTTTTAAAAACATTTATTTGTTTATTTATTTATTTATTATGTATACAATATTCTGTCTGTGTGTATGCCTGCAGGCCAGAAGAGGGCACCAGACCTCATTCCAGATGGTTGTGAGCCACCATGTGGTTGCTGGGAATTGAACTCAGAACCTTTGGAAGAGCAGGCAATGCTCTTAACCACTGAGCCATCTCTCCAGCCCCCGAAAATGATGATTTTGATGTTTATGTGGAAGAATGAAGATAGTATAAATGTTGCCTAAAAAAGCAAACAAAAATCACTGTTTAACAAGCTATTTACTCCCTAAAGCCCTTTTCATTTTATTTTAGTGACACGGATTCTCATGTATCAAGTTCTACCTCAGTTCGATTTTATCCACATGATGTGGTAAGTGTTCTCATTTTTTTATAATGTGGTACATTTTTAGATTCAATCTGAAAAGCATATTTATATAGCTAGTCATCAAATCATTCAAGTTAATGAAATTACAAATGTTACTTTTGTTGGAAATTATAGCAAAATCCCCTTTGTTTTGTCACCGTGAGTCTTGCACCCTCCCAGACTTTAGTTAGCCATACGTATGTGTGAGTCAGAAGTTACACTGGTTTATACTTTGCAGGTCTGAAAAGACCCACTTTCCATTTGTGTATTTGGTGTGTGGACTTGTGTGTGCATGAGAACATGTGCACATAGGGAGGTCTGAGCACACCGTAAGGGTCCTGGAGATCAAACTTGCCTTAGGCTTGGCAGCAAGTGCCTTAGCTTGCCGAGCCAACTATTGTATCCCGCAATTTCACTTTGAATAATATGATTTGGTGCTGGTTTTTAACTATCTGTTGATTATTAACTCACTTATTTGACTAGTGTATGTGTTGGTGGAAAACTGAGTAACATTATATGGAAAGTTATTGTCTGGGAGAAAATGGGGATTTTGTTTTTGGTTTTTTTTTTTTTTTGGTTTTTCGAGACAGGGTTTCTCTGTGGTTTTGGAGCCTGTCCTGGAACTAGCTCTGTAGACCAGGCTGGTCTCGAACTCACAGAGATCCGCCTGCCTCTGCCTCCCGAGTGCTGGGATTAAAGGCGTGCGCCACCACCGCCCGGCGAAAATGGGGATTTTAAAACACACCTTTTGCCATCAAGATCCATATAAGTCAAGTTGGAAAGCAGAAGGGGTGGATTTATTCTGAGCATCTGCCTAACGACTGCTTGAAGATGACTTCTGAGCAGGATTTAAGGCCGGGGCTGTGAGGAGGCGTAGAGCAGTGTGCAGCCAGTGGGTGTTGACTGTGTCTGGAAACATTTTGACATGACTGTAGGAATGCCATTGTAAACTATAGACAGGGACCCACGGTGCCAAGAGACGTTCTGTAATGTTGGGCACAGCCCCATAATGAAGATTATCTAGCCAGAAGCATTGATAGTGCCAGAATGGAGAAACCCTAGAATAGATAAGAAAATGTTTGGAGAAGTATCAATCAATATTTAAAGATCAAACCCAGAAGTTTTTCTTGACTGTTCTTGTGTGTTTGAATAGTAAAGATTTGCCTGCTAGAAGCAGGAGTGAAAAGATGATCAAACTGGTGTCTTCCACTTTTGAGTAGCATAGGAACCCGGAGACAACACAGTCCTGCCCTGTGCTGTGCCAAGACCAGAAACATTTGATGTTTTCAGAGGAAGGGCAAACTGTAGGACTGGTGACTAGAAGAGTTGGCACTTTGCTCCATAGGTTCAGGTGAGGAGGCTTCTAAAGACGTAATACCAGCCATGAGACCTAAAAGTCTCTTGGGCCCTGGCAGCACAGTTGATAGCTTAATGAGAAAAGGGCTTAAATGAGATGGAGGTGGGAGGCCCCCAGGGGCCACAGCCAGAGGGTTTGTGTCGTACCGGCTGTGTCTTTCAGACACGTGTCCTAATGGTCTGGTGATCGAATTTGCTTTATTTTGATTTACTTCCTGTTGCCACCTTCTGTAGATTCTAGGTTTCATGAGTTATCACAAGGAGTAAACTCGAATTAGGGGCTCAAATAATTTATAAGCTGACAAACTTTGAATCTTGCTTACATCAAGAATATTTAACCCTTTCAGTGCGGGCATGTTTCTAGTTTTCTCTCCCACAGATTCGGTTGAACAGGCTGTTGACCATTGACACAGATCTGTTGGAGCAGCAGGACATTGATCTAAGCCCTGACTTGGCAGCCACTTATGGCCCCACTGAAGAAGCTGCCCAAAAAGTTAAGCACTATTACCGCTTTTGGATCCTACCCCAGCTGTGGATTGGTATTAACTTTGACAGACTCACACTTTTGGCGCTGTTTGATAGGTAAGACCATAGCATGGTATTAATTTGTTGGTTTATTTGTTTTGTTTTCCAAGACAGGGTTTCTCAGGCCCTGGCTGTCCTGGAATTGGCTCTGTAGAGCAGGCTGGCCTCAAACTCACAGAGATTTGCCTGCCTTTGCCTCCGTAGTGCTGGGATTAAAGGTGTGTGCCACCACTGCCCAGCGATACTATTATTAAAGTGAATTTTTTCTAATTACCCATTGATATTTTCACCTGAGTATCATGTTGGAAAATACTTTCAATTTTCATCCTTTCAAGATCAAACTTAACAGACTTTTAAATATTAACTCTTCTTAAGCTGTTAAAAGCTTTTTTTCTGCAATTCTAAAATATTTCTATAAGGATATGTTTTTTACTATTAGTGTGAGTCATGCAGTTGATTGTTAAGAGAGCATATGAATTATTTTATGATCTTAAGGTTATAGGTGGTATGGAGGATGAAAGGGGGAAGAGGAACCCTGCTGCCCTGTTGTTCAGCATCCTGTCCTAGTGGTAAACACATTGGTTTATTATAAGCTTGGTGACCAGTAGCTGCTTCCTGTCAACAAGTAGGATTTACCCTCCCTGTGAAATATAGACAGGCAGAATCTTGGAGATAAGTCAGTACTGACAGTGACCCCGGAAAGCGGGAAGTCGGGGGTGTGGACTCTAAATCACCAGCACTCTGTGTGTGACACAGGGAGGAGGAGCATAGAATTCAGTACATGTCTTGAGTTAAAGAGATGAGTCTATAGTGTAAAACATCACAGAAGGGAGCTGTTGAGAGAACGGCAGCAGGATTCTGCAGACCATGATTGGCTCCTGTGTCTGAAGAGTTGTCTGCTTAAGAAACCCTTGCTTTAAATGTGTGGCAGCATTAGCCTCCTGTACCACACTTCAGACCTACCAAACAAATTGTGAAAGCAAGACCCAAAGGGATCAAAGTAGCATAACAGATTCAAGCTTTATAAAAATCCAGAAATACATACCTCCCAACAAGTAGTGACTGCCACCTGGCATCTACTCAGAGGTGACCAGCTATGCAAAGTGAGAAAACATGAATCAAGGGGAAAAGAATAAATCAAGACCAACCTATTACCAGTAGGGATGTTAACTGTTAGATATGGATTCTTAAAATAATTGCAACTGGATTCTGTTTACTTGAAAAATTAAGTAGAGACATGAAAAAATAATTACAGAGTTGAATACTACAACATTGCCATTAAAAAATAATGTACTAGTAAGATTGCCAGTAGTTAAAACTTTGTTGAAAAATAGATTAGTGAACTTTGTAGGCACATCAGGAGATCCATCTAGAGTAAAGAAGTGATAGGAGCATAAAACCAAAAAGAGTGTCTTGTGGAACAACTTCAAGAAGAGACAAGACTTGCAGAAATAATAGTGGAAACTACATATTATATGATAACTACCAATGCACTCATGAGGTTCAATACAACCTAAGCAGAAGCCACGAGAGACCTACCTAAGGGACGTACTTGCTCAAGTCCAGTCTTTAAAACCACAAGAAACCTATCAAAAGAATACTCTGTGCAGAGGAATGAGCATGGGGAAAATATCCAGCTGCCTGAAAGTTAGGCATGTGAGAAGACAATGGAACAAAGGAAAAACACTGTCAACATGCAGCCATTTATGTATCTTTAAAATACCCTGCAAATGCCCATGGATTGGGGTTGGAGAGATGATTCAGAGGTTGAGAGCACTGGCCACTCTTAGGTGCAGACTTCAGAGCAAAGGTGTCTTAGGGTTTCAGTTGCTGTGAAGAGACACCGTGACCATGGCAACTCTTATAAAGGAAAACATTTTAATTGAGGTGGTTCACTTACAGTTCAGAGGTTCAGTGCCTTATCACGGTGGGGAGCCTAACAATGTACAGGCAGACCTGGTGCTGGCTAAATCTACATCTTGGTTAGAAGGCAACAGGAAGTGGATTCAGACCCTGGGCAGAATCTTGAGTGTAGGAAACTTCAAAGACTGTCCCCCACCGTGACATACTTCCTCCAACAAGGCCATAACCACTTCAACAAAGCCACTCCTCATTGTGCCACTTCCTATGAGATATGGGGCCATTTACATTCAAACTACCTCAAGAGGATATTGCCAAAGATAAAGAGAGTTATTTCATAATGATAAAGGCCCAGTTTAACATGTAAAATGTAATAGTCCTAAGTTTCTGTGCCTAAAACAGCTTCAAACTTCATAGAGACTGATGATGCATCTTAGTGACACAGCAGATGCTGAACATGCAGAAAGACAGTGTTATCATCAGCACCCCTAACACCTCAAAAAAACGTAAAACAGAAACCAATAGAAACAGGAGAAGCAGATGAGACTACAATTATAAGTAACCTTTGCACTCCGTTGCAATCAGCTTGCTGTGTCATGACAAGATACCTGAATTACCTTACAAAGGAGGGTTTGCTTTGGCTCACAGTTTTCAAAGTTTCAGTTTGTGGTCACTTGATTCTTTGCTGTGGGGCCTGTGATGGGCAGAATAGCAGAGTGAAAATAGCAGAAGACTATGTTTATTACTTCATTGCTGCTGGAAGCAGAGACAAACAGGAAAGGGCAGGGCTTCCAGCAGCCCCTCAGAGGCACACCCCTGACTTGACTTCCTTCAACAGGGCCGCACCTCCTCCCAGGTGCCACAGCCTCCTAATAGCTGCATAGGCTGAGGAGCAAGCCTTCAACACATGGTCCTTTGGGGACACTGGAAACCCAACTATTACAGAGATAATTGACTTGCACATTTGATTGGCACTCCTGGAGCAGCCATCTGTAATGAGATTACATATTGTAGGCAGAGGTTTCTGTCCTGCCTGATCCTGCAGCTATTTAGTCCCAATAAACACACAGAGGCTTATATGAATTATAAACTGGTTGGCCTATTAGCTTATGCTTATTATTAACTAGCTCTTACAACAAATTAAACCATAATTCTTAACTATGTTTAGCCTGTGACTTGGTACCTTTTTATCAGTGAGGCAGTCTCATCTTGCTTCCTCTGCATCTGGCTTGCAACTGACTCTCTGCCTGTCTCTTCCCAGAATTCTCCTAGTCTGGTCACCCTGCCTATACTTCCTGCATGGCTACTGGCCAATCAGCATTTTATTAAACCAATATAAGTGGACAGATCTTTACAGGGTACAAGAGCATTATCCCACAGCAACATATTGTTTAATTGTTCATGGGATGTTATATAGACTGACCAGATTCTGATCTGTAAGGGTCAGTGAAAAGAATTAGATCACATCGAGTGTGGTCTTTGACAACAGAATTAAATCATTGAGCCTTGAACAATCCTGTTATATTTGGAAGTTAATAGTTTTAAATAATCCGTGGGTAGAGAAGAATTTGAGGGGAAACTACAAAGTATTTTAAAGTAAATGAAAATGGCTTCTTTCGTACTTAGGAAAATCTGTGGCACTGAGGACCTAGGCTGGAACAAGACCTCAGTTCTGTGATTCATTTCTGTACTAGAAACTAGAAAGACAAGCACTTATCTAAGGACACGAACATAGTATGAAAACAGAAAAATCAAGGAAATCTAAGACTGCATTTTTGGGAGCAGTGGTGAAACTGATGACCCCTTAGCTGCCTGATGACCAGATGGGAACTGTGAGGTGTGAGGTCACTACAAATCCCACAGGGATTAAAGAGCAATAAGGAAACATTATCAACAGCTTTGTGTCAATAAATTGACAGCAAGCAACGAAAAGGACAAATTCCTTGAAAGATTTAATTATCATAGACCCATCTAAATGGAAATACCATTAGGAACCCTCCTGTAGAGTAAGCTCCACGCCTGGGTGTTATTTAAAAATGAACTATGCAAATCAATGAAGTGGAGACTTGGCAGTAAAATAGCAGTTTCCATATGCAAAAAATAAAATTTGAATCCATACCTTGTACTATGTTACAAAAACTAAATCAAAATTGATCGTAGATATAAATGTGGTATATAAGACAGTAAAATATGTGAAACAAAATATCCCCAAGGTTATAGAAAACATACTAGCCTTGTCATTAAAAACCAAAATCAACAAGAGAACTGATTGATGATTGGGTTCATGACATAAAACACTGTACAAGGGCCATGTGTTTCAGTCGTAAAAGAGATGGTGACAGCAGCATGAGGATGGGAAAGGGAGTTGGTGGCCGGTCACCTTTCTGCCATCTACAGTGGAATGAAAATACCAATACTTCTTGATTTGAAAACAACGTTGAACTCTTGAATGGGATAGTGACTATAAATATAGTCTTGAGTTAATAAAAGCGAACTTTAAAATTTTTGTGATTATAAATTTTTTACCCTCTGAAGATTTAAGTATGTAGAAAATTTTGGAAATAGAGTTGCATACAGTAATCCCTCCATAAAGCTATTATAAATAATAATTTGGTGTAATGTGGGGGTTTTGTTTTATTTTGGTTTGGGATTTTCAAGACAGGGTTTCTCTGTATAACAGTCCTGGCTGTCCTGGTACTAGCTCTGTAGACCAAACTGGCCTTGAACTCACAGAGATCCGCCTGTCTCTGCCTCCCAAGTGCTGGGATTAAAGGCGTGCACCACCACCCATCTGGTGTAGTGTGTTTCCATTCTTTATGTTTTTAGTAACAAGACTTATACTTTGTCAGTTTTTATTTATACAGTAGACATGCTATGCATACGTCACTTAATATTCTATAAATGCAAGGTGTTTATCAAGTATTTCTTCAACATTTATGAATAAAACTTGTAAGAAATTATTAGCTTTTTGGTACAGCCTAAAATCTTCGTTTCTGCGTGTGGTATCTCAGGTATCATGTTACGACTTTTACGGTGTGAGTTTGCTGTATAGAATTGCCTGAGCAACTTTGGTAGAGGCAGAATTGAGTCTAGTTGTACTTCATTCTTAATATATGTAAGATCTTGTGCTTAAGTAGTTTTATTAAGTGTGTTTTTGAATTATTTCTGATTAGGATGAGAGATGGGGAAACAAAACCACTTGCTACTTGCTGCATGTGGTTTCGAGCTTTATGTTATAAAATAGCATATTTCAAATTTTCTAAAAATTTTTTGAGATTTTGATTTTTAAACTTCTTCCTATGCCAGCTTCATTTACCATCCAAATTGGTTAGTTATTTTACAGAGAAGATGTTAATGAGAACAATTTGTATTATGTTATCACAGGACAGCTGTGTTAGAGGGCACTGCACTCCCGTGTGTCGTGTCCTCAGATAGTAGTTTCTTTTTCTGTATGACCTGAAATGTTCTTTAAACCAGGCATTCAAAATAAACCTCAGCAGGCCTCATGTTGATGTCTTCCCCATTTTCAGTCTGAATATTTTCTTGTATTCATGATAGACCTCTGTGTTAATTTTTCCATCTACAGAAACCGTGAGATCCTGGAGAATGTATTAGCTGTTGTCCTGGCTATTCTTGTGGCTTTTTTGGGATCCATTCTTCTCATCCAAGGCTTCTTCAGAGACATCTGGGTGTTCCAGTTCTGCCTGGTGATAGCTAGCTGCCAGTACTCACTGCTCAAGGTACCAGTGTCTCTGCCTTCTGTGCTGTGTCTAAAGCAACTCACCAGCTCACCACAGAATGATAACTTTTAGGGATATTTTCCATGGAGGTTTACATTAGATTATGTAGGAACCAGAGCAGGGTTTAAACTTAAAAAAATAATTGTGTGCCGGGCAGTGGTGGCACACACCTTTAATCCCAGCACTGAGGAGGCAGGGGCAGGCGGATCTCTGGGAATTCGAGGCCAGCCTGGTCTATAAGAGCTAGTTCCGGGATGGGCACCAAAGCTACAGAGAAACCCTGTCTCGAAAAAATAAACAAATAAATAAATAAAATAATTGTGTGTACACTGAATTTACTAAAAACAAATTCTTTGTATTAAAAGAAAAGACTCGTTAAAATAAGAATTTGCATCTTTGAGATTTATTTCTGTTTAGTTTATCAGCACTAACCTTTCTTTTCTGACCTTTGAGCTTTCTGTTCTATGGGTGGGATTTATTAAAATTGTCATTGGTAGATAACAACATGTCAAAAACTAGAAATAGTTTTTATTTCTAGGGGCCATCAAAGAAAATATTGATGTCCCTTTGTTAGTGACTGAGTAGTGGCTCAGAAGCATCCATGTTGCCATTGTAAACGGTGGGAGAATCCAGCACGTCAGCTGATGACTGGCCAAAGCTTTGCCTTCTGCTGTTAACAGGGTGCTTCCTTCTTCTTAATGAGCCTGTCTTACTCTGCAAAAGCTGCACCCGTAGAGATGCTGGTGTGCAGAGCCCTCCCCAGGCTGCCACAGCTGCTTCAGTTCTGTGGA
This sequence comes from Microtus oregoni, assembly GCF_018167655.1. Classification (NCBI taxonomy): domain Eukaryota; kingdom Metazoa; phylum Chordata; class Mammalia; order Rodentia; family Cricetidae; genus Microtus; species Microtus oregoni. The sequence continues at coordinate 15,477,866 of NW_024543068.1, read as the reverse complement.
TGCTCTCTACTGTCTTTGATTTTTCTGTCTGTTTATAGCTAACATCTGAAGTAAACCATCTAGGTTCTTGCTCTTTCTATATTGCCAGCCACATTCTTTGTCATTCAACATCTGTTAATGCTGTCTCCTCTCCACTGCCCTGTGACCTTGCACAGCCTGGGTGGCTCTTGGTCTTCAGATGACTGTCCTCTATTGTTGCTTCTTTATTCTTTGCGTGTTGCTGACTGAGAATTCTCGGGCCTGAGTGCCCTACTCGGTTGTACTGCTTTAGTCATCGAGGCATTACACACACTATGTCCGGATGGATGGGAAAGCTTTGCATCTTTCGCAGGCTTTAGTCCTGACTGACAGACAGACACGGCTGGAAGTAGCATGTTATCACCTCTGGTCATTGGTTTTCTTTCATGTTTTCTGTTTTTGCAGTGTTAAGCACCATAAGTTCTTTTCTTCCTTCCTCAATAAGAAGTAATCAAGTCTCTTTGGTTAAATTTGGTGTACATGTTAAAATTGCTGTTCCTTATTGTTGCCCTTCCCTCAGCCATCTTATCTATCCCTTGGTTGCCTTAATCCATTAAAAACTCATTCTCTGGCACTAGTGTGTCTTGTTTGTTAATTTTGTCCACATTTTCAGGTTAGTGTGGTTAAACACAGGTTGCTATTGTGGTGGTGGTGGTGGTGGTGGTGGTGGTGGTGGTGGTGGTGGTGGTGGTGGTAGAGGAGGAGGAGGAGGAGGAGGTGGTGGAGGTGGTGGTGGTGGTGGTGGTGGTGGTTGAACTAGCTGGCTAGAAGAGCAGCAATGTCATAAACAGAAAAGGGAAGGCAGGAATCAGAGTTTCAGAAGGCACTGAGGTTGAGAGGACTCAAAGAATACCCAGGCTCATATCCAGAGAAGGACACATGTCAGACTCCACTCACCTGGTGCAGTGTGGTGATGGACTGTCTGGGAAAGGGTGTTGTGTGCCACTGGAGATGAACGAGGATCAGGGAGAAGTTCTGATTGAGGAATTACATGATGACATTAGAACATTTTCATAGGATACAGCAGGATTGCCCTTGATTATTTTGCTGTGCAAAAGCAGATAATAAATTTATTTATTACAATTTAGTAAACTTAGAATCTGTGAGTGGGACTAGAACTTAGCTAACCCAAGTTCCTGTGTGTCTCCTGAGTGGAACAGTGGTCTGCAGAATATGGTAGCTATGCTTACACATAGCAAAGAGCTGTGCTGAATGGTGGACCTATCTACCGTACGCCAACTCAAACATTCAGCTGGGTAGTTGTAGTCATTAATTGGCTAAAATAAGCAAAAATGAGAGGCAGTGTGCACTGTGTTTATCCTGGTAAGCCAGTTCCTAGAGCTGGTGCTTCATGTTTGGAATTAATGTTTGTGATTTCTTGGTTGCAAGACATTGCCTAAAATCACTTCAGAGCATTGTAAAAGTTGCTTTTGACAAAAACAACTATAGGCAACCAAGGAATGCTGGGAGTGGGAGAAATAGTCTTCCCCAGGAAAGATCCCCTTAATTGATTGTCCAGTGCCAAAGGGTCAGCCCTGAAAACATACTTACAAGAAACAAACAGACTGAGTAGGTTAAGTGTTGTGATAAGGAGCAGCAGCGGGCTGTGTCCCGCCACCCGGCTAGCTTTACCTGAAATAATTACACGGAAACTGTATTCATTTAAACACTGCCTGGCCCATTAGTTCCAGCCTCTTATTGGCTAGCTCTTACATATTGATCTAACCCATTTCTAATAATCTGTGTAGCCCACGAGGTGGCTTACCAGGGAAGATCTTAACCTGCATCTGTCTGGAGTGGGAGAATCATGGTGACTCCCTGACTCAGCTTCTTTCTCCCAGCATTCTGTTCTGTCTACTCCACCTACCTAATTTTCTGTCCTATCAGAGGCCAAGCAGTTTCTTTATTACTTAACCAATGAAACAACAGATAGAAAGATGACCCTCCTCCATCATTTCCCCTTTTTCTGTTTAAACAAAAAAAAAGGAAGGCTTTAACTTAAGGGTCATCTTTCTATCTGTTAAGAAAATATGTGTTTATCCATTTGTGCAGGAAACAAAAACTTCAAAGGCTATGAACATGAAAAAGGGTCATGTAGCAGGAGTTGGAGGGAGGAAAGGGAAGGGAGAAATGTATAATCTCAAAAAATAAAAAGTGGTTTAACAGTTTAAATAAGATGGATACATATATACACACACAGGATTTTAACTCATCTATAAGGAATGAATTGATGGTGAAGGCAGGCAGATCTCTTTGAGTTTGAGGCCAGTTTGATTTACATAGTGAGTTCCAGGACAGCCAGGAATGTATAAAGAGACATGTCTCAAAATAAAATAAATGTCATTTTCATTAAAATGGATGTAACTGGAGATCATCATGTTAAGTGGAATAAATGAAATTTAGAAAGACAAATATTACAGGTTTTCTCTCATATGCAGAATAAAGATGTAAATATCTGTATATGCACACATACATAGTTACACACATATAAAGAGAGTTGGATATACACATATAATTGGATACGTACACAGCTAGGTACTGAAGGCACACAGAGCTGTATTAGACATGAAAGCAGAAAGGACTACCATGGAAGGAAGAGGGTGCAGGTGAGATGGGGAGAGATGAGGAAGGGATGGATGACTGCTACTAAAACATGCTCATATGTACAAAAGACAGTCTCATAATGAAGCCCAGCATTTTGTGACTTAGCTTAAAAATGAGAATAAACTGTTGGGGTTTTTTGTTAGTTTGTTTTAACTTGGCTTGTGGAATTCCTGAGATTGAGTAAAATAATATGTCTTTCTGCTTTATTTCTAGAGTGTCCAACCAGATTCTTCCTCTCCCAGACATGTAAGTCTCCTGGAGGGACTGTAAGTTACAGCTCCTTGACCCCCAACCACAGCCTGTAGTTTCTCCTGGGTGTACCAGATTGGGTTACATTTGTATCTTTTGTTTCATCTAAGTTTGGCCACACTGTGTAGTTGACTTATGAACATGAAAGGAGATAACACTGTGCTGACAGACTCTGGATCTGGTTGAGATGAGCATAAGAATGCATGTTCTGACAGCCTGTCTCAAGAGAGTGTCACTTGAGCAGACGTAATCCATATAAACTTGATTGTTTGCATTTACTACGATTTGAAAATAGTGAATAAGCATTGAAAATAGAATTTTGAGGTAGAAAAGCTTACCTTTGAACAATTAAGAGCAAGAACAAAAGCTGTACTGGATTCAACTGCTATTTAAGACTTTTGTGCTAAGTAATGAAATTAAACCCTTGCTGATTACCCCGTGTCTGCTGGTCTGGTTCTGGATCTAACAAGCCATTTGTGTAGTAGAAGTACCAAAGGACGTCCTCTGTACAGTAGTGCAAAGCTGGGATTTGTGGCTCACACCTTTTATCCCAGAACTTAGGGAGCTGAAGAAGGAAGGTTACAGGGTGTTCACAGTGACCAGAACTACATAATTTCCAGGCCAGCGTGGGCCAAAGAATGAAATCCTGTATTGTTTTTTGAAAAAAAAAATGAATGAATGAACTAGATTAAAAAATAAGCTCCAAGAATAGTGTTTTAGAGCTCTTCTTCCTGAATATAATGATTTTGTCCTTCTATTGAAATAGTAATGCAACCAGAGCAGAAAGTAAATCAGGCAGGGAAATGGTTTCCTCCTCATTAGTGATGTTCATCATCTATAGGAATACTTTTGAAATGTGATGATATTGGATGCTTTGCAATGTAGCCGATTTCTGACATGAGTGCTGGCTTGCAGAACAATGTCAAGGGACGTAGAGAAAAGCTGATGCCTGTCCCCCAGATTCCTGGGTTAAATTCTCACGTTTGGCTCAGCCCTTCCTTTCTCACTCTGTTCTCTCTCCCCCTTTCCTTTCTTCTCTTCCTTTGCAAACATGATGTCTCTTTACCTCCAGTACATCAGTGTGTTTCCTCAGAGCATTTTGTACATTCATTCAACATGACTGTCAAAGTTAGGACATCAGCCCTAATATGATGCTCTTGTCCAGTCTATAGGTGTCTCTCAGGTTTGATCTGTTCTCTTAGCTGGCAGTAGAGTTCCTGATCTGGTCTCTTAACTCTTATAACCTGGAGTGGTTCCTTAGTCATGATACTGAAATTGTTCATAGATCAAGGCCAGTTATATAATAGATTGTCCTCCAATTTATGTTTGATATTTCTTTCTAATTAGAGGGGGGTGGGTATCCATGTGGTACTGATCTCCCTCCTGCTGGTGGTGTAGCTCGAGTTTTCCTCAGATCTGCAGTGTTAATGTTTGGGCTGGACAAGGCTTTCACGGAGGCCAGAGATGTCGTGTACATTGAGGATCCTTCTTCCAAGTAGAGGCCAGTGGCAGTGGCTGTCTGTAAGACTGTGTCTACAGTTGCCACATGTCCTCTCTGAAGCAAACACCCTCTCTGTTCCGAACTTCTGCTTTACTAGAGATGTCATCATTTTCACCCTTGTAGTTCTGAGTCTCTTACTGGGACTTGGAGTCTGTCTGCATATCTTAGTGATTCACAGACTTTGGCTAACTTGTTTTATGACTACTAGTTTCTTGTTTGAATCAGACATTGTTTGTTAGTAGCTAGGTATTGATCTTCTAATTCCACTGTTCTATGTTAGTTTATTTCTCACTAAAAGGAATAGATAGTTTTATCTTTTGACTTAACTGGTTATTTGTGGTGTTGGTAATGAACCCAGAACCTGTGTGTGTGAGACAGTCATTGCACCACCACTGAGCTGTACCCAAGCCCTTTCTCTGTCTCTGTGTCTGTGTGTGTTCACGTGTGCGATCAGTGTATTTGTGTGGACTTAGGGGTGTATTATAGTGGACTATAGTGTTATAGTACTTGCTTTGATACTGAGGTTGTCCTTCACTTAGCCATTTGAAGTCTGTCAGACTGTTCGGTATCCTTTTGACATAGCCCTGTGATCCTTTAACGGCCTTTTTTCTTTTCTGATCCAGGTTGAATTTATATTCTCCTACTGGCTCCAACTATCTTCTCCTTCCTATGAGATTTTGGCTCTTTTTGTAAATACTATTTGTAAACTAAGATCAGGATGCTAGTAACCTTATTACTGGAATTTTATTGTGTCCAGGTACTTTCAGTGGGTAAAACTTATAAAACTTATACATGTACATTCATATTTATGTGTATACTTCTCCTGAATCTATTTATATGCCTATGAAAGCTAATGAGTTCATACTAAAAGCTCTGATTTCTGATGGTATCACAGGGCTCATTCTATTCCTCCCCCTTTCTGTATTTATCTTGACATTTTTCTGCAACCATCAGAAACCTGCCTTTCATATGGATATGGTTCAAACCATTAGAACATAAGCTAGTAATGACCTCAGGAGTTAGTTTTGGCTTTCAAAATGAACTTCACTGACAATGCAAATGTATTGCTTGCAGGGTCATAATCGTATCATTGCCTACAGTAGGCCAGTTTACTTCTGTTTATGTTGTGGTCTTATTTGGCTCCTGGATTATGGCAGTAGAAACCTAACTACAAGCAAGTTCAAATTGTATGGAATAACTTTCACCAATCCACTGATGCTTCTGTCAGCCAGGGATTTGGTTATCGGTGAGTCCTTTATCTCTGATCTTAACATTAGTTTATTTGTTTGCAAACAGTTTACTGACAAATAGATAAAGCAGCTTATTTTGCTTAAACTGTAGTCCTGTCTGAGAATCAGCTATAGAGCTTCTAAGAATGGCAAGATTAATGGTGAATAAGGATAGTGATTCTGATTCAGTTCTCGAAGAGAGCAGGGTAAAGATGATGATGATGATGATACATTTTAGGTTCACGTTACATAAAAACTGTTTGAAATGAGTTTTCCCCTGTGCTGGAATTGAATATAGGGCCTCATGCTTACCAGGCAAGTGCACTGCCATTGAGTTGTATCCCAGCATCTTAAGATGATTTTAAAAGATGTATTTTATAGGTGGAAGAATTTAATAACCTAGCAGCTCTGTAGCGACATTAATTTTAGATCCTATCTTTTAAAGACACACAGTATAAAATGTTAAATTTGACTTCATTGCGTGTGGGCTTTAACTGAACAAGAGAATGATGCAGTCTTTTTAATAAACTTTTCTTTCCTTCCATAGTGTTTACACTCTGTTTCCCAATAGTATTTTTCATTGGTCTCCTGCCTCAGGTGAACACGTTTGTAATGTACCTTTGTGAACAATTGGATATCCATATCTTTGGTGGGAATGGTGAGTAAACCGCAGTTGCTGTGAAGTAATAAACTGAACGTTAAAATACTGCTCCACTTCTCACTTTAGAATTGAGATTAGCAAAGAAAAGGTATTTATTTAATAATTGAAGCAGAAAAGCAGTTAGTTTTAGTTAAGAAAAAGTAGTCAGGTCTGCTATTTCTAGAAAGATCAATGTGTAGAAAGTAACAAAATAACTTGCAAAAAGTTTTTATACAATAGTCCATGCCCCTCACTCCCATCCATAGGTGATATATTCCTAGCTATGCTGTGGCTATACCCGTAGATACTGCAGATAGCAAGAACCTATATGGATTGTCTTTCCCGTATTGTACCTACATACCTGTGATAGAGTTTAATATATACATTAGGCACAGTAAAGTAAGCAACAGTGACTAATAATGAAGAACAATTCATGCTGTTTATCCAGCCAGCCTAACTGAATGTATGAGCTTCCTGTCCAGTGGGAAACCCTGTCTTTAAGCAGTAGTGCGGAGGATGACATCAACACCCTCCTCTAGCCTCAGCATGCATTTGTGCACACGGGTGCATGCACCTGCACTCACATGCTACAACCAAGTAAAAGTTATGGGATGTAGCCTTTCTCTTTGTTTCTCTGGGATTTTCTATGGTATGTGTTTGACCTATAGATGCTCACAGGTAATAGAACCTGTGGAAAGTGAAGCTGCAGAAAAGGAGGGGCTGCTGTGGAGGGTTTAGCTGTGATCTGTACTCAGTCATCAAGTGTTTAAAACATCGTCTGTGCTGAGCAGGTTGAGTCTGATTGTACTTGGATTTTGTTTTGGGGTGTGCATTTGGCATGCTCATGTACTTGCTTTCAGAGCCAAGGCCAGAATCTAAAAGCATTTTACTAAATCAACTTTTAAGAATTATCTCTGTTTTTAGAGTAGAATATGTATACATTAATCAATAACTTAGAAAAACAGTTTTCTTACCATGAACGTATTTTATTTAAAAAAAAAAAAAGTCAACTGCCAATCTGGAAGATAGTGACCCGCAGAGCTCGGCAGCAGCGCTGTCGGCAGGTGGCGTAGTGAGATGGCATGCCCTTCATCATTTAACATTTCTTGGAGAGAAGAGCATGCAAACAGAGGAAATACTCAATAGGAACGCCATTGGCCTTATACTTCATCTTCTTCACACTTCACACTTGTGATGCTCATTTGCCTTCTGCAAACATGCACTGAAATCATCTCAGGTAAAATGCTGATGGCGTGGCTTAGTTTTCAATTTGATGTGCATAAGATGGAGTGTGGTGGGTGTGTGAGAATAGGTGCGTGCACCTGTGTGCACGCTGAGGCCAGAGGAGGCTGTGAAGTGTCTCGCTCTCTACCTCCTGCCCTGAACCAGAAGCTCACACTTCAGACCAGGTCAGCTGGCACATGCAGCCATGCCTAGCTTTTTATATGGGTGTTGGGGATTTGAGCTCAGGTCCACTTTTACTTCTTATTCCTAGTCAATGAGTAGGGGTCATTTGCTTGTTGTTGACGGTTTTAGTAAATCTGATTTACACAGTTTTGTGTGAATTGATGAGCAGTGGGAATGCAGACTTCCTGCTGTGAGTGAAACCAGTCGTTTTTTACAAGGAAAGCTGTTTTCATTGGTTAATACCTCCAGTTTATTTCAGGCCTTTGCAAGCTGTGTTTTCTAATACAGCTTAGTAATGTAAGATACATTTTTAATTAGGTGGTGTGTGGGTACCTGTGGCGTACAGAGGCATCAGACCCCCTGGAACTAGAGTTACAGGTGCTTTTGAGCTGTCTGATGTGGGTGCTCGGAACCAAATTGTGCATGTGCAGCGCATGCTCTTAAAACTGAGCCAACTCTCCAGCCCCCAAGACACATTTTGAAGCCTATTATAGGTACAAATGTTTTTTCTGAGATTCTGAGGTAAATGTATATTATCGAAGATTGAAGATGGCAGGCAAGACATGGTACCTGATAACCTGTAATCTGAGCACTTAGGAGGGTAAGGCAGGAGGATTGCTGGGAGTGGTAAGCCAGTCCTAAGAGTGAGACCCTATCTCAACAAAATATTGGAGATAGAAGTGTTTCTTTTTTTTTTTTAAATATTTATTTATTTATTATGTATACAATATTCTGTCTGTGTGTATGACCGCAGGCCAGAAGAGGGCACCAGACCCCATTACAGATGGTTGTGAGCCACCATGTGGTTGCTGGGAATTGAACTCAGGACCTTTGGAAGAGCAGGCAATGCTCTTAACCTCTGAGCCATCTCTCCAGCCCCCGATAGAAGTGTTTCTTGTGTCAAGTATAATGAAAAAGATGAAGTAGCTGTATTTTAAAAGTCACATGAGTAGATCAATATCGTGTTACTTGATAGAGTTTTTGTGAATTTGAGTTTTTTGCTGTGGGTGTTTGTAAAATCCTGATTTCCTTCCTCCTCACTGTCTAGCCACCACCAGCCTGCTAGCAGCGCTGTACAGTTTTCTCTGCAGCATTGTGGCCGTTGCCTTGCTGTATGGGCTGTGCTATGGAGCTTTAAAGGTAAGCTGCAGACTGTGGTGTGCTCTGTGAGTGTGCACGTGAGTGCCTAAAACTGACTGCAGGTTCCCTTTTGCCCTGCCCTTGAGACACTAATTTCCCTGCCTTCCAATGCTCATCTGTACGCTTACTCTGTCTTACTTTGAATTTTAAAGTAATTTAATAATCAGTCGTTATTAAAGGAAAATTCTTTTCCAAACAATAATCCTAGGTTACTATTTAAAGACTTTTTAGAACTAGACTCATTTGCACTAGAGGCAGACATGGTATTGGCAGAATATGCACTTAAATGTCTATTTCTGCTTTAAAATGTGTGTAACTACTACCTCTCATCTTGATTTACTTATGAATATAAATATTTATAAGAAAATGTTTTGGTTGGGGTGTAGCTCAGCGGAAGAGTGTTTGTCAGGCATGCTCAAGGCCTGGTGCTTAGTCCCCAGCACAGCACCCAAGACAGAAACGAGTCCAAGGGCTCCAGGTGACGGTGTAAAACAGAGCTGACGCACACTGCTGGTCTGATGGATGGAGCTGTCATCCAGCCCATGAGCCATTTTAACACTGGTTTATAACCCCTCACATATTTCTGGATTTTTTGTCTGTTTTGGGGTGTTTTTTTTAATTTATTTATTATGTATACAATATTCTGTCTGTGTGTATGCCTGAAGGCCAGAAGAGGGCACCAGATCTCATTACAGATGGTTGTGAACCATCATATGGTTGCTGGGAATTGAACTCAGGACCTTTGGAAGAACAGGCAATGCTCTTAACCGCTAAGCCATCTCTCCAGCCCCTTGAGGTTTGTTTTTAATAAAGCAAGATAACAAGAAAATAGTAAGGTTCAAAGAGCTGTGTTCAAAGAAGTGACTCCCATTCTGCGTCATTCTGTCTGTGTGTCTTATGAAGTGGCGCTGTCTGTAAGAGTTGTTTCCTGTTAATGAGGAGCTTGTAGGTCAGCTGTGGATCCCAAGTCAACAGCATGCGGAGTCCAGAGTAATAAAGGCCAAAACCACGCTAAGCTTCAGGGTCCAGCCTCGAATGGTTGTGTTTCACTGAAGCCCAATCCCATCGGTGTATTGGGGGACTATATGGAAGAAGAAAAGAGGGCTAGAAACAGTCTAATCTTAACTGAGGCTATTTAGTGGCACCTACTAGATGATAGTAGAAATCCTAGAGTTTAAGAACAAAGGATTTTTTAATGTGAACACTTTATTTGTTCATATTTATGAGGTCCAGAGGCACATAGTAGTAGTTGTGTAGAGATTTCTGTTCATGCTTGGTAGACAGAACAGTCATCAACAGAACTGAGTCATTGGAGACTGCAACTGTGGGTTGGCGAGAGAAAAGTGAATTTGACCTCTGAGAGATGGCAGTTTTTAAATGTTAGCTAAAATAGAGACCCACCAGGAACAGTCAGAGAGGCCTAAGAGCCCGAAAGGTTCTGCTGGATGTCGCACCTGATAGACTATCAGAGACTTAACAAAGGTTTGTATTGGATGTGGTACCAGCCTGACTATCAATGACTTAACAAAAAGAGTTTCTTTGGCCTTTTAAGGAAGAAAACTAAAATAAGTTAAAGTTTGAAAGGAAATGAGAAAATGTGTTTTGTGTTTTCTAGACTCTAGCTGTGCAGCACATGGATATGAAGGGTTTGTGTTCTAGTTTTGTTTGTTAAAAAAGATCTGAGAGTTGACTTACAGTTAAGGGTAAAGGGGGAAATAAATTCAGTATCATCTATAAAATGACCACTATTTAGAATGTGAGAAATTATAGTAAAAGATATGAGAAATTATTCCTATTATGAATAAAACTTTAATACTGAGAGATAGATGGATGGATGGACGGACAGACGGACGGACGGACGGATGGATGGATTAATGGATGAAGCTTTCTTAAGACAAAAGAAATCTAGTATCTAGATCCCAGGTCTCAGGAAAACAGTAACAAATGTGGGGTGGTGTGCTTGAGAGGCAGGCAGGGTTAGGAGTTCAAAGCTATCTACAACTATATAGCAAATGTGAGGCTAGCCTGAGCTACCTGAGACCCTTTATCAAGTGAAAAAAATTCTAAATTCATCTGGAATAAGGTACAGTTATTAATATATAGCTAAAACACTTTAAACTGTAAATTTGCTGTTTCTAAATATTGATGTAAGAGGAATGTATGCTAGGTCATAAGTTACAAGCATCTTATCTTCCTCGTCTTTTTTCCCTCAGGATTCATGGGATGGCCAGCACATTCCAGTGCTTTTTTCTGTTTTTTGTGGTTTGTTAGTGGCCGTGTCCTATCATCTCAGCCGACAAAGCAGTGATCCCTCTGTACTCTTGTAAGTGAGATCAGTCATTATTGTTGAACATTTAAGTATGCTGGCATTTCTATAGTCCCTAAAGCTAGCACCTTTCCTAATGCCTATCAAGTGGGGTGTGTGTGTGTGTGTGTGTGTGTGTGTGTAGCTTCTACAAGAGTAAAATGTACTCTTAACTGTTGAGCCATCTCTACAGTCCCATGGTGGTTGTTTGGGTTTTTTGTTTGTTTTTGTTTTTTCAAGACAGGCTTTTCTGTGTAGCTTTGTTTTAGGTTTTGTTTGTTTTTTGATGTTTTTCTTCCCAAGTTTTAATTGCAGTATTTTCATTGTATCCTTATATATGCCAAAATGAACTTTTTAGAATTTCCATGTCTCAGTGATTGAATGTACTTGGGTTATTTGATTTTATATCACAAACACCTTTGCTGTTTAAATTGCTAGGTTTCAAGCTTCATGTATATTTTCTATTGAATATATCCTCTTACTTTTTTCAAATAAAGCTCTTTGATGCAATCCAAGATTTTTCCAAAAACTGAAGAGAAAAACCCAGAAGACCCTCTATCTGACGTGAAAGACCCACTGCCAGAAAAGCTTAGCAATTCTGTTGTAAGTGTCTCATTTTAGATGGTAGTACTTATGATGAATGACTGTTAAATACTCAATACTTTTGAAGGTCTTTAGTAATTGGAGGAAATACAGCATTGTTAAATATTACTCATTGTATTCAGTCCGGATTTTAACATACTAGTTAAGCATCCTCCTTCCCAAAAGTCCAGAAGAATCTGGATCAGAATCTCAAGCTGTTGGAATGTTGACATGATCACACCATGGAAAACTACACATTTGGTCTGATGTGATCAATCATAGGTTCACTTACAGTACTATTTACTGTGACCTTCTGCCTGTTAGGCCCACAGGAAAAAATAAACTTCATTTACTTATATATGTATCTATCTATCTATTTATCTGATTTATTTATTTTTTATGTGTGGCTCATCTCCCCAAAGTATGTCATGTTATATATAAAATACCCCCAAACCTGCAAACATCAGCAGTCTCTCATACTTCTGGTCCTAAACATTTTGGATAGGATATCCAGTTAGCCTGCATAAGAAAGGTCCTGTTCTCACACGTGGTCACAGTATGGAAGAATATGTCAAAAGGTTTCATGTAGAGCAAAATTAAGTCATTTCGTTGATCCTTCCCGGGGGCACAGGGGTCTGAAAGTTGAATACAGGAGGCAGTAACTCTTTATCCTCAGCTTCCTTTCCATGGTTTCATTTACTGGTGGTCAACTACAGGCCAGAAGTAGAAGCTGGAAAAGTCCAGAAATAAAGAATCTGTAAGTATTAAATTGTACACCACTCTGAGTAGCAGGATAAAATGTTGCGCAGTTCCACCCAGACATGACGCATAACCTCGTCCAAGTGCTGCTGTGCAGACCGCTAGCACCCATCAGCTACTTAGTAGACACTCGGTTATCGGTACAGCTGGAGGGTAGAGTCCCCTTAGTAGTTCTAGGTGTCCGAGAGGGTCATGGAACTTATTGCCTACAGGTAAGGGCAGACTGCTGTTTAAACTGTTTAACATAAGTTAGATTTTGTGATTATTCCTCTTGGTTTTAAAAAAAAAAAACACCTCTGTCTTGTGCTTCGTTTCTCAAGGGCACTATAAAAAGTGTATTTGGGGGCTGGAGAGGTGGCTCAGCAGCTGAGAGCCCTGTGCTCTGCTGAGAACCTGGCTTCAGCTCTCACCACCCTGGTGGGAGCTTGCATTTGCCTGCCGCTCCCATTCCAGGAGACCTAGCACCTGGTTTCTGCAAGCATTGCTCACGTGTTGTAGACAGACATGCATACAGGCAAGACCCCTATACACATAAATACATGGGAAACTTAAGGTGAGGTTTCCAGGTCAAAGAAAAGAACAGTCTGCTAATATATACCTATTAGAATATTTCTTCTCAGTTCATTTTAGTGGTCCATAGTGTCACTTTGTTCCCTTGAAAAGTGAATTCTAGAGGTTCCTGTCTATTATGTAGGGCAAAACACTGTTTTCTATTTTATTTTAGATTGTTTTTTCTTTTATTGTGCTGGAGATTAAACCCAGAGTCTTGCTTGCAAGGAAAATACTCTACTACCAAAACTATGTCCCCAGTTCCTCCTTTTAGATGATTTATGTCTGAATGTTGAACTTACCCTGGCATTAATTGGACATAGCATTTATTTCAGTGAATATGACTACTCACAGCTTTCTAGAAAATTAGAAGTAACAAACTATCTCAAGATGAAATTGAAGCACATTCTCTGAGTTTAGTTTCTGTGTTCATGGTAAGCATAGTGGAATGTCAAATGCAGCTTATATGTCTGCTAATCAGTAGGTGGCCAGGGATAGCAAGAAGATCCTGTTTATTACTACAGAGTTGGGATGCTTCTAAAATTTCAAAACCTGACATGCTCCCAAATCATTGAGAAAAAAACAAAACAAAACAAACAACAACAACAAAAAAAAAAACCCCACCTTGGATTTTAGAACATTTCTGATTTCAGATTTTTCAGTTCAGGGATCCTCAACTGGCAGAATCCAACAAGTGCTGGAGGCTTAGTGGAAGCCAGAATCAAAACCATGTTTGGTCCTAAGTTTAAATAAGGGATTCTCAGCCCTGAAAGCCACTGGAAGAACCCGTCCTAAGGAAGATAGGGAGTGCGCATGCAGTCAGTGTTGGTGCCCCAGAAGATCAGCTCTTTTTGTCAATAGAAAAGCAAAATGTACTGACCCATGAGGGACAGTCTTCTAAAAGACTCTCCGTTTACAGCATTAAAAAGTAGGCAAGTGTTTTTGTTTTCTGACGTACAGTGCTAAGCTCTGAGGAAACCCCAAATACGAGAACATTGAGGAAGGAAACAAGATTTATTCTACATAATTATTTTATACAAGAAATACCTAGAAATGCTTGGGAGGTGGAGTCAGGAGGCTCGGGCATTCAGGGTCATGCTCAGCTGCTAATGACTTGGAGCCAGCCTGGATTGCATGAGACCCTATCTTAAAAACAAAGAAGTGTGTAATTGTTTCATGATTGCTCTCTGCCCCACAGAGTGAGCGTCTGCAGTCCGACCTGGTGGTGTGTGTCGTTATTGGCGTGCTGTATTTTGCTATCCATGTCAGCACGGTGTTCACAGCACTACAGGTAAGGAATCCTCTTGTTGGAGTTGATAGAAAGTGACCCAACTGCTGTGTGACGCTGTGGCACTGAAGTCCTTGACTCCTTCAGTTTTTTTGTTTTGTTTTGGGTGAATGATTTTAGTAGTAAGTTTTGTTCCCTCATATTTTTATATACATATACTGTGTATTCTTGTCACACACCCCACCTCTCTCCCAGCCCTCCCCCAAATCTCTTTTCCCTTCTCAGTATTGATTTTGTTTAGTGTCCTGTGTAATCGAACCAGAACCTAAGTTTGGAACTAATTAGGAGAACCTGGTGGGCTTATCAAGGGTACACAACTGAATTCTGTGCCCCCTCTGTTCTGCCGTCTGTTGGTTGCCACAGTTCAGCAGGGTAGGGACCCATGAGTCCTCCCCCATCCCTAGCCGACTGTTAGGAGGGCCTGACTTCTGTGAACCCAGGGCCGGCATACACAGCGGGTGCCTCTGGGAATATATGAGTTTTTGTTTAAGTATTTTATTGTGTTCTCCCTGGGCTGTAAATCTTTGTGAGTGGCTTAGGAGCTTTTCCTGTTACTGCAGTAGTCTGAGGTGAGCCGTGTGCAGTCATCTGAGGTGACTTGTATGCAGTGTTCATTTCCTTACTGCAGTAGTCTGAGGTGAGCAGTGTGCAGTCATCTGAGGTGACTTGTATGCAGTGTTCATTTCCTTACTGCAGTAGTCTGAGGTGAACCTTGTGCAGTTCTATCAGGTCTGATGGATCATGTCTCTGCACCCTTCCTATTTCCAGCTCTTCCTTCCACTCTCCTTCCACAGTGTTCCCTGAGCTGTAGATGGGAACTGTGAAGTTACCGGTTTAGAGTTGGGCCCACCTCTCTGGCTTGTTCTCTGCATTTGGGGCAGAGTCTGTGCTCACACTGTTCGTCGTAAGGATAGGTTTCCCTAGCTAAGGCTGGGAGCTGCTTTTGTGTATAGGTATAAACACGTGCATTTAGAAGGCAATTTGCTCCTGTTTCAGTGTAGTTAACCGTCAGAAATATATTCCCTGCACGAGCCGCCACGTCCCCAGATGTGAGTTGCTACCAGGCTTACAGTACCAGACATTGGTCCCACCACATTCTCTCTGGAGCAGGGCTCAAATGCATTCAGAGAGCCATATGGGAATTTCTGAGTGGATGCCAACCGTGTAAATTTTACCTTGTTGGGTGTTAAATTTTGTGTTTCCAAAAGTACTTGAACATTGTCCCTAGATACCGTTAAGTACTTGTTAGCATTTGATCCCCTAGGGGCTTACTTTTGTTAAAGCAGTTTCTGAGGTGGGATGGGGCCAGCTTTTCTAGACCATGTATTTCCCATCACTAAGGGTAGGCAGCCTTTAGGCCTCTGCTTGGTGCGTGTGTTCCTTAACATTTCCCAGGCTTGTGAGGGTGGCACTTTTCCAACCACGTGATAGTATGCTTTCTTGCTTGATGCCCTCCTAGGGTTCCTCATAGCTTCCTTGTGTGTGGGGGTTCCCATTCCCATGAATACTTGAAGGGCTGTCTGCAGATCTCAAGCATCTCCTCTGCACTTTCCCTAGGTTCATGGGAGCCATGAGCAGGACAGGCACAGCCCCTTCCTTGGTTCCCTGTCCTCTGGGCACAGGCTTATTTCTGTAGATCTTACCTGATACAGACCACTGGGCCGTGTGTTCTGTTTAGTGTTTTTTTTTGTTTGTTTGTTTGTTTTTTTGTTTTTTTGTTTTTTTTTTTTTGGTTTTTCGAGACAGGGTTTCTCTGTAGCTTTGGTGCCCATCCCGGAACTAGCTCTTGTAGACCAGGCTGGCCTCGAACTCCCAGAGATCTGCCTGCTTCTGCCTCCTGAGTGCTGGGATTAAAGGCGTGCACCACCACCACCCGGCAGTGTTGGCTCTTTTATGTGGGAGTCGCTCCTGGACAGTTATTTAATATTGTTAAATATGTTTGCTTGGTTTTCTGCTCTCCAGTTTGAACTACAAATTCCTGAACTCCCTCAAAGTGCAGCTGGACACTCCTTCATGTTTAGGGGCCTCAGGGTTTCTAAATGTATATGACTTGGTTTTAATATTAGAAAAAAGGTGTTAATTCCTCCTTCTGTGAATCTAGTTGTGCGGGGCACCTGCCTCTGACAGCACAACATGCAGAGACAAAAGATAAAGCCCTTTCGTCTGTTCATTCTGTTCCTCTCTCGGACTTAGCTTACATCCCTTATCTCTCCTAGTTTGACAGTTGAATCCCTTGCTCAAATAGTCACACAGAACATTCTTGAAGCAGGAAGCAGCACTTCTAGTCTCTTTCATTGACTCTAGTGTCAGACACCAAAATAATTACCATATTTCAGATGTGCATTAGAGTCAGCTGACATTCAGTGGCTCATTTGGACAGAGAAAGCTACAGGTACAGAAATGGTAAGCTGTGGTTTTTAGATTCTAAGAGCTGTTCTCCATTATCGAATGAGAAAACGGAACCAACGATCCAAGAACTCTGCAGTGAACCTGGCGGGGGCTCCTAACACCCTGAACTCTTTCTTTCAGCCTGCTCTCAAGTATGTGCTCTATGCACTGGTCGGCATTGTGGGCTTTGTCACCCATTACGTGTTGCCCCAGGTGAGGAAACAGCTGCCATGGCACTGCTTCTCCCGCCCTCTGCTGAAGACGGCCGAGCACAATCAGTATGAAGTTCGAAGTAAGTAGTTGGTTAACCCCCTTGGTCTTGTGGCTCACTTCACACCACATGCCCGTAGGTGAATTAGACAGGTGCCATTGAGCCACACGTTGGTGAGCCGTCGTCTCCTGTAGGGCACCGTCTTCAGCTGAAAGAGCACCTTCTCAGCATAGACTAGTGCTCTGACTGTGCTCAGCCTGTCCCTGATGGGTCTTCCGCGTGACTTCTCTCTCTAGCAGTCCCTAATGTATATACAGACAACCCACCCCTCCCCGCCTCCAGTCCTCTATTTGAAAGGCTTTAACTTAAGCTGTGGAAGGAAGAAGGCCTTTGTCCATTATTCCACTAGAGACTCTGTTCTCCTTAAGAACGGCAGTAGCAGCCTTTCTGCGGTGGCTGCTCGTTTGGGGATAAGGTATAAAATGACTAAAAAGGAGATAGAAGGCCTGTCCATTTAGCAGCTTCTTCCTTGCCACTGTAAACTGTTCTTGTGCACCAGCCCTGTGTGGTGCGGGCCTCTGCACAGCGACTAAGTCAGCCCAGTGAACTGCTGTCAAGAAGGGGACTCACCCAGACATTTAAGATGAGTTGATATTTTTGACGAACACCGAAACCTTTGAAACCGTAGAACAAAGTTGACTTTCGGTCCTCACAACGGGCCTCTTAGTGAAGCAGCATGGCGCCTCGGTGCTGACCACCATCAGACCCTGGAGAGACAGGGGAATACTGACAGCAGGGCACTGTGGAGGCTTTGCAAGTCATTCGCCTTTGTCTTTAAATGTGCGAGTGCTCTGCATGTCTGCCTGCGGCCAGCAGAGGGCATCAGATCCCACCGCAGTAGGCTGTGAGCCACCATGTGGGCGCTGAGAACTGAACTCAACCTCTGAAAGAGCAGCCAGTGCTCTTAACTGCTGAGCCATCTCTCCAGCCCAATATGTGTCCTTTTTATAAGGGAAAGTTGTATGAAACTTTAAGACTTGGGATTAGCCTGCTCTTGGCATCAGGAGAGTAGCACAGAGTGAAAGGCTTTCGTTTTTTTATGATGAACTGTTTCTATCCCTGTTACAAATAAATAGTACCAAATAGATCTAGTTTGCTTTTAAAATCAAATTTACTGGTTGTGCATTTCTTTAATAAGTCTAAATTTTTTTTCAGATTTTGAATCACCACAACAATTTGACTTAGTGAAAGTACTAAATTATAGTAAAGGTATATTTCCTTGTACTGATATTCAAAGTAAAGACTTCCTAACTGCCTGCCGTACTGTTTTCAGAAAGCCAGAGAGTGGTGCTAAGTTAATCTTCATATACTGCTGGTGATGAGAATGACTTTAATAAACTGGGTGAATCTAAATCATACATATGTATATCTGTAGCATATACCTTATCGTTTTAAAACCAGATAATTTAAAGATCTTATTTGTTTAGAGGTGAGACACAGCCCAAGAATCTTTAATAACTTTTTCTATATACAAATAGAGAAAATGAGAGAAATCATAGTTAAAATGGGAGGTTTCACTGGAGATGCAGTTCGTGGTGACATTCGCCTCCCGTGGCCTGACCCGCAGCTCCACACAGACAGCTTATACAAGTAAACTTACTTAAGTGTGAGTCATGTCCAGGTTGGAAATCTGTGTGTTGGGGGCCTGGGGCGTGGGATATTTCAGAGCAGTTAGAAATTGACTGTTGAACTACGGGCTGATAGAACGGATCCAAATCTAAGTCAAGTTGATCCTTCTTACCGCACACCCAGCTGCTTTGATCATTGTGTAAATTGTGATCTCTGGACTTGTTGCCTCATCAGATGCAGCCACTATGATGTGGTTTGAAAAACTCCACGTGTGGCTTCTTTTTGTGGAGAAGAATATCATCTATCCACTGATTGTCCTCAATGAACTTAGCAGCAGTGCAGAGACCATTGCCAGCCCAAAGAAACTGGATGCAGAGTAAGTATAGTCCTCTGATCTGTGTCGTTAGATTCGAGCAGTAATAAGCAATGCCTTACACTTGGTAAAACAGCCTTGAGTCCTTGGTCAAGACCCTTAAACCCGGTGTCTCTGGCACACAGCATCAACGGATAAAAGGCTCAGGTGAAAATTTTTTGTCTTTGCTTTTTTGAACATCACCGTTTTTACTGTTCTTGACTTCTTACTTTCAGTCAGTATTCTTAGAAGACGACACTTGACAAGTAAAGTTAGTTTGGGGGCTGGCCGGATGGCTCAGTGGGAAGGTCCTGCTGCCAAGCTTTATGAGCTGAGTCCAGTCCCTGGACCCACATAGTGGAGGAAGAGAACCAGCTTCAGCAAGTTGTCTTCTGCCCTCCACACAAGCTGTGTCAAGTGCGCATGCATGCACGCATGCACTTATGCAAAATAATGGGAAAAATGTAATTTAAGAAATTAAAAATAAAGCTAGTTTTTACTATTAGATGGCAACTTTGGGAGGTGGTTGTTGTGTACTGTGTAAATCAGACTGTGTAGGTGGTCGTTTGTCTACATGATTATCCTGCAATCGTAGTTTAGCTCCATGGTATGGCATGCTAGTACATGTTTTTCATGTAATGAATGCAGCTATTGTTAAAGTGATAAAATTAAACTAGAGAGCTAGGTTTCAGAACTATAGCTTTTTAATTTTAAACATGCTTATTTACGTAGAGAATAAAAGAGCATAGTATAAAAAAAGAATACTAATAAAAATAATATTATGTTAGTGCCTTTCAGGATGTGATATGCTTATCATGGAATAAATACCATGGAAGTCATTGGTATCTATCTATCTATCTATCTATCTATCTTCTACCTACCTACCTATCTATCTGGACAAAAGAGTTGACACTGAACTTGTGATCTCCTAAGTTCTGGGATTATGGGTATGCACACCCACGTGGCTCTTATAAATCAATACCAGAGGTTTTAATTTGTTCTGTATCATAAGCTTAGTGAGTATGTGGTAACTTCAGGGTTAGAGGAAGCTGGGTATTTTCAGCCGCAAACTGACGGACTACGCCTCTCTGTCCGTGACAGGTTGGGAGCTTTGATGATCACCATCGCTGGCCTGAAGCTTCTGCGGTCCTCCTTCAGTAGCCCCACGTACCAGTACATCACGGTCATCTTTACTGTGCTCTTTTTCAAGTTTGACTATGAAGCCTTCTCAGAGACGATGCTGCTGGACCTCTTCTTTATGTCCATCCTGTTCAGCAAGGTAATCCTTCACCAGGAGCGCCTGCCTGCAGAGACGCCGCTAAGTGAATGCTTGCTGAGGTCTGTGCTGCTATTTCAGTTGCCCTGCTGGCTCTTAAGTACTGCTCCTCTTCAGTCACCAGTTACTTTCCCAGGAAGCCGTGCTTGTCACTGTGGTTCATAAGAACCAAAGTCAAATGGGACTTACATGTGGTCTGTCTCCACCTGCAGCAGTTGGGGTTCAGAAGATTGCTGTCCAATAAACAGTGGCTACTGTGTTAGAGAGGTTGTTGCCTGCTCCTTGTGACTTTACATTTGGAACAGATTTTCTCCAGTTCAAGGGTATTGTGTCCTGGAATAAAATACATGCACGTATTAGAGACACCTAGAGTTTCTGCTCAAGGACAGCAGTTTTGTTGCCTCTGCCCTCCTTTGCTTACAGTAGTAACAATACCGTGACTGGCCAGAAGAGGGCAGATAACTCTTAAACACCAGTCCGTAAGTCTGTATCTTTACATTTTAAAAAAAAAAAAAACATGTTTATATTAAAATAATGCCAGTGTTTTGGCAGTTGATAAATCTTGTCTTATTATGCTATTGGAAAATAATTTCGGGTCATTTCCATGATAGGAAGAAGACACATCTTATAGACCTCTGTTCTCTGGTTGAAGTGCCTGCTTACTATTTCCTTAACAGCTTTTCCTCTCTTCCCACAGCTCTGGGAGCTCCTCTATAAACTGCAGTTCGTGTACACCTATGTTGCACCCTGGCAGATCACGTGGGGCTCTGCATTCCATGCTTTTGCCCAGCCCTTTGCGGTGCCCCGTATCCTTCACTACAGTGTGTGAGCATGGCTAGTCATATCCTTGATGAGAGCGTCAGTCTGCAGTCCGTCTCCCAGCTCACATGCCAGGGATCGTGACAAGCCGCAAACCTCACAGGCTGTGGAGAACCGCCTGTCCTGGTTAGGTTGTGCAACCCACAGATCGGCCAAACATGAGGAAAGATTAAGGATTTGTAATAAGTAATGCCATTTTTAAGTTTTGTATTTAAAGTGTGAGCTATGAATGTCATTAAAGTCTAAGAACTTTTAATGTATTTGGAATAAACGAATAGAATATTTTTCATAGCAATCATAATTAAATTTCTGGGTGAAATTTCCATCCTCCTCCTGCCTCAGAAGCACTTTAAAATAACTGATTACTAATGACTCAGGCTGTGTCTGAGTGCAGCCTTTCAAGGTTTGCAGTTTTAAAAAATGTTCATTACATGTATTTATTTGTGCGTGTGTGCGTGTGTGTGTGTGTGTGCGTGTGTGTGCGTGCGTGCGTGTGTGTGCGCGTGTGTGTGCGTGTGTGTGTTGCATGTAGAGGTCGCAGACACCTGGGGAGAGTCAGTTCTCTTCCTCCAGCATGCATGCTGAGGCCTGGCAGCAATCATTGTCATTTCATGGCAGCAAGCAGTCATCTCATTTGGCCCCAAATTCTGGTTTTGACCTTCATAAAGTTAGACTTGGGTATTTCATCCCAAGATTGACATGTGGGCTTTCTCCCTCTTTCTTTTTCTGTTTGCTGTGTTTATTCCTTAACCGTTCCCCCATAGACTCGGCTATGCTGTTTGTTCAGGCAGTGGTATCAGCCTTATTCTCCACGCCGCTAAACCCCTTCCTAGGTAGTGCCATCTTCATCACCTCCTACGTGAGGCCCGTGAAGTTCTGGGAGCGAGACTACAAGTGAGTACACGGGACACACGGGACACACACGACCAGTTCTGTCCTCTTACACAGGGACGCATCGGTAGGGAAAATTGGTTTTGATTATAATTTGTGGTGATCAAATACTTTTTTGCCAAAAATTTACAATTTTTTTGTTTGGTTGGTTAGTCTTTGGTTTTGTTTTTCAAGACAGAGTTTCTCTGCATAGCCCTAGCTGTCCTGGAACTCATTCTGTAGACCAGGCTGGCCTCAGAACTCACAGAGACCCACTGGCCTCTGCCTCCCAAGTGCTGGGTTACAGGTGTGTATCACCACTGCCCAATACAGTTATTTTTAAAATTTGAAGATTATATAGTATTGAGGAAATTGATTTTCTCATCTTTTTATGTGATTCTTAAAAGTATAGTCCTAACTATACTCTTGTGCGTTTTCTTCAATGACGTCTTGGAATTAGTCCCTGTCAGTAACCCTGTGACATGTTATATACAGCATTACACCATTGTACCAGCTATGGTGAGCTGTAACCTAGTTAGAAATTCTAGAGCTGTTTCTGATAACTTCATTCCAACAGTTTCCCGTGCAGACTTTGCTCATTAGACTAACTGGTTAATCTGCTGCTTAGGATAGTCCTTGCCCAGAGTCTGTCCACATATGCTCTTATTTAAGGAAAGTTGCTGAAAGAGGCATTCTCAGTTAAGGGAACAAGAACATTTGGGCACGTATTAACATGTTGGGTGTGTAGCTCTCACCGTCCCACAATGCCTCTCTCTGCACTGCCTGCCATGCAGTGACATTTTTACTCGGGAAGATGGTGGTCTCAGGAGTGGCACAGTGAGCCAACTTGTACACTTGACATTTCTGCTCTGGCCCTCTCCTAACACTGCAGGTGGTGGTCACCATTTTGGTGAATTTTCATTACTTTCTATATCCTATTCTAGGCCAAGTTCTAGCCAGAAGTTATATTGTGTGATATCAATTCTTAACAGTTTGTAGCAAATAATTTTGGTACCCATAAAAATATTCAAGATGTCATCGTATTTAAATAGAAGTTTTATTCAATAATATTTTCAAAGAACCTATTTAAAATGCAAGTGTTTATTTATTTAAAAATAGATAATAGCCACTATGTTTATAATTCCAGAACTAAGAAGCTGAAGTGTGAGGATTACAAATTTGAAGCCTGCTTGGTCTACCTGACAAGACCCTGTCTTTTTTTTTTAAAGCATATCCCATATTAACATAAATATCATTTTAAACTAAGAGTATTTTCTGCCTACCAAAATTTTAATAAGATTGCATTGTTTCCAGTTTGGCAAACCTTTAATGTCTTGCTTGCTAAAAGCCAGGTTAGGTCCACACTTTTGCATCCACTCTCTTGCAGTATGTCATTTGATTGAAATGAAGAAAGAAAATTTGTCCTCACAGATGCACAGTTGAAGAAGACTTTTTACATGTTCTGAGTGTTTTGTCTGCATATGTGCATGTGCACTGCGTATTGACTGGTACCCGAGGAACTGAGAAGAGAGCACTGGATCCCCTGCGTCTGGAATTAGGGATAGTTGTGAGCCACCGTGTGGGTCCTGGGGACCCAACCCAGGTTTTCTACAAGAGCAGCCCATGCTTTTAACCACTATGCCATCTCTCTAACCCCAAGAAAGAAGTATTAAGACAGTTCTAGGTGTCTTTCTTTGATTTTTCACCAAAACACAAAAAGTAAATGGCAGTGTGTTTTTTTGTTTATTTTTGTTTGGGGGGGGGTATTTGCTTGTTTTTTTTTTTTATTTTGTTTTTCAAAATAGGGTTTCTATGTAGCCCTGGCTGTCCTAGAACCCATTCTGTAGACCACCAGAGATTCACCTGCCTCTGCCTCCTGAGTGCTGGGGTTAAAGGCGTGTGCCACCATTGCCTGGAAAATAATTATTTCTTAAAAATAGTTGTGGCAGGGGGGGAGGCTGGAGAGATGGCTCAGAGGTTAAGAGCATTGCCTGCTCTTTCAAAGGTCCTGAGTTCAATTCCCAGCAACCACATGGTGGCTCACAACCATCTGTAATGGTGTCTGGTGCCCTCTTCTGGCCTGCAGGCATACACAGACAGAATACTATATACAAAATAAATAAATAAATAAATAAATAAATAATCGTTGTAGGGTAGAATCTAAAGTGAACCTCGGAGCGTTTAGAAGTGTGTCTTGTCTGGACTGATCCATTCATTTTTTTTGAATGAGATATTTGCTTGTACATAATTTCTAGCATTTATTGGTCATTTGAAAATGGCATGGTTGAGTAACTTGAACTAGCTCTCCAAGTCTCCTTAAGGCATCCACAGTGTCACCAATCTCAGAAGAGTCGTGAAGTGCATTGCTCTAGGAAGTTGTCACACTCATGGCTGGAATACAAGTTTTCCAAAACTAATTTTCGTTTTTGAACTGCCTCCGCGTTTCCCTTAAAGTAATGGGCTTTGCCTTGTCTGTGCTGTGGAATGCCTGTAAGGCAGCACATCTGAGTAGTCTTACACTTTGCTCACCATCTTGAAGGAACTGGTCCTTAGGGAAAGTCACCAGTTGAAACATGAACAGGGGAGAGCTGTTGTGTTTATGTGTTGTGAAGATGCAAAGGAAGAAAATAAAAATTTTAACTGTAAGTCTGTGCTGTCAAGTTGGTTATTATCTAATCATAGCTTTTCCCCCAGAGGTTTTCCTACAGAAATGGAATTTATCTGTGTCTTGTAGTTTTTCTCTTGCCTTTTTTTTAAAGTATAAAATACTAAAAATGTTTTGTTTTGTTTTCTTCAGCACAAAACGTGTGGACCATTCAAATACAAGATTGGCTTCTCAGCTTGATAGAAATCCAGGTAATAGTCCTGTCTGTAACGAGGCAATGAGAGGATTTGCTTTCTGTGTGTTCCTGTACACGTATCCGTACGTGCACACACACTCACACACTCAGCCTCTCAGCGTTCATAGCTTCACTCCCTGCTTACTATAAACCCTCTAAAAGTTGTTCTGTTTGACACAGGATCTCTGTGTAGCCCAGCCTGACTTCAAACTTTCAGTGTAATACAGACTGGCCTTTAATTCACTATCCTCCAGCCTCAGCCTCCTGAAGGCTTGGATTACAATATTAATTTCTTGAAAACCATATATCCTTCATGTTTTTCCTTTTTACCTTAGCAAAACGTAGTATATATGAACTAGAACATTTCCAGTGTATATACTGTTTCTTGATAAGGTGTATCTTATGAATGATAACAAAAGTTTTAAATATGCCATTTGAAGATAGTTCTTATGTAAGCTAAGTAGAAGTCAGATGAAAACTGGGTAAGAATGATGCGCTTGCCAACATGTGTCCTTCCTTACACCTTTCTCTCAAGTGTTAAGTAAATATTAAAATTGAATTTTATTTAATTAATTGTGTGCATAGATGTCCTGGGGATTTTCCAATACTCACCCAAGATACTGATTCAGTGGGCAGAATTTTGGTTGTGGTATCATTATCCAATGTTTGGTTTTTAGGTTATTTGGAAAATCTCATTTTATCAACCAAATCCTGGGAACCTTGCTGCTCCAACTATATGAAACTAATGAGTTAGTTAATTAGCTCAGGAAACTATTTATCATTGTTCCCAAATAGACTGGAATATGTTTCCATTTAATGCATAAATTTCTTCAAGTGCTCTGTCCATCTGAGAAACCAAACTCTAAGAATCAAATTGATTTTCAGTTATAAAATTAAACTAGGAAGAGCCCCTTACTTGGCATTGCTCACTTACAATCTCATGGAGGAGAAAAACCATTTCCAGCATGTGCTCATACGGGCTTGGAATTCTCAGATGCTGGTAACACCATCCTTAGGAAGAAATCACACACTTTTTTATGGCCAGACACATAACTGGATGCAATTAGACTCTCATTTCCCCCTCATTGTCTTAATGTATAGTTAGTGTGAGTTTAAAAAAAATTTCCAAGCCTTGAAGATTTGCTCTTCTCTGATTCTTAGACTACAGCCCAGGCGTTGCTGCTGTGGGTGGGATGCCAGCGAAGGTGGTTGGGGCTGTCGTGAATCCGTGGTGGTTTTGCTTGTGCTTTTCTTCAGTGTGACCTCATGTCCAACTCTGCAGGTGCTGCTGTGTCTGCTGCACGGGAGCCTTCACAGTGTTTGGGTTTTGACTCATTTCTCTTTGTTTAGTTTTGTTTTTGTTAAAATCTTACATAGTCTTATCAACTTCCTTTACCAGATCATCTTTTTGTTTCTTGGATTCTGTATCCTGTATATTTTAATGGAAAGGTGTGTTTCATTAAATGACAATAACAGTCCTTGAATCATAAATAATGCCAAAGGGTGCATCCAATCGGATCCCTGAACTGCACAAACTGAAACCCTTAGAGGGGTGTTAGGACTTCTAACTCTTTAGGGTTTACTTTCTAAGTGTGCATGAGTGTGTGTGCATGAGTGTGTGTGTGTGTGTGTGTGTGTGTGTGTGCGCGCGCGCGCGCGCGCGCTCCCCGATGCTAGAAGAGGGCACTCCTAGACCTGGCATTGACAGGGGCTTGTCAGCAGCTGAAACTCAGATCCAGCCCCTTGACTTTAACCCTTGATTCTGAAAAGTTGCGCATTATCTTATGTGTGTTGATGAGGGTTCCACTGCTGTGATAAAATACCCAAGATAAGAAGCTTCAAAGAAGGGTGGATGTATTCTGTTCACAGTTTCAGAGGTGGAAGTTTGTGGTTGCCTGGCACCATTGAGCTATGTGCTGTGGGCTTGTGTTGAGGCGGAACCTCAAGACCAGGAGCATGTGACTGCGGAGTTGCTCTTGCCAGGATGCCAGTCATTCTCGCAGCCTTGTCCCCATGCCATGCTTCCCTTTTTTTTATTTTTATTTATTTTATTTTTTGTGTTTTGAATACATCCCAGAGTTTCCCCTCCCTCCACTCTTCTAGTCCCCTTACCTCACCCCCCAGATACACTTCTTCTCTGTTTCCCTTCAGAAAGGAGCAGACCTCCCTGGTGTGGGAGGTCCTTCTGTCTATGTGTTGCTTTTATTGGTTAATGAATGAAGAAACTGACTTGGCCTATAGCAAGGTAGAACTTAGTTAGGCAGGGAAAGTTAGGGTGAATGCTGGGAGAAAGAGGGCGACGTCAGAAGAAGCCATGGAGCCACTGCCAGAGACAGATATGTTGAAACTTTGCCAGTAGGCCACGAGCCTCGTGGTAAAATATAAAATAATGGAGATGGGTTATTTCTATATGCAAGCACTAGCTGGCAATACGTTTAAGTAATTGGCCAAGCAGCGATTTAATTAATACAGTTTCTGTGTGGTTATTTCGGGAATCTGTGCAGCCGGGAACACACTAGTGGCCTCTTACAGCATCTCCCCAAGATATAAGCTGAACACAGCATAAGAAGTTACAATAAGACTAGGCACAAACCCTCATATCAAGAGAGAATGAATGAGGCAACCCAGTAGGAGGGAGAGGACTCCATGTGCAGACCTAAGAGTCAGAGACACCCTCCAACACACACTCCCATTGCAGGGAGTCCCACAAGAACACCAAGCTACACAACCCGCAAGGTATGTGCAGAGAGCCTAGCCCAGATCGTCCGTGCAGGCTCCATGATTGTCAATTCAGTCCCTGTGAGCCTCATGAGCCCTACTTAGTTGATTCTGTATGCCATGTTCTCCTGGTGTCCTCTACCTGTCTCTTTCTTACAATTCCTCCTCCCCTTCTGTGGAGTTCCTGAGCTCCAAGGGGAGGTACCCATTGGAGATCTCCAGTTTGGGCTCTCTGCCTAATGTTTGGCTGTGGTCTTTGCATCTGCTCCCATCAGTTGCTGTGGCAGCCTCTGTGATGATGATTGGGCTAGGCACTAATCTGGCTTCTGGAAGCTGGCACAGCCTCTGGTAAAGCTGCAGTATGCAGTACTTCCTTCTGCTTAGCACCACCTCCCACTGATGTCACATGGCTAGGCATGAGCCTTTGTGGGACATGGTACGCCCAAACCACAACACCGATTTGTTTTTGTGTACAAATTGTAGGGGTGTGGCATGCATCTTTCTTTTTCTTGTGAAAGAAATGTAAACACAGCCATAGAGGAATTTGGTTTTAGATTGTTCATTTGTTTTGTCTCACTCGGTATCCCAGGCTGGCCCCAAATCTGTGGCAGTCTTCCTGCCTCCCTCTCTTGAGTGCTGGGATTGCAGCTACATTGACTAGCTAGTTTCAGTATTTTTAATGATCTTGTTCATCAATACAACAGATATTTAAAGTGAAATCAACTTTTCTTAAAATCTTTTCTTACAGGGTCAGATGACAACAATCTGAATTCCATCTTCTACGAGCATCTAACCAGATCCCTGCAGCACAGTCTTTGTGGGGATTTGCTGTTAGGAAGGTGGGGAAACTATAGTACCGGGGACTGTTTCATCCTTGCCTCTGACTATCTCAATGCATTAGTACACCTGATAGAGATAGGCAACGGCCTGGTCACTTTCCAGCTGCGGGGACTTGAATTCAGAGGTAAGATGTCCATTGCCCCTTTACTTTCAGAGAGTGCCTAAGTTTTCTATGTTTAAATCCCAAATGAGAAGTTCAGAATTGGCCACTGGGGAATGGCTTAGCTGCAAGAGCATTTGCTGCTCATCCAGGCTGAGGTTTAGGTCCCAGCACCCAGATCAGGTGGCTAACGACTCCGATTCCAGGAGATCTGACACCCTCCCCTGGCCTCCAAGCGCACTTGCATGTGTGTGGGTACGTGTACATGTGCTCAGGGACACGCGTGTATACATCAAATTATAAGTAAATCTTGGGGGGAAAGTTAGAAAATAGATCCCTGGGATTGTAACACGGTATTGGACCCCTCCACCCAAGTCTCATTGAAAGAAGAGTGATGTTGGTGCTGTGGGAGATCGGCCAGCTCGCCTGCAGGTGCTGCCTCCTTGCTTGTTCTTCACTTGCCAGGCCCCTTGTCACCAATTGTACATGTCTGTTCAAGGATGAAGGTGTAGATAGAACACTGAGTTTTTGTGAACCAGAAAGTAGTTAACTGAGCCATCATAAAATGCCCTACCATTATCTCCTCAGTAGTTGTTGGTGCTGGTGTTGTTTTCAAGACAGGCTATTGTGTAGCCCTAGCTGTCCTGGAGCTCACTATGTGTACACAGGCTGGCCTCAAATTCATAGAGCTCCACCTGCCTCTGCCTCCTCAGTGCTGGGATTGAATTGTGTGCTGCTACATCCAACCCTCTATAGTCTTCTCAATTAAAATGAAATCACATAACCTAAAAACAACTGTTTAAAAAAAAGGAAGTGGTGACCTTTAGTGTACATTCACAGTGTGCAGCCACCATCTCTAGTTCCAAAACATTATCATTACTGCAAAGTAAAACCTTCAGTTATTCCTCATTGCCCCCCCCCACCAACCCTCTGTAATTCTGTGTGCTGACAAACCAATCAGTTCTTTCTCCATAGAAAATCATACATTCAGAAAAATACCAACTTGAGTTATCAGATCCTGCAAAAATAACTAGTTTATCTACATGAGTGGTATACATGGAGATTTCAAGTTTTGTTTTTGAATATATTTCTAATGAGGATTATGCATCTGGAGAGTTTTAGCCTAGTTTCTAAGAAGGTCTCTGTGGTGTTTTTAGTTTGTAAGGAAAATAAGGAAGCATTTTCTTGGGAAAAGAGCCAATCAGAGGATAGTTTCTCTTGTCAAGGTAATTGGCCTGGGAAGTGCCCAGGAGATGAACAAACTGTGCTCTGCTGTGTCTGTTTCCATGGAGCTCCTATCCTGATGGGGCAGCATCCATCCACTGTTCACTGGTGATGAGTGCACATCTTTAGGGGCTTTTGCTTGATGTTAATGCAGTTATAATACCCATTAAAAAATTGTGGAGAATTATTAGTGGAAACTAAAGCACTACTTCATAGCACAAATCCCAGGCCTTCATGGCTAAAGCACGCGGTGCTTCTGCAGATGACAGAGTTGGCCTGGGCTCTGGAGTTCGCTGCGGTTTGGTGGGGACTACCCTAAGGCAAATCAGTCATATACCCTGAGTTGCCGGAAGAGGCGTCTTTTTTAAATTGTTGGTGCTCAGTAGGCATTCATTTTCCCAGTTGCTGTTTTTCTTTACCTTTGTCTATAATGATCTTGTCTTTTTTGAAGGTACCTATTGTCAACAGCGAGAAGTGGAAGCCATCACAGAAGGTGTGGAAGAAGATGAAGGATTTTGCTGCTGTGAGCCTGGCCATGTTCCTCATGTGCTGTCCTTTAATGCTGCATTTGGCCAGCGCTGGCTGGCTTGGGAAGTGGTCGTCACTAAGTATATTCTGGAGGGCTACAGCATCACTGACAACAGTGCTGCTTCCATGCTTCAGGTCTTTGATCTCCGCAGAGTCCTTACCACGTACTATGTCAAGGTAAGGGCGTGAGCCTCAGACCTGAGCACCGGAGGGCTTTCTTTGGAAAGAAACACACAGGCACATGCACACACAAAGGCCTATGTACATTTATAGTCATTCATTCATGTATGCATCCATTCATTTTTGCTATGCTAATAGTATATGCGTACCAAAGATGAAGCTCGGAGCTAGGTAAGTACTCACGACTCCCCTACCTTCCTCTTCCTAGCCTTTCAAACTTGTGCTTTGCTTCTGAGCAGTGATTTAAATTGTCTAGTATCTAGAGAACTCAATTAAAATATACCCATGGAAAAAAATAATGATAACGCCCCACCCCACGCAGGTCTTACTATTTCTTGTTACACTAATAACTGGAATTCATAGTTATGGTTTAGGTCTGTTGTGTATTCATGCACATGCATGGGTTTGCACGGCTCTTAAGACACTCAGATCTGCAGTCAGGTGGAGTTGACAGAAGTTTCCAGATTTTCTGAAGGTCACATTGAGACTATGGAGCTCGGTCCTAGATGAAGAGACTTATCAGGCCAGAGGGCAAAACCAGACCCCCTCATTGGCCAAGCTTAGTCCTTTATAGGTGAAGAGAATTTTTTGTTTTTGTTATTGTGGGTTGGTTTTGTTTGACCGAGTATCACTGTATAGCCCTGGCTGCCCTGGATCTTGTTACCTAGACCAGATTGATCTGGAATCTTCAGAGACACATGGCCTCTGTATCCCTGTTGGGATTAAACGTGTCTCACAAGACCCAGCAAAGTCAGTATTTTTAAGAAAGGAGTGTGTGGTAAGCCATGCTTTTATGATTGCACATTTGAATTTTTTTCAGTTTTTCATTATAACCACTAAGTTCTGGATTTGTGCTGATTTCGAAGGACCTTGAGCCTTCCATTCAGTTAGACCCAAGAAGCTAAAGAACTTGATTTGCATTTTTCTTAACTTGGGTGTTTGTGCCCGTGTGTGTGTGTGTCTGTCTGTCTGTCTGTCTTTGTGTGCATGTGTGTCTGTGTGCATATGTGTATGAGTCTTCATGAATGTGTATGAATGTGTGCCTCCTTTTATGTTTGTTTTTTACTTTATTTCTATCACTTGACTTTAGGAGCACTAAAAGTTTAAATAACTTCTTGTGAGAAAATTTTCTAAATAAATACAGCGTACTAATTTTCCACCTCTTTAAAAATACCCTGAATTTAAGCACTGAAATTGATAGGCTACAAGTTGCCTTACCAGATTTATGGTGTTAATCCTAAGATTCTCAAGAGAAAGAACAACTCTACAATTTTGAGCCAAATTTGAAGCAAACTTTAATTAAATGCAGGCCACAAAGATGGTCTCTGGTCAGGTCTACCTCTAGGTTCCCAGAGAATGGCCACAAGTCATGTTTTGCAGGGACTTAAAGGGCAAAACCCACAATTCCTTGCATATCCCATCAGATCCAATCAGGGGCAAGCATACATCCTGACACATTTCCTGCCTAATTACCTCCCACCCACATGTGATCAAGCATGTCCAGCACAGTTGATTCATACAGACTAGGGAAATGAAAACATGTGGCTTGTTATTTCCCGAGAGCTACAACGCCCACATTTCAGGAAGTTATCTGGTCCCTTTGCTGGTGGAGCTTACAGGTTACTTGACTCTCACAATGGTTGATTTTAAAGCACTGGATGGTGTTTCCATCTAGGAAGGCTCGAAGTAGCTTTCTTAAATTAGGCACAGGACATGGTGTTAAATATTTTGAGCTAAATTATCTGTAGGTATGATAAGAAATTGGAATGAATTTTTGCATTGTGATTTGATTGGAATTTCCTGTGTTTCTTAATTAGGGGATCATTTATTACGTCACAGCCTCCTCTAAGTTAGAGGAGTGGCTTGCGAATGAGACAATGCAGGAAGGACTGCGTCTGTGTGCAGACCGAAATTATGTTGACGTGGACCCGACTTTTAACCCAAACATTGACGAAGACTATGACCATCGTCTGGCAGGCATATCGCGGGAGAGTTTCTGTGTGATTTACCTCAACTGGATAGAGTACTGCTCTTCCCGGAGAGCAAAGGTAAGCTGTTGCTTGGCCTTTGTATCTCTCTGAATCCAGGTTTTCACAGAATGGGAGAATATCCTATTATTGTGAGTCAGTTTTTCCTGCACTTCTCAGATCCTCTGGGTTAGGCAGCATGCCTGTGTCAGAATGTTTGAGCCAAACCAGCTCTGCCAAGGCAGCTGAAGAGCATCCTTTTTTAGCATCCTGCTGGCATTTGTTTTACTGTAATCCTTCTAAATAGCCTGCTTGTGCAGCCGTGACTGCTGCTGGAGAGTGTAGACCTAGGACTTTCAGTACGAAATTAGGTAAAATTCAACACTTTGAAAATAAAGAGTGTTTTAGGTCTCTCCCAGGAAACTCTGATTCTGGAAATCCAAATCATAGACCTAAAATAGGAATCTCCCCATGACATTGATGCAAGTGTTTCCCCATGCACACATCAGGACAATTTGTCCTGCCCTAAAGTAAGATGAAGTACAGACTTTCCAACTACTCTTTCTTCTAGGTGTATAGCACTGTCATGTCCCTGGCCAGCCCTGCAAAACCACAGACCCCAAGACTGGCTAGGGCTCACTGTCTTCTCAGGGAAGGTCTGTGGAGCTGAGCACCCAGCATCCTGTTTACTTGGTATCCTGGAGTTAGCAGTGCCTGACAGCCAGTGTCTGTGGCTTTACCAAACCCGTTAGCCCTTACTTCCCAGCTGTTTTCAGGATCCCTGCCATCTTAGCATCTTCGCGTCAGTAGGAATGGAGTGCCTTTGTGCCCCTCTCTGAGTGGCAGCCTTTCACTTTACACTGATGTGCAGCAGAGCATATGCTGATGGGAGTCACCCGTCCTAGAGCAGTGATGAGTAGGCTACACACCCTTGTAGGCGGGCCAGCCAGGTACATGCCACAGGCAGCTAGGTGGTTCATTTGTTTTGTTTTTTGTACATGAGACATGCCTAAGGGGTTTTTGCCCAATGTTTTCAAATTTGAAGGGCATTTGATGCATGTGGGCATGTTGTTATAATATCCCTTTTGTGGCTTGGACAGTATTGAAGTGCATTATTTTCTTACTCAGAAATGGCCTCCATCCTCAAGTACTCTCAGGTTATTGGCCATTTGGCCATAGCTTGAAGAAATCCTACTAAATGCCCATACACCATATATTCAAAAGGCTCACCTTGGGGGCTGAGAAGGTAGCTCAGCATTTAGTGCACTTGCTGTCCTTCCAGAGGACCTGAGTTTGATTCCCAGCACACATGATGGCTCACAACCGTCTGTAACTCTAGTTCTGGGGGATTCAGTGCCCTCTTCTGACCTCAGGCATGCCTGTGGTGCATATACATGTGTGTGTGTGTGTGTGTGTGTGGGTGTGTGCAAACAAAATACTCATATACATAAAATAAGCATTTTTGAGGCCCAGTTCTGATCTGGGTGTCCCCAACCCCTTCAGACAGCCCACTCAGCCCTGGATATATTCCACCCACTGTATACAGTCCCTTTAGAATAAAGTTATTAGTGGTATTTTCTAGCAATATCTCCCTTCTGCTATAGTTTTCTTTAATCAAGTCAAAATTGTTCCCATCTCCTTAAGAGCAAGAATTCTGCTCCCATAAATCCCTTCCCAGAAGGACCTCCTCCTAGAAAAGCCCTCTAAACTTGAAGATGCGCTGGCTCCAAGCTCAAGGACACTCACCAGTGTGGCATCTGCCTCATTCTCTCCACTCTCCCTCTGAGACAGTATCCCATCAACAGAACTCTTCTCTGACAGTAGAGTTCAGCTCTTCCTTTCTCTGTCTGCCTTACCCGTGGGGTCTTTTCTGATTTGTTACATACCCACAGAGCTTCCCGGTATCTAATGTTCTTTATTTTAAAGCCTCTAGATGTGGACAGAGACTCTTCCCTGGTGACTCTTTGCTATGGACTCTGCGTTCTGGGCCGGAGGGCTTTGGGAACGGCCTCCCACCATATGTCCAGGTAAAGAGGCCACTCTGTTTTCCAGAAGGTATTGGGAAGGGGATGGGGCTGGAGAGATGGCTGAGTGATTAATAAGAGCACTAGCTGCTCTTCCAGGAGACCTGGGTTCAATTCCAAGCTCACATGGTGTCTCACAACTGTCTGTAACTCCAGTTTCAGGGGATCTGATGGCCTCTGTGAGTACTAGGCAGGTGTGTGGTACACAGATTCACACGGAAGCACAGCACACATACAGTAAACGAGCATGAGAAGCTCTCTGTGATGTAAACTAAATGTGTTTTGTTTGACTACTTGGTTGTGTTTTGAAACATTAATTTTGGGATATTTTACTGCAAAGTTTCTGAAAATTTCATTTTTCTATAAATGTTTTTGCTGAACGTCTTATGTTGTAGTAACTAACTGGCTTTCAACCTCCCACTTGTGAGAATAGCTACTAATTGTGACAATTTAATGGACTTTGAGCATTTTATAATCACTTTGTAAGATTTGATTGGTCTCATATTTTATCTATTTTTCTAATAAATTTCCTATATTTATTCATAATCTTTGTCTATATCATTTAGTGTAATGTGTATTTTAAAGGAGTAGTTCCTACTTTATAAATGTCTCTGGTTTCATGTTTCACACGAGATTCCTTCATTTCCCTCGCTACACAGGCTTTCTCCCATTGTCTGTCTCTGCGAGCCATTTCCCTGCTTCATAAGCAAGGCTCCCAGGCAAACAGGAC
This sequence comes from Microtus oregoni, assembly GCF_018167655.1. NCBI lineage: Eukaryota > Metazoa > Chordata > Mammalia > Rodentia > Cricetidae > Microtus > Microtus oregoni. The sequence continues at coordinate 15,442,899 of NW_024543068.1, read as the reverse complement.
CCATTTCCTGGGAGTCTCACTAAGGAGTTCAGACTTCAGTTTCTGGAGTCTGCTTTCAAAACTCCCCAGACGATTGTGATGCAAAGCAGCTAGGAGATTCAGTGTCATGAAGACCTCTGTCAAAATATGTGCCGTTTCTCTCCACCTCACAGTAACCTGGAGTCCTTCCTCTATGGACTGCATGCCCTGTTTAAAGGGGACTTCAGGATTTCCTCAGTCCGAGATGAGTGGATTTTCGCTGACATGGAACTGTTGAGGAAAGTAGTAGTACCTGGAATCCGTATGTCCATTAAACTCCATCAGGTAAGAGATGAGTTGGTTGTGTGTTTTTTAATTCATTTCAGAGGTTTGCTGATACTTCATGGTTTGATTTCCATGCTGTGTTTTGGGGAACCTTTGGAAAGGCTCTCATCTGAATCTAGGAAAAGCCTGACTCCTAGCAAGGCGTTAAATCCCAGAAGCCTGAACCCATGTTTCTCATAGTAACGGTAGTAGTGAATTTCAGTATTAATGTCCATCACCATTGATAATCTAGGAGCCGTGGCAAACTGAAAGGAGAGGGCTGTACCCCTGAAACGCTTGTTGGATTTCATGTGTTTGCAGTTCCTGTCCCCAGCAAACACCTGACAGCCGCAAGTGCCTCTGACTCCTGTAGGATGGCATGCTGCTGCCTTCTGCTTGGTGTGCCCCCGAGCGGCAGGCAGTCAGGACAGGCTCAGTGGTCACTGACAGTACTACCAGGGAGTGCAGTGAAAATTGGACCCCAAAATGTATTTGCAAAGCCCTGGACCCTTTGAGGAACACGCTGTGGATTGTGTGCTGGCACTTCTTCCTCTGGTCATGTCACTCAGCTGTGCTTACAGATCTGCGGTTTGAGACAAGACTCGGTACATTTAAAAGAAAAGACAGTGTCCAGGTCACTGGGGTGGGGAGTACTGTCTAGGGATTCAGCTAGAGTCTCCTGCACTCCAGGCAGGTGCTCTGCTGCTAAGCGCTATCCTCAGCCCGCTCTGAGAGACAGAGAAAGGTTCCTTAGGTTGTCCGGGCTGGCTTTGAACTAATGAGCGTCCCGAGTAGCTGGGATTACAGGCTTAATCACAAGACTCCGGCATAAAAACTTCCGTTTTCTATAGTTGAAGCCAGTGAGAAGAAGCATTTGAACAAGATTAAAACCTGCAGTTAGCGTGCCTGATAACGTGTGTCGGTCCTACTGTCACTGTCAGTTCCTTTCTCATCCAAATAACCATACTGATTCTAGTAAGCAGAGGTGGATGGAGGGACCTCTCCCACGGTAAGCATTTGCCAAAGGCAGCACAGTGTGCGAGGTCTCTTGTCTGTGGTCCAGGCCAGTGCAGAGTCGTTAGGAGTACTGTTATCCGTCAGGCAGGTCACAGACTTTATCTATAGGTTCTGCAAAGGCAGAGCTCTTAAGAGATTAATCCGTGGAGTTAGAGAGAAAGCTCAGCAGTTAAGAATTCATATAACTATTTTTTTTTAAGATTTATTTATTTGTTATGTATACAGTATTCTGTCTGCATGTACGCCTGTACACAAGAAGAGGGCACCAGATCTCACTACAGATGGTTGTGTGTCACCATGTGGTTGCTGGGAATTGAACTCAGGACCTCTGGAAGAGCAGCCCGTGCTCTCTACCTCTGAGCCATCCCTTTAGCCCCATACTACTCTTGACAGAAGACCCAAGTTCAATCCCCTTCACCCACAGCAGGCAGCTCACAACTGTCTCTAACTCCACTCCAGGATCTGACATGTACAGGCATCTGCACTCGCATGCACATCTGTACACAAACGTGTATATTTATATATACATAAGCAAAAATAAAATGAATTGAAAAAAGATTTTCATTGTAAAAGAGATGAATCCTGGTGTTGGAAGCTGTGTTGACCTGGGATTACCATTTGTGAACTTTGAACCTGGGAAGCAGTTCTGCCCCCATTGAGTTTGAGTCTTGCTACATGTAAAGGTGTTATCCAGCCTCCCTGGCAGGTGAAGGGAACGGGGAAGGGAGGACAGGCCACTGTTAGGCTTCATCACTCAGGTGCACAGCATCATTTTCATAGATTGCACCCTGGGGACTGGCTTTTTACTCCTCCTCTTCCCTGCCAGACATGAGCTATAGTTACTGGGGTTGAGCTGGGATGCGTATATGCCTGCATCAACCTTCTAGCTATGTGCAAAAGCAAACAGTAAGACAGCTGCATTTCCTGAATAACATTAGATCTGAGTTATGATTATTTTGATGTGTATCTTTAATCCCCTGTTAACTTGGAGGTTTTAAAAGGGATGCTCCCGTTGTCTCGTTCATGCTTCCTGCCTCAGTCTTGCAGACAATAGATGGCACATGTCCATCGTAGGGCTGAGTGGTCATAGAGACAAAGAGGCTCTTGGAGTGGCACTGGAATACCGAATCTATGTACAGTCACATGGAGAGGAGGGGCAAGGGCAGGATAATTGGCATGTTGCAGCTATTACAAATGTGTGTCTTTATAGAAAGTTTATTTAGCTTATAAAGAGCACAATGTAGAGACCTTTTGAGGCTCTTAACTTGTGTGTGCAGGCCAGTGAGACGGCCCAGTGGGTAAAGGCACTTGCTGCACAAACCTGGAGACCTGAGCTCAGTCCTGAGAGCTTATGACAGGGTGGAAGGAGAGAACCAACTCCACAGAGCTGTTTTGTGACCACTACATGCATACATACTATACACACACAAAATTATAAACTTTAAACATGTGTAAATAAATATGTGAAAACTACCTTGAAAGAGGTAAAAAGACAATTTATGAAACTTGGAAATGATGCTTAGTTACGTAAAGCCTTGGAGAAAGTGTTGGTTAAAGAGCTGAGACATGTATAAAACAGTAACCCAGTTAGTAGAACAGTAATGCGCATGTTCATAACAGCACTCATATGTATAATAGGAAGTTAAGCCCATTTGTAAGAATTTTTGCTTATTATCCTAGAACTTATTTTCCTTTTTTCCAAAACAAAACCAAAAATCTACATGTGCTATTTCTGTGTTTAGGACCATTTCACTTCTCCAGACGAGTATGACGACCCCACTGTGCTCTATGAAGCCATTGTGTCTCATGAAAAGAACCTAGTGATAGCCCACGAAGGGGACCCAGCTTGGCGGAGTGCAGTGCTCGCCAACTCCCCCTCCTTGCTGGCTCTGCGGCATGTCATGGACGATGGCACCAATGAGTACAAGATCATCATGCTCAACCGGCGCCACCTGAGCTTCAGGGTCATCAAGGTGAGTCTGCAGCACAGGCCTGTGACAAGGGAGACTGGTCAGGCGTCTTAATCCAGCCTCCCAAGTGTGGTTGTTTATACCTTGCTTTATGAACACCCACTTTCAGAATTCCCTCCGCCCTGTGAGGTTTTCTTAGATGCAATAAAGCCGTTAGTTTGTTTAGTTTATTTCAGGGCTGGTGGACTTTTATCCATTACATATGAAATCTGAACAGTATCCTTCTTTAAAAGCCCACACTTGGCAGGCGGTGGTTGTACACATCTTTAATCCCAGTACTTGAGGAGGCAGAGGCAGGTGAATCTCTGTGAGTTCAAGGCCAACCTGGTCTACAGAGTGAGTTCCAGGAAAGCCAGAGATACACAGAGAAACCCTGTCTCAAAAAGAAACAAACAAAAAAACAAACAACAAAAAAAAAACCCACAGCACTCCACTGCTAATGAGGTGCTCTCCTCATTTAAAAGAGAATAGCAAAGCTTGTGCCTCATTGTGGTTCAAAGCTGACTGTAAGTGGTTTGTTCCTTAAATTCTCTCTCACCCTCTCTCAGTCTGCACATACGTGAGTGTTCATGGATGTGTATGTATGTGTGTAAATGTTTTAGGGGTTTAGGAACGTTGGTTTTTGAAATTAAAAGTTTATCATGATTCACTTTGATCTCTTTAAGAGTGCGTGTGTGTGTGTGTGTGTGTGTGTGTGTGTGTGTGTGCGCGCGCGCGCGTATGTGTGCGCGCGCACACCCTAGTGCGGCCGGCATTCTGTGGAAGCTGGAGAACAGCTTTCAGGAATTGGTTCTCCTTCCACCACACAGGAGGGCACCAGGGATCACACTCAAGTCACCCGACTTAGAAGAAAATAGCTTTACCTGCGGAGCCATCTTGTCCACCACCGATCTTTATCTAGTCTCTTAATCAACCCCAAAATATCACAAACATCCTCTCAAATTGAAATATGTGTTGCTGCTGTCTTTTCCATCAAAACCATTATCTAGTGCACTAGCTTGGCAAAGGAGCTCATTTTACTTAGTTTCTAGAAGGTGTAGCAAGAGAAAGTATACCATAGGTGCCTACTACTTAGCAGTCAGCTATTCAAGAAGACATTGACTAACTCCTTTCACAGGTGAGCTTGTGTTCATAGCTTTTCAGTTGGTCACCACACTGTGTCACCCATTTCTGCACCTCTTTTCTTGACCTTTGTCCTTGCCCTTCCCTGTCCCATAGGTGAATAAGGAGTGTGTCCGAGGTCTCTGGGCAGGGCAGCAGCAGGAGCTGGTTTTTCTCCGGAACCGGAACCCCGAGAGAGGCAGCATCCAGAATGCAAAGCAGGCGCTGCGGAACATGATAAACTCGTCTTGTGATCAGCCTATTGGCTACCCGATCTTTGTGTCACCCCTGACAACGTCTTACTCTGACAGCCACGACCAGCTCAAAGAAATTCTTGGGGGACCAATCAGCTTGGGAAATATCCGGAACTTCATAGTGTCCACTTGGCACAGGTAGCGGGCTTGTGTCCTGGGCTGCTTTCTCTCAGCACTGTGTGTCAGCTCACCTAGGAAGCGCGTAGGGAAGATGGAGATGCTGGGGTGTACTCCACCTGAACATCAGGAGGTAGAAATCAGCTCCTTACCTTCAGAAACCGAGATGAACCTTAGTCAGGCTCAGCTAACAGTGGAGCTCATGTACCTGTGGCGATGTCAGCAGAACTCTAGCTTTCCCTTTGCCCCTGTTCCTGTGTTTAACTTCCTCATTCTGCTGCGACATCTTGCCTCTCGTAAGAGAAAGACATTGGAACCTTGCATGTGGATTGCTTTCTTTGCTCCTGCACTCCTTCTCAGCAGCAGGGAGCACTCCACACAGCCAGTTGTCACCATTGCAGCAGTCCAGTCGCCACCCAGATGCGGTTCCTGAGTGTGCAGGAGTATGTGTGTGTGTTTCCCTCTGCCTTCCTTGTCTAGTGAAGCCTGACATAGGTATAGGTGCGTCATAGTTCGGTGGATGGTAAGGACAACTATAGGTTATTGTTCTCAGTTTCTATTTATCAGAGCACTAGGAAACAGAATGTGAGCTAGAGCTACAGACTCTTAGTGGTGTCTTTAAATTTTCCAAGGACTAGCCAGTGCTTAAAGACTCAGGTTGGGTTACTGTCTAACAGCATAAGCCAGAAGAGTATTCACAGTTTCATTTTCAGAAAACCTCTGTTAGCTACAGTGCCTGCCAGAAACTGACCCCTGGGAGAGGTAGCATACAGATAGGTTGCTGGGACCAAGGGTGTTCTTGGCGCAGGGTATCCAGTACAAACCAAGGTAAGCCTGCCCCATTAGGGCAGCTGTTAGTCTTCCTGTATTTAAAACAACAAAAGCCAAACAGCAAGATGAAGCAGCGCTCTAGCAGCAGATCCTGCAGCAGTGTAGACAAACTGGGTCTCTGTGCTCAACAGATACTGGCAAGAATTCTGTTGCCAAAGCTTGGTGTGGTGGCTTGTACCTGTGATCCCAGCATTCAGGGCACTGAAGCAGGAGGAGAATTTAAGAATATATAGAGTTCTTGAGCAGCCTGGGCTATAGGATGCTGTTTCAGATGACAAAGATTGCTGATTCCAGCTGGGGTCCTGAGAGCCCAGCTGTTCTGCAGTTCTTCATCACACTGTATGGACAGTGGGTGCAGAACTGTAGAGTTGGTGGGAGGAGTTGGGACGCGGGGGAGGGGCACAACGTGCTTCTCAAGCCACTCTTGGGAAGGGGACTTGTTCCCGAGCCTCATTTTACCGTAATGACGTTGGGAGGTAGCTATGACAGTCCTGGTACCCCAGAAGAGTGGAAAGGATCAGAGGGTTGTTTGAAGTGATCCAGGGCTAATGCTTTCTACCTTGGAATTTGTCTCTAGGTTAAGGAAAGGTTGTGGAGCTGGCTGTAACAGTGGTGGCAATATTGAAGATTCTGACACTGGAGGTGGCACTTCCTGTCCTGGTACCAACGCAGCCACAGTCAGTGATCCCCACAGCACCGGGTCCCAAGGAAGCGCTGGAAACCAGGGACAGGCAGCAGGATCAGGGCTGCACCCACCCACCACATCGTATCCTCCAACACTAGGTAACTCAAGAAAAAGTTATGTTAGATGTTGGCCCCTTCCCATGCAGCCAGCGTGTGTGTGTGTGTGTGTGTGTGTGTGTGTGTGTGTGTGTGTGAAGTAGGAGTGTGTATTGGTAATGGGAAGCATGTGTTTCCTTGATATCCAGGAGTGCATTATAGCATTGTTACATCAGTCATTGATGCACATGTATAAATCTTGTACTTCACTCTTGCTTTATGCAAAATATTACGGGTTTGTGTGCACACCTTTAATCCCAGCATCTCTGAGTTTGAAGCCAGCCTGGCCTGTAGAGTGAGTTACAGCATGGCCAGGACTATAGAGATAGACTCTGTCTCCAAAAAAAAAAAAAACAACAAATTTTATATATATATATATTACATTTTAAAAGCTAATAATATATAAGTGTTGTATTTTATCTAATTTTTATCCTGTAGTGCAGTAGCAGGCTTCTTCTGACTTTACAGTATTTTTGTATGTAAATCTTTGTAATCACAGGGACTCAGTGTGACAGACCTCGTAAGTGACCTGATGCCCAGCCCTGAGAGTCTTTGCAGGAGGTTTCTCTAAGTGGGCATCCTCAGAGCCTTCTACTATGAGCTTCTCCTGTTACCTGCCTCTTGAGTAAATCTAGCTCGGGCACAGCCGTGTCCTTGTGTACTTGCCTTTCTCTCTCTCTCTCTCTCTCTCTCTCTCTCTCTCTCTCTCTCTCCCCAGCACTTTTCAGGCACACAAATCTTAGCACGCACTGTAGCACTGAGCCCTGTGCTGCAGTCCCCTCCAGAAGCTGCCCTTCCAGCCCTGCAGCTCCGCGGCCCCTGCTTCCCACCCTGCCCCATCAGCTGCCATTCCGCTCTTGGCCTCTGAGTTTGACACTTGGATTCCACATGGATGTGAAACCAGGCTGTGTTGTTATTTTTATTTTATGTGTGAGTGAGCACATATGTGCAGTGCCTGTGGAGGTCGGAAGAAGGGGAAGAAGGGGTCACATCCACTGAAACTGGAGTTACAGATGGTTGGAAACTGTTACATGTGTGCTGGAAATCGAACCCAGGTCTAGCAAGAGCAGCCAGTGCTCTTACCTTCTGAGCCATCTCTCCGTCCCCACACAGTGTCTTTAAACATTTCTGATTCTGTCATTTCCAAAGTAACTTATCTCATTTATTTTTTTACATTCTTATTTATCTGAAAGATTTCTGTAAAAAAAAATATTTTAGCATTTATTCTAACCTTAAATCCAAACATTTGCTGTAAATTATTTTTTTCTTATACCGTAGAATTTGAATTTTAAAAAGCTTTTAAGAAACAACAAAATAATTTTATAGAAATACAAGAAAATAGATCTCAGGTATTTATTTCTTTTTTGTAACCTTTAAAGTTTTAGACATAAATGTTAAATTCTGTAAAGTTTATGGAGTGATTGCTGAGGGAGACATTGAAGAAAGCACAGCACGCAGCCCAGGTGTGGCTTGTCTTCTGCTGATGGGGGCTGTCGTTGCTTCCTGCCAGGCACTAGCCACAGCGCCCACTCGGTGCAGTCCAGTCTGGTCAGACAGTCCCCAGCTCGAGCCTCCATGGCCAGCCAGTCATCCTATTGCTACAGCAGCCGGCACTCGTCCCTCCGGATGTCCACCACGGGGTTCGTGCCATGTCGGCGCTCCTCCACCAGCCAGATATCTCTTCGAAACCTGCCCTCATCCATCCAGTCCCGCCTCTCCATGGTGAACCAGATGGAAGGCAGCAGCCAGGGCGGCACGGTCTGTGTGCAGCATGGCCTGCCCTCCTCCAGCAGCTCTAGCCAGAGCATCCCGGCCTGCAAGCACCACACCCTTGTGGGCTTTCTTGGGGCAGAAGGCAGCCAGAGCGGAGCCCCTGAGGCCCAGCCGGGCAGCACCTTAAGTTCTGCCAACAGTTCCCATGCCAGAAAGGGAGAGGTGATTTACAGGGTCCAGGTGAGCAGGCCAAGAGCCTTCCTGCTGCTTCGCTTTGTCTGTTTTCTTGTCGAATGGGGGGCTCCTGTGAAAATGTCATTTACTTAGGTGAGGGATTGGAGCACTTTGCAATGTTGGGGAAATTTTTCTGCCAACTTAAAAACTGAGAGAGGAAGTTTGTCCAAAAGGAATTGATTCGGGGCTGTTTAGATTTTCATTCTTTAAGAAAAAAAAATCCACAGTAAGCAGTAGAGAATTTAAAATGCAAAGAGTCCTCTGAGAGAAATTTTGCTTAGTCTTAGGTTTTTTCATCATCAAGGGAAAATATGAATTGAAATACGTATCTGTCTAGATTGTGGATCTCAGTCAGATTCTGGAAGGGATCAACCTGTCAAAAAGGAAGGAGCTTCAGTGGCCTGATGAAGGAATTCGGTTAAAAGCAGGGAGAAACAGCTGGAAAGACTGGAGTCCTCAGGAGGGCATGGAAGGCCACGTAAGTTCCCCTTTGGTTTGGGCTGTGTCTGCTTGAGTCCATACAGAGCTGCCCTGGGGGCTGAGTGTACGGCGCCTTCAAGGCCTAACTGCTCGTTTTGTTCTGATTACCAGGTGATTCACCGATGGGTGCCTTGCAGCAGAGACCCAGGTACAAGGTCCCACATCGACAAGACAGTGCTCCTGGTCCAGATTGACGATAAATACGTGACTGTGATTGAAACTGGGGTGCTAGAACTGGGGGCCGAAGTGTGAGCCTGTGCTGCACCCCTGCGCTCCTTTCTCTGGCTGAGAAAGTACGGTTGCCGAAGTTCACCTGCAGGGACCGCCTGCCCTTCACAGCAGAGACTTGAACAGCGGCTTGGTTAAGCGCCTCCAACCCGACTCCTGTCGCTGTCTCCATCCCCAAATAAAGCTGAAATATTTTTTTAAGTTAGCTGCATGAAAAGCAAAATTCTGTTGGGGCCTGTCTGTGAAAGGCTCTCTATGCATTTATGCTTTAACCCACAGACTCTTGTCTCTAACTCTGAGCTCATATTTTTCTAATTTCATTGCCAAAAACAGTTGCCATGGTTTTTGTCGTAGAAAATGAAATCCATTGACCATGATTTTTACAAACAGATCCATGTGGGAACTTTGGGTTCGACACCTAACAGTATGAAAGTTTAATGTACAGTGAGGAAGATGATGGATAGTGGTAGGTTTACCTTATTCCTTGAAAGCTAAAAACTTTAATGAAAAAAAACTGCACTAATTTTTTACAGCAATGCACTAAATCTGAGATTTCTCAGAACATTTATTTATATATAAAAATAAAATACCATTATTTAAATTGCCTTCAGGATTAGCCCCTCCCTTTCCTGACACATAGCCAGCAGGAGCTGCTGTCCCCTTCCTGTTAGTGTGCTGGACTCTGGAGACACACACATAGCTTCATCCCTGATGTTTCCCGGAGCTGGTGACCAGAGGTTCGGCCTGGCGAGCGCCACCACCAGCTGCCCTGTCGCGTCTGACGTGTGCCGCGCGCTCCTCCCAGCTGGTGGCAGGCTCTGTGGAGTTGCTTCTGGAACATGCTTTTGCTTTGCAAGAAGATGAAGGCCCAGGAACTTACAGAAAGGATTTGCCTTTTATTTGAAGAGTTCCTAGCTCTTGAAGTCATTCACATGAAGTTCGGTTTCTCAAGTAAAATTTTTTCAAACAAAATGGTCTATGTGGCGCCGTTCTTGTCCTGCCGTCTCAGCAGATCTGCACTTTGCTGCCTCTGTGTTTTTTCTATTACTTGAATTTATTTCCTGTAATTTATAGTGTATACCTGTCATTTAAAATATTTATAACTGTGAAGTTGACTTGATTCATATGTTGTCTCATAATTCTGTTGGTTTTTTTTAGGAGCATGTGTTCAGGGAAGTATGTACCTTGGTTAACGTGCGGCTGCGTGCGAGCTGCAGTTTAATTTCACTGCAACTTTAAGCATTTTCTAAATGCTTTCAAATCCCCTTTGTTTTAAACTCCAAAGAAAATTGCCCCGTCTCCTGAGCACCTGGGAGCCGCCATCTGTCTCCCCATGGACAGACGGCAGGAAGAAGCCTGTCATCCAGCTGAACTGTGACCACTCCACAGTGTGGCCCTGGCCAGTTAACTCAGGGGCTTCTGTGGGAGCTGAGAGGAGAGAGCTGTTGTCCCCACTGACTAGGCTCCTGGTCACAAGTGTCCTAACGGTACAGGAGATAGGGTGAGAGCTGACAGCAGCCGGGAGGCGTCTCTCCACACCTGTGCTTCTAACCCTGTTGGTTTTTCTCCTTGTTATTTTAAAAATCAGTGGTCATTCAGAACCCAATGTGCCTTGTACTGACATTTCCATAGACTTCAAACTTTGCAAACTTTATTGTTTAAAATATTTGTCAAATGACTTAATTGAACCTTTTCAAAAGGAGCCCTTTCTATTTCTAAATTGACTACTTTCGAGTGTATTTTCCTGCTCCTGTTGCTCTATTCTGTTAGCTCGTGTGCGCAGATCCTTGCTGTACGGTATGTTCAGTAGTGGTGATCTTTCTGAAGCTGGAAATCCAGTCTGTCTGTCTGTGTTGAAAACTTCCCAGCGAAATTGTGCTCCCAGATACTTGTGTGTTCCCTGTTCAAAAATGGGCTTGATCTTTTCCTAGGTGGAGACGTGGAGGGTGTGCAATCTAAAGGGGAGACGATCCGTCTTGCCACAGAGAAAGCATCAGAAGATGAACTTTAGGTGGTTTGGCCAAAGGTCAGAATTGTATTTATGCCTGATCCCCCTCATAACTGTTAGGTATTACATGCTCTGAAAGTAGGATTCCATATGTAAGATGGGGTCCTGTATGGAACATGTACATTGATTTGAGAAAGTTGGACATTTTTCTTGAAATAAGATGTTGTCACCATATAACTTTATTAAATTTATAAATTAGGAACCCAAGAGAAGTCTTGTTTTTAGTTTTATAATCTAAAACTGGTGACCTTAAAACCACTTTTCTAATTTCAGCAGGAGATAGTGATAATTGAAGATTTGTGTTTTAAGATTTAATTTATTATAGTTTTTTTTTTCTTCCCAGTATCCACCTGGATAGCAAGCTAGTATTTTAGATTTTCTGCCCAGCCTTTCTTCTCACTAAAGTACAAAATTCCAGCATACTTCAGTGCTTTTAACTAATTTTGCAAGTAATTAACTTTCGATTTCCTTTAGATACAACCGTATGAGTGAAGTCCCTGACTTTCTTATCTCGCCCCACTTTGAGAGGACAATCCTGGAATGGCCTTGATTTCATCTTCAGTGACAAAAACAAAGTCTATTTTGTGTCCCTAAACTGGGGCCTCCCTTTCTACACCATTTTCAGGAGCTGATAAGACTTTTTGCTAAGGAGCTTTACTTTTTTGTCCGTGAGTCTAGATTACCATGCAGTGATGCTGCATTTGGGACTGGGGAGGGTGGTGATGGGGGAGGGGGGGACTTTACAAGAAGACAGTAATTACTTTCGAGGTGAGGGAGAGGGAGCAAGAGTTCAGTCTTCTGACTCTGTCTCCGCTAGCAGGGAATAAAGGTCCATTAGATTGGAGGTGTTTTGAAAATTTTTTTTTCAAGTATATTGATGATAATTCCAGTCTTTGAACGAGAAGATAGCAAACAATATTTCTCTCTTGAAAGACACCTAGAGAGTGACTCTGGGTACTGACTGTCAAACAGTGCATATGCAATCTTGTAGGAAACATAACTCACTATGAACACTTTGGAGATTAGTTTATATTTCTATCTCCTATCAAAATAGAAAACACAGCTCACACTTGAGCAAGGGACACATTGCCTATGTAAATTCTGCCCCGTTTCCTGCCAGCACCTTTATGCCTCAGCCTAGAACTTACACGATGGGTTGCTGTCTTGAACAATTCATCAAAAACTGGGTATCTAATGTTTGCCCAGTGCCTAAAATCATCTCTCTTTTTAGCTAAATTTCTAGCATCCTTTGTTCTAAATATGTAACTCGGGGAAAAAGGTGGTGTGTGAGATCTCTTTGAATTTCTGTTTACTAGCTACTTAAATACAAACTGCTGTCCAGTTTAATTGCTCTTAGATTTAAAACACTTCCTCACTGATACAAGCAGATTTATCTCTGGGTTTTTATTTGTAGGTCATCAGTATTCTTTCTCATATCTTTAATAGTCGTGTAAAGTCACTTTGGACACAGACCCACTCAACTTTTCCCTGTGGGACAGTACTGTTCAGATAGGATCAGTCCCTTCTAGAGGCATTTTCTGTAACTCCAAAACCAGTTGAGACTCAAACAGTGCGTGGAGCCTGTTGATAGCCTTTGAATTTTCTGTCGCAGTCTTGGATGGATATTGAGTTTTACTGATCAAGAGGAGGTAAATTAGATACTGCAGTGTATGTTTAGGTGGTATAAATTTTAATGTGTTGGATAGGAGGCATTTTTAAAAATAAGTGTTTAAAGCCAGCCCTTTTCTTCATTTCTCTTTCACAATCATCTAGTTGATGCACACCCAAGCCATCTCGGTTGAAACGCGTTGCCTATTCACAGGCTGTAGTTGGAAAGCGAGTGGTTATCAACTAGGTCCGGAAGGATCTACCCTTGCTTGAATACGGAGGTCTGTTTTGTGATGAGGCACCTCCCCGGAGTCACCATGCGTGAGCTGAGGATTTCTTTCTTGCCTCGGAACAGCTGTTCTTTCTGCACTGGGGCAGACGCTCACCTGTAAGCTGAACATCCTGATGTCTACTTTGTGGACTCAGCATAGAGGTGTCTGGGGAACTCAAGCTGGTGGCCATGTAGGCTACCCACAGCTCTGACGTCACGCCACACCTATTGTATAGGCTCTCCCTTCATTATGATTCATTGGAACCGATAGGAGGAGCAGAGGTCCTCCGACAGGTAGTGAGGATGAATCCCTGCCACCTGCACACTGGCCACGGAGGATGTGATGGCTGCTCCAGATGACTCTTGGGTTTGGTGTGCTTGTCTTTGGACAGAATTCTCTGTATTTGAAGCTTGAGTCTGAAATCAGAACAACAGAAACAGGGAGGGTCGTATTGGCATGTGCTTTTTTTAAGCAACAGGTTCAGTAAGTTGTCAACACTGGTTACGTTAACCCTGTGCACTCCTGGCAGTGAGTTCCGCATGAGGACAGGGAGAGGGCATGTTGGGAATAGTTGCGGGTGAGTGGGCCCGTGGGAGGAGTGTGGCTTTGCCTTTTCTGATCATGGGCTCTCAAAGGTCATTGCCTTCACGGCATTCAGTAACCAGAGATAAGGATATGACGTGTCCTTGCGCGTGCGTGTTTGTGCGTGTGTGAGTATTACTATAAGCAGCTTGTAAACACTGCAGTTGTTTAAAATGGAAATAACAGCCAAGAGGTCTTTTGACATATATTGATCAGAAAAAAGACAGTATTGACCATGGATAAAAACAGGAAATAAATTTTTTTCATTTTGCCTTCTGTCCATTCTTTGTCAAGTTAAGAAAAAAAAGTAGAATACCGTATTCTGCATATTTTTGAAACCACACTTGGTTCTGAAGTAAAGTTTTAAGCCTGTAAACGTGGTTTTGGCTTACACCAGATAAAAGTACACTGTGTTTCCTCCCTCTGAGTTAAATATTACATGTTAATGGTAGAACATGTCAGGTGATAAGCATGCACTAAGTCAAAATGCAGAGGGAGAAAGAAATCTCAGTGTACGAAGGCTGTGCACTCACAAACCAGCGTCTTCACAAGTTCCTCAAGATGCAGGCATGTGCACGAGGTCCTTGTGTGGCACTTCAGCCTCTGAGAACCAGTGGAAGCCAGGTTATTCGCTTTCTGCACCAGAATCGCCAAGAGTTTGCTCCCTCTCTCCTGGCACAATGGTCTGTCTTCAGAACAGCATAGGTCTATAACAGGAAACCTGCCAGGGAAGCGAAGGAAGGAAGGGGTCCTCTTGAGAGTCACACTCATCTCGGAGTTGAGGCCTGGGCTGTTAATAGCGGACGTGCATCCCACGAGACCTCCACCTTTCTTGTAGTGCAGTTCACTTAGGGGTTTTCATCCCAGATGATGTAAGGATGCTTTACTGGCTTTAACCGTGTGGGACCATCTTTCTCTGAGATGGGCCAGGTGAGCCTTGAAGGGTCATGTGAGTGTGGCTTCCTGACTATTCAGCCAGTACTTGACATAAGTGAACGAGCTGTGCCAAAGGGGAAAGTCGGGTTCATGGTTCCTTCTGTTTCTGAGAATATTGGGTAAGCACATACTTACTATTTATTTTATGTATGTAATAATATTAACTGGCCTGCCTGAGAATACACCAGGTCTCTGGTCTCATCTTGAAACCTGTTCATATCAAAGTCAGCATCCCGGATATCCCAGGGCTGAGGCTTTGCTTCAGAGGAGGGAGTGGTTGCCCGTCTCCTTTTGGTGTCTTTCTCTGGGGCACTAATTTTACCCTGTAAATTGCTGGAGGAAATGCAGGGCTGAGGAGAAAGTTGACCCACCGTGCAGTCGCCACACAGGCTCCCACCAATCCCACAGCAAGTTCATCGTACCCCGCGCCTCTTCAAAGTTGCTCCAGATGCAAGGACTAGGTCGGGCCAGTTAGTAATTGCAGGCTTCTCCTGGGGGAGACCTGCCTCCAGAAGTGAGCACCCTTGATTGAGGGTACTTACTGGGCAGGGACTTAGTACAGTCCAGGGAATGGGTGATTCTTCAGAGTCCAGTGGCTCACAGCCTCCATACCAGAGCCTAGAGAGAAGGGTTACTTAAGAGTTCTGGATGGGCCGGCAACTCTGTTGAGCAAGGGACATGGAATATTTTCCCCATTTTCAGCTCCAGTGCCGGATGCAGGCTATGGGCAGGAAAGGGTCTTGACCGCAGGAACTCAAAACTAAACCAAGGGAAGGTCAAGACCCATGTCAGCGGGTGTGTGGCTAGGAGGACAAGGCAATCCTTTAGTATGGTGAAGCTGATCGTGGGCTTTGGCGCTCAGTTTTCTTCATGAAACACACAAATCAAAGATTTCCTTCCTCCAGGAGGGCTGAAGCAAGGACGAATCATGCCCACCTGTTAGGTCTGTTCCTCTTCAACAAGGATACACAGGACTAGAGAGCTGTATCTGGTGGGCCATCATGAAGAGCCAAGCAGAGACAGTGTTTCCAGCCCCACCTAGGACAACAGCGTGCTCAGGATAGCCTTTCCTTTTGTTCTAGAGGAAACGAGAGCCCTGGGATCCAGAAAGCCCCTAAATCTCAGCCATTGAAACGAAATGGCTCTGCCATGTCCCTGAGAGACTCTGCCAGGAGGTGGCAGCAGAAGCTCACACTGGACAGACAGGTGGGCTGGGCGTGCAGAGAGCAGTACCCTTGAGATGCCTTTCCTGAAGCAGGTGAGGCACGAAAACAGACCCTGTGTGAGTGGCTACCCACGGGTAGGCCCAGCCTGGCCATTACTCCCTGGCTCCTGGGTCTGCTTAACACTCAACGCCCTTGAAATCCTTTCCCTGGCACACGTCCATATAGGCCCTGCAATCATAAAACTCGAAATCAAGATTGTATTAGAACTTATCAGACCTTGAAGCCTCAATTTTGTACAAGGAGCTTCGCCCCTTAGGAACAACAACAACAAAAAGTTGAACTAAATCTTTGGGCACTCAGGTCCCTTGTATAAAATAGGGTGCTTGTATGTAGCCTGCACACATCCTGTATGCTCTGAGTGTGTGGTTTAGGGATTGGTCTCAGATCCATGCACATTCTAACTAAGTGTACTGCCCCTGAGCTTTGTCCCCAGGACTTCTGCTGTATGCCTTGTGTCCTCTAGATACTCCTGATGCCCAAACAATATAAACACTATGCAAGTAGGTGGTAAGCTGCGTTGTTGAAATTAATGACAAGAAGAGAAGCAGGTGTGTTGAGTCGCTGAGTTCGTCTCTGGATGCAGCATCCCAGGGTACACAAGGTTTTCCTTTGTTCTCTGGTTCTTCACATGGGTACCATGTGCGGCTGTAAAGGTGGTGATTCCCACAACTGCCAGGATGAGCTGAGGACCCTGGGCTCCTCTCAGGGATGGGCGTTTCAAGATAAAACACAAAGTACCCTGCTTTCCATCCTGGCAAATGGGCAAGCTGGCTAGCAAAGTGGGTAGGAAGCCCGCATCAGCAGCTCGGGCAAGTTGGGATAAGCAATGTGCCTGAGTGATTCAGTATAACTGGAGGCAGCCAGTGCCCCATGCAAGAACCTTAGTTCTGCCTACATACTCAGATGAGGGGACACATGTACACACACTCAGGGGACACATACCTGCACACTCAGATGAGGGGACACATGCACACACACATGTGCATTCCTAGTGTGACAGAAACCACATGTGATATCTCAGAGTTTAGTACAGGGAGAAAGTAATCTGTTAGCTGGGTGAAAGAGACCAGTGGGAATGGAAGAGGGCCCCATGGTGACAGGGATGGTGATCGGGAGGCAGCCCCTGACAAGGGAGGTGAACAGAGTAAACAGGCTGGAGTCACCTGAAAGTTTGACAGCATTCGTTTTATTTATGATATTGGACTGAATGCTGTTGTGAAGACCTAAATGACAATGGCTGGGACACCGCAGAAGCACGTATCTTCCTGAACATAACAGCATGGCTTCACTCGAGGACGCCTGCCTAAAGGGGTGCTGTTTCCTGGAACTGAGCCTTCCCTGCTCAGTGGCGAGCAATGCCCAGCATCCGCAGCCCAGGTTGGGTCTTGGGAAAAACTTGGGGAAATAGCTACCCTCCTCAATTTGGTTTTTGTTGTTTGTGTTTTTGTTGTGATCTTCCTGCCTCACCCTTCAGAGTACTGTACCCAGCTGTACTTGTTTCCTTTAAGGCCGCACCCCTGAAGCTGCTAAATCCCCTTGACTAGAACATAATCACATGGCCATAGGGATGCTAGGAGATGTAGACTTTGCTTCATGTAGCATGTACCTACTATAATTCAGGGGCTGCAAGGGTGAGAGAAAGCAGAAGTCAGTTATCAGAGACCACTGAGCAGCGACCAATAAACACACAGGAATATGTAGATATCAGGGTCCTCGCTGCATCCTTTGTGAAAACATGTAGGTATCAGGGTGCTTGTTGCAGCCTCTGTAGAAACAGTAGATACTGGGATGCTTGCATCCTTTGTGAAAATATGTAGATATCGTGGTGCTCACTGCATCCTTTTTGGGAAGCTGTAGATATTGGGGTGCTCGCTGCATCCTTTGTTGTCACTGAAGAAAACCATCTGAATGAAACCTAGCCAAAGGGGAGTGGTTACAGAATGCCGCATTTGCTCAGTGACTCAACATGCCGCAATCCAAAAAGGAATGTGGTGGTAGCTGAAGAGATGTCGCAGTGGTTAGGAGTAACCATTGCTCTTCCAGAGGATCCAAGTTCATTTCCCAGCACCCACGCCAGTCAGCTAACAACTGCCTTTAACCCTAGCTCCGGGAGCTCTGACACCTGGCCTCTGTGGGCGCCTGCACTCATGTGCGCATGCACACACAGATATGTACATAAACACATAATTTTAAAATAATCTTTTATTAAAAAGAATGTGGCTGTGCATGGTGGGTTCAAGATCAGCCTGGACTTCATAGTGTGCTCCAGGCTAGCCAGGATTGTATAATAAGACCTTGTCAAAAAAAAAAAAAAGGGTGGTCAGTATTTAAGTTTTTCTTTGTACTTGGGTGTAATGGTGGCTTGAATGATGGGCTCATATGTTTGAATACTTGATCTCTAACTGGTGGAACTGTTTGGGAAGGATTATAAGGTGTGGTCTGTACCAGGCTTTTTCTTTTGGGTCACCAACTCCCAAATTATGTCCTGGAGACTTATTACTAGTTATGAACGCCTTATGCTTGTCCCACTAGCTCTTATAACTTAGCCTGTTTCTCTTCATCTGTGTTTTGCCTCAGGGCTTTTTACCTTTCCTTTTTTTTTTTTCTTTCATGTTTTATTCTGTATCTGGCCGGCTGGCAGCTGCCTGGCTTCTGGCCCCAGGTATGTCCTTCTCTTTCTGCCTCGTTCTCTCCTCCTCTCTCTCCTTCTGAGCCTAAATTTCTCCTCCAACTTATTCTCTCTGCCTGCTAGCCTCGCCTATCCCTCTCCTGCTTAGCTATTGGTCATTCAGCTTTTTATTAGACCAATCAGGTGCCTTAGGCAGGCAAGGTGAAACAAATGCAACCTCTTTACATAGTTAAGCAAATGTAACACATCTTTACCTTGTTAACAAAGGCAGCAGAAACAAATTTAACAGTGTTATCTTTACACAGTTAAATATTCTAACATAAACAAATGTACCAAACCTTTACACAGTTAAATATTCTCTAACATAAACAAATATAACACACCTTTACACAGTTAAAATAATATTCTCCAACATAAACAAATGTACCACACCTTTACATAGTTAAATATTCTCTAACATAAACAAATGTAACACACCTTTACACAGTTAAAGTAATATTCTCTAACATAAACAAATGTAACACACCTTTACACAGTTAAAGTAATATTCTCTAACATAAACAAATGTAACACACCTTTACACAGTTAAAATAATATTCTCTAACATAAACAAATGTAACACACCTTTACACAGTTAAAGTAATATTCTCTAACAGAAACAAATGTAACACACCTTTACACAGTTAAAGTAATACTCTGCAGGATATGTGTAACACATCTTTACATAGTTAAGTATGTTGGAGGAGGTGTATCACTGGGAGTGGGCTTTGAGATTTCAAAAGAGTAATGTCATTCCTAGTGTGTTCTCTGCCTTCTGCTTGTGGTTTTGAGATATGAGATCTCAGCTGTTCCTGCCTTCATGGCTTCATGCTACCACCACGGACTCTCACCCTCTGGAACTGTAAACCCGATTAAATGCTTCCTTTTAACAGTTGCCTTGATCGTGGTGTTTTATCACAGTAGCAAAGTAATGAGGGTGTGTGATGTGAGGAAGTGGGGTGGCGATCCTGGTTTTTAGACGTTAAAAATATAGAGTCACGAATGAGGTACCTAGACAATGGAAACGTACTTCAAGCCAAATGAAACCAGCAGGCAGGAAATGTTACCGTCTGTTCGCCACGCTCCCCCTGGAGTTCTTACCAGATGTAGGTGCTACTTTTTAAACTGGAGAATAAATTTTTAGAAGAGGAGACAGGTTTGTAAGTACTCATTTGGGAAAAACTTCCTATACATATCAAGCAGAAAAGAGGTTTGGAAAATCAGTGGCATTCAAGATGGGTGTCTTCGTGTCTGTATGTAAACTCAGAACAGTGCCTGCAGCCTGGTGGGCACGGGTATGTCTACTATTACATGAGAAGCACACAGCAGACTGACCGCCACAAGACAAAGGCACCCACAACGGGGGACAGGGTTTTACTGGCAGGAGAAGATGGGTCAGGTCAAAGGTGAGTCCCACTTTGTTCTAAACAGCTGCGGTGTTTTAATTGATATAGACACGCATTGATTAGCTGATTGGTTGCTTTTGTTGTTATTTTATTTCGATCTATTTTTGAGATGGCCTCACGTAGCCCAGGCTTACCACAAAATCACTAAGTATCCAGAAGTCAGCTTAAACTTCTGATCCTCGTGTTTCTCCTTCCGGTCCTAGGATTACAGCCTCATGTCACACAAGTTTATTCTGGGGGTTGAACTCAGGGCTTCCTGAATATTGACAAGCACTTTAGCATCCCTGGTCCTTGTCTTATATTTAATGGAAATACACACACACTCACACACATACATGCACACACATGTGCAAACACACATCTGATAATATATGCAAAGTTCATGACATATCACATACTCGGGACCTGGTGTATACAGCTCAGGATCTTGTTTGCCTGTTATCAGCCTGGGTAGCCATGCATCCTGTAGCTATCTAGATAGCCATCATTGAACCCTGCATCCTGGGAACTTCGGGTGCTTTCAGACTCCCTAGGTCCTTCTGAGTATCCTTTATTACTCTGATGCTGGGCTGCGGGACTCAGCTGCCACCACCTCTGCCTCTATTGCCCTGCCCTGTCTGAGCTGACTTACTGACTGATAAGTACAAATTAGAACGAGAAGGAAAAAGACCTAAAACTCCTTAGGAGATCAAAGGGGTGCGATGAGGCCAGCTTACCCTTTAAGGCCCTGGTTCCTTGGCTGAAAGCTGGGCCAGCAGTTCCCAAGCTGGGGGGCACTGGGATCCACGTGTGTGTGGCAGCTGCTCTGTGTCTTGCAGGATAGACAAATGGACACTTCTGTGTGCTGTTCAAAACACATGGCTTGAGCACTGCTGTCGCCATCATGATGTGCACTGTCCCTTGACACATCTACTTAAGCACGATCCTGGGGCAGAATTAGCTCCAGACGCTGGGCCCCCTGCAGTTTCCTTGTGAAGGGAACTTCAGGATCCACCCATTTGTTGGAGGAGGAGCCTCCTGTCAGTCAGGGTCTTATTAGAACTCCATGCCCTGGTATTGTCTTCCTCTCCTGCCTTATGAGCTTGTGGAGACCTAGGCATGCATCTCCCTGAGGCCAAGCCTCCTACTGGCTGCTGTAAGCCCTGTCTACCCTCGTCTCAGAGCCTTAGGAGCTGTGACTGCAGACTGCACAATGGCACAGTCTATGGCCTCCGTTGCTGTTGGCTTGTTTGTTTGGTTAGTTTGGTTTCTCATTGGTCTTTGACCTTTTGGAGGCCCACCACCCAGCTCCCAGATGAATCACACTGGAGTCTTATTCTTTCTTATAAATGCCCAACCTTAGCTTTGCTTGTTTCCAGTCAGCTTTTCTTAAACTATCCCATCTACCTTTTGCTTCTGGGCTTTTTCCTTTTCTTACTTTTGTGTATCTTACTTAATTTTTTATTTTATTTTATTATTATTTTATAAATAATATCAATCAAAATTTCTACTTACTCCCCTCCTCCCACTTCCCTCCTACTCCCCCACTCATCCTCCTCCCCTCCCTCTCCAGTCCTAAGAGAGGAAGGGTACCCTGCCCTGTGGGAAGTCCAAGGCCCTCCTCCTACATCCAGGCTTAGGAAGGTATGCATCCAAATAGAATAGGATCCCCAAAAGCCAGTACATGCAGTAGAGACAAATCCCAGTGCCCTTATCATTGGCTTCTCAGTCGGCCCCAATTGTCAGCCACATTCAGAGGGTCCAGTTTGATCACATGCTCGTTCAGTCCCAGTCCAGCTGGATTTGGTGAGCTCCCATTAGATCAGTCCCACTGTCTCAGTGGGTGAACCAACCCCTCCTGGTCCCAACTTCTTTGCTCATATTCCCCTCCTTCTGCTCTTCAACTGGACCTTGGGAGCTCAGTCCAGTACTCTGATGTGGGTCTCTGTCTCTATCTCTATCTGTTGCTGGACAAAAGTTCTATGGTAATATTCAAGATATTCAAGATCAGTCTGACTACAGGACAAGGCCAGTTCAGGCACCCTCTCCTCCACTGCCCAGGGTCCTATCTGGGGACATTTCCGTGGACTCCTGGACCCCCTCTAGAGCCAAGCCACTTAATTAAGGGAGCCGTTTGGGGTTAGCAAGAGGCTTGTATCTTTCACTCTTACTCCTAGGCTGGCTAGGTGGCTGGGTAGCTGGGTGTCTGAGTGGTTGACTCCTACTGTCCCCCTCTCCTTGTCCTCTCCCACCCCTTCTCCCTCTTCAACCTCTTCAAAGAGCTGTAGAAAATGGCCTTTAATCTAACTCAGAGTTTCGTGATAGTGAGACACAATTGCTCCTGGCAGCACCAATCTTTTCCCGAGAGAATGTTGAGCACAAAAGACACTCCACCTGGAGCCTTTCTTTTTGGCTGAACTGGTCTTTGGGCAAAGAAATGCCCATACCTCAACCACTGACAGAGATACAGAAGATCCATGAATGGAAAAAACAGGACTGTCATATCCTGCCAAGACAGGGTAAGATAGTTTTGACAAGTTTCTTGCCTTTGAAAATGGTATGTCAGTTATGTTAGGCCTTAGCCAAAGTTGGTTGCTTCAATGTGACCTTGGGTGATTGCCCAGGTAGCTAGTTGTCTCTGTGATTTGTTGCATGTTTTGGAAGTTGTTTTACTGAACTTCCTAATTACCCAGGTAACATTATTTCCCTTTTCAGATCTTCTATGGGGTTGAAGACTATATAAAAGTAGTTACTTTCCTCTCATGACTTGGCCAAGCTATTTATTATATAAGACCTAAGCTAGTTAGAATAGGATATTTGTACTTATTGTATATAATTTTGTAGTAGGTTTATAACTCTCTTACTTAAACAAAAGGGGGAGGTGTTGTGGGAGGTCCTTCCGCTCCTCCAGCCAATAGCCGCTGAGATACCAGCCCATTGGGGCGTGGTCTCTCTCTTTAAAAAAGCGGCATCTTCCCTCCTCCTCTTTCTTACTTCCTGCTCCACTTCTGGCAATTAGACTCCTTTCTGATTGCGCAGAGGGCTGTTGTCTGGGACGGTGATCTGTAAGTTTTTTCCCCTTTAAATAAATAACCATTCTATTAATCATAATTCTAAACTGGTGTGGGATTGTTTTGTGACTTACGCCTTCAATGTGGTAAGATTGTTCTTGGTAATTGTTGACATGGTCACAGTAAGCCGGGGTTACACTGAGACCCACCTGCCATGTTGCCTCATGTGTCTGCATGGCAGTTAAGCCTATCTCTAGCTTCCCCTGCACAATGGAAAGAACAAGACCATCTTTATGGCTCTGAGAAATGACTGGGACAATTAGAATGCTCTCGAGAGTAGGGAGGAAGAAAGGTGAAAGGTGAGGAGAAGCGTGTGCTTTGGGCAGCCCAGTGCCCTCTCCTTGGGTTGGTGAGCTCAGATCCCTGGAGAGAGGATGCTGCTGAGTCTACTGAGTAGGAAGGGGTGCAGGACTGGGTGGTGCTTCAGAGGCCACAAGCACAGCTAAGGCAAGGTTTCTCCGGTGAATGATTGGCCCCAGTCCTTCACCCCTATATCCAAACACTTGCTTTGGCCTAGTGAGAGAGAGACACAGTCTGTTCCTTTTGACCTTAACCTTGACTGTGTGGCTTGAGTTAGCCAATGATTCAATTTTGTAAAAATTCCTTTCCTGAGAAGACAAAACTCTTCCCTCTTTATAATGACTCCCAGACAAAGAAAAGATCCATCCTACCAAAATTCACTCTGGGGAATGAGTTCTGGGGGGCTTACTTACAGAGCAGTGAGTGAGGTGTTACAGGCAGGAATGGGGTTACCCCAAAGCAGCAGTTCGGGAAGGGCTACACTAAGCACGGATAATGGCTTCCCCATGGCTGCATGGACAGAGCCCTCCTTCTCTTAAGTCGTCCTGAACCAGTACACTCCAGTGTCTCCCTGGACCTCAGAGCCACATACGATTTGGGAAAAATTGTGTGTAAATACCTGGGAGGAGGACCTCACATGAGCATCCAACCCTCTTTCTATGAGGGAACATGATCAGTCCACACGCCTGCTCCTAATGGACTCTTGCAAACAGGCACCTCAGATCAGATAAAGATGGCAGCTGTTTTGCTCAGGGGATTGTACTGTACAACAGACAGATTGGAGGTAACAATGTGTTAGAGGTCGCCGAGGCTTGTGCTTCGCACCGCTGCATAGGTAGCTTCATCTGGCAATATAATTCTCAGTTTTGTGTCTTGTGATATGGAGAACACCTAAATTATAACTGAACGTGTAATATGCTAAGAAGTTAAAACATGATTTTCTTTCAAATATTGAATGCACATATTGAAAACTTTATTCGGCTCAATCACTAATGAGAAACAAAAAATATTAGGATATTGTGGTGGCTTGAAGAGGAATGCGCCCTCCCATAGACTCATGTGTCTGAATGTTTGTCCCAGGGGGAGTGGCACCATTAAAAAGTGTGGTCTTGTGGAGGAAGTATGTCACTGTGGGGGTGGGCTTTGAGGTCTTACAAGCTCAAGACCTCTCCTTCCGCCAACTGCAGATCAAGATGTAGAACTCCCAGCTCCTTCTCCAGCACCGTGTCTGTCTACACGTTGGCATGTCCCATATCATGATAATGGACTGGACCTCTGAAACTGTAAGCCAGCCCCAATTAAATGTTTTCCTTTATAATGGTTGCCATGGTCATGGTGTCTCTTGACAGCAATAGAAACCCTAACTAAGGCAGACAGGGTTAAAGAGCATCTGAGGCATTAAGGCTTGTGTAGGACACTGGATGCATAGGTTAGTGGCAGAACTTAATGTCCTACACAGCAATTAAACACGACCTTCTAGATGATCTCTTCTGCTAGGCAGGGGCTATTTATTACTACATATCTCTGCGAGCTAACATAATTTCACAGTCTGAGCCCTGAGTAAATAATAATTAGTAAGTCAAACAATAATGCATTTCCCTAGAGGATCAATTATCCTTGGGCAAGATGGGTAAATATTTTGGCACAATATTGAAAAGGACATAAAGTATCCCATTAACCTTCTTTGCAGCATCAAGGTAAAGTTTCATTTTGTTTTATTTTGTTGTTTGATTTTGAATACTTGTAAGCTAATGCTATAGCCATAGCAGTTGGGCGAGGCTGCAGCCTCAGAACCCAGATACAGGGGGAATTGGCAGGAACTGGGTAGATGCTGGACTGGAGAGAAGGGATGCCAAAGAACCAGACTTCCAGTTGTCAGCAAGTCCTGCTGCACTTTGGAGAAAGCCAGTTCTTGGCTAATCAGACAAGCTGCCTGACTGCTTTCTAGGTACCTATACTTGTCCAAGGACAGGACTCAGAGGAACTTGCCTCTTGTCTCAACACCTAGAGTGCTCCACATTTCTCTCCTGGCTCCTTCTGCCACCCACCTCTAGCATGATGCCATTGTCATCTTAGGCAGATTTGCTTTCCTGCCACACTGCAGCACACAGTAAATGCCTCATGGACAGACACGACAAACTGCTTCTCTGGGCTTCATCAGAGGCATGCACAGTGGGCCTACCTTATATGTGCACAGTAGGTCCTCTTTATTTATGGGTTCAGTTCCCTGCTGCCCACTGTATTCTGTAATTCTAGAAATGAACAATTTGTAAGTTTTTTTCCCATGAGCCACTTTGTGTAGCATGATGAAGTTTCACACTGCCCCTCCCAGGATATCCCTTTGCCAATAAATTCACACCACAATGTTACTCACTTTTTCACTGCTTAGCTATCTCGATTATCATTGCCCAAGACAGTATGGAAGTGTAGAGCTGCTTCTAGTGACCCTTACTCTACTTAATAATGGCCTCCAGCCAAGTGAGGTAGCCTACACCAAAACTGAAGATAAGCTGAGGCAGTTTGGGGTTCATCTGAACTATAAAGGGAGGTCCTTTCTCAAATTAAATTAAAAATAAATAAAGCCCCTTCACCCCACAAAACAATAAAGCAAAGCTCAAGAGTACCAGCAACAGGGTCACCGTTTGCTCTGGTGATGCACGACCTTAGGTGCTATTGTTTATCCCTTCATCACTTGCTCTGAATAATGGATACATTAAAGTTATCCATTGGTATGCCTGTATAAGTAGAATGCAACACACACATACGCACTCAAATGCACACACACACACACACACACACACACACACACGGATGGTTTGGTACCTGGTGCAGCTTCACGCATCCACTGGGGGCCTGGAGCTTGTGGATGCGGATGTTTAGGCACAGACTGAGCCAACGCATAGAGGTTCCAGTATAGCCTGTGGTCTCACCCGTATTCCCTTGACCTCCCTTGTCCGTTTTCCCCACCACAAACTCCATCTCTTTCTGTCCGTCTACACTGACCACCCTTCACCCGCCCTTTGGTCTCAGCTCTGTTGCTACCTCCCCTGGTGGATCTGCTTCTGCCTATGATCTCACTCCCACCCCTGGCAGCACCTCTGCACCTGGGCCTCCTCTTCACCCCGCTGTAGGTCACTTATTAGTCACATTGCCCTGCAGGGCTGTGCTGTCACTGGGCTCCCAGTCCCTAGTGGTCCTGAGCACAGGACTTTAGAGTCGACTACTTCTGCAGTTGGTTGCACACTCTAGCTTGCCTGTTGCTGGCAGCACGCCAGGGTCCGTCCCTGTGGTCCCCTGCAGGTGTCAGGCCTCAGAGGTGCTGAGCAGGAGACAGATGGCACCTGTCCTCTCCCAACAGCAGGAAGTCCACTGTGAATGGCTGACCTCAGCCAGAGCATGACCTTCCCACTTAGTCAGCAGCTCCTGGGGTTCCTCTGCTTGGGAACCGGGGGGGGGGGGGGGGGGGGGGAGGGGGGGGAGGGGGGGGAGGGGGGGCAGTTGCTACTTTTACAGAACCAGCAGCCAAAACCAGAAGAAGCCAAGAGTCCCATCTTAGTCACTGTTCCCTTGCTGTGGGCAAGACAACTTAGAGAAGGAAGCATTTGCCTGGGGGCTTGCTTGCAGTTTCAGAGGGCGACTCTATGAGCATCATGGAGAGGGGGCACAGGAGCAGGCTAGCAGGCAGGCAGGCGGGCAGGCACAGCACGGGAGCAATAGCTGAGAGTTACATCTGATCCACAAACAGAAGACAGACAGACAGACAGACAGAAGAGACTGGGCCTAGGGTGGACTTTTGAAACCTTTAAGCCCACCCCCAGTGACACACCTCCTCCAACAAGGTCCCATTTCCTATTCCTTCCTAAACCATCCACCCACTGGGAAACAATGGGAAACAACCTTTCAAATATGTGCGATTATGGGGACCATTCTATCTGAAGCGTGAGCAGGATGCCCTGAGCTGCAGCTGAGGAGAGGCTCCCCCTCCCCTGGAGGCACTTGCTCCTGGAGCAGCGGCTAAGGTTGTCTAACTTGGGCAGAAAGGTCGAGGTGTGGATCAGATGTGAGAACACCAGCCCACAGCATGTATTAGACTTCCAGGATTGAGAATAGCCCCCACACCTCCTGGATCATAATTTGCCTTAGAGAGAGGCCCCACTGTGCATGCGCACTCGCGTGAAGGCAGAAACAGCACAGGGCTCACCTGTGAGCATTCGGTGTGCTGGTTCTTCCCAGAGTCTGATCCCACAGCACACATGGGGAACGCAAGTAAAGTAATCCCACACTCAGTAGAGCATGAGACTCTTACTCTCAGGGTCATGGGTTCGAGCCCGACGTTGGGTATCAGATGAAGAGGAACACCAGTAAAGTCATCCCACACTAGCTCCGAATTGGGTTTAATAAGGGATTCTTTATTTAAAGGGGAACTCACAGAAGCGGGGAGGGGAGACCTGGGGTAGGGACAGAGGGCCCACCTTTTGGTACCCAAGGCCACGCCCAACCTGGCCCAGCCTCTCATAGGCCATTGGCTGAAGGAGGTTCCCCATCACGGCACCAGGTGGCCAACATGGCAGCAGGTCAAGGCAGAATGTTTGCAAGTAGGGAGCACATTTGAAGATTTGTTGATTGTTTTACGGTCAGAAACCAGACTGCCTCGTTTTCACACACAGAAAAAGAACAAGAGGCTAGGGAGGCTGGGGAGGTGGGAGAGCTCAGATGTGTAGGTGTCTGGGTCAGAAGCACGGATCCAACAGCAGTCTGGGGCTTGGGACTGGCACTGAAAAGTTGGATGAGGGTTGACCCCTCAGCCTGTGGCGTAGGTGCTCTCTCCAGGTGCCTAGCGTCAGGATCCAGTTAGCAGATACCAAGCTGGTGTCAGTGTTTTGTACTTGGTTGCTGCTGGCTAGAGCTAGCCTCACACCTCTCGGGGTCTCAGCACCCGTGTTGGTCATGTGAGTGCTTACTAACAGGTGCTTAGCTCCTCCTCGACATGTGGGATGGAGGAACTCACTTCCTCCTGTGCTTTTTCTGTGTAATTGGATGTAGAGAGCTGCGTGGAGTCACACCTGATAATCAGCTCCTAATTATGGCTAAGACCTGACTTATGCTATTATCACGCAATGATTGTCAGCTGCTTGCATATGCGTGAACCTATGGGCAGTGCCCACCTGGCGATCCGGGGTTGGCGGCCCGTGCCTTTTTAAGGGCTGGGAGAGGTTTGCCCGGGGAGAGAGGGGAAGAGAGAGAGAGAGATACAATTGTTTTAAAAGGTCCTGAATAAACTGTCAGCAGGAAGAGCTCCGGTGTCGCATCATCCTTGCGGGTCGAGGTGAATGTGACAATTGGATGTTGTTATTATTGTGACAAAGGCCTGTGTAGCTCAGGCTGGCTTCAGACTCATTATGTTGCCAAGGACGCTCTTGAACTCCTGCATCTACATCCTAAGTCCTGGGATTACAGACAGGTACCGCTGTGTCTATTGTATTCAGTGCTGGGAATTCGAACTCAGGGTTTTGTGCATGCTAGACAAGCGTTCTACCAACTGAGCTACAGCTGCATCCTTTTGCTTGCATTTTGGGATGGTTTCTTTTTAAAGTGTTGCTAGTTTAGAGTCTGCATAGCACAGAACCCACCCTTTAACTTAAAACATTTAGCTACAGTTCATGTTTTCGTGGGATTGAGAAACCGTGACAACTGTCCTACCGGGAAACGGTCGTATATGGAAACAGCATTTCCGTCATCCTCATGGACCCTGTGTCCATTAGCCGTCAGTCACCACTCCACAACCCCCGAGCTACCTGCTGTCAGAATTTGCCTTTTCTGGATGTCTTGTTAAAATGGCAGGACACAGACTGAGTGTCCTTGCATCTAACACCTTTCACTTAATGCAGATATGTGAGGCTCATCCATGTATTGTCACATGTTGTAGGGATAAGTCCCGCCCCTTAGGGGGCGTGTTCGCCTCGGGCTAATGTTTGCCTATAAATTTGGCGAGCTTGCTCCCAGCCCACGCTTCTGCTTTCCTGGTCTCCGCAGGAGCAGTGGTTCTGTAAGTCTCCATTAAAGCTGTATATATATTTTTACAATCTGTCTGCATTCGCTTACGCCGCTACAACATGTCACCATTGTTCCTTTTTGTTGGTGTGTAGTGCTCCACTGTGTGGCCATACTGCATTTGGTTTAGCCAACTGCCGCACTGCCTGGCAGTAGCTGGGACTCAGTGTGCAGTCTTCCTACTGAGCCAACCTCTTGGCATCTATTTCAGGGACACCAGCTGGAACATTCTTCTTCAGAAGCTGCCTGCTGGTTGGGTGTGGGGACACATACTCTTAATCCTAGCACTAGGGAGGCAGGGGCAGGTGGGTCTCTGTGAGTCTGAGGCAAGCTTGGTCTACAGAGCAAGTTCCAGGGCAACCAGAGGTACACAGGGAAACCCTGTCTTGAAAACAAAAAGCAAAACAACAACAAATTGACTCCTTCCTTTAAACTTCCAAACTTGAACTATTCCAGCCTTTCCCCCTTCAAACCCAGTGCCCTGGGGGTTAGCAGCTGTTAATTCTGACCTACAAGACTTCCCCCCTTGCCTTTCCAGTTCCTCAACTGAAGAATCTATATTAGAAATCAATGGATCTATAATTAGAAAACCTTCATGCTGATTTCTCTCTGGATAACTGGTGTGGTTTTCTAGAGTCAGCTAATTCTGATTCTGACGTGCAGGCAGACTTTCTGGAACTATGCCTCCTTGGAACTGGCTGGCCTAGGGGAGGCATGACAGCATTGCCTTCCTCTCTTATGGGGGTGGCCACAGGGAGCTGCCAGGGCGCTGCCTCCAGCTGCTTGGAAAAGCAGTCCTGAGGGGGCAGAATGCAGAAAGGGCAGAGGCGAGACCCCACAAGCAGATTCTTCACAGCACAGAGGCTTGCTTTCTGCAGAAATCCTGACCAGCCCTGCTCTGCCTACCCTGGCCTGACCACAGGACGATGGCTCTGTCTGTCTTCCTTTCCACTTATTTCTTCTTCCTTCCTTTTCTTTTTTCCTTTTTTTATTGTTGTCGTTGTTGTTTTTCGAGACGGGGTTTCTCTGTAGCTTTGGAGCCTGTCCTGGAACTAGCTCTTGTAGACCAGGCTGGCCTTGAACTCACAGAGATCCATCTGCCTCTGCCTCCCGAATGCTGGGATTAAAGGCCTGTGCCAC
The DNA here is from genome assembly GCF_018167655.1 of Microtus oregoni. Taxonomy (NCBI): domain Eukaryota; kingdom Metazoa; phylum Chordata; class Mammalia; order Rodentia; family Cricetidae; genus Microtus; species Microtus oregoni. Next base: position 15,412,645 of record NW_024543068.1, on the reverse strand, counting down.
CACCTCCCACCTGGCTGCCACCTCCTCCCTCTCATGTGACTTACCTGAGCTGGAGCACTGTCTCTTAATACCACAAGAGTGGAAATCAACACACTGAAAACTGGACATGCCTTGAATCTCCCCAGTGCCGACCCCACTGGTATTGGCATTACTTTCTCTGGTTTGTGTTTGGATGACAGAGCTTCCTAGGGTCCAGAACTGACTGGAATGGCAGCCCCAGGGCCTACCTAGAGTGCCACCTGGCAGAAGGGGGTGTTGTCTCTTCCAGACAAGTGCCTGGTGCAAAGAGGTAGCGGGCATGGGGGATCTGTCTTGGTGGCTAGTATGGGAATCAAGTTAGAGTCCAGGATTCGGACCTGGCAGGTTTCCATCTTTGCACACAGACACAGTGGCACTCAGCTCTGCAGGGGAAGCCAGTGCAGTGCAGCTGAACGCTCTGCCCAGGTGGCTTTTTCCAGGGGCGTTCTGATGGCTTCCAGCAAACAGCAAGCTAAAATGCTGATCATGGCTCTGACTGGCAGAACGGGTGTCACTACCTACCTCTTCCACCCCGTGACCTGCAGGTTTTACAGATCTCTAAATCCTGCAGACCTACGGCATGTGGTATCCCTTTCCTCTTCTATGTTGTGGAAAAGGCGCTGCAGCCAGAACCTGAACTGAGTCATCATTCGCATGGGAACACACAGCCCAACACGTGCTGACTCTGGTACCTAATACCAAGTCGCCCTTTAGTGAGTGCTCACTTCCTGCTGGCCACTGAGCTGGGCACTTCCCGTGCATTTTAATCTCACAGCACTGAGAAGCAGGTAACCTTTGCAAAATAAATCGTTTACTTTTCAGTCAGTTTTAGATTTAAAGAAAAATTACAGAGACAGTGCAGAGAAGAAACAATCAGCTTCCCCCTTAGAAGGCCTAGTGCTAGGATGTTGCTTGCCCCATATGACCGTTCAATATTGACACATTGTTATCAAAAGTCCGTTCTTTCTCCATATTGTCTCAGCTTGAATGGGACTTCCTTTTCTTCCTGTTCCAGGCTTCACCCAGAATATCACATGGCTTTTAGGTTCCTCTTGGTTGTGACAGTCTCTTAGACTTCAATAGTTTTTGATAATGAACTCCTCAGGCTTTTTGTTTTGTTTTCTTGTTTTGTTTTCAAGACAGGCCTCACTATGTAGTCCTGGCTGTCCTGGAACTCCCTATATAGCTCAGGCTGATCTAGAACTCACAGAGATCCATCGTCTCTGCCTCCTGCATGCTGGGATCAAAGACACATGCCAGCATGCCTGGGAACTCCTCAGTTTTGGGGTGTACCAGTCAGGATGTTTTAATAAAATAGTCTTAATTGTAATTTGACTGGTGCTTCTGTTATCAGACTGGGTTTATCTGAGACAGGAAGACCCCAGAGGTAAAGCACCTTTTCACTGCATCTAGTTAAGAGTATGCACTGGGAGGCAGAGGCAGGCGGATCTCTGTGAGTTCGAGACCAGCCTGGTCTACAAGAGCTAGTTCCAGGACAGGCTCCAAAACCACAGAGAAACCCTGTCTCGAAAAACCAAAAAAAAAAAAAAAAAAAACCAAAAAAAAAAAACAGTATGCACTGGGAATATAATCGATTGGTTACTGTAGATGCTGTCCACAGCTTGTGAACTTTGGCCTCTTTTTCCATTGAGTAGAACTTTGAGATCAAATGCAGATCTTCAGGTTTGGTGACAAGAGCTCTACCTGCTGAGCCATCTTCCTGTCCCTAGTTTGAAAATCTTGCTGTTGTTGTTATTGTTGTGCCTTTATTTCCATTTTTTAAAAGTGTGTATGAGTGTTTGCCTGCATGGATGTATGTGCACCATGCATGCCTGGTACTCTTAGAGGTACCCAGAAGAGGGATTTGGATTCCCTGGAACTGGAGTTACAGATGGTTGTGAACCACCATCTGTGCTGGGAAGTGAACCTGTGTCCTTTGTGAGAGCAGCCAGTGCTTCTAACTGCCCCCGAATTTGGAATTCTTGTGCATGGAATACATATTTCTTCTCAGTCATTTATTGTTTCCAATAATCATTTTGTATATCAATATGGGTTCGTGGATGTGCATTTTGTACTTTGGGCCATAATTTAATGGCAGTCCTTCATTCTGTCACTCAGATGATTCCAGTGCCAGCTCTTGGCTTTTTCTCTCTCCACGTCCTCTCTTGTTCCCACATTTATCATGGACTGTGTGATTTCTCTAAAGTGCTTTTATATCCTGACACTCTAAGATGTCCCAGAATCACCTAGTATTTCCTGTTGCAGCTCCAGAGTCAGCCATTCCCTCCCAGGACCCCTGTAGTTCATCGTGCTGGGGAAAGTGCTAGAAACCATGACCTGGGTAAGAAATGTGCTCAGGTAAGCAGCATGCTATCTCTATCACACTGAGGAGGAACCAGAATCTTGGAAAGATAGAGCAATTTACCCAAAGTCCCATGGCTGTTATGCTGAATTTGGCTCATTTCATTGCCAAACATCATCTGCCTCTTTCCTCAGATACTAATCTCACACTGCCCACAGTGTGTTCAGGTTACGGGACGAGAGGAGAGACCACGCCCACAGTGTCTATGCCTTGTGAACTCTAAGTCAGCCTAGCTGTGAGTTGTGGTTATGATCATCAGTGCTTCCTATTCTTTTTGAATAATGGGAAGTCTGTGTGCATGCCTGGGCTCTCCCAGGCCCTGGAACTGTGAAGCGAGCTGCTCAATCAGATGGGAATCTGCCCAGCCTCCTGTGCATTCAGACCCAAGTAGGACAACAGCTATACAAGAATTGAGCTGCGTGTGTTCTCTGAGAGTCTCTGCCAGGACCCCTACAGCCCTAGAGCTTAGAAATAGGTCAGCCATGCCAACAGCACCTATATCTGCCAGCTGGTACCCCTCTGCCACATGGACAGACATACATGCCCCCAGAAGCTACCAATGGGAGGAAAGGAGACTCATTTCTGGAAATCACCAGAACTTAGCCTCTAAATGGAAACAGGAGAGGAGCTGCGGGAGACAGATCCAGCCAGAGGCTGTGGGAAATTGCAGGCTTACGTGGAAGTTATGGGTCTCTGCTCCCCTTATGACTCTGACGGCTGTCAAGGTGGGTGACCCAACAGGGACAGTGAGACCTAGGATGTGCTGAGTTGGGGTCTTTGAGCAAGGCCTCATCTTCAGTTCTTTGTCCTTCCTCCTGCAGTCTAGGAAGGCCTTCTCCAAGGGACCAGTCCCTTCCTTCTAGATCTTTTTGCTGGCGTTCGGAGTTTCCAGTGGGAGGGGTCCAGAGACAAACTGTCATGGCTTCTGACACCAAGAAATTCCAAGTGTTTTCCCCACTACCCATTCACCGTTCCTGCACCATTGACCACTGTGGGTTTGGGTGCCACAGTGGGAGGCCTGAATGGCCGTAAGTGCTCCAGTGCAAGCAGATCTTGGGATTCCAGAGTCAATTGCTATTTGTCACACGTGAGGACAAACAGGCCAAGGACAAAGGGTCTCAAGCAGGTGACCTGGGAAACTGTTACGCCCAAATCCATGAAGTCCCCCAAAAGCCAACAAAGAGACCGAGTCCCATATGTAAAAGCAAAGAGCCTTTATTTTATGCAAGTTTGCAAACTCAGTCTCTCCGCATGTCCAACGTATTAGAATAAACGGAGAGCCCCGAGCTCAGTTAGAATTGTGTTTTTTTAATAGTAAAGGTGGGGGTGAGGGGTTTCTGAGGTCCAGCACCCCCAATTGGCTGACATTTGTCTAGGGGTGTCCTGGTGAGTGTGTGCTGGCAGGTGATCCTATCTACAAGCTGTTGGAAGATTAGGCGTTTCCTCTGGATGGTTGGAAGAAAAGAACTTCCTTTGGGTGATCTGTTCATCTTTAGCTTCTCATGGCTGGCTTCTACAGAAACCATTCCATCCCTTCTCTAGTCCTCTAACCGGAGTGTGACCCCAGGATGCACCTTAGCACAGCAGGGCCGCCCCATGAGTCAGGAGGGTACCAGACTAGTTTCAAATGGAGCCTTGCCAAGAAGAGGACCTGGGATCTGTGGGAAGCATCCTCCACAGGTGCTCTCTGCAGGGGACTTGGCAGGAGCGCTCACCTCCCTTCTCACTTGGCAGTGGCTGGGCTCAAAAGGAGCCACGAGGCTGCAGCTGTGGGAGCTCTGAGGGAGGGGGCAGCCTACTTGGCAGCCTCCCACTCTCTTCCCCAGGCTCTGTCTGGTTATCTGATCGTCCCTCTTTCTTTTGGAATGGATCTGCCTCTGCAGCTGACTGGGCCTCTGTTGCCCCCACATCCCAGCAGCCGCACTGGCACCTAGCGGTGCCAGCACCGGCCTGGCTCCTGCAGACCTGAGACTGGATTGGAATGCTAAGCACACCAGCATCTAGCAAGACACACCCTTGGCTCTCTCTGGGGCCTCTCACCCCGCAGGGAGGATTTAGCAGGACTTCCACCCACAAGCATTTTTGGAGAGTTTGCCACGTGCCGGGCACCATGCTAGGCACCAATATGTACGTAGGAATGAAGCTGGTGTAAATGTATGTGGCTCCGAGGGTTGCATGGAATAGGCCCCCTAAGCCCTTTCCTTAAGCCCCAGCTCCTGAACCACAGTCCCGCTTCCGTGGCTTTGTTCCCGTCACCGTCCTTCCGGGTCTGGCAATCAGGCAAAGTCTGGAGAGAGTAGGCTGTGGCCAGCAGCCAGCACCTGTGGTGTTGGGCCTCACAGAACCCTGCAGCTCCATTCTTCCTCCCAGTATGGTGCCAGCTGCCGCTTGCCACATGCCCAGTAGCATCAGGACCATTCTGGCACAGCTGAGGACGTAAGGAGGAGGGGTCCTGCGGATGAGGCTGGAGAGAAAACCCGAGCCAGGTTTGCAGGTCCCTTTAGCTGAGGTGAGGGTGGTGTGAGGCTAGGTCTCCTGGAGGGGCCTTCATGCTGAGCGTGGGAGCCAAGCCTCTCAGAGCTGGGGAGCCGTGCAGGGCACAGCGGGCCGGTGCAGGGTACAGCGGGCCGGTGCAGGGCACAGCGGGCCGGTGCAGGGTACAGCGGGCCGGTGCAGGGCACAGCGGGCCGGTGCAGGGCACAGCGGGCCGGTGCAGGGCACATCGGGCCGGTGCAGGGCACAGCGGGCCGGTGCAGGGCACAGCGGGACGGTGCAGGGCACAGCGGGACGGTGCAGATCTTCGGAGGCAGGGGAAAGTCACACGAAAACAGTCACGCCAGAATTGAGGAGTGAGCAAGCACGTGGAAGCACAGAGAGACTTTGTCTGAAACCCTCCATCCCACCCCAAGCCTCCCATCTGCAGCTCCTTTTGTCAATTTTAGGGACCCTTCCCCATGCCCCTCCCCAAAGGAACAAACTGTTTTTTAGACGATGGATTATTAGTATGTGATCGTTTGGTGCTGAGAGTAATTGAATTTTCTCTACACTGTACACAGCAAGTGCAAAGCCAGCACTTCTGCAGGGTTAATGGACCCCGAAGCCTGGGAGCTATGGAGTGTTCTAGTGAAGCTCGTGGTCAAAAACAGCGCGTTTCTCTGTACGACCAGCTGCCCAGGGACTCACAGTGAAGAGGACCTGAGTGTCCAAGACATCGACATGTTTATAATTTCTCACGTTTGCACCTTGTTATAGATTTGTGATTTTTCTTCTGGAAAGTTTTCAAAGAGTTCCAGGAGCCTAGGAAGTTAGACCTGCCCTGGAGGGTAATTCAATAAGAACATATTAAGTAAATAAAAAAGTAAGTCAATGAGTTCTATCGAAACCAATTAGAGTAATCTAGAAACCTAGGAAGAAATAGGACCTGTGTCCGTCCCTGTTCCTTCTCTCCGGAGCTGCCCAGGCATTCATCAGCTGGCCCGCTGAGTCAGCTCAGCCTCCAGGACCACCCCCATCCTGGTGACCTTGGCTTACAGCTTTGGAAACTTTGGAGAGTCAGTCCAGAGGCAGGATGCTCCAGACTGGCTCTGTCTGGAGCCAGAACCAGTTCTCTTCATGCTCCCTGGCTCGTGCAGCCACAGCTTGCTTCCCACACTGCTAATGGCGTGAGTTGGCAAGCTTGGAGCTGCCTCCTATTCCCCAGGCTCCTTTGCTCCAAGGAAGGACAGTCGCGAGGCTAGTCTAGACAGCTTCCTCTTTCCTGACTCTGAAATGGGTGCTAGGTTTCTCCTGCTCCTACTGGTTTGTTTTTTTATATATATTATTTTTGAGATTTTTTTTTCTTTAGAATAGTTTTAATTGACTGGAAAACTGAAGTAAGGTACAAAGATTTCTCATAAACCTCTTGTCCCCATACCATCTACCTCCCCATACTAGGTCCCACCAGAGTGGGACGCCTGCTGGTGTGTCACCCTTAGGGGCCACCGTTTCCTCAGGGCTCTTTCTCCAAGTGGAGACGGCTTTCGGTAAGGATAGCTTTCTGTCTGAAATCCCCGTTTACTCTGCCGTGGCCGGTGATCTATGAGGTCTGACTCATGATGGGGGAGACCTAGTCTGGCTTGCATCCCCCAGCCTGTCAGGACTCTCATATGCAACCTTGTCTGTAGACCCTCCCTCACCTCTACGTGTTCCCAAGATGGGTCCCTCGAGCCCCATCCTTTGTCACCCATTTCAGACTAAGCCGTGGAGAAGGAGTCGGGTTCACTCCCAGACCTCACACCAGAGTGCCTGCCACAGGGTTTGGACAGCTGCTGGTCTTCGGGTGGGATGCCGACTTTCCCTCAGGCCTCAGTGCCCGGGGACGGCAGACACCGAGGGGTGGCTGGTGTAGCTTTCCTCTGATGCTTAAAGGTGTCTAATTTTCAGTGTAAAGAAGTCTGCCAGAGTCCTGAAGATGGAAAAGAAGAGACTAGATCCAAGGGCTTCCTAAACAACAGCAAAGACCAGGGTTTGCTTGGGGTGGGCAGAGGCAGAGAGCCCTTGGCGAGGTCCTGAGAGGACTTCCGGGGGAAATGGGATGGCTCTACAGTGCCTGGACTGCTGGCCCCTGGGGAGGGTGCCCTCCACTCAAATTCATCAAGCTGCGCCTGTAGGAGCTTTATATATTTTACCATACACCAACTCCTCAAAGCTAACATCGCTATTCAAACGAGCAATGGCCCCAATATGGTAACAGTTTCCCTCTCCTGAGAACCGGTCCTGGATGGACAGGTGAGCGCTGGGCTCCACAGAGACATCAAGGACCCAGGCTGACAAGGTAGCTTTCACCAGGTCACTGCTGTCATCTGAGGATCCAAAAGTGGAATGTCAAACCCCAGGGACAGTCAGCGAGGTGGGGGAAGTTCAAAGAAGGGACATAGGGCGATGTTTTCAGAGGCACGCCTGGAAGGGATGCCCACGGCTTCCTCTTACCCCTTTGTCCAGTGAACTGTTACTCTCCTGCTGGCCAAGGATGGAACAGGTCTGGGCGGTTGCATTAGTTCACACTCCACAGTGTGCAAGGGTCCCTTTTCTCACGCCTGCATCAGCTTTTATTTTGTTGTATTCTTGAAGATAGCCATCCCACTCTGACTTCACTAATATATGGTATATATCTATATGTAAATATAGATAAATATATATTTACATCTCAAGTGAGAGAACTCTCAGGTTTTTTTTTAAAGATTTACTGCCTTTTTTGGATTTATTATTTGATGTATATGTATGTGTCTATGTGAATGTATGGCAGTTATGTGTTAGTGAAGACCAGAAGACATGAGACGTGGACCTGGAGTCCCTGGTACTTGTGAGTGCCCCCTGGTGGGTACAGGGACCAGACCTCCAGTTCCTCGGAAGAGCAGTAAAGCCTCCTCAAGCACTGAGCCATCTCCCCAGCTCTCCCCGTGTTGTCTTGGTTTGCGCTTCCCTAATGACTGCATGTTTCTGGTTATTTTTTTTTCATATAATTATTGACAAATTGAGCTTCTTTTCTGATCTGCCTGTTCAATTCCTAGGCCTATTTATTGATTGACTTACTTATTGATTTGGTGTTATTTGTTTTGTTTGAGCTCCTTCTATATTCTGGATGTTAATCTCCTATCAGACAGCTAGCTAGCAGGTTTTCCAATTATACTCTCTTTACTCTGTTGCTTGTTTGTGATGTTTTTAATTGGATGAGGCCTTTGGTCAATTCTTGTTATAGTTTCCTGAAAATTTGGAGCACTGTTCAGGGAAGGTGTTGCCCATTCCTTTATCTTGAAAGGTTTCTCTTGTGTTGAGAGAGTGGGCAGGATGTGTGTGTGTGTGGGGGGGAATTGAATTTTTGATGTGCTGATATCCAGTTTCTCCGAACATCACAGGTTAAAAGGGCGTCTAGCCAATGTACGATTTTGGCACCTTCATCCACAGTCAGGTAGATGCTTGGGTTTCTCTCCGGGTCCTCTCCGCTCTTTTGATCCTGTCTGTGCTTACGTCAGCACTATGCTGCTTTTATATGCCATGATATATTTTGAAACCTGGTATTGTGATATAGTTTATTCTTCTCAGACTTGCTTTGGCTCATCAGGGTCTTGATTATATTGAGGTTTATGCCCTTCGTGTACTGTTGGGTTTATCTAATGAAAGAGGACTTCAAAAAATATGGCATATCTTATTGTAAATATGTACAGTTGTTACATCATCCTGATGGGCCATTCCCTGTATAGAGCTATAGCAGCCCCCGAGCCTCTTCTGGCTCTGACTTGGGATGCACGCCGATGGGTTGGTACAAGCCACTCTAACCTATTTATGAATTTACTCTGTCTCACGTGGGATACAGCTTCCCAGCCTTTCACTTTTAGTGTCTGTACAGCAAGGAGGTAAGTTTCTTGTAGGTTGGGTTTTGTTTTTCAATCCAGCTAGCCGAGACATCTTTAAATCAGAGATTAGCTAGTTTCCATTTAAATAATGGGTTTGAAATTCATCTCTGTTGCTATCATGCATAGTTTGTTTTATTATTGCTGCATAGAATTCCAGTGTATGAAAACCACGTGTTGTTTATCCATTTGGGTTGTGTTCACTTCTTGGCTGTTAGGAATACAGTGGCTACTGACTGTGTCTCTGTCTTATAAAAGTATTTTATTGATGTATTTTTTAAAAATCTCTCTCAGCTAATTCATGGGAGTGGATACCATGGCTTAGCCTAATGAAGGTGTGTGTCACACTTAGTTAGAAACCGTTACACAGTGTTCCTGACATTCGCTCCCGTCTTCCATGAGATGACCCATTGTTCCGCATCCTTGCCAGCACTGGGCATGGCCGCTCACTCCTTTTCTATTCTAGCCAATCAGTGCAATAATACAGAATCATCCAAGATGTAGGAGCCGTTACAGCAACTCAGGCTTTACCCTAACATGATAGAGGCTAGGAAGGCGTGTGGTTGGACTGTATACATTTCTTTTCCCCATTCAGCCTAGCCATGGGCCCTATGAGGAGACCTGGCCAAGCAACACTGGTTAAATCTCCAGAGCAGCAGGGTGGGGGGAGCCAGCAAATCTGTGCTATCTGCCAGATGCTTTACGTACATTATTTTATTACACTCCCACAGCAACTCCGGGGGCTTTTACTTATTTATTTACTTTTAAAGAGAGAGATCCAGTGGGATGGGCAACAATGGTCCTGATGTTAACCTGAAAAATGAAAGTGGCACCTATATATGGCATATTTTATTGTCAATATTGAGCTTGGCAGTCTGAGCCTGGCATCCCATCATGCCCTGTGCCAGGAAGAAGCTCTGGCCAGTGTCGAGCAAGCATTGCTAGGGGCCAGCACAGAGGCCACCATGGTGGTATCTCTGTGGCAAGCATTTAAGTAAGACAGTCACAGCTCACTCTGACAAGTGAGTCCTGCAAGCTGTAAGGCTCTGGGCCTGCTGATTAACAGTTATCCACTCAGGGCATGGTAGCCTGTTCTGGGGTCTTAGCCACAAGGGGCTCTCCATATGACAGTGCACAGATACTCTGGGGTCATGCAGAACATGCAGAGTATTCTCAGAGAGCACAGAGAAAGCATAAAGCCAGGCATCACCGGGGGCAGGGGCAGGAAGAGTCCTTCAGACGGTAGCACTGGCTGAGCAAAGATCAAGGGAGTTTGGACAAGTAGAAGAGGCGGCAGACACACTCGCCAGCCTGTGTGTGGCTGGGGAAGGGTGGAGACAATTGGCAGCCTTTTGTCGCTCCACTGTAGAGCACCGAGGGGCCTTTTGATGAGGCACTCTGCTTCCTCCTAGAGACTTCATTAAGTCTCCAGTTTGGAGCTGGTGACCAAATCACTTGTCATCTGGGAAGCTGCTGGCTCTTACTTGAACTGCTGTGATGTTCCCAGGGGAACGGTTGTACATCCAGGGGGAGAGCTGCCCACAATCCACTTCACCTGCAGCTCACCAGGCTGACCCTGTGCTGTTGGGAGAGGTTCCTGGGGAAATAGTCATGGCCAGGGAGACAGATGGACTGTGTTTTTTGTTTGTTTGTTCATTTTGTTTTTTGTTTGTTTGTTCATTTTTGTTTTTATCGGGGTTAGTCCTCCAGTTGCCAGAATGAGTTGTTTTAGGTTTCTGTTGTCGTTGTTCTAGCTAAGCCCTATCCTTCCAGGATGGCACTGTTCAGTAGAACTTCTGATGATGATGGGATGTTCTGTAGTCCGCTCTGCTCAGTATGACCACCACTAGTTCCCAAGAAGCTAGCGTCAATTTCAAACATAGTGAATGCCATTGAGAAACTGGTTTGAACACTGATTGATTTACATAGCAGCGTGTGGCTAGTGGCCACTGTTGTGGAATATTTGCTTTTGTTTATGCTGCATTTGTTTAATGATGTAAGGATGTGTGTTTAACTATGTAAAGACGTGTTGCATCTGTTTCACCTTGCCTGCTTAAGGCACCTGATTGGTCTAACAAAGAGCTGAACAGCCAATAGCTAGGCAGAGAAAGGATAGGCAGGCCTAACAGGCAGAGAGGATAAATAGGAGGAGAACTCTAGGCCCGAGAAGAGAGGAACAAGAGGAGGCGAAAAAGAGAACAAGGGAGACTCCCTGAGCCAGAAGCCAGGCATCTGCCAGCCAGCAGACACAAGAAGCAGTGAAAGGAAGATATACAGAAGGAAAGAAAAGTAAAAAGCCCTAAGACAAAAGGAAGACAAAGAGAAACAGGTTCATTTAAGGTAAAAGAGCTGGTCAGAAACAAGCCTAAGTAAGACAGAGCATTCAAAACTAGCAATGTCATGGTTTGGGAGCTGGTTGGTGGCCCAAAAGAAAAAGCCTGGTACAGGCCATCATCTTGGGTAGGGCTGGAGGATCTTGGGCAGAGGGCAGAACTGTACCACTGAGTCCACACAAGAACAGGTTCTCAAGGCTTCTATGACATTTTCAGGACCCCAGTGATACTGCAGGGGAATGTAGGGAAGGCTTTGTAAGAGTGGGCAAGCATACAAAACCTCCCGGTAACCAGCATGGTGCTCTACACACCCTGGGAGTTCGTTATCAGAATCAGATGGTCGGCCAGCTTGGATGTGGAAAAAAAAATGGGCACTGGAGAAAGCTGTGACTAGATTGCAAAGTGCCTGCTTTTATTATCATCTTAAGTAAAGCTCCACCCCCTTTCCTCCAAGGAAATTTTCATCATTCATATTTGTGTGTGTGTGGGTACAAAACTTTTACTGGGAATAATAGTGACTTCTCTTCCTTGAGGTTTGTTGTGTGGCACTCCCTTAGCCTAAGCCTAAATAATCTTGACTATCTGTACCAGCACCTCAAGTTGGGAGTTGTGGAGGCCATTTGTTCTAGAAGTAGCTGAAGCTAAGAGAAGTGGCCTCATGAGTGGTAGCATCCCAGTGACATCTTTTCATCCTTTGGAACACTGAAAAGTGACAGCCCAGACACCCAGGCGTACAGAAGGCAGCTCAGCCTTGACTGCACATGGTGACCTCAGGACCAAGAGTTGATTTGGGGGAGCTGGGTGGGAACTCATGGCTTCTTTCATCCAGATACTAGCCAAGGGAGACCCTGCAGACAGCATTCACTAGCTTCAGGCACCAGTTAGCACTGCTTGCCACAAACTTCCAGGGAAGGGGTGGGAATGGGAATAATCAGGAATCTATCAATTGGGTGAGTTCTGCAGTAGACAAAGTCATGGTTACCTGAGCAACCTAAGCCATTTGATCCACTTGGATTTTTCTAACCCGGTGATAAGGATTGCAACTGTAGCCCCTTGCCACTCTTTTCAGAAGCCTTGGGGAAACCGCATGACCTGCAGCCAGGCCTTCCTCATTCTGCTCCTGTTCATTCCCCTGTCCCTCGTTCTGCCAGACTTTTTTTTTTATTTATTTTTTAAATTTATTTATTTATTAAGGATTTCTGCCTCGTCCCCACAACCGCTTCCCATTTCCCTCCCCCTTCCCCGATCAAGTCCCCCCCCCTCATCTGCTCGAAGAGCAATCAGGGTTCCCTGACCTGTGGGAAGCCCAAGGACTGCCCACCTCTATCCAGGTCTCGTAAGGTGAGCATTCAAACTGCCTAGGCTCCCACAAAGCCAGTACGTGCAGTAGGATCAAAAACCCACTGCAATTGTTCTTGAATTCTCAGTATTCCTCATTGTCCGCTATGTTCAGCTAGTCCGGATTTATCCCATGCTTTTTCAGACCTAGGCCAGCTGGCCTTGGTGAGATCCCAATAGAACATCCCCATTGTCTTAGTGTGTGGGTGCACCCCTCGTGGTCCTGAGTTCCTTGCTCGTGCTCCGTCTCCTTCTGCTCCTGATTTGGACCTTGAGATTTCTGTCCGGTGCTCCAATGTGGGTCTCTGTCTCTGTCTCCTTTCATCGCCTGATGAAGGTTAATATGCCTGAGGATGCCTATGTGTTTGTCTTTGGATTCACCTTATTTAGCTTCTCTAGGAACACGAATTATAGGCTCAATGTCCTTTATTTATGGCTAGAAACCAAATATGAGTGAGTACATCCCATGTTCCTCTTTTTGGGTCTGGCTTACCTCACTCAGGATAGTGTTTTCTATTTCCATCCATTTGTATGCAAAATTCAAGAAGTCCTTGTTTTTTACTGCTGAGTAATACTCTAATATGTATATATTCCATACTTTCTTCATCCATTCTTCCGTTGAAGGGCATCTAGGTTGTTTCCAGGTTCTGGCTATTACAAACAATGCTGCCATGAACATAGTTGAGCATATACTTTTGTTGTATGATAGGGCCTCTCTTGAAGGTACTCTGGCACACTTTTTCCATAAACTCTTCCCTTCCTCTCCCATCTTTTAATTTCTGATTGCTCACTACAAAGCCCCAAATTGTCTTCTGTATATAGATTCTTTCTTGAAAGGGCTGGGAAGCAGGAGAGGGAGGAACAGTAACCATAGTTAGTAATGCTGGGCCCTGTGCGGGTCACTTCAGAGTCAAAAACACTCAGTCTGTAGAATTCAATGGGAGCCAAAGAACAGGAAGGTGCCCCCAGGGAGCCTCAGACATTTGGTTAATGTCTGCACCTGGAGGCACCTCTGGCTTTGGCGCTAACACAGCTCTTATTCACGTCCTTGGAGACCGCAACAGAACTTCCCCAGCTGACTCTTGCTGACAAGCTCAAAAGCACTCCAGCACAGAAGCCCGAGGTGTGGCCACTTAGGGACCTACCAGGGCTCACTCTCCAAGCTGTGGCACCAGGAATAGATTTCTTCAATATGCTGCACCAAGCACCAAGAGGACCCACTGCAGGGAGTTGTCTGAACGTGGGATTGTGCCGTCCTGGGGTTGGACAGCTGGCTCAGGGCTGCTGTGGGGGAGGCAGCCGTGAATGTCCATGCACAAGGTTTTGTGTATTGTTGTGACTTTCAAACAAGTTGTAAAGTTGAAGAATCAGCCAGCTCAATCCCAGGTGGTATGTCTGAGGGAAGCTGAGGGGCCTCTGCGGCAGCTAGAGTGTTAGGAATGAGGAGAAGGGAAGATAGAGACCCGGGGTATGGAAGGCCTGAGAACCTTGAGAAAGCCAGGTGAAGATTCTGTCTCATACCGAATCTTCTTTTTTACCTCAAAGGATTATCAGAGATGACAGGGAATGTGAAAAGACAAGATAGAAGACGAGAAGAAAGGAAAGGATGGAGACTTCCTAAGAGGCCAGGAACGCCAGTGAGTGGAGAGGTGAGTCTGAGGGGCCATGATGCCTGGGCAGCAATGGTTCACGCTAAGAAGAGGTGGCCCACCAGGCACCCCCACACCCTGTCCCCATGATCACTGGCATGTACTCACCTAGCGATCTCCTCTGAGAAGCTCTCCCCGTGACATCCCGAGGAGGGGAGGAGTGTCACACTGTGTCATCTGCTCACCCTCCCTCAACTCCCACCCCACCCCCAGCTCTCCATAATTTGGCTTTCACCCCAGAAACTACTCAAACAGTGCTTTTGATTACCAAAGACCTACATTGCCTAACTCCTCCTCCTCGGCCTTCAAAAATATCCCTGTGTGTGTTTTAGAGACTCTGGCTATGGAAAGGTGAACCCTGCTCTAGCAGCCCCAGCCTCACTGCGGGCTGACTAGAAATGCATTCACAGCCCAACCCATGGGATCAGTCTGCACCTTGGCAAGAAGCTGGGGTCCAAGGACTGTACTTCTAGCCGCTCTTATTTAGGGAATGGAATTTCCTTTACTTCGTTACCTTGAGGAGTAGGGGCTGCTAGCTTCCTACAGAAGGCTGCCTCCCAAAACCTCAGTGACTAGCAAGCAATGGACACAGGGTTTTAACTCTGGGGTTTCCCACTCGAGACAGGTCCTAATGGCTGAGGAAGTCAAGAACAAGCTAAGCACCATAGGATGGAAATATGTCTCTTACCGGGTGTGACTTGGGATTTCCCAGTCATGAGCGGCCTCATTCAAAATTTATTTAGGGCTGAGAAGGTGGCTTAGTTGGTAAGGTGTGAGCTGTGCAAACCTAAGGACCTGAGTTTGGATTCCTAGCACCCACATAAAAACCAGGTGGCAATAGTGCCTATCCCAGCACGGTAAGGGTGGGAGAGCTCAGGGCCAGCCAGTCTAGTTAGAGGTGAGCCCCGGGGTCAATGAGAGAGCCTGCCTCAAAACCTAAGGTGTAGAGTGACTGAGTGACTGAGGAAGACACCTGATGTCAACCTCCAGCCTCTACACACACACACACACACACACACACACATTTTGATATGAAGTGAGTGAGACGTGGTTGTCTGGAGAGCTATGCTGGATATGGAGAATGTGGGCTACTTCAAGGGCAACAGAGCAGGTGAGGAGGGGAGTCTCTGGGTGAACAGGAGACTCAAGCAGAGTGCTAGGGCACAGCCCTGGGTTTCATTTCTTTGTTTAATCTCATCCCACCAAGTTTCACCAAGGGCCTGGAGGTTACCCCAGCAGGAAGCACCAATGAGCCTGCTCCTTAGTGCAGGACAAGCCCCACCTGACTGTCAGAGAAGGCTAAAGGCCTCTAAAAAAATCCGAATGATGCTTTAAAGAGGCTTAAATAAAGGACAGATGGAGAGCAACCAGGATCACCTCGGACGATATCCTAGTCTACACGGTCACATGAGTGGGTGGGCTCGCAAACCCTCTTTTCTGTTGCTTCCGGTTGTTTTTTACTCCCTCACAGCCAGAACCTGACTGGCGTGTACCCCCTTTCTGAAGCATCTCCCTGTGCGTCAGGAACACGCCATCTCTGTTCCCTCACTGCGAGCCATGGTTC
This sequence comes from Microtus oregoni, assembly GCF_018167655.1. Classification (NCBI taxonomy): domain Eukaryota; kingdom Metazoa; phylum Chordata; class Mammalia; order Rodentia; family Cricetidae; genus Microtus; species Microtus oregoni. Next base: position 15,396,992 of record NW_024543068.1, on the reverse strand, counting down.
CTCTGACGTCTGCCCTTGTCCATCTTTCCTTCCTTTGAACCTGTACTTGTGCGTGCCTTTGGTTGTTTTTCAAGTCCTTTTTCAGTTTATAACTTTTTTTTAAAGAGTTTTATGTTCGCTGAGTGTGGTGGTGCACACCTTTAATCCAAACACTTGGGAGACAGGCAGATGAATCTCTGTGAATCTGAGACCAGCCTGGTCTAGATAGCAAGTTTCAGGCCAGCCAAGGCTACTGTGGTGATTTGAGTGGGAATGGCCCATACAGGCTTAAATATTTACATGCTTAGTCCCCAGTGAAAAGAATTATTTGAAAAGATTAAGAGGTGTGACTTTGTTGGAGTAGGTGTCACTTGGAGGTAGGCGTTGAGATTTCAAAAGCCCACACCAGGTCTAGCTTGTTGGAGGAGGTGTGTCACTGGGGGTGGGCTCTGAGGTTTCAATCTCTTTCCCTCTGCCTGCTGGCTTTGGATCAGAATGTAACACTCTCAGCTACTTCTCCAGGACTATGCCTGCCTTCCTGCCGCCATACTCCCCACCAAGATGATCAAGGACTAACCCTCTGAAACTGTAAGTGAGGCCCCAGTTAAATGCTTCGTTTTTTAAGAGTTGCCTTGGTTGCAGTGTCTCTTCACAGCACTAGAACACTAACTAAAACAGCTACATTGTGAGCTCTCATCTCACAAAAATAAGACAGAGCGAGAAAATGAAATGAACCCTAGGCCTTACTGACTGAGCTAGCCGGGGATCCACACACCCTCTCTTTTAAAATGTGTCCTCTCTATGCCTCTGGGAAGGCAGTGGGCAATGTTATCTCTAAGATGCTTCTCTGACTTGGGGCAGATCGGTGTTTAGTAGAGGCTAAACACCAGTCCACAACTCAGTGTAATTCAGTCTCGAGGCAAACCCAGCTGAATCATTCTTCTCCATAAACATGCTCTGCTCTCATTTCCAGTTTGGAAACAATGCTCATTCTGTTGATGTCAGCATCTTCCCAGTCACAAGCATAAAACTTAATCTCCTTCCATTTTGCTTTCTTGTCTAATTCTAGTGCTTAATCCAGCAAAGAGTACTATTGGTTCTATTTTCATGGGTTTTTCCAAATATTTTTGAAGATATTTTATTTTTGTGTGCTTATATGTGTGCTTGTATGTGTGTGTGCAGGTGCCCAGCAGATTCCCTGCAGCTGGAGTTTCAGGCCATTGTGAGCTGCCAAGGATGGGTGCCGGGAACTGAACTCAGGTGCTCGCAAGAGCTGCAGGCATTCTTAATTTCTCTGTCATTTCTCCAGCTCCTCCAATTGATTTTTCTGCTATTCTCTACTACCTTTATGCTAAAACTAGTTGGGGTCTTTATTACTTTAAGTAAGCTTTGTTTGTCTGTTTTTTATTGTTTTGTTCTTTATTATTTTGTTTTGTTTTGTTTTAGACAGGGTCTCCTGTATCCTGGGCTGGCTTTGAATTCACTGAATAGCTGAGGATGATCTTGAACTCCTGATCCTCCTGCCTTCACCTCCTAAGTGCTGGGCTCACAGGTTGAGCCACGCCTACTTTTCCTTCCTCTCTTTTACAACCGTCCACTTCCAGATTTATATTGGAGCCCAAGATGCTGACTTATGCCCATCTCTCTGTGAGCTCCTGAGCCAAACAGAGCTCTCATGAAGCTTAGGACTGTCCTTCCCAACTCTATTATCCCCAAAGCAGTCATGCCTGGGCACTTTGCTCTTCGGAAGTACTGTCTGAATCACAAGTCTGTGCGTATGCCACACTTAAGCACCTGTGAGCATGTCAAGAGCCACACAGGGCTCTCTCTGCCTAAGTGCTCCAGGGAGAAAATGCCACTGTCCAAGAGAGGAGAACGAAGCCTGGATTACCGAGCAATCAAGGTTCATCTTTAGGCTAGAGCCAAGCCTTTGTAAGTAACTAGGGTCTGCTTGGTGCAAACCTTGCCTTTCTGGTCTACAGTTCTGGCACCTGCTCACTCCTTCCTGCCACCACATGACTCAGCCTTGGCAACTTGTGCGCAGGCTCCCACCTCTCCCCACCCCCACAAGAATTCTCTACCTTCTCTCCCAGCCTGGTGCTGACAGCTATCGTTTTCAAACTGTTCTTCAGGCCTTTCTTCTTCTTCTTCTTCAAGTTCAGGCTCTGCCCTGTCTAGCTTCCCTTTCCTACTGTGCCGGCGAAGAAACAACTCAAAGTAAGGAAGAAGTTGAGCTTTCTGAGCTAAGTTTGCACTCCCTCCCTCCCTCCCTCCCCCTCCCTCCTCCTCCTCCTCCTCCTCCTTCTTCTCTCTCTCTCTCTCTCTCTCTCTCTCTCTCTCTTTCTCTCGTGTTTGGGGGGGGGGGGGGCGGGATGTCTATCCCCTCACCGAGCTGAATGGTTAGCTACCTGGAGAGGCACTCATGGTCTCCTGTACCTCCAACTCCCATCCACTAGCGTTATGAGACACTGGTCCCATCTCCTATCCCACTGGAACTTGTTTCTCCTGTCTTCAGCCTCGCCAGGCATCCACAGACCTTGCCATCCTCTCCGACTTATGCTTCTATCAGATCAGTTAGATAGTGGGTTAGATAATTTACTCCCAAGATCAGAGAGTAGGAGGAGGTGGGCAGAAGATGCAAGGAAACAGATCAAACCTAGACATTCCTGCTGCTGCAGCGCATCCTAGAGTCTTCGCTTGTATACATGGTGGGGTGTTTTGTACCTTTGTGTGCAGGTATGTCCTAAAGGCTAGAGGATGACGCTGGATAACCTCTCTCACTCTATACCTCGTCTCTACAGACAGACACTCTTGTTGAACCTGGAGCTCACCATTTTGTGGCTATCCTAAGTGGCCACCAAGCAACAGTGATCCTCCTGTCTCTGCTTCCCGCAGTGCTGGGACTCTGCACACACACAAAGCCATGCCCAGATGTACATGGATGCTGGGATCTGAACTCAGGTCCTCCCACCTGTGTAGCAAGTGCTTTCACCCACTGAGTCATCGGCCCAGCTGTTGGGCCTCATGAGGCCTGGGCATGAGATCCAATTGTCACTTCCGGGGCCTGCTTGAGTTTGGTGGGGCCTAGTATGGCTTCCTGGGCCTGGCTCAAATTTGGGGCCTGTCTCTGGCTACCCAACCTGGGCCCGCCTCTGCCCAGTCTGCCCAGCCACCGCTAGTGTAGCAGAATGGTATTGGTCCTTGTTTCTTATTCCACCTTAACCCATCCCAAGCTTCTCCACCCCCATCACAACCCTATATAAGTCCCTGTTTGATACCATTAAACGAGTTCCTGCTTTGATAGGCTCCCGACTCAGTGGGTCAGAGAACCCAGCACCCAGCCCTTCTAGATCGTAACCAATCAGAGAGTCCTCCTTTCTAGAAACTACTCAAGCCAGACTGATTACCTACAGACCATCCTGTAGGAGAGGCCCTGGCCTATAAGGTTCAATTCCATATCTCCATGGATGGAGAATGGCTTTGAGAGAACCTGGTGATATGGTCAGTGTTTTGGTCTTCCTTTACTTTCTCATGTGTCTTACTTGACCCAGGGCTAAGAGATAGTTTCTGAGGTCTAACCTGGTCTCTGGCATCATGAAATGGCCTTGCCACTTCCAGCAGCTCCTTGAGTCAGGAGCTTCTGTGTCTACTCATTCATTGTTGAAAGGTACAGGCCCTTACTGCTTGGATCTCATGGGTGAACGCTAGTAGAAACCACACTTCACCAGTTGAGTCCAGGATGTCTCTGGATCTGCTCCTCAGCCAGCCCCACCTGACTGTAGATGCTGATCAAAATTAACACTTCCTGACACCCTTCAAAGCCTGCCCATAGGTTCAGTGACCAAGACCAGACCTCTCCTTCTACCCCATCCCGTGGGCTCCAAGATAGAGACCGGGGCTCTCCTACCCCCACCTCACCCCCATGACCCTACTTCTGTTTCAGATGTTGGCAGGAATCTGTTCTATCTCATGGGAACTTGCTAAATCTGGATGGGCTACTCTGGATAGCAGTAGCTGCTGCCTCCTGTTCCTCTCCTATCCATATGCTCCTGCCAGCATCTGCTTGCCCATCTTTCATGCCCAGATGCTCTTCTATAACTTAGAGAGTACAAGAAGATTTCTGATGGAGAAACACCAGAAAAGATGGAATATCTTCTGCAGGGCTGGTAGAGTTTTTACCAGAAATTCTGAAGGACCCCAGCTGGGATGCCACATATTACTGAGAGTGTTGGGATTTCCTCTCAGGATTCTTAGCTTCATTAATGAGAAAATTTAAGAATAGACTCAGAAGGAAGCTCAAAGATAACATGATTCCTGTTTAAGTGAAGACCAGCAGGGCAACAAAACTACAAATCCCAGCATCTACCTGGAGGAGGGAGATGGAGAAAAGGAAGAGAGAAGGCTATGCCTTTCTGAATTGAACATGGGTGTTCAGCAAGTGGTCAGGGAGTGAAAAGGCCCAAGGTACTAAAGAAAGGACTCTTGGTCTCTGAAATGCATCAGAAAGATGATGTTAGCACTCAGATGGACAGACAAACCTTATAGAACCTCATAGCAGATCCTTAGCAACTACACAGGGAGCAAGGACTCAGGGAAGGAAAAATACATTATCTATCATATTGAGGGGATAATTTTTTCTCCCATCTCTTTAGCACAGCATTTGGGTGAATCTGCCTTTCGGAGGGGGGGGGTAGCCCTGTAATGGCTAAAGAAACTCCATTTTATGCCAGGCATCCATGCTGGTATCCACCAGTCATGTCTCTGGAAGATAATTTCCCAGTAACCCTGACTCAGTGACCCCTCCCAGAAGTGTATAGTCATGACCATCTACTTCTTATGATGATTAGTTGTTTATTTTGCTTCTGTAACTTCTTACAGACACCCAAGGATTGTTTTGGACCACTTGGCAGAATTGACCAGGTCTTGCTTGGTGGCATAGATATTGAAGGTCTTCTTGTGGTTTTCGCCTTTGAAAAATCCTTCCCTTGTTCCCTTGACACAGCAATCTTAAGAGTGGCTCAAAGATTGTTGTCCTGCAAGCATCTAACCAGTAAATCTTTTAATTATAATTGGGTTGAGTCTAGGGTCTTTCTCCAAGGGTCACAAACTCCATTATAGCCCCTTGGTCAGATAATTGACAGACTGACACTTAAGATTTTGGTAGCTTGTAATGTTAGGTCTCTACCTAGGACAGAAACAGATTCCATTTCATTGACCAGGAGGAAACAGCCTTCTCTTAAGGGGCCTCCAGTGCTCCTATAACATTATGAACTGGTTTTGTGACCAGCTGGGGATGGGAGTGGACAGGAAAGGCAAGAGCCCAAGCTGAAGGAAACCACTCACGGAAGCCTGAACACTGTGTCCCTGGTCTACAGCTCAAGAGATTGTGGCTTGGGGTATGGGGACCCCATTTTACCCCTCGCCTTGAAACTAGCTTCCTCTGATACCCTAAAGACAAGACGTGTTGAGAACATCTGTGAGATGGTTCCAGATGTTGATGGGCTCAGTGGGTATCACAAAGGATGAGCAAGAGGGTTGAGCTGAGATGTGGGAATCACGGTGAATGTGATGACAATTGGACAGCAGAGTCCCGTAGAGCATCTCCATTGAGACCCCGAGAGAGAGCCAGGAACAGCACGAGCTGAGCCATGGTTACACATGGGAGAGGGAATTTAAACCAGAAGTCAGCTGAGTCCTGGACTTAGGTCAAAGCTGGGAAGGCCGTATTCCAGGCCCAGGACAGTACACAGCGTGCTGTAGTGTTCTGTATTCATGGTGCCCGAGTAGCTCACAATAAGAACATTCTAAATGCTTCTATAAGGCATGATATTACTTCTTTTTCTTACCAGATTTGCTACGTGTTAGGGTTAACTAGAGAACCAGTGCTAGGAGAATATAGGTAAATAGAGGGAGGGGGTTGTCATAAGGAGTTGGCCCATGGACTTATAGATGATCTACTGAGTGAGTCAGGAAATTAGAGTTCCATGAGAGCTAATCACTGGGTATCAGTCCAGATCCAAGGGCCTGAGAGCCAAGAGAGTTGGTAATCAGCTTCAGTTCGAAGGCAAGCATTCTTGAGACCCAGGAAGAGCCCAGGTGCCAGGGCAAGTCCAAAGGAAAAGCGAAAAACCATCTCCCAGGGCTGTCTGGAAGGAAGAATGACATTGCTTGGGAAGGCCACCTTTTCTGTTCTTTCTAGGCCTTCAGTGGGCTGGTGAGGCCCATCCTTAGTAAGGGCAGTAATGTTCTTTAATCAGTTAATCAATTTAAATATTAATCTCATTCAGGAATATCTTTTGAAAATACCTAGAATAATGTTTAATCAAGCATCTGAGTCTTCAGTGACCATTCTAACTGACACATTAAATTAATCATCATAAGAGAGGTCTGGAGCAGTTCCAGAGTCCAGGCAGAGAGAAAGGAGTGAATAATATCTCCTAGTTTAGAGCATATGGTAGTGGTGGCGATGGTGGCAGTGGAGGTGGTGGTGGAGGTGGCGGTGGGTGTATAAAAAAAATAACAAGTTAAATAAAAAAGAAAGGAAGGAAGTAACACTGGAACTGAGCCCTCGAGGACAGAGGGAATTTTAAGTGAGATGGGAGGAAAAGACAGAAAAGCAGGGGCAGTGTGAATAAAGAAATTGAGGCTGTGGGTATTGGCAGTGTGGCTCAGCTGGTAGTGTAGCATGCAGAGCGCATGGGGCTGATCAACGACATTACACTCTGATCAGTTCAAGTCATCCTCAGCTACACCAGAAGTCTGAGGCCAGCCTAGGCTACCTGAGGCCTGGTCTTGTATAGAAAAAAGGAAGAGGAGGAGGAAGAAAGGGGAGAAAGAAGACAGAGGAGAGGGAGAAGAAGGGGGAGGAGGAAGAGAAAGAGGAGGGAGAAGAGATTCTTTACATTCCGGCAAGTGGGATAAAATAGGCAATGTCCCACCCAGGGCATGCTGCTGAGATGCTGACTCTGGGGTGGAGAGAGGCACCGAGACCGTCCCTTGGGAGAGGTCCCTTAATTGGTATCTAGAGAAGCTGGGCTCAGATATGCGGTCTTAACAAAGACCTCAGCCCCAGGGAACTCCATAGCCACAACTGTTTAGAGATGGCATACGTTGGGGAAAGGGTTCTGCTCTTGATGCTCCCACAAAAGCATGCGTGTTGTAGGCAGCCTGAGGAAAGCTGCCTGAGGGCCATCCAAAGCAGACACAGTTCCAAAGTGACTTAGCAGCTCAGAGTGGTCTGTGGACAACACACCCACCAGCAATAGGGGAGACCAGTACTGAAAATAGTCCTGAGGGGGCAACCCAGCATGCACCGCGGGTAGAATGACACACAGCAAAGGCTTGAGCACATGTTTGACACATAGAAAAACATCCTGAGGTCCACACTTGGAGTCTCTGTGGGATAGCACCAGGGACAGTAGACCTAGTTCCTAGGGACGGCTATCACGTTGGTAAGTGATGACAAAATTCTTATGAGCATTACTCTGGGAGACAAGTGTAGGCCCAGAATGTGATGAGAAGGCCTGGGGTAGGGGTTGGGGTTACAACGAATAGCACAGGACAGAAGCATCAGTTCAGGAGGAATGGGGGCGGGGGGGGGGAGAGTCAGGCAGAGAAATGGATCAAAAGCAGACGGAAGCAGGGGAAGTAAAGGCAAGGACATAGAAAGTTCTAGACTCAGGGTATCCAGTGTGATGGGAACTAAGGAACATATCCAGCAGGTCATTAAAACTCTCTCCATAAGGGAGGAGAGGCTCCCCCACAGAGAAGCTACTGACAGTGGTGGCTTCTGGGGAAGGTGAAGCCAGTTTTGTTAAGAGGATGGTCTGTAGCAGGGTACCCTCGCCTATGAGCAGCACAAACTGGATTTCATGGGTATCTAAAAAAAAAAAGGGAGTGAGGGTAAGTGGGTAAGAGGGGAGTGGATCTAGGAGGAGTTAGTAGAAATAGTGGGGAGATGAATATGACCAAAATATATGAAATTCTCAAAGGATTAATAAAATATATTAAAAGTAGAATATATGTATACATACATTCTTATGCATATATTTTTCTCCATAAATTTATGGGGTGAATCAGAAGAGCCACAGGGCACATTTTAGAAGGCACTGGATAGAAATAACAAGGGGAGCCACCCTGCAAACTCAGCTTCTCTGGGTGGTAATATGCTGGGTAAGGTGTGTGCTGAGTTCATAACAGCCCGACAAAGAGTGTCATGTCCTCATTTGTGGAGTAGATAGGTGGAGCTTCAGAGAGCTTAATAATTTCTCCAAGCATACCTGACCGGCAAGCCACCCTAACGGGTGACAAGAAAGAGGGGCAGATGATCCAGGTTTCTGTGTTAGGAAACATCCCTCTCTCCTTCCCTTAATCCTTCCTTCCTTAATCCTTTCTTCCCCCTCCTTTCTCCCCCCTTCCTTGTTTCTTTTCCTTGTGGGGGAGCATAAATGTGTTTACAGGCCGAGGAAGAGTTAGCAGAGGGGTGATAACAAAGCAGGCAGTAGAAGGGGGTGCCAGTGAGTGGAGCTGCCAATGCAGGGCATGTCAACCCATAACCTCTGTCCCTCTTCTGAAGGAGGGTTGCCGTCGACCCTTTCCAGAAGGAGGAATTTGGATGACTGCCAGGGACAGAGAGAACCCCGGCCTTTTGTGGTGCTGCTAGGACCAACCGTGAGCACCAGCTCAGGGATGAGTAAAGGAGACTTCTGTAGTAAAGGCCCAAAGATTCACTTGCGCAGGGAGGACTGCTCTGAAAACCCAGGAGGAGACCAGTTCCGGTTCTGTTTGCAACCCTGTAATGGTGGGCTTCTGGGCCACTCTTGGGATTTCTACTGCGCTATGGCAGAGCCAGTAGAGAGAGACCCAGTCTCCTAGTGTGGGAGTCGCCTGGGGTAATCCTGTGGCTCTTGGGGACAGCACGGTGAACTGCTAAAGGCTTTACCACTGCAATAACCCTAACAGCCCCATAGGTTCTAGGAACAGGATCTATGTGAACTGATTAGCCTGAGACTCTGTGATGCTGACAGACACTGTGCCTTCTCTCTCTGTTCCTAATCACACATTCTAGAAACGCCCCAGGGGCTGTGGATCTCCGCTGGGTCTCCAGCCAGCTCTAAGGCTGAAGACTTCCCACAGGCTGTGCACGCCACCACAGTGGCAGAACCCAGAACACATCCGGAGCAGCCTGGCTTACCGACTGTACTTAGCTTGTTCTCTGCCCTCTCCAAGGATCTGGGATTTATTTAGCCCGTTTCCGTGGCAGCGCTGGTGGCAGCAGCAGCATCTGCTTCCCCGCGAGTCTGAATGAGTCACGGCCACCCACGCTAACCCTTGGCACACTACAGCCCTGCTGGGGACCACCGATAATAAGGCAGGGGGAGATGCCAAGCACTTTCCACTGCCTCGTGGCTTGCTGCCCTGGGTCAGAGTCCATAGGGAGGGTACACTGGGCAGAGGCCTGAGATGGACTTACCTACCCAGAAGCCTCAGATGCTCTCCCAAGAGCTGTCTGATCTGCTTCAGCTGACTTCAGGGTGGTTGACTTTGGCTACTGGCAGCTGCTGCGAAGCTTCTTGGGAGAAGACTGCAGGATTTGGACTTTGGATTCTGTTCCCTCACCATCTAAGCTTCACACTGCAAGACGGGCTTTCTCCACAGCTAGCTCTGAACCCATATTGACCTCTGGGTCCTCTGGCTCTCAGTCTAGGACTTCCCTTTATGACATCACCAGCCCTTCCTCTCTGGGCAGCAGCCTCTCAGATTTTTCCCCCTCTGATTCCCCTCTTTAAAAATGATTCCCTTCATCCTTCTTGTTGTGGTTATCTAAAAAAAAAAAAAAAAAAAAAATTAGTTCACCCTGTATCATCAATCACTAAAGAAGCTTAAGGCTAATCTCAGAGACGTGTGTTCCTCTGCAGGAAAGCAGTGCCTGGGAGCCTGCTAGAATCCACATTCCCCACCTTACCCCAGATGAACTATATCAAAAACTTCAGGGTACCGTAACAATCTGAAAATAAGTCCTGGGGTAACTCAGAGGCATGGCAAGAGTTAGTGGTCCCTGGTCCAAAGGAAGGGTCTGCACCCGTGCCTTCTCCACCGCAGGGATTTGGTCTGGGCTTCTGGGTGGGCTTCGAGCACAGCTGCGAATGTCTCTGTTGTAGGCGAGGCACCGAAGTCAAAGAAGTACGTGGTCTGAGGATGTCAGAGACTCAATTCACTCCGATTCTGGGGCCCAGAGTCCTTGCACATCTTTTTCCAGATTACCTGGAAAGATGTTGGTGTGGATTTTCTTACATGGAAAAGGCAGTAATACCTCACTTGCTGTGGAGAGGGCCTTGAGGCTAAAAAAAAAAAAAAAAAAAAAAAAAACCCTTTTTCGGAGCTGAAGAGATAGCCAAATGCCGGGATGTGAATCAAAACACTTTGCTGCCATTTCATTGGACAAAATCAGTCTCGGACCTTCTTACCTTAGGGGACCAGAAAATGCAAAGGAGAGAAGGAGAAATGGTGATGGGTATTGAGGCTCCATTACTACTTGTAGTGTTCGTATGTGTGTGTATGTGTGTGTGTGTGTGTGTGTGTGTGTGTGAGAGAGAGAGAGAGAGAGAGTGTGAGTGAGTGAGATGCATGTGCACATGTTCATCTGTCTTCCCTACAGTTTTATTTGATTTAGGAGCACTCAGTGAACTTGGAACATGCCAATGCAGCTAGACTGGCTGTTCAGCAAGCCCAGGGATCCTCTTGCCTTCTTCCCCGGCCTGGGATTGCAGGTGAATTATGTGGTGCTGGATTTTATTGTGGTGCTGGAGATCCAGACCCACGTCCTCATGCTCGCTTGGTAAACACTTTACCGAGGAAGCCATCTCCCTGGTGCTTACACATCCTTACACACCTGTAGAATCTTACATGAAGGGGTTTGGGGCTGGGCCCTGGGAGGGTAGGAGGAGAGCATCCCCAGGCAACTGCCTTTGTTCCATTCTAGAGTACATCATTAACACCGCACACAGCATCAACAGTGCCCCTGGAACTGAAGCTCCGTGGCCTTTTGTTTAAGCAAATGCAGAGTAGGGAGGGGTCTTTTTGTTTTGTTTTGTTTATTTGAGATGCTTTGCTGCCATATTCCTGGAGTCCACATGCTCAAGAAGCATGTAGTGAATGACTGAAAAGGAACCATTATCGACAATGCCTCCCCCCAGTCTCTGCTTTCAAGGGGTTTATTGTCTGCTGAGTTAAAAGTTACCCCAGTAGCTGGACAAAGAAGTTCACACCCCCAATCCCAGCACTTGGGAGGTTGAGGCATGTGTTCAAGGCCATCTGGGCTACAGAAAGAGACTGTGTCTCAAAAAAACAAAAACCAAACAAATATGTAAGTGATTATCTGAAATCTGAAAAATATGCCGGGTAGAGCACATGCAGATCAAGCGAAAACCTGGGCCACAGAGGAGCGAGGGGCGGATGCTTCTGACCAAAGATGGGGCCAAGAAGCTGTTTTCTTACAGATGAAACTTAGGTCCGAAAAGGTCAGTGGCCTTTCCAACACAGGCTCCGGGAAGCAAGCTGCCGGGTCCCTGGGCTTGATGTTTCTTTGAGATGCTTTTTTCCTCCCATGCTAATAACTAGCAGAACTGTACATCAATGCAACCAGTTCTTAGTTTTCTACCGCCTTCCTATGCAACCACATCTCTTTCCGCCCAGCCGCCTGCACCGCCCCCAGCACCCAGCCTCAGAATCCAGTCTGCTCATGCTGTTCTCTTGCCTCTGGTGGGAGATGTAGGATGTGTTTTGCTGAGGGTAGAACATCGAGTTCTCCCTGCCAGACCCTGCCTTCCAGCGCTTCCCTTGCGCTCACTCCTGAACCTGCACAGGGACCCGACACAGAGTGCTTTGTTTCCGGAGGGCGTCTGCAAGGCCCAAGAAGACTCATCCGGGCAGCCTTGAACCGGAAAAGGTGGAGGGCAGTTGAACCAGTACCTTCTTGCCCTGCAGGCAGAAGCAGGCATCCTTACTTTCCCTTGAGCTTGCAAGGGAAAACAATTACATAAGCTTCCAGCTGGCTTCCAGGGCACTTTGGGACGGATTCCATCCCAAGTCCATTAGTTTTATGGGGCCTCAAAAGACAGGGCGAAGTTGGGGCTTAACATCTCATTTCTTCATCCTTTAGGCTTCGGTACTTTATATCCTTTGTTCCCTCCTACGCCTCGCTCCTTCCTCCCTGTCCTTCCTTCTCTTGCCGGCCTTCCTTCCCCTTCAGCAAGTCCTTCTCCACCACGATTGCAGTCAGTTAGGAGCAGCTCCTGAGAGCGGCTTCTGTACCAGGCTCACAGAACCTGACCCCTCAGGAGCTCAGCAAGGAGCAGGAGAGGCCAGGTCAGGATGCCCTTGTGAGAAGCTTATTTTGTCCTGTCCTGCCTTCTGTCCTTGCTCTTTCACAGAACAGCCTTCCTTTTGGGCTGCTCTGTGCACCAAGCAGCAAGCTGAGGGCTTCCTGGAATTCTAAACTTTCCTTCCTTCCTTCCTTCCTTCCTTCCTTCCTTCTTTTTCTCTTTCTTTCATGATGGCATGCCTTGTTTTTGCTTTTGAGATAGCATCTCACTGTAGCCCAAGTTGGCCTCCCACTTTAAGGAATCCTCTTGCCTCAGCCTCCCTACCTTCTAAAGTTTCACACCTGGTATTATCATTCCATTGTCACCCTCTATCTACCTTATAGATAATACCATGTCCTGCTATGCATATACTGTATGTATGCATTTTTCCATATAAGGACATAGTGGATGGGGGGGGGATGTAAATTGTTAGAAGTTGCACAGCTGGGGAAGAGAGCACCTGGAACGCCCCCAAACCTCTGACAAACGCCTCTGACACCTTTCCTCTGACACTCTTTCTACTGTGTCTCACCATCCCCCTTCAATATGTGGCAGGTGGTACCTGCTCTCAGCCGAAACGAAGAAAGAAAAGCGACCTTCACAGCTCCATCCACGCCACATCTTCCTTTGAGACTCAGTGCTTCTTAAAAATTGTAACATGGAAAGATGCATGTATTTATGGTGTTCATATTTTAATTCACGCACGCAGTGTGGAATAGCTGTTTAACGTATGCATTGCTTCACACCTATGTTTTGTGTTGAGAACACTTAAAATCTACTCAGCAGTTTTCAAGTATGTAATAGACTGCTGTTAACTCCAAGAATTACAAAAAAAAAAAAAGAGAGAAAGAAAAAAAAACGAGTGATTCTAAAGACCGTGGACATGTGCACCTTGGACATCATTATCTTCTCATTGTTCTGGGAGTTTAGAAGCTGGATGGGATGTCTTGATGATCATTTCTATAATCCATGGAGCATGAGGAACTTTTCTTCTCTTTCTTTTTTCTTTCCTTTCCTTTATGGATACAAAGTCTCAGATAGTCTAATCTGGTGTCAAACTCCCTAAGAAGCCAAGGATGACCTTACTTTTGTTTGTTTTGTATTTTTTTGTTGTTGTTTCGAGACAGGGTTTCTCTAAGCAGCCCTAGTTGTCCTGGAACTCGCTCTGTAGACCAAGCTGGCCTTGACCTCAGAGATCCACCTGTCTCTGCCTTCTGAGTGCTAGGATTAAAGGCTTGTGCCACCACCGACAAAAGACCTTACTTTTTTTCATCTTCCTGCCTCCATGTCCTGAGTGCTGGGATTTTAGCATGTACCCCCACATCTGGTTTATGCAATGCTGGGGACTGAACCCAGAGTGGGGCAAGCAGTCTACCAACTAAACTCCACCCACAACCCTCGTTTTCTTTTATTTTGAGAGGGCCTCACTTTGTTATTAAATTGGCTCAGAACTTATTAGATAGCCTGGGTTGACCTTGAATTTGTGGCAATCATCCTGCCTCAGGCTCCTGGTGCTGAGGTTACAGATGTGAGCCACCACACCCCGGCTAAGAACCCTTTTCTATCACTATAACACAGTGGACTGCCTGGCCCCAGGTATATAGTCCTTAGACAGAACTCATGGGTTGGTGACAGAGGTAAAAGGCAGTAGCCAATGTCCATAAGCAGGATGAGTATTTGCTGGCTCTGAATTTTTTGTTTGTTTATGTTTTCTTTTGTTAATTTATTTCTTTAGAATTGGATCTTATGTCATAGTCATAGAAGCAACCAGAATAACATAATGCCTAGTGACAGAAAATTGAGCTGCAGAAATGTCTCCAGCTAAGATCAGGCACACAAACACGTCTTTTTTTTCCAAGACAAATTCTCCTCTCCTCCCCCAGCTGCTGCATGCTTCCCGACTCCCTCCCCACACACTTCCACCCACAGAGATGACAACCACAGAATCATCAGCCTTTTGTATAACATGAGCCTTCTTCACGGCGTCACACAAGTGACCCAACTGTGGCCCAAGGGAGGCCTTGGTGGCTGTGGAAGATGTTTTCAGTTCTCCCCCACGCCCCCTCACATCTCAGTGGGAAACACCCATATGCTCTACCTGGACACAGCAGCTTTTCTTCAGCGGATGCTCTCACCGGCGACAGGCTCTCCAGATGGTGAGGTGCTGTAGCAAGCCTGGCATCCCTGCCTCTTCCATTTACACATGGCTCCATTAAAAGCCAAAGGATCAAGAAGAGTTGAGTAATTTTCTTCCTAGGGCTTCACACTGCTGCTTTCAGGGCCACCAGATAGCCTTTCTTCATTTTAGAGCAAAGAGCGTCCTGTCAATGCTTCAGCTCCCTCCTCAGCCTCCAGAATTGGCTCTACTGATCAGTATTTCCCAGTGGCCCCTTTACACCAGACACTTGTGACAACCCTTAGCTCCTTTCAGCCAAACCCTTCTGCTCCGTGCATCTACCTCATTATAAAGTCTCAGAGAAGGAATGGGTGTGAACATCCCTTAGCTCAGTGCCTCTGCACTTTGCAAGTGATTGGTACCATCAAGTTTCATTCATGAATGAATCTTTCAACCATCTTTCTTAATTAAACGTAAAGACATAAAACATAAAGGATGTAAGTGCCATAAATCCAATAGCTAATCACACTCGGGTATGGTTGAAGGTGCACTGTTATGCATTAGGGTGGCTTTGCAAGCGTGATGATCTGTCAACTTGATGGGAATCACCTGGAAAAGGCGACGGTGTGAGGAACTGTCTGGATTAGATTGCCCCTGGAATCTGGAGCTCAGGCTTAGAGCTCTGAGCCAACCCGTGGGTGCTGGGAATCAAATCCAGGTCCCTAGCAAGAGCAGCCAGTGCTCTCAACCACTGAGCCATTTCTCCAGCCCTTTGTGGGAGTATTGTATCAAAGCAACGGTAAAAGTAAAATAGTAAAATTCAGCAAAACCAATTACTTCTTTGCATATAGCACATGCAATTGCCAAGAGTCAGTTTCTAAATATGTGCTCTAGCTAGAGAAAACCTCCTGTCTTCCCCCACCAAAAATTTTTAACCCTTCAATGGACTAGCGAGGTCTCCCAGGTCAAGCAGAAATAGAATCTGTCCAACATCAGAGAAGAGCTATTTTGAATGGCCAGTAAGTGTTCAATTGATCTGTCACAGGATGAGGCTCATACACAACTATACTATGAAAGCCTTCCTTGCCCAACATCACCCCAGACCAATCCAGAAAGTGGAAGTCAAGGTCATCAATGTTGAGGGAGCAAAGGAAGTGAGTGGAGGGAGATCCCGCCAGGTGACAGGCCTGCCAGATGGGAGTGGGGACAGAGCAACCCTAAGGGTGCATGAAGAGAACCCACATGATACAGTTGGACCTCCAAATCTGGGGACACAGGGGGAGTTCTTGTTGCAAGCAGGCTCTATTCATGGCAGGCAAAGTCTCCAATGAGGCGTCCTCATGCGACCTTCAGATAGTCTGTGTAATGAGGAAGGCAGTCCATTCTCAGAGGAACACACAGGCAGGAATGCAAAAAACCCAGCCACCCTCTA
Source organism: Microtus oregoni (assembly GCF_018167655.1). Taxonomy (NCBI): domain Eukaryota; kingdom Metazoa; phylum Chordata; class Mammalia; order Rodentia; family Cricetidae; genus Microtus; species Microtus oregoni. The sequence continues at coordinate 15,381,103 of NW_024543068.1, read as the reverse complement.
AGCCCAGAGAGGGTGGAAAGATTCTTTACTTTAGCATCGCTGTGAACAAACACCTAACAAAGCAACCTGAAGGGAGAATGATTTGCTTCGGTCCAGGGTTTCAGAGTTGTCAGTCGGTCATAGCGGACAGAGGGGCTGATGAAATGAGGCAAGCGCATTGGTCATAGTGGAGAGCTGGGGTCTGACGAAATGAGGCCTGCGTGCCACCGTGTCAGGAAACAAAGAAGGACAGACGGGAAGGGGATCGTGGACCCCTCCTTGTTCCTTCCCGTCTAAAGTGGCCAACAACAAGCAAGAAACAAGCCCTGTCACTCTCCACAGCCAGCACACGGTGCTTGCTCTGCACCCCTTGCTCACTAGTGTTGGGTGAAGTTTTCTATGAATGTTCTGAGCTACCTTTGTGCTGTTTTTAGGCTTTCTATTCTATAGACCAGGAAAATTACTGAAATTAAGAGACATTTGAATGTTCCTCCTCAAGCCCAGAAAAGCTCTCGGCTGTTGCTATGTTTAAGAGCCCAGCAGCAAGTTGTTTGGGCTTATGTCTTGCTGTTATGTAATAAATATGTTTTTTCAGCTTTGGAAACCTGAGCGCTGCTTGCAAGGATGAAAACGGTGGTCCCACAATGATGTGTGCCCCGGGGACACTTGGAAGAGGGTGGGAAGAAGACTGTAGGATGTTTTGGGGGTGCTCAAAGAGGGGTGTGTGCTGAGAAGGTCTGAATGATGATTAAATTCCCAAAGGAAGCAGCAGAGGGAAAAAGAAGAAAAAAGGAAGAAAGAAGGTTATGTATACAGGAAAATATGTCATCAGAACCCAAACAAAAGCTGGCTGGAGAAGACAAAAAGACGAAGGACAAGAGGACTGGTCTCTCGGAGAAAGGAGATTTTATTAGCTCTCCCTATTATATAACAATTGACCCTAGTCCCGGCTGCCTAAAATAGCAGGCATTTATCATCAGGCAGTTGTGTAGCTCAGAAGCAGAGGCACTGTTAAGGCTTGGATATAAACTATTGCCTTAGTCTCCCATTGGGGCGGTGTTTGGGAAGGCTGTGAAACTTTTTAGGAAACAGAGCCTTCACGGAGGAAGTGGCTCACTGGGGTGCTCCACTCCTGTTCTCTCTCTCCACTTCCTAAGTGTGGATTCAGTGTGACCAGGCAGCTTCCTGCATTTTCTAATGTGTCTTCCTCATCAGCAGCCATGATGCCCCTGCCATGAGGGGCTGCATCCTTCCAAAACTATAAACCAAAATAAGCCCTTTCTTTCCTAAAGTGTTTTCATCAGGGCACTTCCTGTGGCAAGGAGAAAGGAATGAAGATGGTCATAGTGTGGCCAATTCTCTGCTTGGCTGGGACCTCACCTGAATACCATCAGCAGCAGAATGGAGTCGCCCCGTGGTTGCAGGACCAAGGTTCGGTGTTCTTGCTGGTCATCCCTCAAGTACATTTCCTCACCCTGTGGCCCTCTCACAGTACAGATGTTGGTGGCTCTGAGACGCCATTGTCATTAGAACCTGCTCTGGACTCTGCTCAGTAACCTGGTCCTTGTAATCGTGCCCAAAGAATTCAGATGAAACCCACTGAGCACAGAACAGAAGGTGGAGCTGGCTGAAGAAAAGAGAGGTATGCATTCTCAGAGGCTGACAGCAGACAGTGACGGAGGGACCACAGCTGAAATCTATGCTTTAGTCAGGTTTCATAATGTCTGGAGTCTCTACATTAGGATGAGTTGATCTTCCTGATCAGCTTTTTCCTGCCTAGGTGGTTGAAAGGACAATTGGGTTGACTTTTACAGGACAGGGCGATAGTGTGCCCTCGTTCTTTATCAGAAAACCTCTGGCTAGGGGAGGGGATGCAGCTCAGCTGGTAGGATGCTCGCCTCACAGGTGTGAAGCCCTGGGTTCAATCATAATTTATTTTAGCGCCACATAAGCTGGGTGTGGTGGTGCACACCTGTATCTTAACACTTAGAAGGTAGAGGTAGGGAGATCAGAAACTCAAGGTCAGCCTGGGCTACAGGAGAACCTGTCTAGGAACAAAAAAGCCTCCATCTAGATAGTAGTCCCTGCCGTCTTAGAGTGGCGTGCCTTCTCCCAGGGTCAGAGATACACTCAGGTTGCATTCTCCTGATCTGTAGGGGGTTCTGGAGTTCTAGCCCTTGGTTTTCAAGCTGCTCTGTGTGAGAACGGCTCTGTTGCCAATGGCCAGGTCTGTGCTGTGTACTTCCAGGGTTTTGGGCTTAATACTGAAACAAAGGCTCCCACAGATTTGCAGAAGGAGCAAGAGATCTCCGTTTCAAGCAAAGAGCTAGGGCAGACCAGGTCCAGTGTCAGGAGTGACAACAGGCCACAGAGAGAAGGTGCTCTAGGACCCCAGGTTATTGCCTGGACCTTATTTTTATGGTTTGAAAGAGAACATATCCCATAGGCTCATACATTTGAATGTTTGGTCCCCAGTTTGTGTAATTATTTGGGAAGGATTTGGAGGCAGGGCCTTACTAGAGCAGGTGTGTCAGTGGGGGTTGGCTCTGAGGTTTTAAAAGGACATACCAGGTCTCTCTCTCTCTCTCTCTCTGCCTACTCCCCTTGAATCAGGATGTAAATCTCTCTGCTACTGCTCAGCACCATGCCTGCCTGCCGGCCAGGTGCCATGTTCACCACACCATGAGGGTCACAGACTAGCACTTTGAAATTGCAAGCAAGCTCCTAATTAAACATTTCTTTCATAATTCTCCCTGATCACAGTGTCTTATCACAGCAATGGAACAGTAACTAAGGCAAAGGTCTATAAAAAGGAGGGATTTGGTTGCTAGTGGTTTGATTTGGGTGGCTACCTATTTTGATTGATACATTCTGTTATATAACCATTTTCTATTCTGTGTATTCCTTCTTGTTGTGGAATAATCTTTTGTACACTGTGAAGAAGTGTCTTTGCTAAGGCGACTTCTTTTTTATTGTTTTTATTGAGCTATATATTTTTCCACTCCCCTACCTTCCTCTTTCTTCCCCTTCTCCCCTATTTTATGGTCCCCATGTTCCCAATTTACTCAGGATATCTTGTCTTTTCTATTTCCCATGTATATTAAATCCATGTATGTCTCTCTTAGGGTCCTCTTTATTGTCTAGGTTCTCTGGGATTGTGAATTGTAAGCTGGTTTTTCTTTGCTTTATGTATAAAAGCCATTTATAAGTGAGTAAATATGATATTTTTCTTTCTGGGTCTGGGTTACATCACGCAATATGATGTTCTCTAGATCCATCCATTTGCCCACAAATTGCAAGCTGTCATTATTTTTTTCTGCTGTGTAGTACTCCATTGTGTCAGTGTATCAAATTTTCCTCATCCATTCTTCAGTTGAAGGTCATTTAGGTTGTTTCCAGGTTCTGGCTATGACAAACAATGCTGCTATGAACATAGTTGAACACATGTCCTTGTGGTATGATTAAGCATCCTTTGGATATATACCCAAAAGTGGTATTGCTGAGTATTGAGGAAGGTTGTTTCCTACTTTTCTGAGAAATCGCCACACTGACATCCAAAGGGGTTGTACTAGTTTGCACTTCCACTGTTGTAGGAAGTCGCTTGTTCGTTTCCCGGCCGCCCAGACTCCTGAAATAACCACACAGAAACTATTAATTAAATCACTGCTTGGCCTATTAGCTCTAACTTCTTATTGGCTAGAGTTTATGTCTTAATTTAACTCATTTCCATTATTTTCTATTTTACCATGAGGCTCGTGGCCTACTGGCAAGGTTCTACCATATCTGTCTCTGGCGGCAGCTCCATGACTTCTCTTTGACTCCACCTTCTTTCCCTCATCATTCAGTTTAATTCCCTTCCTGCTCCCCCCACCCCCACCTAGCTCTGCTCTGCCCTGCTCTGCTATAGGCTCAAAGCAGTTTCTTTATTAACCAGTGGTATTCACAGCATACAGAGGGGAATCCCACATCATCCCACAAGCAATGCAGAAGTGTTCCCTTTACCCCCACAACCTCTCCAGCATAAGTTGTCATCAGTGTTTTTGATCTTAGCCATTCTTACAGGTGTAAGATGGAATCTCAGAGTTGTTTTAATTTGTGTTTCTCTGATGACTAAGGATGTTGAACATTTCCTTAAGTGTCTTTCAGCCATTTCAGATTCCTCTGTTGAGAGTTCTCTGTTTAGGTCTGTACCCCATTTTTATTGGATTATTTGTTCTTTTGATGACCAATTTCTTGAGTTCTTTGTATATTTTTGAGATCAGTCCACTGTCCAATGTAGGGTTGGTGAAGATCTTTTCCCATTCTGTAGGCTGCCATTTTGTCTTCTTGTCTGTGTCCTTTGCTTTACAAAAGCTTCTCAGTTTCAGGAAGTTCCATTTATTGTTTCTTTCAGTTTCTGTGCTGTTGGGGTTATATTTAGGAAGTGGTTCCCTCTGCCAATGTGTTCAAGTGTGCTTCCCACTTTCTCTTCTGTGAGGTTCAGTGTGTCTGGCTTTATGTTGAGGTCTTCGATCCATTTGGACTTGAGTTTTGTACATGGTGATAGATATGGATCTATTTTCATTCTTCTACATGTTGATATCCAATTATGCCAGCACCATTTGTTATATATGCTTTCTTTTTTCCATTTTATATATTTTGATTTGTTGTCAAAAGTCAGGTGTTTGAAGGTGTGTGGATTGATATCCGGGTCTTCAGTTGGGTTCCATTGGTCCTCCTGTCTATTTTTATGCCAATACCAGGCTATTGTCAGTACTGTAGCTCTTTAGTAGAGTTTGAAGTCAGGGATTGTGATGCCTCCAGAAGTTTCTTTACTGTACAGGATTGTTTGGGCTATCCTGGGTTTTTTTTTTTTTTTTTTGCTTTTTCATATGAAGTTGAGTATTATTCTTTTGAGGTCTGTGAAGAATTTTGCTGGGCATTGCATTGAATCTGTAGATTGCTTTTGGTAAGATTGCCATTTTTACTATGTTAATTCTACCTACCCAAGAGCATGGGTGATCTTTCCATTTTCTGGTGTCTTATTCAATTTCTTTTTCAAAGATTTAAAGTTCTTGTCTTACAGGCACCTTCTAATTGGTTTAATAAAGAGTTGAACGGCCAATAGCTAGGCAGGAAGAGGTTAGGTGGGACTTCCAGGAAGAGAGATAAGAAGAGGAGATGTATCTAGGGATGGGGCAGCGGGGAGGAGTCGGGGGCAAGGGACGTGGAGAGGAACAGGAGGTGCAAGGTGAAAGGGAGGTGAAAAGCCAGCAGGCAACATGTAGATTAATGTAAATGATTAATTTAGGTTATAACAGCTACCAGGACAAGCCTAAGCTATAGGCTGAACTTTCATAATTAATAAGTCTCTATGTCACTTTTTGTGAGCCGGAGGCCCCCCAAAAATTTGTCTACACCTTCTGATAATGCAACCGATTTCAATTTTAAATGCATGCCCAATTGTGCAGAACGTAAGAGAGCAAATGGCAGATTCTCTTTAAATTCGCTTGGAGACACAGTTTTGCCTTACTGCATACACACCCCAAACTAGCTCTGACCTTCCCACTCTTGTAAATGGATGACAATGATTAAATGGGATCTAAGTTTCATGTTCATTAAGGAGACGAGAAGCTTATTCAATTATCCAGAGGAGAGTGTGTGTGCAACTGAACTTGGGTTGATCCTAGGTGGCTAACAAGATTGCTGGATTTGTTGTTGAAAGCCGGGTATGTAGCACTTGCAGATGAGAATCTTAGGCTGACAAATGCACTATTAGAAAACAATGTATATGTGCAAAGCCCAAACCAAGTGGAGTCCCTAAATTGTTTAGCTACTCCCTGTGCGTGCCTGCCTCAGGCCTACCCCTATTTGCCTTTCAACCTTGTTAATGTCTAACTAGCTTTCTTTTTTTTGTTTGTTTGTTTGTATTGGTTTTTCAGGATGAGACAAGGTTTCTCTGTAGCTTTGGAGACTGTCCTGGAACTAGCTCTTGTAGACCAGGCTGGCCTCGAACTCACAGAAATCCGCCTGCCTCTGCCTCCCGCGTGCTGGGATTAAAGGCGTGCATCACCACCGCCTGTTTCTAACTAGCTTTCTAACAACAGGAAAACACTCTGATCCCTTTGTCCCCTAGACCTGCTTTTGGGATCTCGTCTGACTGAGTTGGACTCCCCCACCCACCTCAAAGTAGGGGATTGTGCACGGTGAGGGCACAACGGAGCAGGACCCTTACGGGCTGACTTTGAATTCTGTCTACCACAGAGATCAAACTTTTGTGCTAAGCAGGGCCCCATGGCATGCGATTTTAATGCTCTGTCTTATAGAATGAATGTTTCTGCACCCCTCCAATTCTTATGTTGGAGCCCTAGTCAATGGTGATATTTAGGAAGTAAGAGGCCAGGTGAGGTCATGAGGGTGGAATCCCCAGGATGAGACCAGTGTCCCTTATAAAAAGAGGGTATCAGCCAGGACTTTCTCTCCTCCAGTCAAGTGAGGACACTACAGGAATGTGGCCATCTGCAAACCAAAGCAGGCTATTGTACCAAATCCACCAGCACCCTGAGCTTGGCCTTTCCAACCTCCTGCATTGTGAGATGTGAGCATGTGTTGTTTGAACTGTCCTGCCCACCCTTTGTTGTGACACTTTGAGCTAAATATGCACAGAGCAAAGGTCTCCCGAACCTGCCTCCTCGCCGGCCTTCTGGAGAACAAGCTGTTCCGAGGCTGTGAACAAACACACCCATTATTCGGGGCTTCTGGTGAGTCTGGCTGCCCCTGGAGGACTTTTGCTTTGCTTGCTTTTGTTTGTTCTCAGCGTTTTGAGGGAGGATCTTGCTATGCAACCCAGGCCGGCCTGGAATGCACCACACAACCCAGGCAGCCTTGAAACACGCGATATAATCCAGGCCAGCCTGGAACATGCTATATACAACCCAGGCCCGCTTGAAACACACAATATAACCTAGGCCACCCTGGAATATATATGTACTATACAACTCAAGCCGGTCTGGAACGCACTATATACAACCAAGGCTGGTCTGGAATGCACTCTATGCACCCCAGGTTGCCCTAAAATTTACTGTATGCATTACCACACCAGGCTTCCTTTAGTCACTACAGGGGTGTTCTTTGGCTGCTTCTCTTCAGGGATGGGAGTAGGTAGGGCCAGGGGAGAGAAACAACAATACAAAACACAACCTCATTCTCTTCCTCCAGGGATACACATTTTAAGAAATGAAAACATAAACTGTCCCTCCGGGCACCCGCTGTTTTCAACCCTGACTATTGTCTTTGCAGGAGCATAAGATCCCCCCTAAGAAGGGCAGCAGGCTGTAACTAAAAAGCTAAGCAGCCCTTTTCAGCACGTGATGATATGACATTAGTATAAATTGAACGCTACTTTCCAGGGAGTCGTAATTCTGATGACACTCTCCCGTCTTCTCTTGTCCCATCATTAGAATGTTCGTGCAGCTTTCTACATTCCGTGGGGAAGCCATGTGTCCGGGGGAGATCTCTATGCCACAAGGTAACCACCTCTATATCTTCCACCTGTGGAATATATGTGTGTGCATTTGGTTTAGTAGTATATGTGTGTGGTATATGCACATGTATGTGTAGGGACCAGAGAGGGTGCCAAGTGTTCTTTATCACCTTTGGTCTTAGTACCTTCCAGAGCATGGATTCTCTCTTTGAAATTGAAGAAAGTGTTGAATCAGCAATCCTCCTGTCTCTGCCTCCCGTAGCTCTGGGGTTGCAGGAACTCATATACTCAGCCACTTGACTTTTAGATGGACACTGAGGATTTGAACTCAGGTCTGTGTATTTACACAGCAGGTGCCCTTGCCCACTGAGCCATCTCCCCAGCTCCCCATCAGAGTACTTCCTCTCTTAGTCACCATTTTTAGCACTAGCTGGGCCACTTGTTGAAAGAAGCCCAAGAATGCATTTATATCAGACTCCCCATCAAACTAAAGAGCGGAGGCACTCACCTGCACCCCAGAATTGCCCTTCTTTGACTTAGAAGCCCTTGGTTCTATTCTGAGTGTCTCCGGCATCTTCTTGCAGGTCATCAGCTCAAAGACCAGAAGTACCTCCAAGCCTCAGTCTAAAGTGGGGCCTAAGAAAGACCATTATTAATCCAACCAGTCAAGAAGAAGACCACTATCACAATTTAAAATCAAATTTGAAACAAGCTTTAATTAAATACAGGCCAGGTTGATGGACTCTGGCCAAGTCCATATCCAGATTCCCAGGGAAATGACCCTGAGTCACTGTTAGCAGGAGTTTAAAAAGGCAAAGCTAACAATCACATTTCCCATCAGGTCCAATCAGGACCAAGCATACATCCTGACATATTTCCTGCCTATGTACTTCCCGCCCACGTGTGATCAAGCACGTCCTGAGTAGTTGGGTCAAACAAACTTTGTTTAGAAGAGTAAAAACAAGTGATTTGTTGTCTCCCATAAACAACCGCCTCCAGCATTTCAGGAAGTATTTGTCCTTGGGCAAAGGGCTTATAGGGCAGAGGCATTGTTGTTTCTTGGATCTTGGAGGCATAGTAATTACAACTTAAAACATAACTTTGGCTCTCACACTACCCAAAGGCCTCTTGCTCACACCTTCCAGGCTTTTCTAGAGACTTCTCTGCTCATTACTGGCCTCACTGAGTGGGTAAATGAGCCCCACATGAAGAAAGCCCTGGACTGGGAACTCTACTACACTCTGTTGGGATTAGGTTCTTCAGGAACCAAGAACAGAACTAAATTAGATCCTCAGGTTGTTCACTGGTTTCTGAGAACTTAATCAGGAAAAATATCAGAGCTGATAACAGACGGATGTGACCAGTCCCTAGCCTCGGCTACTGAAGGGACTGGGTGGGGTGGACTTGGGACCTCAGCTGTCTCTAGCCGGAGACTAAATCTACTTCTAGGGTTCTTTGTTCAACCGCAGACCTCTGTGAAGGCTCTTCTGTCCCTGCCGCCAGCCTCCAGCAAATCAGACCTTTCCTTCCACTTTCAGGAGGGGAGGGTGAGGACAGAAATGGAGGGAAGGCTAACCATAGCTAACCCAAGTGAGATTTCCAGCCTCTGCAGTAACAGGGCTCCGCCTGTCCTCTGGGGCAACAGAAACAAGAAGCTGGGTCTCGGTGCCCTGTTCTGAAGGTCAGAGTTGTGACTGACGGATTTGTCACCCTTATCCCTTTTCTGTGTCTCTCTGTTTTTTGTTCCACTCTGTGCCCTTATTTACCTGACCCTTAAGAGGTGACAACCTGGGCAGGGCAAGCTGGAAACTGCACCTTTCCTGGGGGACTGACAGATTTAAGAAAGTCAATTCATCTCTTTCGATCTTTGTCCGTCTGAAAAAAGCGGAGATAACTAACATTTGGCAAGAAGGTTGTTTCTGTTTTGTTTTGTGACTGGAAATATTCGGGACCCCCCTACTCCCCCTTCAGAAAGGGTGGTACTATCTATGTTTCTGGGCAGTTGTTATTACCTACCTGTCTCTACCAGGCTGAGAATAGGAGAGCAGAACTGTCTTATTGCAGCTGGCAATTACAAGGTTTGGCAGGAAGGAGGCGCTCTGTCACCGAGTTAAGTAGATTCAAACAAGAGCAGGAACCACCAGGGATAAGAGTCTGAATGTCTTGAGTCAGTGGTTTTTATTTATTTGTTTTTCTGTTGAGGACTTGTCTAGAAGAGCCAGCACCATGAGATGACAAGAATCAGTAATGGCTGTGACTTAATTCTCTCTGCTCAAGAGTCACACCACATTTGTGGGCAAAACTAGCCCCTGTGGGTCTACCACCCATTGGGAAGGCCTTCAGCGCTATAGTGAGGCAGGAAAAAGTTTTCTATCCTGACCTCCCACCAGGGTCATGCATAGTTCTGTGGGTAACTCATCTCCAGGTTTCCTGGTTGTTGGCTGAACAGCACATTTCGTGTCTCAGAGTTCTTCAGTCTCCAGACACATTCCTGGCCTGCAGGAGGGGCCTCAGGCTGGTGTTTCAACTTTGACCTTGAATTCAGACTTTGCCATTTCTACTTATCAATAGTCCCAAGGGACATTGCCATGTAGTAATTGATAATTTTGCTAAGAAGTCAATTTTTAAAATTGACTTATGAGTAATTCATAAGCTGTGATTATTGCATGCACTATAGAGAAATACATGAAGAAAGACCTTGTAAAGTCTCTCCTATTTGTATCAGTCAGGGTAGGACTACCCTGTGCTATAGTAACAAGCATCTCCAATCTTAGTGCCTTTTTAAAGAAGTAATTTTTATTTATTTACTCATTTAATTTTTGTGTGTGTTGGTATTTGGCCTGCATGTATGCTTGTTTGAGGGAGTCAGATCCATTGGAGCTGGACTTAGAGACAGTTGTGAGCTGCCATGTGGGTGCTGGGGATTGAACCCAGGTCTTTGGGAAGGGCGGCCAACACTCTTAACTACTGAGCCATCTCTCCAGCTCTGTCTTAGTGGCTTTTTGATAATAGGTGTTTACTTCTTGATCACACTACCTTTCAGTCCCCCGTCTTATGCCCTTGGGGAGGAATAGATAAATATTATATTATGTACATATATATGAATATATGAACATATATGTGTATATGCATATGTGCAGTTATACATGCAATTATAGCCTATTGTATACATTATTCACAATGTACTATGGGTGCTTACAGTGTTTATCAGTATGTATAAGTCTCCCCAACTCTTTCTTGGCATTTTAATGTATTTAAGTTCTAGAAATATGTATTAGTCAGGTTTTTCTAAGGAACATAACTGATAGAATAGATTAATATATATGTGTGTGTGTGTGTATATAGATAGAATAGACTAATTGTGTGTGTGTGTGTGTGTGTGTGTGTGTGTACGTGTATACTATTTAAGGGGTTTATTAGAGTGACCACAGCCTGCGGTCTGAGTTGCCCAGCAATGGCTGTCTCCTGACAGAAAGGCCAAGGACCTGGTAGTGTTCAGTCCAGGAGACTGAACATCTCAGCTGTCCATATGCTACCAGAGTCCCAGGAAGTCCAAGAGAACCACTAGTTTTCAGTCCATAGTGGAATCCTGAAGACACCTGTTCTAACACCAGTGAAGGAATAGCTCAGGGGCGAGATAGTTGAAATTGCCAGGGAGAAGGGGGCCAAATAGGCAAAGAACAAAAGTTTCTTTTTTCTATGTTCTTTTGGGTGGGCTGCTTCTAGAAGGCATGGTCCAGATTTAGAGGGGGCGGGTCTTCGGACCTCAAATGGTGGACTTAGGGTTGGTCTCCCACCTCAAATGATCCAACCAAGAAAAATCCCTTACCGATGTGCCCAGCTGGTAGGATTTTAGTTCATTCCAGATGTAGTTAAGTTGACAACCAAGATTAGCCATCTCAAAACCTTATATAGAATACCATTTGTATGTATAATTTTCCCTTTTATAAAATAGTAAATTTATTCATTCTGTGTGTGCCTGCCTGAGTTTATGTGCACCATGATCGTGCATGGTCGTACATGGGTCATCCACCCAGAGGTGGACTTAGGAGAAGGGGCAGGGGAAAAAAAAAATCACATGGTCAATTTAAAGGAGGGAGCTTAAATACCCTGTAGGTAGGGTGATCACCTATCCGCCACAAACTGGGTCTATGCCCAATTATAATGTTTTGGTCAGTGTTTGGGCAGTTCTTCATGGGAAGAACTGGTACAACCACCAGAAATGCGGAACTGGGCATTCTGGCAGTTTTTCTGAGAGGGTAGGGTTTGGAGAGGTGGGAATGGGGCTTTCTCAACTCAGAGTTCAAAGGAACAGTAACTGATCAGGATGCACAGAACCTTGCTTCCTGATCGCCAGAGAGTCTGTGTCGTCTTCACACAAGCTGCACGTGTGCCACCCCTCCCCGCCAGCAGCATCCAAACTCTCATCACCTTGACAACACTCCCTGTTGTTCCAAACATCTACATGTGGAAAATGACTGGGAAAGTCGTCCCCTCTCCTTCTCCCACATACTCCTCTGATTTAAAATGTTACGTCGAGTTTGAGGGCATACAACCAAAATTTTTCTGTATAGACTTTGTCTCCCTCAAAAAAGTTTGTTGCAGTGGAAAGACAGGGACAGCATCTCTGAAGAGAAGGCCTGCTGAGCAGAGGTGTCCTGGAGGTGCTTGTGAGGTGGAGGAGGGCCTCTTTTTATGTCCAGACTAGCCACTCTGTTCTTATTCTACTCGTGAAATTTTTTTTTATCTTATTACTTTTTAAACTTTATGTGTATGGGTGTTTTGACTGCATGCGTTTATCATACCATGTGCATACAGTGCCCGTGGAGGTCAGAAGAGGGCATCAGATTCCCCCTAGGACTGGAGTTACAGAGAGTTCTGAGCTACCAGGTGGGTGCTGGGAACTGAATCCAGATCCTCTGCAAGAGCAGCAAATGCTCTTAATCACCGAGCCATCTCTCCAGCCCTCATAGCATCTTTTTAGATGAATAATTTGCCTTTTCATGTAGCCACGTCCGTCAGTTATTTTGTTGAGTTTCTGGATTTGCAGTCTTTCTTTAGACCTTACCCATCCTGTGATCATTTAAAAATTCTTCTGTATATATTAAAGTTAGTTTCTGTGTTAATTTATAAGTTAGTATTGCTTTACGCTTTAGTTCTTTAAGCATTTGTGGAGGTTTGGAAGAACATGGTCCCCAAAGAGAGTGGCACTTTTAGGAGGTGTGGCTTTGTTGGAGGAAGTGAGTCACTGTGAGGCAGTCTCAAATGCTCAAGTCACTCACGGTGTTGGAGACCACTTCCTGTTGCCTGTAAGACATAGAACTCTCACCTACTTTCCCAACACCATACAACACGGTATCTGCCTGCACACTGCCATGTTTCACCATGATAATGGACTGAACCTCTGAACTGTAAGTGAGCCACCCCAATTAAATATTTCTTTTATAAGAGTTGATGTGATCATGGTGTATTGCAGTGATATTTTATTTGTATTTTAATAAATAAAACTTGCCTGAAGTTCAAGAGAGTAAAACATCCACACTGATCAACCTTACAGACCAGGCAATGGTGACACACATCTTTAATTCCAGTAGCCACACTAGTTTGCCATAGAAACCAGTGGTAGGTGAACACCTTTAATCCAAACACCAGCGAGGAATATAAAATGGGACAAGACAGTTCTCAGTCTCATTCTGAGTTTTCTGGAGGCAGGATCGCCATTTCAGACTGAGGTAGAGGTAAAGAGCCAGTGACTGGTTGTTTTGCTTTTCTGACCTTCAGGTTGAACCCCAATTTCTGTCTCTGGGCTTTTATCAATCATGCTACACTGTCTCTTCATAGCAATAGAAACCCTAACTCAGGCAACACTAGACTTAATGCTTGGGTAAGATGTGAGGGTGGGGGGATCCATCTTTACTCTGTACCCCAATGGCATATCATCATCCACCCACTTTCTCAAACAGGTTTGAAACGCGCTGCTTCTTAGTCTGCTTTGTAATGCCGTAAGAGGGTTCCTGAGACTGCGCTCCTTGTAGAACTGAAAAGGATTCACAATTCTAGAACCTGGGAAATCAAAGATCAAGGTTCCTTTCTGCTTTATCATCACAGGGCAGGAAGAGGAAGGGCAGAGCCTGAGAGCGACCCCTACAGACAGCTTTCTGATGGTCAATGCTGATTGACAGTTTGACTAGACCAGCTTAACCTAGGAGACCGCCTTCTGGGCTTGTCTGAGGGAGTTTCTACTTCTGGGCTTGTCTGAGGGAGTTTCTAGAACCCGCTGAGTGGGGCTGGAAAGATGGCTCAGGGGCTAAGAGCATTTGCAGCTCTCTAGTTGGCCTGAGTTGAGTCTCAGCACCCGTATCAGGCTGCTCACAACCACCGGTAACTTCCACTCCAGGGAAGTTGTTACTCTCTTCTGGCCTCTGGAAGCATCTACACAGATGTAGCAGATACATACATGAATAAAAAACCAGTTCCCCCAAAGCATTATTGACTGGGTTAACCAGATTGGGTACCCAGAATGAATAAAAAGAAAAAAGAAAAAACAAAACAAGTGAGGGCTGGAGAGAGGGCTCCATGGTTAGGAGCACTTGCTCCTGCAGAGGATCCAGGTTTAGTTCCCAGTATCACATGGTGGCTCACAATGGACTCCAGTTCCAGAGGCTCTGATGGGCTTCTGGCCTCTGTGAGTACCTTTGTCTACACACACACACACATGCATGCAAGCAAAATACTCATATGCATAACATATAAAAATAAATACGTATATTTTTAAGTAAGCTAAGCGCCTCTTTACCTGCGCATTCTGCCTTCCGACAACAGCTGCAATATGATTGGCTGCCTGCCACCATGCCTTCCCTACCACCATGACCCCTTAAACTATGAGCCGAGATAATCTTTCTTTCCTTGAGATGCTTCGTCAGGTGTTTCGTCACAGCAAGAAGGCAAGTAACTAATACAGGCCCCTTTTTACGATGCTCCTAACTTATTCATGACAGTGAATCTCTGTGAGCTAACTCCAGTGAAGGCCCTCCCAATACTGTCACAGTAGGGATTGTGTTTCCAGTACATAAATTCCGGGAGACGCATTCAAGCCACAGCTTCGTGGAAATGAAGTTCTGCAGGCTGTAAAAACATGTGCTTTGTAGCTTAAGGCATCTTTTTTATGGCAATGCCACAGAACTGCAAACATTGGGATCAGCTCAATGGCCAGCAGCATGCATCCACATGGGCATTCTCCGCTCACTGTGGTTATTTGTACGGAGGTTTAAAAAAACAAAAAAAACAACCTTTTGTGTGTGTGACAAATTTTTCTGATACAACTGCCAACAATGCCTGTCAAAGAAGCTCAGAAACTGACATACCTTTCCAATAATGAGTCCCATAAGAGAATTATTAAGGATTTGAAGAGGTCATTTAAATGTACAGCTACCCATTATGTATTACTTAGGACCTTTACTATGTTTGGTGTTGAAGTAACCCAGGGCTCAGTGGATTCTATAAGGACCCAAGAACATTCAGGTTACACCGAGTCTGGAGTTTTCCTGTTCGCCTGCCGCTGATACCGCCGTCCATGGCCTTGTGTCCACTGCTTCCATCTCCTCCTTTGTCCGCCTCTTCTCAAGCCTCAGAAACAGCTGACCTCACACAGTGATGTCACACCAGTTTCCGGACACTGGGCTGGATGCGGAAGGGAGGAAGGTTCAAATAATGGCCGCCGTGGCGTGGGCATCAGATAGACTGACCCCAAAGATAAATGAACGGTATACAGCAGGAAACAGAATTAGGCAATATTAGACGTCTCTTTTAGCCCCGTTCCTCTATGCATGCTAGTTGTCCCCAGCTTCAGCAGTATCTTGAGGGAAAACTCACTAGTAACATAAAACTACATGGGCACCTGAGCTGAGCAGACACTGCTCTGTGGGAGCAATGGGGAAAGGGCCACGCAGGGGAGGGTGCTGCCAACCTGAGCCAGGGGTCCCCTCGCCGGGCATTGGGTTTCAGCCATCCAGCAGTCGTCTTTCTCAGTACGTTAGAGGAACCGGAAGACCGGTTCCCAGTGTGGGGAGGAAGGGGCGTGTCCACTCTCGCCCTAGGCAAACGTTGGTGGAGTCTGTTTGTCGGTTTCTCCCCTTTGTTCTTCACACCTGACAAAGTTCGGGTACCACATCTTTTATCTGTGCTTGTTTCAGTGTAAAACTTGCTTTACTGGCCGGGCGGCCCAGCACTCGGGAGGAAGAGGCAGGCGGATCTCTGTGAGTTCGAGACCAGCCTGGTCTACAAGAGCTAGTTCCAGGACAGGAACCAAAGCTACAGAGAAACCCTGTCTCGAAAATACAAAAAAAAAAAAAAAAAAGAAAGAAAAGAAAAATTTGCTTTACTTCCATGCCTAACTTCCCCCTTTCCCCACTGGGTCCAACGTAAAAGCCAGGACTAGTTTGCGCTTCTGGTATACGTTGTTCCTATCCACAGAGCATGTCTTCAACTCATGTTAGCTCATGGTTTATTTGCAGATCAAACTATACACTGCAGAAAGTCAGCAGCCATACCCGGCAGCCTCCGCATCCTGGGTGCCTGGGCTAGCATTTAGCCCTGGCTGTTGCTTTGCGCCCTCCTGCTTAGATCCTAGAAATAAGACAAGATTGCTGTGGGTGTTTCAATCCTTATATAGATCAGGTGACTGTGTCCCTTCCCCAGGCTGAAGGGATGTGATCTCACAATGGGATTATTGTTCACAGAGGGTCCAGTTGAGGGGCGCGATCTATTACGGCTGGGGCTCAGCCCAAACTGAACCTTGCGGCCCCTTCTCAATGGTAATGAGACAATGACATCACGGCAGAGTCCGTACAAAGGGCCCACTATTTTTCCAGGTTCTCTAAGGAGAGTTACTCTTTAAGCTCATTCTTGCTGTGTTAGGTGTATAATGTCATTACCCAGGCTTTCTCAGATTCAGTTCAAGGGCATAGATGATTTGTAGACATTCCCTCAAGTCACAGAGGAAGCTGAGGCCTTAGGCCTTTTTGCTGAGGGTATGGGAACAACTCAATTTGGAAGAAGAGCAGATTTCCCAGGTAATTGAAGGTTATACTGACCTCCCTCCCCCGTGGGTCTAGTTTCTGAATGTCTCACACAGATTCTCGGTGACAGCCCTTATCCTTATCGTTGTTAATACCCACAGAGCATTGCTCTGAAGATTTATTGGTTTAAAAAAGGTGCTGATTTCTCAAAATCGCAAAGGGCTGTCTTCAGGTTTCACGATCCGATGAATTTTCATCTACACAGCTTGAAAGACACGGGCGAGCAATGTAAACTGCTGGGTAGTTATTATCACACTTGTTTACGTTGATTGAGGCTGTGTGTGCCAGAGATGAGGCTGAATTGTTTGCATAAATCAGCTCCTTTCGTCTTCATAGCAAACATCTGAGAAAGGGGAATTGTTTTAAACTTGTTTGGACTGTTGTTTGGTTCATGTGCCTGTGCACGTGTGGGAATATGAGTGTGCATGCATGTGTGTGCATGTGCGCATGCATGTGTGTGCATGTGTGCATGTGTGTGCATGTGCGCATGTGCGCGCGCGTGTGTATGTGTGTGCGTGCATGTGTTCATGTGTGTGCATGTGTGCATGCATGTGTGTTCATGTGCGTGCATGTGTGTTCATATGCATACATGTGTGTGTGTGTGTGCGCGCTGCAGGCATGTGAGGATGAGAGGATCTGCATTCATGCATGCATGTGTAGAGGCCAGAGCATTCTGAGGTCCAGGCTCTTATCACCGGCCGTGGACAAGCAATGGCTGTCAGTAAACTGACTGCTACAAAAACAAACTCTGGTAGCTTGTGTTGTATAATTCAGGGCCTACCACACTCGTTAGAATTAACAAATTTGTCAAGATCCTTTGTAGAAGGCACATTTGTTGACTTTTTTTTAAAGATGACTAAAATGTGTCGTTTAGGCTAAGGGGATAGTTCAGCCTGTAATGTGCTTACCTTTTAACTGTGAGAGCCTGACTTTGATGCCCAGAATCCACATTAAAAAAGTTAGGTATGATGTATATATTTAGTAATTCTAGTGTTAGGGAGGCAGACAGAGACAGATCCCGGAGGCTTGCTGGCCAGTCAGCTCACACTATTTAGTAGCTCCATGGCAAGTTCCTGTCTCATTAAAAGAAAAGAGAAAAGGGAAGGGAAGGGAAAGGGAAGGGGAAGGGGAAGGGGAAGGGAAGGGAAGGGAAGGGAAGGGAAGGGAAGGGAAGGGAAGGGAAGGGAAGGAAAGGAAAGGAAAAGATGACTCAGTATTTAAGAGCACTGGCTGTTCTTCTGGAGAACTTGGGTTGGATTCCCAGCACCCATATAGCAGCTCACTGCAGTCTGTAACTCCAGTTCCAGGGGCTTGGTGCCCTCTTTCTGGTCTCTTTTGGTAATGCATGTATATAGTGCACAGAGACAGGTAGGCAAAACTCTCATAAACATAAAATAAATATAAAGATTAGAAACAAAAGATGGATGGTACCTAAGGAATGACACTGAGGTTGTTCTCTGGCCCCCGTGCACATGTACACACATGTGTACCCCACCCCACATCATACACAAAATGTCAAGTGTGACCTCTTCCACTAACCCCGTTAGAATCTGCCATTGTCTAAATATCTGTGTTAAAATACTAATCCTCAAAATAAGGGGGGGGGCGGGGAGATGGGGCTTTGGGAAGCAATTAAATCCTGAAGTCCTTTCAGATCGCATCAGTGGCCACACCCTCTTCACCCCTTCCATGGTGTGAAGACACTGTGGGGGAGTATGGCAGTGGGTCTCCCCAGACACTGAACAGAGTAGTACCCTAACCTTAGACTTCCTTGTCTCCAAAACTGTGAGACATACATTTCTACTATTAGCTATTTAGATTGTGATAGTTTGGTATGGCAGATGGACAGAGGTGACATCTAAGAACTAAACTTTCCATACGGGAGTCCACCCCATTTCTGAATCCAGCATGATCCAAAAGCTCGAGCAGTTATCAAACAAAAGGCTGTGACCAGCATTGCTTTTGGAAGCTGAGCTAACATGTAGTCACAGTTTCTCATCAGATTTTTCCTCTGATAACTGCTGCCCCGGGGTTTCCCTCGGTCATTCCACTGATTGGAGTCTTGTAGATGTTTCCAGTACCACTCATGGGGAACTCGATCAGGCATGCTTTCCAGCCACCTAGTGTGTGACCTTACCCCCATAGCCACTGGTTTTCCTAACCCAACCTGGCCCACAACTGTGTCCACTCTGAAATTACCTTAAATTCTCATCTGTTTGGTGTAAGAAGGATGGGTGGAGGTTAGAGAGATGGCTCAGCATTAAAAGCTCTAACTGTTCTTGCAGAGGACCTGAGTTCCGTTCCAACACCCTCATCTGGCAGCTCTCAACAGCCTATAACTCCAGATCCAAGAGGCCTGATGCCCTCTTCTGGCCTCTATGTGCAACTACACCCCATGTGCACATATCCACGCATAGATACGCAGATTATATACATGATTTAAAATATATCTTAAAATAAGAGCAATGGATGGTGCTGGCCAGTTGGAGTATCCATCCCACGTAATACTGCCCAAAGTGGTGTGGAAAGCCACTACTGAACTTAAAACAGCTAACATAAGTTGTCTACTTGGGGCCAGGTACTGTGCTTGGTGTTCTAGTGTGTTATTCTTAGACTTATTTTTATAGAAGAATAAACCGAGGCTTAGAGTGGGTGGTGATCCCACACCCAGCTGTGCAGCTGCACACAGATGTGAGTGATCTGTAGTCTGCCCACCCTCAGAGTTTGAGCTTTGGGGTTCATTGCACTGCTCTCCAATGGATGCCTGGCAGCTAAAGACTAGAAAAGTTCAGGAAGTTTCCATGGAAAAAGCAGAAGTCGAGCTGGACACTGAACATTTCATGCAGGAAGAAGGCGGTGAGAAAACCACACAGAGCTGGCCCCATGCTTCTGCTCTCACCACAGTGCAGGAGAAAAGGTGAACGAGACCATTTTGTGGGTGGCATTGCTAATTAATTTAAATTCAGTGCTTGCCTTGCCATTTGAGCTTAATCTTATTATAGCATATCTCCCTGCATTTCTTTTGTTTGTGCAGACTTAGCAGGCAGGGATTTTTCAAGTCAATCAAAGTGCATCTGTGCTAAAAAGAAATTACTTTCGTAGGTATTAAAACAACCGGTGTAACTCTGCAGTCTCTAGACCAACAAGTAAAATCAATTTAATCCCTGTCACAGAGGTACAAGAGTGATGCACGATAGGGAGGGAAGCCTAGACACACAGCTGCCTCTCTCGTACTCCCAGCACATGGTATTCTCCCAGGAGAATAAATTCACAGTGTTTGGAGGGATATCTGGGGACAGCGCATCCAGCTTGAGCTTGGCTCAGGGACAGGACCCTTGACTTATGGCTTGCCCTGGGTGGTAAGTGTGTAAGTATTTCCACACCCCAGAGCTAACAGCCAGAGAAAGAAGTCTGACGTGAAATACCCCACATCTGAACAGCTGACATTAGGGCATGCCATCCCTCTTTCTGCTTGGCATCATCTCGCTATGAACGCACCTCTTCTAAAACACGATTTCTGAACGTTGTTCCTGAGGTGTTGAACTTGCTCCAGCTTCTCGAATCTGTGTCCTTGTCTGTAAGGCATGCTCCTCATTCCAATTTTCAATACTCTTGTCTTTTTGTCTTTTTTTTTTCTAAAGTAATTTTCCCAAAGACATCTTTCAGTCCATGTAAGAGGGAAATGACTTCATTTTTCTTTAGCATCTTCAAAAGAACTTTTACTATTTCAAGAAAGCTGAGGTCAAGTGATTTCTCCTCTGTACATCTGGCAGCCCATCCTGTCTGTCCTCTTCAGAAGAAGCATCGCTGTCAACAGCTATGTGTGTGTGGACCCAGCCTAGCACCTACTGTAGCACCAACCGGCCCAGACCCTTGAGCTCACAGATTAGGGGCATGAAGCAATCCATACATGAGTTGTCATTGGTGGATGTGAAAAACATTTGCTATCCTGTGGCCCAGAACAGGAAGCAGACAGGCCTGTTGTCGCCAGTTCTCTGATCACGGGGGAGCAAGCTTTGGTGTGTAACCAGCGTGGTACAAAACAGAGACAGAAGGAAGCCAATTCCTTACACAATCACAGCTGTCCCTATAGCAAACTGTGTCTCAGGTCTCCATGTTACCTAAAAAGGCTGCGAACCAGTCACCCGAATCACCTCCATCTCTGTGTATTAGCTAAGGCAGGGTAGACTTTGGAGCCATACAAAGTGCTTTTTGCAAACTTATTTTTGCATCGTAGTGTGAAGCAGGCCCAGAGGCGGATGACTGCCTCCCGTGTGGCTCTGCTGAGTTTGTAGAAACCTAAGGTTTGGATATCAAGGGTGGCGCACGCCTATAATCCTGGGACTCCGGAGACTGGAGTGGAGGATTATGAGTTTGAAGTCATTCTGGGCTACAGAGCAAGACCCCACCCCTAAAGCTTTGCCATCCTCCTCCTGAAGCTGACAGGGAGCGAGGAGAATGGGGGACATGCTTGCTTTTCTGGTCTGGAAATGACAGAAATCAAATCCAGTCTCTCCTAGTTAAATCACAGTCACATGGCCATGGTAGCATAAAGGAGCCCAGGAAAATAAATGCAGGAATATCTGGTAACTCTCAGCCACAGATAGGATGCTGGGGCCATGCTAACAGAGAGGCCACATGGGGTTAGCTCCATTCCCTGCCCCTAGGTGCCTAACTTCTACCTCCTGTGCCAGACTCTGTTCCCCTTCTCCAGCCTCCTCCCACCTCTGGCACAGTTACCACATTCCCAGCGAGCAAACTCCTTCCAGCGGGCACCAGTGAGCAGCAAAGATTTCACGGGAGATCCCATGTGATGGCAGAAATGCAAGCATGTCTTCCACGACATCTGTTCCTTCTCCCTTGCCAGTGGCTGTGCCTCACCTGTCACTCACTCTTCTCTGGCCAAGCACTTCCCTTCCAGCACCAACAGCCCCTGAAAGTTCCATTGCCCTCACTCTCCTGCCCACTCTGCAAAACAGAAACCTGGTAGGAAACCGCCATCAATGATACATTTTCCCTCTTCCAGCACAGCCCTTAAGAAACTTAGAAAATTCTTCACTGAACAAGAAAGGTTTCTTCTTGGGACAGGGTTGGGTGTGGAGTTTGCTTCTAAGTCTTTCTTTTTTCCAGAACATTTTATTTAAGTGGAAAAAAGACCAGAAGGGTATCCTGAAGTATTAAGTATTTATCTCTCTTAAAAGGTTTTTTCTTCTTTTGTACTTTTATAGGATTTAATTTTTGTTTCTGTATATTTCAAAAGTTCTGTAAAATATGTGATCTATTTCTTTACTAGTTTAATATATATAAAGACTTTTAGCCTTTCTCCAACATCATTGATCATTACAGAAATGCTAATCAAAGCTACAGTAATGTAGTGATTCAAACTCATTAGGAGAGCTATAATTTAACACACACCAGAAGACAAGAGTCATTATTGACCGTATCTGTCCATTTTCTGTTGCCATAACAAAAATAACTGAGGCTGGATATTTTATAAAGAAGGCAGGCCTATTTAACTCTCAGTTTGGGAGGCTGAAGTTCAAGGCTAGGCGGCCTATCTGTTCAGCCTCTGGCATAGGGCCCCTTTGGGTAAGAAATATCACGGCCAATGGTTTTATGATGACAGGTCATATCCAATGGACCACATGCCAAGATAGGAAGTCAGAGACTGGGGGCGAGGGGTTAGTTCTGTTCATACACACATATATACCATCTCAAAAGAAGTAACCATGACCCAAAGGGAACTACCTTAATCTCCCAGAGCGACGCCTAATGATCTACACAGCCCCGCCTCCCAAGGTCTCTACCTCTCTCAATGTCACCACAGTGAGAAGCAAGCTTTGCCCATGAACCCTCGGGAGCCACGCCCAAACTTTACCCAAGCTGAAGGCGGAGGATGAGGAGAGAAGAACACCGCTGTCTCCCTAGTAAAAATAGTGCCCTCAGTGGAAAACAATGTGGAGACGGCAGCCAAAACCAAACATGGAATTGCCGTATGATCTTGTAATTCTCTGTACATACCCCCCAGAGTTCGGAGTTTGCACACCTATGATCATTGGCAGCAGTATTCCATAAACAAATGGTGGAAGCAACTCGAGATTGTTGTTTAGAGATGAATGCATGAGCCACACATAGCAAAGGTGAATGGAATATCTTTTAGCCTTGATCAAGAAGTTGGCTCTGGCACTTGCTGGGTCCGGGATGAGCCTTAAAGGCATTGCGCTAAGTGAAACAAGCAGGCTATAAAAGCACGATACTGTATGGTGGCACCTATCTGAGCTTCCTAGAGAACTGGCATTCACTAAGACATGATTAACAGAACAGCAGTTACCAAGGGCTGGGGCATGATAGCGATGGGAGTTATTCTTTAATGAACATAGAGTTTCGGGTGATGAAAAGGTTCTGGGAACAGGTGAAGGTCACAGCCACACGGCCATGCAAAGGTGTCATGCCATGAGCTGTGCACTTAAAAAATTAAATTTTTGGGTTTTTGAGACAAGGTTTCTTTGTGTAGCCTTGGCTGTCCTAAAACTTGCTCTAGAGACCAGGCTGACATCAAACTCAGAGATCCACCTGCCTCTGCCTCCTGAGTGCTGGGATTAAAGGTGTGTACAATGCCTGGTGGGTTTTTATTGTTGTTGTTTTGGGTTTTTGGGTTGTTTTGGTTTGTTTTTTAATTTAAAAAAAATGTATCTTCCCATAGACAGCTTTACCTCAGTTTTGTGACTTGGTACCTCATAACATCTAGAAACCATATATTTGGGGGGCATGGTCAAAGGATGCTATCAACTTGCATGAAAATGTTTTTATGAAACTCAGTCCTATGTTCGATGAACATAAGTCAAACAATAATAATGATGATAGCAGTAAGGCTGGAAAGATGGTTCTGCAGCTATGAGAACTGTCTGGTCCTCCAGGGTACCTGTGTGGATTCTTACCACCCACACAGAGGCTCACAACAGTTTCAGGGGATCCAATGTCCTCTCTGAGCTCCTTGGGGCACACAAGTGGTACACAGACATAAATGCAGTCAAAACACACCCAGACACATAATTTTACATTAAAAAGTAAAATTAAAAACAAGTTTTTTAAAAAACAGATATAATTTAGTCATTCCATCTGCTCATTATTCATTTTTAAACTGGATTTGTAAATGGCATTAAGAACACTCCACCTGTATTTATACAAGGCTTAGGGAGTTAATAGATATGGCTCGTTTTCCTTGGGGATTTCCTATCCAGTAAGTAAAAAGGAACTAATTACAGTGTGGGGTGAGAGGAACAATGGGCCGAGTACAGAGGAACGAGCAGGGTCTGCCGCCTGGGCTTTGAAGAGGGCTCCTTGATGATGCGGTTAATCTAAACCTTGGAGAAATGACGGTGAACACAGAGCTGCCTTAGAAAGCAGGGCTGAAGAGAGAGGAGGGTGCTGGGATAGGAGCAAGCCAAAGAAGCCTCTAGTCCCGCTCCATGGGCCCCCAACTGGACACAGGACATCGCGGGACATGGATCACGCTGGTTGAATGAAGACAGGAAAGCAGTGTCAGGCCATGATACAATGGCCTTGTTTTTTCAGGGAGGATGACACAGAGATGGGACTGAGCTCAGAAAGCCTTGCCAAAGTCAACGGTGCATCAGAGACGTTGGCCGGCTCTGTGGTGGGAGTCGAGGTGAAAGCTTTCTGTGCAAGCTGGGCGCGGCACGGACCCGTGCTCGTCAGTACCGGATTGCGTGCAGTCGTGAGGCTTGTGGTCCGACAAGGAAAAGAGTAGAAGCCATTTTCATTAAATGCTAACACCTAGGCAATGTTTCTCGTCCGCACCTTGGGCTCAGCCAATCTGCAGTACATTCATTTCTCACCCCAAGGCGCACACAGATCTATTTCTAGAGACTAGTACACAGCCGGGTAGCTATCGCTGTGGCCCAGGTAGTGAGCAGAATAGAATGTGCTGGATGCTGGAAATCCATGTCAGTCATTCCATGGCGTAGGAACAGAGAGACCATGAAAAAGACTCGGAGGTTGTAGACGCTTATGTCTTGACCCTGGCCAAGCTCAAGGGAAACTCATCACCCATCGTGTTGTCCCTCCATGTGAGGCACCCTTGTTTTTCGGTGTCTCTGTTCTTTGAAGCCCCCACCATGTTCTGCTTCCTGCTTTCTCTTGAGTACTTCTGCCCTAGGTCCTGAGATTCCTCCCCACACCTGCTGCCTCCCGTAAAGAACCTATATCCTAACTCTGAAAACCACACAGCTAAGACCCACATGGTTTTTCCCAGCGGTCCCTCATCTGTCCACAGCTGGGACAAAAAGCTGGTAACATCCCTATGCTATCGGGGAAAACCCCACAACGCAACCCCTCTTTGTTCCAAGTTCCCAGGATCCAGCCACCTTTAGTGAGTCAGGCCCTGGCATGATCTTACTCACAAGGCAGAATCTTCTACCCCCTCTTTAGAGAGCTCCTCATTTCCCACAGGTGGGAATCCCCTGCCTGGGGTCAGGGCACCCAGGTCTTGAAATTACAAAGCCCTGGTTACTTTCCTGGAAAGAAAGGGAGGGGATTACCTGTCCTTCGTTTCTGCTCCTCCCTCTGCATAGGAAAACAGAAGGTCCAGCCATTTCTCAATGTCTCACCTCCCTGCCCACAGAGAGTCTCACTTTCTGTTCTCTGCAGAGAGATCAGCTGGCATCCCCGGCCTTGCACCTTCAAGCCTGCTGGAGCCACTGATCCTGGCACCTGTTAATTTACTCAGAGCTCTTTCCTGGGCCTCTGCCTGAGAAGCTAGCGCTGTTGCTGGACGGCACCTCCCGCTCTTTCCCACCTATACTCCTGGTGTTCTCCCAGCACCCCAGTATCTGATCTGATTGTAAGGCCAAATGGCTGAAGGCCAGCAATCTGAGCTTCATGTCTAAACCCTCTTTCCTCTTGTGTTTCTGAAACTACTTTGGAATTTGCGTCCAGGCATGTGAGGAAATCAGCTGTCTCCAGACCTAGGCCAAGAAAGCCTAGGATCTGATGGCCTGCAATCAGTTATGGGACCAAAGTATTTAACTTCTATGCTCCGGAAATGGCTGGGTGGCTCCGCTGCTGTTCATAAAGGAAGGGCCCACAGCTGGCATTTTCTCAGAGATGGTGGAGTCATTGGCCCTACCTCCTCCAGATCCCCCCCATGGGTCTTTCTTGGCTCTCTCTGATGCATAACTCTGGAACATCCCTACTTCATTTCCTTACAAGTGTATACAGTTATTTAAGGAGTCTCCCAACCTCAGATTCTCTATATTGTAATTTTCTATTCTGGTTGTGGCACCTGGTGAAGGCAAAGCCAAATTCTCTCTGAAGCCCGGACTTGGTCCAAGTTCTTCACAGAACATTCTCCGCCAGGCTTGGTGGAGTGTATTTGTAATCTTAGCTACTCAGGAGGCAGAGGCAGGAGGGCAGCAAATCCAAGGCTGACCTGGGGTACATAGCAAGTCTGAAGATGGCCTGGGTGACTTAGCAAGACCCCTGTTTGAAAATAAAAAATTATAATTGATTTTAAAATGTTATTATTATATGGGGAGGGCATGTGCACATGCATATACACTAGTATGTGCATGCTACCGTGTGCCTGTGGAGCTCCGAGGGCATCTTTATACAGCTGGGTCTCTCCCTCCATTTAGGATCTAGGAATGGAACTCAGGTCACCAGGCTTAAATGACTGGCGCTTTTGCCCATTGAACCATCTTACCAACCTTAAAACAAATTTGTTCAAGGGTCAGTATAACTCAGTGATACAGTACTTTCCCAAATGCTCCGGATCATTACCTAGTAAAATGCATACACAAAAAGAAGATTCTCTAACATTAGGGTTTCCTTTTCCAGTCCAGCCCTATAGGCTCAGGTCCCACCTCACTCTAGTCTTTCACCTGGCGCCCCGGATGTTTGGTGATGGTTTTAAGACCTCTTCTGCACCATCAGCCCCTGCCCTCCTCACCCACCAATTCCCAGTCTCGAAGGTGTATCCATCACCTCCTCCAGGTCAGGTCGTAGCCCCAGGTTGGAGGGTGCGTCTCCATCCTGCGGCCGTTCCTGCGCATGCTCAGAGCATCTGCTGATCTGATGTATGTTTCCCAGATTTGTCGCCTCACCCGCATACCCAGGCCGGCAGATATTTTAAGCGCATGAATCAGGGTGTCTGGCATGGCTTCCTCTACAGCAGAGCTCCGGCTGCAGGCATAATGAAGTTGGGAGGGGGAACAGTTCAACTTATCAAGGAGGAGCTTCGTGTCAGTAACTAGTCTGCCTGGCAACAGCACCGGGAAAGAAAGTCAAAGCCTGCACCCCGGCCCCCAGATCAGCCTCTCCCGCATAGGTTTTGCACCACTGGGGGTTGTCTACACTGTTAAAAGGAAGATAACTTTCATCTATGCATGCTCCAAGGGATGTCCCCTGACATGCCATGAGACAGGGAGACCCGATGAGCAGCAGCGTCACCAGGCTGTGGCCATCCATAGACCAGATATGAATGAATCATAAGAAGTAGATCTCTGCACTGAGATGAGTGGCTGGAAAAGAATCGGCACAAGGCAGCACTGATAGACCTCTGCGACTCTGTGGGCATCTTGTTTGCAGAATGGGACTGGAGACAGAGGGAGGCCAGCATTCCTTTCCGTTCCCACTCTCCTGAGCAGACACTGGTGAAATAAGGAGGGGCAGAGCCGATAAAGGTCTGGAGGGGATTTCCCAACACTTGAGGTGACTTCAAGACAGCCTCAGTGTAGAGGGCAGTGACTGACAGTCGAAGCTGAACCAGGGTGTGCTGGATAGGATCTGGCCCTAGTTCTGGGGATCCAGGACGTACCCTAAAATTGTCTCCTTTCCCCTCCTCGGCATCCTTTCTATCATCTGGAGAACGAGCCAGTGCTCCTGCAGAAGTCTTCCTGGGATTCCAAAGTCAAGGATAGTATTACCGTCCTAAGAAAGCAAAATGTTTAAGACGTTCCCGTAAATGTTTATTCATCAGATACCTGAATCCTAAGAGTCTCCCTTCTCACTTAGTGCTCACACAAGCCTTCAGGCTTCAGTAATCCCCAACTATATATCAGCCGTGGTATCTGGGATGCATTTACATTTTTAGCATCAATGTAATTCTATTTGGTTTCATGCCACAGGAAGTTCAAGCCTGATTCAATTAAGGAGTTTTATAAAATGAGTTTTTGAAAAGGAAAGACAATGCATTGCATATGTTACCCCATTGTACTTTACATTGTTATCCAGTCAGGCACATTGGGGGTGACGTGTGCTCTGGTCCAAGAATCTGTTAGCAATCCACAGAGTCGAATATGTTACTGTCTTATTTGGAAGCATGGAATTTAGAAGCTGGCAGAAGCCCGGGAGGTAGGCAGGCATGAGTTGTAAAACAAGAGCAAGAGGACTTTTGGGCTCACTCTTGCTCAACTGCTCCTAATGTAGTCTTCACGGTGTGGGACTGAAAATCAAGCAGGAAAAAAAAAAGCCATCTCTTAAGCCTGATGGTCAGCAGCAACATAAGACAGAATGGGATTCAATCTGCTCCTCCCTCCACTGAAAGCTTCCAGAGCAGCAGCGAAAATTCCTGCATGTCAGAGAAGGGGCAAACACGACTGTGTGGCTGAGAGTCAGAAGGGAGCCGTCCCAGGTATTAGCTGCAGCTGGCTTTTCCCATCAAACCTACATTGCGCGAAAGCAATCCTCCTCAGGAGCCAGATGGGAGACAACGCGGGACCCAAAGGAACGGAACTTTGTGCCACTGTAAACAGAGGAAACAGTGTCAGTAAATGGCCAAAACCTCAGGGCTGGGTAGACAGGCTTGCTGGCAGCGGAGCCTCAGAGAGAAACTCAAACAAAAACATGAGAACAAAGATCCTGAGATGACCCAAGTTTGAGTGGTGGAGAGAATCCCGAGCTACAAAAAGGGAAGGGGAAGGCGTTGTTCAAATGCCAAATGTTCCCCATGGGCTCCTGTTGAAATCTTGGTCCCCGGCTGGTATCGCTATTCTGGGAGGTGTTGGAAACTTTGAGGACTGGGACCTAGGTGGAGGAAGTAGATGGCAGGTGAGGAAGACATGCTTTTGGGGAGGGTACCTGCCCATCCATTTCTCCTCCTCCTCTTCCCTCGTCCTCACTGACCTAGATCTTTAACTTTGAGACAAGTGGAAATGGTCTGGGGCAAGGGAAAAATTTCTCTAGGCTCACCTTCACCAAACTTATTTTGTTATGTGTCTTCCATTGAGGGAGGCGATATTCTGAGGGCTAACACCACAATCAGTGAGGTGTCGTGGAGGTTCATGAAAGATGGTGTTGTTCCAGAGGCTATGGCCAAAAGAAAACGGAGTAAGAAACCCGTATTTTCTCTTACTGCTACCATCCAACCTTCACACAGCCCAAAGGGAAGCCAGAGAGGAAGGCGAGGACGGGGAGAGGTGCGAAGCCCGAGCGGACTAACCAAAGATGCTGCTTCTGGGATGGGCTAGATGCTGATGGATATTGCTCTCATTGCTGTACTGTCCGAATCTAAAGTCGAGTTCTGGAAAAATACCACAGAGACAAGAGGCAAAAGACATGCTCCAAAGCTCGTGTTGGGGACCACGACTCCTGGTCTTCTTGTCCCTCTGTCTTTCATCTTCCTGACAGTGTAAATGCATTATGGGTCCCCTCTTAGGCTCTCTAGGTCCAATGTGTTCTACTCTAAATAAACCTGGCATGTCCCAGACACTAAGCATACAAATTTAACGGAAGCTGTGATGATGACGTACAAAGACATTGCCTTCCATCACAACATTGACAGAATACAGATCTTGAGTCATTTTCCCATGATGGGGAGGCCAGCTAAGCAGTTACTCTACTGATCATCTCTTCCCTGGGCGCGCACTAATGATTGCCATGTGATTGGTGACAGGCTACTAGTCTATTCTAAACACAAGAACCAACTTCTGTGGTCCATGGAAGCTTCCCCTAACGCAGAGACAAACTAGTAGCACACAGAATTACAAACAGATCTGAGAAGTAGGAACCTTTGGTGTAGGCACCCACTCCCTGGGTCTGCTCATCTCTCTCCATTTCTTCTCATTGTTTCAGATACTAGCTCTTTTCACTTTCTCCTCGCTGAAGAACCGTGGACTCTATGGCCACCACCTCTGGACTTAGGTACACTGAATCAGCACACTGAACCAGCAACCCCAAGTCCAGAAGGGTGGAGCACCCCCTCATCCTGGAAGAAAAGCAGCTTACCTTCTGAAGCAGGTCAGTGTGCCTCATTCCTCATTTACTCCTTGTAGAAAACCTCTATGCATGGCCTCTTGTTTTATTTCAGATGCAGGGTGTTGTTTCCTGACTATGTGTTCCTCCAAATTACCCTCTTCCAGGGGCTTGATTCATCACAGATCTGCCAAATGTTGGCCAATCTGTTAGGTAGGAACTACTCCATAAACTCCTCCTTGAGCTGGTGTGGTAGCTCAAGCCTTTAACCCAGGCATTAGGGAGGCAGAACCAGGGGGATCTCTGTAAAAGTTTGAAGCCAGCCTAGTCTCCATAGTGAGTTCCAGGAGAGCCAGAGTTCCATAGAGAGACCCTGTCTCAAAAAAACCAAAACAGAACAAAATCATCCCTATTATTTCTTTCAGGCAGTTGTTGAATGAGCCAGCCTGGTGGGGTGTGTGTGTGTGTATGTATTTTGATTCCTGGTTTGATAAGATTCCTCATGTCCCCCTTTAAATATACCAAGATATCTCTCTCCTCCACCCCCCCCCCCACATACCTCTTCTACTGACAGAAGAAGGAGGAAGGAGGAAGGAGACTGTTCTCTCAGTAACAAGAAATGTGCCAGCAGCTGCAAATTAGTGTGGAAATTTCTAGATGATGGCAAAGAGGGGAAGATTCAGTACACATTGTTTCTTCTAGAAGTGAGGCTTGCCTTTATTTAATGCATACGTAGAAGAACTTCTTGTCATCCGAGACTGGAGTTATTTACTTCAATTATCTTGGTGGGTTTCAATTCTGCCTCCTCCTCTTCTCTTGGAAGAAGGTACATTTTTATTAAGAAGGAAACCCACATCTCATCTTGTGGATTAGCCACTTGTGAAGTCATAGAAGAAAGAGTTTATCAGCTGCCTCCTCCACAGGAGTGGGTGTAGGATCTTTGCTCAGATAACATTACCGAATTCTAGTTCATCTCAAAAGGGAACAGCCTGAGCATCATACGCTTAGGTAAGTAGTTCTAAGCCTAGGTCATATGATCAAATCGCCTGGGGAGGGATGCATGCCTTGGGCCCCAGCCTGGAGACTCCAGTTCAGTTTGGTGAAGGTAAGACCCAGGCATTGGTGGGTTTTTAAAGTGCTCTAGCAAGACTTAAGTGCATTGAGCTTGAAACCAACTACTTAGAGAACTGAGAAGTTTGCCTAGGCCTGGCTTTATGGTAATGTGGACTAGAAAATTTCCTTCTGAAATGCCAAAGAAGATCCTTCAAATTGATTGGCTGTCTGCAGCCAATGACACCCAGCTCTGGAGGTGAAAGAAAATCTTAACACACACACACTCACACACACACGTACACACATACTGTATGTTTACATGCAAACTTCTGCTTCATCCTCACACGTTACAAAGCACTGTAGCAGCTACTCTGTTAGTCAAAATGCTTTCCCTGGCTTCCCCAGGATGCAAGGAGCTTCAAGTTAGCTACAAGTTGTGGATGAGTTGTTGCAATAAATACTCAGAGAAAACAGCTTAAAAAGAAAAGAAGGAAGAAAGTTTACTTTTGCTTGGGTTTCAGAGTCAGTTCTGCTTGGCTGGCTCTATTACTTTGGGCTTGAGGCAAGGCAGACCACTCCAGTGGTGAGAGAGTGGAGAGGGGAGCTATTCGCCTCATGGCGGCCAGGAAACAGAAAGACACAGATGGAGAAGGACACCTGACAGCCTCCTCTGGCTTCTGCATGTTCACTCACAGGTGTGTGTGTGCAGGCGCCTGTGCACAAACACAAACATACAGTCATTAACAATTGATAAGCTGTGCTTGAAGCTCTGTAAAACACACAACAGCATGAAAAGACAAAAGCATGGACTAGAAGAAAATGCTTGCAAAATGCATATCAAATAAAATATTTATAACCTAAAATATACAAAGAACTCTTCATACTTATACATAATATACATATAAATATATATATATATGACCTGACCAAAAATTGGACTAAAGGTCTAAACAGATACTCTACCTGTAACCCGCCTAGTGGGTCAGTTATTCCAAGGTCCCGAAGAGGTGCTATCTGAAAAAGACGTGGGTGGGAGACAGGAAGGAGACCAAGCAAGATTCTGTTGTCAAGGTCTCACTTTATTAGCGAAATGGTTGTAGCTTACAGAGCCCTTGAATGAGGAATTTGGCTTGGGATGGGGGCAGGGGCGTGGCGAGGACAAGAAGGGACCTTGCCTGGGCAGCAATGGTCACAAGTCTACACACCTAGTGTTTTCTATGCAAGCGGAATTGTTCCTGTTGTGATTCCAACCACAAACAATTCTCTAGGTAGTTGGAATGTGGGGCGGGTTTCGCTAACAGATAGCTCTCAAGATAGTTGGGTGTGGGGCTCCCCGCAAACATCCTTAGGACAATAGTTCCTGCTATAATCTTTAGGAAAATGGCTCCTGACATCTACCAAAGAACATAAACAGATGGTCAATAAGCATGCATCAAAAGGGAACTGCAAATTAAAACAATAATGCAGTACCACTACATGCCTATATATGCATAACTAAAATTGATACATACGTGCATACTAATATCAAGTCCTTCTGAAGGTGGAAAACAATAAAAATGGTAATTCCTTATCAATAGGGTGTCAGCTGGTATAGCTGATTTGGGAGACAATTTGGCAGTTTTATAAAAAGTTCAACGTTGACTGACCACATGATCTAGCAAGCAAACACCTACATGTTTTCCAAAGTGCAGTGAAAAATGTATGTTTGTGCAATGGCATACAACTGTCAATAATAACTTTTTGTTGTTGTTGTTGGGTTTTTTTTTTTTTTGAATTTTCGAGACAGGGTTTCTCTGTAGCTTTTGGTTCCTGTCCTGGAACTAGCTCTTGTAGACCAGGCTGGCCTCGAACTCACAGAGATCCGCCTGCCTCTGCCTCCCGAGTGCTGGGATTAAAGGCGTGAACCACCACAGCCCGGCCAATAACTGTTTTTAATTGTTCCAAACCAGAAACCATGTAGCTGTCCTTCAGTAGGTTCTCCAAGGTGATAATCTGTGTGGCACCTGTCCAGTAGAATTACTCAACATGAAAAAGGAGTTTTCAGCCACAAAAAAAGAGATTTATGCATATTGTTAAATGAAAGAATCCAACCTAAGAAGCCTGCATAATTTATGACTCGAGCTATATAAATTTCTGGAGAAGGCAAAAATTATAGATAGTGACTTACTTTCTTACTGCAGTGAAAAAGCACTGTGGCCAAGGCAATTTATAGCAGAAAGCATTTAATCTGGGGTTCATGGCTCCAGAGGAGAGGAGAGTCTATGACCGTCATGACAGGAAACATGGCGGCAGGTAGGCAGGCAGGCATGACTATAGAGCAGTAGCTGAGAGCTTACATGTTGAGACAACAACCGCGAGGCAGAGAAAGAGAGACACTGGAAATAGCATGGGCTTTTGATATCTCAAAGCCCACCCTCAGTGACACACCTTCTCCAAAAAGACCGCACCTCCTAATCTTCCTCCAAACAGTTCTACGACTTCAGACCAAGCATTCAAACATGTTAGCCTGTGGTGACCATTCTCATTCAAACCAACACAGAAGGAAAAGAGACCATTGGTTACTAGAGATGCTGGGGGCGGGGGCAGAGATGACAAGGCAAAGCATGGAGAATCTTGGGGCACAAGATTCTTCTGTGTAGCACCCTAATGGTACATATAAGATATCAGGTATGTGTCAAACCTGAGTATATAACCCAAAGAGTGGACCCCGAGATTAAGTATGCATTCTCATCTATAAAAATAGATTCACCCAAATGTTTCTAACCAATATGTTTTTCTAGCTAGGTTATAAGCCAATACTGGGGCAAACAAACTTATATGAGATGGGTAGACTCTGTAAGACCTTAAGTTTTCATTTCTTGTGTCACCAACATTTGAAAGTGGTAGCAAATATCAAAGTTGTAATGAGACACAACTAGGCATTCTTACCCATGAGTACCATTTGGCTCCCAAAATTCATGTCTCAGGAATACTTATCAACCTCCGAGGCCACTAGCAAAGGATTAAGCCTTGGATAATAACAGCCTACTATGTTACTGTTCCAGATGAAAGGCATGTTTGAGGGCTGTGGATATGGATCAGTTGATAGAGAGCTTGCTTAGTCTATTTGACCACACTAGCACTGCTTAAAACTGGGGATAGTTACACATGATGGTAATCCCAGCATGCTGCAGGTAGAGGCAGGATGATCAAGAATTTGAGGTCCTCTTTAGCTACATGAGACCTTGTGTCAGATAGATATCTGGTTGGCAAGTAGGTAAGTAGATAGACGGACGGATAGATAGATAGATAGATAGATAGATAGATAGATAGATAGATAGATAGATATGGATGGGTGGAGAGAGAGAGAGAGAGAAAGAAAGAGAGAAATTAAATCCCCAGCGCTGCAATCATCACAATTATATTTAGTATTCTTTATAAAATCACTTCTGTGTCTTACATCATATGTATAAAGAACTTTTCTTGTCCAAAATTACTTTTTAATCCTTCAATCCTTTTTAAAAATTAAATAATGTATGTATGTATGCATGCATGTGCATGTGTGTGCATTTGTACACTTATGCGCATGTGGGGGAATTCATGAATGTACCATGACTAATGTGTGCACATAAGAGGCTATCTTGTGGGAGTCTGTTCTCTTTCTACCATGTAGATCCCAGGGATTGAACTTGAGTCTTTAGGCTTGACTATGGGCACCTTTATCCACTGAGCTATCTTGCTGGTCCTAATCCTCTGATCTCTTGGTTCCTGGGATATATGAATCAACACAGGATACCTGAAAGGCCACCGAAGATGCTGTTTCTAGGGTGTGTGGCCATGGGGCACTCTGAAGCATCTTGGGTAACATATAGGGACAGTAAAGACAGGTTCTTTATGGGACCACCCCAGAGTAGAATCATGAGGAATATGTAGGAATTAGCCCAACAAATAGAGAACTAAAACCTAGCTCAACTGGAGATTAAATTGAAGGGATAAGTGGGTAAGACAAGACTCAGGAGGTCACAGTGGCCTGGGGTTCTTAGAACCTTGAACTTCACTTTGAAAGTAAAGGAGGGCACTGGAGAGCTTTAATGGGGCCGAGGGGGTGCATGCTTAAGTTTCTGCTTTAGAAGCTGTCCTGGCCACAAGTGGTCATGGATTGGAATGGAGCCACCCGAGGCTGGCAGAGCTCTTTGAACCCTTTCCTTGCGAGGGTCCCTTGCCTCGCATCACTTGTCCCGTAACTGATCACCAGCCCTGAAACCAAGTATCCCTCTTTTAATTGCTTCTCCACAGTTTAGACGAAAATAGCAGCGAGCGTTCCAGGAAAGGGCGAAAGCTGCCAATGCCTGATGCTAAGTGTGACTCTCCAGAGCACTTGAGCCCCGGTCTGCTCGGCTGAAATCAGAGAGTGGAGAGATCCCCAGTCAGCTCAATGAGAAGATCCTGTGGCTGGAAGGAAGCCCAGTGGTTGCTCTCCCACCCAGAACAGGAATCCATCTCAAACACACCCAACAGGTGGTCTAAGGACTCCTGTTCGCCATTCTCCACCTTCAAAGGCAAGCTCCCAGGCCTCCTGTTCCCTTGGATCAGAAAGTTCTTTCTCATGTTGAGCCAAATTTTTCTTCCCAGGGACTTCTACCCATTAGTCAGCAATGCCTCCTCCTACTGAGTCCTCTTTCCTCAAGGGAAAACCATTAGCTTCAGAGACCACAGGCATTAGGAAATGCTGACCTATAAATATGATATTCCAACTATTCAGTGGTTATAAATGGAGTAGATATATTAACACCAGTGAACACTTAAAAATACCCACACTGATGAATTTTGTGTTACGAGCATTTTAACACAATTTTTTTTCACTTAAAATATGCAAGAAATAATGATAGTTCAGTCTGTAAAATGCTTGCCACGGAGCTATGAGCTCTCAGGTTTAAATCCCACATTAAAAACATAGGTGTGGTGTCATCTCAGTCTGGGGAGGCCTACACAGACAGATCCCTGGAGCTCGCTGGCCAACCAGCCTACCCTAATTGATGAACTCCAGGAGAAGTGAGAGACCCTGTCTCAAAAAACAAGATGGACGGTACCTGAGGAATGACACTAGGTGTTCACACACACACACGCACGCACGCACGCACGCACGCACGCACACACACCATATGCAAGGAATAACACACTGACCAGTTAAAAGAATATGACAGAGTGCTTTGAAATTTAAATGCTTGCGTTCTTCAGAATGACACCGGATCTTTACCCCTCAAAACACCTTCTGACATCACCTCACATGGCTTCCATCACTGTCAGGGCATCAGTCAGGGACTCCATTTGTCTCAGCCATAAAGTCCTTCCCTCTTTGGCTCCCTCTACCCTTCGATTCACTGGACCATCTGAATGTAAATTAGGATCATTTACTCAGTTACACCAGGACAGAAAATGAATCCCTTGTTGCTTTTAAATCTGGTTCTCGGGGCTGGAGAGATGGCTCAGAGGTTAAGAGCATTGCCTGCTCTTCCAAAGGTCCTGAGTTCAATTCCCGGCAACCACATGGTGGCTCACAACCATCTGTAATGAGGTCTGGTGCCCTCTTCTGGCCTGCAGACATACATACAGATAGAATATTGTATATATAATAAATAAATAAATATTTTTAAAAAATCTGGTTCTCATGAAAGAGAGATTATGAAAATGTTTTCATTCCAACATGTTAAGACCTTAATCTTCATAGAAGTCACTTTACTTTTAAAAGAGATGTCTGGCATTACTTACATGCATGATATTCTCAAAGAACTGATTTTTTAAAAAAAAAATGTTCTAGAATAGAAGGGGTCTGAGAAAACACTGAAAATCCAAAGGACTCTCTCTGTGACACTTGGTCCGTTTTTCTACTTTGAGCTTCTTCTTCACCCTGGGCAGAATGGCGATCCTCAAGAAAGGATGCCGGTGAAGATAAAGAGGCAGAAATCAGGAGAGAGAATTGAACTGGAGGTTGTGGTGTGAGGCAGACAGCTGTCACGTGTTCTGTCTCCTATGCAGAATCGCCGTGTGTGACAGAAGTAGGGAACCAAGAGAGGGAGAAAAAGATCTCAAGGGGTGGGGACAAAGAGCAATGGAATAGGTGTGCCGTGAAGTTAGGGTGGGCTGCTTAGCAGGAGGTAGGGACCAGCGAGAGGTGAGGGTGGGGTGAGTGGGAGAAGCCATTGGGAGAGGGGGCTAAGAATGTGAGCCTATTTCCACCTTGTCTGATGGTCAGAGTTTGGAGGTGGCTGAT
The DNA here is from genome assembly GCF_018167655.1 of Microtus oregoni. Lineage (NCBI taxonomy): Eukaryota > Metazoa > Chordata > Mammalia > Rodentia > Cricetidae > Microtus > Microtus oregoni. The sequence goes on along the minus strand of NW_024543068.1, from coordinate 15,344,070 downwards.
TATTGTTGACAACAACCAGGGCTACACATCCTGACCCAGGATGTGGTTACTTGGTTCTTTTGACATTAAGACGGCCCATACAGGTGGACCCACTCCATCCTGACAGATGGTCAGGATTGTATCTCTGCTCCTTCTTTTGTTATATGAGGTTACCTGGTGAGTGGCTGCCTTCAGGATGCTTGGTCTAGGGTAGCTTCACTGCCTAAACAACAGAATGCTAATGACTTGATGTCTCCAAGTGTTGAAGCAATTAACTGTTCCAGTTGTCCTTTGTATCGTGTTAAAGAAGTCTTTTGTCTTCTTCCCCCTTTTGTATTAAAGTATAAAAGCATACAGAAAATTAAACTCGCTGGCGATTTCAGTATTCACTGGAACTCACTCCCAATACTATCCTATGTTTTCTGTTTCATTATTTTATTCGTATCTTCATACTCTATTTACTTTTCTGATTCCCCACACCACTACCCTGTGGTATTTTTGTCGAGGCTGGTCTCCAACATACAATGACACATATGTAATGACATTATCTTCTGTGACCTTGTTACCTTCCACTAGGCTCTACCTCTTAAAGTGTCTACCAACTCAGTGTCATCATACCAGAGAGCAACCTCCCCGCATCTTTTTTTTTTTTTTTTTTTTTTTTTTTTTTTTTTTTTTTTTCGAGACAGGGTTTCTCTGTGGCTTTGGAGCCTGTCCTGGAACTAGCTCTGTAGACCAGGCTGGTCTCGAACTCACAGAGATCCGCCTGCCTCTGCCTCCCGAGTGCTGGGATTAAAGGCGTGCGCCACCATCGCCCGGCAACCTCCCCGCATCTTTAGGTGTGGTGGGAAACCATACCAAATCACATTGCCACTTCTCCGAAGGACTCCCTGCATCCCATAATGACCCCTTCAGCCCTGCCCTTTCCCACTTGTCTGTCTTACTTAAGAAGTCCCAAGCTGGTAGGTTAGGGTGTAACTCAGTGACAATGTGGATCCTTAGATGTAGAGGCCCTAGCTTCCATCCGCAGCACACACACATCTCTAAAATTAACCCATGTGAAATTCTGGACATCTTCTTGTGCTGGCCACATCTGTCTTAGGTTTCTGAGAACCAGTTGGGGGCTAATAGCTACTGCCTTTGTTGGCTGTGTTACAACAAACCTTTCTGAGTCTGGTCCACGCCATTTACTGACTTCTTCCCCTCCCACAGTGGCTGAATTACAACAGAAAAGCCCGATGCCTGCCTAGCATCTGGGCAGGCATCCAGTGAAGATCACACAGGCAAAGACTGGCACCTGTGGGAAACTCACTACAGTTCCACAACAAAGGATGAGAAGATCCTGGGGATTTTTTTTTTTTTTAAGTAGATGGAAGACTCTGTTAGCTCCTACTTGGCAAAGGAAAGGAAGGTGAAAACATTCTTTACTCCTGTCCCTCTCCTGGTGCTGAGAACTGGGGAAGAGAGCATCTTTGGGAACCTGGCAGGCTATGATTGTGGACCATACACTGCAGGCCCAAATCTTATCTTGAGAAGTATGGCTCTCTAATCCTGGGGTTTGCAGAGTTGGGGCTCTGGGCAGGATCTTGAGGCAGGACAGAGAAGCTGGTTGAGTCTTTCATAGGATAACTGCGGAGTGGGAGGCAATGGTGAGATGGGAGAGAAAGCCGGCTTGCTGTGACACAATCCTAAGTGACTCTCTGTTTGGGTGGTAAACAGCCCCGGGCAAGCTGTGCAGCCTTTCCCAGCCTTGTTTCTTCACCCCTAGAATGGGTACAATAATTTAACGCAGCAGAAGGTAGTCAGGGGAGTTTCCCGGAATAGTAAAGAGCAGAACTCCACATGCTGTGTTTTTCTTTCTTCCTTTGATGGATGTTTTCTGCCAGGGACACCGGTGCTCTGCTGGCTTGCCAGTAAGAGTGTGCTGATTTTTTTTTGAAGGGAAATCTGATAGTTTCTCTTAACTGTTTTTAGCTCCATGGTCTTCAGATCTTCAGTCCATTTCCAGGTGTGCATGTTAGAGCCATTCATAAGCAGGTGTATCACTTCAGTAACACAGAATGAAACTGGCCCGGGAAACATAGTGAGACCCTGTCTAAGACCACACACACACACACACACACACACACACACACACACACACCCCATACTACCACCACCAACAACAACAACAGTAACAACAAAACCCAACAGAATGTCCTAATTACGATTTCTATTGCTTTAATGAACCAAAAACAACTTGAGGAAGAAAGGGTTTGTTACCATTGAAGGAAGTCAGGACAGGAACTCAAGCAAGGCAGGAACCTGGGGGGCAGGAGCAGATGCAGAGGCTATGAAGGGTGCTCCTTACTGGATTGCTTCAGCCTGCTTTCTTATAAAACCCAGGGCCACCAGCCCAGGGATGACACCACTCACAATGGGCCAGACCCTCCTTGCATCAATCACTAATTAACAAAATACCCTAAGGATTGCCTATGGCCTGACCATAAGGGGGCATTTTCTCAGTAGAGATTCCCTCCTCTCAGTTGACTATAGCTTATGTTAAGTTGACTGAAAACTAGCCAGCACAGTCCCTAAGCATCCATACCCACGGACAACATTTCCTGGCATCGTGTGTCATCAGCTAGGACCGAAAGAGGACTGCTCTGTTTAAAAAACCATCAACTGTGTTCTAAAGCCTCCACAAAGGGTGCTCTCCCTCTTAGTGTTGTAGAAAAAGTTGTTACACAAGCCTTAGAACTTCAGATTATAGCACACAAAACAAATCTTAGAAAAAGCATGGCTTATTATGTCTTGTTATGGATGAAAACAGTTTAGGCCCAAGGAGGTCCCAGATGAAAGATGACAGACCCCCACTGCAAATTAGTGAGATTTATGAGTTTAAGTTTTCCAAACTCAGCTGTATCCTGAAAAAAAAAAGTTCGCAAGCTTTTTCTCCCTTGTTTTTAGTGTGGCAGTAATAGTTGTTTACCCAGCATCTGTTCTCCTTGAAACAGTCACCTGCTAGTTCAGCAGATTACAGGGCTTGTCGAGCATGCGTGAAGGCATGAGTTCAATCCCTGGCACCACAGAAACTGTTTCCCTTATTTAAAAAGAGAGAAGGATCTGGCAAGCAACTCCTTTACCCTTGTTCATGTTCCCTCCTGACATGAAGGCATGCACTCTGGAGTGTCATCCCCATTCAGTCCCGTGATGACAAGGCTATATATTAAGGCTGGCAGGTAGGAATACAGGAGTCTGGGAGATTGGGACATGAGCAAAGGCACAGGGTCCCTGCATCAGCCTCAGTCTCACTTCCTCTTGTTACTTTGGTAATGCCACAGTGTTTTCATTTCCCTTTCACCTACCTAGAGCCGAGGCTTTCGTGCTGTAGGACAATGGTCTTGTACTTTGTAAAAATTTGTCACTTGTATTTTAATAAAATGCTGATGGGCCAGTAGCCAGGCATGAAGTATAGATGGAGTGACCAGGCAGAAAATAGAGGTGGGGCAGTGAGAACAGGAGAATTCTGGGAAAAGGAAAGGCTAAGTCTGCAGTTGTCACCCAGATGCAGAGGAAGCAAGATGAGAATACCTTGCAGATAAAGGTACCAAGCCATGTGGCTAACAGACAAGAATTATGGGTTAAGATGTAAGATATAACAGTTAATAAGAAACCTGAGCTAATAGGCCAACGTTTTATAATTAATGTAAGCCTTTGTGTGTTTCTTTGGGGCTGAAAGGTTGCGGGATGGGCAGGACAGAAACCTCTGTCAACACTTTCGGGGGATGGGTTCTCCCACATCTATGTCCTTGGTGCTACATTCACTTCTCTTCCTGTCTGACCACATCCCATGTCCATTTTCCTGTCACCTCCCAGCCCTTTCTCATAAGTTTCTCTGCCTCTGCTAATGCTATTCCTCACTCTAGAATCATCTTTTAACGTTGTGGGCAAGGTTATCCCTGAGCTAAATGGGAAGCTCAGTGCTGTGGCCTTTCTTTTGCCTATCTTCAGTGTGGAGAAGCCTGACTTTGCACCTGGAAAAAACCTAATACTATCAAGATAGTAGTGGAGAGATGGCTCAGGGTTTAAGAGCATTTACTGCTCTTTCACAGGGCCCGGATTCAGTTCCAGGAACCTACATGGAGGCTCACAACTGCCTGTAACCTGGATCTAACATCCTCACCTGGCCTCTGCTGTTTCAGACACGTGGTGCACACACACACACACACACACACACACACACACACAATCTATCTATCTATCTATCTATCTATCTATCTATCTATCTATCTATCTATTTATCTATCTATCTACACTCAGTATATATATGTGTGTCTGTATGCATGTATATATATATATATATACTCAGTATATATATATATATATGTGTGTGTATACACACACACACACACACACACACACACTCAACCACATAAATATAAAACAGAAGAAACAAGTAAACAGAACAAGGTTGGAAAGTGAATTTTAGCGAGCACCCTTCATGTCATCCTTGGGTACACTCTCCCTCACTAACACATGTCAAATCATACTGTGTCCATTTAGTTGGTTTAATACCAGTCTTTCCTCTTCTAGCGAGTAAGCTCCTCGAGAGCAGGGTACTTCATCTGCTCCGTACAGTGTCCCGAGCAGCACTTGGATGGATAGTGCTTCTTTTAGAAGAATTTATTTAGTTTCTGAACCCGGAAACTTGTGGGAGAATCTTGAAATAGCCCCGGCTCATAGCTGCTTATTTTTAGCGGTGTTGCTCCTGGGCGATGCTTTGACTTGGATTCTCTGGTGACATCTTTTTAGCGTTGGTCATTCCAGCCTGGGCTGTGACTCCAACAGTCAGACGTAAAGCTGACGGCAGCTTTTGTGTGGAGGAAAGGAAGGACTTGGAGAGCTTATAAAAATTGCTATGCACTGAGAAGATGTAAAGATGTTTTAATACCAAAGGTCAAAGGCATGGTTTCCCTTATCTGCTTTCTGCTGGAGAAATTACTTTTAATTTAAAGAACATGCCCAGGTAATTTCCAAATGTAAACACATGGAATTTGAAAGTGGGTAGGTTGACATACCTGTATTTGCTCAGTGCAAACCAATAAAAAGAGTGTTTCCTTTATCCTCTTTCATTTGCTTAAGTAAAGCAGAGTATCACCACAGGGGAACTCAGGAGCTTTCTGGGGTTCCTGACACTAGGAACCAATTCCAGGGAGATGTGAGTCAGGCCTGGGACACCCGCAAGTGTTGAAGAGACAATTCCCACCCATGAAAGGGAGAAGGGAAGACTTGGGTAGAGAAAGGAAGGAGGGAGAATGGGGAGAATTCCTAACAGTGTTTCCTTCCCTGAGGCAGAGATGGACTAGGCCCACCTCCCGCCACTGTCAACTGTTTTTGTTTTTTTTTTCCTGCTGTGACTTGCTGTGTCTGGAGGAGTTCTTTAACTTCCTCAAGACTCTGCTTTCTTGATAGAAAACGCCGTGACCCGACAATAACCAGACGGCCAAGTGCACAGCACTGGGATCAGATGGCGGGGTTCCTGGTCTGACTATGCGCTAGTTAGGCTGGGCTGGGTTAACAGCATCCCAAGCCTCTGCAGGACACAAACATTTTTGCTTTGGCTCTTCACTCTGTTGTTGTTTGGAGAGATTCTTGGGTAAAGCAGGCTGGCTTCCAACTTACTACATCGCTGAGGCTGACCCTGAACTCCTGCTCCTTCTGTCTCCAACTCCCAAGTGTTGAAGTTACAGATGTGTGACACCACACCTGAGTGTCTAAGGGGTGATGTCATGGGGCTGAAAGGAAGGCCTGGAACAATGTCTGCCTCATAGACAACATTATTCTCCTCTAGGGAATCAGGACGCGCTGTGCTGTAGTAGCAGAACACAGACGCAGGAAAGGTTTAACAGATGGATCTGAACTTTCACAGTCGCATATTCTGACTGCGGAACATATTTTCTGAGTGTGTTGTCTACAATGTGCGTTTATCTTAAGGTCAGAAAAGCCCGGCACAGTTGCACGGGTGTAACCCAGCAGTGGGGAACAAGACTGGAGGATCCTGGGGCCTGACCAGTCAGCCTAGCTGGAAGGGTTAACTCTAGGTTTGTTGAGAGATCCTGTCTCAAAAAGTAAGGTGAAGTCAAAGAAACTCAGTGTTGACCTCTAGCTTATAACACACACACACATGCACGCACACATACATGCACGCATGTGCACACACATGCACACACGTGCACGCACACACGCATGCACACATACACGCATGTGCGCACACACACTAAAAATAAAGTAAAATCTTGTCATGTCATTGACTAATTAATATTACTAATCTTTTCTAAGACAAGAAATCCTAAGTGAGTTTAAAATAAAGGCAAAGTCTCCCCTCCCCCTGGTGTAAAAAGTCTTCAGGTTGGAAATGGGACCTGTGAGCCCGAATTGACATCCTCCCCAGGGAGTGTGGGCCTGGGCTCTTAGCAAGCTCAGCAGTAAGAACCCAGTGTGAAGGAGGGTGGTTGAAGTGTTTGTTAACTCCACTAGAACACCCAGGTCAAGATGCAAAATCTCTAGTAGTTCTCAAAACAAACCACACGAGCTATTGCTGGATGCCAGAAAATTTTCCCTCCGAGGGGTCTGGTTCCCAAGGTGATGTCTGTGTGTCAAGCTTCTGCCTTTAAGGAGATCGCTGAGGTTCAAGACCAGGATCACACTGTTCTGTAGTCTTTTTGACTTTGATTTGCCAATTTAAAACAAGTGATATTTCGAGGGTAAGATAAAAAAAAGTTCTGAATAGAATTTCTACTTCCTTCTTCCTATATATATAAATTCCAAATATATAAAACATCTTTTCTATCATCTATTTATCAATCACTTATGATCCATCTATCAATTATCTATTATCTAGCAATCAATCTATATCTTTCTTCTTTCTTTCTTTCTTTCTTTCTTTCTTTCTTTCTTTCCTTCTTTCTTTCTTTTGAGACAGGTCTTGCTATATAGCCCCAGCTAGCTTGGAACTGGCATAGAGTAAGTTAAGCCTCTGGCTTTGTGACCATCGTCCTGCTCATGCCTCCTGAGACCTCAGGTCTTAGCATTGGTGTTTTGCTTGCATATACGTCTGTATGAGGGTATCAGACCCCTTGAAACTGGAGTTACAGACAGCTGTGAGCTGCCGTGTGGGTGCTAGGAACTGAACCCAGGTCCTCAGGAAGAGCAGTCAATGCTCCCAAATACTGAGCCATCTCTCCAGCCCCATCTGGCACCCACTGTCAGCACATCTGTCAGGAAGAACGTAATTTGGCAGGTGCAGCGAATGGCAAAGAGGCTTGGTGGCTTGACTGGTTGTTCATGCTGAGCCCAGCCCTGCTCCGAATGTTTAGTTCAGGCTTGGACACCACAGCGGTGCTGCCATACAAAGGTCTGAGGAATTATCAACATATGTCAAACATAAATGGCCCGCAGACCGCAGCTGGAGTAGATGCTCTCTGCCAAGGCAAGAGAAGAAAACAAAATCACAGACCCACATCCTCCCGCACCGATACCTGCTCTAACCACATAAGCACTTTGCCTGGTAACATAAACTGTGGATTATTACCCATTAGACAAAGTCTGGGAAATGTGAACGGGGAAAAAAAGAGAGAGGAAAAAATGGTAATCGGTTTCCAAGGAAAACGCCATATGTCTCATGAATAACTCAGATGTTCTTGCTTCAGGTAAATTCCGCTAGGGCTGACTGCAGAGCAGGGAGCACAGCCAGAGACCAGCAGAGCACAGGTGTGATGCTGCTAATGCCACTGCAGGTTGTCAGGAGAAAGAATCAAGAAGCCAGAGTAGTGATGCAGGTGTTCGCAGAACAGTGCCTCTCTATGGAGGGAGAGAAAGGAGCGCGCTGTAGTCCTTCACATCCTGCAGCTGGAGGGGCAAGAGCCATGAGACAAACTTCCACAGAACAATGAAAACCCATGTCAGGGATGGCATAAAATTAAGGAATATTCTGGGTGTTTGATGAAGACAATTGGAAGGAGGGAGTTTTGAGCCAGGCGGGGTTTAGAGAGGCATGAGAACTGTTGATTAAATATCAGAGACACACACATACATACACACACAAACACACTCACATACACACACATGCACACATACATACACACTCACATACATACACATGCACACATAAATTCACATACATACACACAGATACATACACACATACGCACCTACACACATACACAAACATACACATGGGGGGTCAAGGGCACTGTGTCAAAAGAGGCTGAGTTGTGTAACATGATGATGAGTAAACACAGACGTACGTGGATCCCAAAGGTTTGGCTTCTGGCTGCATGACCTTTGGATTCTCTCCACCTCTTACTATCTCACTTCCTTTCAGGGTTACTGCGGTGAGCAATGCTGTATTCCAGCAGGCGCAGCACAGCATTTGGCATGCAGTCATCACTCAATACTAGCTCCCTTTCCCTTTCCAGAATCCAGTGCCAACCCTGTCATTATCAGCAGAGGATCATTAGTTCACAGCTCGTCAAGGTCATTCCTTGACCTCATGTGACATCCCATCTCAGGCTCTAAAAGAGACAGAACATATCGGAAGTGGAATAAACGACTGTTTGGTCAGTTATCTACATCTCCTAGCTCCTTGAGAAAGAAAGTTGTAAGCTGGACCTCCAAGGCACAGCTGAGCCTTGGTAGATACTTTCTAAATGGATGAGGAAAGATGGAGACAGTGGAAGGTCAGGTGCAGCTGCACAGAGAGCACAGAAGGAACCTGGAATCCTTCCCCAGGGTAGAACATACCCTGAGGCACCGTGTTGAACCCTAACATGAAAACCTCCTCTCCATATAAGCTGAATTAAAATCTATGGAATGCGTAATTCATTGGCTCCTGTAAAGAAAAGTAGAGAATGACAAACAAGAGGGTGGCCAGAAGACAGCTAGGCCAGACCAACCTCACTTCCTTCTGACAGAAGGCTACAACGATGCTCAATTGGCAAAACATCTGACGCAGTCCTTCATCAGAACCTTACAGATAAAAACTAAGGTTTTGAAATAGTGCCAGGGAGATGTGAAACTTGGAGAATTTCTCAGGGCTTTTTTTTTATCACCATGCCCCCTTTGGCATTTTAATCAGTAATGCTAGCAGGCAGCAGATGAAGTCCTGAGTGAATGGGCATTATTGACATGATCGTGGGCATGACAAGGATTCAGTGGGAATGTCGAGATCTGGACCAAGTACCAACATAGACACAGGGCTGTGTGCAGACAGTCTCAGCTGCAGCTTCCTCATGCTGGAAATGTTGACTTTGTTGGGAGAAACCATCACCCTCATCCTCTTCCAGGATGACTGCCACCCGAGATGGTTCCCCTACAGAGGAGACCTTCTACCGAGGTTAGCTAGCCACACCCCCCATTTGTGCTGTGTATAAGTGCTAAGTTTCTGGGCTGTTGCTGGGGCGTTTCCATCAGATCCCACTGCCTACCAGATCCTGAGCCTCCTATATGTGTGTGCATTCTTTCCTTGTGGCCCCAGGTAGGTCACTCCTTAACTGTGCAGGTCATGGTAAAGGCCAACAAAAGTTACTCCTCCCACCTAAGATTTATTTTTCATATTTATTTGTATTTTTAAAGTGTGTGGGGGGGGGCGGGCATACATGAGCAAGGTGCCCGTGAAAAAGTCAGAGATGTTGAATTCCCCTGGAACTGGAGTTACAGGTGTCTGTAAGTCTTCAGATGTGAGTACAGGGAATACAACTAGGTCTCTCCATCCTCTCAAGATTCATTTTTATTATTTGTAATTATGTATTGCATGGGACGTGGTGTACATATATGAGTGCCCACAGAGGCCAAAAGTGTTGGCTCCCCTAGAGCTAAAATTACCAGCAGTTGTGAGCAACCTGACCTGCTTGTTGGGAAGTGAACTCAAGTCCTCTGCAAGAGTAGTACATGTTCTTAACCACTGAACCATCTCATTAGCCTGAAGTTTTTAGGGGGTCATTGACATATGTCCAACACTGCAGGATAAGACACAATATTATTATATTCATGTATTTATTATTGAGAGAGTTCCATTGTGTAGCCCTGACCAGCCCAGAAGTCAGTACATAGACCAGTCTGGCCTCTAACTCACAGAGATCTACCTGCCTCTGCCTCCCAAGTATTGGCCTTCAAGGCATGTGCCCAGGTAGTGAATATAAACTCTAACACTACTTCATAAACGAGAAAACTAGTCCTCACAGTGGAAAATTTAGCTTGTACAGCACCACAGATCCAGTAAGTGGGTAAACAAAGACAAATATAGGTCCTGTGGGCTTCCAAAATTATTGCTGTTAGGCAGGAAAACACATTGGTGATGTTTTCATGACATGAAGCTATCAGGACCAGATGATGCATTAGACAATTATCCGAAATATCAATACTTCACCGTCAGACACAAAAGCTGCAATAGTGAACTGAAGTCGAGGCAATAACAGAAAGCCTAAAAACGGGACGAATGACAGGAGGAAGAACAGCCACATAAACACAAGATGGATGAGAGAGAGGCTGGCAGCAACATCAGAGGAAAATCTTGCTGATTTCCCTTCAGGGCTATAGCGAGTAAATAACGTAAGATGGCTGCCAAATAAAAGGGCTCAAGTCATCTTAATATAGACCCAGAGGACCCCACGCGCAGGAAGACGTGCAGGGTGTGCCGAGCCCTGCTCTAATGTCACTCAGCCTGCAGTGTGCCCTGAAATCGTGTTGTGAGAGGGGAAGTTTAGAGACTCAAGGAAAATGGGAAGTGTAGGAAGCACCTGGGAGCATTTACTGCAGACAAGAAGGCAGGGGACCAGGAAAGCTATTCTCAAATGGACAAGGGCTGTTTCTCAAGCCACTACTTGCAACCAATCTGTATGTATTCTCCTCTAAAAGAGACAACCAGTCCGTGGGGACACCAGCTTTGTCTGCCTTCAACTGTTAGGACCAATAGGGGCTCTAGGACCTGCCCATCAAATGGCACAGCAGATTCTGATCTTCCAGAATAGTCCTTAGAGAGCTGCAGTAAAGAAGACAGGGGCAGTGGATCTGGGATTGATATTCACATAACCAAACGTGCTGCCTCCAGAACCAAACAGCACAAGTTAGAACAAGCAAACAAAAACCCTAACAAACACACAAACAAGACTGACTATTGGCAACCAAGCCAAAAACTTTTTAAAGGCTTAAGGGGAAGCAGTAAGCAGCTAAAGTGTAGTTTGTTGTTGCTGCTTTTTGTACAACATAAATCAAAACAAATAATAAAACACAACATGGGGCAATATTTACCATGTTCTAAGGGAAGGACATACGACTTTAGTGTTTTATCCGGAGTATTCAGTCGAGAGATCCAGGTAGGTAATGAGGATTTGAGGAATACACTGTGGAATTTGGTGTCTGGATGTGTCTGGTACTGACTCTGAACGGTCTACCCACTCCCTTACACATATGTACATGAATTTCTATATAACCAGACTACACATTTATTATTCTAATTATACAAAGCAAAAGCAGTGTCTTTTTCCAATTAGTTGTTTAGAAACATGCCCTGATATCTATTTCAAGCATTTTTAGCCAGATGGTTGTTGTGGCAGGTGGAATACAATGAAGGTGGGCGTTGGATGTAACTTGGATCTAGTAAATAAATACAATGAAATAACTCGAGGTTCCTTCCAGTAAACCCTGACTCCACATCCCCTCTCCTCCTTGCTCCTATCTAAGGCAAAGTCTGTCTGTATGGAGTAAGATGGATTGTATGAACGCATGGTGGCTTTAGTGGGGAAGGGAAGATGAGGGCCTCAGAAACCTGTTCAACACCTGTTATTTATCAAGTCACCATGGCTCTCTGCTATGACTGGCTGCTCCCGGCTGTTTCTTCTGAGACATCCACTGAACTTGAAGTTCCATACATTCAGGCTCCTGCCTGACCCCATTCCCTGTCAGCACCTCTGCCAGGCATGAAACTCTGGGTTGTTTAAGGCCCGCACTAGCCATGAGGGATGAGAATTACTGCGTGCTGGCTAGTCTTGTGTCAGTTTGACACACAACCTAGATTTATCTGAAAGGAGGGAACCTCAACTGAGAAAAAGTCTCCATAAATTCTGGCTGTAAGGCATTTTTTTTAAATTAGTGATTGATAGGGGGAGTGTAGCGGCGTAAATGAATGCAGACAGAGTGTAAAAATATATATATAGCTTTAATGTAGAAATAGACTTACAGAACCACCGTTCCTGCGGAGACCAGGAAAGCAGAAGCGAGAAGCTCGGAGCTTGCTCGCCAAATTTATAGGCAGACATTAGCCCGAGGCGAACACGCCCCTTAAGGGGCGGGACTTATCCCTACATCTCCCCTTTTTGTCTAAATAAGACAGAACTAAACCAAATACAACTACATACAATAACAACAAATAATAAATACAACAAACAATATTGAGAACAAAAGCTTTGCTAAACATTCTATCTCAAGAAGTCCAAATAATGTAAAGAGTAACTACAATTATATAATCTTCAACTCAGTCAAAGATCTGAGAAGGGAATAAACACTACTCAACAAACGAGATATATCCAAAATGTGCAACAATTGACAGAGACAACTGACTACCTGGGCAATCACCCAAAGTCTCGTTTGCAACGTTGAGTCAACCAATTTTGGCTAAGGCCTAACATAACTGACATACCATTATTAAAGGCAAGGAACTTTTCAAAACTATCTTACCCTGTCTTGGCAAGATATGACAGTCCTGTTTTATCCATTGTTGCACGCTCTGTATCTGTGTCAGTGGTTGAGGTATGGGCATTTCTTTGCCCAAAGGCCAGTTCTGCCAAATAGAAAGGCTCCAGGTGTAGTGTTTTTGGTGCTCAACATTCTCTCGGGAATAGAGCGGTGTTGCCAGGAGCAATTGTGTCTCACTATCACGAAACTCTGAGTTAGATTAAAGGCCATTTTCTACAGCTCTTTGAAGAGGTTGAAGATTATCTATCTATACTGAGTATAATCTCTATATATCTAAAGAACCTGATTAGTCTAATTATAAATGACAAACTTAGATGACAATTAGTCTATATAATTCTCAATATCTATCTAACTTAAAGAATAAGACAATAAACGACTGTGAAAGAAATGAGGACAATGACCTCCAAATATAAACAATGTACAAATATACATTGCAGTAGGTAAATATATATCAATACACAAACATTATATAAGTATCTTAATCAGAGGTAGAAATGTACACTGCAATATGGTAAATATATACAATATATATATCAATACAATATATGTCAATACATAAAAATGTTTTAAACAGAGGTAGAAACATGCATGCGTACAATAGTCAATATAATTTAACTTTGTATCAATATACAAGAATCTATACCAATATATTTGTCTATTATCCCATCATCCCTCTTTTTTTTTTCAAAATGATCCCTGAGCTTATAAAATTCCTCCCCCAACCCTCAATCATATACTAATTATAATCAACCCCTAAATGATGTCCCTAAACCCAAGGACAAACTTTACTGGGAGAGGGGACGTCGTTCTCTAGAATTACTTCCAGCTGTCATAGGGGCGACGTTCTTTCTGGGGGATCCTGTGAAAGTAAAATGATGGTTGAATTTCAAGATAATGTCTTTTAAAATTGCAAATAGTCTCTGAGTATTTTCGTGCAGGTCTGTCCAAAATGTTGTATAAGATGTGCACCATTTCAGCTAACCAAGTTGGAACTGTCTTGTGCAGCTGGTACCCAAAGCAGGTCTTGTAGTAGCGCTATCAGTATCATGACGTCATATCAACCAGGTGGAGTTGTTGTTATGGGGCCCCATCTTCTTCCTGGAAACTTCAAATGTCACTTCAGGAAAAACTCATTGTTCATTATGAAAAACTTAAACATTAATCATATAGACATATATAGACATATATATATATATATATATTCAATGAAAGACATGATAGATATATTCAATGAAAAGTATGATAGATATGAAGAAAAGCAAAGATGTTTTCTAAACTCATATTTCTTTCTGTCCCATATCATGGCTCTTGACATGAGACAGAAACTCCAGAAATTCTGGGTTTTTCTCTTACTAACAGGCTTGGAATTGGAGAGGGACTGAGCCAGAGTCCAACTTCAAAACCAGCTTTATAAATTTAGAAATATGGTTTAATATTACTTACACAACCCATTCAGTTGTCTTGATATTTCCTATTGGGCAGGTATTTTTCCATCTGTCAGTATCCAAACATCCAGGGTCCCTTGAATTTCTCAAAGATGAGTGTTTTCCTGTGGAGATAAGAACAGAACCCTGCCCCCATTCTATATGTTTTTCTTACCACCTGTATGAATATCATCGTTGTGGATGAGTTGTCATTTCTCCTTTCCAAGAGGTTTCTCCTCTTCAAATCGAAACTTTATTAATTTTGATGGTATCCACAATTTTTCTTCTCCTGTGGAAACAAGAGCAAAACCCCTTCCCCAACGTAGCACATCTCCTGGCTTCCACTGAGAGGTCAGCACATCTTTGAAATAAATCGGTTGATTTAGTTCAGCAGACTTTTCCATTATCCAATGTCTTTCTGCTGCTGTCGTTCCTTTCTCATTAGCGTTAAGAAAATTCAAGGTTAATAAAGCATTATGTAATCTATTTCTGGGGGTATTTTCAGTCCCTTTCTGTTTGTTCAGCATATCCTTTATAGTACGATTTGATCTTTCTATAACTGCCTGACCTGTAGGATTATTTGGTATACCTGTAATGTGTTTTATATTATAATAATCAAAAAATCGTTTCATTTTCTTAGATACATATGCTGGACCATTATCTGTCTTTATTTGCTCAGGTATACCCATGATGGCCATAACTTCCAATAAATGTGTGATTACTGAATCAGCCTTTTCTGAGCTCAGGGCAGTAGCCCATTGAAAACCTGAATATGTGTCTATGGTGTGGTGTACATATTTTAATTTGCCAAATTCTGCAAAGTGGAACACATCCATCTGCCAGATTTCATTCCTTTGGGTGCCCTTTGGATTAGCCCCTGCAGGCAGTGGCGTTTGGTTATAGAAAGAGCAAGTAGGGCATTTCTTTACAATCTCCTTAGCTTGTTGCCATGTAATTGAAAACTCTTTCTTCAAACCTTTGCTATTAACATGATGTTTTTTATGAAATTCAGAGGCTTGTAGCACACTACCAATCAATAATTGATCAATTTCTGCATTACCTTGTGCTAGAGGACCTGGCAGACCCGTATGGGATCGGATGTGTGTTATGTACATAGGGCAAAGCCTGTTCCTGATCAAATCTTGAACCTGGAGGAACAATGAGGTTAGTTCAGTATCATCAGGTATAAATTCAGCAGTTTCAATATGTAAAATAACTCTTTCTGCGTATTGTGAATCTGTAACTATATTAATAGGTTCTTTAAAATCCCTTAGCACCATAAGAATGGCATATAATTCCGCCTTCTGGACAGAAGTATACGGACTTTGTTCCACCTTATCCAAGTCTTCTGATTTGTAACCTGCCTTCCCTGATTTATTGGCATCAGTATAGAATGTACAGGCTCCAGTTATTGGAGCATCACGGACGATTCGAGGAAGAATCCAAGAAGTTCTCTTTATGAAGTTAAGCCTCTTGCTTTTTGGATAGTTGTTATTAATGTCTCCCAAAAAATTAGCACAAGCTCTTTGCCATGGTTCATTATCTTCCCATAATTTCTTTAGTTCATCAGCAGTGAAAGGCACTATAATTTCTGCTGGGTCTATGCCTGCTAGTTGACGAAGTCTCAGCTTGCCTTTTATAATTAACTCAGAGACTTTTTCCACATAAGTTTTCAGTTTCTTACTTGGTTTATGTGGTAAAAAGATCCATTCCAAAATAATATCATCTCTCTGCATTAAAATTCCAGTAGGAGAAATTTTTGATGGTAGTATGACGAGAATACAATCGAGCTCTGGATTCACCCTGTCCACATGTGCCTGTTGTAATTTTTCCTCAATCATTGTCAGTTCCTTTTCTGCTTCAGCTGTTAATTCTCTGGGACTGTTTAAATCCTTATCACCATCCAAGGTTTTGTTCAAATGAATTATTAGATCAGGTGTTATTCCAATAGCTGGTCGTAGACTGGAAATGTCTCCTAACAGTCTTTGAAAGTCATTAAGAGTCCGTAGGCGATCTCTCCTAATTTGTGCTTTTTGTGTCTTAATTTTTTGCAAACCTATTTTATAACCTAAATAATTAACAGAATCTCCCTTCTGAATCTTTTCAGGAGCTATTTGCAATCCCCATTTAGGTAAAAGTATCTTTATTTCTTCAAACAGTCTGTTCAAGGTATCCATGTTTGAATCGGATAACAAGATGTCGTCCATGTAATGGTATACTATAGATCTGGGAAATTTCTTGCGTATTATTTGCAATGGTTGGTTCACAAAATATTGGCACAGGGAGGGGCTATTTAACATACCCTGGGGGAGAACGGTCCAGTGGTACCTCCTCGAAGGTTGAGAATTGTTATAAGTAGGCACTGTGAAGGCAAATTTTTCTCTATCTTCTTTTTGCAAAGGTATAGTGAAAAAACAATCCTTTAAATCAATAACTATGAGAGGCCATCCTTTTGGTAATAAAGAGGGCAAAGGAATTCCAGATTGCAGAGGGCCCATAGGTTGAATAACCTTGTTGATGGCCCTGAGATCTGTCACCATTCTCCATTTACCTGATTTTTTCTTAACCACAAATACAGGAGAATTCCAAGGGCTTGTAGATTCTTCTATATGTCCAGCATCTAATTGTTCTTGTACCAGCTGTTCTAAAGCCTGTAACTTTTCCTCAGCTAAAGGCCATTGCTTTGTCCATATTGGTTTCTCAGTCAACCATTTTAGAGGCAAGGCTGTTGGTATCTCTGAAGGGACATCAATTGCTTGTTCTTTTACAGCCCGAATGGCCGGTTTTCTCAGTTTGTAATATCTTTTAATATTATTCTCAGAAATATAGGCTCTAGATTTAGCAGGAATGTTAATTTCAGTATTCCATTGTTGTAATAGGTCACGACCCCATAAATTCATTGCGATATTGGCTACATATGGCTTTAATTTTCCTATTTGTCCCTCTGGCCCTATACATTCAACCCATCTCGTGCTCTGCCTTACTCGAGATAGGGTTCCAATTCCCAGGAGCTGAACATTTACATTTTGAAGAGGCCAATACGGATGCCAAGATTCTGGGGTAATGATACTTACATCAGCACCTGTGTCCAGCAGGCCAGTAATAAAAATGCCATTTACACACACTCTCAGTTTAGGTCTTTGATCATTTATAGAAGTTTGCCAAAACACACGTAACTTATCTTTCTGATCATTATTGCTTGTAACAGTAGGCATGGGGCTTCCTAATTGTCCTGATGAGGCACGTTCTCTGCAGAAACTGGATATGACTGAACCATGTTTGCCATGGGGGCCTGTGAGGCCCCCCCTCTCACGTTTCCCGGCTGTATCAGGTTGCCTTGTCTATCTCTTGTAGACCTGCATTCATTCGTCCAATGTCTGCCCTTTCCACATCTTCTACATAAACCTGAAGGCTGAGTCCTCCTATTTCTGTTATTTCTAGAAGATGCATTATTATTATTATTTCTGAAAGATGCATTATTATTATTATTATTATTTCTGAAAATCCGTTGTCTACAATTCCTTTTAATATGACCCATTTTTCCACAATTAAAACATTTGGTATTCTGGTGTCTCCTTTTACCATTGGAAATTGCTTCTTCTACCCATGCTTCAGTGCCATAATCAAATGTATCAACATTGAGTGTATGCAAGACCCATTCTTCCAACGGCGCTGATCTGAGCTTTAAAGGACCCAAAATCCTTTTGCATTCCACATTTGCATTTTCATAAGCCAAAGACTCAATCATTATACGTCTTGCTTCTGGGTCAGATATTCCTATTTGTACAGCCTTAGTTAATCTTTGTAAAAAGTCACTAAAGGGTTCTCTCTGACCCTGTTTAACTCTGACAAATGATTCCATTCTCTGTCCTGGGTCTTGTACCCTGTCCCAAGCCCTTAAGGCTGCTGTAGTACACATGGAGAGTGTGTTTTCATCCAAATTAGCTTGTTCCTGAGGATCGGAAAAGAGCCCTTCACCTAGAATTTGATCTAGGGAAATGTCAATTCCCTTTGCTTTTTCCTGCTGTTCTAAGAGTCTAGCCTCTTGCCTGAATAAGCATTTCCATTTCAATTGTGGTCCACTCTCGAGTACCGCAGAGCTCAGCTGGAGCCAGTCTGAGGGGGTTGCTCTGCTTGTCGTGGCCCAAGATCTTAGCATCTCTTTAACAAAAGAGGCTTGCATCCCGAAAGTCATGACAGCCTGTTTTATTTCCTTGAGATCATTCATACGCACAGGCTCCCATGTATCCTCCTT
Organism: Microtus oregoni; assembly: GCF_018167655.1. NCBI lineage: Eukaryota > Metazoa > Chordata > Mammalia > Rodentia > Cricetidae > Microtus > Microtus oregoni. The sequence goes on along the minus strand of NW_024543068.1, from coordinate 15,325,680 downwards.
GATGACCCTAGGGTTTTTGGAACCAATCACCTTCTCTGTTGTTATTACGGGAAAGGCAGGTAGAGCTGTAGGTAGAGCTTTGTGGAAATTGTCCCGGAGAGACTTACCCACAGATGTAGTTAAAATTTTCCTTTCTACCCTTTGCTCTTCTTCATCAGAATTTAGAAATTCCTCAATCTTTTCAATTCTATTCACCAATGCCTTCTGCAATGTCTGAATCTCCTGTCCAGAATTATGTTCCAAAGCCTTCATTGAGGATTCTAATGTATGAAGTTTGTCCGTTAGAGATAACATCTCATCTTTGGACATAATTTTTATGGCATAAACCGTGCCTTCTTGTATTGACAATCTTTCCGTCAATCTGTCATAAGCTTTAGACAAAATCCGATTGTCACATTCAGCAGTTTTGATTCTCTCAGTTAATGTTTCATTTCCTACAGAAAGGGACTGAATCTTATGGTCCAGATCAGCTGTTCCCTCTTCCATAGTAATGAATTTCTCCTTAACATCAGTCTGAAGAACTTCAACCTGATTCTTGAGAAGATTGTTATCAGCCTGGAGAACTTCAAACTGATTCTTGAGAAGATTGTTATCAGCCTGGAGAACTTCAAACTGATTCTTGAGAAGATTGTTGTCATTCTCAATTGTTTTTAAGCGTTCAATCTCTACCTTAAGAATCCTGGATTCGTCTCGTAAAGACTTTATCATATTTCTATTATCAAACCATTTGATGCCAATGAAAACTACGAATCCCAGAAGGATCCATATATGTGGGGTGATAGACACCTCTTGTAAAATCTCCCACATGGTACAATTAAAAAAATCATTAAATTCTTGAACAGTAATGTGTTCAGACATTTTATTTATAAAAGAAAAAAATTTACCTGCAAAGATCAGTTCCTGTCAGTGGTGGTCTCTGTGTTTTTGGAGCCTGTCCTAGAACTAGCTCTTGTAGACCAGGCTGGCCTTGAACTCACAGAGATCCTCCTGTCTCTGCCTCCCAAGTGCTGGGATTGAAGGCGTGCACTACCAAGGCCTGGCAGGCCTCAAACTCACAGAGATCTGCCTGCCTCTGCTTCCCAAGTGCTGGGATTAAAGGCGTGCTCTACCACTGCCTGGCCGGCCTCAAACTTGTGATCCTCCTGCCTCTGCCTCCTTCAGCAAATCCTACCGGCGTGCACCACCACAACCGGCCAAGTCACTTTGTAACAGACCAAATCTGACACTGTGGCAGCTTTTGTTGCAAAACCGCAAGTACTTGAGCTTCTGCTAATTCAGGCAGTGGGGTTCTGCTGCAAAACTTAGCCAAGGCAGGCAGAATGGGCCTGTGTTGCCGAGTGGGTCTCGGACTCGGCACTGGGGCCGGAGTCACGAACTGAAAAACAGCACCCGGGAGGGTGCTGTGTTAGGTAGCGGGCTACCGGCTTGAGTCGGGGGCAAAATAGCCCGACGTTGGACGCCAAAATGTAGCGGCGTAAATGAATGCAGACAGAGTGTAAAAATATATATATAGCTTTAATGTAGAAATAGACTTACAGAACCACCGTTCCCGCGGAGACCAGGAAAGCAGAAGCGAGAAGCTCGGAGCTTGCTCGCCAAATTTATAGGCAGACATTAGCCCGAGGCGAACACGCCCCTTAAGGGGCGGGACTTATCCCTACAGGGGAGGGCCCAGTCCTTTGTGGATGGTTCCATCCCTGGACTGATGGCCCTGGGTTCTATAAGAAAGCAGACTGAGCAAGCCATGGGAAGCAAGGCAATAAGCAACACCCCTCCTTGGCCTCTCCATCAACTCCAGCTTCCAGGTCCCCATCTTGTTTGAGTTCTTGTTTTGATTTCCTTCGATGATAAACAGCGATATGGAAGTGTAAGCTGAGTAAGCAATTTCCTCCCCAACTTGCTTTTTGGTCATAGTGTTGTGTCCCAGTAATAGAAACCCTAAGACACACTGCCTCCAGACGCCCAGTACAGCTTCTGCCTGGGACAACCAATACAGTTGTTCCACTGGAGGTGGAGAAAGGGAGCCCTCCTTGAGAGTGTGTGGGGACGCCCTGATATCCTGAACTCCCTTTAGCTATCTGAATATTTTGATACTTTTTCTGCCTTCAAGTTTGATTCTGAGGAAGGTTGAAAAGCAGAATCCATGACTGAACCTTTGTTTTCCACAATGCCCAGAGCCAAAGAGACACTGGTTAGGTTTTTTGATACTGGTTTTTGTTTTTGTTTTGCCTAAAGCACATTCTGCTCTCATGATCTTTCTGGAGTAACCAGCTTCATGGCATGGTTGTGCCCAGGAAAAAAACCCTCTCTATGCTGGAGAAGAAATTCTAAGGTCCGACCCCTGCAGATCTCATCTTGATGTCTAATGGGAAGTTATCATAACTCGAGAATGCTTTTCTCTCTTGATCCTGTTTGGGGCTCATGAACATTTTGTTGACATCAAGGAATTTGGCTGTGGCCAATATTCTGAGTTCTACCCATTCCTCACCCCCAAAACAATAAGCCTGTAACTCTGTACTCAATCCTAATGACAGAAGGTTGCTGGGAAGCAATTAGGAGGGATTAGAATGGATGGTTAGTCTTTGACAGTAGTGCCTCTTACCTTCTAATAGCCGGCTGGAATGACATTCATTACAGCTTAATCACAGTCGCTTTCAGATGTAGACAAATTCGGTGGATTACTTCATTCCCTGTACCCTTGGTTACTGCCTACATTTTGAAAGTAAGCATTCATTTAATAACAGTTTAGCTTTAAGTTTTCTTTCTGCAAAACATTCTCTTCCAGATTAAGAAGCATATTATAGACACCCCACAGTCCCACACCCGTCATTCTGTGATTTATGGAGCAATTGCTGTGCTTCAGATCACACGTTAGGCATGTGATCCAGAAATTAATTAATGTTGTATCTCCCTTTTGCCACAATTCAGTGGTATGTACTAAACATATAGTTCTAGCACATTCTGATCATTAGAATCCTATGACCTCAGGACTTCATATGTCAAAAAGCATCGACCAAATTTCACAACACACTCTTTTTTTATTCTTTTTTTTAAAAAAAGATTTATCTATCTGTATTTTATATGTATGAGTATTTTGCTTGCATAGATGTCTGTGTACCCATGCATAGTTACCCATGAAGGGCAGAAGAGGGCATCAGACTCACTGGAATTAGAATTACAGATGGCTGCGAGCCATCGTGTGGGTGCTGGGAACCAAAGCTGGGTCCTCTGTGAGAACCACAAGGCCTCCTAAGTGCTGCACCATCTCTCCAGCCTCACAACCCACTCTTAAGCATCCACATAAGAGCCAGGTGCTATACTGCCTGGTAAGGAAAGAAATATATAATTTTCTCTGGACAGTGTTTCATTCTGAGCCTCGCGGGCTGTTGATTCTGCAAGACAAATTTCCCTCAAAGGCAGCAAGACCAAGTTCATAAACTGGGACTCTTTCGCCGTTAATCCGTATGCACTTGGTCTACCCACAGGAAGCAGCAAGTGTTCTAAGAATTGATTCGTAATAGCGTCTGTGCTCATGAGCGAACACAAGAGGCAGGATGGGTAGCTGCATCAGGTTAGGTCAGCTCTCTGAAGACACCAGGGAGGAAGCGAGGAAGGCACCAAGTCAAGTTCTGCCCTGTTCCACACAGCAGGCTCTTCAAACCCAGGCTCCACCTTGAACTGAATCACTGGCTTGCTCCTCTGACCCCGTCCAGTGCAGCAACCTCTCTTCCACGCACGCTGCTGAGAAAATGCAGAAGCGCTGTTTCTCAAAAAGGCTCCGCGTCCCTGCATCCGAGACGGGTCACTGACCCGTTGAATCATATTCAGCAAGTTCAGGGTCTCTTTACCGCCCCTGGGGAAATATGGTTTATGAAAAACTTGAGGGTATTTTACTTGCAAAAGCTATCTAAGCATATAAATATAATAGCGTTGTCTAGCAAAGAGCATTTTATGTACACAACTCAATTTAAAAACTCTTTAGACTTTTAGGATTTAATTGTCTATCATTGCGTGTGGGTTTGTGGTGACGTGGGATGGAGCACAGATGCCACAAGGCATTTGCAGAAGTCAGAGGGCGGTTTTGAAGGGTTGGGTCTCTCCTCCCACTTTTTTGTTTGGTTGTTTGGTTGGTTGGTTGTTTGGTTTTTTTTTTTTGGAGGGTTGGTTTTTCTGGGTTTTTTTGTTGTTGTTTCAAGATAATGTTTCTCTGTGTAGTCCTGACTGTTCTGGAACTCACTCTGTTGAACAGCCTGACCTTGAATTTAGACATTCACCTACCTCTGCTTCCTGAGTGCTGGGATTAAAGGTGTGGGCCACCACTGTCTGGCTTCTTCTTCCACTTTTATGTAGACTTTGGATGTCAAACTCAGGTCACCAGGTCCTACTCAGCAAGCACCTTTACCAGCTAAGTCATGTCACTAATCCAAAAATATTTTTTCTTTAAAATAATTTTGTTTTAAATTTTAAAGAAGATTTATTTATGTTATGTGTGTGGATATTTTGCCTGCATGTACATTTATCTGCACACCAGAAGAGGGTGCCTGATCCCATCTACTGCTGTAGGTGGGTGTGAGCCACCATGTGGGTGCTGGGAATTGAACTCAGGACATTTGAAAGAACAGTCACTGGTCTTAACCACTGGGTCATCTCTCCAGTCCCTAAATTTTTATTTTTATTTGTTTTGTTTTTTGTTTTTTGTTTTTGTTTTTCAAGACAGAGTTTCTCTGTGTAGCTTTGGAGCCTGTCCTGGAACTAGTTCTTGTAGACCAGGCTGGCCTCAAACTCACAGAGATCTGCCTGCCTCTGCCTCCTGGGTGCTGGGATTAAAGGCATCTGCCACCACTGCCAGAAAATTTTTATTTTTATTAATATGTATGCATGGGTATGTGCACGTATGCACGTATATGTGCAGGTGCCAAAAAGGACATAAAATGTTAGATCCCTTGGAGCTGGAGTCACAGGTGGTTGAAAGCTGTCTGACATGGGTGCTAGGAATGGAATCCCGGCCCCCTGAAAGAACAGCAAGAGTTCTTAACCACTGATCCATCACTCAGCCCCCTTCCCAAAACATATTTTTATTGGAGCCTCTCTGGGTTTGGTGGTGGATGCCTTTGATCCCAACACACGGGAGACAGAGACAAGTGGATCTCTGTGTGTTCAAGACCACCCTGGTCTATATAGTGTGTTCCAAGACAGATAGGTATACCTAATGAGACCCTGTCTAAAGAAAAAACATTCTGGGAATGACTGAGTTAGCTCAGCAGTTAAAAGTACTCAGTACTCTTGCAGAGGACCAGGGTCCAAGTTTCAAATTCCACATGGCAGCTCAAAATTGTCTATAACTTCACTCCCAGGGGATTGGATGCCCTCTTCTGGCCTCCAAAGGCACTGCATGCACATGGTGCACACATGCAAGCAAAGCATACACATAAAATATTAAAGCAAATACATTTTAAAAATTGCTATAATTTGTTCTTCACTAGCACGAAAGCTCCTGGAAATGGATTGTTTCCATTCTTCTAATACTTAGCATGGCGGTTATAAGGAACCTAGGTATTCCTCCACTGAATTCTCACACCCAGTGAGAAGTACATGTATGAGACCAAGCAACCTAGAAGTGTCATGAAGTTTCATGAGTTCATGGACTAGGGAGGGGTGGTGGTGTTTATATCCTTCATTAGATTTTTAAAGGTATGAGCCAACAAAAATGGCCAAGAACCACCCAAATCCTTTGATACAAAGTTATTGAATAAGCAAAAGGCTGCTATTCCTTTTTCTTTGAGTTTAATCAACAATTCTGGTTGTGCGCCAGAGTTAGGGGAGCTTACATAACTTCATGGTATCTATCCGGGCCATGTTAAGGCCAAGTGCAAAGAACAGAAATGAGTAGAAACAGAAGTCAGACATTGAGATCATTCTGCTACTATTGAAGGAAGAGCTGGGGACAGCCTTGGCTAACACTGCTCTCTCACCAGCCAACACAATATGCCCAGGCTACTGATTTCAATAGTGACCAAACTATCAGAAAAATGTCAATATGGTATCCTTCAAAGAGAAGACATTGGATGGATATTTGATGGTGCTAAAAACCCAAGATGAAAAAACAGAAAAGCAAAACATTATAAAACTGTTTCCACAAAGGCTTTGCTAGGACTTAATTTTGCCAAGTATTTTGGGTCTGTTTTAGGGACTTAGTTTCTAAATGTGACTTCTAAATTGATAACTTTGCAAAAAAAAAAAAAGCAAATTCAAATGTTCCATGTTTTGATCTAAAGCAGTATTGGTCTTACTAAATTTATGTTGCTTTCTTTATAACCTTAAAAAAAATCTCCTTTTCCTCAATAAACCAGCATTGCCTTGGGGGTGGGGTAGGCTTTGTTCTGGGTTGACATACATCCATTAAGAAGAACGCTTAGCCAGAAGCAGAACTATGGAAACCAAAGAGCAAAGTCAGTTCCCAGAACTTTAGACTTTGACAGATCAGGCCTTTGTTTCAGTTTTGGCAGGGGTGCTGTCTGCGTGTTGAATTTTTCTGCTTAAAATCTCACCGTGAGGAAGGTTCGGAGGCTATACTGGGATCTGAACCCACAGCGTAGTTGTCAGTCAGCTAATAAAGACTTTGTATTAGCTTAAATCCTCATCCAAACCGTCTTCTCTGGTGAATACCCTACAACATCACACCTACTTCCTGGTTTGAGAACATGAAGAAGTCACTCAATTTAACTCTAAAAGGGAAACTCTGGTTCTGCTCAGTTCTTGCTAACTGGGGTTTAATTTCCAACACTACAAAAATGATAATAATAAAATTAATAATAATATTTGTTTGATCTTACAGAATATTTACATATAATTGTAATTATAAGTAATTGTATTATTTTTATATCATATTTATATTTTCTATATTATATGGTGTTTTGCCATGTGTGTCAGGTCTCCTGGAACTGGAGTTACAGACAGTAGTGAGCTGCCATGTGGGTGCTGGGAATTGAACCCAGGTCCTCTGGAAGAGCAGTCAGTGTCCTTAAGCACTAAGTCATCTCTGCAGCCCCAGAATTTTATTTTTAATAATGCATTTTTGTTTTATGTGTATGAGTGTGTAACTACAGGGGTGTGTGTGTGTGTGTGTGTGTGTGTGTGTGTGTGTGTGATATGTATATCTGGTGCCCATCAAAGTCAGAAAAGGGTGTCGGATCCCTTGGAACCAGAGATATAGACGGCTGTGAGCTGCCATGTGGGTATTGAGAACTGGACACAGGTCATCTACAAAAGTAGCAAGTGCTCTTAACTTCTGAGCCTTAAATTTTCTCTCCAGCTGAATTTTTAATTTTAACTAATATTTTAAAATAGAAGCAATCCTCAAAAAAGCACATGAAACAAATGTAGAGATTAATGAATCATTAAGAGATTAACATTCATTTATAATGCATGTCGAAATCAAGAAATAGTATTTGACCATGTACTCCAGAAACTTCCTGCATGGATCCTGGCTTTATGGTGCCCTCATATCCTAAGAAACTACAATCCCAACTTCTCAGAGTAGTGGTTCTCAAAGGCCATTCCTGAAAGAAGCTGCACCACTGCCTTGGATTTTGACAGCAATGCAAATTGTGCTCAAGGAGCTCTCAGCACAAACTCCACGTGGCGGGCTGTGGAGCCCAGAAATTCATAGGTTAAGAATTCTAGCCGGACCGGCGGTGGTGGTGCATGCCTTTAATCCCAGCACTCGGGAGGCAGAGGCAGGTGGATCTCTGTGAGTCTGAGACCAGCCTGGTCTACAGAGCTAGTTCCAGGACAGGCTCCAAAGCCACAGAGAAACCATGTCTTGAAAAACCGAAAAAAAAAAAGAATTCTAGCTGGTGACTCTCATTCGTGCCTAAAGTTTGAGAGCCACCACTGGTGGTAATCAGTCCCTTGTGTTTTCATTGTGGTTTTTTTGTGTGTGTGTGTGTGTGTGTGTGTGTGTGTGTGTGTGTGTGTTTTAATCACCAAATATGAACTTCTAAACACTGGCTTACTTCATCTGTAAGGAAACTCTGACTGTGTGACCTGCCCAATCCCCTCCCCACCGCCCAGTTTGGACTTTGCGGATTGTAGATTGACAGATTCTTCTGTCCTCTCTGTTCCCTGCAAACTGACAACTAAGTCCAGACGCTTTCCTGGATTTCGGTTTTACCTCATTGGCAAGACTACAGCTGTGTCTCTCATTAAGAGGTCCACAATATCCACTTGTCACCCTCCTGGGGAAATGAGAAGTTGTAGATTGTGCTTAGAAACATTCATTCATTAGGGGTCACACAGTAATAACCAAATCCTGACATTCGCTTTTCATGTAGTACCTAAACCGTTCAGAGAGAACCACTTTCCCATCTGTATATACATAATGCTTGATTCTTTCTGATTTTTAATTGGTTTTTGAGATAATGAGTTAGTTCCCCCACCATCTTTCAAAAGTGGCTAATTATTTTTAAAATTTAACTATGTACTCAAAGACTTACATACATTTGATGTTAGTACTATCAATGTCAGTGTTCAGGTCATTCCCTCTTGAGTTAACGCCACTTCAAATTGGTTTCTGAGCCTTTCTAGAAACTATCTAGGGTGTAATGTGCTTCAGATTTGCATGGCTGATTTCCTGCCCTAAATTCTTTCTTTTGGAAATCGTGGTCACTTTTAGAGAGAAATGATATCTCCGGATCACAATGGGAGCTCTCGTGGAGCTAATTTGACTGGGTAAACATTGTTTTTAGACATTAAAAAACACTATTTGTTCTATTTTTTGTATCCAAGTGCTTGCCTGCATGAATGCAAGTGTACCATGTATGTACAAAGCCCTCAGGGTCCAGAGAGGGTGTTGGGGCGCCTGGACTTACAGATGGCTGTGAGCCACCTTATCATTCTGGGAACCAGACATGAGTCCTCTGGAAGAGCAGCCAGAGTTCTTAACTTTTAGCCATCTCCCAAGCTCCCCCTTTTGGGTAGCTTTAATGAATAAAATTTAAAGGGGGGGGCATGCTTCTGGTACTGTGTAACAAATTACATCAAGGTATAGCTTTTTAGAACACTGTTATGTCAAACAATTTCTGTGGGTCAAGAATCCCAGAGTGGCATACATGAATAGTTTAAATTAGAATCTCTTGTGAGGCTGTGGCCAGTTAGGCTGCAGTGAGGGCATGGTGGGACTGGAAGGTTAGCCTTCTAATTCCAAGCAATTGGTGCTGGCTGTTAGCAGGACCTTGTCATTCCCAAAAGGCTACTTGAATGTCCTAATGCCATGGCAGCTGGATTCCCCGAGAAAAAGTGATTCAAGAGAGCATGACAGAGCCACAGTGTTTTTGATGATAGTGCTGAAAGTCACACTCTGTCAATCGCATGACATTCTGTGGCTTATATGAGTCAGAGGGGGAGTTGGTGCTATAAAAGGTGTGTATGTCTGAGGGGAGAGTTACTGGTGACCATCCTTGAGGTTTGTTTTTTAAAGAGAAAATGTAACTCTATTGGGTATTGAGAGTCTCAACTGAGGAGGGAGGTTGCCCTGTGACCACATCTGTAAGGAATTTTCTTGATTGCTGATTGATGAGAGGTGGCCCAGCCACCGTGGGTGTTAGCATCCCTGAGCAGAGAGTTTTGAGTTGTATAAGAAGGTAGGCTGAGCACAAGCCAGAGGGAGAAAGTCAGTAAGCAGCCTCCTTCCACGGCTTCTGCTTCATTTCCTACCCTGATTTCTCTCACTCTTGACCTGTGTTAGAAGCCAATAACCCCTTTCTTTTTGTATGTATTAGCTACTCTTCTATTACTACAATTAAAAACACCATGACCAAGGCAACTTCTAGCAGGAAGGGTGGTTTATTTGAGTTTATGGTCCCAGAGGAATAAGAACCAGTCTCTGTCACTGGGAAGTGGCAGGCATGGTGACTGGAGCAGCAAGCTGAGAGAGAGCTCACACTTTCGGGAGCAAACATGAAGCAGAGAGAGGAAATTGGGAACAGAAGGAGATCTTAAACTCTCAAAGCCCACCCCCTTCTTCCTCCATATTTTCTTCAGCAAGGCCACACCTCCAAATCTGTGGGGAATGGTCTCTGTGCAGGGGTAGCCTGGTCTCGGATGGGAGGTAGATGCAGAAGAGGAAAATTAGGGCTGTCAGTCAATGGAAGTGGAGGTCAGAGGTCAGAGGTACATTTCCCCGTGACCTTCAACTTAGCTGTGAGGCACAACTCAGACTGGTGGTATCAATATTACCACCAATATGGTTACCCTTGAGCTAGAATAGTCTTCACATTCTCTTCCCATTGCCCACTTCTATATTTACAGTCAGAATATAGCAGTTGCATGTTGTATTCTCTTTCTTTTTTCCTTCATCCAAGATGCCCATGTTTTATAAACCTTTTGTCAGGTTAAAATCATACACATCTATCCCTTCTACTATGTCACCCGCCCTTGTCATAATCCATTAAACTTATTTCAGCGTATCAGCTCATATTTGGGAGAGTATCAGACATCAGACACTTAGAACAAAGTCTAATCATTTACACACACTACACTAAGTAAAAGGTGTTGATCTTGGCCCTTGAGCTTGGTAACCAGCCGACCTATTATTTGATGAGCTCCAGGTCACCGAGAGATCCTTTCTCAAAAAGCAAGGTGCACAGTTTCTGAGGGCGACATTTAATGTTGTTTTCTGGTCTCCACACACACACACGCTCACATGTGCACCCTTGTCTGCTCCCCCATGAATATGTGCGCATACATACACACCAAGATCTATGACCCTGAGGCGTTTGACTTCATCTGGGACTCCAGAGCTCAAAGTGACAGTTCAGGAATAGAAACCACACCAATCCTTCCACGCTGGGGTAATTCACGTCCAGCAAGGGCCCAAGGTGGATTTTTAGAGCTAAAATAGGAAACTTTGAGCCTATGCCTTGGAGCACTTTTTGTTTGTTTGTTTTGTTTTGCAGGACCCTGATCATCTAAAGGGTGTGGGGCCAAGGCAGAAGTGTGGGCCAACCCTTCTGCTGTCAGAAATATTTCAGTGGTGGGCTGGAGAGATGGCTCAGAGGTTAAGAGCACTGACTGCTCTCCCAGAGGTCCTGAGTTCAATTCCCAGCAACCACATGGTGACTCACAACCATCTGTAATGAGATCTGGTGCCCTCTTCTGTCCTGCAGGCAGACATGCAGGCAGAACAGTGTGTACATAATAAATAAATAAATAAATCTTAAAACTAAATACTTCAGTGGGAATGCTTGAGAAGCATCAATCTATATATAACTCAGGCATTGAGGGGAAATGTTCAACTTTTAAAACATAATTTAAATAACAATAAGTGCCGATTCATAAGGAAGCTGAGCGATTGTTCCAGAAACACAGGCTTTCATCTGGGCTATGCACCTTCCCTCTCCTTCCCTATTCACAGCCCCCCCGCCCCCGGGTTGTCACAATACTAAATGGCTCTGTAAATTAGTTAAGTATACAGAGACCAATCCAGACAAACGCACATGCGTGAGGAGAATCCTCTTAAGATTTCCCCAAATGAAGGCTCTCCATGAGGAAGTGCCATAGAGCCTTTGGATAATTCATCCATGTTGAATACAAGCAAAGCTCACAAAGGCTCTCTGTGGCCTGCTGTATGGGAACCTCCGATGACTCCCTCCCCCCCGCCCACTTCACCTTTACCACAACCCTGGAAGCACGGTGCTGGCCCTGTAGGTGCAGTGGTCTGGGGTTCACCGTATTCACAAGGGAACTATGGTAACTACTGCGGGAAAGTTCTGGTGGGAAGGTGGGGCAGTTCTCCATCTTGCAGAGAAATCTATGTGGAGGGCGTCCATGACTATTCCTGGTCCAAACCCCTTCTTGACCCGTAGATTTAAGGAGAAGGATAAAAAGCAAATGGGTGGTTGGCTTTGCCTCCTGATTTCTCCTCCAGGCTATCCTCTTCCCACTCAAACCAAACACCTCCCACCTGTCAAGAAAAAAAAAATCTGGTGTTAAATTATAATCAGACTTGTAAAACAGAACATGGGGTGATTATTTTAATTACACGATTTTTTTTCTTTTCCTAAAGGAGCATTTGCCAATGGATTCCTTTAAATAACCAATGCCTTGCATGTTTAAGAGAAGTCATGATTGACAAGAGCATGACGCATAGTAGAGCTTTTTTGGAAACACATCCCGTCCGTGTCGTTTGGGTGGCCTTGCCGGATGAGGACAGTGGTGATCCAGCAGAAGCAAGGCTGCACTGAAACAGCATCTCTAGACTCAAAGTGAAATGGAATCCCCTTTGGATGCTCAACTTCTTCTGGCTCAAGCGGTCTACACTTGAGTCTCCCGGTCTCTTCTGCAGCCGGTGCTTGCTTGGTTAGATTTGTCCTGCAGCTGTTTGGAGACATACGGAGCTAAAACGTAGGCTCCAGGAGTTACTTGCCTGGAATTCAGGCTCAGGTATAAAACTCAACAGTTCTATTACCTTGGCGGAGTAATAATTTCGTCTTTTTCAGTCTCTGTTTTCTCATCAGGACAAAGGATTGATGTGAGCATTAGATATGATAATGTATTAAATGTGATATGTAGCACCCTTCCTGCCTGCTACTTACTAAGTTATTAACTGCTATTGATAACTGCTAGATGGACGGGATCCCGTCCCAATGCCCAGGAAATAGGAGAGCAGATGTCTTGTTCTATTCTAATTACATGATCCACAAACCAAGCAAAGACTCAAAGCACAGCTTCTAATTATCTAGTTAGCACGGAAGAACAATCTATATTAGATTAAGTTCCAAACAGCTACTTTCGGCCAATATATCCTTACATTCCCAATGTTCTATTTTCCACCACTTAACTAGCGCACCATTTTCTACAGGGTACAAGGGGCAGGAAATTCTTCCAAGTGCTCAGTGGGGAATGTGTGGTAATTAAGATCAGAACATCTCTGAGATATCAGGAGTTTTCCTTGGCTTGGGACAAGTGGAAGCAATCGTTAAGTTCTCCTTTTTGACGATGGCTTGGTGAGAATGCTGATCTGGCTGGTCTGCTGTGACACACCGCAGTGGTTCTGATGAGCAGCTCAGCTCCCACCCCAAACCTGTGAGGAATACAGGTTCTCGGATCTCCTCAGGGTTATTAGAGCACAGTAGTTTGTGGCTGAAGAAGCCCTCAGGAGCATATGGATGGCACACTACCCACTCTGTTCCCAGCAGACATCGCTAATGAGATCTCAAAACCCTTTTCCATACAGTGCCCAGAGTGCCCCGAGTCAGCACAAATCAATCAGATTTGGCACGGTTGGAAGCAGTTACTGATGGACGGGCTCAATGAAGCATTCCTTCAGTTCCTTGGATTTCCCCTGCAGAAAGATTGTAGCCCTGCCTACAGAGGGTGAGACCCTCAGGCCAATAAGAAAACAAGTTGGTTTCTGAACCTGAACATCATCTCTAACATAGACAAGCCTGGTTGCCACAGCCCATGAAATTGCCCTCAGAAATATAGGCATCAAGTCTACAGAAGAGGCTCTAGACAGCAAGTTCAACCTCACTATAATTGCCATTCAAACGCTGTAAAACTGTCCTACATGCCCAACTGAGAGAGCATGAAAGGCTCCTGCTAGCTACCTATTTATCCCCTAGCTATTCCTATATGCCAGTTTTTATAAAAAGCTAGATCCCAATCTTCACATTCTGTCACTGATTAACTTTACCCTTTCTGGTCCGTTCCTCTTTCCAAAATCAGTCTATCCTTGGGCGGGGGTTAAATGAAAGAAAACATTCACACTCTTTCAGATGGACTGTTCTCTGGAGTGTGTGCACCAAGATTTGTACAGGATGTTACAGTATGGCTTTGTTTCCTGTTTATTGCATTTCTCTATCTACTTATTGTTGCCAGTGATGGTGGATTCTTTTATGTTGCTTTGTTTTGGAGACAGGGTCTCCTGTAGTTTTTTAGGCTGGCTTCCAATTTGCTATGACCTTGAACTCCTCCTCCTTCCATCTCCCAAATATTGGGATTACAGGTATGTGTCTCCATGACCAGACTCCTTTTATACAGAATTTTAGTCATCAACACTCAGTATAGAACATTCTTAGCGCACAGGATCAACCTATAGGTTTGTACTGTTTTTATTTTTTCACTATCTGTGGTAGTGTTTCTTTATTCAATATCTGGGATGTGTGAAAGTTTCTCATTTAAAAATAGGACTTGGAAAAAAGGGGGGGAGCTTTCTTTATATTTGCCCATATTGGCTAATACATCGAAGTTAACTTGTACAAACTTTCGATGAATGAGGTTACTTCCTCAATAGCATTTCTGACAGATGGTCACTGCTATTAGTGACAACAGTTGCTATTTTGGGACTTTAAATAGTCAAAGAAATTCAACACATATTCCTAACTAGTGTTGCTTGAGTTTTGATGCACACTGGGAGTTCTTAGCTGGGAAGAGGACCTGTGCTGAAACTAGCTGGAACCATAACTCAATCTAAGCTCCCATTCCAAAGCCAAGACTCTACACTGGAGTGTTTGGAATGGGTGGGGCATCTGAGTAACAGGCAGTGTTAGTCCTTAGGGGTTACAACCAAATGTTAAGTCAAGGACAGCTGTTTAGATTTTTGCAAGCTGTGATTGGAATACTGTCCAAAGAATGAAGCTGGCAGAAGCTAGGTTAGTTTACAGTTCTATTCATGGGTGGAGTTCAGTTCCAGTGGGGATCTGGAATGAAGAGCAACTGTCTGAAGGCAGAGATGGCAGCTTTGATGGGAGGTACATAATTAGACGTTGAGTCTTCCATATAGATGCTCGACTCAGAATCCACAGTGACAGATATTGTCATGTGTCTTCCAGCATCCTGCTTCTCTTTCCTCCTTGTTCTGGGCAGCCAACACACCCAAGAGTGAGCCCTCAAATAACTAAGACGATCATAGCAGTCATGATCCCTGGCATCTTCCCTCCTTTGCAGCTATGGCAGTGAAGCAGAGCAGAAGCACTTTGGAAATGGGCCTAGGGCTTCATCCTTCCTCTCCCTGCTTGAAATTTTGGAATCAGTGGCAAAAGACCAACCCAAGCACTGAAATACCAGCTTTGTCATCATCAATCCATGAAACTAATGTCAGAAGCAATGTATGTCTGACTGTCACTACTTAAGGATTAAAACTCCTGGACTGGAGATGGATCAGCGGTTAAGAGCACTGGCTGCTCTTCCAAAGGACCCGGGTTCAATTCCCAGCACCCACATAGCAGTTCACAGCTGTCTATAGCTCCTGTCTCAGTGGACCTGATACTCTCACACAGATATACATGCAGGCAAAACACCAATACACATAAAGTAAAAACCAATAAATTTTTAAAAAAGGAATTAGAACTCCAGTTCAAGCTTTGGATCGATACGCCATCAGTCACCATGGAGAGCATTCCCAGCTAATGCCTCCACCCACTATGGAAGTGAACATTTTAAATGGCATCACGTGCAGAGAACAGAGCTGAGCATATGTGTGCAGAAGGTGCAACAGACAGGCCACACTTCAGTAGCACACACCAGAGCAGACTGACTGCATGTTCTGATCAGATCCTAGCAGAAGACTGTGTTTCTAGGTGGGGGTTTTAAGATTAGCTAAGGGTAGTTAAGACACTGGAAACTAAAAGACAAGATGTTGAAGCGGTAGAGTCTTAGCAAGGAATGTGAGGATATGGACGGGGTTCTGCAGTGGGCTAAGGAGTCTACATACTCCATCCTTCCTATTCTAGGCAGCAGTTTGGGGGCTCTAGGCTGAGTCATGGCTAATCCCAATCTGTGTTCTAGTTCCTAGCTACATGATCTTGGCAAAGCTCTTATATTACTTACATTACTTCCTGATTTCCTCATCCTTAAGATAGAGATAGTATCAGCACACACCTGTAAATGTAAGAAATAGTCCAGGCAATGACTTAACTCCATATTAGATGTTAATATCATCAAGTCACAGTGTGGCGACTTGAATGAGAATAGCTCTCATTAGCTTACAGATTTGAATGCTTAGTCCCTGCTTGGTGGACTGTTTAGGAAGGATTGGGAGGCGTGGCCTTTTTGGAGGAGATTTCAGAAGCCCACATCAGGCCCAATCTCTCTTCTCTAAGCTTTCATCATGCAGATGAGCTCTCAGCTACTGCCAACACCACGTCTGCCAGCTTGCCTCCCTGCCACCATCCTTCCTGCTATGATGATCATGAACTAAACCTCTGAAACTGTAAGTAAGCCCCCAGCTAAATGTTTCCTTTGATACGCTGTCATGGTCATGGTGTCTCTTCACAGGAATACAACAGCAACTAAGACACACAGTAAATATTCAGTATAGGATAAAGACAGTTGTGGTGGCATGCACCTGTAATCCTAGCTCTTGGGAGGCAGAGGCAGATAGAGCTCTGTGAGTTCAAGGTCAGCCTGGTCTACATAGTGAGTTCCAGGACAGTAAGGAGCTACCTAGAGAGACCATGTCTCAAAAATCATTAATAAAGGGTATTTGTTTTATTTAGAGAAGTAGGTAAGTATATGGACTCTAGAGTCAGAATACCTGGGTTCAAATCTTACGTTCATCATTACTGACTATATAACCTTAAGTAATTCTCAGTCTCCTGATCTGTCTTGTGGAGACAGTGACACCACCATCCTTAAATGATAGTTGTGGAAATTCAATCAAATGGCATTATAGAACACTCAGGACTGTCAAATAAGAAATAAAAATGGTCTAATATTATTAGTTGTCTACTGAACAGCATAAAGAATGTGTTAGACTTATTTCTGGTTATTTTGGTTTCTAAAAATCAAGTCAAGTCCAGTGGCATGCACTAGATATAGTTCCAGCTACTGGACAGGCTAGGACAAGAGGATCACTTCAGTCATGAGTCTGAGGTCAGCATGGACAGTGTAGAAAAACCTGTTTCAAAAAGAATTAAAACAGAGGGGGAGAATTATGATGCCAGAGGAGATGGTTGGGGGGATCGCTGACTGAGGACAGAAATCATAGACGGAACACCACAGAGAAAGCTGAGTTGCAGATGGGCAATAGGAAGAGTGGGGTTACTGAAGCAAATGGGGAGGGTTAGGGGAATTCCATTATATTCCGTTTTAGGAGACTGCATTCTACAAACTATTTATTCTTCCTTTACCTTGCTAACCTCACCATCTTAGCGCAAACCAAGTATTCCAACAATGTGACTTAAGAAAATTGACCATGTGGAAGAGTTTTAGCTCATGTTTCCTAATTGCTCATCCCAACAAATCTAATAATACTCAGGGATCATCTGTATAATGCGCAATTCAGATTATACCTAACCCAAGAAATATATAAGAACAAAAATAATTAAAGGACTGTTAACAGAAACCACTTGGCACTGGATGGTGTATATAAATTATGGTGAATGCCAACAACAGGTTGTCACGGTTGTTTCCATTTTTGTTTTTTCCTATGAAATGTAGTTTCTGTTTTTGGAAAGGAATCTATTAAGAGTTCTTTGAAACAAACAAAGAAATTTCTGTTTCTAGAATGAGAAAAGCTAGTTTCCAAGACATTAGTGAGAGGTGTCTAGACTTGTCCTAACTCGGCCATTATGTGCCGTCAAGCTCATGGCCCAGGTTTCCGAAATTCTCCCGGCTGTGTCCGGTTTCCATAGCAGGCTCATTTGTCAGCCAGTGATGACCACAGAGTAGATGCTAAAAACCATGACCTGTCACCACCATCCTTGCTTGCATGTCCTCTCACCAGTCTGGAATCTGGTTCTTTGACATCTCTGTTGGGTCAAAGCTTACACATCCTACGTGTGCCTTTCCCCACCACAGAGTCCCCCATCAGTCACCCCTTCTCTCCACTACAGAGCCATCACTAGCATCACTGTTGGGAACATGCACCTTCCAACTGCTGGGTTCCTAGGGTCCCAACGTCTCAGGTCCCAACTACCTCCTCTATTTTTTCCTTTTCCAGTGAGACTCAGGTGTGCCAGATAAAGAAAACAAGGGGCAGAGCTCACAAGAACATGGGGTTCAGGGAATGATCTGGAGATCGGTGATCTTGATGACACATCCCTTGGTGAGGAGAGGGAGAGAAAGAGAGAGAGAGAGAAAGAGAGAGAGAGAGAGAGAGAGAGAGAGAGAAGGGGGGAGATCTAACCAGTTGAGGCTGGATCTACATGCAGCTCCACGGGTAGCTCTGGTCTGTGTTGGTGGCCAAAAAGCCTCAGGAAAAGAGCTTTTTGGTAAATTTGTACCCTAAATGTTGCACAAATACTAAAAATTCAGAGTCAGATATTGGGGTTCAACCCAAAAACTAGAAAAGCAAGGCAGCCAAGCCACTAGAGAAGTCTTAACCTCTACCAAGGCTGGGCGACGGCAGACTAAGCCTCTCTCTCCTCACGTTTTACATTCCCTCTGGTGCTGGGATTAAAGGTGTGTGACTCCCTAGGACTGGAATTAAAGGCATGTGACTCCCTAGGACTGGAATTAAAGGCATGTGACTCCCTAGGACTGGAATTCAAGGTGTGAGTCACCACCACCTGGATCTATTTCTGCATTGATCTTGTGTAGCTCAGGGTGGTCTTGAACTCAGAGAGATCCATCCATCTGCCTCTCTGCCTCCCAAATCTAAGGATTAAAGGTGTGTGTCACCATTACCTGACCTCTAGTGGCTTGACCTTTGCCTCCGGGCTTCAGGCAAGATTTATTATTAAAATATAAATAACACATCACTACAGAGCAGCCCTTCAAAGTGACCGTAAGCCAACTTCCCTATAGCCAAGCTTTTATTGTGCTTCTGCCTCATGAATCCAGTCGTCTATTAAGATGTGAGCATATGTTCTCAGGCTCTCACTAGGATCTCAAACCGGAAGCTGTTGTGACATAGCTGTCTATTACGCTGAGTGGCTCATGGCTCTGCTTCATGGTGAGGCGGCATCCTAGCTGAAAGGCTACTGAACTGGAAACACATCTTCCATTTTCTTCTCCCAGGAAGATGGCGTGTACCCCCTTTCCACTACAATCCTAACACTCTGTTATAAAGGTAAGCGCTCTCTCGTCTGTGATGGACACATTTTCCAAGAGTCATCCTTTGGTGCCAGGAGTCATGTGGAATTTATCCCGTTATCACTAAGCCCCAGCGACAACGTCTTAGCGTGCACGACAGCTATTTCTCAAGGTTGCCCCTGACGTTTGCTTTCCCCGGAACACCACAGCTCCATATCACAAATTATTTATATGCCAGGTGCAGTGAGATAAACAGACATGAATTCTGAGTGACTAGAGATTATCAGACAGTAGATTTTTAATCTTTTTTTTTTTTTTTGGTTTAAATTATTTTCCTGAAGTTTACTCTCAATTTCGCCAGTGTGTTGCTTTGGGGTAGAAGTATGGAAAGCTTGTGTATAAAAACTATATCATTTACTGGCTTCCAGTAAATAGATGGTCCTCCTGACCATGAACATTTTAGTGTCGGGGAGTGTGTTAACTTCCCTGGCCATCTGTTCTTTAGTAGATGGACAGGTGAGCAATAGAATACGGAAGAAGTACGCTGTGCTGATTTCAGAGTTCCGGCCTCGAGACACGTAGCTTTCACTTCCTATCTCTCTGGAAGCTCTAACCTACCTCTAAGTCCAGCTATCCCAAGACCACCTGTCTGGAGAGACACGCCTTCCGCCTCCTGCCCATCCCTGCTAAGGTACAGGCATCTGATCGAAGCCTCCAGACTATCAGCAAGATGCCTTTGGAGCAGGGGGTGTTCCTGGCTTGGCTTCCTCGCGAAATCACAGGTTACAATAGACGACGGTTATTTTAAGCCTCTGAGATTTGGAGTGATTTGTCACACACGGTAACTAGAAAGAACAAAATCCTGCCGAGAGTAGTAGCATGTGCGGGCGCTACTCTCTACTCCCTCCCCGGAGAGCAGCTCGTACCTTAACAGCTCTTCAGCTCTTCTCACCTTGTCTAGAGTGAGATGGTGCCTAGGGGAGCAGGCCTTTATTTAATGCTTGTTTGTTTTAATTATAGCTGGCAGTAGCTAAGAATGCTGGGGCCCATTCCACATGCTCTTGGGGAGTTCAGACCAGAGGACCAGACCAACCTCAGGACACAGAGCTTACATGGAGGATTGTTTTTAACACTCAGAACCTGAAGAGGAGGAAATCCGTAATTCTTTCTTCTCATTGCTGGAGGGGTCCACCGCCAGAGAGAGGTCTGTGGCTGATAGAATGGGCTTACAAGGAAATGCCATCTGAGTCCTATCCTACATGGTGACTACGGTACCACAAGATGAAATGAACATGACAGGAGACAGGTCACGCTCTTTCTTTCTCCGCTTCATGGTAGAGCCATGATAGAGTAGCAAAAGGAAAGAAAGAAATGGGTGAGGCCAAGACAGGTTCTGAGCAACAGAAAGATCGGCCAGCAAAAAATTAGCTGCTCCGTATGTGCTTAGAATTTTGGATGTAGGGACCTGGAAAACATGTTACTAATGATTTTATGGATCCCCAAATAACTAACGAGAATGACTCAATAATAAAATAATGACAAAATAATGGTTTAATGTGGAAATTATCAGGCAGGGTGTCAAGAAATTAGATCAGTCTTAACAACTGACAACTGACTTGCCTTATTTTAAACTGTTTCCTGGCTAATCTTATGTTGTGTGCACTCGTGCATACGCACATGTGCGTGTTTAAGTAAATAAAATAAAAATATTTATTTATTTTGAGACAGTGTATAAATACAGGTTTCTATATAAACAGAGGTTTCTCTGTCCCTCCCCATCCCATAGCCACTTCTAGATAATCATTCAGAGGTTTAATACTAATTGCAAAAATGTTTGGCTTATTGCTCAGGCTTATTATTAACTAGCTCTTACAGCTTAAATTAGCCCATTTCTATTAATCTATATTTTGCCGTGTGGCTTTGTGGCTTTGCCTGTTCTCTAGCATCTTGCTTCCCTGGTAACTGACTCTTCTTTCCCCGACTCCATCCTTCTTCTCCCTGTATCTCCACTTGGCTTTTCCACCTAGCTTTAGTCTGCCTGGCAATAGGCCAAATCAGTTTTATTATTTAACCAACGAGAGTAATACATGTTCACAGTGTACAGAAGGATTACCCCATGTCACAGAGTCTCACTATGTAGTCCTGCCTAGTCGGGAATTCTCTTATGCAGACTAGTTTGGTTTTGAGTTCATAGATGCCTCTGTTTTATAATTTTAAAGTCAATGCTCATTCTTCTTGTCTTCAAGACAGAAGCCAAATTGAGTCCTGGAGCTTTGTGAGGCAGGAAGTCCTGAGGGGTATGTGTTTTGCAGAGAGCACTGAACAGTCATCCTGCCATCCCACAGTTGCCTCGGGATGCTCCGATTTCATTATTCACTATTAATTATTTTCTAGTTTTTCCTTAGCACTAAAATTAATTTAAACTAACTGGGTTTTGGTGGTGGCACTTGACTTTAATTCCAGCACACAGGAGACAGAGGCAAGCAGATCTTTGAGTTTAAGGCCAGCCTGATCTACAGAGTGAGTTCCAGGACAGCCAAAGCTACACAGAGAAACCCTGTCTCAAAAATAAATAAATAAATAAATGAAATAAAGTGAAGATACTATTTTTATATTCCTAACTATGTGACAGTCTTGGGATCAGAAGCCTGTCCTTTGTAATTCCTCCACACTGCGTCTTTATTACGATCTTCCCTCCTTATTTCTTGGGAACTCTCACCCTGTCCTCTCCCTACACTTTCGTCATGGCTCCTCCATGCCACTTTCTGGCACATGCCCCCAGACTTCAGTTTGCCACTGACTGGTTGGAGGTGTGTGGGCACCTGATCTAAAGCTGGGAGAACCAGGCTCTTTTCCCTTTAGTTATTTTGCAGATGTGTGAGATGTTGCTTGGAATAGACTCAGGTAGTACTCTCTACACATGGACCAGAGAGATGGAG
The DNA here is from genome assembly GCF_018167655.1 of Microtus oregoni. Classification (NCBI taxonomy): domain Eukaryota; kingdom Metazoa; phylum Chordata; class Mammalia; order Rodentia; family Cricetidae; genus Microtus; species Microtus oregoni. The sequence continues at coordinate 15,303,766 of NW_024543068.1, read as the reverse complement.
GAAACTGTTCTACAGAAAGAACGAAGACTTAGGTGGAGACAGGTGCAGAGAGAGGCAGGTAAGCAAGCAGTAGAGATCTGTTTGTGATTCTCATTCAAAACATACCACCCAAGGTATATTTTGGAACTCAGGATAAAATTTTCATTCACTGTTTTTTAGAACAAAGTCCTTGTCTTGTGTAAAGGTAGTTCTAGTAGACCCACAGATTCTGGAAAAACTAAGATGCAGAAGGAGTTGTGGATGGCTTCTAGGTAACAGTCTGATCCACAGGGCCTGACAAAACACATACTATTTCCCTAAGATTAAAAGCATGCATCTCAAATCAAGCAGTGTAGCACACACCTTTAATATCTAGCGCGTGAGAGGCAGTAGCTGGTACATCTCTATGAATTGGTGGCCAGCCTGTTTTCCACAGGGAGTTGGAGACCAGCTACTGTTACATAGTAACTTGTGGTTATAACAAAAGTGTCTTAAAAATACCAAGATCACTACTACTACTACTACTACTACTACTACTAATGAAACAGATTTAGAGAGGTTAAGAAGTTTTCCCCAAAGCTAGATAGAGTCTAAGTCTAGAGGTAGAGGTGTGGCCAGGCTAGACTGAATCCACCATGGTGACCTGTAGGTGGGACACCTGTCTCTATTCTTGCTCCTATACTGTAGCGTCAGGCTATGAGGATTTAAATGAATTCTGTAAGCCAGTCAAGCGTCATGGAACTGATCTTAGCTTATTGGCAGGACTGTATTTTGTGCTGCCCCTTAGAGGCAATATGGACCAAATAAAGTAGAACTGGCCGACAGGCCCACCTGGAAGCTGGACGTGGTTCTAAGAGGGAGCCGCTGAGAGCAGCAGTCTTCAGGATTCCATTGCCTCAAAAGATGGCGTGGGGTGGACACACCAATGCAATGACTGAGATCTACCTGGGCAATCATGGCTACCACAAGAGAGCAGCACGGCTGTGTGTCATTTGTACTCCCAAGTCTTCACTCCTGGTCATCCTGCCAACATGAGCTGTGGTCATTCTTGAAAGCCAAGCGTGGGGGCTTAAGAGACAGGGGATTGATGGAGGAAGGTCATTGGTTAAATAAAGAAACTGCCTTGGCCCTCATAGGTTAGAATTTAGATAGGTGGAGTAAACAACAGAATGCTGGGAGGAAGAGGAAGTGAGCTCAGAAGTCATGCAGCTCCTCTCAGGGCAGATGCAATGAAGCTCCGACCCAGGATGGATGTAGGCAAGAATCTTCCTGGTAAGCGCACCTCAGTGCTACACACATTAATAGAAATGGGCCAGGCAGTGTTTAAATGAATTTAGTTTGTGTGTTGTTATTTCGGGGCATAAGCTAGCCAGGCGGCCAGGAGCTGGGGTGGCAGGAACGCAGTCCACAGCTCATACAACAGGGGATGATGGAAGACAAGAGTGATGAAGGGGAGAAAGCAATCGTATTAAGAAAAGTGGAAACTGGAATTGGAGAGGTAGCTCCATGGCTAAGAGTGCTCAGGGCTTGAGTTTGAATCCTTAGCACATATATAAAAATCTAGGCATGGGGGCAGGGCTGGAGAGATGGCTCAGCAGTTAAGAGCATTGCCTGCTCTTCCAAAGGTCCTGAGTTCAATTCCCAGCAACCACATGGTGGCTCACAACCATCTGTAATGAGGTCTGGTGCCCTCTTCTGGCCTTCAGGCATACGTGTAGGCAGAATATTGTATACATAATAAATAAATATTTAAAAAAAAATCTAGGCATGGCTAAGTGTGCCAGCATTGGGAAGTGGACAGCGGGGGATCATGAGAGCTCATGACGAATGAGCCTAGCCTAAACAGTGAGTTTCTGATTCAGTGAGAGACCTTGCCTCGAGGCAATAGGGTGGCGAGCATTAGAGGAAGACACCGGACATCCTCTTCTGACCTCTGCATATGCATGCATGGGTATTCACATACACTATAACACACACACAGAGAGAGAGAGAGAGAGAGAGAGAGAGAGAGAGAGAGAGAGAGAGAGAGAGAAAGAGAGAGAGAGAGAGAGAGAGAGAGAGAAAGGAAAAGAAAAACTTTCAGGAACTCTGACCAAAAGTATAGATGTCAGACTACCAGATTTTTGACCAGCAACAAACAGACCCTAAGGAAGGTAACATATCAGCATACATTTTGTTCAAAGGGATAGGGTCTTAGCCTTCTAAAAAATGAAAATCAGAAAAATCAAATTTACTGATCTGAAATTACAGGTAGTTGGTTAAAGAGAATGAGAATTACAGGAAAGAATTCAAGTCTTCCTGGAGGTCTTGAGATTTTCCTGTACGTCAATGGGTTTCCTGTGTGTGTGTGTGTGTGTATGTGTGTGTATGTTATAGTGCACACACATGAAAAGAAACAGTATAAGATTATATATTGTGGGTCTAGAGATACAGCACACTGGTAGACCATATGCGTAGCATATACAAGGCCGTGGGATCAATCCTCAGTACCGAGGGAAAATTACATGCCGTGGCCTTGGCCGTTTCTCACACCTGAGTAGATGCACTCATGATCAGCTCCCGAGCGAAATGAACAAGTAAATGAAGAGAGACTTTGTATTTGGACAGTGACTTTGCGATGAGCAGGATGAGCGGGTGCTGAGCTGTTGTGTGCTTCTAAAAATAGCTCAACTATTGGCATGCTCATTCTTTCCTCTTTTCCCTTAAAAACAAGTGGGGATGGCTCCTTGCTGTAAGAGCTACTGGGGAGAGAGGGCCCGCAGGCAGAAACACTCATTGTTTCCTCCACTCAGGAACATGCAGCCCCTCACAGTGCTCTCTCCTTGGATGCTACCATGCAGGGGCAATTCCAGCGCCGCTCCAGCTCTGGGTTCTTGAGAATGCTGTCCCCGTTGGCTGGCAGTACTGCAAGACAGATGGGCCTGGGAGGCCTCCGCTTGCCATGTCCACATCACGAGCAAGCCTCTTTTCACTTCTAGGCATTTAGAAAAGCCTGGGAAATAGAGCAGCCTATTCTGACATCTTGTCTACCATGAAACCAGACGAAAGGAATAAAGGGATCCAGGTGGGCTGAAAGGGGATTGATTGCCAGCCTTGAAGAGAATAGTCAAGTTACTTGAAACAGAGCAAAGAGCTCCCTGAGAGGAAATGTTATTGGAAAGAGAAATAAAAAGACCCGGCTCAGAGATGCTTCCTTCTAAACAGAACTGGAACAGCATGTACTGATGGCCACACAGAATTAAGTGAGGGTTGGTGGGCCAGAAATTTCCGTCCTGCTGGGATTTTATTGAAGCCATGTTTATAAGAAAATGATCTGAACACAGCAATGACCTGAGCAGTTTGATGGGGCAGTGCTTTAAAAGAAGGCGACTATAAGGCAGAGAGAGAATTGGGAGAGTGCTTTGAATGGAACTGTTATCTCAATGCAGTGTATTCTCGGCAATCGGGCTGGCCCCATGTTTGTGTTTCCCCCTTCTGCTCCATCTCTGCATTCGTGGACCCCAAGCCCGCCAGAGCCCTGTGCATCCATCCTAAATGCAAATTTGAGTCCAGTTCTCTCTTGCCAGAAATCTCTCGGCAGCTCCTTAATATACAGAAGATAAAGCGCAAGGTCCTTACCATATTGGCCCTTGGGACTTGTCCCCATTCTCCCAAACCGACATTGCTGCCCAAGACCTGGGTGGCCTCCCTGTCCCTGCCTCTATATCTCCAGAGCTCCAAAAGCTCCTGGAGGCTTCTTAGTAGCAAGGTGCTTTCTTCCTTCTCAAGAGGAAATCGAGCCAGATAGCCTGCCTCTCTACGAGGATAACAGACCCAGGTCTGCTTTGCTGTTGAATATCATTCATTCAATTTCTTCATTCTATAAGCATTTCTTCGGTGTCTCCCTTGTGTTGGGAACTGTGCTAGACTGCAGGGGTTAAGTGACATAAGTTTTTCTTTTTCTTTCTTGTTTTTTTTTTTTTTTGAGGAGGATGTTTCAAGGGAGGGTTTCTTTGTATAACAGCCATGGCTGTTCTGGGATTCACTCTGTAGACCATGCTGGCCTCAAACTCAAGAGATCTGCCTGCCTGGGCCTCCCAAATGCTGGTATTAAAGGCATGTGCCACCAATGCTCAGCTATGACTTTTATTACCTAACATTTCTTCTGGCGGTCAGAAATTCTCGTGTGGGCTTTACCTGCTTGAAATCAGAAGCGTGGGCTGCATTCCTTCCCCAGGAAAGTCTGATTCTCCCGCCTTTTCATTCCTTGGGCATTGCCCACGTCATGATCTCTTCCTCCACGGTCAGGGCCAGCTGTGTAGCATCTTCATCTGTCTCCATGGTCATGTCTCCTTCTCCAGTTCTGATTGTCCTCCCATTGCTTAAATAGAGAATCTTGGCTCCCTTGCATAGTCCAGGATTAGACCCTTTCTACTTCAAGATCATTAATGTAACCACGCCTTCAAAGTCCCTTTTGCTGCATACGGTAATAAGGTAAGGTAACACTGACTCTGAGGCTCTTGGGAGCAGTTGAGTTTGTTTACAGCCCTTTCCCTTTGTTGTTAAAGTCAGAAGAGCTGGGAGCTGTGGCACGTGTCTAGAGTCTCGGGTACTTGAGAACCTGAGACCGGAAGATCCCTTGGCCACAGGAAATTGAGGCCAGCCAGGGCAACATAGCATGAAACGCCAACTCAAACACAAAACAAAGAACCACAAACCAAACAAACAGCAAGTGAAAACAGTCATCCTGGACTCTAATGCTCTTTTCCAGGTGTTGGAATCCAGTAGCGCATACAGATGTGCGGTTCCTGCCATCAGGCGCCTCCCACTGTAGAGGGGAGACAGGGGATAAGCCAACCAACAGTTAAATAAGCCAGAAAGCAAAAGGAAGCAATAGAAAAATAAAGTTGGCGTGAGGTTGGGGCCATCGCTATTACGGTATAGTGATTACCGCAATCAAGGAGTGGAGAGCTGGGTTTGGGGAGTTCAAGAAGAAGGCAGTGAACACAAAGGAACATGATGGGGAAGGCTAAGAAGTCAGCCAGGATGATGAGACCACGGAGTATGCAGAGATTTTAAAAAATCGTGCTGCTAGGGAGGAACCCAGGGCTGCACACCTGTACCTGAGAAGCATTGTACCACTTAATTACATTCCAACCCAATTTATGATCATTATCTTCAGCCCGGAAAGGGTAGAGTGTGAGAATAGCTCTTACTCAGTAGGACCTGCGGCAATGGAGGAAATTCACGGCTAAGATGCTGCCTGAGCCAGAAATGGGGAATGTCCCGAGGAGGTGTCAGCTTGCCTTTGCCTCTGGCCAAACCCTTGTTGTACCTCCCCACGGTTGAACCCAGCTGGAGTCCCCATGGTCAGGGAGGCTGGGAAACATGGGGCTTAGATCTCCTGTAAGAGAATGAACAGGCAAATGACCAGCCTTTGTGCAGGCTGAGGGAACTCAGGGACTGAGTCATGCAGATGCTTGGGGAAAGCTTTCCTGGCAGAGGGTTCAACAGATGTGAGGCCTGGAGGCAGAAGAGTACCTGGCTGGTGTATTTAAGGACAACAGGGATACCACCGTGGTTGAGTGTGACAAAAGACAAAGAGGTCAGAGAATAGAGCTTACCTCCATTGCTTGTAGGCTCTGCATCCCTTTGGATTCAGCTAACCATAGACCAAAGATATATTACACACATGCACACACACACACACACACACACACACTCGCATACACACACACACAGTGTCTCTATTAAACACATTTATGCTTTTTGTGTATGAGGGGAGTCACTACTTCATTATGTATTGTGAAATTTAAAGTGTTCTAGAGGATGCATATAACAAATTCTGCACCTTTGTTTGTTAAGACAGGGTTTCTCTGTCTAACAGCCTTGGCTGTCCTGAAACTTACTCTGTAGATCAAACTCATAGAGACCCACCTGCCTCTGTCACTCAGTGCTAGGACTGAAGGTGTGTGCCACCACCATCTGCATTTGTGTGTATGTGTGCGCGCCAGTGCACAGGTGCATGTGCCCGCTTTTTTATATAGAACTGAAACACTGAGAGTTTGGGTGTTCATGGCAGGGGATAAGGGTGGTAGGTATGTAGGTCCTAGACCCAGTCCCTCTTGTGTCCTAAAGGACAACCAAATAGAGTTCTGTAGGTTAGAATTTGAACTTGTGGTAATATTATTTTCAAATTTAATGAGAATCCCAGGGAAGTTTCTGAGCAAGGTGGCATCATCTTACTTATGTAAACTCCACACTGTACATCAATCATGTAGATCAGATATTAGTGACAGAGGGCAGAGAAGACAGACTACGAATGGAGACCAACAGGGAGACTATTGTGGCAGTCAGGAGGGAAATGACTTGAAGCAGAGATGAAGCATTTCCCTGGGTGGAGAGTGGCTGCATTCTGCACACATCGGAAGGAAGGGCCAGCAGTATTCATTCCTGGTTTGGATGTGGGCTGTGAGAAAACAGAGAAGAATGGCTATAAGAAGTTTGCTCTGGACTTCTGAACCTTTGGTGTGTGTGTGTGTGTGTGTGTGTGTGTGTACCATTAATTGAGATGGCGAAGATCATAGCACACTGGTTTGGGGAGAACACCTAGAACATTTAGTTTTAGATATGAGAAATTTGCATCTTGGGAGCGTAGAATATGAATGTACGGTCTGAAGTGTGGGGCATGGCTGACTTGGAGATGTAAAATAATTAGCAGTCGGTATCTCAGGACCATCAGATGGCGAAGGTCACCAGGGAATGAGAGGAGAGCATGGAGGGAAGATGTCCATGGAATCTACACTTTGGGGTTTGGGACTGTAAGTTTGAATGGTAGAACTCTTCATCCCCAGGTAAAGAACAGAATTCTTACAGGTGAGCCTGCTTGGCTTCACCCCTGCTACCAAGGGTTCAGCCAGACAAGGAAGCACAGGGTTTAGGATGAGGTTGTGCGGCTGTTTCTGAGAACACCAGTTTCCACAGTGGGGGAGAGGCTGCCCCTAGTGGCTGCCGGAGGATGGAAGAAAAGGGACTGAAGACAGCAAGGACTGAACACCCTCTTTCCAAAGACTCGACAGGAAGCAAAGCAGGGGCAGATGTGGAAATGTAGGAAATGGTTAATTTTCACCATGGCATATTACAGAATGCCTGTAACTACAGGGGAAAAAAGACTTCAGGAGCTGGGGAGATGGCTCAGCGGTGAAGTGCTCTCTAAAGTTCCAATCCTGAGAACCTATACAGTAGAGTACGTGTACATCTGTAATCCCAGTATGCCTTTGGGAAGCAGAGGTGGGAGGACTCTGGAAGCTCAAGGTCAGGGCAGCCTGGAGTAGGTAGCCTAGCAACAGACAGCAAAGAGACTCGGCTTCAAACAAGGTGGCAGGTGGGGACCGACACCCAAGGCTGTCCTCCGAATCCCATGCACGCTCAGTGAAGTCATGCGTTTCCACTCACAAGCACACACAAAAGAAAGGTCATTCATCAGAGAGGAAACATCGAGAGAAGACAGTTACTGAATCAATGTCCCTCAGCTGAAGAGGGTGGGCATAGTGCACAGAGCAAGAGAGCAATCTCAGCTGAGAACTGAGAGGTTGGGTCAAGCGGCAGGCAGGAAGCAAAGGAGAGCCTGTGTCCTGGCACAGGTACATGCATGAGTAACGCAGGCACATGCAGGCAGTGGGGTGTCCATAACGGGGGCCTGCTCAGTGCTTTTCTGCTTGCTTTCTTTCGCTGATGAAAGGAGCAAGGACACATGTGGTAACACACAGTGGTTTGAAGAAGGAGAAGGTGTCGTGTGACATAGTCTTTTAGAGTACCAGAGAGAAGCCTAGAGGCTCCTCTGTTGTTCAACACGGGGAGATAATTGATTATAAAGCAAGTGGTATTTCAGACTTATAATGAGTACTATTCTGTAGGTGAGAGAATAAAGGAATCTCACAGTACGGCGGAGTTAGACTACATGAGGCTAAAGCATCAAAATCTTCACTTTTAGCCAGCACTGGATTTTGGAACCCAACACCCTTCAGCAGGGTCTCATAAAGAGCACCGGAGAAAGTTAACAGATTTGGCTCCTACTTGGGTCAGTTGTTTCAAAGGGCTCTCTGGGATTTATAAAACAGGTGGCCTTGAGAACAGGACTGTGTTGGTCAGCCATTTTTAAAGGGCAACACCATGTTCTGTTATTGAACAAGAACTGATTTATAACATCCAGTAATTCGGAGGGTTTGATCCTTAGAATTGATCCGTGGAGTGATGATGAAGTGAGAGGACTTGGTGGTGATGGCACCTGCCAACCAAGCTTGGGGATTTGCGTTCAATTTTCAGAATCTACAGGGTTGAAGGAGAGAACTGCCTTCAGACCTCCACACGTGTGTTATGGCACGTACATGTCCACACACATATATGTGCATGCAAAAGAAAAGAAAATGTTTAAAAAGAGATGATCCAGCTCCTGATAAATAGTGAACCCAATGCCCATCCCACCTCGCTTCCCTCCCTCTCCTTTTGCTGTCTTGGTGTAAGTGTGCATCCATTCTCGCTCACTATTATTGACATGTTTATTAAGCAACAAATAATCTGTTCCAAGTGTCAAAACCAGCCACCAATAATGCACACCCTTTAAAACCGCTATTGCGGGACCAATAGTTTTGTTGTTTCTGTTGCTGAGACAAAAGAAACTTCAACATAAAATTATCAACATGTAGCTAAAACATAGTGCAAATGGCCCACTATAAAATGAAACATTCATTTGCTTTTTTTATCGTTCACTATAAAAGGGGGATACCTGTCATTTACTGGAAACTTTTATAGATCTGAGCGCTACGGAATTTTAAAGCTGTCGTAACTTAACATGTGGGCCACCCCTCGATTTTTACAGGTGTGGTGTCTCAATTACTAGTGGCACAGAAAGCCCCTCTTTCCTGACTCTATATACTACTTTTTTAATTATGGTGCCATTTAAATATCTAATATAAAAACTTTCAGGCACTTGAGATGGTCCAGCAGGGAGAGGGACTTGTTTTGCAAGACTGGTGACCTGAGTTTGATCCCTAAAGTCCACATAAAGGTACAAGGGGAGAACAGACTCGACAAAATGCTCCGCCCCTGCCACACATACCATTGCCATAGGTAACCTAAAAGTCTTAAATGTCTTTATATACACAGGTTTACTTATATACTCACTTTATAAACTTAGTGTATAAGAACCTAAGTCTTTACACACAGAGGTTCATTCTTTAGTTCTCTAGGTATGTGGGATTAGCAGTTTCCCCATACTGACGTTTAGGGATGAATTCTCTTTTTTCTTAGTGAGTTCTTTTATATATCGTGAAATCTATATTTATTCATCTTCTTTGACATCAAAACTTCATGCTTCTATCAACAGCAGCATATTACTTAGGCAGTAATACAAAACCACCACGGATAAATTTCTCCCATTTAGACACAGAGTGAGATTTCAATCAATAGCCTTTTGGACTTATTTATTTTTATTTTATGTATAGGGATATTTTTGCCTTGCATGCATGTCTGTGCACCATGTGATATGCCCAGTGTCCTTGGAGGGCGTCAGAACCCCTGGAACTGGAGTTACAGATGGTTGTTGGCCCACTGAAAAGGTCCTGGAAATTGAACTCCAGTCCCCTGGAAGAGCAGCCATCTTAACCACTGAGCCATCTCCCCAGTCCCTCAATATCATTTTGGAATTAGGTATAAAGGCATAGTTTGAGGAGTCATAATTATCATTATCATTTTTCTTTTAGTTTTTTTTTTCCTGCCCTCCCCTATGGTGAGCAAGGTTTCTAGGAGACAAAGAGAAAGGGAGACTGTAACCACAGAAAAAAGACAAGATTTGAGCAGAAGTTTATCAGAGTAAAAAACTTGACTGTAGTACAAAAACTAACAGTAATCCCAGGGACTATTCAGTGTTAGGTAAAGTAATGGTATTGTAGACACACAAGGACTTCTACCTTCATAAAAAAAAAAAAAAAGACAAAAAATACCTACTAGGTAAAAAGCCTGTAGAGGCATTGAGAATACCAACACAAGTGAGCTATGTGCTCAAGGAGCTGTCTTGTGGGGGCGTTAGGCTGGGGAGAGGAAGGCATTTTGCGGGGCGGGGGTGGAGATGAGATTTTACACAGGAAGGTTGATAAACTGAGTACATGGTGGACATTTAGAAGTAGGGAGATGCACTAGCATCCACAGTACCAGAGCCTCTCCGGCCAAACGCGTTCAGCTCGGGGATGCAGGTCTACAGGAACCTTCCCGTCTGCTCTAGCCTTCCCTTCCCCACTGCTAGGCCCGGGGCAGCGGAGGAGGCAGGTGAAAACTGCACCCGGCTGTAGAGTCGTCATGGCAACCAGAAGTTCCGCGGTCCTCACTAGCCTGCTACCACTTCCCCCGGCCCGAACTGGGCTCTAGTCTCGCGAGACTTGCCTGAGCGCAGAACCCAGCCGCGGTGATCTCACCCGAGACTGAAGTAGGGAGGAGAGGAGGGAGGGAGGGGAGGGATGGGGCGGGGAGAAGGGCCAGTGCAGCGCCGCCACCGCCGGCAACTTTGTGAGCGAGTTCAGTACGTGCGTGAGCGAGTGAGCGGAAAGTCAGTGCGGCGCCGAGTCCCGGGGGGGAGGGTCGGGAGGGGGGCGGGTGAACCTCTGGGAGGCCGCCCGCAGCGCGCCCATCGCCGCGGCTCCCCCGGCCTCCCTTCCCGCGTCGCCCCTGCGCGGGTCCTCCAGCCCCCGTGGGCAGTTACCTGTCCCCTCCCCCGCGACCACGCAACTCCCCCCACACCGCGCCCAGCGCGGAGCCACGCAGCCGGGACGCTCCCTGGGCGCCGCGCGCTCGTTCCCGGGAGCCGGCGGGCGGGATGGGGGGCTCGGGGGCGCGAGCTGGGGCCCGGGCGCCTGCACAATAGTTGATGCCCGGGGACTGGTTACTTCGGCCCCCGCGGCGCCCGGAGCGCGGCCGCTGCGGGTCCTCCTCGGAGCGGGGCTGGGGGTACCGCGCTGATCCCGCCCCCGCGGCCCCTACGCCGGGCGCTCGGAGCCTCGGATTCTCCGCAGAGGAGGCGGCGAGCGAGCGCGCCCCGACCGTCTGCACGCTTTCTCTTTCTCCCCAGGGAGAGCGCGCGGACGACGCGCCCGGGACGCGCGGCAGCACCGGGAAGCCCAGGCCAAGCGGTAAGTGGCCCCGGGGGCAGGGCTGGGAGTGGGGGGCGGGGCGGCGCTGCTGACAGCCCCCCTGTGCTGTCCCTGACTGGAGATTCGCGGCCCCGTAACAGGAGGCTCGTAGCCGCTGAAAGTTTGATTTCCGATTTGGTGGCGTGCTGGGGATCGCGATCCCGGCGGGGGCGAGTCTGCGCTCCACCGCGCCCGGCGCGCGCGCACGTTCTCACCTCGGGATCCGGATCTGCTCCCCTAGAGAGGCCCGGAGCCCCGTGTCCCCGCCTGGTGTCTGTGCTCACCCTGCGGTTCTGGGCTCCTTGGAGCGACCCTTCTCCATCCGTCACCTGGTGAGCGCTTGGCAGGTGTGCTGGAGGGAGCAAGGCCCCAGTGAGTTAATGGTGGGGAAGGGAGACCTTTGGCTGCAGTTTCGAGGGTGTTAATTTCCTCCTTGGGGGGTTCTGGGGACTGAGATCCAGGGATGCTTCAACCTGCGTTTCTTGGAGGAAGTAAACCTTCCGAGGGTCGGAGAGGCGTGAGGCTGCATGAAGAACTTTTTCTCTCCTTGCCCTGTCCAACTTCGCTCCTGACCTTAAAGGCAGCTTGCCAGGATCGTAAATCGCTCCGTGGCATTTCGACGTGGGCAAGCAGTCGCGTTGGGCAGGTTGAAATTTCATCGCGGCTCACCGTGTCCAAAACCAGAGGCACGGGAAATAGCTAGCTTTCAAGGAGGTGGTGTGCTAGATTGCTGGCATTCCTCTTGGAAGGGGAAGCATTTGGGGACGGTAGCTCCTAGACTGCCTTGGGTCTTTATAGATTTGATTTTTTTTTTTTTCCTGACGGCTGGTTGAGAGGCAGTCTTCGCTGAAATTCATACTACCTGGTACACGATTATGTTTCTAAACTCGGAGCCAGTGATGCGATGCAAATTTCAGAGGGAGGTGTCGACTTTCATCAGGTTCCAGGTCTATCTGGATGAACTGGGGTTGGCGTTTCCTCTATAAAGCGAGCCTTTCATGTTGAAACTCTGACTCAGAGTCTTAAAGCCATTCTCTTTTATACGGGTACTCTGTGGGAGTTAAGTGTCAACTTTCTCCTGCTCTCTCCAATGGAGTATCTTCCAGTGCAAAGGTTCTTTGGCTGGGTGTTTTGGACAGCCACAACATTAAGTCTTACCGAATTGCTCCTGCAACCTCGTTCAGGGACAGGAATGATTTTTCCTTGTCTTGCTTTAACGATTCTCCCATATCCCCCTTTCTTTTCCCTGAAAGCTGCAATTAAGCTGCCTTTACCAGGATGTTAAAAAAAAAAAAAGCTGATAGGATTATGCAGAGCAGTTAAAAGGTTTAACTAAAGCAGTTTATGGTCACTGATGTGTCCAACTGTGAGGTGACAACCCAGTTATTAACTAGAATATTATTACTAAAGCATTTTCCCATGAAGTAAGTTATTGATATTAAGGCATTACCAACAGTGCTTTAAATGACGTGGGTGATGGTTTGAACATAAATGTTTGGGGCACAGCAAGACGTTCAGAGTTCTGTCTGCCTTCTCTGTCACTGAAGCCTTTTTTTCCCTTATCTCAGTAAAGGACTCTTGAAATTGGCTATCATTAGTTAGATTTCTTCAGTCGACTGAGGGACCGGGATTAGCAAAGTGGCCAGAGACTGTCAGTAGGTGTAGCTGTGAGCTGCTCTGCAGTTCCTGGGGGCCCTCAACTTTTAGATTTGACTGTCAAGCAGTGGTAGCTGTGACTCCGTTCTGTGGAAGGCCGACTTGAACTCTTGGTAGTCACTCCTCAGAACGTCACTAAAATGACATCCTGAGATTAATTTGACTTGAATTTTCAGTGTCATTCCCTGGCTTTTTATATTTATTCATGTTTGCCTTGAATTACGTATGTGATAGTGGTACAGTCTTCTCACTTGATTTTTTTTTTTTTTAAGCATCTTTTAGAAGAGCTTCCTAACAACTATCCACATGTTGTAGTTGGAGGATGGCTTGAGATGAGCAGTTACATATTCTGGGATCTTGGTTGACTGAGTTAAGGTGTGCATATGCTGCATGTGTTGTATTTTTAGTTGCAGTTTGAAGTTTGAAATCAATGACTTTTTTAACAGTCTCTTAGAGCGCAGACTGCAGCGTGAGTGGAACCAAACTCTGAGATCAGATTCTTGGCTAGTGGCAGGTTTATGTGGTGAACAGTGGGGCTTGGTGTCTCTTGCCTATCTATATTTTTAGTACCAAAGGTCCAGTCATTGCACAAGTGATAGGGCTATCATGAAGGTTTTCAGGGTTACTTCTTAGATTTGAGCATTTTGATTCACTAGTCAGATTGGATTTTTGCCAGAAAGACAAAATACTGCCCTCCCCCACTCCAGTACTTGAACTCTGACTGAGCACACACATCCCCAGTGCTTGGAGCACCCCTCCCATGCTTGAACTCTGATGGAGCAACTCCCCCCCCTTGAACTTTGAGCACACCCCCCCCCCTTGGAACTCTGATGGAGCACCCCCACAGTACTTAAACTCTAGGAGCATCCCCCCCCCAGTGCTTGAACTCTGATGGAACAAATTTCTGTTTTGTTTCACTTCACAGAAGCTGATTCTGAAGATCTGAAAAATAAAATTTTCCCGTATTTGTAACCCTTTGAGCCTTATCAGTTAGTTTCTCTTGGTTTCTGTGGCTTCGGTGGTGGGCATGATCATTCTTGGCCTTAGGGAACTATTGGTCTCAGGGACTATGGGTACTTCCATATCTTTGGGTATGAAGATACCCCTATGTCCAGGTTTTGCATATGTGACAGTTTTGATTTTTCAGCTTATTTAAAAGGCCTGAAATATTTGTCTTCAGAAGGTGTGGATTTCAAATACTTTCTGGTGGGGGGTGATCTTAAAAATAGCTGAACCCCTTTCTTATCTCCCTGCCTTGTGCTGCAGCTTGAACACACGGTTGTGTGGCAGCTTTGCTACAGTACTCTACCAGAATGTGTGTATAAATACCTTGTAACTAAAGTCTCATTTGCAATTGCATCTTCTTACCCTTTGATGAGCAGATTCATGGGTGGCTGAAAGGAGTTGGAGTGTGAATCCTTTGGTCCAGCTTTCCCAGTTTGCAAGTGAGGAGCTCCAAGCCTAAGGAGTTGACGTGATTTGTAGGTTATAAAACTAGATTTAGTCAGATTCAGGGTAAGTAACCTTCCTGATTCCAACACGCTTCTCTGTTCCACCTTTTGTTCTCTTTGTACTATGTTGAAGTTTGTTTACTCTTCTTTCTCAAACTGAAGTGTTCAGTGATTAAGGGAGAAGCACAACTGAAGGGAGTACAGCTGCGTTAAGGTTGAAAAGCTATGGAGATGGATCCTGTGTGGTGTCTAAGCTTTGGAGTTGCAGATAGCTGAGTTATGGGAAAAGGAATCCTGAGTTAAAGTTTCTGCACCGTAGAGCATGGCGGCTTTATTATTACTACTGAGATCCCTTTATCTCTCAGTGTCCTGGTGCTCTTTAGAAAAGTCAGAGTTTCTTGTTGTCCATCTTTTACTTAAGTTCGTTTGCAAAAGAAAGGGGTTGTTTCTGGAACAATGGCAACTTTTAGTTTGTCAGTCAGCTACGTGGACCGGTTGCACGGGTGTCTGCTGGGGTGGGGGGCAGTCGAGGTGTGGGATTGCAGACGCAGCAGGTCCTCTCTGGGAAAGCCAGCGGATTTGTGTGGGACCGCCCTACTTCCCCTGGTGTGTTCTGAGTCTGGAGAAACAGAGGACGTTCTGGGGTGGAGAGGGAAAGCATAATGTTACTGCAGGGTTCGCAGAGATTGTGTTCATATCTCTTAAGACTGACAACCCAACCCAAGCAAATCCCTTCTGCTTGTTTGCACGTTGGAAATTGGCCTCATGGCATCTTGCTTTCAGTTGTATACCTCAATAATTAAAAACAAAAATACTTGTATGTTACTTTGTTTTCAGATGTACATTTAAGTTGATTATTCCTAACTGATAGCTCGTTTTTTTTTGTTTTGTTTTTTGTTTTTGTTTTTTCAATGAGTTTTTGTAAGTGAGCAATTCCCCTGGTTCCTATTCTCCCTCTCTCTAATGTAGGTGGGACCGAATGACACAATATAGTCTACTTTCAGCCAGGGACGGAATGACACAATGTAGTCTACTTTCAGCCAGGGACTTTGCCACCAGGAGGGTAAGGATAAGCATCTGAGTGCATCTTTTGAGGAGAGAAAACTTGGCCTTCCCTTTGCATCCCTATCCTCTTTCTCCATTGCCTCTGTCTAGATGGAATAAGAGGACGCCAGATGTAAAGAGATTTTCTTTTGGGACAGGGTCTCACTGTGTCACCCTGGCTGGCCTGGAACTACCATGTAGATCCGTCTGCCCTTGGACTCACAGACCTGCCTCTGCTTCCTGAGTCTGGGAATGAATGTGTTTTCTTGCAGATCTAGAGAGATGATTCCAAAATGGCATGGAGGCCGTGAGGGTCTTGGTGGTGCATTGTAAAGAAGGGAAGCTGCTGCTTCTGGAGGTCTGAGAGAGAGCTTCCAGCTGATGGCTTCTAATTGGTTACTTATGCTACAGTTCTCTCTCTAATTAGATTTGTAGGATGCCTAACTTTAAGTTGTGGGAAACAGGCAATTACATAATGGTGGATTGGAGACTAAGCTTTAGAGGAATGCTGGCTTAGAGATGGAGAGAGGCTGGTTTTCACAAACAAAGGGTCACGCAAGACGGCTGTGGCTTTAAGGACATCCAGCCACAGTTTCCTGGGTTTCCTCCTTGCTTCCTGAGTGACCTGAGTGAGCCCTTTAGGAAGTGTGAACAGGTGCGGCCATTGATTGTCTTTGTGGTTCCTTTAGAGCCTTGCTTCCTTTTGTAATGAGTTCTGATCTCAGAAGGTAGCTATTGAGAAATTAAAAGCAGAGGGCTGTGTGCCAGCTGCTCATGTTCCTGCAGCCTGGGACTCTACCATGGTCGGATCTCTGTCTGTCTCTCTCTCTTCTTTCCTTTCTTCTTTTGTCTCCACCTCCCACCTTCACCTCTTCCAGTAAAAGAGATTGAACTCAGCCTCAGTAGTGGTAGGACACCCACAGCCCTGATGGTGTCCTTTACCTTAGCCTTCTAGATTACCTTTCTGTGATTAATGCTTTTGTATAATAAATGGTAGGATCTCACCCTAGTGTATTCTAAGGCCCTTGCATTTTCTTTCCTGCACTCAGAGAAGCAGTTGGTAGTGAACTGTCTTCAGGGGTCTTTTTATTAGTAGGTACCTATAAGGATGCTCAAGATTTTGCTGTCTTTCACTCTTGAGTTACCGCCTGTGTGTACCTACCAGGACGGAATGGAAAGTCAGCATCTTCTCCTATACTCATAAAAAGCAGAGCTGTGGGCTCCTGGTCTAGAGGACTTGCTTAGCCTCTGTGAGGCCCTGGGGTCCATCTCCAGCATTCCTGCTTCCCCTCCCTAAAAAGCAGCTCAGTTATGACTCCAGAACTTACATTATCATACTGCTTGTCAATCACCCAAAGACTTTGAGAAATCACCGGTCTGCTCTTGAAATGAGGGTCTGTGTGGAGCTGGTCAAGTTTTCCCTCTTCCTAAAGCTCCACTGAAGACTCCAGAGGATTTCACTAGTTTGCCTACTGGATTCTAACGTTCTAAGTAGCCAGTGGGGTGTGTGTGGGTGTGTGTGGGTGTGTGTGTGTGGGTGTGTGTGGGTGTGTGTGTATGTGTGTGTGTGTGTGTGTGTGTGTGTGTGTGTGGTGTGTGTGTGTGTGGGTGTGTGTGTGTGTGCGTGTGTGTGTGTGTGTGTTTGTGTGGTGTGTGTGTGTGTGTGTGTGCGTGTGTGTGTGTGTGTGTGTGTGTATGTGTGGTGTGTGTGTGTGTGTGTGGGTGGGTGTGTGTGTGTTTGTGTGGTGTGTGTGTGTGTGTGTGTGCGTGTGTGTGTGTGTGTGTGTATGTGTGGTGTGTGTGTGTGGGTGTGGGTGTGTGTGGGTGTGTGTGTATGTGTGTGTGTGTGTGTGGGTGTGTGGGTGTGTGTGGGTGTGTGTGTGTGTGGGTGTGTGTGCGTGCGTGCGTGCGTGTGTGTGTGTGTGTGTGTGGGGTGGCAGTGGCAGTGATGGGCATGTGACCCCCTAGCTCAGGTGTTGGGAGAACTGTGCCCAAGCTGGAGTGTAGTTCCTAGCCCTGCCTCCAGGTAGGGGAAACCCTTTGCGACCTCAGTTTCGTTCTCATCTTCAAGCATAGGGCCTTCGTGACAGTGACGGGTCTATAAGGAAGCCATGTTTCAGCGGGTAAGAGTCCTGGAGTGTTTGCTCTGTGTCTCTCTGTGTGTATTTGTATGTGTGTGTGTTACAGATAGCCTTGTTAACAGTTCATGGGTGAAGTCTAACCTTGCTTTGGTGGGTAAGGTAGCCCAAAGCAGCTTGGGTGTGTTGGGGGGGTAACAAGGAATGCTGCGGCTGGAACATCACAGCGAGGTCCAAGCTCGAGCAGGATAATTGGGTGGGTGGGTGGGTGTTGGAAGATGCTTGGTAGGTGACTGTATTATGGCTTGCTTTTTCCAGAGTGCCTTTATATGCTTTTTGGATCTGTGTTTGACAGCCAGGTGAATACATGTAGTGATGTAGCATTCAGAGGTCATTGAAATTTTATTTTGGACAGATAGAGGAAAAGGAGAGCCCCCACCTCCAATCTTCAGCAGAGTTTTGTTTATTGAAAAAGTAAGTTTGAAAGAGATCTAGAACCAACTGCCTACAGGTAAGGGCCAGGCGAACCAATGGCGTGGCTGGGACATGCCAGTTCAGTTTGATAATTGTATGGGCCACTAAAACAGTGTGGTAAGAACACATGCGTTAAATTCACGCTTCCGTGCACTAGAGCTTGAGAATCGAGACAAAGTTTTACCGCTGAGTCTCTGTATATCAGACAGCTCCCACTCCCTCCCGTCCCAGCCCCTGGCAACTGCCGTCTTTCTGTCCTTCATTTTGACTACCTGGGGCATCACAAGTGTTTGTCCTAAAGTGACTGGCTTATTTCTCTAGACAGTGTCCTCAAAAGTGACAGTATGTAGCACATTCAGAACTGCCTTTCTTTTTGGCTGACTCTGTGGGCTGTGTTGTTCACCTCTTGGCTGTCCTGAGACTTTTTTTTTTTTTTTTTAATTGGTTTTGTTTTTTAAGACTGGGTTTCTCTGTGAACTCCTGGCTGTCCTGTGAACGCGCTTTGTGGAACAGACCAGCTTCGAACTCAGAGATCCTGTTGGCCTAGGCAGAGTGCTGAGATTAAAGGCAGGAGCCATTACCGCCTGCCTATTATTTTTCTTGTGTTTTCTAAAGATCCCCTTATCATCTCAGTGTCCTGCTGCTCTTTAGAAAAGTCAGAGTTTCTTGTTGTCCGTCCTTTTTCTTCCCTTAAGTTCATTTAAAGGAGGAAGTGAAGTGATTTAAATGACAAATGTGAGTGAGGCTATCTATTTGCATAAGAGCTGAGTTCCCAGCACTTCCTGCCTTGCCAAGGTGCTCAGAGTCCTGTGACTTGAAGAAGAAGGTTCAGAAGGGGCCTTGAATTGATTGTGAAGATTGAATGTGCACAGGCACACAGAAGTATAGAGATCAGAGGTCAGCCTTGGGAATTGTTCTTCCGGTGCTGTCCTTTTTTATTGATTGATTGAGACAGGTCTCTCACTAGTCTGGAGCTCCAGAATAGGTGAAGTTGGCTGGTTAGCGAGCCCTAGGGAATCTGCCTGTATTGACCTCCCTACCACAGTTGGCTCTTCTGTAGGTTCTGGGGATGAACCCCAAGTCCTTGAGCTTTATGACTGAGTTATCTCCTTAGCCTCTCCGTGGGTATTTATTCTCAACACCAGTGTTAACTCTTCTCATAGCCTCATGGTAAGGGTCTTTAGTGAAGTCGCTAGAAGCTCTCTGCAATATTTTTTTAACACTTATTTTTGCATGTTTGACTGCATGTATGTATGTGCACCACGTGCATGCCTGGTGCCCACTGGTGCCAGAAGAGGGTGTTGGATTCCCCAGGGAATGGAGTTACAGTCCAACTCTGAGCTGCTTTGTGAATGTCAGGAACTGAACCCTGGGCCTCTGGAAGAGCAGTTTGTGCTGTTAACTGCTGGGTCATCTCTCCAGCCCTTGCGAATTTACCCATTTAGCAAGGGCTGCCTGTTTTACTTCCGACACAAAACAGTTGAAGCTGTTTATTATGAAAATAGTCCCTTATTAAATGTTCTTTATGTGGAGGAGAAAAGAGACAGTTTTGTTTCCTGGTTTCCAAGGAGATAGGCTTTGGCAAAATTTATTTTATAAAGTGCTTTTCTAATTAAGAAAACTAAAAGAAACTGCCTGTAATGTATCTTGGCTCCAGTTTCCCTGAGGACCCAGGGGTTCCAAGTCTTGGTTTCTCCCACTCCCACATTCACTCCATTCCAAGAGAACCCAGAAACCTCCCTGGTTCTGGGTAGTACTGGGTTTCACTGTCAGCTGTTGGAAGAGTCATAACCTCCTAAATTTTGAGTCTTTTGTTTGCTCATTTAACAAGTCTATTGTCATTGTAGTGTACCTGCACACCAAAACCCTCTTCTTTGGGGGTGGGCTGGATTACAGTTCCTTTAGCACCTACTGTTGATATTGTAGGAGCTAATTGTTGTAATTAGTGAGATTTAAGGCTTTGAGTGGTTGATACTAGAAACATTTTTGAAAGCTTGGAAGAAAGAGATTTAGATTTTTTTTTTTTGCTTTTTTAATGGAAAATTCTGTAATGGTTAGTGCTTTAGGCATTAGTTTCATTCTGATCCAAAAATTATCATTATTTAGACTTGCTCTGGAAGGTTTCTTTCCAAGGTCATTTCTGTGATGACACTTCTAAGTCCTTCAGCCTTTTTTCTGTTCCTAGTGTCCCCTAGAGACTCATCCGTATTCCTGTGGTTGGGAGGGTCTAATGCGAGAACCCTGTCTCCTCAGTGCTCTGGTCTGAGTCTGAGAGCACTACTTGTCTGTACATGGTGCTCCTAAAATGTGGTCATCAGATGCAGGCACAGTGGAGGTCTCAGTGCTTTGCCAGTCAGCTTGGCATTTGCCTGTGCTACCAGATAGTCCGTGTTCAGGCTGCCCAGTACAGTGGTTCTCAACCGGTGGGTTGCGACCCCTTTGGTGACCCTCTCTCTCCATAAATATTCATGTTATGATTCATAATAGTAGCAACATTACAGTTACGAAGTAGCAGCAAAAATAATTTAATGGTTGGGAGATCACAACATGAGGAACTGTATTAAAGGGTCGCAGCGTTAGGAGGGTTGAGAACCACTGACCTTGTGGGAGATTTTGTGTCTTTGTAAAGTTAGCATTTCCATTTTAATTTGCTGTTGGGAATCCAACATAGTATTGATTACACATTAAAAGATTCAGTTATGCTAAGTGAAATGTAAGGATTTCCTCCCACGAGGGAGGGCTGTCTGTTGGCTGCTGTAAATCTGGCCTCGCTGTTGCAGAGAACACTGGAAGGCCTGTTCCAGCCTTGGCTCTGCTGTGTGTCACATGTGATTCTGGCCACTCTTCCAGTTACTTGGAGGCTTTGTAGATGCAGGTGCCCTTTCTGTCAGAGGAGTGTCAACAGGCAGCTCTGGGTGAGGTGAGATACCCTGGGAACATTTCTCTACAAAGCTGTGTTTTTAATTATTTTTTTTAAATTTTATTTTTTATGTGTATGGGTGTTTTGTAAACACTTATATCTGTGAGCCACATGGATACAGCACCTGTGGAGGCCAGAAGAAGAAGTGTCGGATTCCCTGGAACTGGAGATAAAGTTGTGAGCTGCCGCATGGGTGCTGGGAATTAAACTCGGGTCCTCTGGAAGAGCAGCCAGTGTTCTTAATCACTGAGCCATCTCGCCAGCCCCTAAAGCTGTGCTTCAGAGGACAGTGTCTCTGAACAGTGGTTCATAGAACCAGGAGGGTGTGGGTGGAAACAAGAGGACTATGATAGCAGAAGTGGGGTGATGAGAAGAGCCAGGGCTCTGGGTGTGTCCGTAGGGCTGACCTGGTTTATTGGGGAGATTGGTGTGCCCAGCAAGTGTGCAGTCAGGGTGACAGTGTTTTTTGCCTGAGCAGCTGGTACAGTGGAGGTGGCGTGGACCAAAGTGGCAGTGACTAGAGGAGCAGGTTTGGTTGGGGAGTTCAAGTTCAGAGTTGATTTGTACATGTTGAGTATGAGGTGCATGTTGGCATCAAGTAGGCAATGGGCTAGTGCGACCGCGCTCACAAACTTGCATTTCCTTATCTGTGAAATGGGGAAGTATCTACCCTTCTCAGAATTCTGGAGATGAAACTGCGGCAGAAAAGACTGTGATAGTTCTGTTTGTGGGAAGAAGACCTTCTGCCATTTTATAGACTTAGGGATGCTGGAACTGCTTAGCTTATGGACTAGCATGTTCTGTGGCTGACTGGTGAGAGGTTAGGTTCTCTGGGATGCATTCTTGAGGCCTAGACAGCTTCCTGGGGGAACTTGGTATTTTGGCTCTTTAGGCTGTTCGAGAGCTTCCTTCTGCATAAAACCAGGCAGGCTACTTGGGTAGTTGTGTGCAGAGCTGCCTCTTAAGAAACATAGCTTTGACCAGAGCAACTTCATTTAAATGGAAAGATTCCATATTGGGGAAACATATCATTTCCCAGATAGTTTATTTTAGGCCTTCGTAAACTAGGTAAGTTAATAGTTGATGATCTAATAGGGCATATTTATTAGAAAACATAATTTTGAGTGAGGTAACCCAGATACAGAAAGACATTTATCACGTAAGTGTTTTTTAAACATAAAGCAAAGAAAAATCAGCCCACAAATAACAATCCTAGAGAGCCTAGATAACAATGAGGATCCTAAGAGAGACATACATAGATCTAATCTACATGGAAAGTATAAAAAGACAAGATCTCCTGAGTAAATTGGGAGCATGGGGATTTTGGGAGAGGATTGAAGGGGAGGGGAAAGGCAGAGAGGGGAGCAGAGAAAAGTGTGGAGCTCGATAAAAATCAATTAAAAAAAAGAAAAAAGTTTAAATTAAAAAAAAAGAAACTCCATGTTTCTCAGTTCAGAATGCCTTATTGCATATCTCTCTCTCCTCTCCTCTCTCTCTCTCTCTCTCTCTCTCTCTCTTTCTCTCTTTTTGGCAGATGATATGTAAAATGTTTTTGGACCTATTGGTTTAAAATTTAAGATAAAATAAAGATGTTGAAAGTACCAGCCCTATACTTTGATAAATAGCATTTTGAATTTATTAGATGTGTTTTGTTAGAGGTAGCTGTATTTCCTTACAATCAATACCTTCCCTTGGGGCAGAGAGGTAGCTCCGAAGTTAACAGTTCTTACAGTGCTTTCAGAGGACTGGGTTGAGTTCCCAGCACCCACATGGCAGCTCCCAACTGTTCCTAATTTTAGTTTTGGGGTCAGAATTTGTCTTCTAATGTCTCTGGGTTTCTGCAGTCATGGGCTATGCATACTAACATGCAGACACACATGTATACATAGAATAAACATTTAAAAAATAATTGATACTTTCCCGCTGCTTTAGACAAGAGGTGGATCAGGGTTTGGTTCTTTGAGGTCAGGGACCACAACTATTGATGAGTTGGGTGCACTCAGAATGATATGGCCACAGACTATGGCGATATACCTTGTTATTCTCAGAATTGGAACTTCAGTCATGCTGGACTTGAACTCACTCTGTAGCCCAGACGAACCTTGAACTTGGGATCTTTCTGTATTTCCTCCTGAGTAGTTAGAACAACAGGTATTGGTCATACTGTGTGTGCCCATTGCAGGTCATGGGATGTAGAGAGAGATGAAAGTTACACTGGAGGGTCTGGTCATGTCGAGTGTTAACTATAGGTGTGCTGTTGTTGGAGCACGGGAAGAGGAGTGATGGCTTTAAATGAGGGACAGCATGGAATGGTGAGGTGTCTTGGGAGCAGAAACTATTTTGGGTGCTACCTAGTATTAAGCAAGAAAACCTTTCTTTTTGTTAGACTTTTGGTCACACCCTCAGATTAATTTTTAAAAATGATTTTAATTTGTTTTACGTGCATTGGTGCTTGCCTGCTTGTATGTGTCTGTGAAGCTGTCGGTTCCCTAGGAACTGGAGTTACAGACAGTTGTTAGCTGTCATGTGGGTGCTAGGAATCAAACCCAGGTCCTCTGGAAGAGCAGCCAGTGCTCTTAACCACTGAACCATCTCTCCAGCTCCTACATTCTCAACTTTATAAAAGCGTCCATTCATCTGCTTAGTAATTATTGATGTACATAATCTGTTTTTTCTGGAGTTGACTTACTGTACATTACTTTCAAGAGCAACAAAAGGTGTACAGTATAATACTGACACAGTTACCGAGAAGCCTCTAGCCTTTCTGTGTATTAAGAGTAAAGGATTTAGAGCAGTTGTAAGAATCTGCAGGGAGTGATTGTCATCTTTTCCATGCTTGTTTCCCCTTACAAGGAGCTGATTTAGTCCCCTTGAAATTTCCTTTTAGGCTTCCCAGATCCCCTGACAGTTGTAGCTTGTGTGTAGCAGCGTCTGTTGGGGAGACACTGTCTAACTGTCTGAAGTTACAGTGCTTACTTATGTATTCCCAAAGGTTTTTCTTACAACAACCTTTTTGCATCATCACTTACTGTCCTGTTTTCCCATTTAAACGGTTCAAGTCAGCGTTTTCTGGTGTATTCCTAGAGTTGTGTGACCATCTCTCTCTGTAAACAATTAGGACACTTTCCATGGCCTAGAAAAGACCTCCAAACCCATCTCTTCCCACTCACCCTATCACTACTGCCTTCTCTCTTTATAGACTTGCATGTTCTGTGTGTTTCTTGTAAATGTAAGCATGTAGTGTACCATATGTGGTGACTGGCTCCTGCTCCCAGCTCCATCAAATCACTTACTATTATTATTTCAAGAAAGTAATAATACTCTTTTCAAGTATGCAGCTCTAACTATCCTAAAACTCACTCTATAGATCAGACTGGCCTTGGGCTCACAGAGATCTGCCTCCTGCCTCCCGAGTGCTGGGATCAAATCTCCCCAAAGCACATTGACTTTGGTGGTACTGTTACAGTCAAAAATACAAAGTTCCTGTGTGCTGATGCAGAAGCTGCAGCCTGTGCTGTGACCAAAGAAAAAGTCAAAAGCTGCCAGGTACTGCATATGTGGGAGAGTGAGCCTTGGGCCTTTTAAAACAAAATAAACCCTCTCTGGGCCTAAGCCCCGCCTGTGTACAGTGTGTCCTGACTGCGCTACTGACTTGCTGCTCCTTGCCTTGCTTCCACTTTGAGTTTTCCAGACTGTCATTGAGGCTTCCCTCCCTTCACCTTGTCTGATCCGTGACCACACCTGTTGTGTGTGTCCCACGTGGTGTCTCCCCTGTCCCCCCATGCCCCTCCCACCCGGTAAGTGGGTTTAGTGGCCGAGGCAGTCTCCTTCACACCACTGCATTCTGACTAACATCACCCTGCACGTGCCTCCCTGCAGCAAAAGTGGCTAACATGCTGTGTGCAGCAAACCCACACTTCTCCTTCTGTGACTAGCCTGGTGCCTCCTTTCTTTCCTGTTTATGTGATCTCATTGTCTTCTGCCAGAATGGCTTTGCATTCATATATATGCTGGGCTTCTGTTCTTTCCGTTCGTAACCACTCTGCTTCCTTTGAGCCTTTGTCTGTGCTCAGTTTTAGTTGCATTTTCAGGTTTCCCTTTCTGTAGTTTAAAAAGGTTACACAGTTCCTGACAGCCTTCTTGCTTTCAACCCCTTCTTGCCATGTAACCAGGCTGGCCTCAACTCCTCCTCATCTTTCCACTGCCTGTGGAATGTTGGGATTATAGGTGTGTCCCTCCACTCCCAACTTGAACTCTAGTTTACTTTGAATCTTTCTCATCCTGTAAGACCCAGCTCTTCAGTGAGAACATCTTGGCTGCTGTAGCTCATCCTGATGTTTCCTCCCTGCAGCTGACTTTGCTCTGTTGTCTCTGTAAATCCCCAGCATGTCCTAAGTACAGTGTTACCATGGTAGAAGTCAAGAGAGTAAACTCCTGTCCTTGCACATTAGAAAGGGCTTTTCCAGTCGAGCTACCTGCAGATACGGTAGGCACTCATGCCTGAGAATTCATCCTGGGCTGGTTCATTGCAAGGGACGTTCAGACTCCACATGAGGGTCAGTTGGGTGAGTGGGTCTCGGGCCCCTGTGGAGTGTCGGAATTGCTTAGGAGGCATTGTAAGAGCACAGCCTCCTTTTCCATGCTGGATGTTCACATTGAAGCATCTCTGAAGAAACTTGGAAACTTCACAGTCAGATGATGCTCTTCTTCCTGAAAGCCCGTGAGCATCTCATTGATTGCATTTGTGTTTTAAGACCATGTATAAAGGTTTTGGTTTTGTCTGCTTAGGTCATAGAGCCTAGAGTAGCGGGGGATGCAGATGGCTTATTTCTTTCCGGATATACCTTCTTAGAAGATAGGGACCGTCCTCATTTCACATGTTTCTTTATTCACCCCAGAATGTATTAGCCTGCTGTTTACTGGTAGGACTTGTTACTGTGTGTTGTTTTATCCAATTATCCTTACTAATCTTTTTGTCTGAAAAGGAGCCACCTAGTGTTCAGTTGTTTTACGGCAGACGCCTGTTGCTTCCTAGTCATAGGATTAACATTGGCTATGATAGTTGAGGACCCCCTTCATGTCACATGGTTCTTAATCTTTCTAGCAGGCCTGAATGATAGATGTTAGCACTGTGACTGGGGACCATGCTGCTGAATTCATGTGACAGGATTCTTTCCTGGGTCAGAATGAATTGCAGCAGCTATATTGCAGTGGTGCAGCCATCTCTTGGGAATAGAGTTGTCTCGATGTGTTTTGGTTGTGTGAATACCGTGTATTTTCCTGTTGAAAATACCAGAAAGGCTGTCTGCTTATAACAGGGTACGCATGACCACCCAGTCAGCTAAACTAGCAATTTGCTTTAAATACTTGTACTTGCTGAGGAAACTTGCTCCCCACCCATCTCCAGTGAAAGGCTAGCTTCCTAGTATAAGTTTGAAGTTGGGAATGCAGTTCATAATTAGTTCATGTTGTCCCATGTGTGAATGTGTGTATGTATGTATATGTATATACCCTTGTTGATGACCGGAAGTTCTCAGAGTTGTCACGTGGTGTTCTCTGACTCCCAACTTTAGCTTGCCAATGTGACTTCCACAGTTAGTATCTTTCACCAGACCCACCAGCAGGTTTGTCCTACGTTAGATGGGTACAGTGAACCCTTAGGAGACGAGAACCTGAAGCTTGGGAACTTCCCAAACACTCCCTTCCTTCTGCTGCTGGCTGCAGTCAGAACTCGCAGGCACTAGCCGACAACATGTAGGTGGAAGGTGAAGAGAGCAGATGTCTCAGACTTCAGGGAAAGCTCTTGGGTATGGATTGACTTTCCTGCCTTCAGGGGAATCAGGGCCACTAAATGGCTTCTCTTGGTCAGCTGTGTTCATCGAGGTTGGGAGCAGCCTCACAGTGGACTTGTCCATGCTGCAGAAACCACAGCATCGGGTCGCACAGTTTCTAGCATGAGCAGCTAGGTGGAATGTAAATAATTAGAATTGTGAGAAGCAAGCTTAAGTCCTAACGGAATTTCTAATAAGGACAGTTGTTGTTGTTGTTTGTTTTTTTTTCCTAGAAAACTTTCTCTTCTCAGCCCAGGTGAGACAGAAACCTTGAGACACTATTTCTGCAGTGAAGTGCTTGCTTTCTCTTCTTGCTTTGTGGGTTTTGATGTGGCTGCTGTCTGTCATCCTTCATTGACTTTCTGTCATGCTACCATTAACTTAGCATCTGCTTTGTTTGGAAATGAATGTCTTTTAAGAGCCTGGGGTATGATAGAAACATACACAAGCATACAGAGAGTTAATAGAAGCAAAATGATTGAAAATACAAAACCAGGTGTAAAACACAGTCCTGAATTCTAAGAAATGTGAATTCAGTTGACAGTGAAGAACTGAAACCACTAGGCTGGGGTGCGGTGAGAGAGGACGCTAGCACAGGCTGGGGTGTGGTGAGAGAGGACGCTAGCACAGGCTGGGGTGCGGTGAGAGAGGACACTAGCACAGGCTGGGGTGCTGTGAGAGAGGACGCTAGCACAGGCTGGGGTGCTGTGAGAGAGGACGCTAGCACAGGCTGGGG
Organism: Microtus oregoni; assembly: GCF_018167655.1. Taxonomy (NCBI): domain Eukaryota; kingdom Metazoa; phylum Chordata; class Mammalia; order Rodentia; family Cricetidae; genus Microtus; species Microtus oregoni. The sequence continues at coordinate 15,276,438 of NW_024543068.1, read as the reverse complement.
TGCGGGGAGAGAGGACGCTAGCACAGGCTGGGGTGCGGGGAGAGAGGACGCTAGCACAGGCTGGCTTTGGGGAGAGAGGACGCTAGCACAGGCTGGGGTGCCGGGAGAGAGGACGCTAGCACAGGCTGGCTTTGGGGAGAGAGGACGATAGCACAGGCTGGCTTTGGGGAGAGAGGACGCTAGCACAGGCTGGCTTTGGGGAGAGAGGACGCTAGCACAGGCTGGGGTGCTGTGAGAAAGATGCTAGCACAGGCTGGGGTGCAGGGAGAGAGGACGCTAGCACAGGCTGGGGTGCAGGGAGAGGAGCTAGCACAGGCTGGGGATCTGTGAGCAGTACAGGCTGGGGTGCTGTGAGAGAGGACGCTAGCACAGGCTGGCTTTGGGGAGAGAGGACGATAGCACAGGCTGGCTTTGGGGAGAGAGGACGATAGCACAGGCTGGCTTTGGGGAGAGAGGACGATAGCACAGGCTGGCTTTGGGGAGAGAGGACGATAGCACAGGCTGGCTTTGGGGAGAGAGGACGATAGCACAGGCTGGCTTTGGGGAGAGAGGACGATAGCACAGGCTGGCTCTGGGGAGAAAGGACGCTAGCACAGGCTGGGGTGCTGTGAGAGAGGACTCTAGCACGGCTGGGGTGCTGTGAGAAAGATGCTAGCACAGGCTGGGGTGCAGGGAGAGAGGAGCTAGCACAGGCTGGGGATCTGTGAGCAGTACAGGCTGGGGTGCTGTGAGAGAGGACGCTAGCACAGGCTGGCTTTGGGGAGAGAGGACGCTAGCACAGGCTGGCTTTGGGGAGAGAGGACGCTAGCACAAGGAGCCCCTTTTCCATCCTATACATTTCTACCATGGGCTCCACATGTTTGCAGAGTCCAGTGTGCTCACGTTTTACTGGGGGGTCAGTTCTCCCAAGCAAATGTTTGAGACTTCTTTTTCATATAAGTCAGTCCTAGAGATTTTCTACTTTCGACTGTTAGATAAGGCTTTTTGGTGGTTTAATAACAAGTCTGGGCTAGTGTTATCTTAATCCTTTCTTTGCTTTAGTCTTATTTAATCTTAGGGCAAAGATTAATTTTGGAGGATATTGTTAAACTTTGGTGTCTGAGCAGGGCCATGGTATGCCTTCCGATGGCAGAGAGCCCTGATGAGACTTAGTGGATTCAATTCCCAGTAGCAGGATGTTTGCCATCTTGTTCCTGCTTCGCCAAGAATGGAGCACTGGGTTCCCTGAGCAGGTGCCTTGTCTTGAGGGAAGACTTGCTGTTGACTGCTTGCTCTAGAGAACAGCCTTTTGATCTCTCACCCTTTCAAATGCTCTGAGGGCAGTGACCCAAGCCAGTTAAGTAAGGATGAGCCATGAGCACAGCTCACCGTCAGTCTCCCAAGTCAGCCAGCACCCGAACAGTCATTGTTTGCTCAGCACATACTCAGCTGTCCTGGGCAGGGGTGGGCTATGGGTGATCCCTGCACTGAGAACTGTGTCCTTAAGATGCTTGAGCTAGTGAGCCCTGGAAGAAGGAAGGCGGAGGAACGCATTTGAGTGGCTTTCTTTTGTCATAAAAACAGTACAAAGGCCATGTGGAAAGTTTGGAAAATACAGGGAAAGTATGAAGAAGAAAAAAGCCGACATCTTTGTACCACACAAGGCCCAGTATTCCACTGCCATGCTTCTGACCTTAAAAATGGTTTCCTGACCAGGCCATGGCGTGCAGGCCTAATCCCTGTGGCACTCAGGAGGCAGAGGCAGACAGATCTCCATAAGTTCAAAGCCAATCTGGTCTACAAAAGCGAATTCCAGAAGAGCCAGGACTACACAGAGAAGCCCTGACTCGAAAAACTGGCCTGAGTGGCCGGGGGGGGGGGGGGGGGGGCAGGAGGAGAGAAAAAGGCTTCCAAGCCAGCAGACCCAGAGCTTTGTCCCCCATACAGGAGCCTTGAGGTGCTGTCCGCTGGGGGAAAGGGAAAGTGTCTCTGGGGAAAATGGTGTTTTGTTGGGGTGTCTGTTAGGTGACTGCCTCCAAGTTCTCTGGAAGACAGACATCAGGGAGCAAGCACAGACTGAGCAGGGCTGACCATAGGCTTCCCTGTGGGGCTTTTCTGAGCTACACATGCATTCTAAAGCTTCAGGAGATGGCTGCTGGCGTTCCAGATGCTTTTCTCAAACGTTCACTTTCCTTGGCGTCTGCTGAAGAAGTAAAACAGTCATCTCTTGAGAACAGGATGTGAGACATTTTAACAGTTGTAGTCTGTCCGTGGTTTAAGGTTGGGAGAGTTTATGTTTGGGGAGGCTAGCAAAGAAATATTTTTTTTTTTTTTTTTTTAAAATGAAATGTCTGGTTTATTACTGGGTTATCATACAATTAAAAAATAAGAACCCCCATCATATTAGAAAAACACAGTATCACATCTATAAGTTAATTTTTAGAAGTATTTTCCTGGTCAGTGTTTGAAGAAATATTTTTTAAATGAATATGTGTGCATGTACTTGCACACACATACAGGCACCCATACACACCACACCACCATTCCAGTCAATTATAAACTAGCATTTTTCACAATATACCTATCAGATGTAGGAATTTCCATTTTATAGTGTAGATGTAGAAATGGTTTCAGCTGCTGAGTTGCATGTGTGAGTCACAATTCTGTGTTGGGACAGGGACGTGCAGATGGCTTACAGTCACAGACTGAGTTCCACTGCACCCCTGTGGTTTTTCACTTCCGAAAAGAGGACAGTGATGATGGGTACTCATAAGTGATTGAAAAGGTGATAGAACAGGAAGGCTTTTCCTGGGTGTGCGGGAGTGGGAGTGGGTGGAGGGGTAGGAAATGTAATCTGTAGGGTGGTTGAGAAAGGAATGGTGGAGGATGAAGAGCGGGTGGTTTAATTTTGGGTAGGATTGGCAAGTGGCTAGAGGTTAAGAAGCCAGGATGTGTACTATATGGGAGATATTTGTTTCTCTTTGCGTTCTTAGTTCTTTATCCACTTCCTTAACTGTTGAAGCTGTCCTGTGTGCAGGGCATTGTGCCCCAGATTCAAAAGGAGTGATCCATGTCCATGAGATTAAGCCCAACTGATAGATAAAATAGATCTGTTTTGAGTGCCAGGGTAGAGGAAATCCAGGCAAGATTTGACAGAATACAGTAAAATGATTCTGTTGTGTTTGTTTCTCTTACTAAGCTTTGAGGGCTAGGTCTGTGCCTTTTGGGATGCTGGGTTCCTAAAACCTAGCTTTAAATGCACCCCGAACTACTAATAGATTAAAACCTGATGTAGAGTTTATGGATAAAGTATCTTTTTGTCTATGGGAATAGGAACCCTCAAGTCTCCTTATATGGAGACATCTGGTGACAAGTTCTAGCTTACTGGCAATTCTGGAAATTGGGCTGATGGGTACTGAGAAGTTGAGTTACAGTGGCCATTTTGTTTTGGTATTCAATCATGACTGAAGTTGTGTAAGAAGATTCTGGTGGCCTACATTTTTTGAAAGGCACCTCATGAAGCCTGGAAAAAGGATGGCATGTTTCCAAGGCCACCAGATCTATAAAAAGAAGTGCGGGAAGCCCCAAACAACAAAATTCTGGTTGGATGTATGGGTGTAAATAATGCTGATAGACAAAAGCAGGGCAGCTTCTAAAGAAGACATCAGAACAGGGCCCCTGGGAAAGAGGCCAGATTTAAAGCATCTATTAATATGCAATTCACATGCTGTGTAATTAGCCCAGTTGCTTCTGGTGTTTTCACACCTATATGCAGTCATCACAGTTAGTTGTAGGAGATTTCATCACTTCAATACAACTTCTTTAGTTTCCAAACCCTTCCATGTCCTTCTGCCCCTCAGTCCTAGGTAGACATTAATGTATTTTCTGTCTATACAAATCTGCTCATTCTAGACGCTTTCTATAAATAGAAAGCATCATGATATGTGGACTTAAATGACTGGGTTCATCACATTATGGTGTTTTTAGGGGTCATACATGTCTTTGAACTTGTTAGGGAAAGTCATTTGAATGATGGTCAAAAGAGAAAAGGGAATATAATAAATATGAAAATAACAGATAAACTCAGTTAAAAGTGTCTCAGGAAAGTTGTGTTTAGTGTGATCATTTAGATCTTAAGTGTTCCCAGAGGCCTTAATACATCAGGTCTTTTGGGAAGCTGTGGAGCCTTTAAGAAGGTAGGACCTGTTGGGAGGGAGTTGAGTCAGTGGGGGTTGTCCTAGAAGGGATATTAGCATGCTGGCTGAGATCCTAGCAAACAACAACTCTAGGAGCACCTTTGCTCCCAGCATTTCCTGCCACAGTTCCAAAAAGCAAGGAGTCTGTCACCAGTAGACTGAGACAGAAACTGTCCCCTCTAAGCTCTGTGTCAGGTGTTCTGGGACAGCCGTGCAAAGCTACATGTTCAGTATGGCCTATGGATTGTAGGAGTAAGACGGAAATTCTCACAGTAGTTTTTAAAAACCTTGTAAGTGTAACTAACACACACATACACACACACACACACACAGAGAGAGAGAGAGAGAGAGAGAGAGAGAGAGAGAGAGATCATAAAGATACAGCTCCATAGAGGGATCGGAAAGTAGGTAAGTAGGCTTTAATACTGTGAGTGGAGGGGGTGAGTTGGAGAGTTGGAGGTGGGGAGCTGCAGAGGTTGTTGGTAGTGCCAGAGTTTCCTTTTCCCCTCCCTCCCTCCCTCCCTCCCTCCCTCCCTCCCTCCCTCCCTTTAAACATTTTTCTACTCAGACCTCTTTTTACCTGAAATTTGTTAGCGCCCTCAGATGATCTTTATGTTTGCATATGTAAAATAGGTAATGGAGGTCAAACACGGGACAGCAGGTTATAAAGAAATTGATTTTAAAGCAGCTCTTTGGTACGCATGTAGTTTTGCTGTTTATTAAAGACAAAAGCAAACTGGAGTAATGATGTGTTTCTTTTTATGTGAAGAATTCACTCTTGCCTGAGGATTTGCTGTTATAGGGCAAGGGCGTCCTCAGATTCTCAGAATTGACTGATATCCCTGCTCTCTAGTCCCCAGTGCTGACAGTTCATAAATGCCTAGGACAGCATGGCAGAGATATGTTCAGGGCTGCTTCAGAAATGGTTGGGAACTCTCTCCCAAGCTATACTTTCTTGGCTGTTTTTCATGACACTCAGGAAAACAGCCGAATTAGTTAGTGTCTTGTTGCTGTGACAAGTGCCTGACAGAGGTAGTAGCTTGATGCATCAGGAAGTCATGGTGTGGGGCAGCTGGCCACATCACACGTTGCTGCTCAGTCTACCCCCCACTCCCCTTTTTTAGTTCAGGATCTGAGTCTGTGAGATGGTGCCACCCACCTTCAGGGCAGGTCGTCTAGTCAGTGAAACCTCTCAGGAAATGGCCTCACAGACGTGCCTAGTGCTGTGTCTAAGTGCCTCTAAATCTGTTCAAATTGGCAACAAGGATTAACATCACAGCAGCAGACAGCAGTTTTTAAAAGTCAAACATTCTGGCACAATACAGTCCACAGATACACACATTTAAATGCTAAGGAGTAATGTTAGGAAAATATGAAAAGTCTTTGTTTTCTGTAATTAAATCATTGTATTTCTGTCAGAGCGGGAAACTTTGTATGTCTAGTGAAAACACTGCAGTTTATACCAGCATGATAGTGGTAAACACTTTGTATTCTATGAATGTTTGATTTTGAGTTTTTTGGTCATTGTGTATTCAGAAACTGCATTGTTGTCAAATGTTTCCTGTGGGGCTGCGGCTCAAATTTGAGTGCTGTGTTATAGAAAAGAGCCATTTGAATGCCCAAAGAACAGGAAGCACGCATTATGAGATTACCGAGCAACCTTTTAAGTTGTGCGTGTTTGCTTTATGAAATAGTTAACAAGTTCTCTGTCACTTCTCTTAGGACCTACATTAAGTGCAGGTTTTGTCTGCACACCAGCTTCAGGACTCACTGTAGTATTTATTGTATATTTTTCATTTTGATGTTATTAATAAATGGGTATCATGTTCTTAAACTTGAGATAAGATTAAGATGGGGGTTGGAGGGATGGCTTAGTGGTTACAAATCCTTGCTTCTCTTGCAGAAGACCCGGGTTTGTTTCCTACCACCCACATGGTGGCTTGTGACTGTCTGTATCCAGTGCCAGGGGATGCCATTTCTCTTCTCCAAGGGCTTCTGCACACACCTGGTGCACATATACTCAGGCACACATACTTACACATAAAATTGAATAGGTAAATATTTAAAAGGATTGATTAAGATTATGGCATAAAAATAAGATACAAATAAGTAAAAACATTTAAAGTAGGCTGTTGTGTCATGTCTAGCCTGGAAATAACTTAATTTCTGGAGTGAGAGCCACAGAGTCAGTCAGGCAGCCAAAGGACACATATGGTCGGTCACATGTCATCACTGTCAAGCTCAGGTTCATTTCAACAACTCACCTGCCTCAGCTGCTAGGACACGATTGTCTCTTAAAGGTTGGTGTAGACAAATTCTGAGTGTTCTCAGATCAACCATCTTCTTTGTAGGGGATAGTGGAGCTCTCATTCCCCCCTCCCGCCTTTTTTTTCTATTAGGACTGATGGCCAGTGTTCTGTGACGTGTTTGATGAAAGCAGTTTGGGCCGGCAGGTTTGGGGAACCCCGTCCCCAGTAACAGGGCAGCACTGCTCTGAGGGCCTCTTGGCCCTGAGCTGGGGCGAGCTCACATGAGCAGCGTTGTCTGCAAAGCTTTGCTGATGCTTATGTCTGCTTCCTGTTGAGTCCAACACCTCTCTGTAGTTAGTTGGCAAAGCCTTCTGCTGGAGTGTCGGCATTGGTGACTGGCGTCAGCAGTTTGTAAGTGCTCCTTCAGGACGGGTTGCCTTTGAGTATCCCCTGAAAACTACTCCACATCATTTCGTGGTACAGAGGAGTCGACTGCTCACAGACACCAGTGTCCTTTGGAGGATTTTGTCCCTGTTGCAGGGAAGAATATTACTAACAGCCGAATCTGTTTCCTGGCTCTGCCAACTGATGTTAATGGAACCTGATTTCTTTATACCAGAAAAGAATTTGAATGTGTGCGATTGCTCCTTGATATTTTCAGTCTGCTTTTAGTGTAATAGTGTCATGTTTTAGTTGTCTGATGTGTCAGTGGTTATGTGATTATTTTTCCCCTGAGGGATAGGGAAATGAGTGAAAAGCTCTCCGCTGCCTCGTGAAGTAAGCTATGCCTTGGCACAGAGTGCTGATCATTTGGCTCACATAGGCATTAGATCACCTTGCCTGCTACTTGGGAAGGTTCCGAAAGTGCTACCTAACCCTGCAGGATTCTCCATCAACTCGAAGTGGTGTGGGGAGTGATGCATCTTGTTTCCTGTTCTCCTATGTCTTGCCAACTTACTCTCACCACGCTCTTTATTGATAAAAAATTAGTTAGCCCCAAACCATTTCCTTCTCCCCGCATGGCAGAGGCGATGACATTTATGAGAAGGTACATAAAAGGGAAGATTTGGAGTGCTGCTGTGGGTGTGAGCCACAAAGGACTGGAGATAGAGGGGAGTGCCCCGTGCATTTCCTTCCCTATCAGTTCTTCATCTCTGGGAAGAGTGGGAAGGACGTTTGTGCACATATTGGTTAGGATTTTAATTGCAGAGACCAGGATCTACCAGTGTAGACAAAGTGAGTTATTTTGTTAAATTTCAAAGGGAGGTAGCTAGTTTAGCAAAGGATTTGAAGGGCTAAAGAAAGAGACTGGCTGGATGTTGTGGTGCATGCCTTTAATCCCAGCTTCGTAGCTGCAGAAGCAGGCTGATTTCTGTTAGTTTGAGGCCGTCTGACTCCCAACACAGCAAGAGGCCAGCCAACACTATATAGTGAAATCCTACTGCAGAATAAATAAATAACAACAACAAAGACTGCAGACTGAATCCTCGACAGGAGCTATTGTCCAAATGGCCTATGAAGGAACTACATTGGTCAGGGTGCCCCAAATTCGAAGCTAGAGCTAGAATCCCTCACTCAGCCCAGTGGACACTGTACACCCTCTGCTTCTCCTTGTGACTGTTGTGAAGGGGTCCCACAGGGTGTGTGTGGTTGGAGGTACTCAGTTCAATCTGCTGGTCCAGTGAGACGAGGAAGGTGGGAAGCATAACTCCCTTCCCTCAACTCAGTTTTGAAATTCTGTTTTGGGAAGGTGAACTTCACACATTATGGAATAGAGATGAAATGGAGCAAAGGATCCTGAACTCCCTGAATACCCAGTGCTCCTTATAGCACCACTGCAAATGATGCAGTGATTACAGAGTTATAGGTAATACAGGAGTAAGCAGTGTGAGAGTCTAGGTGATTTATTTTATTTTATTATTATTATTTTTTTGTGTGTGGTTTTTCAAGACAGCGTTTCTCTGTGTAGCCGTGGCTGTCCTGGAACTCACTCTGTAGAACAGGCTGACCTCGACTCCCGACTCCCAGAGATCCGCCTGCCTCTGCCTCTCGAGTGCTGGGATTAAAGGTGTGTGGCACTACTTCCAGCTTCAGTTTAAATAATTTTTAAGGAAACATACTTTTGTATGAGGGAACAGCACCTAAAAAGTCCTTAAACCTGCTGTAGTTTGGTTCTGTGAATCTGCTGAGAGCACGGTGTTGACGGGCCCTCTAGTCCTCAGTGGGCCAGGATGGTCGGTTCCTCCTTTTACTCAGGGAGAGATGAGACTTCTCAGTGGGCCACTGTAAGTTCATTGCTGCTTCTAGCAGAATAAAGCAATGCACATTTGTGATCGATTATCTAATTTTTTTCCCCTAAAATGAAGTTAGCTCGAGGAGAGACTTAGAAATTACTTTTGGGAGTTGGCAAGATGGCTCAGTGGGAAAAGGCACCAAGCACGATGACCTGAATTTGATGACCCAGACTAGCATGGGCCATGGTCCAGGTTATTCTCTGTCTTCTACACCTATGCGCTACATGGCATGTGCCACCCTGTCCCCAGTAAATACATAATGTGATGAAACAAAGCCCAAGACAGGCAAACCCGTGCTTGCTCAGGCTGTGTAGCTGGTTGGTGCAAAGGCCTGCTGGCTTCTCAGCAGGGCCCTCTGAGAAGAGCATTGCTACAGGGAGCTTCAAGGGCCCCAGAATGTCTTTGTCACTGCTGTTGATTTGAAGGACACTGGTGGTGTTTGTTCTTGACTTTTGAGGAAAAGGAATCTTAGGAGGAAGAATTTGTGCAAAACACACTTGGAGAACATTCACTGAGCAGTGTCTAATTTATTGAAGCTCCAAATTTTATGGTAAAATAAATTACAAAAATGAAGCTCTCTGCATGTAACGGTTTCCCCTTTTCTCCCTAGGTGTCTCTACATTTATCCTGAAGTAGTTCTTTTGCTGAGGCTCTTGCTGTTGCATGCATGGTCGGTACTAGTTAAGGACTGCCTCTTCTCTGCTCAGACACTGGTCTGCAGTATGCCTTCTTGCCCTGAGCCTCTTTGCTCCTCCATGTGTCCCTGCATCCTCTCATCCTGTCCCCCTGCCCTTTTTGTCTTCAGTCACACCTAGTTCTTCTTAGTAAGGTGTGCACCTCCCAGACAACACGCTGTTTATTAGACCGCTGTCCTGCCCGTCAGGGTATAAGCCCGTGAAGGCACAGGTGTCAGGCTCTTCATCTCTAGCGTGAAGAATCTGCCTGCCACACAGGAGAGAGCAGGCATGGGGAGAGAGGAGACTCAGCAAAAGCTCTGTAAAAATGTGTACATTTGAGGAATTGTCATTTTGAAGTTGAGAAAAATGAATGAACAACCTTAGGTTGTTGTTTTAGAAGATGAATAAAAATGAGGCCATGACTTCTCCAAGGTGTGGTTGAGTAGGGGTTTTTTATTGTAGATAGGAGCCAGAGGCATCTGCAGGTGTCCAGACTGAACCTGACCATTGAGAGGAGAAGGGAGAGAGTTGAGTGGACTAAGGGACTAAGAGAGGAGTGGAGGACCAGGAGAGCTCATGGCAGGTTTGTATAGGAAGGAGCAGCCCTGTGAAAGGAAGTGAAGCCTGGCCTCTGGGCTGGGGAGGTTTAGGGAAGGGGTGGGCTGAGAAGTATGGAAATCTCATCCAGCAGCAAAAGCCTGAGATGTGTATCGGCTCATAATAGACTTACTTGTGTTGTCCAGATAGTTTTAATATTGAAATACCAGATACTTTGCATAGTTCGTGTCTCAGCGTTGCCATTTGAAACTTTTCCCTTGAGATGAGTGTCTTGGGAGCTGGTGCCCCTCCCTCCAGTACCGGCATTGAGTTTCTAGAGAGCACTTGCCATCAGGCACTTGCTGGGCAGTGTCTGGTGGTCTGTTGAGGTTCCTTTTCCGCTAAGCAGGGATCTTAGGATCTTTGTGAGGCTTCTCATCATTGCCTCCCATGTTTGCAACTGTTGAAAACAGCTGTGTAAATTTGTTTGCCCTGTATGCTCGCTCAGGTTTTTTCTTAGCCGAAGGAGTTTGGATTTAGATGGCAGCAGCAAAAGCATGGTTGTCCCGGGCTAGTGCTGGGGAAGAAATGCAGGTATGGTTAGGCCCTTTTGCTTTGGTGTTGCTCCCCCAGCCCTAAACCTGGGAGCTGTTTGTTGCTTAGCGTTGGAGATAGCATTGATGTTCTTTGTGATTTGGCTTCTGTTTTTCATATTTCCTGGATTCAAACTTTTGCAAATCTTGGTGATTTGATAAAATATAGTCTAAAGTGAAGTATTGAAAGTTTCCTGGCATAGATCCAGCTGCAGCAGGCTCTTTACTTAAAGGCCAGGCAGTATGATTGGAGTTTGGTCTGAAGCCCTGTGAAGACTACAGCTGGCTGACTCTGAGTAGGGACCCCAGGAGCCGCCCACCTTTTCCAATTTGCATTTATATCGGAGAAAGCAGGTTTCCTGCAAACATCATTTGCCTTTAACGGACTGTATGGAAATTGCATCTTTGACTAAACATGTTTTTAGTCTTTAGAGTGCGCATATTTTAAAAATTAATCACCACTTTTCAGTCCATAGGTAAAAACCTTATTTTAATTTGCTAACGTTCTGACTGCTTATTTTGAAGATTTTTACAAAAAGTAGGATCAAGCTGGGAGTGGTTCGTGCTTGTGATCTCAGCACTGGGGAGGCAGAAGTAGGCAGATCTCTGAGGTTGAGGCCAGCCTGGCCTGCAGGTGGTATCCCAAGATAACCAGGACTACTTAGTGAGACCTGTCTCCAACAGGAGGAAAAAAGGAGGAAAGAAAAGAAAAGCTCTTTTCCCTTAGGCAATGGCCCAGCTTTATTTTATTTTAGTGCTTAGCTACTTTGACCAAGGTTTGTCATTCTGTAAAACTTCTGGAAAAGAAGTATGAATGATTTTTTTTTGAGACATAGGGGGTCAAATTCAGAAAGATTTTCATCTACTTGGTATTAACTAAGAGGTGTCTGTTAGTGGGTTTAACTTCATAAACAAGAAGTGATGTATAATGGCAGTTGACAGCAGACTTTTTAAAAGTGGCTTATAAAACTGTTTAAGGGGCATGTGCTGTCCTTCTGATTCCTTCCACTTTGTGTGTGTGTGTGTGTTCACCATGTGTGTGCAGTGCTTTGGAACTGCACAGGTGGCTGTGAGCTGCCATGTCAGTGCTGGGAACTAAACCTGGGTCCTCCGGTAGAACAGCCAGTGTTCTTAACCACTGAGCCATCTCTTCTAGGTCTTTTGACTACATTTTCACAAATAACTTTTTCCACTCTGTGAGCCTGCACGTGAGCAGAAGCTCTTGTCCGGAGCTAATGTGTAGTGTAGATGGCGCTGTCCTGTGGAGGTGCCATAGAGAGACGCCCTGCACTGTGATTGAAAGTAAGAAGGAAGTATCTCTAGTATGGCTTTGCATTCCTAACTGTGGTGCACCCCCCACCCCCACATTTAAAGCACTTCAAGGCTCTCATGGGGAGATCAGGTTACATACTGTGGTAAAGGACTTTTTGAACTATGGAACACTTTTCAAAACCCGTTTTCACTTGTTTCCATCCTAGAGTATCTGTTGTCTGACTTTCCTGTATAAATAGCTTACTGGAGTGATCAGGTAAGACAGAATCAGGCAGAGGTAAAACCTAGAGGCCACTGTTCAGGCCTTTGTGTACACTAAGAGAGTAAGCAGTATGCTGTGACATAGATAGGCTTGGTTGTCCTAATGTAAACAGAGTCTGATTTTGTGCCTTTGTGCTCTTTTAAAAACCCAGCAGCTTTCCATATAAGGCAGTGTCTCAGTTCTTTAAGACTTGTGTAAGTCTTAGTCTCATTGTGATGGGCAGTCTGTTTTATATATGTGTGTGTGTGTATTTTACTTGTAATGCTGGTGAAAATTCATAATATATTACTTAAACATTGGCTGATTGCTATTATTAAAACATTTTCTTAGTTTATTTTAGTTTATCAAATACTAGAGATTGAAATTGTAATAGAATCTTGTATCATCTTTTGTGTATTTTGAAGATTGAACCCAGGGCCTTGCACATGTTAGAGAAGTTCTCTCCACTGAGCTTTACCCTCGGCCTCTGAAATCTTAGACCACAAACACGCTCACATATATGTGTATGTGATGTTTGTGTGGGTGTATGCATGCCATGATGTACATGTGGAAGCAAGAAGACAATGGTGGGTATTGATTGGTTCTGGTCTTCCACCTGAGACATGGTCTCTAGTTGTTTGCCACCGTGCACCCCAGGCTATCCAACCCATGAGCTTGCAGGATTTTCTGTTTCCACATCCCATTTCTCCATAGGAATACTGGGTTTACAAGTGCATGCTACCCTGGTTGAGTCGATATGAGTTATAGCGATCCAAACTCAAGCTTGCACAGACACAAAAATATTCACATATAGACAGAGACATGCACATTAAAAAAACTTGAATAAAATTGATTTTGAAATGTTAAAAAAAGAGAAAAATACTTGTGAGAACCTTCAGCAGACTGATATGTGTGAATTGGGAAATGGAATTCTAGCACTACTCTTTACCTTGAATCATAAAAAGAATGTTCCAGAAGGGGTTGTTTAGTCATGACAAAATGTTCGTTTGAGATCTTCTTCTCAACCGATGAAGCTCTCAGAAGGTATCTTTAGAGTTTCTAAAGAATTGAAATGGGAATATGTATGTTAAGGATTTATTTTTATTTGTATGTATGAGTGTCTAGCCCCTACCCCCTCTGTGTGTGTGTGTGTGTGTGCGCGTGTGTGCGCGCCTGTCTGGTCTACACAGAGTCAGAAGAGTGAACTAAATGTTCTGGATGTGAATTGCCACGGGGTGCTGGGAACTGAACCTGGGTCTTTTTGCAAGAACAGTCAGATCTCTTAACTACTGAGCCATCTTTCCAGACCAAAAACGTGTATAAATATTTTATTGTGGGTATGAGTGAGTGTTTGCAGGTCTGGTTTCACATGTCCTGTGTGTCCTTGTGCCTCCTTCCTCTTGAGTGAGAAAACTTCCCAAGTCTCATTCGATTTCTTTGCTGCATCTTAAGCTTGTGATGTGGCTGACAGTTTGATCCATGTCTATAGACAGATGGGCCCCCAGACTTGTTAAGAGGTTAGGAAACATGGTAAAATATAGTTCAGCTACTATCACCTTGACACAGTCCGGGTTTTGTTGTTTTAGATGAAATATCTATAGCCAGTGTGTAGTTTATGGTTGACAACAGAAGTGTTTGGACTTCGTTTTATTAAGAATTAGTTGAGACACTGGCGAAATAGTTCGGCACTTGCTACCAAACCCTACCCAAGTTTGGTCCCTAAAAAACACATGGTGGAAGGAGTGAAGACTCTCACGAGGTGTCCTCTCACCACCATGTGTGCGAGGGCCTCACCACAGCACTGACTTACTGGAGAAAAGGGATGAGCAATTGTAGTGGAAATCAATGCATTCTTAAAAACGTGGTTGGATACCAGGAAGGAATTGGATGATAGGGATTTTGCACTAGTCTGGACACAAACAGACATACATCAGATGTGAGGCAGTCTGCTCTGAATAACACGTGTGAAATTGTGTTTTGTCTTTTCCTATTTCTCAGTTTGTGAAATCACTTGGCTGGGTCCAGAAGCAGCATTGAGCTTGCTTGCCACCTACATGGGCTGCCTTTAAAGTGACACTTTTTGGAATTCAATTCCTTTTCCAAATCTTAAAATTGGTATTTTTGTCTCTGTTCTCCATTTACGAGTTTGGCTTATGGAATACTCATGTGTCTCCCCAGTGACAAAGAGTGCCTAAGACGTTTGTCCCATCTCAGTGTGGGGATGCCACACGCCTAGTGTACTGTTTGCTTTGCTCCTGCACTTCAGTGTAGTTAATCCCTGCAGGTTCATTCTTGCCGTGTCTCAGCGGAGGGGAAGTGATGCTGAAGTTGTTTGGCACAGGATGTGAGTGTGAAGACTTCTCTCCAGTGCAGGATGGCTCCTGGCCATAGTAATGTTAATTGCACAACCACAGGTTCAGATTTACAAGCATGGTATGAGTAGTGGCCACCTACATCCCATGGAATCTACTTTGAAAATCATTGTAGAGCTCTCTTGCGGGTTTTAGACAAATGTTAGGATTAAGCCAAATGTTACCACTATTTCAAAAACGTGTGGCATGAATTCTGCAAATTGTCACTGTATTCTTGTCTCCCATCTTCCTTACTTCCCTTGGTTCTTGGTGTTTTTGTGATTTGAAAGCTGTTCAGCAAAACTAGTCCTTAGAAGTGCTTCTCCCTCTGTAGTGGTTCTCAACATATTAGATATTCTGCATCAGACTTTAACATTATGATTCAGAACAGCAGTAAAGTTACAGTTATGAAGCAGCAATGAAATAATTTTATGGTTAGGTTAGGGGTCACCACAACATGAGGAACTGTATTAAAGGGTTGCAGAATTAGGAACGTTGAGAACCACTGCTCTAGAGACTGGGTAGAGGAATGACTGGTAATCCATTCAGGGCAGCCATATTATAGATAGGAGGAACTGTGTGTTTTGTGCTACTACTCAAAGTGGAATGCCTGGGATCTTGGGCACACTCTATATTTTCTAGACAGATGTGAATACTTCTGAAAAAATTGTCTTATCAATTGACATTTGACTTTCTCTAGAAATCGGATGTATTGAGTGCTTTTTAACCATGCATTTAAAAATTAGATTTTATTTATTTATTTTTGTGTGTGAGTGTGTATGTGTGCGTGCTGTATGAGTGCGCATGTGTGCTCTGTGTGTGCATGCTGCGTACATAGGTTTGAGAACAGTTGGTGGGGTCAGTTCTGTCTTTCCACTCTGAGTTCTTGAAGTGGAAGCTCAGGTGGTCAGGCTGGGTAGCAAAGACCTTTCCTGCCGAGTCATCTCACTGGCTCACTAAGTGTTTTAATTGCCTCATTCTTCAGTTTATACATAACATAGATGTTTTAAGTTTTGTAGTTATAGTTGTTTATATACGTTTATCATGTGTTATATCCACAGTAATTATCTGTAAAGTTACTTAGATAAACCAAATTCAGTGAAAAGTATTTTTTTGGTGGAGGCTCAGTGCTGATCACAGCAGGTTTTTGTTTAAGTGCTATTTTATATTTTATTTTTCCTAAAATAATGTTATGCCAAGTTTCAGTAGTAAGTGAAATAGAAATGCAAGATGTGAAGTGAGAACTTGGCCCTTTCCTCTGGCATCTGCATCTCTGTAACTAAATAACTTAAACTTCTAGAGGCTGTACTTTCGGCTACTGCTCTCTGGATTTCTTTATCTGGTAAGGTGAGGCTGTCCCAGGGTTGACTTTTATTGACTTTTTTTTTTAGGTTTGTTTTTGAAGACAGTTTTTTTTTTTTTAAAGTTTGTTTTTGAAGACAGGTTTTCTTTGTTTAACAGTCCTAGCTGTGTGTAGACCAGGATGGCCTTGAATTTAGAGATCCAGCTGCTTCTGCCTCCTGAGTGTGGGATTAAAGTATACCCCTACTAGTGACTTTCTTTATCACTAGCAGAATCCTGAATGTTGACATCCAGGACTCAAGGAACGTGCTTGATTTTTTTTTTTTCCCCCCAGCTCATTTTTGGGAGAAAGCGATTTTCTTGTTTTCTAAGTTTTAAATTTTTTGTCTGAGTTTTTAAATTTGTAGTTACCAAAAGGTAATTTTTGTTCTGATAATTTTGGTAGAACCATAAAAACTGAAAGGTGAAACACACCCCAGGGCATTGTTCAGTTCTCTTTTGCCTCCTGCCAACCTCTCTCAGGGTTCTGAATCCCATGGTTCTGAACTACTGGCTTCCTGGCTTCCACAGTATGGCCGCTTTGGTCTTCTCTCTACCACTATTTGGGGGTTGCCTTGGGTTTTCACTTTTGATGAATTTTTATTTTCTAGAATTAAGTTCCTTTCCTCCATCTTTGCGTGTATGTGTGCTTGCGTGTGCATGTGTTTGTGTGTGTGTTTGTCTGTGTCTACACAGTTGGAATGCAAAACAAAATTTGTTTTATAATCATATGTGGGAGTATTCTGCTTTTCACATCATATGTGTGCCCTTTAGTCTTGCTAAATTAATTAGCCGAAACAGTTGTTTTGTAAATTATCTTGTGTTTTCTTTGTAAATGATTTCTGTGATCTGTAAATAAGAAGTTACCCCAGCCAGATAAGGTGGTCCACACCTTTAATCCTAGCACTCAGGAGGCAGAGGCTCCTGGTCTACACAGTCAGGCTACACAGAGAGAACCTGCACTCCCCCACCTCCAACTCTGCCCTGAAAAAGTTACACGTTTCCTTCCTAATTCTTAAGAATTGCACTTCTATTTCTTCCTCACTGCTGTGGCCAGGAACTCTAGAATCACTTTGCCTGCAGAACTGTAAAAGAAGGCATTCTTGTTTTACTTTGTCTCAGTAGAGAATAATTCAGTATTTTCCTTTAAGATTTCTGTGGGTTTTAATGCTCTCTTTTGTTCTGCCTTCTTCCCTCCCTCCCTTCATTCATTGTTTTAGGAAGTCCTCTACCATTCCTAGTTTGTGGAGAATTTTTTTTTTTTATTTTGAGCAGCTATGGATTTTACCAAATGCCTTGACTGAACTGGTTCTCTGTGTTCCCCTATTTATTTTTTTAGTGTGGTGTTATTCCCCCCCCCCAGTGTTAGACTAATCTTATTATGGGGATAAGCGTTGCTTTTTTTCATGATGAAGCTTTTTATACATAATACTGTATTTGATTTTCTGCAATTTTTACCAGAGTTTTTAGTGTCTTTGCTCATGAGGGATACTGATATGTAATTTTGCATTTTGTAACTGGCCATTAAGCTTCACATTGACTTTAGCTCTGTGAAACAGCTTAGAAGGCAGTCCGTATCCATGTCTTGAGGAAGTTTGTGTAATATTGATATTACTTCCCCTTGAATGTTTGCTGGAATTTACCAGTGAAATAAAGTCTGGATTTGGAATTTTCATTTTTTGATAGATTCCATTTCTTTAAGATAGATAGGACTATTTAGAAGCTCTCTTTCTTGTGTCAGTTTTGTTCATGTGAGTTGTATTTTTGGGCATAAAGTTATGCACTGTATTTTCTTTAATGTATATCAGATTTCTTGCTTCTCTAGCTTTGTTTTCTTTTTCATCCTTCGTGTCTAACATTGATCATTTATGTTTTGTCTTGTAAGTTTGGTTGATTGTTTTAAGGACCAAGCTTTTGGCATGCACTTCTGTTCTTCATTATTTTCTTCCTCCTATCAAATGTTCTGTTTCTTGTTTCTATAGCTTAGCCTTCATTAGGCCTATTACATAGAAAACAGATTTCCTTGACCCAGGATTCAGAGACTGAGTTATTACCATTTTAATCTCAGTGAATCATTTAATTACATTGCCTGTTTCTTCACCAGGAGTTGAAATGTAAACTTTGCATAGTTTTTCAAGGCTGGAGTTAATGGAGCAGGAACATGTATAAAGGTTATGGAGAGGACACTATGTCAGTGATGCAGTGACCGTGTTCTCTGGGCAGTCAGGGATTGATGATTGTGCTTGTGGTTTTTGTAAGGAGAAGTGGTGTCATTTCCTTAACTCCTTCTAGCCCATTCGGTCTCCACTTGAAGGCAGATTAGACAGCTCATAAATTACTAACAGGCTCAGGAACTCATGGGTCTCCAAATGACTCTGGGTCTAGCCTGACGTTTTGGGATACTTTACGATGACTCTGCCAAGTGTCTGTCTGCTCTTACTGAAATTGTGTCTAGATGCCAGCTAGTTCTGTCATGCCTGTTCTGTTTAGCTTATCCAGAAGCAGGGCTTTAAGGGAACAGGAGACAGGGTTCATAAGGCTTTTTGGAATGGAAAATAGAACCCCAAATCTTCACAGTTAGAGCTGGGAGAGAGCCATAGATGTGAGCTCTGGAACCTGAGGACATGTCAAGTGGAGTAGGGACAGTGCGGCTATTTTATAGTCTTTTCATATCCAATCCTACTGACACGACCTCCCCCACCCCACCCCACCCCACCCACTACCCCGAGACAGGATTTCTCTGTAAGAGCTCTGGCGTCCTGGAACTTGCTTTGTAGACCACGCTGGCATCGAACTCACAGATAATCCTCCTGCTTCTGCCTACTGAGTGCTGGGATTTTAGGGGTATACCTCCACTGCCCCATGATATCCCTCTCTTTAAAAACTTATTTTATGTGTCTGGGTGTTTTGTCTGCATGTCTGGTGCCTGTGGAAGCCAGAAGATGGTGTTAGATCTTCAGGAACTGGAGTTATGGAGGGTTGTGAACCACCAGGTGATTGCTGGGAATTGAGCCTGCATCCTCTGGAAGAGCAGCCACTAAGCTGTCTCTCCAGCCTCTCTGTTTGACCTGTTAATTGTCAAAATACTTCTATAGTCATTGCCATAGTCTAATATGAAATTGAAGGCACATGAAGACCGGCGCCCTGGCTGCTTAGCTCCTTACGTGCTGTGCATGGGAGCCTCTTAAAGCATATTTCAGAAGTGAGGAGAAATGGAAGTTTTCCTACTGTTAATTTGGAAAACTGTATAAAAAGAGTCTTAATAATTGTTGTTATTAACATAGCATTGCTGGTCTTTGGACCAAGTTTAAAGCATACATTGGCATAACTTAGGAGTTTCAAATTCCATTTCCCCCTTTAGTGTATATGAAAAACACCAGATTATAGAAAAAATGCCAAGTTTATAATAGTTTTATTAATTTTGGAGTTACCAATATATTAGAAATAGTTGTTTGATTTCTTTTTTTAAATTGGAAGTTGAGCTCTGCAATTCTGCCCTCTGGTTGATGCCGAGTGTAAGCAGCTTCAGTGCTGAAAACCATGGGGATTTGCGCCTTATTTCTGGTGAGGGTCTGTGGCCCCAGCAGTGCTTAGAGTCATTGTTCTGGTGGACCTGCTCTACCTGCATGAGGCTGTTGGATTAGGAGGTTGCTGGCAACTGCACATGATGACTGCTCTGCCTGTAATTCTCTGTGTGCTCATCAGCCTGCTTGTTCTTGCCACTGTCATCTCTGAATGTATTTCTGGTGTCTAAATCATGTTTCCTTCCTGTGGCCCAATTCTTTTGCAACCCACAATATCCATTGTGATGCTGTGAGAAATAATTATGTATACCTTTATAAAGACAGAGGAAGTCTACTTGAATTTTATCGTATCTTTTTGTTACCTTAATTTTTAAAACTTTTTATTTATTTTTATTTTATGTCTGCATGTATGTTTATGTACCATGTGTGTAGTGTATCAGTGGAGGCCCCTTACTCTTTCTGTTAGATGAGCCCCCAATACTGCCTAGTAATTGAAGTCCTTGAATTCATCCAGTGTGCTTAGGTGGCAAATACTTCTTTATAAAAAGAAGCCAATGCAGCTTAACATTTTCTTTTTCTGCTACTTAAAATTTAGGTTTAAATGAAGTAGTCTTTATCATGACTGTGTTAATTGAGTGTGACAGGATTGGGGGTATGCTGGGATTCTGTTCCAGTTGACTCACTGTGGCTTTCCTTAGAGCAGGCCCCCAAAGTTTACAGTCCTCTAGTTTGGTATTGTGATGCACTGTTACTGTGTGAGCCAAGCTTTCAGGATTGGTTTAGTCTTGTACTGGATGTTGAAAACTGTAACTAGACTGAATAAGCTTTAGTTTCCAGAGAAGCAGTGGTGTACCTTAGAAACCTGTCCCACCCTTTGTAAACAGTTATCAGAGGAGCAGCAATAACAATAGCCTAAACAAGTTGACTTAAGAACCTGCTCAGAGAGTTGAGGGAGATGGAGAGGGACATGCTAGCCCATAGCTGTGGGAGGCTGGCTTGATAGTGGTGTCAGTCACTCTAAGACTGTATCTTTCCCCTCCCTTCTCTGTAGGAATTGATACCTGCATTGGAACTGTGTAAAGCTGATCTCATGGTTTCTCTGGGTAAAGGATTTTATTAATGAGAATCACCTGAGAGATGTTACAGCATTTAAAGTTTAGCCTGCTCTTGATTTAATTAAAGGGGAAGAGAGTATTTTAATTTCTCAAAAAAAAAAAAAACAAATATCGAGTGCCCATGTGCCCCAGGGAAGGACAAGGATGGTTTAATGAGCCTTGTGGGGGAGCTACTGCCTGGGCCCATGGTTAACAGAGAGGCCAGAACCTCAAAGAGCCTGTGTGGCCATCGTGCCTTAAAGAGTATCAGAGATGCTGTTTCCCAGTGAATAAGGCAAGAGAGGCTTAATATTAGAGGTGGCAGTAAGCAGTGGGCCTATGTTTGAGCAGCAGGAGCTGTGGACAGATGATTGAGGAGATGTGTACAGAAGCCACATGTTAAGAACAAGAGCTTTGGATTTGCTGCAGTATACACAACAGAAAGGCTCATAGTTGTGACAAAGCCAACGTGTATGCTTTTTTTTATTGTTATGATTTTTGACAGAATCATACTTGTATACGATACTCTTTGATGACATTTGCCCTCTGCTATCCATGCTCTTCTTCCCAATGTGCCAACTTTTCTTTCCATCTAGTTACCCTCCTACTGTCCTCTCTCCCTCCCTCCCTCCCAACCTCCCTCCCTCCCTCCCTCCCTCCCTCCCTCCCTCCCAACTTCCTTCCAACTTCCTTCCTTCCCTTCCAACTTCCTAACTTCCCTCCCTCCCTCCCAACTTCCTTCCCTCCCTCCCTCCCTCCCAACTTCCCTCCCTCCCTCCCTCCCTCCCTCCCAACTTCCTTCCTTCCCTCCCTCCCAACCTCCCTCCCTCTCTTTCTTTTCTTTGCAGGCCTCATGTAAATGTCAAGCTGTGGCATTCTACTCATTGCAGTGGTCCTGTCACATCCAGACGATGGAGAGTGCCTCATCACATCTCTCCTTGTTTCTCTCAGTCTTCCTGTCTTCTGCAAGCTTTTCTGGTCTTTGGAGAGGGTGATAAGATGCCCCATTTGGGGCCAGGTACTCAACAATCCCTTCCTCTCATCACTTTGACCAGTTCTGAGTCCTTATTTTGACTGTTACCCACCGCTCAGACTTCTCTGACCATGGCTGAGAGCTTCACTAAGGTGTGGCTATAAAGATTGAGAAGTTCCATTTAACTGCCATTTGTCAAAATACCAGCAGTGTAGTATCCCATAGGTCCTGTGAGCTCCCTGGCGGTAGGCTTTCTGACTGATTCTACAGTGCTAGGCTTGTGTTCCCTCCCTTTTGGTGGACCTTGTGCAATGATCTAACCAGGAAGCGGTTATTTACCCCCAGAGTATCCATGCAGTATTGGTCGTATCTTCCCAGGCAGTTCAGTATTTTAACACTCAGGGTCTACAGCTGGGAGTGATCCTTTCTGACCTGCCTATGTAGTACCTTCTGGTGCTGTGAGTAGTAGCCAGCGGGGAGGAAGCCTCTCTGTGTCCAGTTCCTGCTCTTCGTCCTCCTCCATCCATTTGCTTTTCCTTTCTGGGCCTTTTTGAACCAGCCAGGAAGAAGCATACCCCTGGGCACGCCATGCTCTTGGCCAGTGCTGTCCATCCCACACAGTGCTCAGCAAGTGGCAATTTTTATTCTCTTCTCCCCCACTTATTTTTCTCTGCCAGACTATAAAGGCTTGGAGTCAAACTGTGTCCCTTTGTATCCCCAGTGTTAGGTGTGTGCTGTTGCTGCATGAGAATTCGTTAAGCTGAAAGATGGGATCATGAGATTTCAGGGGTGCTGACTTCTCTGTCTTCTTGTTCAGATAAAGGTGTTTGCAACACCTCATAAGTGGGCTGAAAAGATGGCTCAAAGGTAAGAGCACTGGCTGTTCTTGCAGAGGAGATCAAGTTTTGGTTCCTAGCACCCAGGTGGTGGCTCACTGTCTGTAACTCCAGTTCCAGGGATTCTGATGCCCTCTTGTGGCCTTCATCACTGCAGGCATATTTGCAGGAATGTATGTACTGGAAAAATACCCATACACATTAGATAAAAATGAAGAAAGCTTTGAAAAACTAGAAATGCTTGAGAAGATACAGTAATTCATGCTACAGTGCTTTGGTTGTGTGAGTTTCTTGTGAGAATATAGGTGGAGATTATTGTGGCATTGTGTGGGACGGCGAGTTGAGTTAGGCTTCCTGGAGGTAGCTTTTCAGTTGGCATAGGACACACCAGCTAAGAGAGCCATAGGAGCCTGGACAGAGAAGACAGACATGGGTCTTACTCTGCTCAGCTCTTGAAAAGAGAGCCTCTGTGGCTACATGCTGCGCTCAGTGCAGCCAACTGGGGGCATGAAAAGAATCCCCAAAGCTTTAGTTTCTTTGCAGAAAGTTGTTTAACGAAACATTTGTTGCGTTGTGGTTTAGATTGACGCTAAGTCCTTAGCACATGCAGTATGAGATTCAGATGCTTAGAATGCCTAAAAAGGTGGTGAGCTGCTGCTAAAAACTAGGCCTGTTTGTTCTGCACTAAAGTTAGCCTGTATACACTCCTGAAAATCTTGATGCTACGAAGAGCCTCCTTGGTTTATGAACACGTCTCTTGTTGCTGTCCAGGCTTGGGTCTCCTTTGACTGTCTTCTCTGATGAGCAGGACCTTTCAGCTTTGTGGGTTTGATCCAGTTTCTCTCTTTGTAGACACTCCTTCTGATTGATATGGGGAGTTAGATGCTGGGAGAGGCAGGGTTAATTGCTTGTGTCAAGAGAAAGTGATAAAAGACTATTCATGATGGGAAAAGATTCTCACTAACCCCACATCAGACAGAGGTCTGAGCTCCAAAATATACAAAGAACTCAAGAAATTGGACACCAAAAGATCACATAATCCAATAAAAAAAAATGGAGTACAGACCTAAACAGAGAACTCTCAACAGAGGAATCTAAAATGGCTGAAAGACACTTAAGGAAATGTTCAATATTCTTAGTCATCAGAGAAATGCAAATCAAAACAACTCTGAGATTCCATCTTATACCTGGAAAAATGGCCAAGATCAAAAATACTGATGACAACTTATGCTGGAGAGGTTGTGGGGTAAAGGGAACACTCCTTCATTGCTGGTGGGAATGCAAGCTGGTACAACCCCCTTGGATGTCAGTGTGGCGATTTCTTAGAAAATTAGAAAACAACCTTCCTTAAGACCCAGTCATACCACTTTTGGGTATATATCCAAAAGATGCTTGATCGTGCCACAAGGACATGTGCTCAACTATGTTTATAGCAGCTTTGTCTTAGCCAGAACCTGGAAATAACCTAAATGCCCCTCGACTGAAGAAGGGATAAGAAAAATGTGGTACATCTACACAATGGAGTACTACACAGCAGAAAAAAATAACGACAGCTTGAATTTTGCAGGAAAATGGATGGAGCTAGAAAACATTATTTTGAGTGAGATAACCCAGAAAGACAATTATCGCATGTACTCACTCATAGTGGTTTTTAAACATAAAGCAAAGAAAGCCAGCCTACAAATCATAATCCCAGAGAATTTAGACAACAATGTGGACAGCAAGAGAGACTTACATAGATATAATCTACATGGGAAGTAGAAAGTAGAAAAAGACAAGATCTCTTGAGTAAATTGGGAGCATGGGGACCTAGGGGGAGGATTGAAGTGGGAGGGGAGAAGCAGGGAGGGGAGCAGAGAAAAATGTTCAGCTCAATAAATATCAATAAAAAATTTAAAAAAGGACTATTTATGTTGGAGGTGAATGCTGGAATCCAGAAAAGTCTCTTTTCTAAGACATGTCTCCCAAAATGCATTTGAGGACCACCCAGAGTACTAAAGATGACACCTTGAAGCTAGAGGTGCCTAGCTGAAAGTTTTGATCTTTAGACATTCAGTTAAAGTTGGTTTTGTCTTCAGAAGTAACAGGGAAAATACCTTGGTCACGGTTGTGCGTGACTGCTTCACTGATCCTAATTATTCTGAGGCTCGTAGACCCTATACTCTTGGTAATATGAGGGATGAGTGTAGTGCCGTCCTAGATCTCCACCCACTGTCAGGCTTTTAGTTTGGGACTTGATTTTGGGCCCTGATAAAACCCAGCATCTGGGATAGATAGCCTTATCATTAGATATGGTGTGAACTTCTGTGCAGTTAAAATTTTTAGTTGACACATAAAGAAGGAGGTAAAATTAATTTTAATACTTATTTAACTATCATGCAAATATGTAATCAGTACATTATATAGCTATTTCATATGCTTTTGTTCATGTTAAGTCTTTAAAACCTGTTGTAATTTTATTACACATCTTAGTTTTGAATGGTATCATTTGTAGTGGCTAATGGCCTCCCATATTGAATGATGTGAGTATATCTGGTCTATGGATGAAGCATAGTAGATGTCTGTTCAGTAAAGGAGGGAATTGAAAGAGTGGGTAAGAAGGGCAGGAAAGGTAGAAGAAGATGGTGGAGCTTCAGGGGGAATAAAAAAGGGGAAGTTACTTGTTTGGGTGTTCTGGTGCTTCTGAGCTACAACAGTGACTAGATGATATCTTTAAAATTTTAGTTCAAGCTTATTTCCAAATTGATATCTTGTTGATATCAATTTCCACTGACATTGATTTAAGGCAGGTCAAGGCATGCTGTCTTCAAAGCTTAGATAGGTTGATGGTTTAAGTCCTCCATCACCGGGCAGCCTCTCTTTGGCTTCCTTAGACGTGCCATCTTCCTATGGGCAGTAGATGGTTCTTGGATACGGTCTGATGTTCACAGGGCTGCTGAAGGAGTGTTGTTAACACACAGGCCTTAACACCTAAATATCAGGTCTTAAAGTTTGTCCTAATTCTCAGTCAGAAAGGTGAGTGCCATCTGAGATAGTTGCATGCCTGGCTCCTGTCGGCCTCAGGGGTTGCAGGATTCTCATTACACACGGCTTTCTGAAGGATTGTCTATCACGGGCTTCGGTGTAGATGCTTCACCTCTACAGAGGCGGCTGTTTTCTAGCAAAACTTTTGGTATGATTCTGTTTGTTTTGATTAAACTACTGATAAATCTGAGTTAATTCTGAGAAGAGCAGTGTGGTGTGCAAATAAGAAACACGAACTAGGAAGTGGTCTCATCAACCTTATGGAAGGAGGGAGGAATCACTCTGTAGTGATGTATCAGTTGACATACTTACTTTATACATGCTATTCATATTATTGAACTTGTGAGAAACAGCTGTAGTTTATAGAAAATGTCATTGAAAAAAAGTGAGGTTCAAAATGTAATTTTAAGCTTTCTGTAAATCAGAAGCTGTGTAAAATGTTTTGCAACATTTGCTTATTTTGGAATAATGTATCACAAACTTGAAAACACAATATAAAATCCATTTCGTTAAGATATATGTTTGCCATAGCAGAATCCATTGCCTTGATTTTTAATCGAGCAAGGATTAAGTAAAGCAGTTAATTCCAGCTTATTTTACTGTTTGGAAGATCATTCACACAGAATTGACCTTGCTGGAGACAACCACAGATCTTACCTCCTTGTGCATCAGAGTTTCGGAGTGGGCAGCACCTACACAGATCTTCTCTTTTCCAGTCTTCTCCCACATTCTAGGAGTACTTTGATGGAACTTCAGGGCCTTAATACTCCCCAGACCAGACCGATTGAAATCAGTCTCCAGATGGTCCTCCATGTTAGCTAGTAGTATTCAAATTGCTCCCCATAAGTTCTCTGAGACTTCTTGATTATGTAATGAGTTCCCTCTCTCTCTCTCTCTCTCTCTCTCTCTCTCTCTCTCTCTCTCTCAGATGTCTTGATTATGTAATGAGTTCTCTCTCTCACACACACATACACACACACCTCTTACCTGTTTATTTGTATTGATTTCCGATAATTTCTTGTGCTGGAATGTGATTTTTAGTATTTGCGACTGGGAGACATAGCAGGAGGCAGTGGGGTATAGCTCTTATGCAGGAAGGAAACCTTGGGGGGAACAGATGCCAGGCTTTAGGAGTTAGACTGGCAATAGCAGTGGTAGCAGGAAGGAATGAAGGGGAATAAACTGTATAAAAGTACCAGTGAGTTTGTTTTGTGATGGCCAGCTACTCTTGGGCATGGGGCCTGCCCTGAGGTGTGGCTAACATACCCAGTGAGGCTCCATTGGAGGAAACCATTTATCCCTTTTCCAGCAGGCGTCAATTGCAGATAGCTTCCTTGGATGGCCTTTTAAGGTGGTGCCCCTTATAGGAAATTTGAAATCCTTAGTTTTTCCACCATTGTTTTTATGTTTTGGTAGTTCTATAATGATCTTTAAACTTCTATTTTAGATTCTCAGCAGTTCCATGGAGGCAAGGCAGATGTCTCATGATTGGAAATACTAGATATGTTTTCCTTCTTTTGTTTGGAATTAGGCAGTGTTGTGTGGCACACTTACCAACTCACTGACCAGTAGACCAGGCAATTGTAGTTCAGTACTGGATCTTTGTGTATGTTCCTAAGGGTTAGGAGAGCTGTGCTTGAAAAGCCCCTCTTGTCCTCATTAGGATACAGGCAGGTAGGCAAGGGGGTGGAGTTGATATATGCATTTTATCACGTGCAGAGCCTTCGTGAAAGCTGGAGAAGCAGTGTCTGTCAGTTGCTGATACTAGCCTCTGATTTTCTTGTCTTCCCTCTAAGTACATAAATTCTTGTCTTATCACTTGTCCAGATAGAAGAAAGGAGGCAAAAGTGAATGCAGTTTGGGGACATGGGACACGAACTGTAATGTTTCTTTGGTACTGACATTCCTTTTTGAGACAGAGTCTCCCTTTCACTCACTGTAGCGCTTCAGCTGTCCTGGAGCTTGGCACTCCTGCTGCCTCAGGCACAGAGGTGCTGGGGTTGTCAGTGTGAACACTGTCCAGCTTACCATTGGCGATTCTTTCCAGCATTGTTTGTCAGTCACAGAAAACACAATGGTTTGATAAGCCTAAAGATACAAAGTTTCACCCTAAATGAATTTAAAAAAAATAAAAAACCCACCAACCACCCTACTATTTATTTTTAAGGATCTTTATTATGGAAATTTGAAAACTACAATAAAACAGAGAATAGAATAAGAACCCCAGAGACCCACACAAGCTGGTGAGAACTTTTTCTAACATGAACACAGTCTCCTCTCAAGCTTTTCTGGGTTTGGTGTACTGTTTTCCATGCTTCTTTAATTGCTTAGTGTTATGAACAGTTTGCCATGTAATTTTCCTCTGAAATATGGTTGTCAATGGTGACTTTCCCTGGTCTTTCTTTGGTTCCAGTTTAGTTGAAGTATTGCCCAGGTGTCTGCTTGGATGTCCCTTCTTATCATGATCTTGTTCCTCCTCTTACAGAGGAGGAGGTCCTTGTGCTTATAGATAAGCACTGGGAAAACCAGGGATGTTAAACACACAGGGTTGTCCCTTCAAAGAGAGGGGTGCATAACCTTTTTTTCCACCCAGAAGGCTAGGAGAGGATGTGGTTTAATAGACCTTTGCTCTGTGTGGTTGAGACTGCATCAGATCCTTCCCCAGACCCTTATCATGAGCTTGTCAATGTTAGAACCCATCTATATGGACGGTGTCAAATGTAGTCAATCTATAGAGCCCATTTTTAGGAGAGGATGTGGTTTAATAGACCTTTGCTCTGTGTGGTTGAGACTGCATCAGATCCTTCCCCAGACCCTTATCATGAGCTTGTCAATGTTAGAACCCATCTATATGGACGGTGTCAAATGTAGTCAATCTATAGAGCCCATTTTTTATGAAAGAGTTTCAGTGTTTATGTCTTAAACTTTATTGTGCATTGAGTTAAGTAATAATCACCAGGAAAGATTGTGCTTAAATAGCCCTAAAGTAAATAACGCAGGGTCCGACTCGGAGTTTGAACCAATACTGGGTACAGAGTTGTGTTGACCTCAATGACCTTCTTGTCTCATTCGGATTGTTACTCTGCTGTCTGAGGTGGTTGCAGAGACCCCAACACATGACTTGGGGTTTGGAACTTAACATTCATAGGGTGTATGGTTGAGCTTTTTGGTTAGTTGACCAAAATGTTTGAGAAGTGTAGGGGTGACATTTTCTTGACTCTTATTGAAAAGGACTTTAAGTATTGCAAAGGTTCAGGATACAGTGGATATTGCTAGTCTTGATGTGACCTCATTATGTCTTGGGTAACTTTCTTTAGAACCCTTTAAAAAGTATCAGATGACTGTGACCTCACATTCAAGAAACATCTTAAGACCCAAAGAACCCAAAGAAGCTAAGAGGGAACTTATTTATTTAGTGATTGTATTAAAGAGATGGTAAGCAGAGAAAGATAAAGATTAGTGAGGAATGGATTCTGTGAGAAATTGAGTCCACTGTGGTGACTGAACACACCGTATTCTGAAAAACTGTCGGAGCCTGTAGTTTGCAGAGCTGATGAGTATGATGTAATCAGAACATCCTCATGCTAGCAAGAGTGGCTGGAACAGGCACTTCGGAGTGCAGTGGCTCTTGTGGTTGTTCTGGGCCTAGACTTTGGGAGAGTGTCTACTTAAACAGAGGCTTCTCATTCCTGCTGGGAACACTGAAGCCATCCTAAGTTTCTTTGGGGAATTTTTTTACTGGACACTAATCTTTTTTCTCATGGCTTTTGTCAATATTTTGTAAAAACTGGGTGGTGCTCCTTTTCTTCCCCAGTTTTATTTCCTGCATTCAGAATGTTAAAAAATAATCCCTTCTAAATATGGATGTGTTACAGGACCTCCCTGCATCTACTGTTTTGCATATAGAAACTTTGTGGGTTCCTCAAGTTTTGTGACATTGGTCTCTTTTTCTATATTCTGGATTGGATGAATGAGGTCAGATTTCAGTGTCTAAGGCAAAGCTACTCCCTGGAGACACTTGCTCCAGTGTCGCTGTCTCTCTGAATGCCGCTTTCCTGTTCTGTATCCAAAATGTTCATTCAGAATTAGCAATGGATAAGATAACCTCACCTGCTATTTCACTGGGTGTTTTAGTGACTGGGAGTTACATGTAAATTAAATCATAGGCAGGCTCCCTCCCTCCCTCCCTCCTCCCTCCCTGCCTGCCTCCTCACAAGTCACACCTTGATTATGGAGATCAGAAGTTGTCTCCCCACCTCCCCCAGTGGATTCTGGGGGGTGGAATACAGGTCATCAGGTTTGGCAGCAAGTGCCTTCACCCACTGAACCATCTTGCTGAGCCCAAGGCCATAGGAATTAATACACCCCCCCCCCAATTTTTTAAAAAGGATTTTCCTGTTTTATTGTTGAGTGATATGCTTATAGCACTTTGTCGAGGTTAATTTAAGTGTACCTGCTGTTGATTTCTTTTCCTGATGGATAAGCAGTAAAAGGAAAGACGATTAATGCTATTTGTGGGACCGAGTTTTACAAAGATGAAGCTGTATTAGATTTTCCCCTAAAGCTCTTTTCATAACTTTGGGCTTTCTGTCATGCTTTGTAATTTGTCTGCATTATGTATGATGATACAAGGTGAGAGCGTGTATGAGCGCATAATTATAGTCGACTGTGCAGTTATCTTGGTATTGTAGAGTCTGGAGAAGACCCCTAGTATCTGTCTTTAAAGAGAATCCTTGATGAACCTTAATTTCAGTAGATCAACATGTAGACTAGATACTCTGGCTTTGACACAATAGCGGAGAAAAACACGCATCGTTTTGGCAGACTTGTCAGGACACTGAACTGCTGTCATTGGAGAAGAGTTTCCCCTGTCTTGAGTTCACATAGGCTCCTGCTATGATTGCTAACGTCTCTACCATAATTTAATGAGCTGCTGTGGACTGAGCTGGGGTTCTTCTCCTCTGAAACCCTCTCTTTTCTGCTTTATTCTTAAGACCAAGATTGTCAGCTGGGAGTTGTTTTCCTAACTAGTACTTGCTAGGTACTTTGTATTTTTTGTCTCTTTTTTGTTAAGGCTTTTCATAACTTCAAGGAGAAGGACCAAGTAAGTCTCTACATTTAGTCATGGACTTATCTTGTCCAGGAGCACTTTAAGTCTGGATGTCTTCTCATGCAGGTCTAAAGACAGATTTTGTGCTTTTTCTAGGTCGATGTTTTGCTTCTTAGAGTTGGAATATAATGTATTGAAAACAAGTAAAAACTAAAACAAAGAAGATTTATTACTCATTTATGTGTGTCTGTGTGAGTGAATGCCACATATATGTGGGTCCTGGTGGAGGCCAGAAGGGGGCATTGGATACCCTGATGTTGACGTTATATGCAGTTGCGGAATCATGGGAAGTGAATGCTGAGACCCGAATTTGGGTCTTCAGGAAGAACCGGAAGTTGGCTTTTGGTCCCACCAAGAACATTTTTTATTGTATTCTTCTGAGGTGTCAAAAACTCCTTTAGAATACGCAGGGCAGCCCAACAATGTTTTTAAAAATCCATTTATCCACTAGCGGTCTAATCTATCCATCCATTTGTCCATCCGTCCATGTCTACTCTTGTAGTTTATGGTGGCCAGGCAGAGTGCTTGCTTGACATGCATCAAGCCCTGGGTTGGACCCCAGCACCACATAAAACTGGATGAGGTAGTGCATGCTGCAACCTGGCACTCATGAGATGGAGGCAGGATGATCAGAAGTTTAAGGTTTGAGTCTTTCCTGTATAGAAAAACGTTACAATTAGATTTTATTGTAAAATTCAATGCTATTCAAAATGAAGACTTTTGGAAGAGTTAGACCCAATTGTAGAATATTTCTCTTAAAGGGTATCATGTGATAAATTAAAATAATTTATCCACAGGTATTTAAAGTAAGCTTTATTGACAAGGTTCAAAAGGCCATTGAAAGTTGAGTTCCTTTCTGATATGCTTTTGTGACTTCTGGATGGCTTCTGACAGTATTGAAGATGACCAGTGATCAGGCAGATTTGATCCTGAGAAGAAGAGCTTTTGAGAACAGTGTGATTGTTCATTGTAAGGTGCTATGAGTTCTTTTTTCCTATTTTGTGCATATGTATGTTAATTTGGCTGCCCTCCTCAGTCATTTCCATCTTGTATGTTGAGGCTGCAGCTGTCAGGCAGGGTTTCTCACTTGAGCCCAGAACTTGCTGGTTGGCTGGTTTTGCTGGTTAGTGCTCTGAGCATCTGAACTCCGTTCCTGACACCTGTTCATCCTTTATACATTGAATCATCTCCCTGACTTAGTTGAGCAGTTTCTTACAAGGACAACAGACCACCATCTTAGGTCTCCAGACTAGAAACTTTCTCTCAATGTGTGGTGTCTCTCTCTCTCTCTCTCTCTCTCTCTCTCTCTCTCTCTCTCTCTATTTTACTGAGCTATACATTTTTCTCTGCTCCCTTTCTTTTCTCTCCTCTCCCCTTCAACCCTCTCCCATGATCCCTATGGTCCCGGCTTACTCAGGAGATCTTGTCTTTTTCTATTTCCCATGTATATTAGATCCATGAAAGTCAAATATAGTATGTACTACTCATAAGTGGCTTTTAGACATAAAGCAAAGAAAACCAGCCTGCAATTCACAATGCCAGAGAACCTGGGCAACAGTGAGGACCATTTATCTTCCTTAAGTCTGTCTTTTGTTCCTCAGCCTCAGTCAGCCTCTGTCTCTCCCACCTGGGAAACAGCAGCTCAGTGCCCTCATAGTAGTGCTGAAGGGTTTTTTGTATTCTTTGTAAATCCAAGTATGTATGTGTGTGCACACTCAAGCACCTGATTGTGACAGACCCTAATAAGCCTTTGGTCCTTCCCCATTTCCTGTATGCCAGCTGAAGTCAGCCGATTGTTTAAAAACTAGGTGGGATGGGTCCACCGTTCTACCACCAGCCCTCAGTCCACCTTTTCTTGCTCTTCCTGTTGGTTACAGCAATTAAACTACTTCCTTGCTGGTTTGGTTGTTAGTTGTGCTTTGTTGGTGTCATTTGCTTAATGAAATACCCAGATTTTCCTTTGTATGACATCTTTTTACCCACAAAAGCCACTGTTTCATCTCACTTGTGCATCGGACATCAGCACACTATGAGATGGCAGAGTTTACATTGTTCTTAACTAAAATTAGTTAATTTATTAGTGTGTATGTGTTTGTGATATGTATGTGTCTGGTATATGTTGCACACATGTGAATGTATGAGTGTGTATGCCCATGCATATATATGCAGAAGCCAGAGGAAGATGTTGATGTCTTCCTCTCTCAGTCTTAGCCTTGTTTCCTTGAATCGGTCTCTCGCTGAGCTGGAAGCTCTGTTTCATTGAGACTGGCTATCTGTCAAGCTGTCTGGATCATCCATCCCTGCTCCACAGTGCTGGGATTACAGGCACACACAGCCTGGCTTTTTACATGGGTGCTGAGATTCAAATTTAGGTTCCCAGGTTTGCAGAGCAACCATCCTTACCCACTGAGCTGTTTCCATACCCCACATTGGAGACTGAAAAGTTTTCATTGCATTTACTTATTTCTTTTGTATATGTGTAGGTGTGTAGGTGTACTGTCCATGTGGAGGTCAGAGGACAATGATAGGAATTGGTTTTCTCCTTCCATAATGTGAGACCCAGGGTTTGAACTCAGGCTGTCAAGTTTGGCCGCAAGCACCTGCTGAGCCATTTCACTTGTCCCACATGGGGATAAAAACTATTTTATATTATTATTATTATTGCTATTTTAGATTACTTATTATTATTATTTATATTAAAGCAGGGTCTCTCTGTGTAGACCAGGTTCTCCTTGGATTTCTGATCCTTCTGCATCAGTTTCCTCAGTGCTGGGTGGGATTGTAGGCATGTGCCACCACAACTGGCCTGGTTCCTGTTCTGTTTAAACAGGTCCTTACCAGGTATGACAAATCCCTGCATGGTTCGTGGGCTAAGTAGAACTAGATAGCTAAAAGGTTCAACCAACACTGATTGGTTGAAGATTATTAGTTTTCAATGTAGGTATTGTTTGTAAGCTCTGAATGTGTGCACATGGAATTTAGTTTTCACATTCATCCCTAAGTGCTGAGCATTTGTTTTGCATTAGTAAGTGTACTTGTTTATGCTTCATCCGTTCGATAGAATTACAATGCTGCCAAGCTTATTTTATGCCTATGTATTTAGCAGTGAGTATTCATGTTATCCACACATCAGCAACAACTCTGAGAGATGAGCCTTGCTGTGCAGGCAGTGGGCACTGTTTGGATGCTGAGGTTGCATAGTCATCTTTGTATCCAGTGGTGTTGTTGCTGTGGGCATCTGGCCCTCTGCTTTATGAAGGAGGCAGTCAGTGCTGTATGACAGGTATCAATGGATAGTGAGTCACTGTGGAACCCTGGGGCTCCCCTTAGCAGTTTATCTGTGGTTCTCAACACAGATTTTCCATGGCTTGATTTTAAAACATGTTTCCATAGTTTATACTCTGCTCACTCAAACTCCACATGCACAGTAACCTTTAACGCTTTCATTCTGTCTTTTCTCCCCGATTGCCTTGGTTTTAGCTATCACCTGCACACCCACGCTAGGCATTTAGCTCAGGGCCTTGCACTCCTTGCACTTCTTACACTCCCTGCACGCCACTGAGCTGCAGCCCCAGCCTCTACTGTACTGGAAATCTCATGTCCAAATTGTTTTTCCTGGATCCCTTTGTGTTCTCTGCATTCCTTGAAGTTGTTGGATCTCCATATACTTGATTTGGATTTCACCTTTGTGGTGGTTTGAATAGGAATGGCCCACATTAGACTCAGGTTTTGAATGCTTGGCCCATAGGGAATGACACTATTAAAGGTGTGGACTTGTTGGAGTAGGTGTGGCCTTATTGGAGGAAGTGTGCCACTGTGGGAGTGGACTTTGAGGTCTCATATGCTCAAGCTATGCCCAGTGTGGGACTCAGTCTTTACTTCTGCCTGCGGATCAAGATGTAGAGCTCTCAGCTCCTCCTCCAGCACTATGTCTGCCTGTGTGCCGCAATGCTTCCCACCATGATGATAATGGACTCAATCTCTGAAACTAAGCCAGTCCCAATTAAATGTTTTCCTTTATAAGAGTTGCCATGATTGCCGGGTGGTGGTGGCGCATGCCTTTAATCCCAGCACTCGGGAGGCATAGGGAGGCGGATCTTTGGGAGTTCGAGGCCAGCCTGGTCTACAAGAGCTAGTTCTGGGATGGGCACCAAAGCTACAGAGAAACCCTGTCTCGAAAAACCAAAAAAAAAAAAAAAAAAGAGTTGCCATGATATGATCATTGTGTCTCTTCACAGCAATAAAACCCTAACTAAGACACTCTCTTTTTTTTGACTCCTGGGTTAGTTTACAATCTCTTTAAAGGGAAGGTTAGTGTTGGTAGATCTTTGGAGATTCAGGTTTCTTTGATCAGAGTCTTATATCTGGTAAATGTATAGAATGTTTGAATTAAAATAGTTGGACTTGAGTTAGGACCTAACTTGTTGGGATGTTGAGAGCGCAGACGGATCCCCTAGCCAGGGTTGCAGTCACTTTGGAGAATAGGGAACTGACTTACAGCTGAAATAGGTTTCTGCCCTCTCTGTGGACCACTCCCTGCTGCTGGTACATTCTGATGCACATGCAAATTCTGCTCTTGGTCAGAAGCTTCTGCTTTTCTAGTTTTCATGATGTCATTAACTGGATGTTTCTGTGGTCCTAGAGAGAGGAAGAGAGAGAGACAGTTGATTATCTGTAAGTGCTATCCACCCCATCTGTTTCCTGTGTATGACACTGCCACTTGCCCATGTGCCCAGATGCACCTTATAGATGCGGATGCTGGCTTTCAATGTGGGGACCATTGAGGACTCACTTTCTAAAAGTGTTTGCCTTCTTTAGGCTGTAAGCTTGCTATTGATGTGTCTTCTAGTCACCTTAAGTCCAAAGGAGACTTTCTTGGCCTGACGGTAACGGCACACTAGAAAGCCCATGTCATCCTGTGTTAGTATTGTTCTAGTGTGACTTTATAAGAGCTCTTTGGATTTGGCCAAATTGCTTTAGTCAGGTTCCAAAGAAACTCAGGACAAGGCTCAGTACTTTTGGCTCCTTCTGCCCCCTACTAAACCTTCAGCCCAGGACCTGGACTTTGTTTCCCTTCCCTCAGCTTCTCTTTCCTATAAAAACCTGCCATTTCAGCCATGTGATCTCTGGCTTTTGATCCACTTGCCTTCTCTTCTCTGTCTCTGCTCTTCCCCCTTTCCTCTCCCTCTCTCTCCTCTCATGGCTCAGCTCAGTCTGGACCCTTCCAGAGGCCTTATGCTGAAAATCTCCCCTGCCCCAGGGGAAGTCATGTCCTCATTTTCATACAGCTTAACTATTTTGAGTCTGTTTTCTTTAAAAAAGAGAATCACAGCTATTAGTCACCTTAACAGGGATGTTGCGGGGATTCAGTGAAGTAACAAAAGGCATTCATCACTGTGCTGGAACCAGTGGGGATGAACTGTTAGGGTAAGAGACTGCTGTATAAGGGCAAGGGTGTTGGGATGGAATGAGCTTAACTATCTTGGACAGAGTTTAAAATGTCACGATTCTTACCTGCATCCCCTTGTAAAGTGGAGTTGTTGAATGTTATTTCCTTGGATTGTCACATTGATTGCATGAGGTAGAGAGTATTATGTGTCTGACTTTATACACACTCACATAGTAGCTGTCTTTATAAAGGAAATTACGTAGTTGGAAGACAGATTTAGATTGTTGACTAAATTAGCATCAAGATGGAAGCTTCTGGATACACTAGGTTTGATTTGTGCTTGTCACCATTTGCAGAGGTGTGAGAAGAGTTTGGTGGCCACTGGTGCTCCTGCCCCTTCAGCTTAGGACTAGGTAGCCAGCCATCCTTTGCTTTTCTTGTCTTTAAGATCTATTTTACTTTTATTTATGTGTAAATGTATGTGTTTGTGTTGGATGTGTACACATTGAGTGCGGGTGCCTGTGGAGTCCACAAAACAGCCCTGGATCTCGGGAGTTAAAGGTTGCTCTGAGCTGCTGGATGTGGGGGCTGGGAGCCAAACTCCAGTCCTCTGCAAGAGTGGTAGGCGCTCTTCACTACTGAGTGACCCTCCAGCTCCAGGGAGACATCCTTCACATCACACAGGAGAGGCATTTGCTTTCATCTAAGTGTGGAGTGAAGACTGCTGGGTGTAATTCAACGGGACTGTGTGCTCAGTTCGTGTCTCGCGTATGTGGGTTATAGGTTGCCTGTGTCTGTGCCTTTTACCCTGTGCACTTTGGAAAGTTCCAGCCTTCCATGTACTTCTAGTTTTTAGAGGTACCGGTCCATGCAGTCCCACCTGTTTTCCTGTATGGGTTCATGTGTATGTATATGTGGAGTTTGAAACGGTCTGTAAAATGCAGTCACACTGCTTTTTACCTTTGCTTCCTTCTCCCTGCCTGTCACAGTGAGTGTCATTTCATTAGTCTGGACTTCACTGTCACAGTAAATCATAGAAGTAGTGTCTTGACTAAAAGCTTTAAGACTTGTGGGATGGTAGACCAGTATTCTGGTGAGCTCTAGCCAGCACTCATGCTGCCTGCTTGCATGGACTCTGTGCTGTAGTCTTGTTTCCCGTCCTTTGCCCACACTGTAGATTGGCCATTCTTCCTTGCTGTGGTCCAGTGGGGACTGTAGGCTCCTCTTTGCAGTCCACATGACACCTCTTTCCCCCCTAGTGTTCACACCATGTGCCCATACCACTCTGCAGTGGCAAGATCATGTGTCGGCTCACTTGAAGTCAGTAGGGGCACAAAAGTAATGCTTGTGTAACTTGCTAGAAGTGTGTTAGTTCCTGTTTTAGAGACTGGCACTCAGGACTATAACTTTCTAAACTTTGCTGTGGTGACCTGTGTTTTTTTATTTTTTTATTTTTTTCATTTTTAAGAGACCATAAAGTATTAAACAGACAAATAAAAAACTATTATCAAGAGCAGGAAAAGGCAACTTAGATTTTAACTGAGACATTTTTAAGTCTGTCTAGAAGGTATTGAAAGCAATAAAAACTATTAATTTCTTTTCAGGTTTTTTAGAGGCAGAAAGTTTTCCTAATTTTCCTTTTTTTTTTTTTTTTAAGTTTCAGGAGAAAGCCTTTGTAGCCTCCTTGCACTGTGTTCTTGAGCGAGTGCCGCTCTCGTGACCGGTAACAGCTATCCTTTCATTATGGGTTCTGTTACATGTAGTATTAAAGCCATTGCTACTTAAACTCTGCCATTTGATCCTTACAGTAATCTTGCAGTGAAGATGGAGATTTTCTGCATATTACTGAGGAATTTCATGGTGTCAGTGACTGAACAGAGCCTCCAGCTCCTTGGTCTTTGACATGTCATTGAGGGTGCTTTCTTGTGCTGACATGGAAGTAATTTTGGTTCTTAGTGTTGCCATAATCTTTCATTTATTCAGCAGAGTTTTATTGCAGACACAGTCTTCCGAGAGTACATTTTATCTGATAACTGAGCTGGACTAGACCACAGGGTATGGAATGTGATAGAGATGTTCTAAGAACGGTCTGCACATTCCTCTTGCAGATGGGTCGGATTGGTCCAGGTTTTGTGCATCTGCTCTGTCTGCCTATTTACAGGAGGAATTTTCTTTGCTTACTGGCAGTGAACCCAGACTTGTCTATACCCTAAAGACCTTTCTGGAAATGAAGCACAGAGGACCACTAGCAGCAGCTAGCTGCCCAGAGTCTGACGGTGTCTCTCCTGCCCATGCTCCTTCCCATAGACCAAGACGGGTGCTTAGAGACCCATCCTCTGTGACCTCCCCCTGTCTCCCTCTAGAGAGGACCACGGTCCTGATTGTGGGCTTAAGATTCCTTAGCTCTTTCAGCATCTTTGAAGAACACATTTTGGATTGGACTATTTAAGCTCTGAAAAATTAGTATCACAATATATGTAGACCACACCACCCCATCCAGGCATTTAGAGTGCTGGCTGTTTGTCTGGTCTTTGCTGATAAGATGAATCTATAAATGTGGGGCCTCATATTCTCATTTTCCTTTCTTCTTTGAGGGGACTGGAATACCAGTTTTTGTCTAAGGGTTTTTTTCTTGCTGGGTTGCTCCCTTACTGACCCCTCAATTTGAGAAAATAGACCTTTCCCCTCACTGCATTGTAGGTAATAAGAAATGGTGTCACCTGGCACATGATGGAGGAATGGCATCTATAAATAAATATGGAGGTCAGTGAGCGCCAGTTGTACCACTATCACAGAGAGGGGAGAGGAACAGTAGGGTGGTGAACCTGAGGTGTTCACTTAGAACTTAAAAGTGTAGGCAGGAACTCGTGGTTTTCAATGGTATAGAAAAATCAAGAAACACAGAAAGAAATGTGTGTATATGGTGCTCTTCTCTTTGAAGGCCCGGAGACAGCAGTCATCCTTTCTCAGAAAGCATACTGCACCCCCACATCTTGGCTTCTGAAATGCCATTTTCTCACTAAAATGGCAGGTATTTTTGAACTATAAATACTGAAAGTTTATTAAGAAATAAAGTACCTATGGAGTCTTATTTGTAAAGATGATGTGCTTATTTTTATTTTATGTGTACAAATGAATGTCTGTATGTTCATTTGTGCATCACACGTGTTGGGTACCTACAGAGGTCAGAAGAGGGCATTCTTTGACAATAGAATCATGGTGTGCATGTGGAAATGAATCCAACAAGTGCTCTTCACCAGCAAGCCATCTCTCCTGCCCTCTGTATGGTCCAAAGGGTCATCCCACTAAGTAAGAGTCATGAAAGAAAAGAAAGTCACTTTATTGTGTGGATTCTGACAGATACTACCTTAGTTAAGCAGTGAGTTAACATCGCCATATTGTAGACATGATCTGAAATTGTGTTCCACTGACAGAATGAAGTTAAAGGAGCTCTTGTTGTATAGTATTCCTGTAGAAAATGTCCATGACCCTAACCATAAGGACCATCAAATACATACAGTTCAAAGAGACACCACACAAGCTGGCCAGGATTTTCTTGACTGCCGTGATCACAAGGGGCAAGAAAACTGAGAATTCTTCAGATGGAAGTGTTACTATTGAGATGAAAGCAGAATGCAGTGCAAGGTCCTGGATTGGATCCATTTACTAAAACAGACATTGTTAGCATAGTTAAAGGGAGACAAACATGGCCTCTCAAGTAGATCACGGTGTTTATATCAGCACTGTATTCTGAGTTGTGATAGTCACAACTATAAAAAATTTATAGATGAATGCTCTTGTTTATAGGAAGTGCTCATCAGCCTTTATAGGTATTGACTCTCTGGTCAGGTGTCTAGGGAAAAAGGCTATTTCTACTGTGCCTGCTTCTTTTTGTAGGTTTATGTGCACTTATTGAGTAAAGCAAGGCAAAGCCCTTCAGTTGTTTGAATACCTCAGAATCATTAGTTCATCACACAAGCCATTTCCAGAACTTGATAGGCTTGTCTTTGCTGGGAGCTGCCCTGCCACGCTGGTTTCCTTCCAGGTCTCTGTCTTTGGGTGTGCAGGTTTGCCAGCAGTTACTGTTGTCTCACTGTGCATTCTTTTATGGTCATGGTTTTTCTCCTTCTCCTGGGTCTTACCTTTGTGAAAGCTGCTTCTTTGAATAGGAAGTGCGGTTTTATAGAAGTGACATCGTCACAGTATAGACAGAGATAATACTGTAATTTAGCTTACTTTGCGTGTGCTGTTTTCTCCTGTTTGCTGATGGGCTGTTGAGTCAGTTTCTGTCTCCATCACAGAGCATTTAACTTCACTCCTGAGCATATCTCAGGTTATGAGTTTGTCTGTGAGTGTGTGCATGGGCGTGCACGTGCCCTCAGAGACCAGAGTCTCAGATTCTCTCAGAGCTGAACTTACAGGCAGTGACGAGTTGTCGGATGTGGGGCTTGGAACCAAACTGTGAGCCAGTTTCCAGCCTGAGCTTACATTTTACGAGTGCTGGGCCAGTTGGTTGCCTGTCAAGACTGTAGGCTTTCCAGAAAGGAGGTGGGGGTAGAATCGATGTGAAGGTGTGGCAACCCATTAGAATGTGTTCAGATTTGAGTGGGCTGTCTTCATAGCTCTAGGACTGAACATTTTGGGAGGGAGATGATCTCAGTTTAGAGATGTGTGTGTCAGGTAGAATGTGGGAATTGGGCAGAAGGGTCATGGTCACCCATAGCCGCCTTTCTCTGAGAGCTTTACTTTAAGCTGACTGAGATTCTTTCTGTCTTTTCTCTAGTTTATAGAAAACCGTTGCTAAAGACATGCGGCCACCCTGGCCACCTCTCAGCTGGTGAGACTGAAGCCTGTCACAGGTCCTGTTTTCCTTGGGTAGGCTGGAGGACAAGCTTCTCTGTGGCTGCCAGACTGGCTAGTTTTCGTAGTTCTTCGAATGATCAAGGAAAAGCGCTTTAACAACCCAGAGTGCTTGTTTCATTGCGCTCGGTGACGCCCACACACACAGGCTTTTTTCCAGCTCTTCCCCCCCCCTTACTGCTTTTACAGTGTAGGTGGCCTTCTCTGGATTGCTTTTGACAGGAAATTGAACAACCTTTCTTTTTTGGAACAGAATTGCTGAGAGTGGAAAAAACAAACAACAAAAAGAAGTGTTTGTGTTTGAGATTTTATTATGAGTTTGATTTAAAGAACAATTTAAGTCCAGAAAAATGGGAGTGGGGGTCAGGGTTACATTGCAAATTGCACTGCAGTTCCTGAGTCTCCCTGTTGACTGCTGGGCCTCACCCTCTGGCTTTCTTTCTTGCTCCTCTTGCTTTGTCTCTTCTTGATCAGGAAGTAGGTTTGGACCTGGTCTGTTTTTCTGGCTCTTGATGGGACCTTCCTGTTGTCTTTCTAGAGCAGTGGAGATGTGGTGGGCCTGTGCTCTTTTACAGGCTCCTCGATTCTAGGACCCTTGTTGGCCCCATCCACATCATGCTGCCTTAGGGTTCCACACCCCTCAGAGACACATGGTGAAGGCCTGGTTCACCCCTTGTCCTGAGGTGTGGGTGGGAGCTTCCACCACCTACCACAGGTTTTTCTGGGAGCCCCAGACTTTCTGTCTCTTGGCCTGTGAGAGCCTTGCTCCACTCACCTCTCCTGGGCCCTTGGTTGTGACAGTGCTTGAGTCTGCCTTGGGCAGTTTGTGTACATCACTGAGGATTCTGAGGCAAAATGCAGTCTGTAATCAGAGTAGGTCTGGTTTGCTTCACCTGGAACTCATGTCTAGTTTGAAAGGAGCAGTTCTGTTGGAATCCGTGTGTCCTACGTCACATTCTCTTCAAATTGGCATGTTTGTTCGTGTACCCATGTGGTTCACCAGTGCTAGTCAGCTGCCAGGTATGCCCTGTTTATGCAGTTAGCTAGTTATAGCTCAATTCATTAAGACTATCAAAACAGAGCCTCTGTTTTGAGAGTTAATGGCTATCTTTCCTCATTCTGTGGGTGTATGCTATACTGTAGAGACCAACCTTGAGTAAACAACCTATCTGCTGTCTGGGCTGTGTGACTCAGAATCTTCCACTGGCTCTTTCCCTCCCAGGTTACATGGAGAACTGTCCCTTTGGCTGTGACAGCCCAGGAGAGTCTTGCTGCAGCTCCCCCCCCAGATCTCTCCCGCCCAGCATAGGGCAGTGGTCCTGGGTAAATCCTGTTTTGAATATAAAATTGGAGTAAGTTTTAAAGTGTTTTTGTGCTTGGCTGAATGAAGGCTGGGATTCTCCAGTGCTCAGGGGGACAGGCTGGAAAGAGAAACCCGTGTCTCCCCAGGACTAGGGGTCACATGAGTGAAGCGCAATGGTTATTATTACTGTTTACCAGCTTCATTCTATGTGACTGGGAAAAGAGTTTGAAGTAGGGTTTAACCTCAGTAAATGGGAAAACAAACCAAAACAAAAACCACAACACCTTTCTTGGGAAGCTCTTATGAACATAGTTTAATTCAAAGATTTTTGGAGATTGAAACATTTATTCCAAATTCTCAGGACCATTCATGGTGGTGTACAACATGAATCCCAGCATGCAGAGGCAGGCAGATCTGATGAGTTCTAGGCCAGCTTGGAGATCTAGGCTAGCCTGAGCTATCTAGAAGTGCTGTCTCAAAAGACAACCAAAACAAAACAAAACACTCCCTCTGTTTCAACTACTGTTATTGAACATGAATTTGTGTTTTTTTATGAGTACTACATAGACACGTAGCTTTCATAGGAAATACTTTATGATGGTGGTTGGGAGCTTATTGTCTGTCTCAGACAAGCAGTTTTGGAATTGTAGAGTTTGGGGCTTGGAGAGATGACACAGTGGCCAAGAGCACTGGAAGTTGTTCCAGAGGACTCAGGTTCAGTTTCTAGCGCCTACAGCCCTCTATAACCAGTTCCGGGGATTCAGTGCCCTCTTCTGCACTCTGCAGGCATTCGAGTGATGAGAGATGTACCAGTGTACAAAGCACCCACACAACATAAAATTTCAAAGCAAAAATGAATTGTAGAATTACTTTGTGTGTATATGTTGGTGTGTGTGCGTGCATGTGATACCTGAGCGTCAACTTGGTAACATTCTTCAGGAACTCTCTACCTTGTTTTTGAGACAAGGTTTTTGTGGGACTTGGGACTTGATGATTAGCTAGCCAGTCAACTCACCCGCCTCTCTTCCCTTCCTCCATTCTGGAAGTCCAAGCAGATGCCACCATGTCTGACTTTTATGTGGGTGCTGGAACTTGGATTCTTAGTACTTGAGTGGCAAGCACTTTATTGACTGAGTTGTCCCCTCAGCTTCCAGAATTGTGGAAATTCTAAATTCTGCAAGCTGTCTGTCTGTTGCTATGGAAGAGAGTTTCTCAGCCACATCTTTATTTCTTCTTTGGGCTGGGGGATGTGTGGTCTAGCACCTTTCCTGGTTTGTACCCGTTAGATGGCAGTAGTATGTCTCCTTCTCTGGTTGTGACTTCAGGACATAGAATTGCACCCTGCTGAGGATCACTGCTTCAGAACAACACTGGGGGTGTGGGGTGGAGCTGGGTTCTCATAAGCAGTGGGATGCTGATGGATTGGCTAATTAGCATTTTCTTCTAGGGGGCTTCTTATAGGTCCTGGTCCTGAATTTCTCCCTGATGTTCTGAGCTGGTTGTCTGTGATGTGGCCCCGGAATATCCATCTATCTGTCTAATAAGGTTTAGGAGTCAGTTCTTTGTGTGGGAGGGGCTGTCGTGAGCCCAAATTTAAACAAATAGAGCTTCACATAAAGGTTAAAATTAAAAGAGGCTTTAAATTAGGATTTTATTAATATTGCTCTTTTGGGTCCTTTACTTACTGTGAGGTACAGTTGCATATTTTCCAAAAATTGAAAGTAACTATTATACTAAAGCTCACAATTGTTTCTAATCTAGGTTCTGAGAGACTGCCCCAAGTTGAACTCAAAAGCAAGATTTACTGCAGACTTTGAGGTGGAATGAGGTGAGTGGATGCATTCGTCACCGGGTTGTGTTGAGGGAGGGAGTGTCACTTAGGCTCTGGTTTAGAAGGCCACTACTTACAGCAGTTTTGGCTTACCTAATGTGAATTTCGTGTGTTTTCCTGCTGGCTTTTCTGTTTGCCATCTTCTTTTCGCCGATTAGGAAAGGAGAAGCAGAGGATGTGAAAGCCTGCAGAGTTCTGGTCCCTGACTTCTGAACCCAAGCAACTCTCTGGTAGACCATCTCTACCAGACTTATTGGGGCTGGGAGTGGGGTGGGGGCTGGATGGCTCTCAGTGTCCTACAGTTCAGGTTAACCCCTTCTTCTCCATAGCCCATCTAAGTAGACAAGCAATAGTGAGAAACAGAAAAAGGAGACTTACTCAATTTGGCCACAATAGAGGAGCAGAGAAAGGCCCAATGCCCCCCGCCCCCCCCCCCCCCCCAAATCTGTTTCCCCCGGCAGATTGCAGGAGGATTAGGCTTAAGCAGATCACAGGGAGGCCTGAGGGAGCCTTCCTGGGGAGTTAGCTTATTTTGTGTGGTTCCCTGGAAAAGATAGTGATAGTTGATTTTAAGATTATCATAAATAAGTTTTCACTAGGTAAATTAAATCTTTCGTTCAATAACTCATTAGACCTGCTTCTCAGTAGAGACTCAGCATAGACTTGCTGTACTATTTCAGCAAGCATTCCAGACCTTTAAATTAATTGCAAAAGGAGTATGCTGTAGTGAAAAACAAAAAACAAAACCAGCCTAAACCAGAGTGAAAGAGATGTTTTTT
Organism: Microtus oregoni; assembly: GCF_018167655.1. Taxonomy (NCBI): domain Eukaryota; kingdom Metazoa; phylum Chordata; class Mammalia; order Rodentia; family Cricetidae; genus Microtus; species Microtus oregoni. The sequence continues at coordinate 15,231,985 of NW_024543068.1, read as the reverse complement.
CCATTTCCCAAACACAACAGTAAATAGAGCTTTTAAATTCAGATAAACCCAGTGGCTTGGGGTTAAATAGTCTCTTTGGTTTAGTTACTTTGTACTTGACCTTGATCTCAGACAGGTGCTGAGACAAAGACCTTTGAGAAAGTTCGTGTCTGCAGCTTTGTTAGGAGAAAAAATGACTCAAGGAGTCAGCTCTTCTGCAGTGCCTGGTCCAGGAACAGTCACGGATATCTGAGATCTCACCTCTGGAAACCTTTGCTCAGAGCTCCTGGCTTCTAAAGCCCGCTGGGTAATCAGAGCACTGCTTTCAAAGTGGCTTTCTATTTCTGACCTTCCTTGAATTTCAGGAGAGAAATAGGGGAATAATTATCTCTGAAAGCGTCTTTAAAGCTCTTTAGGACAATCTTGGTCTGCATTTATCTGGGCATTCCTAGCTGCATACTTAATAGAGGCAGAAGCTAGGGAAGTGTTGGATCTCTAAAATTTCTAGCCATCTGAAAAGGCCATTTTTTGGTTATTTTAATTTTATTATGATTTTTTTTTTTTTTTTTTAGCAACACATCTGAGAAACTGTGTGCCTTTTGAAAACAGCATCTTTTGGAGGCCCAGGGTTTTCTGGATGTTAAAGCAGATAGCCTACAGATCTGATACTGAGAGGGGGAAGGAAGATGAGAGCAAGCTGCCCCCACATCTGTGGATTCTACCACCAGGGTTTCACACACCCAGTGTGAGAATCTGTGAGAGAGATGGCACCTGTTCTGAAATATACGGACCTTTGCCTGACTTGATTCTCCAGATGGTACCAACCGCCTACATTGCATATATGTTGTGGTAGGCATTGTTAGCACACTAGAGATGGTTTACAACAAGGCTTATATGCAGGTGCCATGCCATTTTATTTATAATCCTTATTTTCTGTTTATTTTTTATTTTTTGAGGCAGGGTTTCACTCAGTTATGTAGCCCAGACTAGTCTTGAACTCATGACAAGCTTTCTGCCTTAGTCTCCTGAGTCCTGGCGTTACAGACATGAGCCAGCACATCTGGGTTGTATTCCATCTTTTTATGTAAGGTACTTGAGCATGTGGGTTTTAGAGTCTGGGAGCCCTGGAACCAGCCTTTCCTTAGGCATCCCCTCACCTTGATCAGATCATATTGCTTTTTAAGGTTCATCCTTTCTTCTCCCAAGTGCTTTTCTACCATTGACGTGTGTATCTCCTGTCTGTCCTTTCGTGTTTTGAGCACTCCTCCATAAGTAAAACTCCTAGTTAATAATCATGGCTAGGACAACTTTAGCAGACTTCTGTCTAGTTAGAGCTGGGAAGCCAAGGCCTTATCCTTTGGACTGAGTTGCTTAGTTTAGTTACTGGAGCCACAGGGCACCTGGGCTGCTTGTCTTAGCACTAGTCTCTGAGGAGACGCTGGTCTGGTCTGTCTGCTTGGTCTGGGTAGAAAAATATTTTTCAACCTGTGGGTTGTGACCCTGTCACAGGGGTTGCATATCAGATACCCTGCATATCAGATGTTTACATTATGATCCATAACAGCAGCAAAATTACAGTTATGAAGTAGCAACAACAATAACTCTATGGTTGGGGTCAGCACAGCTTGAGGTTGCAGCATCAGGAAGGCTGACTGAGGTAGAGCTGTCTTCTGGGGCGTGCCTCCTCACTGAGATCTTAGGTAGCAGAGGAAGGCTGATTGAACAGTTTCTGGGGCCCTCATTCTTGGCCTCCAGGTGTATCCCTCCTTCCTGAGTGTGATCTTCCTAGTGAAGGGCTATGTAAATTACTGGTGTGCCTCTAGAGGCCTGACACATCTATATAAACTTGTCTGTGTGCTTTTCTGGATACCTTATGACGTACATAATATTGCTACTATTAAAATTATTTGTGAGCAGTATTATTTAGAATATAAACATTGACTTGAGTGAGCATACCCTTTTCTTTCCTTTGAAAAGCATCTTTGGTGTAAGTACTCAGCCAGAAGCATAGCATGTGTGATGCTCATTGACTAAATTCTGTGCTTTACATATGAAACCTTTCTCACAGGTCCCCCCAGTCTTATCTCTTTGCTGTGGCCCTTTCTTATGTGGGCAGTCAGGTTTTTGTAGGTAACTGAAGTATTGTTGAAGTGTTCCTGCTATTTCTCTTAAACTTATTTGCATCCCAGCCACCTGCTTCTAGTGAGGAGTGGTAATGGAAATTGAAAATCTCTCCTTTTTTCTCTCCCTGAAAACCCAAGTAGCAAGGATAGCGTTGGTCACATTTTCCCTGCAGCACATTCCCTAGCCTTGTTCTTACTGAAGAACACTTAGAGCAGGAGACGTGCAGAACTGCACTGGAGGGCGGAGACATGCTTTTGGGCTGAGGAAATAGCTCAGTCAGTTTGAACTCAGAACACACATTAAAAAAATAGGTGTGGTGGCACACACTTGTAATCCCAGTGTTGAGGAGGTGAAGACAGACAGGTTCTTGGGGCTTGTTGGCTGGTCAGTTTAGCCTAATAGGTGAGCTCTGTGTTCCAGGGAGAGACCCTGTCTCAAAACCACAAGGTGATGGCTCCTGAAGAGAGGAATTACACTGGAAGTTGATTTCTAGCTTCCATGTGTACCTGGATATACACATACGCATGCACACATGCACACATATGCATACATTTTTGCTGTTTTATGGGACAGGCCAACCCTTCAGGAAGTGTGAGCAGAACAGGTAAGCGATTTTTGGTGGCACATTCTTCTATACACTTGTTGGGTTAGGTTGACAGTGGCAGGAGACCCAGTCTGAGATGATAGTGCCTTGCCAGGCCAGCAATACAGACAGTAGTGCCTGGAGCTGATTTGGTGGCTGGAAACCTCCTCCGTTGCTGCAGCCTGTGGGCTTCTCACCTGCCCCTTCTTGGCCTCCCCTGTGCTGTGTGACTTCCTTATCATTGGCAAGTACATCTTCTTTAGGACAGAGAGGAATAGATGTTTATGTCCAGCAGATTCTCCCTAAACTGAGAACCGATCAGGTACACAAACAAGACTTTGAATATTTTAAATATTTTGCTCTACTTTGCAAAGGCTTGGTAATGTTCCTCCAGCAAGCTGCTTGTTTCATAGTGGCACTGAAGGCGCAAGGCAGATGCAACAAGATGAACAAGACAAGGTTTTGTTACTTAAGTGCTGATGGTAACCTAAATCGTTGAAGATGTGTAACAGCAAAGGGCTGACTGTAGAGACTTCTTATCTTTGGGTGTGAATGATTGAGTCCAGCTCAGAGTAGCCTCTTTATGCTTGTGTATTGTTTCAAGTCCTGTCATCGTCGTCCCCCCCCCCCCCCATACCAATTCTGGAAAAGAAGATGGCATGTACAGCTTTGCCAAACGCTTTTCATTCTGCAGATAGGGCCCTTCCCGTCTACTAATGATGCTGTTGCCCTTTTCTCTTTGCTAGGACCAGCTCATTTTCACTCGTTTGTTTTCTTACCTTTATGTTCTATAGACATAAGAGCAGAGCTTCCCACTTCCAGTAGACACTAAGCTCTTCAGTTTATACTGCTCATAGAGTACCCCATTACAGGAATTTGAATTAAGTTGTTTTTGGAACGCTGTCTGCTTAAAAATATTTGTCACCTTTTTTGGACAGAGATTGGTATGAAGATGATTATATTGTAGTTTTTTCCCCCGCCCATCAGTGTTTTCATTGTATCGCTCAGGCTGGCCTTTAACTCATGATCTTGTTTTCTTAGTCTTGACTTACCTTTTTTGATTATCTAGTAAATTTGGAATTTGCATTCTGGGCTTGGTGGCTCCTGTCTAATTGCAGCACCCAGGAAACTGGTTAAGATCCCTACAAGTAATGGGATACAGAGTGAATCCCTGTAGTATTTCTGAATTAGCTTCTCTTAAAGTTGCTAGTAGGATGGTTTTGTTTATTTGTATTTTTTTCTTTTTTGGCTTGGAAAAAAGAATATTTGTGCAGGGATTACAAGATTGATAATGAATTACATCAGCGAGGGCTTCTTGGCTGTTGTATTATTTCTTGCATTTTCAAAACTGTTCGAAGAACCTTATATGGTGATCCCTTATCAGATACAATTTGCACGAGTTTTCTCCCATTCTGTGGGTTGCCTCTCTCCTCTGTTGGTACTCTCTCATGTACAAAAGTGGGTTTTTATGATCCCTCTTACTGTCTGTACCGCGGTATGTTGTCAGAGGTTATTGCCAAATTCTATGCTATAAAGCATTGACCTTTTCTTATCTTCAGGGAGTTTTTTAGTTTGGGGTGTTGCATATGAGTCTTTGACATATTTTAAATCAAGTTTTCGTATGTGGAGTTCCCCTTTCATTGTTTTGCAAGCAGATAACCACTTTTCCCAGCAGCACATACTGAACAAGACTATCTTGGAATGATCTCAGTAACCTTGGTGAGTTATTTGGCCATATCTGTGAGGGTTTGTTTCTAGGTTTTGTGTTCTGTCCTATTGCTTTTTATGTCTGTCTGTATACTACTGTAACTACACTATTTTAATTGCTGTAATTTTTTTTCTTTTTTCCCCCTTCAAGTCAGGGTTTCTCTGTGTAGCTTTGGAGCCTGTTCAGGCTGGCCTTGAACTCAAAGGATCCGCCTTCCTCTGCGTCCCAAGTGCTGGGATTAAAGGCTTGTGTCACCACTGCCTGACGGATTGCTTAACTTTCTAATATAGTTATATAGTTTGATACTAGCAGACGTGGTTCCTCCATCACATTTTTTAATTCAGATTTTTTTTAGATCACTTTGGCTATTTGGGATTTTAGGATAAAAACTTTTTTTTTTGTAGAAAATATCATGGAATTTAGATAAAGATTGTGTTATATTTGTAAATTGCTTTAGGTAATCTTAACAGCATCACATCTTCTGATTTGTAGACATGGACATGGGGAATGTTTCTCTTACATCTTTTGTCACAGTTTTACTTCTTTGGTTAAGCCTGTCCCTAAGTACTTTTTCTTTGACCATAGTGTGAATAGAATTATATTGGCAATGTTCTTTTCAGGATGCTCACTGCCCTGTGTAGTGATTGTGCACCCTGCCAACTATCTGAGTTCATGTATTGATTCTGTTTTATTTTTGTGAACTCCTGGACTTGACATGTAATATCTGCAGATGCAGGAGGCTTTAGTTTTTCTTCCCGACTCGAATGTTCGTTTCTTTTTCTTGCCTGAGTGCTGAGGTTAGACCTTCTGATACTGTATTGAGTAGAAGTAGGAAAGTGGCTATCCTCACCTTGTTCCTGGTTTTTGAGGAAATGCTTTGTCATCACTGATGCTCCCTGTGGGTTTTCATGACTTTATTATATTGGGTGGTTTCCTTCTATTGCTAGTTTGTTCCTTTTTTTTTTTTGTTGTAAGGGAGTATTGGGCTTTGTCAGTTGCTTTTTCCCTCTGCATCACTTGAGCTAATCATGGAGGCGTGTCTTATTGCTTCCTGTTGATGTGGTGTATTGCAGATTGATTTGCATGTAGCAAATACTGCATATTCCAGGAATAATTTCACGTGGTCTCCTGTGTATAATCCTCTTAGTATACTGCTCAATTCAATGTACGAGTGTTTTGCTGAGGATTCGTGTTATCCTCAGCATTAGAGCTCTGGCCTAGAGTTTTCTTACAGTGTTTTTGCTTGGAGCTGGTGTCAGGAGGATGTGACCCTTTTAGGATGTGTTCAGAAGTGATCCCTTCTCTTTAGACATTGGGATGCTTGAGGATTGACATTCTTGGTATTATTTTAAATGTTTACTAGGAAAGCTATTAAGTTAAAGCTTTTCTTTGTCAAGAGATTTTCCGTGATTGGTTTCCCCTCTTCTCTAGTTACAGGATTGTTAAATTTTTGCTTTTTTTTCATGATATAATTTCTGTTCATTTTTGTGTTCTTAGAAAATTTGTCCACTTAATGTAGTTATCCTACTTGCCAGCTCTCTTACAGTCCTTGTTAGTTCTGTGGAAAAGTGATAAAACGTCCTTACTCTTGTTTCTGATTTTAGTAATTGTTTATCTTCCTCTTTTTGACTTACTGCATCCGCCTAAACACTGGTGAGTTTCATTGAGGGTTTTTTCCTCCCCAAAGAATAAACTTGGTTTTCCTGCTTTTTCTTAGTGTTTTTTCCTTCTTTCTGTTCTATTTATTTCTGATTCCATCTTTGTTCTTTCTCTTACTAGCATCTGTTTAGTTTCTTGTCTTTCTGGTTCTGTAATTTACAGTTGATTCAGTGATTTGGAATTTCCTTTAAGTGGAAGCATTGATTGCTGTGTGTTTCCCCCGAGCCCTGTCTTTGCTGTAATACCGTATGGTTCAGAACATTGTATTTTATTCTCTGGCTTCAGTTGTCTGTTTACTAATGTATTGTTCAGTCCCTATGATTTTGTGGTTTTCCTGGTTTTATTTCTGTACTGACTTCTAACTTCTTCGTGTTGTGGCTGGGGAAGTTACTTAGCGCTTACAGTTTTGTGACCTTGTTCACAGTCTGGCTGTCGTTTATCCTGGGCAGTGTTGGAGGAGCGTGCTCGTGCTCTGCTTGCTAGTGTTCTATTTACAGTGGGTGTAGCCAGTTACTTACGTTTCCTTTCTTGTATTCAGTCCAGTTGTATCTGGTATTGAAAGTAGAGTATGAAAGTCTAATACTAAATGTAGAACTATTCCTTGTCTTCAGGATTTTAAAACATGTTTTGGTGACCTGCTTTTAGATACACAAAACTTGCTGTATGACTCTTTACAGTGCACATGTGATTAAGCCTGTTTCATCAGGTGTTAGGCTCTCACCCTGCTTTCTTTTGGTAACGATCTATTCTGTCTTTGGAGCTGAAGTGAGTCTCTACAGATTGCTCCTATTTTAAAAGATCCTTTATGCTATTTTCTGTCTTTGAATGGAGAGAGAGTTGAATCCATTTCCGTTTAAAGTCATTATCAATGAGGAGGAAGTCTGGGAATGTGGGCTCGTTTCTCTGTGTCTTGTAGCTGTTTTTGGTCCTTGTATTACTGTCTTCTTCTGTGCTTTCTTCTTTTTCTTCTTCTTCTTCTTCTTCTTCTTCTTCTTCTTCTTCTTCTTCTTCTTCTCCTCCTCCTCCTCCTCCCCCCTCCCCCCTCCCTTTTTCCTTCTTCCTTCTTCTTCTGCAGCTGAATCCTTTAAATTCTTTCTTATTTTTTCTTGTGTATGTTCTATAGCTATTTTCTTTGTGGTTACTATGGAAATTACCACTAGCATCCTAAAGTTCTAACATCCCAATTTGGATGTATACACATTAGCTGCTGTTCTAGGGTGTCTTCAGAGCCACTGTCAGGGCATCAGCCCTTTGTACACCCCAGACTCAAACTCCTAGTGAATTAATAAAAGTCTAGTACACTAGTCTCTGAAATCATGTATCAAACACGTGTGCAGGCAGAACATACAGCTTTTAGACCAATTCTATTTGAAAAAGCATTGGCCTGAAATCAGCTAGAAACTACAGTAGTAAATGGTGGCTTAAGTGGTAGCTTTTTAATTTGCCCATGTGTTTTTAATTTTTACTGTGATCTTTATGACTTGGAAGTTTCATTCTTTCAAAGGGAAGACTGGGTTCTCACTATGTAGTTCAGGCTGACCTTGAGCACTGTTCTCTCTTCTTATCCCGGAGTGCTGTGGTTGTGTTGGTCTGTGTTGTGGGCATGGCTGGAAGACCCTTATGGTCTAATGCACTCTCCTCTCACCTTGCGAAACTCTTTTTCCTTTTTTCCTTTCCTTTCCTTTCCTTTCCTTTCCTTTCCTTTCCTTTCCTTTTTCCTTGCCTGACCTCCCTCCCTCCCTCCGTCCCTCCATCCCTCTCTCTCTCCCTCTCTCCCTCCCTCCTTCTTTTTCAAGACAGGGTTTCTCTGTAGCTTTGGAGTCTGTCCTGGAACCTACTCTGTAGACCAGGCTGGCCTTGCACCACCACTGCCCAGGTCTTTTTCTTGTTTTTAAGGACAGCTATAATGGTAACACGTTTTGTCAACCTTTTATTTACCGGGAACCTCTGAATTCTTCTCCCATGGTCAGCTGAGCTCATGTGTGGAATTTCAGGGAGGTCTCATGGCAATCATACTGTGAGGCTCACTTGTATGTGGCAAGCTCTGTCTACTGTTAATTTCAGGTTCTGTCTTTGGAAAGTGTTACAGCGTGCTTCAGTGCAGCTGACTTTGTCTGAGAACCGTTGAACAGTTTGCATATTTGTGTACATGTCTCACTAAATTTGGCGACATTTCAGTTATTATTAGTTCAAAGATTGTTCTGCTTGTTTCTCTCCTTTCTTTTTTTTCCTGTAACTTCCACAATGTGCTTATTATTTCTCTTGATGGTGTCTATCTTGGTTTGAGTCCGAAATGCTTCTTGCAGATTTGCTGTTCTGAAGGCTAGAGAGCTTTTAGGAAATAGGTCAGGCCTTTGGAGGTGGTGGACATTTCTAGTTCTGGCCTGTGTGTGCTCTGCTTTCTTTCCTGGCCACCATGTAAATACTGGCCACCACCATATGTGCCCACCCTGGGGACAGCTCCTCTCTCAAGGCCCTGCCATTTTTTAGGCCCTTCCACCATGCCTTTCTGCCTTGATGGACTGACACTCTTAAAGCCAGGAGCCAGCACAGACCCGTCCTTCCTCATGGTACTTCTGGGCTAACGTGAGGTATCGTTGGCACAGTGAGGAAGGAGTAGTTGATACAGAGGCCTTCTGGTTGCTTAGTCTCTACACTCTCTTTTTTAGTCTGCTTACTTTTCTTTCTGTTCTCAGACTTGTTCATTTTCATTGTCTGTCTTCCCCTTTGCTGGTTCTCCTACCTGGTAAGAACTTTGAATGACTCGAGCTGCACAAGTTTGTTCACTTTTTTTTTTCCTTTAGGGGTCTTACAACTTTATTTTTGTTTGTTTGTATTTCTCCATGCATCTACATTCTAGATCTTTCTGTATTGTTAAGATCACTGCTGTTTTAGGATGTCTGTCTGGACATCTGCCATAAGCACTTTTCACGCAGTCTTTGTTGGATGTGGGTTTGTTCTTGTATCTCATGTCTATTAAGACATTTTTCTGTTGAAACTGCTCTTCTGAATCTGATAACATGATAACTCTGGGGGTCGGGTTCTTGCTCTTTCTTGGGATTTGCTGTGTTTGTTACTATTGCAGGCTGTCCATGCGCAGGACGGGTGAGGTGGAGACAATGGCCTCCTTAGATCTGTTGCCTTTCCCTTAGGTGTTGGACCACTTTCTGATTTTCATTATATATGCAGCTGTATTTGAATTAGTCTTTTCACCCTCACCTGGTAGTTCTGGTTCCAAATTCAATAACTTTGGGAGTGTTAGGCAAACATGCTGTCTCTGAGCTTCAATTTTTGAAATGTCCAGTTTTTAAAATCTTTGTCCTGCAGGGGAATGAGAAAAATCAAAGAGTATGTGTGCTGGCCTTTCTAATCTGTTCAGTCACCTCAACTGTGAGAAGAAAGACTTGCAATTATGGTGAAAGGCACCACAGCGGTGGCCTGTGACTGTACCTCTGTGATGTGCACAGCGGTGGCCTGTTACTGTACCTCTGTGATGTGCACAGCGGTGGCCTGTGGCTCTACCTCTGTGAAGGTCTACAGCAGTGACCTGTGTCTGTACCTCTGGGATGGTGCACGGCTGTGACCTGTGGCTCTACCTCTGTGAAGGTCTACAGCAGTGGCCTGTGGCTGTACCTCTGTGAGGGTGCACAGCTGTAACCTGTTGGCTGTACCTCTGATGGGTGCACAGCAGGGGTCTGTGGCTGTACCTCTGTGAGGGTGCACAGCTGTAACCTGTTGGCTGTACCTCTGATGGGTGCACAGCAGGGGTCTGTGGCTGTACCTCTGTGAGGGTGCACAGCTGTAACCTGTTGGCTGTACCTCTGATGGGTGCACAGTGGAGGTCTGTGGCTGTAACTCTGTGATGGTGCACAGCCCAGCATAGATACCACTTGTGATAGCTCCACACTGCCGCCCTACTAGCTGAAGAAGTTCCTTTAGACTAGGTTTTCAACTCAGGCCAAACCAGGATTGGTGACTTCGAAGCTGAAAAGAATTTCAGGTCTGGCCAGTTTAGTGAAGTCAAGTTGGAGATTATTGAAGATACTTTAATATCGTGTCAGTATGGGGTTTACAAGACATGCTTTTACAAGGAAGTCACACATAGCCTGAGTGGAGGCATGTGTTCCTCAGGGGAGGGGAGGGAGAGTAAGTGTAGCTGTGGGCTTCCACAAGAGAGAAAGAGCCTTAACTGTCTCAGCATTAGCCCTGAATTCCCTTTTGACTCTCAGGTTACATCTCAAAAGGCTGCTAAGAGCGTGTTTTTCCTCCTCTCTTTTGATTAAAAAGGTATGCGGGTGGCTCTGGAAATGCCTTGGATGGAATTATGATCTGATAAGGTCAAGCCAGAAGCCACTAGGGTTGCCTAAAGGGTTAGGAGATAATCCTGTTCCAGCAAAGGGGTTTCTGGTGAGCTTCCTACAGAACTGCAGATTTATAGCTGGGCAGACAGAAAGTTGGGCAACTGTTCTGGAATTCTTGCCTTTCTGTTGATAACAGCTTGGGTTGGATCTCAGGACGAGGAAACCTTTCTTCATGTCCTCCAGATATTCCTCTCAATATTTCTGCCTCTGTGTCATTTGGTCCAGCTAGGAGCAAGTGTGCTCCTACCTGGACAGCCTGGGGCTGAGGTTATGAGAAGGTGCTATAATGGTAAAAGTGATACTGCCCGAAGCCAATCACAGTGTATCATCTGAGCCTTACCCTGGCAGGTGTCTCCAGAGCTCCAGTCACACCATACAGATCCCTTCTGTGCAATGGTCACCTGGGTGGAAACCGACCCTTGGTGCTCCTACACTGCTGGTTTGATTTTGTTTTAACTGTAAACACATCTTTATTTTCACTGTTTTTAAAATCTTGGTTTAGTTAATCCTGCAATGTTTCTAAGCGATACTAATAGAAGTTTAAACAAAGGCAATAAATATGTCTGTTTGTGTGGCCTAAGCCCTGGTATGTGCCCCACCTTGCCTTCCAGCTTACCTACTTGATCTCTAGACACCAACATATCGACTTGGTCTTTTAATTTTCATTTATAATTAAAAGCATTGTGTTTCTATACTTTAAAAGCATAACATAATTGAGATTATATTTAATATCTAAATTTTTCTTTTAGCATCATTTGGAGATCTGCCCATGTTAATTAATATAAATCTAATCCAACGAACATTTGGCTTTGTATTACTTTTTACACTAATCTGTCGCATTATACTTTGCTAGTCGATGTGAGTGTGAGGAACTAGAGAGGATTGCAGGGCATGCTCACTGTTGTTACAGCTGACAATGAAAAGAAACCCCGTTTAGAATGTAAGCCTGGAGACTGTGCTGGGCACAAGGCTATTGTCGGCCCCTGAGGTTTGGAAGGCTCTTCTAGGGCAGACTCATCTGTTCTTTGGGCCTAGGAATGTGCTGTGTACCCAGCACAGAGCCCGCCTCATTATCCACACCACAGGCAGGGGTACACAGGGACAGGAAGTGACAGGCGCCTCTTAAGGCTCCCTTAAAAGACTCTTGGTCTCAGAATAAAGGGTTGCATAAAGCCTTTCTTTTGAATGGTTGTCTATTATGACAGAAAGTCTTCTTTATTCCTTCTGATCACTTAACATAAAAAACAATGTAATGCTTGATGAATGTTATGTTCAGAAGTACCAGTGTTTGAAATGGCCAGTTTTTATATGCTATTTCTTGTACTGCAGTGGTTATCCTGTCTATTCTTTTTTTTTTAATATTTATTTATTTATCATGTATACAATATTCTGTTTGCGTGTATGTCTCCAGGCCAGAAGAGGGCACCAGACCTCATTACAGATGGTTGTGAGCCACCATGTGGTTGCTGGGAATTGAACTCAGGACCTTTGGAAGAGCAGGCGATGCTCTTAACCACTGAGCCATCTCTCCAGCCCCCTATCCTGTCTATTCTTTAAGTTCCTCAAACCCTCTATTGGAGCCCTCAGCAGAGCTCTGAGCTACACTTCCTTCACATATCCCGGGGGACCCAGGAGCCAGAAGGCCTGTACAGTGATGAGAGCATTAGGTGTGCAGAGCCACATCTCTGGGAATGCACGCTGGCAACTGGCCAGGGCCGGAGGAGCTGTCTAGTGCAAGCCCCCATGGCAGTGAGAGCAGGACATGCAGTGTAGCGTGGGAAACAAGTAAAGAAGGAAATGGGGCAGCACTCAGGAGGGAAGCCCCGGATACCTGCGCAGACTGCTCTCCCCTTGCTGCTTGTCCTCATGCTGCAGATAATGTAGATTGTGGCCCCCGACTGCTTCTCTGGAAACTGCAGTGGCAGTTTTTGCTCTGGCTGTTTCTTTGCCTGCAGTTACCTATGTGGCACCTTTCTTATCTTTGAACCATATTCATTTCCTCAAGAAGACATTTTTATGTTTCACCTTTGCAGGTGGATATTATTTTGGGTCCTGCTTAGCTGAAGTATGTCTTTCGCTGCGAAATTTTTTTAGTTACGTATTTTATTGCTGTGAAGAGACACCATGACCACAGCAACTCTTATAAAGGAAAGCATTTAATTGGGGCTTGCTTACAGTTTCAGAGGCTTAATCCTTTATCATTAAGGCATGGAGCATGACAGCAACCATGACAGGCAGGGTGTGGGAGAAGTAATTGAGAATTCCATCCTGATCTGTAGGCAGAGGGAGAGAAAGGGGATTTGGGATAGTGGTGGTAGACCTGGGTCTGGCTTGGATTTTTTGAAACTTCAGAGCCCACTTTCTAACAAGGCTACACCTACTCCAACAGGCCACGCTTCCTAATTCTTCTCAAAAAGAGCCACTCCCCGGTGACTAAGCATAAGTGACAACTATATGAACCTATGGAGGACTTTCCCATTCGAACAACCACAGCTTGATCTTAGCCAGTTTTCCTGTGACACCTTTCTCTGTATTCATCCTGCTTACACAGGACTTACGTCATTAAAACAAAAGTTGAATATTTAGGGGGAAAAAACGCTTAGAACAAAGCCATTTTTACTAGCTGCCCAATGTTGTTTGTGTGTTTTAGAAAGGAAAATTCGAATCAACAGATTATTGTACTTGAATTCTGCTTTTAGCGTACTAATTCTTACTTAGACATCCCTGTCTGCTTCTCATGAATCACCTTGTAAGCCAGCAGTTAGCACTAAGGAGTATGTTAAATAAGTTAGTAGGGAACTATCTTCCAATGAGTCCATGTTTTTATGCGTGGATCTACTCTCTTGTATCTACTCTTCTTGTCATGCTTTGCAATGTGCAAACTAAATATACCATACTCCCTTCTTGTAGCGAGTGTGCAAGAAGAGAATGAACTGCTTGTGACCGTGGAGAATGCTTAACACCCTAAACTTTAGCTAACAGCTGAAATGAAGATACACTGGATATGGGGTTTGAATGGTAGGTGACCCCACAGACTGTGGCATTTGAATACTTGGTTCTCAGTTAGTAGCACTGTTTAGGGGAAGTGTAGCCTTGATGGAGGAAGTAGGTCACTGGGTATGGAGGGGTCTCTTCCACCACCATGGCCAGGAGTGTAACGATCTACAGAAGGCAAGAAGGTAGCTTGGTTCAACATGACTCAGTAGCCAGTATAGTTCAAACTTTGAGAGTCTGATGCCAAGTAGTTTATTTTAGGCACATTTAAGCTTTATTTGCTATGGCTGTTTCTTTGGTGAATTGTTTCAAGGCACAATTTGGTGAAAATTTTCTATCTCTATACCGTATGTGCAATAAAACTTAAGACATGACTACACTGAAAATTTTTGTAAAGTACATATGACATTTGCTTTAAAGATGGGGTGTATAGACTGATATGTGACAATTTCCATAAAGATAGATACTGTAGATTGATAAGCTCACAATAAGGGCCTGGGGGAGGATTCAGTGGTCTCACAGTGCAAAGGTCACCAGGCTACTAACCGTATCCTCTCCCAGGCTTCTGGGCAGAAAGCAGGTTATAAGTCTTCCCTTTGAAGAGACAAGCGTGTGTGTTTAACATTCCTGGTTCTCCTAGTGCTTGTCTGTGAGCAGAAGAACCTCTGTGCCTCCACAGCTGGGGGTGAGCTTTGAGAGTTTAAGGACTCCAGTCAGTTAGAGTTTGCTTTCTCTTCTTCCTCTTGGTGGTTCAAGATATGAGCCCTGAGTTCTCAGCTTCCAGCTCTCATTGCCACGCTTCCCTGCTCCCAACTTCCCTGCTGTGTGATGGTGGTAGACTCCTACCCGTAGAACTGTCAGCCTCACACAAATCCTTCTAAAGTTGCCTGGGTCATGGTGTTTATCACAACAGTAGACAGAGAACTAAGCATAAACGTTTTACTTCGGTGTCTGCATGCTGCCCGTTATCTACTTGGCTTTTGTTTACTGAACTCCACAGCAGCTTTCTCTCTGCATCCAGAGCTGAGCTTGGCATGGCCCTTTTCTTGAGGCATTTGGCATCTAAAAGATGAGGCAGGTGTATATTTAGGTGCAGTGAGGTGAGGATTTGAATATTGACAAAGTACAACACATAAACTTTTGGGGTTTCTCATTAGTGGTATTAGGGGATGTGAGCCACGGATATGCAGCGAAGCAGAACTATATAACTGTAACTGGGGTTCCAGTAGTTCTTCTGATAACATTCTTTTTTCCAGAATTTACTGAGCTCCCACGTGACATTTATATTTATGTATGGAATTGTAGCTCTTATGTGAGTGGAAGTACGGCATACTGCTTCTGTTCCAGGTGAAGGCTTTTCCTTGTCTTTCGGTGCCTCAGTGACAGGTTTAAGGCAGTAGCAGTGCTGCAGCCGCTGCAGGATTTGGGTGATGTGCTAGAAGCTTGGCTCCCAGTGTGGTAGATGGAGGTGCTGAAACATGTAAGAGATGGGGTGTAGTGAGGTAATTATGCCACCAGAGTACCACCCTCATAAGGGATTAGAGCGTGGCTTCTGAGGGAGTTTATTCTCACGAGCACCAGTAATTATGTGTGTGAAACTGGTCTCTGATTCTCATGTTATTTTTCTCTTTAATATGTTTCCACCATGGTTCCCTCACATTAACTACTGTGTTGTGAAGTGGCCAGAAGACCCTTACCAGAGGTCAAACTGATGGATGGACTAGGACTTTCAAGTGTCAAAACTTCATTCTCTGTACATTGCCCACTCTCAGGCATTTTGTTATAGCAACTGAAAGTACAGTAGCTAACCTTGACTGGCAAGTATACAGCTTATCTAGAGGGATTTCTGGTTTCAAGAGCACTGTTGTTAGAGCTGTTTCAAGTTTTAACACTACCCCCAAGTTAATTACACAAATGTATCTTCTCAGCGGTGTGTACCCTGTCTTCCCTCTTGCCAGCAGCACACTATTTAGCTTGCATTTCACTTTGTGTGGGATGAAGTTTCCATGTTACACAGGGTTACCTTACCTCCCACCTCTGCTTCCCAAGTAATCTAAAGAGGTATGCCATCTTGTGCTGCTTTGCTTTATATACAACCTTTTGTTCTTTAAAACATGTCTCAGGTAGTCTTGAACGTAAGATGTAGCTGTGGATCCTAGTCCTCACCTAGAATTGGAGGTATATTCTTCCATGCCCAGCTTGGCTGAGCTTTATGATCTTTGTCAGTCTCACAGATATAAAGTGCATTCTCACTGCTGTTTTCCTGTCCGTTTCTCAGATCACACACGGACATTCTTTCAAGTACTTAGCAGTGACTTCCCAGTGTTGGGTTGGCTCTGTTCTCTGCCTGTCCATCTGTCCTAAGTAAAAGGTAGAGCTACCACTTTGCCATAGACACCCTTTCCTTCCCACAGGCTACTTTGCCACTTATGGGAACTTTTGCCATCTGTAGATTTTTTCAAGTTCATTATTTGCTTGCTTGTTTTTCTGTCCTATTAGAAGGAATGTGGGCTCTCCAAGATGATGAAAAATGTCTCTTGTGCTCTTTGAAGATGGGTAGTTTCTGTTGAGGGTCAGCATTCCTGTTACTGTGCTTTGTTTGGCCGAGAGGCCGCCATCCCTTGGTTCTATCCCGGTTATCTGGCTGTGCCATACGATTGTTGAGACATTTATCTCTTTCTGCACTGACTTCCTTACACATCTCACATTGTATCCTACTTGGAATTCCCTCAAGTGTTTTAGAATTTGTGGTGTGTCTGTTGATTTGGTGGCCTCTTCAGGAACCAGTTTCACACCTTTTTAATTACTATAGGGTCACCATACTTTCACTGTCTGGCAGAAGTTAAGGTTAGCCCCCTCATTAATCTTCTTTTCCATAATTAGCCCAATTATTCTTCATTATTTTCCCACAGGAACTATAGACTTAGCTTTTGAGTATTCTGAAAGAATATCCTCTTAGTCTTCCTGGAATTGTAGCAAGTTTACATGGGAATTTAGATTTCTTTTAAAAGCTTTGCTCTCCTGGACAACTGTTTCTTATACATCAAATATTTCACACTCCCTCCCTTCCTCCACTCTCCCCTCCACCTCTAAGTATAGTTTAGGACGATTTACTGATCTCATAGAAGTACTTACTCTGAAGCAGACTTCCTGTCTTCATGGATTTTCTCCCATACCCCTGTGTTTGGTAATGCACACTCATCTTTTAGGGTCTTTTATGATCATGTATTGGGTAATTATGATCATGTATTGGGTAATAGCCATGTGTGCCTTAGGTAAAAGTTGGACCGAAGTCCAACTGCAGTGCTCCGGATCCTCGGTGGAAGATCACTTGGGAACAATGACTGAGTGTGGAGTGTGCAGCAGCGTGGACTGGAGCTCCGGTTGTCACACTCTGAATCTGTGGCCAGTGCCGCCTTTGCACCGTCTCCAGTGTGCTCACCGTCTCTTTGCCCGCTAGCTTCTGTGTCCTGTAAGACGATATAAAGCTTTACAGAGTGGGTTTATAGTCCATGCTTGAAACTTTTAGTTTGATTTTTGTCTTTTTCAAGTGGGGGAAAATAGTAGTTCTGTAGATAAACATTGAGTTCATTAGTCATTCTTTTTCCTTTCAGACTTTCCTTTTTTCTGTTGTTTGTTTCTGTGGTGCTGAGGATGGAATCTGGGATCTGGCATCAGAGGTAAATGCTGAGTCACTGAATATGCATCCAGCCCCACAGCTCTTAAATTATCAGTCCTGTACGCCCTGCTTCTGTTAACTCTCTCTGCCCTTACTGAAAGTCACCATAATGAGGTGAGCTCCTGATTGTCTTGTCCTTGAGGAGGAACTGGGAACAGAAGTGCTTCTGGACCGCTGCAGTCCTTCTCATCCTGGTCTGTAGTCCTGTTCTTCACAAGACTCTTCAGCAAGCTTTCCACACTTCCCTGGGTTCTCAGATTGTTACTCCAGGTCGCCACAGCCCCAGTGTCAGTTCTAGAGGCTCCCTTATTGAGCACATTGATTCAAGGAGACATGATTGCTTTAGTACCACACAGACTTGATTTAAAACCACATTGGAAAACAGACTCTTGTTTTATGTGATTGAGTCCCCTTGATGTCTCAGCATCTGACTGAAGAGTCAGGATAGCGCAGTCTGGTCATGCAGGGTGACACTGTTGGACCTTGCGAACACCTAGTATGTCGCCGAGATTACTGCCCCAATCTTTCTCTATGTGCTTCTGCTGCAGCTCATGCACCTCCCTCTTGGACAAGTTGGAAAGCCGTGGGCTGGTTGCTATGGGAATTGATGGGTGCTGCTGGCAGAGGGAGAAGGGAAGTTCTTGGAACTGACCCAGAAATCTTCAGGGAGCAGGTTTTATTTTTCTTCTGCCTCTGGCTTCCCTGCCCGCTGTTCTTGGATTTGATTGGGGCAGCCTTTCCTGGAGTCCTTGGAGTCTAGGATTGGGTGGTGTTCACCAGAAGAGCTCTAGGAGGAGGGATTCAGAGGTTCGGTGTGACCTGATTGTGTTAGCAGTTGGCTTCTGAAGCTTTGCTGAAGTCACACAGCCTGTCTCTCTACACTGTCTAGGAATGTGCTACAGACAGGTGAGGGAGAACCTAGTGGTTAATTCCAGGGGCATGACCTTTTCCCTCACCACCACCCACACAAAGACAGGTGGAGTAAATGTCAAGATGGAAAGTGGACATTTTAGTAAGTTGGTATACTCATATTGGGCAATAATGAAATTAAAATATATTTTATAGAGAGCTGGGTATGGTGGTTCATGCTTTTAATTCAGTACTAGGGAGAGAGGCATTTGGATCTCTGAGTTCAAGGCCAGCTTGGTCTTGTAGAACAAGTTCTAGGACAGCCAGGGCTACACAGAGAAAAAAGTCAACTTTTATCATTTGATTAATCTGATGAATAATTTCAAACTCTACCTTGATGTAAGCTGTGCCATTTTTATGATAAATCCCGAGAAATGAGCGTGAAACACTCATTTTCCTAAGAGAAGTATCTGGCTTCAGCAGAGGCTATGAGTGATGCCTGGGCACTACAGAGCTTGATGGGGACCTCTGCATGCCCAGTTTCAGGTCTGCTCTGTTCTTGATGGGGACCTCTGCATGCCCAGTTTCAGGTCTGCTCTGTTCTTGATGGGGACCTCAGCATGTCCAGTTTCACTGCTCTGTTCTTGATGGGGACCTCTGCATGCCCAGTTTCAGGTCTGCTCTGTTCTTGATGGGGACCTCAGCATGTCCAGTTTCACTGCTCTGTTCTTGATGGGGACCTCTGCACGCCCAGTTTCAGGTCTGCCCTGTTCTTGATGGGGACCTCAGCATGTCCAGTTTCACTCCTCTGTTCTTGATGGGGACCTTTGCATGTCCAGTTTCAGGTCACTGTTCTGCCATTTCTGATTTTGTGTTTATCACTAATGAAAATGTTTTTATTTTTTTGATCTGACGTTGAATTCCTGGCTCAGATGTGAACGTCTGTCTAGCTCTGTTCAAACTTAACTGTGGGGCATTAGAAGGGAGAGTCACTTAGCAGAGGGACCACAAGTTTCTGAGTTACCTTGTGATTTGGATAATTCTCATTCTCTGGGAGTGGATCCAAGGAAGGATTGGAAAGCAAGGGCAATCACACATGGTTCTTGTTCCTTAGAGCAGTGGTTCTTAACCTTCCTGATGCTGAGACCCTCATGTTGTGTGATCTCCAACCATAAACTTATTTTCATTGCTACTTCATAACTGTCATTTTGCTACTGTTATGAATCATAATGTAAATATTTTTGGAGATAAAGGGTTGACAAAGGGTTTGCAACCTACAGGTTAAGAAACTCTGCCTTAGAGCCTCTCCTTTTGTAGCAGGTATAAGATCATGAAAAGTTAAAGGGAGATGTGTGGTGAATGATGAGAGATGAGTTAATGAGGCAGTGGCTGCTGCAAGGCCAAGTGATCTTCCCAGGGGACCCTAGAAGCCACGTAGAGGGGCTCACAGCCATGGAGGAGGAGTTGGTCCCATTCATAGGCATTCATAGATTAGCCATTAGTATTTGAAAGTAATCTTCTAGAATAAGCAACACTTTTAACAAGTGTTGTCCTTTGTTTTTTAGCCTAGAATTCTTTAATTTCTCTGACTTTTATTTATCAGGGAATCTTGCAGAATGTCTGCCTGGGCTGTGCAGGTGACTCAGGAGGAGCTAACCATAGCAAAGGTTATCTGTTGATCCCTGAGACTTCTATCAGAGAGGAGAGTGAGTGGAGAGTCCTGGGGTGTGGAGTCACCCCTGAATGACATGCAGTAACTGTTTCTTCAGGGTAAAAATACATAACCCTCACCTTAAAGGCAATCAGGCCAAATATAGTGACTGTGGCCCAGGGACACAGATTTAGGTCACCCCAAGCACCATGTTCCTGTGTGGTTAGAGTTTCATGTAGTTTTTGTCTTAACAGAACAAAGAGAGCTATACACCAAGGCCTTTTTCATTTATGTGGGTGGAAATAGCAGGCAGACTGGTCTCAGATTCAATCTGATGACATTCTTCGACTCTGGGTTGATGGAAGCTAGGGGTCTGTTATTACATTCCAGAAGGGTTTACCTAATAGTCACAAGAATGTTAGGTCAAACACTGGGGTAGACAAGAGATGACTGTTCAGTGGACTGGGAGCCCAAGATAACTCTTATCTTTTCTCAGTCATTTAATGAGCCTGGGAGTGTGTGCAGTAGAGGTGCGCACCTGTGCAGAAGAGGTGTGCACCCTCACAGCAGGGCTGTGCCTTTTTTGTTACTTTCTGGGAATTTGTTTACCCTTCTGTTTGTTCTTTTGCCATGAAATAAGTTGCAGCTCTTCACAGGTAAATGAGGGTAAAGCTGAGGTTCCTTGATGTTTCTGCTCCACCCAACTGACTCAAGCAAGGTCAGGCTTTTAACATTCAGATTTGAGCTCCTGGCCTTAATTTGTCCCAAACCCATGTCTTATATGGTTAATTCCATTACTTGTGTTGTTCGTGCCTGACTGTTATGGTAGAATAGAGATGTGTATGGTGTAGCACAGACTGTAATTGGTCTTCATGATAAAAACTGAGTCAGCTATCAGGGAAGCAGATCAGAGAAGCAGAGCAGCCAGCTACTGGAGTTCTTACCTCTACCAGTGCTGAGACCGAAAGGGTGATCCTGTTCTCAAACTGCCTCCTCTGAGTGGCTGTTGCTCAGAGTGCACTGAGCTCCTGTCCTCCTGCCTTATATTCCTCTCTCCACCCAGTCATATCACTCACTCCCTGTCTCCACCTCCCTAGTGTTGGGATTAAAGGCTTTATGTGAGCTCAGTTTCTCTTTTAGGCTGGATCAATTTTTTGTAGCCCAAGATGGCCTTGAACTAACAGAGATCCATCTGCCTTTGTCTCTAGAGTCCTGGGATTAAAGGTGTGTGCCACCACCGCCTGGCCTCTAGTGGCTTTAGCTCTGCACTCTGATCTTCAGGCAAACTTTATTTGTTAAAACGCAAAATAGCACCACAGTATGGTGTTTGTCTTGAAAGCTCATGCTCTTTCTGTATGCAGGGCCTACCCTGTGGGAACTCAGCAGAGACCCTAGGAAATGCCCAGAGAGGTGGCCCTTGAGTTAGGCACAGTAGGAGAGGTGAACTCTGGGGTTATCGAGCAGTGTTTTGGGCACTTTGTGAATAGATGCTATGTGAGGAAGGACTGGACTGCCACGTAGTGTTGAGCTCAGTGTGTCTGCAGGGATGGCTTGTGAAGGACACAGAAAGAAATAGGTGAGAGAAGGCAGAAGTGAGCTCTGCTGAAGAATTTGGATACACTTTCCGAGGTGTTGAAGTTTTGGCTGATTTTGGCTATAATAACTTTTTGTTTTAAAATCTTTAAAAGATATGGACAAAGAGAGTTAAGATCTGTGCTAGGTGTGGTTGTGCAGCCTTTAGTCAAAGTGTGTGGGAGGCAGAAGCAGGAGAATCTTTGAGTTCAAGGCCAACCTGGTCTACATAGTAAGGTAAAAACAAAAAGAAAAGGAAATGCAATAGTAAATTAATGTTTATACCAGGTGGTGGTGGTACACATTTTTAATCCCAGCACCCAGGAGGTAGAGGCAGGTGGATCTCTGAGTTGTAAGCCAGTCTGGTCTACAGAGTAAGTCCCAGGACAGCCAGGTCTACATAAAGAAGCCAAAGGGGGGGGGGGGCGCGGGGCGGGGGGAAGAAAGTTAAGATTCAGCATAAAAGAAAAAATAAATTAGGTTTACCCTCTAGGAAACTTCCTTTAAAAAAAAACTGTTTGTTTTGTGGCCTATAATTCTGATTGTAATCTTGTCGGCATGATGATCAGGACCCAGCACAACTAGAAACACAGTGTTGTTGGCCATCTGTTGGAATCCTGATTTGCATGCACAGCCCTTTGTGGTGATCACTTGAGAATCTGTTTGAGATCTGAAGTCCACAAAGGGAGTCTTCCTCATGAGACATAGGCCATTTAGGTGGGACCTTGTGTGGCCTTCTTAGTTCCAAAAAAGCCAGCTCTGGCTACACTTCTGGTGACTGACCTCTGTCCTGTGTTATTTCCCCAATAAAGGTCCTGGTTGAACCTTTAGCCATGTAAGTTATGTATAAAACTGTAGCCTTCTGCTTGCTGCTTAGACGGGTTTTATGTTGCTTTACCAAGGGAATAAAAAAAGTAAATCCATTAACGCCAAAGTGAGGAGAAAGTTTGTTGACAACTAGTTAGCCCTGGTTTTGAAGCTTAACATCTAGTTGAGCCTAGAATGGTATGGTAGAAGGGTGCAGACTTGCTGATTCTAGCCATCATGTTCATCGCTGTCTGCTGAGGCTCCGGTGCCTGGGACACAGGGAGTACCAAGCAAGCGCTTTCTTGATGGGGATGATGGCCAAGTCTCAGGCGATCGCTCCTATTGTCTCCTAGGAGTAGCTGTTGTAGTGGGCGGAAAAGCTGGCCAAGCTGCCTCTTGGATTTTAGTCAGTTGTGAAGATTTTAAAATACCTTGGTCAGATAACTTGTTTCAAATGTCAGTGGCAATCTCTAGGTACTCTTTGGTTCCTTTGAGACTAAACAACCAAATAGAACACAAGTAACTGAAAACCATGGCGTCTCATGAACTGACTTAAAAATGCAAAGCACGTAGTATAACATTCTCTTCTCTTTGCTTTCAGAAGGGTCAGGATCCCAAATTAACATACCTCCTTCTTAGCCAAGATTTCAGTTACTTGACTCAAAGCCCAGAGAATAGATGGAAATCCAAGGAGGTTTGCCAAAGCAAGGAGCAGCAGTGAGATTTCTTCCCTGGCGGCTTGGAATTTTTCTAATTCCAGTAATTAATTATGAGAAAGTATTATTTTGTTAACATTTAGTAAAGAGTTTTAATAAGTGGATACGTTTTATATAAATATTAAGTTTCTTTTCCTCCTTGAGAAATAGGGACATTTGAAGAAAATGGTCCCTAAAGGTTTTCTGGCCCCTGTAGAGTCTGCACTTCTGTGACTCTCATGTCTTTTGAAAGCAGTGCAGTGGAGCAAAGTGTGTTTGTTGCACATTGGTGGCTGCTGGGATCTAGAGCTCTTGGTGTTAATTAGTATGTGTACAGAAACTTTGTGCCTAGAGTTCTTGAATTAAGCTCTCCACAGCTGATTTTTAAGCTGTTAAGACACTCCACTGCCATTCTGTCTCTCAAAATATATAGCATTTTACTATTTTAAAAATTTATTTAAACATTACTGCAAGCCTTCTATTCCATTTATGTATTTATTTATGTATTATTTGCTTATTTATCTATTTAGTTTGTGTGTGTGCCACAGACATGTGAAATTACAGGAGTTGGTTTTCCTTTTCCACCAGGTGACTTTTAGGGATGAAACTCAGGCTGTTATACTTGGTGGCAAGTATCTTTGCCTGGTGAGCCTTCTTGCTGGTTCCCAGTTCAGCCTTTGTAAATTTTAGTCTAATATACAGTCTGAAGGAGACAGTTGACAATATACAGACAAGACCTTGGAATATCAGGTGGTAAATTTTCCTTTTTTTCTTTTTGTTTGTGTGTTTTGTTTTTGTTTTTCGAGACAGGGTTTCTCTGTAGCTTTGGAGCCTGTCCTTGGAACTAGCTCTTGTAGACCAGGCTGACCTCAAACAGAGATCTGCCTGCCTCCGCCTCTGCCTCCCGAGTGCTGGGATTAAAGGCGTGTGCGCCACACTGCTCAGCTGTTATTTTGCGTTTTTATGAGCAAATATTCTCTTAGTCTAACTAAATTTTGAGATCTGTGAATTAAATCTCTTCTAAATAATTTCATCTTTTCATGGTTGGTTAAGGTTCTTTGCAGTCCTTCTTATGGGCGAATATACATTGAAATTGGCTTTCAGTTGGAATCTATTTGTCAAGTTGAAGTGGAGGACATTACCTGTACTTACTGAGACAAGATATACAATAGGGCACTTGGGGAACAGCAGTCTGAGCCCTTCCTCAGTACCCTGAGTACTCTAAGCTTTTTGGGCAGAATAACTTCTACTTTGTAGAGTGTAGACTTTGGAGACCCAAGTGAACTTGAATTTAAAAGAAATTGTATGTGTAACCATAGTTACAGCAGCGCTTTTCTGAAGAGAAATGTAAGTCAGTTAGAGATGACAGCAGAATGCCGTGTTCTTTCCTTGGAGATCTGGTTCCATGCTCCTGTTCTAGAACACTGGTCGTGGATGTCCTGGCTCCTGTAAGAGAGAGCAGAGCTGGAGTTCACTTGTTCACATTGTGCCCACTCCGCTCATTCTCTTGGAGTCCTCAGAACAGAGAAGAGACGCTTGTTAGGGTTAGATGAGTGGCGTTGGAACCGCTCACAGTGAGCTAGTTTCTCTCTCCACTTAATGCTTCCACTGGTGACTCATGTTCCTGAAAGTGATATCCATTGCCACCTGTTAGGTACCAGAGTCTTTGTGGAGTGGAGCTACTGTCCTTCTCAGCTCTCTGTGAACACAAAGACAACTGATTTACTTCATTGGGGCCAGGAAAAGATAATTCTCATCAAGTTAGCATTCATCCTGAGAAAGACGGCGTGACATTCAGTCCTTCCTTGGGACTGAAGGGTAGTTTGAAATCAGAGCAGCCTCAGCAGAAAGAAACACAAAGTATCTTGTCGTCTGGTTGGTTCTGAGACAGGAGATGGCTATCCATCGGAGATCCCAGCGCCTGGGACTGGCTCCCAGTCATGGTTCCCAGGTCGTATTTCCTTTGCTTTTCTCCTGATCTTGGGAGTTTGGGTGGGATTTATTCTTTACAAATAGTTTGTGCTCTTAATGTGTCTGTGAGAACAAGACTGACCTCTTCCTTGCTTTGGTTTTGGGGACTAGTATTGACTTGGGGCACCTGCAAGCCAGGTTCGGGAGGAAACCCTGCCACTGCCTTGATTGTACCGAGGCACATGGTTAACCATCTTCTATTTATTTAGAAAACTGAAAACCAGATAGGTACTTTTAACTTTGTTGTCAGTGGATGGAAGAGCTTCTTCTGTTCTGTTACCATTGTGACTTCCTATATTCCTGACTCTAGAGATTCTCAGTTGCATGAAGTCTGAGATAGTGTGGGAGTACAAGGAACACTCCCCCTTAGAGACCTAGGGAAGCTCAGGGGCTCAGTCTTCAGATAAAGTGATTACTCAGAGTGAAACTCAATCTTCTCTCCTCCTTGGGAATTTTATTTTGAAACTAAGTTTGATTTAGCCTTACAGAATTTCTGTTTCCTCAGATAGGATTTGGGTCTCAGATTGGTTAACCATAACCCCCCCCCCCCCGCCCCCACCATGTTGTGTTTCCCCTTGTAGGGAGCTGCAAGGTGATGTAGGTGTCTTTCCTCGTCACTGTCCTCCCCCTTACTTCTTTGAGATGGGATCTCTCCCTAACCAGTTGCTTCCTGTTCAGCTTTACTGGCAGGCCAGCGAGCTCCTTGGAACCTTCTTGTCTCCCGCTCTGGTACCAGGGTTATGAATGTGCACCACCACACCAAGCTTCTTATGTTGGTCCTGAGGATCCCAGCTCAGGTCCTCAGACTCACACAGAAGCACTTCACCCAACAAAGCATCTCCTCTGCCTTGGTTAACAGTTAAAGGGCCTATGTGCTCTCAGTGTTTGGTGTCAGCACTGCTAAACATCTCTTATTCATAAAACACTGAGTTTTTACACTCAGGATATAAAGATCTCCAACAGTTTTTTTTTTATTGAGAAAAGGAGAAAAAAAAAACAAGTTTCCACCTCCTCCCAGCCTCCCATTTCCCTCCCCCTCCTCCCCCCCTACGCCCCCTCCTCCCACCCTTCTCCCCCTCCCCCTACTCCTTTCCCCCTCCCTCTCCAGTCCAAAGAGCAGTCAGGGTTTTCTGCCCTGTGGTAAGACCTAGGACCTCCCACCTCCGTCCATATCTAGGAAGGTGAACATCCAAACTGGCTGGGCTCCCACAAAGCCATCACATTACGTAGGATCAAACCCCCGTGCCATTGTCCTTTGCATCTCATCAGCCCTCATAGTTCGCCATGTTCAGAGAGTCCAGTTTTATCCCATGCTTTTTCAGTCACAGTCCAGCTGGTCTTGGTGAGCTCTCAATAGATCAGCTCCTTCATCTGGTGATGGATGGAGATAGAGACAGAGACCCACACTGGAGCACTGGACTGAGCTCCCAAAGTCCCAATGAGGAGCAGAAGGAGGGAGAACATGAGCAAAGAAGTCGGGACCACGAGGGATCCAACAGTTTTTTTTTAAAAAAATAATTATAACAGTTAATTGATTTTTCTTATTTGAAACGTTACTCTAGCCATTGCAGCAAACACAGTGAGCAGTAAATGTTTTACAGACTGCAGCAGACTTGTCTTGTCAGCTGAGAGGAGCTGCTTTCCTGCCCGTTTGAAAGGGATTTGTTCTTGTGGACGGCAAGATGAGTAACAGAAGCTAATTTTCATTTTAGTTTATGTGTAGGGGTGTTTTACCTGCATGTATGTTTGTATGGTTGGGTATTCCTGGTATCCAAAGAGGCCAAAAGGGGGCATTGTATCTCCTGGAACTGAAGTTACAGCAAATTGTGAGCTGCCATGTGGAACCCAGGTCCTCTGGAAGAGTAGCCAGTGCTCTTAACCACTGATCCTTCTCTCCAGTCCTACAAGCTGGTTTTAAGTAACTCAGGGAAAGGAACAAAGAGATACTTTGTTCACTGCAGTTTCTAATGGTAGTATTCTTGTACTTTGTGCTTTTCTGTGCATGTTTGCGTTTCTAATAGTAGAGTTGGAATCTCATGGTATTTCTGCTTTTTATGTTTAGTTGCACTTTTGAATATTTTCCATCCATTTAAATAATTTTTGGAATGTCATTTCAGAATACTTTGTAATACAATCTCTTGCATTAGACTGATTTGTCTGATGAGTCATAGAGCTTCTGTATTTATTTTACATATGCATTGGATAAAGATGCTTGGTTATTTTCTGAGGATAATTACCTCCAATAGAAAGAGTTACTGGGTCAGACCACTGGGATGACTTCTGCTTCTTCACATCCCTTCTTGGTTCACTGGGGTAAAACTATTCTTTTTCCTCCTATTCCTTTGAAAAATCGTCTCTGAGAGTGTGCTGACACTGAATGAAGTGGACTCTGCAGAAAAAGAGGGATGCTTCAGTTCAGGGACGCTCACAGGACAGTTAGTGGTCTGTGATCTTGAAAAACGCCAACCGAAGCTTGGAGTTGTACAGGTTGAATGAAAACATTATCTTTTGTTAATGGCTCCGTTGGTGTTTCAGTAAAAGGATGCCTTAGAAAAGAATGCTTAAAAGTCACCTTATTCAAATGCTCAGACTTTGGACCAAAGTCATATATGTTTGTTGTATTTGCTATTCTTTGCCTCCAGACTGCCCTGGGGAGCAGTTTTCAGCGGGGTTTAGGTTGCATTTAAAAATGGTGGAAGGTGCTTTGCTCAAGCTTCTAATGAATTCTGCCAGGGTGGCAGTCCAGCTGTGGCGTTTGGTGTCGCTAGGTAATAGTTTTCTGATTGACCTAGCAACTGTGGGGACGTAAGACCGCACACACTGTTGTTGGCTTCTTTGTTAGTGTGTCATGTAGAGTATTGATTTACTGGACTCAGGGCTCATTATCGCAAGTTCACATTTTCCACAGGTTTGTGATGTTCCTATGTCTAGTGTCATACAGTGCATGGTTGTCGCATGCAGAATCCCTTTGAGGGAGGTGGTGAGCAGGTGGGTTGTCTGCTGTGCACGAATGACTAAAGACTCTATTAGCTAATGCCTTGTCTTCCTTCCCTTTGTGCTTTTTACCTTGTACCTTGTTCTCATTGACAAACAGGGATTGTGGTAATGACAGCTGTCGGCTTTTATCGCTCAGTTGCCATGGCTCACTCAGTCTTCTCAGATCTCAGTGTGTGTCAACCTTCACCAGGTCCCACGGACTTGATGCTGTTCTCTTAGAGAGGGGCGTAATTTCCTTGAGGTTTGTAGTGTATCAAAGGATAATTGAAACTCCTATGTTAAATCTTTACGTAAAATTCTAGGCACATACTAAGCTTCTAGCCACTGCATGTAATGTCTATGGAGAACACAAGTCTCAAAGGGAGGAAGGGAGAGCTTATTCTTAACACTAACTCTGAGTGTCTGTGGCTCAGGATATGGATTCAGGTCACTGTTTCCATGTTCCACTATGGAAACAGTGCCATAGAGTTCATGTAGCCACAGAACAAAAGTTAGCCATCAATGCAGGCACTTTTTCAAATGCTCAGGTGGGAACATCAAGTGGGTGGGTCTCAACAAGCAGGGATAGCTACCTAATGGCATTCTCAGCTTTTGGTTTATAGAAGCCAGTAGTCTGTTAGTACCTTCCAAAAGTCTTATGTGATAGCCACAAAGATGTTTTGTAAGACAAAGAGTGAACGGTTGTTAAGAGCACCAAAAATAGACCAAGATAATTTGGATCTGCAACATTCCAACTCTTTACAGTCAGTTCAGATCAGTTGCTCAGCCTTGTAGACTTTTTACCATAGGTGTGGCTTTTTCTGGGAACTCTAGTTCACAGTGATTATAATGATTATAGCACAGGACTAGTTATAATTTCTATTTGTACATTGCTCATTGTTACTCTGTGAGCTTATTGAAGGAAGTGATTGTGTTGCTGGTTGAAGCTCAGGCTGGGTGTGGACTGCCTTGAATGCAGTCTTCTGCTGGGGATGGGGTTGGATACCAGTTACCCTCTGTGATTATTACCTGGCTAATTAAGTCAGCTGCTTAGCATGTGACTCCTGCCTCTCTCCTGCTGGCATCTCATCACACCTTAGCCTCAGACCTCTGGGGCTAGCTGTGCTTTGAGGCACTGACTTCTTTCAGGTGTCTTGCTCTGACACTGGAACCCTGTGTTCCAGATACCCTCAAATCCACAGAACAAGCGCAGCATGGCTTTTCAAAGTGGGATTTCAATTGTCCAGTGAATTGAAAGACTTGATTTGGGGGGATTGAAGGTGTTTTGGCTTTAGGAAGTTCTGTTTCTGTTGAGCAGTAGCCAGGGCCATTCCTAACAGCCTGTGTTTAAAATGTCGTTGTTAAAGAAAGGCAGTGTGTAGGCAGCTGCTTCCCTCGGGTATTTGGGTTGGGGTTGGGCGAGGTCCGAGGCAGATGTTCATTGGGATGTTCGCTGGAGTCAGACTGCTGGCTGGAGTCACGGGGTCACGGAACTAGTGATTCTAGCCTCAGTCATCCATACAGCAGACTGTGTGGACAGTTGGAGCAGAAAGCTGAATCCCTTCTCTGGTCCTGGCTCGAGGGCAGTGAGGGTGGACGGGCCAGCTCCACAGCAAACCTGGCTCTGGTTTTCTCTGTGAACAATGAAGGATTCACTTTTAGGAAGAGTAATGGAGTCTGGAGCAAAATTTCACTTCTGAGCATCTCGGAGATGAAGTTACCATTTTCCTTTTTCAGTTGGTCTCAAGGCTACTGTTTTGGCGACAAGGGGGCCATCATGTGTGGTTTCTTAGATCATTTACCCTGCAGCAGGCATGCTGTAGTTTCTGGAACTCTGTAATCCCTAGAGGGCCATCTTTGGTGAGTCAGACACAGAGCATTAGTGTTAAAGCCGACACAGATGTGTGCAAGGAGGACCTTAATACAACGTAGAGGAGGAGACGACACATAGTGCACCGCAGGGTGTTCGATGAGGTCGATGGAAGCCGTGTGGCGACAAAAGGGAAGAAGGCAGGCCTCTCAGAACAAGGGAAGGGCTGCAGTCCCCTGAAGTGAGACTGTACGCATGTGGCATGGGGTCTTGCAGACTATATAGGATGGAAAAGGAGAACTTTAGAGATGGAAGAGTCTATCTGGAGGTCAGTTCCCCTACAGTCTGGAAGTGGTAGATGCTGATGGACTTGCTGTGCGGGTCTCCTTAGCAGCAGCTTCCACAGTTGTTGTTAGCTTTCCTGCAGGGGCTTCTCCAACCCCTGAGGGCTTTAGGTCATTAGCCCTTCACCAAGGACTCATCTCGAGAAGGCGTTAGCCTATTGAACTGGCTTTTGGAGAAGGTGGCCTTAGAGCTGCCCTGTAAAGGTAAAGACATTTAACATGGTAGTGGGGGCCTTCAATGCCAGCACTTGGAGGCAGGACAGGCATATCAAGTTCAAGGCCAGCCTGGCGTATATTGATGTATTGAGCCCCAGCCAGCTGGGATTGAGGAGGAGGAGGAGGAAGAAGAAAATCTGGTTGGGGGAAAGGCACCTGTAGGGATCTTTTTCCTCCTTATGAATGAAGCATATGTAGATCACCCAAGGGCACAGCGAAGAAAGTGAAGTTTGGGGAGAAACTTTCCATCACTAACAAAATGGCCTGTCATAAAACCACAGTGTTGACGATTGAGACTGGACAGAGTACATTGGTGCTTCTCCCGGTGTCACCCGGCCAGTCCCCTTTATCTGCATTTTTCCTGTGAAGTTCAGAATCTTGTGCTGAGAGGCAGTGCATGCCACGGGATACCTCCTTTACACTATCCTGGAGGCTCCTACAGGAATCACCCTTGTTCCCATGCTGATATTTGACAAGACTCACAGAAGGCTTGCTAGATCTTGCCTGATTACTGTCAGAGGGGAAGACAGACTGCCCTCTCCCCTTCAGCTCCTGATGCTAACTCTGTGTTTTTCTTCTGCACAGGTACTTTTCAGATGGTTGCAGCCTATGCAGAAAATTGCTGTAGTGAAACTGCTAGAAGCTGATTTCCAGGTATGAGGGCAGTGGGGGCCTCTGGAGCTGTACCTGGAAGTTGTGTGGTTTGCTCTTTGGCTGTATTTGCTTGTGTCCTTCTGTGATGATGTGAGTGATTGGCAGTTACAGCCGATCCAAGGGGCGCGTCTGTTATTTTTGCTCATTCCCTTAGAGTACTTGGTTAGGAAAAGGAAAGAACTGGCTACTTGTTTAAAATTTAAGATTCTCTAGATTTCCAGTGTTATTAAACTCTTAATTGGTTTTACATTTGCTTCTCGAATGTTAGAGGTTTGAATAGTTCCAAACCTTTGTTGGGAAATTTTATGCTGACAGTAATATCCGTAGTGATTATTATCATTTAATGTGTGCCTAGACTTTTCTAAGTGAGATTCCTTTGGATTGATGAGGCAATGGTTTCCTGCAACTCACACAACTTGTAAATTACTGAGGAAGAATTTGAACTCACATCTGTTTGCCTTTAGAACACCTAAACTTCTTTGTCCAATTGTTTTTTCTTGTTGCTCCCCCTCCCTCCTGCCCAGTGTTAATAATGCCCCCCCTTCTTTAAAATAGTAGGATGTCACCCCAGTTTTATCCTAAAGTAACTTTTGGTTTTGTCGAGTTTTTTCTGTCTGTAACATCATTACCTGTTGGCTCAACATCTTAGCTACTCTGGTTAAAACTTCATTTACTGCTGTGTTGATGGTACTTAGAAATCATGATCTTCCTTTTCTCTTCTTACTGCTTAAGGGAAAGAAATTACACGTGGTATTATTTTCTAAATGACAGTTCAGTCTAAACAGCTTCCAGCAGTCCTCCAAGACAGTTTAGGTACTTCTACTGCTCTGTAAGACAGCAGCTTATGCTTTGTGTGGTCCCACAGCCAGGAACTCCGGGATGCAGGCAGCGTGAGGACGGGAAGCACATTGAGAGGCTCATCGCGAACACCTGCAGTGGGTGTGATGCGGTGCAGGGCAGGGCAGTACTTTAGAGGTACAGAGCTTCTAGCGTATGTGTGACTCTAGGTTGGACACCCCATTTTATTGTTGTGGGTTGTTGACAGCTCTGCCAGTCACACGTCCTAAATACTAGAGTGAACAGCCATGTATTATATTCTGGTCTGCCAGCACTGCTGAGGTGGGGTGGTATGTGTTATGAATCCAACTCAGTAGCATGTCTAGACAGAACCAAATGTGTAATTATGTAAAATCACAGCTAAGGAATTCTGACTGAACAACTTTAATAATTATTGGCAACTTTGACATTTTCTATTACTTTGTATCCTTACAGTGTTAGCCTATTATTGTAGAAGAGTAATTTTTAGACAAAACAATGCCTAAAAAGTGTTATGACTCTTTCATCCAAACAACCTTATATTTCTTGGTTTGGAGAATTAAGTAAATTTGAATAAGAAATATTGCTACCAGTGTTAGGGTTGAGCAGGCTCTTTTGAAACCCACTGAATAGGACATCCGAACTGCCATCCTCAGCAGGTTTCTTCTCAGTGGAGACAGACTGGCTGTCTGTAAAGTGTACTCTTTTAAAGACAGCTCTGACGGTGCCAGCCTCCATCTCAGCGTCATTTCCTGCCTTCTTATGTCATCTAGGCTGTCTGCTCCTGTCCGCTTCCAGCCTTAGAGTGGCCAGCATCTCTTCTGTTGCCCTGGCACAGTCTCTCAGACATTGCATGACTGAAATTGTGGGCCCTGAAATGTCACAGATACTCATTCTCTTCTCTTGAGATTGAGGTTTTTATATCCGTCTCTTCCAGTGGTTCCTGTGTAGTGGATGTGTGTGCCTGTGCGGGTGTGTGGGTGTCTGTCTCTCTCTTTAACAGTGTCATTTGATGACACAGTTTTTAATAGGATATGTTTTTTGTTCATGGCTACTAATTTTGTGTCTTGGGAAGCCTATTTCCTTGTCCTGAATATATTATTTCCTTCTGACACCCTCTTGGCCTGCAGACATTTTACAATGCTTCATTCTGAGAACATCATGGTTTGGACTTTATGGCTGATGATGACCTGAACTGACATTTAACACATGCTTTATTGTCAACACTCAGTTCAGTAAGAGGCATGGCATTTTGAAAGTGAGGATTTGAAGTACTCTGTGAGTTTGGTCCCTTTCTGATGATTAGGTTAAAGATGTATTAGGTTGACACCTCTCTCTCTCTCTCTCTCTCTCTCTCTCTCTCTCTGTCTCTCCCTCTCTCCCTCCCTCCCTCCCTTCCTCCTTTCTTTCTGCGGGGGCAGGGAGAGAGGTGGTGGCTCCCTTACTAAAACAGCATTCTATTGGAAACTGAGTGACGCTTTTGGGAACTGGGCTTTCTGTTGTAATGAAGCCAATGGTCGGAAGACAGCACAGGATGGAGGACTTGGTGTGCATGTGCGGCGTCAGATAGAGAGATGTCTTATTTATGCACGCTTGTTCTCCTTAGCTGACCTGGAAGAACTGAGAACTTAGTCCTGTTTTAGGAAGTTAAGTGGAATGGGGCAAGGTGTTGCATGCTTGTAGTCCCAGCATGTGGTTTGGTGTACTACTCAATGAGCTGCTGCTGGGGTGGCCGTGGTTGTTGAATTTAAAGCATCAAATTGATGGCATTATTTAGCCTGGTCTAATGGTGATGTGTTTTTTTTTATCAGCTCTGTCGTGGGCAGAGTGTTACTCTTTGGTTGTAGTTCTATTAGTGGTGTCTGGGCCTCCTACCATTTGCGTTTTCTCCCCATGTTACAGTAGCTGACAGGTTAATGTGGGACCAGAGTTCTCCAGCCAGTCAGTTCTGAGGTGCTTTTTGGTGTCTCCAGAAGTATTGATAAACAGATAATACTTCATGCAGTTGATTCTGAGGTTCTTTAGGGGAGAAGGGGGAACCCCACATGTGATAACAAGAATGGATGTCCAAGGTCCTTCCCATGCTACTTGGGTATCGGAAGACAAACAACAATACTGGACAGGAGGAAAGCAGGGCAGCTACTAGAGCTAGCTCCTCTTTGTTACCGTGCTGGTCCATTAGACTTCAAGGTGAAACTCATTTTTACCCTTGCGGGGGAGATCATGCAGGTAAGTACAGGGACAGCAGCATGGATACTCCGGTGACATCTCAGAGCTGGCATTGCACACGCTGCCATTGCTCTCTGAGCAGTATCTTAGGGAGTGGCCAGGGTGCTGGGCAGCTAAGGACCAATCAAAGCACAATCCTCTCTCAGGAAACATTAGCTTCAGTTGATAACTCTCAGAGAAACTGGGACAGTTCCCAGGCTGCTCCTCATTTGCTGGGATAAACAATAGCTTAGTAGAACTTGGTTGAAGGTAGAGGTAATAAAATTCACTGTTCTAATTATGTCCTCTTAGCAGGGTTATTTTACATTTTATGTATTTAACCCTGCAGATGGTGCCTAAACTAGATATTTGTGTTCATTATTAACTAAATTAAATGCTTTTTTTTTTCAGTAATGGTGTTTCTTTTGCTTAGTGTTCATCACGACTTTTGACAAACATGGGTATTTATAGTCTCAGGCATGTTGGCTTTTTTCTTTCTTTTTTTTTAAGGATTTATTTCAATTAAGTGTGTGTGTGTGTGTGTGTGTGTGTGTGTGTCTTTCCGTCTATGGACTGGAGGCTAGTCCTTGGATCCCCTGGAATTAAAGTTGTAGATGGTTGTGAGCCATCTGATTTGGGTACTGGGAACTGAGTTTGGGTCCTCTGCAAGAGTAACAAGTGCTTTTGAACACTGAGAGCCACTTCTCTGGCCTCTGACCAGTTAGTTTATAGTGAACTATTTTATATTGTTCATAGGAACCAAATTTAGTAGCCTTATTTTTATTTGGTTATTCAGTGTGTGTGTGTGTGTGTGTGTGTGTGTATTTTAGCTCTCTGTGCTGGGGAGTAGAGTCAGGGTTCCATATATGCTAAGCACTCTACCACTATGCTGTAGTCCTAGACCCCATATTTAGGCAACAGCCTTTTATTGTATTATCTATAGGAACATTTTCTCTACTTTTGGGGACAGATTCTCATTCATTGCTATTCGGTGTCTCTCTTTAGGCCAGCATTAATTTCTGTTGCTGGTTGATTCTTTGAGCCAAGGTTGTATGCATGTAGGCATTTACAAAATGCACCCCAAGGTGTGCCGCATTGACCAAGTGAGTGTTGACCATTCTTGTTCGTGTAACTGTCAGGTTATTTGAATCAAGCAGTATTATCTTAGCTTCCTGTACACTGCTGAATAAGGTTGAATAAGGAGTTAGGCAGCATTAATCATTTGCTGTTTGTTTGATGAGGTTTTTTTTTTTTTTTTTGGTTTTTCGAGACAGGGTTTCTCTGTGGTTTTGGAGCCTGTCCTGGAACTAGCTCTTGTAGACCAGGCTTTTGAGACTCCTTTGTTTGTGTGGACTTAATAATGTCACGTTTAATGCAGAGAGCAGATTGATACACTTTCTATAAAAACAGCATGCAAAACCCAAATCTAATCTAGGAGCATAGCGAAATCCTGTGGTTTGTGTGTGCGTGTGTGATTTTAAGAAAGTGAGTTGTGGTTTGCATTGTTAGACTTTCAGCAAGTGTGTGATAGCTGCCACAGGTGGAGAACTGAGGCACTGAAACCTGGCCCTTTCATTTGCAAATGCGTCATATAATGCTGAGCAGGCTGGGTGCAAAGGGTGTGCACGTGTCCATGAGGCTTCATGTTAACTGACACCTCGCTCTATGGGTGTAGATCTTGCCTTCACCAACTTTCTGACTTTGGCGAGTTGCTTAACACCATGTACATCATCTGCAGAATTGACAGTGATTATGCAAGCAGTATGTGGGGACTCTGAAGGTTAGTATATGGGAAGTGCTGCAAACAGTGCCTGGCATGTATGACAGATGAGTAATACTGGAGTAGGTAGGTGTGCTTTGTGTGTTACAGGGAATCTCCTGTAATCAGTTTCTATTCTCTGTAAATGCATCTGTGATATTTGTAGGCTGACTTTTACAATGAGTGCTATTCTAGGTCTGAGGGCATGCAAAATACTGAAAGCTATGGTTTCTGCTTGGGAAGCTCAAACCTTTTATAAACAAGCACCCAAGCTGGCTGGTTGGCTGCTGGTGGCACATGCCTTTAATTCCAGTACTTGGGAGGCAGAGGCAGGTGAATCTTAGTATGAAGCCAGCCTGGTCTACAAAGTAAGTTTCAGGACAGTCAGGATGGTTATATAGAGAAACCCTGTCTTGAAAAAAACAAAACAAAACTCCCACCCAAATGGTATGAACAAATGAAGGTATTGCTGCAGTGTGTAAGTAGAAAGCTCCCAAGTCTCCTGCAGTGCAAACATGGAGGATTAAGAAATATGAAATGAGTGCTAGCCTAGAGGGCAAAGGGTAAAGTTCCACCATGGGAACTTCCAGCTTCGCAGTTCTCAGAACTAGTGTCTTTCTGAGTCTTGTTTTCATGCAGGGCTGCTGATTCTTTTTAGATGAACCCAGCACTCTCTTTTAATCTGTTCTCTTTTCATGAAGCCTTACATCATCTCTCTCGGTCAGTTCCCTTTAGTAAGCCTTGTGCACTGTAGATGGAAGTTTCTGTCTTGCCAGGTCCCACAGCTGTTCAGTTCCAAATAAACACACAGCGGCTTATGTTAATTATAAACTGGCCTATTGCTCAGACTTATTACTAACTACCTCTTACAACTTAAAATAACCCATAATTCTTAACTGTTTAGCCACATGCCTTGGCATCTTTTCTCAGTAAGGCATTCTCATCTTGCTTCCTTTGCGTCTGTCTAGTGACTGCATCTCTGCCTTCTTTCTTCCCAGAATTCTCTTAGTCTGGAAGTCCCTGACTAGCCTGGCTACTGGCCAATCAGCATTTTATTTTATTTTTTGTTTTGCTTTGTTTTTGTTTTTCAAGACAGGGTTTCTCCGTGTAGCTTTGGCTGTTCTGGAACTTGCTCTGTAGACCAGGCTGGTCTTGAATTCACAGAGATCTGCCTGCCGCTGCCTCCCAATCAGTGTTTTATTAAACCAATAGGAGTGACAAATCTTTACAGTGTACAAGAGCATTCTCTCACAGCAGTGCACTTGCTGATTCTGAAATGTTCTGGAAAATCCTGCCTATCACCTCCCCCTTTCTCAGACTGTCCCTTCCCTCAAGTCCACAGAGTTACTTCCCAGAACCTTGTCCAGCCTGTTGCACCTGGTTGTTTCTCGGGTGTAGAGGTGGGTTCAGTCTGCACACAAGCTGTGCACAAACTGTGAGTGTCACTACTGTCTCCATTTTCTTGTGTTATTTCTCTTTGGTTTTCTGTCAAGTCTTCCTACCTGTCTCCCAATACACAGCCAAAGCTGTGTATTTCAGCTGGCTGTGGTCATGCACACCTCTGATCTTAGCATCCAGCTGTGCAGGGGGATCAAGCCAGAGGCAGGCTAGGCCACATAACAGTTCCAAGACAAAGAAGTGCCCCTCCTGCCAGCTCCTTTCCCTTACCCTCTCCTCCCTTCCTTTTCCCTCTCCCTATATCTTGCATTTAAGACAGGTTCAAGGACCTGAGTTACCCTGCCTCACTCAGTAGGGCAGTGGTTCCTGGAAGACCCTTTCAGTTTGCCACTGGGGCTCAGGCAAGAGGTATTAGGACATGTGTAGAGAGCAGAGCCTTTAGACTGACCATGGCCAGCTGCTGTGACATTTACATGTGGCTCCAGGTCATCCTGGGCACAGATGACCCTTTCTCACAACCAAATAAGGCTGGCAGTTGATAGCTCCTGTGATGATGCTTTTCACCTGGGTGGATGTTGACTTTAGAGCTTCTAGGTGGGGCTGATGTTGATGATTTTATGGAACACCTTTGAGTAGAAGTATCAAACCCAGTGCTGTGTGCCAGATTACAGGCCAGTGATGAGTTTATGAGGTCCACAGCAAACAGCCTTCTCAGTGAATTAGGGGTTTGACAATGGAGCAAGTTGACTTCATGTTTCTTTTTGCCATGAAACACTGTCTGGTACCTCAGCAGCTTTCAAACTAGTTCTGAGTTTTCATCTGGTTGTGTAACACATGAGGATGTTACAGGAAGCCTTTTGCTGTGTATTCTTATACAACCCAGAAGAAAACACATTAATTCAGTTCTTAAGCTGCTTTTGAGAATCTTGTGGGCTGAGGAGATGGCTCAGTTGTACAATAAAGAAGCTTGCTGCTAAGCCTGTCAGTCTCTGAGACTCACAAGACAGAGAGAACTGACTGCTACACATTTTACGTTGACTTCCACATGCCCATCATGGCCCCTACACACCTGTGTATGTACACTGGCGTGCATGAGCACATGCGTGTGCTCGCACACACACACGCACGCAGATACAGTGCAGATAAATTAATGTACAAACACCATTTTGTACATAGCAAAAGGAGTGGAGGCCAGCTGGGTAGCTGCTTGTGGTCTTTGAGGATTTGTATCAGAGCTCTGAATCTTATGATCTTGCGTCAGCGGTAGGAACTTTCTAGACATTGTGGTCTGCTCTGCATCTACGATGTGAGGCAGTGGTAGTCTGTGCTGTGGAGTAGTGGTCTGCTTGCCCTCAAGCTGTGGATATTGTTTAGTTTAGAAGGGGTTGGAACATATTTCTTACTCTCTAATTAAATGTGCAAAACTTCCCGGAGGCACGGACATTTTAGGAATTTTTTTCTTCCATTCCACAGTGTGAATTAAGGCCTTACTACTTGCCAGAGACTGCTTTGGGGTCTGGAGTTGGAACTATCAATAAAGCAAGTACCCGCCCTCCAGAACTCACATTTGAAAGTGAGGAGGCGGGGCATACTGAGGAAGTACACAGGAAGCAACATTGCTGTTCCATAGTTTCATAGCTATAGAATGGAATTAGGAACCAGGAGCCAGGGTCAGCACAGCCGGTTGCCCTCATGGCTGCGTATGGTGGTGATCACTGCTCTGCTGAATGGAGCATGTCTAGACTTAGGGAATGTGTGTTCTAGTAAGTGACACATATGCTAGATTGTTTTTGGCTACATGGGTGCTGTTTGAAGCTTTGGTAATTGATCAGGTCTTCAGATGACTAAATTCAGATAGAAAAGAGAGGAGGGTGGAGACCAAGCCTGGAATTGAGTCTTAGAGGCTGAGTAAAGGAGACTAGGCAGGATTTGCTGGTTGGAGGTGGCTTGCAATCAGTCTGTGTTAAGCACTAATATGTGTTTTTAAGTTCTGGGAGTGCCTATGCCAAAGTTTACATGCACACCAAATGTTAATAGATGCCTTTTAGATGGGGAACACCATTGCAGCTTGCCTGGAGGTAGTGCTACCCTTTGTGACGGCGCCATGTCATTCATGACACCCCAAACATGTAGAATGCCAGGTGCATGGCCTTTGGGGTCAGCTGGGTGAGTTGAGTGTTGACTAAGGGTAAGTTTTGTTTGTTAACAGCTTGTTTTTGTCAGTGATTTTATATTTGTTATGTTATTAAAATTATATATAATTTGCTTTAAATTAGTGTTATTTTTTCCACAGAAATATGCTAAATATAAAAAAACCTCATCAAATAAGTTCTCCAAAAATTCCATTAAGATGTGTTCAGTCATGTTGTGTATGAACATTTTGTGGCAAACAGACGTTGGTAAAGACTGGCAGCTCGCTTCTTCCAGTCTGCGTTTGTATGTCTCGCTCACAGGAAGGGAAGCTGGAAGTTCTGATGGTGTTTCCAGAGGACTTACTCATGGATAAGCTTGGCCTTTCAGATAAAAGCTGAGTGCATGAGTGTGCAGCATCCTGACATCTAAAGAAATGTACAAGATACACCCGAGGTCCTGGTTATGGCCTCTGCCTAAGCAGAACCTTTCATTCTCACAATGAACTATTCATATTCATTTGTTGAAGTGCATTTTGTACATGCACTGTGTAAAGAATAATCTGGGTATGTTCAAAAACTTTTAAAACATCCTTTAAAGAGTCCCCATAAGACTTCATTTTATACCTGCCCCCTTCCTCCTTCCTTCATTGCTTCTCTCCTTCCTTCCTACTTCCCTAAGATTGCATTCAACAGGCCGGGCGGTGGTGGCGCACGCCTTTAATCCCAGCACTCAGGAGGCAGAGGCAGGCGGATCTCTGTGAGTTCGAGGCCAGCCTGGTCTACAAGAGCTAGTTCCGGGACGGGCACCAAAGCTACAGAGAAACCCTGTCTCGAAAAACCAAAAAAAAAAAAAAAAAAAAAAAAGATTGCATTCAACAATGTTTATCACTTTAAAAATGATTTAAATGTGTAAAAGTTCATACATTGCACGTGAAGGCCAGAAAAGGGTGATAGATCTCTTGGAACTGGAGTTAAGAACTGTTGTGAGCTGCCATGTGGGTGCTGGGAATTGAACCCAGGTCCTCTGGAAGAGCAGCCAGTGCTCTTGATTGCCAATCCATCTCTTTGGCCCTGCTTATCACCTTTTAGAATAAAAATTTCATCGAGTCTATGTTAATAGTACAGAATAGCTAATTTGTCACTTATACATGTAGGGGAATGTCAGCCATGCTGAGAAGCATCAGTTTTTGATGCTTGAAGAACATTAAATGAAACAGAAAGGTACATGCTTTGTGATGCTAAAGTAGAGAACACACGGCTTATGTGCATGCCGCTATCCCAGTTCTTCAAAACAGCTTTCTGATGGCTCTGAGACCATATGTTGTACTTACTTTATTTTTGTTTTTGTTATTTATTTGAGTCAGGGTCTCTCTGTGTAGCCCTAGTTGGCCTGGAACTTACTATGTAGACCAAGCTGGCTCCGAATTACTGAGATTCACCAGCCTTTGCCTCTGAGTGCAGGGATTAAAGGCTTGAATGTTGGGATTAAAGGCTTGGGCTATGCCTGACTGTGGCACCTATTTTAAATGTTCTAATTGCCACTTTAATTTAAATGGGTATTACTTTCCTAATGACTTCATTGTCTTTGTTACACTAATGGGTGGTTGAAAACTTTAAAAAGAGGCCTTTGAATTTGATTGTTGTAGAAGGTTGAGCTTAGAATGGCATATCAAGACAACAAGAATAAAAACAAACAAATTATTCTTTTAGCCTTTGTAATTATTTGTGTTTAAATATGTAAAGAAAATTACCTTTTAAAATTAAATGTAGATATAAAACATTTTTCATCTGTATTATAAGGGTATTATAACTTATATTGTATATATTATATATTCCT
The DNA here is from genome assembly GCF_018167655.1 of Microtus oregoni. Lineage (NCBI taxonomy): Eukaryota > Metazoa > Chordata > Mammalia > Rodentia > Cricetidae > Microtus > Microtus oregoni. The sequence continues at coordinate 15,191,203 of NW_024543068.1, read as the reverse complement.
AATTTTAAAAGTAAATTTTTTTAACCAAATTCTTATTGGACATTTATAGTGGTTATTGATGGTCATAATAACCAAGAGAAATGGAGTGAAGTAGAAATATGTACACTGTAGAAGTAGACGTCCCCGAACAACTTGTCTGTCCCTAGTTTTCTGATTCTCATTTTCCTGTTCTTTCTGTTCTTGTTACTTCCGGGTTTCTTATAGCAAGGTAGGTATGGAGAGAAGATGGCGGGAGTTGTCACCTGGTGGCAGTCTGTCATAGAGATGGGGTAATTGTGGAAGCTTCCTGAAGAACACCTTGACAGCGCTGGGGAGATGGCTGTGTAGCCAGAGTGAGGGAAGGGGAAGAAGCTTGAGACAGAAAACGTATCAGAGCTGGTTTCCAGAATGAGGTCATTCATTGGATAAGCTTTCTGCTGTAGTGGGAAATGAGAGGACCTGGACTAACACAGGTGCCCCTCCACCTCACCACAGACCAAGGGCAATCAAGCATGGCTGTTGATGGCTTAGCCCAGCACACTGCTCTGCTGCCCACACGTGTATCGCCAATAGCCAAAGACCTGGCAGAGATCAGCAGAAAGGACGGGTCTTCTGAATTCAGGCAGTGTTTGTGTCATGGAAGTAAAACTGTCATGGGCCAGGAGCTGACTTTTTTAATATTAAAATGGCGCCTCCTGTGCCTGTGCCTGAAGACAGGGATTGCAGGTGGAGCACACTCCCTGGCGAGTGTGTGGGACTGTCCTGTCCAGTGCAGAGGGACTCTCATTCCCCGGTTGCTTTCTGCCCACTGTAATACGCCACCCACGCAGCTCCCTATACAGATTTGAAGAGTATGTTAACTAGTTTTAATTAAAACTACAAAGGAGGACCGTGGAGTGAGCATAAAGTTGATAATGCAAACACAAATGAGCTGTAAAAGTTTGGCAGAGCTGAGCCTTCTCCCAGGGGTAAGCTTGTATGAAGCATGGAGTTAACCAGGAAGTGAATTCTGCCTAAGAAAATCTAGTGCTGGGCCTGGAGAGCCAGCTCAGCAGTTACCCCTGCAGAGGATCTGAGTTCAGTCACAGGTGGACCAACACCTCTGGCTCTGCAGGAACCTGCATGCACCTGCACCTCTTTTCCCTCCCCACTAAGTCTTTCCTCTCCTCCTCACTCTTTTTTTTTTTTTTAATGAATTTGTTTTGAAAAGAGGGCATCCAGTTAGCTGAGACATGTAGACTGTGGTAAAGCAGTTTGCTTTCTAAGTTTTCCTTTTTATCTTTGTACTAATTTTACTGTTAGGATGGGAGGAAGACACAACCTTTAAGGACCAGACTCTAAAAAGCCCCAGCCCTGCATCCAATAGGCCTGGAGAGGGGCCTCTTTGGAGAGTGGTGTAGTTCGGCTTGCCTTGTTCTAGTCAAGGTGGGACTGTTAACTACTCACGTGTCCCTGTGCAGTTCTTAAGCCAGGTCCTGACTAAGAGGCAGCCATTCCTTATGTTTGTGACTAAACTACTGTCATAGGATTTGTGAGAATAGTGTTATGGGGAAGCTTAGTGTGTTCTGCCTCCCTGATCTTGTTCTTGGTGGGAGTGCTGGGAAACGTGAAAGTGGTCACTTCAAAAGGTAGATTTTCCAAAGAGAATTTAAAAGGAGCCCAATATCCATGTTAGAAGAGGAAGCTGGGAGCACCCTCGTGGTCTGTAGGTTTTGGTATTGGAAACTTTTGGGAGAGAGAACAATGGGAGAAAAACAAGGTTCCTCATAGCTGCTCCATTACAATAAAAGTTTTATTAAAAATGCTTTGCATAGTAACACATCCGTGGATATTTCCTGCAGGTGCGTGGTGTGTATGTATGATGTGCTTGAAAAGGCCGAAGAACAGACTGAAGGCAAGCCGAGACAGTTCCTGTGCCACCCTTTTACTGGTCGTTACTGGTTTTGCCTGAAAAAGTAAAAAGATAATTCAGTAATTGGTACTTTAGAGAAGTGGTAGGCTAATAATATTTTGGCAGACTGCAGAGAGCTGTTTTAGGAACCAGTTTTATAAGCCAGCTCCCGATGTAGAATGGGAATTGGTTTCTGTCCCACTTGGAGGTAGCATGGTGAGCTTGGGCATGCATGTGGCTGCGTGTTGAGGACGGGGAGTTGTGTAAAGTCCTCGGGGGACACAGGGGGATGACTTCTAGTGAGCAGTGCTGGATGTCTCTGAGCCCCTGCATCTGGGTTCCTGCTTGTAGCATCAGCCCAAGGCCAGAGCCGGGTCCATGGTTACTGTGGAGCCTGTTGACCGTCGGATGCTTGCTATTCAGCAGCTGGATTTTGTGGGTGAGCAGCTGGCTTTGTAGAGAAATGATCTGAAGATACCTGTTAAAGTATTTCATAAGTTACCTTGTCCTAGTAACGCTTTGTTTGTACATTTTCTATTAACCTAGAATCGGTTTCTGTGGCAAAACACAGTACAGTGTTTGTATTAGTTTATTTGATATGTTTCATGTTGGTTAAAAAAAATTAACATGAAGTATAGTTGTTCTTTTCCTTTGATGCATAGTCGATGGATGACATGTGTGATTGTGGAACAGTCCATGACCCTCCCCGGCTCCAGGTCTGTGGGTGTCCAGTCCTTGTCCCGCAGCAGCCGCTGCTGATCCTGTTTCCCTGTACTTTCCCTTTAGGAGGGTTCATTGTGTGGATCAGTGTGGGAAGCAGCTTTCTTTTGTTCTTAACGCCTGAGAGTCCCCTGAGTTGCTGGCTTCTCCCACTGTTGGATCCCCATTGTCATGTGCTGAGGGGTGCTCATTCAGCAGCTCATTGAGGGGCATTTGGGGTGTTGCAGTTTTTGAGTTTAACAAATCAGTTTATTATGAACATTTGTGCATAAGTCTTTATATAGAGCTATACTTTTTTATTTCTATTGGATAATTGCCTAGAAGTGGGATTATCAGACTATGCTTTTGGTATACAGTTTATTATTGAAGATGAATTCTTATATGTCTCAGGTTGGCCTCATCTTTTTGACTGAAGTTATTCTCCTCCCTCATCATCCCACATAGTTTGGAAATAGGTATATGTACCATTTTTACCTGCATTTAACACTTTAGGACCTTGCACATGTACCCTGTTTTCCAGAGTGGCCACGCCATTGTGCATATTCATTCACATCACAGTGAGCATGAGCTGCAGCCACTCGGCATCCTCATTGGCATGTGGCCTCGCCAGAGTGTTGCCATTTAGCTGTGTTAGTGGACACGTAATGATGTCTTAGTTCCCCGAGGGCTGATGGGTGGACACTTTGCTTCACAGTCTTCTTGCTGTTTGTATATGTCCTTTGCTGTAAAGTGTGTCATTGTATTTCCTTTGCCCAATTTATAATTAATTTGTTACATTTCTTGTTGAGTTTTCAGAGAACTTCTTTTAAATTTTTATCTATTGTGTTTGTGCATGCGTACATGTGCATGTATGCTGTGTTTGGTGGGGAAGGTGTCTTGTGTGTCACAACTAATATGTGGAGGTCATAGGACAAGAATGTAGGGTTGGCGCTCTCATTGCACCGTTCCCTGGGGCTGGCTCACCAGAGGACTTTTAAAAACAAGTCCTGAGTGCTTTATTGTATATGATTTGCATATATTTTTTCTAGTGTTTAATTTATTTTTTCATACTCTTTTTTTTTCCCCTGGTGAGCCAGAAAATAACTTTATTTGTTCTAGGGAGCTGGACAGCACTCTCAGAACTTCTGAAACTGTTTCTTGGTGCCAGCAGCCTTAGTGACCTTGAGCACATTGAAATGCAGTCTTGCTCAGGGGCCTGCACTCTCCCACAGTGACAGTGTCGCCAATCTGTACATCCCTGCAACGGGGACAGGTGCACAGACATGTTCTTGTGGTGTTTCTCAAAGCAATTGTACTTTCGGATGTAATGAAGATAGTCCCCGCGGATGACAATGGTCCTCTGCATCTTCATCTTGGTCATGACACCGGACAGGATCCGACCTCGGATGGAGACGTTGCCAGTGAACGAGCATTTCTTGTCAATGTAGGTGCCCTCGATGGCCTCCTTAGGTGTTTTGAAGCCTAGACAGCTGTTTTTGTAGTACCCAGGGAGTTTTTCCTTGCCAGTTTCTCCAAGCAGAACATGCCATCTTCCCGGCAGCATGAGGAAAAGAGAGCTACATACTCTTTTTTAGGGGGTTGGATGGGCTTTGGTTTTTTGAAACAGGGTCTCACTATGTAGCTCTGGCTGTCATGGAATTCACTGTAGACCAGGCTGACCTTGAGACCTTAAATTTACAGAGAACCACCTACCTCTGCCTCCCAAGTGCTGGGATTAAAGTCATGTTTATATTTATATTATAAAAGTACAGTCACACCCAACTATATTTTTGCATATTCTTAATAGTATCTTTTTGTTTTTGAGAGACGAAGTTTGAAAAAGTATGATTTGTCCCTCCCTCCCTTTTTAAAGACTTGTTTTGGGGATAAATGTCCAGAGTAATTCTTTGGGTTATTATTACAAGGTTATGAAATTTTGCCTTTATATTTTCTTCAGGAACTTTCATAGTTTTACAGCTTACGACTTGGTATAAATAATGATTTACTTTGGTTTTAATGCTGACATAAGATCAAGGTTCCTTTTTCCTTAGTCAGTGACTGAGGACTATTTCGCTGTTTGTCGAGAAGGTAGTTTTTCTCTTGAATTGCCTTTGAATCTGACTTTGGTTGTTGTCACTGTGACAAAATGCCTGTGTAAAGCAATGTGAGGACAGGAAGGTTTACTTGGCTCTTGGAGAGGATGCAGCATCCTGTGGTGCAGACGGCTTGGGGCACTGCAGAGTCTCCCCTCCTCACCTGGGGAACAGGCTGCACAACTCGCAGACAGGAAGTAAGCCTTGGCTCTATAACCTCAGGGCCCACCTTCCTCAGCTACCCACTTGCCCCAGTGAGGCAAGATTCCACAACATTCCAAAGAAGTGATGCCAGGTGGGGGCCAAGTGTTCAAATCTGTGAGCCTATAGGGAGGGATGTTCATTTTTCAGTCTACAGTGGTAATCTCAAGGACAGTCAGTTGACTAGGGGCTTCCTTGGTCTCTTTCCCAGCCTCCAGTATGGAGCTTTAAAATGGGACAGGTTGTTTCCTGTGACTGCTCAAGGAAGGGAGGACAAGGAAGAAAGCCAACCGTGGTTTGCTCCTGTTGAGGTGTCAGAAAGTTCCTGTTTCTCAGAGCTGTAGGTAACCCTGGTTGCTACTGCCTGCCACACTGTGAGTGCTTCATCCTGGGAAGGGAAGCTTCCCCTAGCTAGAGCTTGGAGGGTTTGGTTTGCTCTCTCTGGCCTCCTGTCTGGATCAGGCCTTATGTCAGAACTTGGAGTGTCTACGGGGCAAAATGGGGCCCCTGCTTCTGTGGTGGTCCTTGCACTTTTAGTCTTTGTGTCTGCTGAGCCATTGCAGTGTGTTGCAGAGCCCTCAAAAAGCTGCCTCACAAGCAGTGGTGGCATACACGTTTAATCCCAGCTCTCAGGAGGCAGAGGCAGGCAGACCTTTGTGAGTTCAGGGCCAGCCTGGTCTACAGAGTGAGTTCCAGGACAGCTAGGACTGTTAAACAGAGAAACCCTGTCTAGGGGGGAAAAAGAGAAAGAAGAAGGTGCCTTGTGAGTTATATTATGGTTATGGCTGCCCCTGGGGCAGAGAATGGACAGTGTGTGGCTCTTTCATCTTGCCCTAGAATCGAAACCTAGTGTAATTATAAATGCAGAATTTGGAGTTGTGTTTGGGCTGAGTTGTAGAGGTCCTGAAATAATAGGCAATCTGTGCAGAGTTGTTTCACTTAGACCGAAATAAATATTTTAATATATATATATATAGTATATAGTATATATATATATATATATATATATTTATTTTAAAAAGGCATACTCTTGGCTGGGTCGATTGGCATTGTACAAGAAATGAACCATGGGGGAAGTTGCCACTCTCATGAAATTCCATGGTAGAATTCCAGTCTTGTCTTCTTGTTCGAACAAGGGGCAGTTTAAGAGAGCCGTTGGTAGATCGTTTGTGAATGCCCATTCTCATCTGACTTGTGCAGAAATCTGTCTGGATTGCTGCATCCTTTGTCCTTTTCTCACCCTTGGCATATTAAGAGCGGCTTGGCTTCTGATACTTAAATATTTAGTTGAGTGGCATCTGTGCCATGAGTTGATTGTCTTTCTAACCTCCTTTGTCTAAGCTAAAACGAGGATTTGAGAACACAGGGAGATCTAGAAAGGAGAGGGTATGGTTGAGCCCCTCATTCTCTCAGGACCTTTAAAAGTCGTGGAATGTTATTATCCACACAGCTGGTGAAAAACAAATACAGTTCAGTGGATTCCTAGTAGAAGCAGCTCCATGGTCTAGAAATTAACCAATTTATTTTAGGTTATTGTCTATCAGTAGAAAGCCATTAAAAATTAGTATGGAGGGAATTTTATATAGTTGATCATTAGTCTTTTGAATTCAATCTCAGGAGGCCACGTTAATAGAGTCACAGCAGGGTATAAGAACAGATAGCTAGGAAGGCCTAATATAAAGTAATTAAGAGTAACTCACTTGGCATTTAAATGATAGAAAATGAGAGTAAAACATACAGATCGAAGGTGCTGTCCATGCTGCACTATCTTTAGAGATACCACATGGTAATGAGTTGCATTCCCATTGTTTGCTATGCTTTCGTTATTTAAGACTAATTGTAGGAACATTTGTGGAACACAAGTCACCTTCATGTGCCAAGTGCCTTACATAGTCTGTCCCGTGACATGTTGACAAGAATCCTCTGAGGCTGGCTTGATGAGTGGGGAGCAAGTGGCATAAAAGAGGTCAGTGTATGGGATTACCGGCACATTGTCTGACTCTAGGCCCTTCGCCCTTACCTGGTTAACCTAATATTCCCCAGTTGATAACTGATGGTAGAATGCTGGGCTAGTGCTGGCTGGATTGTGTCACTGACACAAGCTCGGCTCATTGGGGAAAAGGGACTCTCAGTTGAGAAGCTGTTCACATATAGGAACGCCTCTCAGGAGTTTCCTTGATAAATGATTGATGTGGGAGGTCCCAGCCCATTGTGGGTGGTGCCACCCCGTGCAGGTGGTCCAGAGTTGTATAAGAAAAGCTGAGAAAACCATGAGGAGCAAGCCAGTAAGCAGCACTCCACCATAGCTTCTCCTTCAGTTCTTACCCTTACTTCTTGAGTGACAGATTGGGACCTGAGAGGTGTACAATGGAATAAACCCTTTCCTCCCCAAATCGCTGCTGTTCTGGTGTTTATCATAGCAATAGAGACCCCCACCTAAGACACTGTCCATGTACAAGGGTGGGTTTGATACCCAGAACAACAAACCTCCATGAAAAAAATCCAAACCACACAGAACCTTCTGGAAAATCTACTGCCATTGAATTGAGTTAAATTCTGATAGGAAATTGTAAAGATCACATTAAATATTAAGTATTAATTGTGCATTAAAATATAGCTGAGGTGTATTGTGACTATGTATGTCAAAGCTGGGAAAGATTAGTGTTGGATTTAATGATTGTTCATTTTGAACCAGACCAGGGTGGGGAGGAAAGCCTGTTTTAGGATTTATTATCCTGAGAGCATTTATTCTGCCAGTTTGTCCCATGTGTGCTTGAGGTGCGTCATCAAAAGCACCCTTCAGTGGCATTGGCTGAAGTGAGTCATTAATCCAGTGCCAGGGGATCAAATCCAAAGGAAGACTAGGATAGGACTAGGTTCAGGAAGAGAGGAATTTGCTTTTTTCCATAGGAACAACTTAGAGTCCTGATGGGGTTAACCTCTTAGCCCCTCCAGATGGTCTGACAGAGAGGATCCTTGTTTGGGTTTAGGAGAGATGGGTCCTCCTCGGCATCCTTTCCCCTCTTTCCCAGTTAATGGCAATCAGAGATTTATACTTGTAAGAGAGTAGGACCCTGCAGGAATTGAGGAATGGTGCTAATGTCCTGTGCAGACGGATATTTGTGCCTGGAGGCTCATGTTTATACAGTCTTTCTTTGTGAATCTCCAGGCAGCAGCCAACACAGAACCATCCCAGACAACTTGTGTGGTATTTTTCCCTTTGAGGAACACAGTGTTGGCTAAGCACAGAAAAGATGTTTCACTGTGTCCAAAGAACAAATGACTGGTAGAGTTGTTGGCCAAGGACATACCATAGTGTTTGGAGATAAAACTCTTAAAAGTGGTCAAAATTTAAAGATGATTAGAATTAATTATAATTAATTTTGGGACAGGGTCTTATTCAGTAATCCAGACTGACTTTGAAATCAATATGTAGTCCAGACTAGCTTTGAGCTCACAGCTGTTCTCTTGCCTCAGCCTCTCAAATGCTGGGATTGAAGACATGAACCTCAAATATTCTTCACGTAAGCCTAAATATTTCTTTTAGATAGGAATCATGTAAAGACTGGTGAGTAGTTTTGTTTACACAACAGTTGATTATAAAAGCATTTGAGTGTGAAGCTGGTCGTTTGGAGCATGCTTTGTGGTATTTTCGGATGCAGTCGCCATGGTTCTTAGTGAAAATGCCTCCCAGTTCACTGTTTGTTTGCAGCATTTGTGCAGATTTATAAATGGACAGTTTGATTCTGTTTCTGCTGAAGTCATGGAGGACTGACTACTAGGGGATTGCTTCTATGCAGAACTCTGGACGTCAAAGAAGCCTAGCGATTGCAGTGGTAATAGCTAGAGAGGAGCCCGAGACGGGAGTTCTGCTTCATGGCCTTATTTGGCTTTCCGGGACTCTGGGTTAGTAACCCGCCCCATCGCTTATTTTCCACATCATCACCAGAATTCTGAATGTATGTCTAGCTATGTTTATTTCTAAGGCTTCTCACAATTCATAGGTCATGTACATGGTCTCCAATCCTGTGGGAACCTTCCTAGTCTGGGCAGCCATTGTATGTCACTTTGGTGCCTCTGGAGTTCTGCCCCATTCTCAGATCAGGGGCTTGTGCTATCTTTGTCTGGGCACCTCAGGCCCCGTACAGAAACTTGTGCCTCAGTGTTTGGCAGTGCAGTACAGACTGGGTGCTGAAGTAGCCATTCGAGGCACTGCAATTTCAAGGCAGGAGCTGGGAGACCTCTTCTGTTACCCAGAAATTGTGTGGTTATATCAATTTTTTAATGCTTTTTACATTATCTTTGATATGCAAATACTAGTTAAATACTCAGTCTTTTTAATAATAAGCATCAGATTAACAACTACAGTATGTACATTCTTTGTCAAATTATTTGATCATCTGTAGGTTAGCTTTGATTTTCCAGCAGTTGCTGGCTGGAAATGGCCGCACTCTTCACTTGTCCTTCAGGACCTGGGGCTGGCAGGACAGGAAGGGCAGTCTGCGCACAGCCCTGTCTGGGTGTGCTGGGATGAGAATCTTAGTTTGAATCTGGGTGTGTGGTCCAGCTCAGCGGAACACTTTGCTGCCCTGTTGCTTTGCTCTTCCTGTGTGATAGGACTTGCCTCACAGCAAGAGGCCTTGATGGCTGACTTGTTAGAGTGCAGCAGTTTGGAAACTGTGAGGAATGGGGTGTGTGTGTGTGTGTGTGTGTGTGTGTGTGTGTGTGTGTGAAGATAGAAGTGGAAATAGAATTGTTTCTGTTAGCATCCACTTGGAATTTATTCATACATAGACAAGTCTGTACATTGAGTTAAGGTGGAGTGATTCTGACTTTCCTTTTCTTCAGTCTGTGATTGTCTGGTTCTGCTCATGATCTCTAGGAATTATGATGCTACAGGCGTAAGCAGTGTTGGGATGCTTGGTTCTTGGGGGAGCAAGCGATAGAACAGGGATATTTCTGCAGAAACAAAGGAAAACCATGTCTTATTATGTCAGATGAGTTGCTCTAAAGTAGGCATAGCTTTCAATACATTAAACGCCAGGGATACGGAGTGGAGCTAAGAATGCTGTTGCACTTAAATCTCTGATTGTGAGATAAAATAGTGGCAACCGAGTTTACACACTCGACCCCCAACTTGACCCTTACTTAACCTCTGCCTGGCTTGTAAACCAGGAAGAGGCCTTGTGTAACTAGCTTGTGTTAGCATGCTGTTGATGTTTAACCATCCTTTCCCCTGTGCCCTGCCTAGCTGGCCTCTCTCCAGGGATCCGTGGCACTCTCCTTCCCTCTAGCTTCCAGATTGGATCACTTGTTTCCTGCCTACAGAAGACACCATTAAAGCATACTGTGATTTCAAAGGCTAAGACTCATAAATGGATATGTGACAGAAAAAGACCCAATCAGGAACTCGGTGCTAGTGCTGCTTCTGTGTTTACAACCACATTTTACCCAGCATCCTGAGCACTTTTAACTGTTCTTCAGTACCTACAGTGAAGCTTGTGTGTGACGAGCGGGAACAGGTATCGTTTGCACAGGGCTTGAGTTGTATAAATGAAATGTCTGTTGGGAAACTGTTTAGGGGTAGTGGTTCCACCACCTCTAGAGAGGGTCGCTGGCTGCCAGCATCCCTAGAGTGAGGACACAGTTGGAGCTCCAGCCTGGATGTCTGCAAGACCAGACCAGGACTGGGGCTGGAAGGGCCGTTCTGAACGTCTTGCCCATTTACTTGAAATTCCTTGACCATCCCTGACTTAAGAGGATCAAATGTAGTGCTTGAGTGGGCATGTAGCCAGCCCAAATAAAATCTTACTTCTATTACAAAAGGAGAGGAGAAGCCAGACTTGAAATGTTGACTCTCTGCCATCATACACAAACTTATTTTTAAGCCATGAATCTACCCAACAATCTTTCCAAAATTTAGAGGGAACTAATGTTATTTAGGGAATTAAATTATTTTTCCATTCCAACCCCCTTCTTTCTTTTTTTTTCGACAGTCTCTTTGTGTAGACCAGGCTGGCCTAGAAATCACAGAGACCTGCCTGCCTCTGCTTCCTAAAGTGCCAGGATTAAAGTTGTATACCCCTTTACCCAATGATTTAGGGGAATGAAAAAAAAAAAACAAAGCAAAACTGTCCTTTTGTAAAAAATGTTAATGCACACTTATTCTTCACTAATCAATACTTGGTTAAAATGGTATTGGCGAGCTGGACTTAGAGTAAAATTGATATGAGGTGTGACAGGTTCCATCATGCTTTGGGAGCAAAGGTGCATAGAGAAGTGTTCCTGCTAAGCCTCCTGCAGTAAATGCGGCCCCCGTCCCCTGCACTGCAGCAGGCATGTGCACAGGCTCTGGCACCATTGATCAGCACCGTCGTCTGTATGGCCTCTAGAATTTCTGTCTGGTAAGTCCTCTGGAAGGAAAGGTCTGCTTGTCCCCTAACCTGAGGAGTCTGCCTGGCCTCCAGCTGTCTCTCTTCCTCTCTCAGTCCTTTCGCTGTGGTGTTGTCTTTCACCAGGTTGCTCCCTTACCACTGGCCCCGTGGGCTGACGCTTGCTGTTACAGTGTTCTCTGACCTCTGTTTAGTGCATCTCAGAGAGGAAGCAGAGGGTTCGCCTGAGGGAATGAGCTAGTCCTTGAGAGTACTGCAGACTGTGCTTGCTTTGACTTGGGAAGCATGTTTTCTTCACACTGCGCTGTAATTAAGTCAGTGCTCTTTGCTTTGGTACAGCCCTGGCATTGCTCCACATGGTCAGAGTGGTCCTTGGCAGTTCCCATGTGTGTGGTGCACATGTGTATAGTGTGTATAATAATTAGCATGTGTATAATGAATAAGTGGATGAGCAGGGAGAGGAGAAAGAAAGACTATGATTTCTAGTGTCCAGTTTGACCCGCTCAGCCCTTGAGGACACAAGATGCTGGGATCTAAAGAGTCAGTTTTCCACTGTGCTTGTTACACAGAAGGAGCCTGAACCTCATGCATACTGCCTGGCACACTTTGGTGTGGTGGCCTTCATCTTTGACTGGGGGATTGCTCCAGGTTGTTCATCGAATACCTGATTCTTGCTGGCTTCAGTGTTCTGGAGCTGCAAAATAGAAAGGAGTAGGCTCTGCCTTAAGTTTTCCTAGAATCAGGGTGGGGATACCCATGCACACCCCATCCTCAGTGTTTAAGTGTTGAAGTGATTGATCAAGAGTTAGGGCAGAGGAGGTCGTTAGGCCTTTTGTCCTTCTTAAAAACATACTTCCTTTCTGGCAGGTACGCACTGATCCTTCAGCCTGTTCTCTTTGAACAGTAGGCATGGCTGTAAGGCCCCTTGGGAGGCAGTGCTGAAGTCTTACAGCAGGCACAGTGCACAGGCTCCAGGCTGCTTTTCATGTTGACTTCAGCATTAGGGGATTGTGTGGTGTAGGCTACCACAGCATCTGTATATCCAAGGTGGAAGGAGCAAAGTATGGACTCTGAGCAGTTGTTCCCTTTATGCCATCTTTCCTAAGACAGCTTGTTTTTACCAGCCAGAGCTAAGTGTTGACTCATGGAGCTTCAAGGGAAGCTCCAACAGGTTGTTACAAAGTCACGTGTCTTGCTTTCAGTGGACAAGCTGATAGTTCACTTGGCAACTAAAGGAAGTGGAGTGTGGGTACTGGATAAACAGTAAGTAGCCTCAGACACTGCTCACTAAATGTTGGTGAATGACTATGTGAATGAGTGTGTGATGAGGGAGCAAACTAGTCAGGGTGGAGTCCAGGCATTTGGTGCCGATGCTGTGTTATGTCTAAGGGTTTTGCCTTTTTTTGATTTTGTACTGCTGGGAATCAAACTCTAAGTGTTCACCAATTAGCTACATTTTCAGCCCTCTTCTTATGACATGGGATTTCCTTGTAGCTCAGGTTGGTTTGAATCCTAAGCTCTTCCTGTTTCAGCCTCTTCTGTGCTGGGATTACGTGTGAGTGCCACTACATTTGGTACTCCATGGTTTTTGAGTCTTGAAATCAGGGTGCTCTTTTAGGTACCTGGAAAACAAAATAGCTGGAATTGGTCTGTCCTCTAAATCATATTAGCATATCTTTAAATCCATAGATGAGACCAGACTTACAGGTTGAGAGACAATGGACTTCTTAATGTGCACACATAGTTCTTATTTTTGTTTCATCACTGACTGGTCAAATTTATCTAAATAGTTTTACTGAGTTACTGTTATTTTGGTTTCTAGGAGTCAATGTATAATTTATCTTCTGTATTTATAGATTTTTTTAGAGATGTGTTTTACTTTTCTCACCTCTGTTCTGTGGGGACTTTGCTAACTTGTGTATTGAAGTCAGTATACTTGTACTATTGGAAAAAGAGCTTGATGAAACGGTTGATACAGGTCTGTAATCCTAGCATTTGATGGGTAGAGCAGGGATATGGTGAGTTCTCAGCCAGTCTGGGCTGCATAGGGAGAGCCAGTCTCTTTGGGTCTCTTTAAATAAGATTAAAGAAACGTTATTCTCAGTACTTTTAAGGCTTTGAAGGCCATAATTACTTAGCAGATGTATAACAGGAAATTCATGGTTCTTCACATCTTCTCACCTCTGAGTAGAGGTCACAAGAAAACTGCCTTCATTGTTTGAGAGGCTGTTTTGGTCAGGAAGGCCCTGTGAACTTATACTCTGGAGAGAGCATTTCCTGTGAGGCAACCTAAATAAGTTTTTGTTGGCATACTCTTGGGGTAGCCGTGTGCCTTGCACAGCACTGAGTCCACTCATGACTTCATTCTGTTCTGCTGAGCAATCGGAAATGAGTTTCTCCAAAGCACCCTCAAGTGAAGAAAGGCCCCTTGTGTCTGTGATGGGAAGGGCATTCCAGGACCCCTCCGCTGCAGGATGGCTGGCTTCCCAGCTGCCTCCTTGCCTTGTGGAGGACACCAGTTGCAAAGAGAAGGCTTTGTCTGTTGTATATAAAACCAATGTTGTTTAGGCTTTGCTCAAGCAACTTCAGTTGCTTAAGAGCCCAGCGAGACATTCTTCACCAGTTAATAATTTAAATGAAGGTCAAATTTAGAACCCAACTTACATTAGTTTAAAAATAGCCATTGCCTTAGAAAGCTGATATGGCATATTGGGGGCCTGAGGATCTAAAAGGTAAATTCAATTACATAGGTCTGTAGTAGACTTTCAAAGGCAGTGAGCACTTGAGACAGTATGAACCCTCATGGAAGCCATCTAACTTAGTTAGGACTTGGGACCCAGTGTCTGGCATGTACATTGTTTTGTTTTGTTTTTTTAAGTTCATTAAAGAATAGAATCCGATTCTTGCGTAGTAATTTTATTGACTATTTTATAGACTGCTGAGGAAGTATTAGAGAACATAGGGACTGAAGGTTAGTTTCATGTTGACGCAGTCATTGCACAGCTGTGCTTTGTGGTTTATTTAGAAAGTCAGAATTTTCCTTAGATGACAGTGGAGATGGAATAGAAGAGAAATAGAAGTTCTTTCCTGAGGCTGGAAGTCAGCTACCAAGTCCTGTAACTTAACATGATACGTTTGTGCAAGTGTATAGATACAGATGGTTCTCTCAGGCCCCGTTTGTTGCATGTTTATGTCCCTATCATACAATGTATAAAAATGTTTATATCACTATCATACAATGTAATGGATAAAAAGTTGGGCTTGATTGAGTGCTTTTTAATTATCAGATAAATAAGCATACTTTGCTCTTGCATTGATGTATTTGAATTATTGCTTTAAATTTTATGTGGAATTGGAAAAAATGGCTAAGCTTAAAGCAAATATTTGAATTAATTTTACTTGAGGAAAAAAATCCACTTACAATCTGAAGTCAGCGTTTTTTTTTTTCAAATGACTTAAAAATGTAAAAACACTGGGCTAGAGATCTGTTTCAGTGGTTAAGAGCACTGGGTGTTCTTCCAGAGGACCCAGGTTCAATTCCCAGTACCCACATGGAGGCTTACAACTGACTGTAACTCAACTTCCAGGGCTCTGTACCACTCTCTTCTGGCCTTCATGGGCACCAGGCATGCGCTTGTGCACAGACATACATGGAGCAAAACACTTACAAACAAAGCAAAATGGGAAAAAAAATAAAAACACATTTTAAAAATTCTATTTATGTGTATTGTCTGTGCAGCATGTGCATGTGAGTGCAGGCAGGTACCATGGAGGTCAAAGGAGCCCCTGAAACTCCTACTGCACTAGGCTGTGGCGTGTCTGTTGGAAATGGAAGTCAGGTCCTCTCCAAGAGCGGCAGTGCTCCTGACTACTCCCCACTGTGCTCCCTCCATGTTTGTTTTTAATATAGAAAAACTTGCATTAGTTTCTGGATCCTGCTTTTGTCGTAGTCATCATTCAGCCTTGTTGAATAGTTCCCTTGAGGCTTTTAATAACATCTTTTAATAATTTTTGTGTTTGACATTATGCCTTTTTGATCGTTTCAGCCACAGTAAATCATATATTATTTTGCAACTCCACTGCATCTATAATGTTATTTTCTTCACAGCAAAACAAGTATCTTTTGAAAAGAAAAAATATGGGGCGGTTTTAAGTACATTTTATTTATAAGAGGAAATATTGTTCATGTTGTTCCAGTAATTGGTCTGTGTCTGACATATGGCTACTTTGATTATTTTTGGATTACATAACTTTGTCCTTAGGATAACTTCAAGATCACCATGCTGTACTAACTATAGTTGACTTGTCATACAATGACATTGTCTGAAGCAAGGGTGAAGGTGTCTGCAATTTTCTTATTTGTTGTGTATCTATTTAGACACTTGCTTGCAATAACCACTTTTCATTCATAAGATAAATACCAAATCTGTAAAAAGTAGTTTCCTTAAAAAGGTGGCCATCAGTATTAGCTACCCAATGATAACTTATGCATCTTTATAGGGAATATTTTCTGTTAATGGCTCAATAGGAGTCAAGGTGTTTATTGCTAATACCGAGAAATTAGCTTGTATAGTTTATTATTTTTAAAATCTCATTTTTTGTAGCTTAGTTACTGCCAGTATTAAACCCCCCGCTTACTCCTCTGAATCTAATCTCCCTTTGAGTGGGTAGAACATCCATGTTTAAAACCTAAAGGAAACCAAATCTACTTATTGGTGTATTTCTGACTGTTGGAAAGGTGTCAGTTACTAATTGGTTCTCAGCATTCAGTCTTGCTTCTGTTTCCCAGTGACACCTTCATTACAATGGACACTTTCACAGAACTGACTGCGCCTCTTAGAAACTGAGCTGTCTTTGGGTGCTCTCTAAAATTTGAGTGGCAGTTGGAGGCAACTATCTTGAGCTTTGTTTTGGTTTGACTTTTTCCTTGAGCCCTCTTGTATATGAGGCACTATCCTAAGATCTGGGAACATAGTGTTTCTCCAAATGATCTCACAGAATGTGTGGGTCAGTGGAAGATAAGAAGCAAATAGGGCCGCCTTGTGAAAGTTGCTGCCCATAGCAGGAAGCAGGGAGGACGGGTTTCCTTAGTAGTGTTGAAGCAACCTGATGATAGGTTGATTATTCAGTCACACTAGGGCTGAATCCAAGGTCTCACACATTCTGGGCCTGCTCTCACTGCTGAGCTATATCCTTAGCTCCTGATGCTTATTAAAAACCAAATTAAGACATAAGCAAGATGAGCAAGAGTAGACTACATTTCCAGAAACTGTACATGAATGAAATTTGAATGATGAGTATTTGCTTGGTATTCTCACTGAGTATGTATTTGGGTTAGTGCCTCAGAATTTGGAAGATTTGCTCGATTGTCCTCCAGGCTTTTGGATCCTGTCAGTAATTTGAGATTCACTATTAGATGTAAAGAGGAGCCTGGAATGGCTTTAGTAAGTACATACAACAAAGTGACAGGGAGACCAGGGATGGTCCTTTACTGCTGTTTGCTCTGGGGCATTGAGGACTTGGTTACCATTTTGGTGTATTTTAGCACTCTCGCATAGCTAGAGCAGTACTGTTTTACCCTCCATTGCATGCCCTTAACCTTGAACAGAACTTGATGTGGAGGAGGTGCTCCTGAGCTTTTGTGGAGACCTTGCTTCTGTCCCTACCCCGAGGAGAAGAAGCAAGGACTGACTGTGTTCTCAGGCATAGGCACGGCCTCTCACTCTCGACACAAGGTCTTTGTCTGGACCTTCGGGAAGCACTGGCCACCACACTCAGGGCTGAAATGTAAAGAAGTAGTGTGTTAGCGTAGATTTTCCTGTTAGCAGCCTGACAGCAGGGCTGCAGAAAGGGTTTGGCAAAGGCAGCAAGTGTGGATCCCCTGAAGTTTCAAGGGAGGTGAGGCAGGAGAGAATGTGTTAACATAATGTTGGTTTTATTAGTTTAGGAGTTTTAAGTTTCAATATAACTCTGTTTTCCCAGCAGTATAAAAGATCATCTGGTGATTTATGAGGGGGAGTGGAGAGCTGTTAGCAGGCCACATTCTTCGTGTGTTCCTCTTATTTACCATCTATCATTGGGAGCCCTTGGCAGAGCTGTTGATGTGTATGGCCATTGTTGAGATGGGCAGGCCTTATTCTTGGATGTGGATGTTGCTCATACAAGCTTCAAGTATAAATTATTTCTATTCTGTAGATTTGCAAACTGTGTTAGGGCATTCCAGCATTATCTCCTTGATGTTCTGGATGTTCTGAAGGGCAGTCTTCTGAGTGGAGTATATAAGAACTATAATAGTGTTAGTGTTGTGACCCCAAGCTGGGTCATTGCCAAGCTGTGCTGTTTTGCTGCTTGTGGCTCCTGAGTTTCAAAACTGATTATCTGTTCTGTCAGTGGGTCCAGGACAGGCTTCCTGGATACCCAGGGAAGGCTTCCTACTCATTTCCTTTTCTCCTTAGGTTTCTTGCACACGTGGGTTTTGTTTGTCCTGTTGGATTTCTCCTGTTCCCTCTAAGATGTGCATCCACTGGACTTGTTCCTTCAGCCTCGTTGGGGAGATGCTGGCCTTGATCTAGTGCTGTGTTTGCCATTTGTTGCTTTCGGTTTCTCAGCAGGACTAGTAAAATAATTGAATGTGTGACTGTGAGGGCAACCGAGGGCATGGATTTACATGTCCCACTCCGGAAAATGTGCTCTGACAGGTGTCACAGTGAAAGCAGTTCTTAAGATGAGCAGTTGGATTGTTGCTTCACAGGACAGAGGAGCAAAAGTTAATACACATCTTCCAAGCAACACTGATGATGGAAAGTTGAAACAATTGTATTCAAACTGATTAGGATACAGTTACAATGTATATGTACTTGGAAAATGTTTTAAGTGGAATGCTGCTAATTCAGCAAATGCTTTATTTCATCTGTGGTGTATGTAGATTCTTGTTAGTTACTCTTCAAGGTAAAGAACTTTGTACTCTAGATAACTGGTGGTATTGACTGAAGAAAGCCGCGTTTAATATTTACCGTACATCATGCACACAGGCCCTTATTTAAACAGATGTTCTCTGATTCAATGATTTGCATAGTGTGTGCCATCTAAAAAGCAGACCTCTCCTGGCAGGCAGCTTTCATGTGCTCCTCTCCAATCTGGAGTCCTTTAGATTTGCTTTTCTGTGTGTGGTTTTTTTTTTTTTTTTTTTTTTTTTTTTTTTGCCATCCTGTACTAACTGGTCCAGTGTTGACTTGATGTCACTTATAATGGCAGTGGCCCTTGTCTGGTTCTTGATATTAGGTTTTCAGTCCTTTGCCACCGACTTTGTTCTTGTAGATTTTTATAGCATTTCTCTTCATCAGATTGAGGCAGTTCCCTTTGATTGCTGTGGGTGAGAGTTTGTTTTAATTGAGAATATGTATGTTCACTCATCAGCATACATGTCTTCTGTGTGTGTAGGTGTGTGTGCTTGTGGTGTGTGTTTGTTTGAAGGCAGAGTCAATGTTGAGTGCCTTTCTTGCTATTCTCCATCTTACTTTTGAGAAATGGTCACCCGGTGAGTTTGAAACCCAGTGTTGGGTAGTTACATGCACATACTACCACACCCAGTTTATATGGGTGCTGGGGATCTGAACTCAGGTCCTTGTGCTCATACAGCAAGCACTTTACCTACTGAGCCTTCAACCTAGCTCCAATTTTTAACTGTATAATCCTAAAAAGAGGGGGTTGTCTATGTGCCTACCCCCATGTGTGTGTATGTGTGTGTGTGTGTGTATGTGTGTGTGTGTGTGTGTGTGCTTGCGTGTGCTTGCGTGTGCTTGCGCGCTTGCACACTTGCACTATATTATGTCTTCATCTTGCTTTGGGATTGGGTGAAATTGAATTCATAGGGTGACTTGGAAGTGTTTTTTCTAGAAGTTTGTGAAGTATTGGTTTGTTTCTTTTTTAACTGTGTAATGGAATTCTTCAATAAAGCCATCTGGGCCTGGGGTTTTTCTGTGTGGAAAGATTTTTTAATGACTAATTCAGTTTCTTTTTATAGACCTATTCATTTTCTCTTCTTGAACCAGTGATGATTACTTCTTTATACCTTTCTCTGTGGGTTTGATTTCATTCCACTTGCCTCATTTGGTGGCTGCATGGTCTACATGAGACTTGTCACCTCTGAAATCCAAGTGGAACACCGAGATCTCCTTGGTAAGGTGGAAAGCAGTCTAATCCTGCTGTTGAGAGGCAGGGCCTTTGAGAGCCGATTAAGATTAGAAAAGGCTATTGTGGACCCGGTTTGTAGGCTAGGGAGAAGCAGGGCATATCCCATGCCCTCCACAGCCATACTCGTGTCTACCCCACCAGCCTGATGATGGACTGCCTACTCACCCTCCTTCCAGTCTGTGTGCCTGGTGATGGGAGAGGCTCCGGCAAGGTCTCAGGGCCTTTGTAACCTTTCTGTCAGGGCAACGGTAGATGTTCTTCTTCCCTGACTGCCTTGGCTGATGGGTGGGGTTCTGTTTTGCTTCCTCCCCTAGATGCCTTGGTCTGCGAGTCCTACTTTGCTGTTGGTGAACTGCCCTATAGCTGTCAGGTCAGAATGGCTGAGTGCTTGGACACAGTCCCCCATTTTGTCTTACATTTGGTCTGGTGGTTGTATCAGTTAAAGTGGACGCTGAGGTCTTGAGTTCCAGGTAAATTGTCTCTCTCCTTTCAGATCCCCTGCTGTAGCTGCATTCCTTTGGAGTTTCGTCCCCGTTTGCAGTTGTTACATCTCCCTGGTGAACTGACCCTGCCATCATTATGTCTTTCCTCCTTGTTGTCTAGTGGTTTCTCCCCCTTAGAATCTGTTTTGTCTAACAGCAGTGTAACAGCCCATACTCTGTGCCCACTGTCTTTCTGTCGGTTCCTGTCTCTCTTACACAATGTTGCTTGTGACACTTAGGGCCCAATGCCTGCTGAGCCCTGCTGAGTTCTTGAGCTAGCTACATCCAGCTGGCAATCCCTGCTCTGTACTTCCAGCTTCTTTTCTTTTGATATTGTTATTTAATGTAACAATTTAGAATGCTATAAATGAAGTCATCTAGTGTATAATGAGACTGCCTTCTTCCTCTTACCTTGCCTTTGAGATTCATCCAAGTGATGGTGTGTATCAATATTGTTTGTCGTTTTATTGCTGGGCCTATTGTGAATGTACAGTTTGGATAGTTACCACTGAAGGACACTTGGATTAGTTCCAGTTTGGGGTGCTTATGACTGTCATAAACATTCAGGCAAGACTTTTTTCCCCCCAACTTTTTCTCACGGCTCTGGGGTTTGAACCCTGGGTCTTGTCCATTCTAGGCAAGTGCGTGTTCTTTGAGCTTATTGACCACCTGCAGCCCTCTTGCTTTTGTTTCTCAAAGGAGATCTGCAGATGTGTGATTTTGAGTTTTGTATCACAGAAAACTGACAAGCTTTTTTCAGGTTTCAGGGATGGCCATGCCAAATGGTTCATGAGCCCCCCCCCCCCCCCGCCCCATGTTTGAGAGCTCCCGACTGGTCATGCCCCATGTGCCCTGAGCTGTGTGCACCTACTGTGTTTGTTTGAGAGTCCCTGTTGCCTTCATTTAACCATCCTAGTAGGTACAGGACAGTGCCACCCCTTGGTTTTAATTTATGTTTCTCAATGACTTGTGATTTTGAAGGTCTTTCATTTATTTTTTTCATCCTTCTTTTGTGTTTGGTGAAACTTTCTTTTTAGATTTTCTGTGAAAAGTTTTTGAGAAATATTATTGAAGCTCCTGGGATGTAGTTTATTGAGAGCAGAGGTCACTGCTGGGATTGTAATTGTCGTGTGGATTGGGATGGCAGGGCTGCTGATAGTTGGGGCTGCACCTGGGCCTCTCTAGGTCATGTTTCTGCTGTCTGTGTGAAATCTTGATACTGCTTTTATGAGGTAATGGTGAGTTAGCTTTCAGAACGGGTTGATGCCAGTGAAATGGCCTGAAGCACAGACCAGGTGAAGTCCTCAGACCATGAGACTCCTGGTGTGCTTCCCTGACCAGACCCTGCCACCGCCTGAGGCTGTGGGTCTGTAACTGCCCAAGTGCTGTCCGAAGGGCAAGTAAATGTTGCAGGACCTTACAGGACTAGTGTCCTTGAGAAGCATGTGGATGCTGTCGAGCAACCCCAGACGTCAGGACTTTGATCTTCGGGGAATTTGTCTACCCACTGTTAAGTTTTGGCACAACCTCTCTCCGCTGTGATGAGGGGGTAGACTCTGCCAGTCGGCACTTTCCTGGTAAATTACTTATTGAGAGTGCAAAAGGAAGCTGTTGTTTCGTGTGTTAAACTACGGCTTTTCAGTTCTCTGTAAGGTTGTATGCTAATTTTTGATGATATGATATGGCAAATTTTGTTGAAAAGCTTTTTATGAGCTGGGTGTGGTAGCATACACCTTTAATCCCAGCACTCAGGATAGAGGCAAGTGAATGTCTATGAGTTTAAGGACAGCCTAGTTAGTCTACATAGTGGGACCCTGTTAAAAAAAAGAAAGAAAGAAAAGAAAAGCCTTTTGAGTAATAGGGTACTTCCATACTCTAGAGATTTCAGTGGAGAGGGTCTAGATATATTTTATATTAGCATTAATATAAAATATATGATAACAAATATATCACCAAATATTTGTGACAACAAGGAGTGTATTTGGTGTCATTATATATAAAGACGATCAAATCGTGGGGAGCCAGTTAATCCCACTTCTGCTGTCATTTGACATAATTCGTATAAATGAAGCTTGTCTAGTGGCTTGGTGGACAGGAAGGGAAATGGTTTCTCTGTGTGTCCTGGTCAGGCTCATCACTCCAGTGATGCATGCACAGTACTGACTGCTGAGTTCTGTCAGGGAGAGCTTGTCTACAAGTAACAGTGAGATTCTGAGTTAGCAGTTTGTTTCTCAAAATTTTGTTCTCATCTCAGCATGCAAACTGGGCCTGCAAGTCTTTCAGTGGTAATAGAAAAGTTTTGGCCCCCATTGCATCATCCTTAGCCTAGTCTTAGTTAGGAGATCTTAGGACCATAATTTGCTTTGGGGGGATCCTTTTTTCCTGTTTACTTGGATTCTTGAATTTCTTCATACTGAATGACAGAACCTAGTTTTGAAGGATTTTGCTTAAAAGGAGTAGAAATGAAAATGTCAGTCACCACAGTGACAGCATGAGGTATGCCCACCTGGCACCAGGGATCTGCTTCCTCTTCTCTTCATAATAGAAGAATTCCCAGGATTAAAACAAGTTTTTATTTATGCCTATATTTGTGTGTACATGTATATATGCCTTATGTGTGTGTGTGTGCCTGTGGAAGCTTGAAGAGGATGTCAGATCCCCAAGAGTTGGTGTTATAGGCGCTTGGGAACTGGACATGGGTGCTGGGGATTGAACTTGGGTCCTCTGGAAGAGTAGCAATGCTCTTGACTACTGAGGAATCTCTCTTTTTAAGAAAAAAACAACAACAATAGAAACAAGACCAACAGTTATCTGTGCTCTATTTGTTTTGAATAAAAATATTCTTATAGGTGTCATAGGTATAGCTCAGTGGTACATAAACATAACAGTCTTAGCATGATTGAAGCCTTGAGTTTAGTCCGTAATGCTAAATAAACAAACTAAAAGTTTTGAGAAACACATTGTATAGACTTGTGTAGAGTGGTTAGCTCCCTGCTGTGAACATTCTGTGTGTCACTGAGCTAGTCCAAAGAATCCTTGCATTTTGGTGTTGAAGGTGGAAACGACCCACAGGAAATGCTGGATCATCTCCTTCACCGCCAGACTAGTTCACCCTCCAGCTGCAACATTTTCATTTTACATAGGTGCTAGAATTTGAATTTCATTGAGATTAGCTATATGAAGTTGGTAGATCTGATGGCATTAAGATTAAGAAGCTCTTCATTTAAGAGAAAAAGGTAATAGAGCTCAATCACAAACCACAATGGGAAGAGATATTTGCATGACTCATAGCCACAGTTTGTAAAGACTGAAAGGATGGTGCGCCCGTAACTGCAGTGAGTACGAAACTCGGATAAGCAGGCCACAGAAAGACGCTTGTTTGGCTCAAGCTATACCTGGCCAGTTCAGAAATGGCAGAAGCAGTTTGTGGTGCTGACAGTGTTAGTGGCCACCAGCTTTGGAGGTCACCAGGACCTGCTGAGGTGCCTGCAGTGCTGTTGTTAACTGAGCGGGGTTACATGGTGGAACATTGGGGAAAACCCTTAAACACACGCACTTAGCAGTTGTAGGCGCTCATATGCATTTTTAACTTTATAAATCATTTTGGAAAGTCTGCTAATCTTGTTTCCTGCTGTGCATATCATGTCCTGGAACTCTAATGAGCCACTGCAATCTTTCAGTCTTGTCTCTAACTGGTGTTTAGAACCTTCCTACCTTCAGGGATTGATGCATGCGTTTGACTATTTTGGCTTTACTATTCCAGAGATGTTGGTAAGCTTTGAGTATTTTAACCTTGAATATTTTAAAGATCAGGAAAAAAATCATGGCTACTAAACTGGTAATAAACTACCATGGTTTTATTAAATATAAAAGTCTGTTAGTGTAGAGCAAATGTTTTGAAGAACCAAAATAAAGCACCAGTAAGATCATATTATTAGTAAACTAGCCACTTCAGAGAAGATACTTTTCTCCTGGACTAGCACAAATCTAGCTAGAGTTAGTATATTTCATTAGTAACAGTAATTGGGATATTGCTGTGCTCATGCCTTCATGAGGCCCCGCCCCACACACACACTTACCACATCCACGTGGATCTGCTTGTTCTTCAGATAGCATGGCTCTGTGGGCTGTAGTGTTCTTGAGGGCGGGGACTATTCATTCATTTCTCCTTACATTAAATAGCTGGAAAATGTTGATTTCCTCCACTTCTTATAAACAAGACTTGGTGTTTAAGCACACACCAGAAAATTTAAATTTTACTGCACACTATTTTTTCTCATGTAGGACAAAGTTGTAATTTATTATAAAATGATATTGAAATTTTTACCTATCGTGCCTCTGGCCTCCTTTCTCTGTCCATAATGTATGTCAGTGTGATGAACTTTGTCTAAGTTTAGCTTCAGATGATGTATAGAATGTTAATTAGAAAGAGGAGATCCAGACTTATACATACATTTAATAGATTTTATTCTAAGAACAGTGTATGCAAAAATAAATTATAGGCCGGGCGGTGGTGGTGCACGCCTTTAATCCCAGCACTCGGGAGGCAGAGGCAGGCGGATCTCTGTGAGTTCGAGGCCAGCCTGGTCTACAAGAGCTAGTTCCAGGACAGGAACCAAAAGCTACAGAGAAACCCTGTCTCAAAAAATTAAAAAAAAAAATTATAAAGCTATAAAACTAGAAGATTTTCTGATAATTTGTTAACTTGGCTTTGGTGTTGAACCCATGTGTATATACTGAGCATTACTAAGTTTTGTTGTTACTTGGTCACACCTAGAAATTAGTTTTAGGGGAGGGGGCATGGCAGTTTGAAAAGCTGATTCATTGATTTGATGATGCAATTTCTAACAGTCTTGAGGGAGGAATGTATTAAATTTATTAGTTGACAATTTTATTTCCTTATTGCAATTTTTTCATCATCCAAAGCTTTTTTTTTAAAGAACAATAAGATCCAGAATAAGTTTTTATACTGGAACACTCAGACTTCTGCCCTTGTAGTGAACATAGGGCTTGGTGTGGCTGTATGAGGTTCTTGGGGTTTTGACAAAATGCCAATACAGCCCTCGGCCCTTCTGAAGACCAGAGAGGAGCGTGGTGCCACAGCTCTTGGAGGTGAGGCTCTTACCCTCAGGCTTGAGAAAGCTACTTTGATCTGGCTGCTAGCCTGCAGCACACACACTTTTGACTTGGGTACTTCTAGAGTCGGCACATTATCCATGACCACTCCCACAACCACAGCTGATTCTTCCTCTCAGCCAGGAAGCTTCACCTTTCATCCAGGACGGGGACCAGCTGGTTGGTTAGTGCTACTCATCACGTCAGGGCGAAACCTGGACAGCTTGACTAACAGCCTCAAGTAGATGTCCTGGTTCAGGGATCCTTGCGCCCCATCTTTTATCCTTGTTGTGGGGACTGTCAACATCCATGAAGGTGCCTCCTGCCCTGCCAGGTCCAGAAAGACAGAACTTCTCCAGAGTCGGCAAGGAAAAGGGTTCTCTGGGAGACACACTTGAGACGCTACCTACACAGGATGCTTTGTTAGTAAAATATTTTAAAATTTGTAATGTATTCCAGTTTGGGGTGACAGTAAATATAGTAATTGTCAAAGGTACTGTGTACATAAAAATTTTAGGTCTTTTCTTTTCTTTTTTCTTTCTCATGACAGGGTTTCTCTTTGTAGCCCTGGCTGTCCTGGAACTCCCTCTGTAGACCAGGCTGGCCTCGAACTCAGAGATCCATTTGCCTCTGCCTCCCTAGTGCTGGATTTAGAAGGCATGTGCCACCACACCCAGATAATTTTATTTTTAATTTCCAGCTAATTTACTTGTTGAGCCTAAAACACTAATGAGATTGTCACTAAAACACGTTGAATTTGTAAGATTTTAGATCAACTTAAGATTTACAAGGATGAAAAGATACTGATACATATTTTAAATTTCCCTGTCATTATTATTTAACTGATACATTTACCAAAAAATGTATTTTATTTTGCTTACTATTTTTTTGAGACAAAAATCTTCTGTAGCTCAGGCCTCAAACTTGTTATGTAGTCTAAGGTGACCTTAAACACCTAATCCTCTTGCCTCTACTTCTCAAGTGCTAGGATTATAGGTCTGTATCATTATTGCTGACAAACTTAATTTTTTTAAAAAATTACATTTACTTTATAAAAATTATTTACGTTCACTTTATGTGTATGTGTGTGCCACATGGATGTGTGTGTGTCATGTGTGTTTCTGTGACTTGCAAAAGCCAAGGCCACAAAAGGATATCAAGTGCTCTGGAAATGGAGTTACAGGTGGTTGTGAGTCTCCGTGTGATTGCTAGGAACTGAACTTGGGTTCTCTATAAAAGCAACCAATGTTCTTCACCACTGAGGCATCTCGCAAGCCCCAAGTTGAATACTTTAACTGTCTTTGCCTATGATATTTTGCTAAGTAGAAAACCATTTGTCTTAATAGTTTACTATGTTTAGATGAAAATGTGGTTGGTACCTTAGTTCTCTTATTTCTCCCTTAGATATTTTCCTGTGTTGCAGCATAGTGTCAGGCAGTGGAATGCTGTGAGATGCGTCTGTTATGCAGGATTCGTGTTCTGCATTTATGAGCATTAATGAACTGTTTAGTAAGGGCCGTGAGTATCATTTAATTACAGGATCGGTAATGCATCTTTTATATTTTTATATGATGCTTCTTTTATATTTTTATATGCCAAAAAGAAAGTAGCTTGAAATTGCATATGCCAAATATTTATTCCTTTTTGTTTTCTGAGGTAGTTAACCTAAGTAACAGGAACAAGGGAGTTGTAAAGGCAGGGAGACACGAGACTTTATTCCCTGGTAAGATACAACCTAGTATATGTTGTTCAGAATAAAAAGGAGGCTTTCGAAAGCAAGGCTGTGCTGAGGAAATAGTGTCCTGGGGCACATCTTATTTGAGTGGTGCTGAAGTGGAGAGAGTTTAGCACCAATAAACATTTGGGGCTCTAGTGTAGTTTCGTTCCTGGTTTAGCTGGAGACCCTAGCATTTCCAGTGCCAATATAGGGTCCTTTCACCTGAGCACTTGGCTCCCTTCTTGGTCAAGTACTGTTGGAGACATTTCTGATTATTGTAATATTCTGATTATTAGGAAGACAGGAACAAGCTTGGGGTGGTAGTGCACATCCTTAATTGCATTACAAGTGAATGAATCTCTAGGAGTTCGAGGTCAGTTGCTGGTGTATACAGTGAGTTCCATGTTAACCTGGGCTACATTCACCAAGAACTATTTCTTCAACTTCCTTCCCACTTTATTTTCTTGCATTAGCTCTCCTTATGCATTCCTAAATGACTCCTTTCCCCGTTGCTGTTTTCTGTGGGATGGTGTGTATGGAATGCACATTGATTTACTTGTAGTTATAGGCGGACCTAAAGGTTTAATTTCTTGTCAAGACTCTTCTTGGCCGGGTGGTGGTGGCGCACGCCTTTAATCCCAGCACTTAAAGGCAGAGGCAGGCGGATCTCTGTGAGTTCAAGGCCAGCCTGGTCTACAAGAGCTAGTTCCAGGACAGGAACCAAAAGCTACAGAGAAACCCTGTCTCGAAAAATAAAATAAAATAAAATAAAAAAAGAAGACTCTTCTCGGGGTAGCACTTATTGGCTCTTGATTACAGAAGCACGGAGGTTAGGCAGG
Organism: Microtus oregoni; assembly: GCF_018167655.1. Taxonomy (NCBI): domain Eukaryota; kingdom Metazoa; phylum Chordata; class Mammalia; order Rodentia; family Cricetidae; genus Microtus; species Microtus oregoni. The sequence continues at coordinate 15,163,602 of NW_024543068.1, read as the reverse complement.
CCAGCTGGGCTGCATTGGATTTTCCTAGTGTGGGGTTACCTGGCTTTTAAATGTTTCTGTCCCCTAATGCTAAATTCACTTCCATGTCATATGAATGTTGTTCAGTTTCTCTAATCCCAAGGTTTCCTGTCATCCCCACCAAGGGTTAACACCACAAGAGTCTCCAGGACAGGAGCTACCATAGATGTCACTGTCACCCAGTGCTGCTGTGTGTTTTGTCTGGTTCCTCTTAAGTTCTACCAGGGAAATTGGTTTGAAGGTTCATCCTCCCATAAAAGGTCATTTGTCTTAAGTCAGTACCCAGATACTGTCTTAGAGTTTTCTAACACAAGAGTTTCCAAGACAGTTCAGTTAAAGAGTATTAACCATCTTGGTATATGTTTATTCAATGATTGGTATCTGCAAAACTTTATGTGCTTCAAAAGGAGTCTGGTTACTGGAGGAATTAACCGTGCAGCTTTTAGTTGGACTGCTAATCATTCATGGCTTGTAGTAATAAGAGCGCGGGGGCTGCGTCCCCAGCACCCTGGCTGCCTGCTCGGCTAGCTTATGCCCCGAAATAATTACACGGACACTGTATTCTTTTAAACACTGCTTGGCCCTTTAGCTCTAGCACTTACAGGATAATTCTCACATCCCGATCAACCCATCTCTAATAATCTGTGAGAACCGGTCTTACCGGGAAGATTCTAGCCTAGTCCATCCTGGGTCGGAGCTTCATCCCGGGAGCCGGACATGGCGTCTCTGCTGAGGCGTCTGCTCCGGAGAGCAGAGCTGTCGAGACTCTGAGCTCACTTCCTCTTCCTCCCAGCGTTCTGTTCTGTTTACTCCTCCCACCTATCTTCTAACCAATAAAATGGGTCAAGGCAGTTCCTTTATTAGCCAATGACTTTCCTCCATCATTTCCCCTTTTTTGGTTTAAACAAAAAAAAAAAAGGCTTTAGCTTTAACATAGCAAAATTACATATAACAAAACAGTTATCAAGTAAAAGTTACAATAATCTTTATCATAACTAAGGAAAACTATAACTATAACTAACTATTCTTAACTCCATCAAAGACTCCAGAAAGATACAATGCTACCTAAGCAAACAAGAAAAAAGCAACTTTTAAAACTCTAGAAATGACAGAGACATCTCGCTGCCTGGACAGTCACCCAAAGTTCCTCTGTACTGTTGGGGCATCCATCTTCAGCCTTCAGGCCCATGGTATCCAGCAGACATTTCCATAAAGCAGGAAAATTCAAAGTCAGTTCAGTCACTATCTGTTGTGTCCTGCAGAATGTCTCGCAGACTCTTTCATGAATCAGGAACCCCGAAAGTTCATCTCACCTTAGGCAAGTTCAGTAGTCCTCTCTCTGCGGGTTCTCTGTGTCCAGTTTATGCAATAGTCCAGGCAAGAGCAGTTTCTTGCCCAAATGGCTATCAAACTCCATAAGGTGCCTCTTCAATGCCCATCTTCCTCTTGAAGTAGATTGGTGCTGCCAGGAGCAGAGTGTCTCATTGTCATGAAAAGTCCTCAGTTATTAAAATATTAAATGTCCTATTCTGTAATCTTTGAAAGACATGAAGAATGTCTATCTAAAATATATCTCTATATATCTAGAAAATCTTACTAACATGACTACAAGCTTTACTATTATCGATGATTATCCATTAACAACCTATATTTCTTAATTATACAGTACATATTTAAATGAACTACACAATCACAATACCTTAATCAAAATCAGAAACACTTATACATATAACAAAATTGACCTTAAATCTCTATCAATAAAGCAAAATCTATACTAATGTAAATTATTCATATCTATATCATATCCCCCTTTAAATGTAAAAGAACGTTTATAAGCCATATTTGGGAACATGGGCGCAGTTTTTTCTCTCCAAACTGCTTCCTGCTGAATGGGGGCGTCGTTAATTAGGTCTTTCATGGTATAACCTGTGTGCTAGTTTCATCTCAGTTGGCAGTTGAGCGAAGCAATTTTTTGAAGGCGTGCACAGGAACCATTCAGGAGGACGTGGTCCATCATACCAAATCGGAATAGAAGAAATGAACAGCGTCTCATCCTCTGTGAAAACAAAATAAGAAACTCCTTTCCAAAGTATCATATCCTTAGATCCAAATTCAAAATATCTATGTTGGATTAGTTCAGCAGCATTTATAAATAAATATCTTTTAGTAGCTTTTGCTCTTTCCTCAGCATTCAAACAATTCAAAGAGAGCACAATAGCATACAGTATCAAAATTCTCTGTTTATCCATCTTTGTATACCTTTGTTTTAACCTCTAGTTCATTTATTTTTACTTTTAACTCTTTGCTTTTTGAGACATGTTCTCTGTACCTTTGACCTGAAGTAACTCTGTAGACCAGGCTGTCTTTGAACTCTTAGAGATCTGCCTGTCTCTGCCTCCCAGGCATTCGGGATTAAAGGTGTAAGCTACTATACCTTGAACTCACAGAGATCTGTTTGCCTCTGCCTTCTAGGCACTGGGATTAAAGGCGTGTGCTACCACACACAACAACTCTCTTCCTTTTTTTGTTTTTTACTTTAAGAACTTCAACTTTTAGTCTGCATATATTTTTAACACACTTTAAACCATTCAGAAATTTTCTCTGTCTTTGAATCTCTCTTTACTGTATATCTCTCTTTTTCTGACCACACGAGTCTTTAATTTACCAAGCAATATCAGTAGGATTAAAGGCGTTGCTTTGCCAGCTGGATCCAGCCCATTCCTTTGCTTTCCAGCCTCATGGCTGAGGTACTGGCTGTAGCCTGCAAGCGAGCTTCAGCAGCCTGTGCTTGCAAACCGCACGAACCGCCTGCGTAAAAGAGTCAGAGTTTGCCCTGGCAGGACAGCCCAGAAAGCTGGCATTTTTAAACGGCGCAGCTTTTTTCCTGCTACGGCTGAAAACCGAAAAGCATGCGTTCAGCTTTTTGTCAACACCATTTAAGTGTTTCGTGGCAGGACCTCTTAATGAGCTGCAGGGTTCTGTAGCTAAAGCTGAGTCAGGAAGCCTCTCTCAGATGAGGCGCCCACTTGCCTCTAGCAAGCGGAGCAGACCCGAGAACACAGCGAGTCTAGTTGCCATCAAACAAATCGTAGCACTTTACTCCAAATGCTCTATTCAAAAGCTCTGTCTCCTGCAGGAGCCAGACAGAGATCACAATGGCGGCACAGCCCCAGGAAGTCACGCTTTAAAATGACACAGCGTTTTTTTCTGCTACTGTTGCCGAATCAGGAAATCTCTCTACAGCACACCACCACCAAACAGCAAAAATCTGTGTTAAACTCTCCCTTATTTTTAAGCCTTCTCAGGTTTTTTAAGTGGGTTTAGTCCATCGCGGGGGGGGGGGGGGGCTGCGTCCCCAGCACCCTGGCTGCCTGCTCGGCTAGCTTATGCCCCGAAATAATTACACGGACACTGTATTCTTTTAAACACTGCTTGGCCCTTTAGCTCTAGCACTTACAGGATAATTCTCACATCCCGATCAACCCATCTCTAATAATCTGTGAGAACCGGTCTTATTGGGAAGATTCTAGCCTAGTCCATCCTGGGTCGGAGCTTCATCCCGGGAACGGGGCATGGCGTCTCTCTCAGGTGTCTGCTCCCGAGAGGAGAGCTGTGGAGACTCTGAGCTCACTTCCTCTTCCTCCCAGCGTTCTGTTCTGTTTACACCTCCCACCTATCTTCTAACCAATAAAATGGGCCAAGGCAGTTCCTTTATTAGCCAATGACCTTCCTCCATCAATGGCTCGTAAAGCCTACATGATGAAGCCCCATCCTCTGTAAAAGTCTCTGGAAGGTGGTTTCCGGGCTGGTGAGCAAAGGAAGGTAGGTGTAGGGGGAGTGCTTCCTCCTCTGTCCAGACCCTGTCATCTTTTCCCTTTGGCTTTTTCTGACTTGTCCCCTTTGTAACAAGCTGATAATTGTGAATAATTGCTTTCTTGAATTCTGTGAGCCATTCTGAGAAATTAGTAAACCCTGGGAGGGGATTGTGGAGTCCCAGTTTAGTTAACACACCTGTCAAAAGTATAGAGAACTAGTCTCATGTTGCCATCTGAAATGGGAGCAGTTATGGGAACATGGAGTTGACTTAGGACATCTAAGCTGATGCCAAATGCACAGTATGAGTATTGAATTCATTGTGGGATGAGTATTCAGTGCCCGTCAAGAATTGAGGAATTGCTTGCGGGGGGGGGAAGCCTTCACACATAGGGTGCTGGAATTAATTGGAGTGTGAGCAAAAGAAGCAGAGTTGTGGTGTGTGTGTGTGTGTATTATTTACACAGTGTTCTGCCTGCATGTATGCCTGCAGGCCAGAAGAGGGAACCAGATCTCATTAGAGATGGCTGTGAGCCACCATGTGGAACCAAACTCAGGACCTCCAGTGCTCTTAACCTCTGAGCGATCTCTCCAGCCAGAGTTTTTGTTTTTACTTAGTGTTACGTGTCAAGGTGTGTTAGGAAAACAGAACTAGTAGTTGTATATATGAGAGGGCATATTTTTATAGAAATTTGTGGATTGATTTGAATAGAGAGATCAAGATCATGATATTGATCGTAAGACAGTTGGCATAGGTTTTTTTTGGGGGGGGGTGATTAGTAGGACAGACTGGCCACTCAGGCAGGCTGTGGTGCAAATGCAAGGCAGGACTTCTTTGCCCTTTGGGCCTTTGTTGGCCCTTCAGCGGATTGGACTGGAGGAGGGCCAGCTACATAACAAGTGGTAATCTTTAGTATTGTCAGTGTTAGCCACATCTAAAACAACACCTTCATCTCAACATCTAGATTAGAGAGGTTTGTTCTCTTTTGTTTGCTCTACTGGGAAGCCCAAGGATGTCACATATTCCGAGGATACTCTCTATTAATGAGTTTGGCCACAAATCTTTGATTAGTATTTGACCAAGTTAAGTGAGTACTATATGCTGGCCAAGTTAGTACATGAAACCACTGGTTCAGCCATAGTCAGGCTAGAAAGGCACTGTGTGATTGGTTAGGAAATCCCCAGGATTTAGACTTGAGATGCTGACCCCCTCATCCAGCACACTGACTGTTCATGCCCTGAGCATTTAGCAGCTGCTGTGTTTTGCTGACCGTGGAACATACACAGTGCTGTATCCCAGCCTTCCTGAGAGATGTCCCTGCCCCCACTTGAGTAAACAGGACAGTTATGATTTGAGCCTGTTTGCTCATGCTTATTTTTAGTGAGATTTGTATATTGGCTGGATTTCAATTTTTTCATAAAGAACCTGGTAATTTAGAATTCAGGCCAAATGCGCACAGTTGTTACTGTAGAGAGGAAAGCAAACATTGCCTTCTGATTTATTTGTGTGTTCTGCAAGAAAGAATGGAGAATTCCTGTACCAGATCGTATTAATAAATTCAGTGACTGTTTGGCTGCTACTTAGTGTGTACCCTTGAGAATAAGAACTAATGGTTTGCCAAAACATCCTCTAGTGTATTCCATAACTGTTCATTCCTTCTGTTAACCTGAATAATTGCTTCTTTTATAAGCAGAGATGTCACTTCTACTTAACAGTGAAAATCTCCTTTATGGGCCATGGAGTTGCACTTTTCGAAGCATTGCTGTTAGAAGGTAACAAGATTAATTAGAAGTGAGTCAGCCCGGGCTGCCATTGATGTCTGTGTAACTCCCATCTGTCTTGGGATTTTGTACCCACTGTCACATGTATAAAACATGGCTCATGATCATCTCAATTCTGAGCACCATTATACAGTCATTTAAACCCAAGAAAAAATTTCCTTTGGTGCCAATTGAAATATGTGACTGATAACTCTTTCAAATTACTAACATCTGTTCACTTTAAAGGGTCCGAGGAACCTTTGTGTTAGGGTGGGCTTTTGCCTGCTGATGTACCCAGGCTCCTGTAGCAGTTTGACCTCGTGGTTCATATCAGGCGCTTTCTTCCTTAGTTTTCTTTGAAGTTGGTAAACTTGTGTGAAGGATTTCTCTTGCTGGGTCCCCTTCACTGTCGCTGTGGTTCCTCTGAGACTGAGCGTCTTCTCTTTTTGAAGATAGCCTGTTTAAAGGAGCCTTGTGGAGGGAGGTAGCCCCCTTTAAAAGAGCCTTGTGGAGTTGTCAGCTTTCTTTTACTGTGCTTCTTTATGGATATGCTGTTGACACTGTCAGCATCCCCTACTGAGGCCTCAGCCTAGAGTAGTTGAATCTGCCTGGCTCTCAGCTGCTGGTTCCTAACTTCCTTTGGCAGAAGTGAGTTCAGACCATGTTCATTCCAGAGTGCAGAGCTGTAGGATTCCCCATTACTACATTTAGGCAAGCATGTTCTGCTCATAGCAGGATTCATTTGAACATGGTTCATCCCAATCTCATGTGCCTTCTTCAAAGTAGAATCTTTGTGACCTCCATGTGTCACGGGGTGGCTCTTCTGGCCGTGCTTTTAAACCACCAGCCTAATCCTAGGAGCCAACCCTGAAAGATCGATAACTGTCCCATTAAACCACAGTAGACATGTTTTAGCAGTTCATTTTTTTTGTACTGAAACTGGGAATCTGTCTCAGTGCGTGTTTGTTTGTAATCCAGTTCTCCTGGTTTGAAAAGTTACATTCTTCTAATTTTTATAGTACATTTGAATGATGATCTTTTGGGTTGAATGTTGTCTGTGGCCAACAAACAAAATCAGTGTTTTTGCCCTTTAATAGCCTGCCTATAAGTGTGGAGAAAGGGTTTTGTTTGTCTGTTTGGTTTTTTTTTTGGCTTTTCGAGACAGGGTTTCTCTGTGGCTTTGGAGCCTGTCCTGGAACTACCTCTTGTAGACCAGGCTGGTCTCGAACGCACAGAGATCCGCCTGCCTCTGCCTCCCTAGTGCTGGGATTAAAGGCGTGCACTACAACTGACTGTCTGAGAGAGCATTCTTAAGTATTGCAACTGGACTCTGGTAATTTAAGAATCTCCTTCAATAGATAATGAATGAGAGCTGCAGTTTTATTTAGTGATAATGACATAACTTTCAGTGAATATACAATTAAAATTTGTATTTAATTTTCAGGTTATGGTAATTTCTTTTAGGGCTTTGTCATTTTAGATTCTAAGAGGGTACATTCAGCTTCATAGTCCACTGTTAAAATGCATTTTGTTTTCTGGAAGTTCTGAGGTTTGAGTAGTTTGCAGTTTTTGTGCACTTGCCTTCCCATTGCACAAATGTGAGGGTGCAGTTCCTGGATGGTAGGATAGGACCAGGAGTCTGCCACGCGTGCTCCCGAGCATTCGAGCATCTCGTGTGCATCTTTGCAGGCCCTGACGTGACAGGCATATGAAGAGGCCTGCTTATATTCCTCCAGTGGATAGTTGGCTTGCTTTTGTTGTATTTGTTTTTTGTGTTTGCTTTTGGTGGTGTTACTGGTTTTTGTGAACATGAGGCAAAATCCCCCACGCCCTGACCACACCCTGACCAGTGTCTTCAGCTGTTAAACTCACTGTCAGTACCCGGTTTCTCTTTCTTCTGATTTTCTTGGGTTGTTTGCCTCTCCTACATGTTTAGGAGTTACACATGCAGTCATTTCATCTTGTTAATGTGTTGCTATGACTGCTATTTTGTCATGTCACCCTCAAACAATTTCTGCATTGTAATAATGTTGGATGTATTTATTATTGGTGCTTGTGGTCTTTCTATCTTGTATTGTTTATATTTTATGAAGTTATAAAGTATCTTTTATTATCTACTAAAAGTTTCATAATCTTACCTTTTGCATGCAAATTATGTTAAATTGGGATTTATTTTTATATAAAAGGTAGAATGGAAATTTAGATTAATTTTCACATGGATGAACAGATATATACACAAGTGCTGTTATTAAATAATTATGTTTCTGCATTTATCTGACATCCCTGCTCTATTGTAAATAATAGTTGGGAGGGTGGACCCATGCCCTCCTGACTTATTAGAATTGGTATTCTTGTAATGTAAGATTTAGACACAGACTAAACACTTTGTAAGACTCAACACATTGTTGAGTTTCTAAAAACAGCTGTGGTTATGATAAATAGGTAGATAGATGATAGCCAGGTAGATAGATAGGTAATAGGTGATTGGCAGATAGATAATGGATAGATGATAGGCTGAAAGATGGACAATAGATGCTGATGAATGGAATATAAATATAAGCGCATGGACTTATATATAACACATGCATATGTGACCCCTCCATCCGGTGAGCATGTCTACACATATTCAGTAACAATAACTGCACCTGCACCTGGGTTTTTTATTTGCTAATGCCATTCTTGGAGAAAAGAATCATTTTGGAGAAAGAGGTATTGTCAGGGTTGGAAAGTACAGACAAGTACTGAGGAAACTTTGAAACGTTTTTTTAGGAAGTTAGGAAATGATATGAAAGTGATAAGATTGTGTCAAAATGACCCATAGGCTGTCTTGAAATTTTTATTGTCCAGTTTTAGGCTGATTGGGCTAGCATATTAACAATGGCAACAACGACAGCAATAAAAATAGTAGTCAAGGGTTAGAGCTGAATAAATGAATCATGTGACCTTGAGAGCAGATGATGGCACTTACTGAAACTGTCTTCTCACTGTATTCTATTGTATGGAATTCCTTAATTGTTTTCGTTCTCCTGATGTGGGGACACATTACAATGGGTTCTAGTTTTTGGCTGCCAGGGGCTACAGTACTCTAAACATTTCTGTTCATTTTGCTGGGAGACATTGCTTTTTCCCACTAGCTGATAAGTTCATGACTCAGGCTCCTTTATTGAAAGGAGAAACACATAATCTGTATTTAATAAAAGTTTTATGTGTCCCTGGATCCTTCAGAAGAAGCAAGGTCATGGTAATAATTTGGGTGTGGTCCACTTAGCTAGCTCCTTCAGATCTTAGTGTGTCAGTCTTCCTGGAGATAGGAGTATTTCTTAAGACAGAGGGGCAGGGGAAGCCCAGACACAGACACGTGGAGGATGGCGGACAACTCTGCAGTCACGATCTTCTACTTCCGTGGAAGGCCTTCTGCGAGGAAGGGTAGCAGATGGTCAGAGGCCCCCTTGCTTCTGCAGTTCACACTCATGTCTTCTTGGTGCAGCTTCCAGGACATTCTCTTTTCCTGCTGGTGTCAGTTTTTCAGCAGAGTGAACAGATTTCACTGCTTTTCAGGCATGTTGTCCTCTCTGTTTGATTTCACTCTTGATAAAAGCCCACTGGAATGAAATGTAGTTTGCACTGGGAGGCTTGTGGTCTGTGGTCCCTGGCTTCTGCATAATCTCTGCCTCACCTACTCATTTGCTTGCCGCCTGGGAAATTACAGTATTGACTTAAAGTTTAAACATGGTATAATACATTAGTACACTCAATGGTGAGATGAACTCAAGAGTCAGAAGTCATTGAGAACATACGGACTTAGAAGTCAAGACCAGTCTAAGCCAGGCTTGTCTCTTACTCCCTGCCCCACGTAAATTGGAAGCTGTTATACTGAAAATATGTTTGCTTCAGTTCTTTAAAAGCCTTAGCAACTTTAACACCGTCACTCTTTACAGCCAGAAGTCAGGATCAGTGAACTCCCGAGCCGTGTTTCCCAGCTGCTTCTACTGTTTTTGATTGTGCGCTACTTTTCCTACAAATGATATTCAAGTGTGGGGCCTCACTCCAGGGTCTCTGTGTTCCTGCCGGCTGCTCTTCTTTCTCTTCTGTTGGACACTCACCTCCTGCTGACTCTGCGCCGTAGGCAGCTGTCTCTTCAGACTGCCATGGGGACTTCAGGAAACTGCTGGGGACACAGACATCCCTTCAGCAGTCTGAGGGCCACTGACTTCTGTGGCCCACCTTTTTGATGTTAAAACTATAGGATGTTCTGCCTTCTGTTCAGAGCGAATCAGAAACAGACACTATAATGAGTCTTCCCAGATCAAACAACTGTGAAGATAGTTCTGAATTCAAGAAGCCCCATGTTAGCTCCCTGCCCCAGCTTACCTTTTCCGAGTGTAGAGAGGAATCGTATAGTACTCCCTCGAGTCTGGGTTTCTGTGTAAACTGATTGGGAGACATGCTATGTATCAACATTATATTTCTCCAGTCCATCCTCTCCTACCTCACACTGTAGCAGACAAGACTTTAATGTATAGGTCGGCTGTCGGATTTTTGTAAATAAGATTTTACTAGGAAAGACAAACTCATATGGTCTGTGGGTACTTTCGTATTTCAAACGTGAGCTTGATAGATAGGACAGGACAGGGACCTTATGTCTACTAAATCATAAAATGCTGTCTGCATGTTTATAGAGTCAGTGTATTGATTTCCTCCTATACACTACTCCGCTATGTGCCTGGTCCATGGTTTGTTACCAAGTTCTGCCCGTTGATATTACTATTTACTTGAATGTTTTTAAAGTTTCTTGGGGACCCCTGTGTGTGCATTCCTAGCAGCTAGCTGCTCAGGACCAGAGTCTGTTTGTAGTCTGCACTGTTAGACACTAACATGGTGTGCCAGCTTTTACCTCTTAGCAGTCATGAGACTTATGTTGCTTACATACTGTCTGTCAATGCAAACACAGCTCTTACCTCCCAGGGAGGAAAAGTTTATTCTTGAGCCGAATACTAATGATCATGGCTTAGGAACACAAGTGACCCCAAGAAACCTGCTCTGATGTGGTAGCAGTTTCGTGGAGTTTTAGAGACCAAAGGAAAGCACTAAATCATGGCCTGTTTCAAGCACATTGGTGGAGAATTCAGGTAGGTGGGTTACAGCAGACACAGTCTTTGTTGTAAGGCTCCCGTGCTCTCTGAGGACAGTCTTGGTTTAGGACTGGCGACAGCTGCTAGCCTCTGGATACACTATGAAAGGTTTCCCCTGATAGGCAGAGGGAAAGTCAGACAGACGGAGGTGGACAGTAGGTGGCCATTAAGGAGACTAAAACAGCCTGAAGTAATACATACTATGGTCTGCGTTTTCTGTTTTTGCCATTATGACCAGTTACCTATGCCTTGTAGTGGAAATTGATGACATTGTCGTGTTACTTGTGTTTTGATGTGATGGATGAATCTGGGCATATTTCTAGATGTATACTGGCCATTTTGAGGTCCTATTTGATGGCCTGTCTTTTTATTGTCTTGTCTTATTTGTGATAATCTTCATGCGTTTGGAAAAAGAGTTCTTTGGTGGTGGGTAGGTGTGTTGCAAATGTCATTTATTTTAGGGCTTCTGGTTTCCCTTTTACAGCTATGCAAACTTAAAAAAACATTAAGAATGCAATAAGACACACTGTACCACACCTGAGAGGAGAGAGAAATGAATGCACCCATGCTCCTTTCTTCTCTCCTCTAGCCTTTTCTTGTCCTTTATAGTACACAGTACCTGCCCAGGGAATGGTGTTGCCTGCAGTGGGCTGTATTGTCTATCAGTTAACAGTCAAGGCTTTCCCCTACAGACATGTCCACATTCCATGAATTGGAATCCAAAAGAATTCAAAGTTTCTTTTCAGGGAATTCTAGGTTTTAGAAAGTTGACTTTAAAACTAACCATCATAAGATCCTTTTAATTGAGAGTAATGTGTTTTTATGTTTTCACTGTTTGTTGCAATGTTACCTATGCTGGCCTCAAACTCCTCAGCCTCCCAAATTTCTAAGATATGCCATGAAGGTGGGTGCCTGCTGTACTGTTACTACATCTCTGGGCTGGGCATGGGTGACACTATTATATTTCACTTGTGGATATCAAAAGCCATTCCAGTGTCCAAGAGTCTTTGTTGAAGCAGATGAGTGCAATTTTTTTTTATTTATGCTCAGGACCATTTCCTCAGATCCTTGAGTTTAGAGATTTAGAAATCGAAGCTGATTAACCCAGCCTCATGCTATATCAGGAATAGGTTAATTGAGTGTTGTAGAGGTCCAGCTAACAATCTTATCTTTTTAATTTTCTTTTAAAGCTACATAATATTTGAGGTCCATTTAATATTTTTCCTTTTTGTTTTAGAAGTCCAGAACAATATTACTTAATTGGGCTGTTTGGGATATGTTGCTTTTTTTTTCTTTCTTTCTTCCTTCCTTCCTTTCTTTTCTTTTCTTTTTTTTTAATCTAGAGCAGGAAAAACAGCTCAGCGGTTAGGAGCCCCTGCTGTTCTTACAGAGACCCATTATGTTCCTAGCATCCTCATCAGCTCACAACCTCCTGTAACTCTAGCTTCAGGGGATCCAGTGCCCCTTCCTGGCCTACACAGGCACCCACAAGCACGTGTACTTAACATAGATACATACACATACATAAAATGAAAGCTAATAAAATGAATCCCAAAACTGGATGTGGTATCACACACTTTAAACCCCAGCACTCCAGAGGCAGAGGAGAATGTGTCTGAGTTCAAGGCCAGCCTGATCTACATAGCGAGTTCCAGAACAGCCAGGGCAATAGAGAGAGACCCGACACCCCTCCCAAAAAGAATCTCAAACAAACAAAAGTTCAATTTACAGTTGATACAGATGATCTTAGAAATATTTATAATGCTCTAATATTATAGACACATCCAGTCAAACCTAATTAATGCTGCTTCCTTCAGAAGACTAGCCTGTCCACTTGAAAGATAAGTCCCTTGTCAAGATTCTATAAACTTTGTAGTCTTAGTGACATCTCTTAGGTCTTACAAAGCTTCTCTTCTCTGTTTGCAGATTATATGCCATTCGTGTGAACGTTGCTGTCTTACGTCTGTGATTATGGCGCCAGAATACAGTAAGTAGCCTTGTTGTGTTTTACCATCGAGTGTTGGCTCCCTGTGCTTGAATTCCTGGGGATGGGTTTGACCTTTCAGCTTTATGTACACACGCATCATGATAGCGTTTTCTTTATTGTTTCTACACACACATTATTTGTCTGGGCTACTTCCTGTAATGGCCAGCAGAATGGGCATCAGGACTGCAGCAGATCACATGTGCCATCTGTCCCCTGTGTCTTAGTCTGAGAAACTGACTGCAGCTGCAGGCTGGGCCTGGTGAGCTGTAGCCCCATGCTGCTGGTCAGCAATTGGTTCACCAACTGTGGCTCCATCGTCCATTCTTGGGCAATGCCTGGCGAGGGAAATGGGCTCAGGGACAGCCCTCGACTCTTGCTCTAGCTCGTGAGACCCTTTGGCAGGTGTGCCTGGAACTTTTGGCAAAAGTCTCCTTATACTTAGGACAGAACTCAGGGAAACGTCTGTCTCTTTCTCTGGATGTCATTGTGTTGGTGTGAGGTCTGGTGTGGCTTCAGCCTGCTGGCTCCCAGACTGAGCAAGAAAGCCACACAGGACGGAAGACAGAGTCCAGAACCCAGAATTCAGGGCAACCAGCCCTGAAGCCTGTCCCTACTCAGGACATCCAGTATTTGAGCCAATCCATTTCCTTTATGTTAAAGCCAGTTTGAGTTGGAAGCCAAAACATCCGAATGATTCACTTAATCCCCATTTTATTTTTAGTAATCCATTAGTTTCCCCCAGGGAACGTGGGAGTAATTGCAAAGCAAGGCAAAGTAATACCATTAAATTAAACTGGCGCAGTGTTGGTGTTGACTGGCATCCTCTTTGCTCTCAGCAGGAGTTAGCTACAGTGAGTTAGCATTCAAAAATGTGAGGATAAAGACAGCGCTTCCAGATTCCTTGTCCTTTTCATTTTCACCCAGAAGCTTTTGCATTTTACTCAGTTGCCGTAGATGCTAGAAAGGGTTTTAGGCTACAGGCATGCTTCGTGTTCTCAAGAACTATAGCTGCAGACAGCACGTATCTGTTCCATTTTCCTAGAAGACAGTTATACCCGTGTTTTTTTTTTTTTTTAAACATTTGTTTTTGTTCTTCAAAAATGCTTCAGGTGTGTGGAGAAGAGTAACAGACAGACACCCATCCCTCCCGGGCACTTGAGAATTTTATCTATCATATCAAGCAGTTAAAAAATGTGTTCCCTATCTCTGCTCCTAGGGAAACATTACTCTGCTTTTATTCTTTATTATTCTCACGTATTTGTACTTTTACCACATGTGTATCACATGCTTTTGCTTTCTGTTGAGATGGGTCTTGTGTATGTGAGTCTGACTTTGACCTTGCTATGTAGTTGAGGCCGACCTTGAACCCTGATATTGTTGCCTTCTTCTTCCACTGGGATTGAAGCTGTACTCCATCAGGCCTGACTGGTGTGCTTTTTAATGTCTAAAAAAAAAAAAATGCAGATGCCACACATTGAATGTAAAATCATAAGGAACTTTAGAAGAGATGCAAGGTCAATGTAATGCTGTGGTTTTGGTCATAGACACAAAATGACCTTAGGGTTTTTGTTGCTGAGAATAGACCCCATGACCATGGCAACTCTTGTAAAAGAAAACCTAGTTGGGGTGGCTTACAGTTCAGAGGTTTAGTCCATTATCATTATAGTGGGATGAGGTGGGAGGCAGACATGGTGCTGGAGAAGGAGCTCATAGTGGAGAAGGAGCTGTGTCTTGATCTGAAGGCAACAGGAAGTGAACTGAGATGCTGCATGTGACTTGAGCATATGTAACCTCAAAGCTAGCCTCTACAGTGACACACTTTCCTCCAGAAAGGCCACACCCACTTCAACAAACCATGCCTCTTGATAGTGCCACTTCCCTTGGGGGCCATTTTCTTTCAAACCCCACAATACTTTGAAGGATGTGTTGGTAAGCATCCAGTGGTGTGCATCATGAAATGCACGTCAATTGGTCGGTGAGTCTTAATCCACACAGTGACAGCTTTCACCTTGCTGCCTGGTCTGCTGCTTAGCGAACTTTCTGTCCTGCTCTCATCCTGTGCAGGCTTGGAATCCCACAGGGTACTGTGACCCATGAGCCTGCTTCCTTATGTAATCTTCAGGGCACAGGCTTTTGGCAAACTTTGCCTGCTCATTCTCCACACTGTAGCTGTTGGCCTACACCACTTCCGCCCACACCTTCTAAACTGCCTGGTTGCCACCCTAGTGCTTTTATTTGTGGCAGTGGTTTTAGAAGGGACTTCCAGGCTGAATGCACCTCTAAAACAACACCTGTGTTACTGGGAGCCGCCTCGTGATCTTCGATGCACCCTGTTTCCACTGTTCTGGGTCTTAGAGATCCTGCTATATAATTCTTTCTCTTTTTGCTTTGTATGTATGTATGAGTGTTTTGTCTGCATGCATTTCTGTTTGCACACGTACCTGATGCCCACAGAGGCCAGAAGAGGGTATCAGATCCTTTGGAACAACCAGTTGTGAGCCACCATCTGGATTCTGAGAACCAAATCTTGGTCCTCTGCAAGAGCTGGCAGTGCTCTTAATTTTAAGCAGTCTCTCTAGCCACTGTATCTTATCATTCCTGACAAAATGTAAGCCATTTAACGTCTGTATTATTAAAGTGTTTTAAAAAGCTTCTCATGCTGTTGGAGGATTCTGGCACACTCTTAATTGGAACATTGTTTTCGGGAGTAGGAACAATCCAGGTGTCTGTTCCTTCATTCCGAAATCATTGTCGTTCCACCAGTGCAGCGTCACAGGAAGACTTTGGACAATAACAAGAGGACTTCTGTTATTCTATGGGGTCATTTTTATTCAAATGTTTAGCATTTGCTGAGAAAACAAACTAAGATTTTTTTTTACCCTTCATACTTTATATGTGCAGGAAGAAAAGCAATGTCTTTTATTGAAATTAAGTCTCGACTTTGTTTTTCATACATGTATTCTGTTAGTAATAGAATAATTTCCTAAATTTTTTTTTCTAAAGACAAGATCTCCTGAGTAAATTGGGAGTGTGGGGATTATGGGAGAGGACAGAAGGGAAGGGGGAAGAAGGTAGGAGAGCGGAGAAAATCATGGATACAGATTTGTGTGTATGTGTATGTACTGGCCTGTACATACCTGCTCACACATGTGTGGATCTTAGAGATTGATTAATGTTGATATCCTCCACCATCCCCCACCTTTTTTTTTTTTTTGAGGGATGGGGGTGAGATAAGGTCTCATAGCTCTGGCTATCCTGGAACTCTCTGTGTAGACCTAGCTGCCCTTGAACTCACAGAATTGCCTGCCTTTGCCTTTTGAGTGCTGGGATTAAAGATATGTGCTACCACGCCTGGCCCCATCTCATGTTTTTGAGCTGGGGTCTCTTACTGAATCAGGAATTTAACCATTTCAGTTAGCCTTACTGATCCAGAGGGCCCCTGGGGTCCTCAGATTTCCATCATGCCGGGTTTTTAGATGAGTTCTAGGATCGGGGCTCGGCCTCCATATTTAAATAGCAAGCACTTTACCCACTAAGCCCCCTCCCCAGCCCCAGACCCTCAATCCCAGCACTTTGCAAGCTGAGGCAGGAAAATCGCATAGTCAAAGCCAGCCTTACCTTACATAATGAGATGCCTTTTCTAAGAAATGAAGATTGTTTATGTTAGATTTTGCAATACAAGATGGAAATACTCGATCCATGAAGCTTGTAAGAAAGTACACTAAGTCTTAAGCATTTTTGGTGGCAGTATAATATGTTCAGTATACTGTAGGCTTAGTGGAGCCCATTGGGAGGCTGAGGCAGGTGGATCTCTGATTGTGAAGTCTGCCTGCTTTACGTAGTGAGTTCTAGGTCAACTAGGACAGTTCAGAGACTGTCTGAAACAAATGAACCCAGGCACCCCTGAGCGCGCGCACACAAAAGCACACTATATAAAGGTGTTGTTTGGATGTTTGGTCCAGGGTATTTAAGTCTGTAATAAGCCTTCTGTCTATTTCCTTGTTTAAATGACTTTGGCGCTGTTTGGTATTTAAGGAAGCCCAAATATTTACTAAGTGCAATTCAGCTACTGATACTACAGTTTCTGTAGAATTGTTTCTTCTGTTTTCTTTTTAACCCATGGATGGACTTTTTGAGTTGGATTGTTTTTGTTTTGTTTTGTTTTTCCAAGATGGTCTCTGCAACCTTGGTTGTCCTCGAACTCACTCTGTAGACCAGGCTGGCCTTGAACTCACAGGCGTGCTCCTGGCTCTGTTTACCAAGTACTGGGATTAAAGACGTGCCTCCCCCCCCAAACCCACGTGCACGTGAATTCTTTTGTTTTCTCAAAATGAAGCAAAGCAGTGCCCTGGTAGCCATGAACAGTGAGCTTCTATAGGGACTCAGATCTATAATTAGGCCTTGCCCTCTGTAACACATTGACCATAGCCCTGCCGAGCTGCGAAAGTGACACATGAGTCATCTAAACAAGATAGATCATCCAGACTGTTGTCTGGTCTCTGTTCCGAGGTCATGAGAAAGGAGACTTCTGACTTTGAAGGCAGTATGGCTGACTGTGTAGGGGAGGTGGAATGAAAAGGGAACGCTTTGGTTTCCAGGTCTGTTCTAGAAGGCCGACCCAGCTTCGCACCTTTCCTGAGTGAGGAAGGTGGGAACTGTTGCCAATCTCCCACTGTACTGAGTGCCTCACTCTTGCCTGTCTGAAGAGAACTGCCATGACTTGACTTGTGACCGGATCCTCACAGGCCCACTGAGGCTGCAGCAAACCTGGCCACTGCTGTGTCTGGTTTGCCTCCTTCGAATGCCCGCACTCTTTCATAGTTAGGATGGAGGCTTGACAGCTTTTCCTTTCTTGGGGGGATTGCTCAGCATACTTAGAGGAAACAGAATGGGCCAAAGTCATATTTTGTGTTTATTACATAAAAATATATATTAATTTTCCTAATAATAATGTTGATATATGTTAATTTATATATTAAGAAGGTAGAATGTTTTCTTCCTGTTTTAATTTCTTTTAGATGAAGTTTAAAATAATCACTGAAGGTTGAAGACATTTGTGAGTCACTCGGGGATGAGACAGTTAAAGGTTCTCCTTAGACAGAGAGCCTCTTAATTGGTTATTTTCTCTGGGTTTCTTTGAGGCTTTGTGAGTTTTCCCAGCCCCCCCCCCTTCCCCCATTTGTCCAAGTGCAAGCAGGCATAGTGGTTCAGTAGCAAAAAGACCCCACTCACCTGTCATGTGGATTGACTCTAATGTGGATACATTCTTATTTTCCCTCTGGAATATATGTGGGTGGGTGTCTGGAGAGGAACCGTGTTTTCGCAGGAAGTAGAATGCCCCGCCTGCCCCGTGATTTGCTGTGTAAGCTGATCTTGATGCTTGGTCCCTGGCCGTACTG
This sequence comes from Microtus oregoni, assembly GCF_018167655.1. Classification (NCBI taxonomy): domain Eukaryota; kingdom Metazoa; phylum Chordata; class Mammalia; order Rodentia; family Cricetidae; genus Microtus; species Microtus oregoni. Next base: position 15,145,492 of record NW_024543068.1, on the reverse strand, counting down.
AATACATGGGAACTGGGTTGGTTGTCTTTGTTAGTTAGCGGGCTGTTTGTTAGACTTTGTCTCATTTGGTTTTTTTGGAGTTGTTGAAAATAAGATGTCTAAATTCTAAAGTTATCAATAAAGCTGTTATATTAAAAGATTTTAGAGTGAATTTCTAAGAAACTGATTAGTAACTACTTTTGCTAGTCAATACTTTTGATAAAATTTGTTACTAGTTGAAATCTGTTTTCTCAAAGAAATGCAAAGGCCTGTGGATTAGGGATTTAGACTGTTACAGAGAGTGCCCGTTCACTCGGAACCATGGCCCTTTTCCGCATACAGATCTGTTTAGTGCCCAGTTAACCTTGCAGTCACTCTCTTTCTGTAATTAGGAGCCAAGAGACGGTTCTGTAGTACCACAAGCGAATCACTCAACCTCAGTGCCCCTAGTTAACTTGTTGTGCTGATAACTGGGTCAATATAGCCAGCACCTTCTCCAGCAGCTGGGAATGCAGTGTTTTCCATCAGTGGTCATGTGACATTACTTGATACTTTCTGGGTTACTTGAATAAATTATTTCCTCTGTGTTGGTGAAAGTCGCTTGCTAGCAGGTACGGTGAGTGTAAGGATCAGCCATGAATTCTAAAGTTTGTTGGTAAAAAGGCATGTGCAGGGAGTTTGTAGTTGATGATGCTCATTTCCTCTAGAGCTAAGTGCCTTCCCAGTTTTTCTGAATTAACACTAATCCCCAGAATGGCTTACCACTCTTTGGTCCCCCATTTTAGGAATTAAGATAGCCTTGTGTGTGGAGTTAGGGGGGGCCTTTCTATAATCTGGAAAGCCCTCCGAAGCAAAGTCTGTGCAGATTACCCTGTTTGTCTTAATATCTTAACTCATTGTGTTTCCATGGTGTGGCTCCATTTAAAGCCAGTGAATTCGTGCATGGCCACCTCCCCTGCTTGTGGAATCTGCTTCTAAAGGTTCAGGCCAGGCTCCTTGTCCATTCTTGGGATTCAGTTCTTTAATTGCTTTGTTACTGCTCATTTTCTTGGGTCAGGGTCTTACTGTGTAACTGAGGCTACCCTGTAGCCTAGTATAGTCCAGGCTCGTACTGGTGCTTCTGAGCTGAAGGTGCTCAAGTGGCAGGGATACAGGTGTGGCCCATCACACAGTTTCTTGCATTTTGATGGTCATGTAGAGTAGCATATTTTCTGATTTATTTGTTCAGAGTATCAAGAAAGTTAAATGTCTGATCTTAGCAGAGTTTAGAGTAGCTTTTGCATGAAAGGATAAATGCTTGTGGAAATGTAGGAAATGCAAAGAAACAGAAGGCTGAAAACCATCTCTGATTTTACCAGCTAAACGACCGTTAGAACAGCTGACAATGTCTTCTTATAGAACTCAGGGCACAGGAGGGACTGGGGACAGGGACAGTCCACCAATAGTGACTGAGGGACTGTCCCGAGTCTAAAAGCAGCCAGAGCCTTGGTGTCTTCAAAACATTCAACATCTGGTTTAATTGGTTGTGGTTTTCTCTCCTGTGAAAGGGCAGAGTTTCCTCAAGGAGAAGCTGGGCTCAGCCTGCTCTGCTAAACTTTGGGGGAGTTGGGGGAAATATTGCTTAGGGCACATTTCTCTCTCTCTCTCTCTCTCTTTCTCTCTCTCTCTCTCTCTGCACATACACATGTCTGTGTACATGCCTGTGTACATGTATGTATGTACATGTCTGTGCGCATGCATGCATGTGTCTGTTGTCTGCCTGCCTGTACGGCATTACCACGTGAATGGGTTGCTAACTAGACAGGCTGGTAACTTACTTTGGAAAAAATTGCTCTGCTCCTGTGATACAGACATGAAGGAAAATAAGATCACCAGAGGTTGTGTGGCAAAGTCGAGGGCTGAGTGTCTGCACCCCCTTGGGATTTTGGAGTTTATCTGTCCCCCAATCCATTCTGAGAGGTGCCCTCTTCTCCTGTGCTCCCTTCAACTGTGCTGCATCAGCTTCAGAGAACAGAGCTGTGTTATAAAGAGCGTACAGGAGCCTACTGTGGTTATCCCACCGCATCAGGCTGCATGGCAGTTACTTGGACTATTGCTGTCTGCATTTCAGACATCTCCTGGGCTTGGAAAGCATTTATCTTTTGTGGGGCTTTGCTAGTTTCTCCATGTCTGCTGATACCCTTCTCAGATCCAAAGAGTGCCTTGGATGCTTCAGCTCTCTTTTCTATCGGTGTGTTTTTCTAAATGTCTGAACTCAGTGGGGGCATGCCTCCTCACGCATTGTGGCATAAACAGAGCTGATGGGGGCTTTGTCCTCTGCTTTCTGAGTTAGGAGTACAAGTTGCTGCAGAGGAACTTATCTTTCATAGTGTTGTATGAGTGCTTGCAGAAAGCAACTTGTAATTTCTATTTAAAATGTTATTTAAAAATACTAATTGAGCCCAGTATGGTGGTATACATCTATAATCCTAGGACTCAGAGACTGAGGTAGGAGGAGGGCAGTCTGACTGTGTAAGACCAATCCCAGAATGAAAGTTGAAGAAGCCAGTCACTGTGTCTTTGCTGTCTGTGTTCCTCCTGAGTGACTTTGTGGGACATGGAGATGCTGTGTGATTAGCATGGTGGGTCTGAGTGTGTTTATGAAATTCAACCTTATGCTCAACAGAGATATTTAAAGAACAAATAGTCAAGCTATTTGGCCCAGGAAGAATGTTGGACAAAGGGAATCACACCCATAACATATTATATATGCATGCATATATACAAAATCCCAGAAGCCAACAATAAGAATTAATAACTTAGAAAAGCTGGATGTAGAAAAGATACCCTCCACAAAACACACTGGCTTCATAGGTAGCCAATCAGGACAAACAAAAGGATGCCCAAAGCTCTCTGTTCTTAGGGAAAATGTAAAAATGATTACAGTAATTTTGACTAGGTAATCAAGCATTTCCCTTCCTCTGGCCCGTAGTACTTTTTCGCTGAACAAAGACAATGCTCAAGGTCAAGAGGCTACCCTTTGTTAGTCCTAACTGTTACACTTGACTATGCTTTACCTTCTACTATGCAACACCATTCTAGGTAAGTGCTGTGGTACTTACCACGTAGCCCTACGCTGTGCTTTGCCACAGCCTTACACAGCATCTCAGTGCACACTGACCATCCCCACCAGAAAGCCCACAACACAAGCAACAATCCGCCTGTCTCATCCCTCTGCAAACAAGTTGCAAGTGGCAAGCAATTGGTGTTCACAGTGTGTTCTTTCATTGTGAGTGAATGGCTGGACACAAAGAAAGTCATCTCCAGATCCAGCGATGTTCTACCTTCTTCTTCCTCTTCAGTTCTGCAGCATTTCCCCAAGGAGTGATTTTTATCTTTTCTTTCTCATGCCTGTGAAATTCCTACTGAACTAATTTCTCCTCCCCCCCGCCCCCCAAGACAGGGTTTCTCTGTGTAGCCCTAGTTGTCTTGGAGTCTGGCCTTGAACTCAGAGATCCTCCTGCCACTGCCTCCCAAGTGCTGCTCAGCTTATTGTTTAGTTTTGAATCAGTTCTTCCTGTGTAGTCCAGGCTGACTTGTCTTCAACTTGCAGCCCTAGTGCCTAATCTTATCTTGGCTTCGTCCTCATTGATTACTCTTGATCAGATATGTACTGAGCAGGTAGTCTATAACTAACTTTGGTGTCTGAAGCAGCAGGTTGACAAAATCTGATCTCTGTTCCAAAAAGCTCACTGTGAAGCATGGAAAATATTTTAAAGGAACAGTGATTTCTTGGAACTCCTGGAAAGGAGGGCGGTCTCCCCTGGTCTGCGTTATAGAGATGGTCTGTAGAGAGTTGTGGGCCCTGTCCTGTTGTTCCTAGGTGTGCTATGCCGAGATGAAACTGGACAGCTTTCCCCTGTTTATACCCGCTCTTGGTAGCTCCCAGGTCACCTCTCTGAGCACAGTGTCCACATCCAGCCGGCATGTAGCTAACCCAGGACTGTGGTGTGCTGCTTAGGGTTTCATGTCTGTGAAAGTACATCAGCTTTCCAATTCTCCTGCCTCAGGTTCTGAGTGCTGGGGTTACAGGTAAGCAACAGCACTCCTAGCCACAAAATGGTTTTTGAAATTATATTTGTGTGTTTTGTGTGTTCCTGCACTCAGGTGCATACGCTAGTGAGCGAGTGTGCTGCGGCTTTTGCATGCGTAGATTAGAAGACAAACCATAGGAAATGATTATTTTTTCCTTCTTCTGTGTGAGTTCTGGGGATCAAGCTTAAGTTTCCAGTTGGCAGCAAAAATGACTTTAACTGTCACAGGCCTAGCAAAAATGTTTCTGAATGAAGCTTACTGAGAGTTTTCAGTTTTGGTCATATACGTCCTATGTTTTATTACTGGATAGTAATCATGACAAATTATGGAAATAATTTCAAAATGTAATATTTTCCAGGGTAGTAGTTTTGTTTAAACATTTGGGCCTGTTCGTCATTAGAAGAGCTCTGACTTGCGTGCTTTTCCATCTCTTCACCCAGTGTCTGTTGCTCTGCCTTGGTCAGGATGCTTCTCGTTTAGTGGTCCTGCTACATCTTTAACGCCCCAACTGTAGCACAGAATCAAACTTTTAAGGAGGTGCCTGCCAACACATGTTAGTTTTTGGATTTGTTAGTTTTTGGATTCTTCAATTATAAAACTTGGGAAAATGTAGTAAATAGATAGACAAGACATTTGAGTTGTAGTTTCACAAAAACAAAGATGAATAGTTTTATACAAATGGAAGGACACCTTTCTTGTATCAGGAGAATGTGTACAATTTAGTACTTATTAAATGTGTCCCTCTAGCTACACTAATATAAATAAAGTCAAAGCCTGGCAACTGCTCCAGGGTGTAGCTCAGTGGTAGAGCCCCTATCTAACAGGCAAGAGGTTCTCAGTTCATTTCCCAGCACTGCCAGGAATAATTTGTAAACTCAATTATGTAATGAAAGGTTTGAGTCCACATTTCAACCACCAGTGTTTTATTATTTTCAAATGTTAGAATAACTCTGAAAGATAAATGAAATGGTTTTTATTAAGATTTTTATTTGTATTTTTATGGTGAAGAATATGCTGACTATAAAAGATATTTATAGATCAAGTACGATCAGTATGTGTGTGGTTTATGTCCCTTAAAAATGGCAGTTAGGCAGCTGGGCAGTGGTGATGCACTCCTAATCCCAGTTCTTGGGAAGCAAAGGCAGGTGAATCTTTGAGTTCAAGGCCAGCCTGGTCTACAGAGTGAGTTCCAGGACATCCAGGACAGCCAGGGCTACCAGTGAAACACCTTGAAAAATCAGTCAATCAACACAGTGAGCTATAACCAACAGAAAGCCAGTGTTTAACACATTACCCTGAGATGTTCCATGTTTGTATTCTTAAGTAGAAATGAGGTCAGTTTGATAGTAATCACTCAGTGCAGTTAGTTGTAACCAGCAGGAAGTCAGTGTTTAACACACTACCCTGAGATGTCCCATTCTAGTATTCTTAAGTAGAAATGAGTCAGGTTGGTATTGCTCATTAAGATGGAATGAAGGGCATGTTGCTGCTGACAGGTGCTCAGAGTTTGGTCATGAGCCTGTCTCTCAGAACTTTCTCACTTGGGTCCTATCTGTTTTTTTCTTATATATAATTGTGGATGCTTCGGTTTTGTTAAACTTAAAAGAGTTTCTGGTGATTCAGCCTTTGGGTGTTCTTGTGTGCTGGCAAAAGATCTGGAATGTCTTCCCTGACCCTCAGTGTCACAGAGAAGGGCCTCACATCAGTGGATTTGTGGGTCAGGTCACTGCTGGAGTCTTCTCTTGGAAGTCTTCCCTTTTCCATCGCCATGCCTTCTTCCAGTGGGACGTCCACAGTCTCTTGTTTTTCCCCCTGCTCCCCTCTCTTGTCTTCCCTTCTTTTCTTTTTATCTTAACCTTCCCAGCCCAGAGCACTCTGGTAGTTCTTGCAATAGCCACTCTAGGCTTCTGAACCTCTCTGGATCCTTTTAATGTTGTATTTATTGGCCCATCATCTCTGCCCAGATTGGCTGGACAGATAGGCCGACCACAGGCAGTTGATAGTTTCAGTCACAGATTAGCCCATTGGGAGGTTTCTGTTTAGTGACTCACAAAGGTCATTAGACACATTCTATTAATCTCCTAGCTTAATGGACCATCTGTTGAGGTACTGGGTGACTGTCCTTTTCTGTGAAAACCAATGTACCCAGTTAAATTGCAGCTATGTGGCCAAATAGCCAGAGCTCTCAGCTGACACCCTACCCACTCCTAGGAGTTTCCTTTGACTTAACCCTGTCTCGAAAAACTGAGAGAGAGAGAGAGAGAGAGAGAGAGAGAGAGAGAGAGAGAGACAGAGAGACAGAGAGACAGAGAGACAGAGAGACAGAGATTGGAGTAAGATTAGGTGAAACTTGGTCAGTTTTTTCCAATATTGGGGGGAAGGGGCCTTCCCTCATCATTAGTATGTCTTACTGTCTTTACCTCCACAAATGCCCAGACCTGTCCACTTCCCATCTAACCAGGGTGTGTGTTGAGGACTCCAGACCTAGCCACCCCTTTATGATGCAACTTCTGTTTAGAGCTAGTGTCTTTTCTTGCTTTATAGGATCTGTCTATCTCAGCTTCCTGAGGAGCTGGGGCCATGCACCTGTGTCTGCACTTTGGGTTTTTGTTTTCTTCTCTTTAGTAATGGTACTAGGATCACACCAGGTCATTAGGCGCTCTAAGCAGTTGCTCTGCACTGAGGTGCATTTCCAGACCATGCCGCCCGTACCGTCAGACCCGTCTGATCCCATCTGCCTCTCACCCTCCTTTTCAGCCATAATGGCTGACTTTACCTCAGACATACTGCTTATTCGTATGCTAGAGGCTTCTGCTTGTTCTTCAGTCAACCCAGGATGTTCTCCTTTTATATCCAGCTCCTTCCTTGAGAGGCCTTTCTTGTTGAGTGTGGTGTGGGTAGACTCCCTTGTTTCACCTCGGAGAGCCAGGGGTTGACCTTAGTTTTGGAGACAGGGTTTCCCACTGAAGCCAGAACTTACTGACTTAGCTAAGGACAGCCAGTGGGTCACCAGGATCTACCTGCCTGTGCCTCTTAGCTTTTTACAAGGTGCTAGGGATCAGTTCTCCCTTACTGTTGAGTTATCCGATGCTTTGCAGCGTCCCTGGCATCTTGCCAGTAGATGCCAGTAGCACGCTCATACTCTCAGTTTGTGACCACAAATGTCCCCAGAAGTGTGAAGGCAACCACCACAGTTTAAACCCACTCTCCTAATATGGAAATATTTGCTTTAGTTCAAAATGAAGTCAAGTTCCTTTTTGTTTTCTATTTTTTCTTTTTATTAGAGGAATATACATTGTTTAAAGCTATTATAAAGATTGTTCAACTCATATCATTACTAAGTTATGAATCTATTTTCATCTTACATGGTTCTGTAATTCCATATTAAGCTTTGCGTTAGAACCTTAAAATATTCTGAAGGGATTTGTTCTTTCAGTGTTTCTATATTTTCCACCTGCTCCCATCACCATGGAGCTAAACACTCTGAAAGACATCTTAGGTTAAAAACAGGAATGACTGAACCGGAAAAAAAAATCTCCCCCGTTCTGTTCTGTTCCTCCTTAACCCTTTGTCAGCCAGATGGAATACTGATTTTGAAGTGGGACACATTGTAGCAAGGGCACACTTTCCAGAACTTGCGCCCCTGGAAATTAACCAGCAACAGTGAAATTTGAACAAATACATAAATGCACAGTTTGAGATAAGGGAAGATGTATGAGAGATGCTTGGGGAAGGGATCACGCATTTTATAGACTGCCATGCTTCAGATATATATTACTCCAGAGCCCCTACAGCAGACAGAAAGATGGCGATGGAATGTATGGAAACTGAGTTTAAATGTGGATGTGTTTGGTTCTTTTTTAGAAAATAAATTTATTTATTTGTTTTCCCTCCCTCCTCTCCCTCCCAGTCCCTTCCTTGCATCCCGCTCTGTTCCCATCACCCAGCCCACTTTCCCCTTCCTGTTAGGAAAAGGCAGGCTTCCCATGAGCATCAACAAAATATGACTTAGCAAGTCACAATAAGACTACGCACCTCCGACCTAGTGTAAAGAGTAGGATCCCAAAAGCCAGTAGAAAGCCGGAGACAGCCCCTGTTCCCACTGTTAGGAGACCCACAAGAGGACCAGTGCTTTTTGAATCCTTACCAGCTTCTTTGCTTCCTCCTGTCAGTGCTGGGGGCAGAATCTAGGGCCTCCTGCTGGTGAGGCCAGCACTCTATTGTGGAGCTACACTCTGAGCCCTGCCATGTTTCTAGGAGACATTATGAAAACCAGACATATGAAGAGTTCTGCGATATCAGAGGTTAGAAAAGAGTCTGAGCGGGGGCTGAGGGCTCAGTGGTCCAGTGCTTGCATAGTGTGTACAAGGCTGTGGATTCTGTTGTCAGTACAGCACTGGCAGCAGAGATACAGCCCAGGGAACCACTCGCTGTGCTGGCTGACTGAGCGCCTGGTCCACACAGGTGCACACCCCATAGGTGATTGGGATTTAGGTTTTGAATCTCAATATTCTAATTTTTACTCTTTGATTGAAGTATTTTAAATGCTTGCAAACTAGCAGCAGATGTCAGTGTTTCCATTTTCTGCTTGATTTTAATTATAACTTTTTTGCAGAGGAGGGTATAGCCAGTCTCCAGGTTTCTGTTACAGTGCACACTGCTTGCAGAACTTACTCCCCATCTTCCCACACACAATGGTGCTGGACTCTCCCAGAAACAATTTCATTTCAAGATTGTAGCAAAAACCAAAAATTGAAGAATTAATGATTTTTGTCATGTATGGTACTGATAAGCTTTCAGAGATGTATCCTTTCATTATCTGATAAATAAGCATAAAACAGTGAGAACATCTTAAAATTAGGATCTAGTTCTTGATTCATCTTTGGAGTGTTCTGGACTGGATTATAAACAGGATGAAAACTTTCCTGCATTTACCTCCTAACCAAATGTTAATTTTGAAGCTTCCAAAAACATGTTTTTTAATGGCTAAAAAAATCAGGAGCCTTGTTCCCTGAGGATCAGGAGAGTAAACTTGCGTGCTTGTAGGACCTGCGTCCCACTCCTCTGAACCACGGCACACTTTTCATTGGATGTTTATTGAAACACAGGTGGAGAGACTTTTTCATTAACACCAAGCATATACTTCATGTGAACAAGTTTGTGCATTTTAGTGGATTTATTGGCATAGGAATTAGATTTTGGGGTACACCTTAAAGGTACCGCTGATTTTTATCACTTACATCCATCTGTTGTTTTGGTCTATTATAAACTGTTTATATGCAATCTTCCTTCTTTAAGTTTTCATTTTATGTGCATTGGCATTTTGTCGTGGCTGTTGGGTTCCCTGGAACTGGAGTTACAGATAGTTGTGAACTGCCATGTGGGTGCTGGGAATTGAACCTGGGTCCTTTGGAAGAGCAGTCGGCGCTTTTAACCCCTGAGCCATCTCTCCAAAATAGCTGTTTGTGAGTGAGAGCCGCAGGGTCCTGTTGGGTGCATCTGCTCTGTTGGAAATGTAGTGGCAGCCTCCCCACTGGAGCAGACATGCATTTTACTACACAGTAGCTGCTCTGATGTCAGCGCTCGCAGGGTGGCATGTGCATTCGGTGATGCTTCCAGCGATCCTGGAGCTTTGCCATTAACTGCACTGGTGTGTGTTTTCAGTCTTACCTTTTGTTCTTCTGTGCATCCTATCCTCCAACAGAAAGAAGGGCAAAGAAAGCCTTGGCCACGCCCATCCTTCCCATCATAAAGGGAGCTCATTTGCCAAGACAGAGGATGCTGCAGACTTCTACTCAGATTTTGTTTGTCAGTCACTGGGAGCCTGAGTGATGTGGAGACTGACTTGTCCTCTGGGACTGAGTTAGAATTCTGCACATCTGCCAGAACAAATGAGTAATCTGTGTTGAAGAGCTGAGAGACGGACGGGAGTAGGTGCGAGGCTGTGTGTCTTACCTGCTGGCAAAGGACACTGTGTACCAGATGCATTTAGAAGTGCTGGAACTTTGAATTCCTTTGATTCTTGATTTCCTAGAACAAGTTTTATTATGGACCATGTTTACAAGAGTCTTCTTTCAGACACTTTTCTCTGGCCATACTGTCATTTTCCAGGTGACTCAGCTGTTAGGGTAATAAATACTCTGCTTTAGCATCTTCCTCACCACTAACTGTATGATGGAAAAATAGGAACTTGGCCATAATATTTAATTTGAAAACTGAAAAGATACTTGATGAATTTTTTTTTTATTAAAAATTTCCGCCTCCTTCCCGTCTCCCTTTTCCCTCCCCCTCCTCTCACCCTCACCCCCTCCCTCTCCAGTCCAAAGAGCAGTCAGGGTTCCCTGCCCTGTGGGAAGTCCAGGTCTAGAAAGGTGAGCATCCAAACAGGCTAGGCTCCCACAAAGCCAGTACATGCAGTAGGATCAAAACCCAATGCCATTGTCCTTGGCTTCTCAGCAGCCCTCATTGTCCGCCATGTTCAGAGAGTCCGGTTTTATCCCATGTTTTTTCAGTAAAAGAATTTATTTGTAGCTGTCTAGAAATTTTATTTGGTTTTACTGATAATGAAACACTGAGAAGATGATTCATTTTCACATGTATTGGTAGTGAGCAGAGAACATAGGTGAATGGGCAATGAGCTCACAGTGGAGGGGCAGTGAGCAGCATAGGTAACCTTCAGTTTCTGTGCTGACAACTCTCAGGTATAAACTGCCCTGCAGAACCAGATCAATTGAGGAATCTCTTTGGTGCTGCACTATTACTAACTCTTTTGTAATTATGTATCTATTGATATCTTTTAACACTCAGAAGGACATTGCATTTGCTTATTGTTGGACTCTTTCTAAATTGTTCATGAAAGGCAGGGATGGATGTTTGTCATCCTTCAGTTTTGTGGTCCTCTGGAAAGAATGGAAACATGGTGATATTTATTAAATTATGACTGTTATTAAACTAGTGTCATTTACTTTTTCTTTTTATATTTAGTGTATACCTTGATTTCGTCTGTTACTTGTCATGTTTAAAGACAGTTCTTTGAAACTTGAGACACGATAGTACTGCCTCCTATGTTCTTTTTGTTTTAATTTTGTTAAATAAAATTTTTTAAATACCTCTTAATTTTTAGTCATATATGTCTGTGTATATGTGTGTGTGTGTGTGTGTGTGTGTGTATTTGAAAGAAATATGTTGTATTTTGTGGTTTTGTTTTCCTGGTGTTTTTCATTTTCCTATTCTTTTAGTTTCTCTACATGTTGTTGTGACTCCTTTTTATATTATTAACGGGTGCAAGGGTTATTCTTGTTTGACTTTTCATTTCTCTTGACCTGGGAGATCTACTCAAATGGGAGAACTCTTTGGAACTATTTCCTGTGTCTGAATGTGGCTTTGGGAAGGGGATCTTTAATCTACCTGACGATTTTACTGAAGGTTTTGATGATCAAGCCAAAGTCCACCGCATTTCCAAAGAGCCCTTCTCCGGGTCTAATCTTTCCCTTCCGCTGAGGCAGTGCCTCATAGCACAGTCCAGTCTGTAGCAGCCTCCTTCCCCATGGGTGGTGAAGGTGGTGAGCTTCCTGGAGAAATGCCACTTCATCTGCTGTCCAGCAGATCCTTTCTCATTGTGTAAAATCCCCGCATACGGAAGGCTTTGCTCTTCTTTTCTAATGGGCATGCTTTCATGATCTTGTTACTGAGCTCTCACTGCTTCTAATAAAAAAGTGTAGAGTAAATGTGATTTCCTGCCTGTTCCTTCCAAAGTAATTCTGCTTTTCTGGATAATTTCTTCGTAACAAAATATTTATAAAGAAGGGAACATTTTCTTTCTCAAAACCAATCTTCCACTTCCTCCCATTTCTCTGAGGTTCTTTCATTTTCTTATGTATTGCTTTGTGAGTTTTCTTGCATAAATGTGTTTATAAAGATTAGATATTTTAAAAGTTAATAGTGTATCTTAAATTTTGTCCTGTTAACTACCAGTCAACTCATAATGCATAAAAATAGAGGGAAATATAATTTTGATCATGTTACCTAACCAAGAAATTTTTAAAATATCAACTCAAGGAAGAATTCAGCAGAAGACTAGATATAAAGAAAGTTAAGAGACCATTAGGTATATAGCATACCGACAACACTGCCGTAGAAAAGGCTATTACATAGTCCATCCCATCAATAAAATGTAATATGCCTTGTAAAAAACACAGCAAACAACATACAGTGGCTTTATGCTGTGTCCTGCATTTTGAGATGGTTTTCTCCTGTGCAACCTAAGTTGTCCTCATCTTTGTCCTTTGGTCTCAACCTCCCCAATGCTGTAATTATAAGTGTGTGCCACTAGACCCAGTGTTTTTATGAATTAAAACATTTTAAAAGCTAGTTTAAGAAATAAGAGCTACTGTCTGGTACTGAACAGAAACTTCAGCATTTATAAGCACCTAGTGCTCCTAAATTAATTTATAAAATGAATGCAATTAAAGATTAAGGTACTACAACCAAGAGAATTTTCCAAGAAACATGGCAGAATGATTCTAAAGTTAATTGAAGATGCCAGATGGGGTCAGTGGGATTTGTTATAATGCTGTCACATTTGGATTGGTGTGGCAGTGGCACACAGACACACAGAGATTTGGTCTTGACATTGTGATTATTATGTCAATAATTACAAAGTACTGCTGACTGTAAGGAATAGTTGTAGGACAGTGTGAGAAAAGAAAATTATATTCTGGATGAATTAAAGGCATCATTTTGAAGAGAAACATTTAAACTTTAGAGGAAAATGTGCATAACACTGGAAAAACAAGGACATTTGAAAGAATGTAGAAAGAAAAAACTACAAATTTGACCTTTTCAAAAATTTCAAATGAGTCTGGGGATACCACTGATTTGATTAGTGCTTGCCTAGCATGGACAAAGCCCTGAGTTTGATCCCTGGCACTTGTGTAAACCAGATATGCTAGCTTATGCCTGTGGTGTTAGCATTCAGCAGGTAGAGGCAGGAGGATCAGGCATTAAAGGCCACTATTGATTACATAGGTGGTCTGTGGCCACCCTGGACCCTATCTTTATAAATAAATAAATATAATTTAAAAAGACAAAAATTTGAGTTGGAAGTACAAGAAAATCTAATTTAAACAGCAATCAGACAAAGCATTAATCTGAAAATAATGTGACTATGTATACCAATGCAGGGCTTACATTTATAGTACCCAGATGTGTTCTAAATCTTAGCCTAGGAGGGCAAAAACACACTAGAGTAGATCAAGAAATACATTCTGGCCGGGCGGTGGTGGCGCACGCCTTTAATCCCAGCACTCGGGAGGCAGAGGCAGGTGGATCTCTGTGAGTTCGAGACCAGCCTGGTTTACAAGAGCTAGTTCCAGGACAGGCTCCAAAACCACAGGGAAACCCTGTCTCGAAAAACCAAACAAAAAAAAAAAAAAAAAAAAAAAGAAATACATTCTGATTCTCTACCAGGGCTAGTGAGGCAGCAAGACAACATCCTGTATTTTCCTATTGGCAACAGTTTAGTGGTGGACTTGGGAGATTCCACGTGGTGTGTACAGTGCTGTATATAACTGTACATATGAATGGGCAGTTTGATCTTTTGGTGGGGTTTGGGCATTGAACGTGGGGCATCACACGTAACAGGCAAAGACTTTGCTCTATGAGCTGTGTCTCTGGTCTCAGCTAGATATTCTCTAAGGATGTTGGAAGATGCTCTGCCTTGCTGAGGAGCTTTGCCCCTGTTCCCGAAGAAGACACTGAAATAAATATTCATTCTGTCACTGTTGGTAGTAAACACAAAAAGAGGAAATAACCCAGCAGGTTCTAATAGCTTTCCCCACTCTTTCTCCTCAGTATTTAAGCACCTGGAAGCTGTTAGGAGGGTTGTATCTTTCTGTAGCAATGAGGATAAATCATAAATAGATTGACATGGCAGAAGAAACTTACACAGTGTCTCTCGGCTTCACAGCCACAGTCTGCTGTTGTGTCCCTGTTGTGTACATGGAGAGAGGGAGGGGCATCCTGAGAGGGAGGCTCTGGAGAAGTTGTTATTTTAGCTGTATCTCTGAACTTTTGTTTTTCATTGGTAACAAATTTGCCATTATATATATTGACATTTATTAAGTCTGGATGATGGATATTTATATGTTTGCACATTTCATAATTAAAACATTTCCTGTGAATCATAGCATGGCACTCTCCAGCCAAACTCATTGGATAGGACACTAAGTCATTTTCTTCCTTTAAGCCACTAAATATCACTCCCATAAATTCTTTCCCTGCTTGAAGACCGAGGACCACAAATATCTGGGTTTCTAGGCCACTTCTAAGTCAATAGGCTTCTATCTAGAGAATGCTTCTTTTCCCTGTCTGTCAAAATATTCAAGGTCAGGTAAAAGGGGTAAACTTAGGAGACTACAGTTAACACGGTCTTGGTCAACAGAGAGAGTGGATTTAGAGATTGCAGAAGGCTCTGACCTCCTACACTCATGGGATTGGAGGTCCAAGTCCCTGGCAAGATCACACTGTGATGGAATGGATTGTAGATCACGGAGTCTCTTTCTAGTGTGAACATGGAGCCTCAGGCCATGAAGAATTATGTGAAGCTTTACAGAGCTTACTTTCTGGAATTCTGGACTAGATCTTTCTCTAGAGAGACATGGGCTGTTGTGGAATATTAGTTTAAGATGTGTTACATTTCTTTATGCTCTGGAATATTTGTTTAATGATGCAAAATTGTGTTGTATTCTTTTATGCCGCATTTGTTTAACTTTGTGAAGCTGTGTTGCTTTGCCTGCCTAAAATATCTGATTGGTCTAATAAAGAGCTGGATGGCCAGTAGCACGGCAGGAGAAAGGATAGGCAGGGCTGGCAGGCAGAGACAATAAATAGGAGGAGAAAGCCGAGAGGAAGGAAGGAGTAAGAAAAGAAGGGGCCAGCCACCCAACCAGACACTGAATAAGAAGGAAAGAAAGATATACAGGAATAGAGAAAGGGAAAAGTCCAGAGGCAAAAGGTAGATGGGATAATTTAAGGAAAGCTGTCTAGAAATAAGCCAAGCTAATGCTGGGCATTCAGAAGTAATAATAAGCCTCTCCATGTGATTTTTTTTTTTTTTTGGAAGCTGGGTGGTGGATCTCCAAAAAGCCAAAGAGTTAAAAACAGTCACCTACAGTGGGCTATGGATTCTGGCATTTGTGGGCCTTCCAGCCCAGTGGGTAACCCCAATGAGTAACTCATAGAGACTACCCCAATCTCAGAATTCCAGAAAAGGGATAGTATCCAGTCTTTTTGCTTTGAACAGGTAGAAAACAGTACAAATTATTTTACTTTATTCATTTTAGAAAGAAACTAAGCAAATGGGCAGAAAAAGTCATTATATCTATGGAAAATAAAGTAAGCACCGAGTGAATATAGTCATAAACTATAAGCCTAGTATACACCACTATATGAGGCAGTCATCATTGGACCTCTCCACTTGAACCCTGAAGGAAGGAATAATGCAGTGATACCTGGGATATTCTAAAGCGCATGCTTTACTACTTGTCAGCTGCCAGGCACTTCAAGCCCAGGTAGACATCCAAGACTGGAAACTTATACAGGAAAAGAAAAGAGAAAGGAAGGAAGGGAGGGAAGAAGAAAGAAGCAAGCAATTATTAAGTCTGAAAAAAGAAACTATAAGCAATTGAACAAACACAGTCATAAAATTATAAATCCTGGACATATGAATTTATTTAATTTAGCTATGGTATAGATGTATAAACATACATACATGGATATAAACACAAAATATGGGGAATGAGAAATAATTAATGGGGGTGTGTTAATTTCTCATTTCTAAAACGAGACTTCAGTGGTACTATCTTAAGATTGATGATGCAAACACCAGCATGAGCCTGTCACTAAGAATATAGAAATGCCATGAGAAACAGACCCTGGATTTAGTGTGTTTGTTCTAAACCTGGAGAAGATTGAAGCGATGTTTTACTTTTCTCCTTATTTGCCCATGGTCTTAGGCCTATGGTATATGGGAAAATTAAAAACAAAGTAGTATTGCAGTAAGGGCTTTTTGCTGTGGGCTTGGTTCCATTTTACACTTTTTCTGGAACCTTGGCATTGAAAAGCTAAGGCACAGTACTTAGACTGGGGTACTTTGACAGTACGGTGGACAGTGTAAGAAAACCTCCAGCTGTCTGTGTAGGCCCTGTACGGCTGATGACAAAGGCAGCATCGGCATCTGGAGGAGATGAGTAGACAGAACTCTCAGGATCTGAGAAAGCAGGAAAGATGTCCAGGAGCTGGTTTCAGAAGCCGCCTTTGCTGAGCACAGCCACACTCTTCCAAGTGGCCCCAGAAGTTGTAGGGCTCACAGTGTGACCAGACCTAGTTCTCCTATGTTCCCTTCTGTGGAAGGCTTCTCTCATCTCTTTTGTTCCCTTCTGTGGAAGGCTTCTCTCATCTCTTTTGCCTGCAGCAGCGTAAGAATACCTGTTTCAGTTGTTTCATCATTAACTTAACTCCAGCTTTCTTGGAATTTTTCCTCATAGGTGTCAAATGATTCAGTGTTGATTTCTGCCTTTGCTTATTATAGCCATACTCTCAGTAAAAAATAGATGAGCCTTGAGCTTGTGTTCTGTTAAAGAAATTTTCTTTCTTCAACTTAGTCTGTTTTAAACTTCTTTTAACTGCTATTTTTTAAGAAAACTTCCAAAAACAAACAACATCAAAACAGCTCTTCAGTTTTCTTGGCAATGGACTTGGCATTAAGAGATCATGATCTATTTCAAGTAGAAATTTCAATTTTTAATATAATGATCTTGATTTATTTTAATCATCATAAGTTATTATTGTCCATCGGAAGGGATGTTAAAAGGCAGCTTCCTGAAGAGACTATCTCCAAGTGCTGTCTGTATCGGTGAGAGAGCTTAACTGGGAAGAAAGAGGGCAAGTCGGAATTAGATAGGAGATTAAATCATTTGCAAGCCCCCCTGTTTTGTGATTCTAAGGTTCAGGGATGGTTGGGACCGTGGAGAGATTGGCTACGGCTGTGGATATTGGTCTTGCTCTGTGTTATTCTGATTTATTCCTAAGACAGAAGGAAGTTATTCTTCCCATCAAGAGAATGTAGGTATGCTTGTGGGCACTTCAGAAACAGTTCCTATGAACAGGCAAATAATCAGATTTCAGTGTTACTGCCAACATGCATGACTCTTCTTATTTGGAGGGCAAGGGAGGTGTTGAGATTTAATCCCAGTCTTGTGCATGCTGAGCACACATCCTGTCTCTGAGCCACATCTCCAGTCCTGAGAGCTTGTTTCAAGTAACTGGGGTCCCATGCCTTAAGCACTTAGGTTTCAAGAATGCCGAGTTTAGGTACTCTAGGGGAAAGATTTCTTCCTGAAGGAGCATATCTCACCAGGGAGCAAATGCCCAAACATGTAGAGTTAGTCCTGGGATTCCAGGAGGGCTGGAGGGGCTGCAAGGGACATAGCTTGGCAACAGTAGCCCTGTCTCTTCCGAGCTGCAGAGTCTACTTGAGAAAATGCAGTGGTGTCTCCTGATGCGGTTCTGTCGACTGCAAGGGGATCCTGGTCTGACAGCCCCAGTAGACAGTGGCACTTGAGGAAGTCTGGCTCATAGGTCAGCTCTGCCTGGGCTCTTTACCTCTAGGGGTTTCTGTTTTATAGCCCTGAGATTTCTTCACGTGGAAAATCTGGTTCCCACCAAGGTCGTCTTCACAGAAATTGACGGTTTGTGTTTGGAATGTTGCCTTAGTAATTTATGCCCACTCGTTGGGTAGTTCTTAACCAAATGACCCTTACCCATTTCCTTCTGTCCAGTTAGAAGGAAGACCTGCGGAGGGAGCTTCTACTTAGTCCTGCATCCCAGGCCCACTTTAGGCCAGGATCCATCTGGTAGCTGTTGAAGGTCCTCTGGAAGGTCCCAGACTGGTGCACCTTTAGAAGCTAATTACCACTGTTTTTATTCTCCTCCTGACTGCATCTCCAGTAGACACAGGCATTTGTTCCCTGGGGCGGACTTCAGAAGTGACCTGGGCTATACAAGGCCTTTTTCTTCTATAGTAACTGAGTATTTTTACTGTCAGTTTTATTTACTGTAACTTTTGCTGTAGTATTA
The DNA here is from genome assembly GCF_018167655.1 of Microtus oregoni. NCBI lineage: Eukaryota > Metazoa > Chordata > Mammalia > Rodentia > Cricetidae > Microtus > Microtus oregoni. The sequence goes on along the minus strand of NW_024543068.1, from coordinate 15,127,303 downwards.
GCAGTAATGACTCTTTAACTGCCAGCCCAGATTTGCTCAGTCCCTGCATAGAAAGCACTAGTGCTACCCACAGTTCATTTTCCTTGTGCTGCGGGGCATGGCGTTTCCCTCTCTGAACTGTTTCCCTGTTCCTGGAGTCTGGGATCTCGGCCTCATGGGCTGCCTTTGAGGACTGAGGCAGATGAGAGCCTCTCCATACTGAGGCATGAGGCAGAGCCTGTCTCTGGGAATCCAGGCAGTGGCAGAGGGGACTGTCTGTAGTCTGTGTCTGAGGAAGCGGTAGAGAGTGATTCTGAGGGTCAGATTTTTCTTTTAGTCTTCCGTGGGTGATATTCTAGAATCCTAAGAGTGCCTGTGGGCACCGCTACTGTTAGTCCTTGGGGTGGTGGTTTGAACCTGAGTTTTTCTCAGAAGGAACTGTTCTTACTGTACCGCTTTGCTCTTTAAGCTAACTGTGGTGTGCTTTTTCAAGTGCACTTCCTTAAATTGTCTTCAGAACATAAAATGTTCAAACAAAAGAAATCATCGTGCTCTTAACAAAGCCATTTTGAAGCTCTTTTCTGAGCTTCTGGTTCCTTCACATCACTTTTCTCTGAGCCAGCTAGCTGCAGGGACTTGAGGTTGGAATGTGCCTTTCTGTGCAGGAGGGAGGAGTGGCGCTAGCTGCAAACTAGCTGGCAGCCTGCAGAGGCCTTCCTGCTGAGACTGGCTCCTGGACAGTTCTTCTTAGCTTTCCTTAAGTTTAAACCAGTGACTCATCGAAGGGGAAGCATTTCCTCTAGGTCATACTATCTCTTTCCCTTTGACCCTAGAGCAGAGTCTACACTGCCGGGCTCTTTCCCTAGTTCCTGGTGCTCTTCAGTACCACTCTCCGGAAGCTGGTCTTTGAGGCTGGCAGATAGTCATTACTGCCAATACTAGAGCAAATCAGTGACATCATTTAGCTGAAAGCTCTACAGGTGAAGGGAGGATGGTGACAAGGACAGAATGTACGTGGGAAAGTAGATTGAACCCAGGAAGCAGAAACTAGTGGGGCCACCCTCACCTGATTTTCCTGGGTCCCTAAAATCTTGAGAGGGGACAAAGTGGGGCTGTTGGGTATGAAGGGACTAAGTCAACATGAAATTTAAAGAAAAAAAATCTGTAAATGAGGAAAGACTCACCTTCGTGCAGACATTATCTGGATACTATGACTCTCTCTTTTTTAAAGCAGCTGGACTTAGTCCTCTTCCAGTTCATCATAATTAAAAGATAAGCATTGACCTGGCAGTGGTGGTGCACACCTTTAATCCCAGCACTTGGGAGGCAGGGACAGGTGGATCTATGTGTGTTCGAGGCTAGCCTGGTCTACAGTGTGAGTTCCAGGACAGCCATGGTGGTTACATAGAGAGACCCTGTCTTGAGAAACAACAGCAAAAAAGACACCTCATGGAAGAGCTTGATCTGTCCAGTTGTGACTTGTTCAGTGATCGTAATGAACAGAGTATTAACATAGGGCCATGTTTTATAATTATTATTTGAAGGTGACTTCATTGCCCTGCATTCCCAGATCATAATAGGTGTTTTTAGTAACAAAATTATTCTTCCTAATAAATTTTGTTCTAGTAATGATAGTAACACTTGCTCATTTTAGCAAATAAAAAAATTTTAAGCCTCAAGTTACAATCTATTCAAAGACAAAGACAAAAATCCCCTGGTGAGCTCGTGGTGAATGAGTGTGTATATGTGTGTTTGTGCGTGCACATGTGTGCACGTGTCTGTGGGTGTGTAAAACATGGCTAACTCTGTCAGGTATCTTCAGTCTCTTCACTCTGCATTCTCTGGGCCTGCCTTATGCTTCGTTAAGTTCCATATACCACACAGTGTAAAGATGAGTCTGGGATTGAGGTACTTAAGAAGCCTCTAAGAACCACATGTGGGGACATAATACCTATAGTCCCTGCACGTGGAAGGCAAAGGAAAGAGAATCATGAGCTCGGCCTCAGCCATGCAGTACCTTTTAAGCAAGCCAGTAGGTTCATGAGGATTATGGATCATGACTCCTAAGAGAGGCCTTAGTGCGTCCCTGTCCACTTGGTTATGGAGCGCTTCCGTGGATAAATAACTGGATTTGAGCACAATTTAGACAAATGTCATGAGATTTCCTGCCAGGTACCTATCGTGGTATCTGAAGGCTGCCCCCACCCCTGTCGTTTCTCACACTCTTCCCTAGGTTGTATTCCGCGCTAAGTTGTCTGACACCAGGTCAGTTTGAGGCACTGGTGAGTATTAAAGCACAAGTCAGGTGAGGAAAGTTTTTCCTTAGTTCCTGGTCTGGTGCAGGCTCTGTCACCCCACCCAGTCCACTTTTTCTTAGAGAACCTTTGAGCTTATCTTCATGCCCTGGGTGCAGAGAACATTCCATGCTGTTCTTTAAACTTAGTTCCTTGAGTTCTTTGTTGTCCTTACATCTTCACTGCTTGTTCAGCTTTCTGCTTGATAGTAATTTATTTCAGAAATGATGAAGATGGACGGAAGCAGTGTCATGATCAGAAATTTAGAGCTAATAGCACAGAGAGGTAGTCAAAGCTCGGGTCATCTGGATACTCTGCCTGCGATGGTATTGCCAGAGTGCTTGTTCCCATACAGACTGCCTACCACAGCAGAGCCACTCAGCCCCACGCCTGTGTTCTGCAGTCGTATTTTTATTCTGTTGCACCTGCGCCTGCTGCCACATCCTAAAGCACTCACTGCTCCTCTACCTAGTAACACCTGTGCAGCCTCCTCCAGCAGTGCAAGAGTTGTGAGAAAAGTAAATCAAGGACACTACCCTGTACACACTAACTTTTTTTTTTTTTTTTTTTTTTGGTTTTTCGAGACAGGGTTTCTCTGTGGCTTTGGAGCCTGTCCTGGAACTAGCTCTGTAGACCAGGCTGGTCTCGAACTCACAGAGATCCACCTGCCTCTGCCTCCCAAGTGCTGGGATTAAAGGCGTGCGCCACCATCGCCCGGCTCACACTAACTTTTAAATGATACTGATTGGTGGCTAGGGAGGTAGCTCTGGGGTGAGATGGCTGCTACACAAGTCTGGAGTTCGGATTCCTAGAACCCATGTAAACAGCCAGTGAGGATAGCAGTTCCAGCATGCAGAAAGTAGAACCAGGATTCCCAGTTAGCAAAATCAGCCTCACAGGCAGGCTCTGGTTCAGTTGAGAGACCCTGCCTCAGAGAAGAAGGGGAAGAGTGATTAAGAAGGACTTAGCATCATCCTCTGGCCTTCATAGGTGCACATGTGTGTCCACTCACACAGGATATGTATATCAGTACATACAAGCACAAGCCAGGAAAAAAAAAAGATAGTGAATGATGGGCAAAAAGAGAGAGGTAAGAGCAGGTGGTTATTATTGGGGTCCAGGGAGGGGAGGAGATCAAAGTAAAAATACCTCTCAGAGCCAAAGGAACAAGGGCAGCTTTTCAACCCTCAAAGGGTCTTAATGTGGTTCAGTTAAGATCTACCAGGAAACAGCGTGTTATGAAAAGCCTCACATTGGAATGGAAAGTAGAGGAAGGAGACATGGCCTATGCATATCTTGTCATGACCTGTATCACACTTTGTCTCTTTACCATCTTCTTTCCTCATCTAGATCTAAACTTCACTTGAAGGAAAGAATCATTTTCTCAAGTATTCCTAGAGCCAGATGTATGGCTATGCTTAGAAGAGAACGTGGACATGTGGGGAATGGGTTAGGAGATAATGGAGCATCTCTTCTAGAAGAGTGGTGTTGATCAGCAGAGGGTGGTGATTGTCTAGATCTGGGTGATGAAAAGATTTTCTACTAGTAGAGCTGTGCTGGATTGACTGAAGTTCCTCTCTGTTGTACAAGGCTGCTAGTTTGGTCCCAGCCGCTCAGACCCGAAATAATCACTCAGAAAACCATATTATTTGCAAAGCTGTTTGGCCAATAGCTTAAATGTATTTCTAGCTAAGTCTTATACCTTAATTGAACCCATCTCTATTATTTGTGTATCACCATGAGGTTGTGGCCTACCGGCAAAGTTTTAATGTGTCTCTCTCCTGTGGCGGCTCCACGGCTTCTTTCTGACTCTGCCTTCTTTTTCACAGCACTCAGTTTAGTTTTAGTCGCCTACCTCTATTCTGTCCTGCGCAGGCCTAAAACAGGTTCTTTATTAACCAATGGTATTCACAGCATACAGAGGGGAATTTCACATCACCTCCCCTTTTCTGTTTAAATAAAAAAGGTTTTAACTTTCCCATAGTAAAATTACATATAACAAAACAGGTATCAAGCAAGAATTACAGTTACAATATTTATATCTACTTTTTCTTTCATAATAACTAAGGAAAACTATAACTACAACTATCTATTCTTCAACTCCATAAAAGCCTCCAGAAGGATATAATATTACCTAAGTTAACAGGAAGTGCATTGTAAACAACTTCCAAAACTCTAGAATTGACAGAGACATCTCGTTACCTGGAGAATCACCCAAATTTCTTCCATAATGTTACGGGCACCCATCTTCAGCCTACTGGCCCATAGTATCTGGCAGGCTTTTCCATGAAGCAGGAAATTTCAAAGACAATTCTACCTATAATGGCGGTTTGTCAGTCACTTTCTTCTGTGTCCTGAAGAATGTTTTACAGACTCTTTTATGAAGCAGGGACCCTGAAGGATCTTCTCACCTTTAGGTAATTTGGCAAATTCAGCAGTCATTTATCTGTGGGTCTTGCATGTCCAGTTCATACAGCACAGCATCAAGCATTCCAGGCAAGAGCAGTTTCTTACCCAAATGGCTAATCAGTGCTAATTAAGGACCCTCTTCAGTTCCCATCATCCTCTTGAAGTAGCTTGGTGCTTCCAAGAGCAGATATGTCTCACTGTCATGAAAAATCCTAATTTCTTAAAACATTTTAAATGTCTTCTTTTGTAGTCTTTGAAACGTTTGAAGAATCCCTATCCATCTGAAATATATCTCTATACACCTAGAAAATATAACATGACTACACATTTGACTATTATAGGTGTTTATCTATTAACCTATATTTCTTAATTATACATTATATTTTCAAATGAACTGCACAAACACAATGTCTTAATCAAGAGCAGAAATATACATATGCACAGTATAACAAAATTGGCCTTAAATCTGTATCAATAGATCAAGATCCATACCAATGCAAAGTATTCATCTCTATAGCATATCCCCTTTAAATGTAAACAAACATTTGTAAACAATCATTTAGGGAATTTGGGTGTAGTTTTCTCCAAACTGTTTCCTGCTTTTTATTGGGCAAAGTGATTTTTTGGGGTGTTCACGGTGACCTTTCAGGGGGTCCTGGTCCATCAAACCACATTAGTTTGAAAGGATTCCACAGGTTCTCACTCTCTGTACAAACAAAAGAACCCCTTTTCCAAAGCAACATATCCTTAGACTCAAATTTTAAAGTCAAGAGACCTTTAAAATATATATGTTGGATAAGCTTAGCAGCCCATACAATGAAATGTCTCTCTGTACTTAGCTCCTTCACAGTCAAAAATTCAAAGAAAGCACAGTAATATACACAATCCAGATTCTCTATATTTTCCATCTTTACATGGCTTATTATTTTACTCTTTTACTTTTTAATATTTATTTTATCTTTACTCCTTTAATCTATGACTGACTGTACTGTCTCTTTAAAGACTTTGTTTTATTTTTTCTAAACCATTTACTTCTTTTTATAACTCTATAGTCTTTATCTTCTCTCCCCCAAGCCTATGCACATTTTTTAAACACACTGTGTCTCATTTAGAGGTCTTTTGTGTCTGAATCTGTCCTTATTGCATATCTGTAATCCATTTCTGACCAGGACAGCTTCTTAAAATGTTAAACGGCTTGGCTAGTATTAAGGTTGCTTTGTCTTTGGGCTCCATCCAGTCCGACATGGCAGAGGTTTGTTCAGTGCCTCTGGGAGCCATGTACAGTGCCCCATTTTTAGGCACACAGCATGTCTATGTTGCCGTTAAGCAAGTTGTAGCACTTTATTCACAGAACCCATTTAAATGCTCCATAGCCAGACCTCCTGAAAGAGTCAGAGCCGTTTGTGCTAGCAGCAAGGCCCAGAAATCCACCATTTCAAAACTGTGTGACTTTTTTTCTGCTACCTCTGAATCAGGAAACCCTCTCGTAAAGGAGCCACCGCATTCTGCCATCAAGCAAAGCCCATTCTGGGGAGGAAAGAATGCAGCTAAACTTTGATTTTAGTGTCTAGAATCCTTTTCAAGCTCTCTCAGGTTTTATGTAGATTTAGCTAGCACACGTTGAGGTGCCAGTCTGTTGTATGAGGCCACTGGTTTGTTCCCTGCTGAAAAACTCAGAAAACCATATTATTTGCAAAGCTGTTTGGCCAATAGCTTAAATGTATTTCTGGCTAAGTCTTATATCTTAATTTAACCCATCTCTATTAATCTGTGTATAACCACAAGGTTGTCGCCTACCAGCAAAGTTTCAGTGTGTCTGTCTCTGGAGGCAACTCCATGGCTTCTTTCTGACTCTGCCTCCCCCCACCCCCATCCCCGGCATTCAGTTTAGTTTTCCTTGCCTACCTCTATTCTGCCCTGCGCAGGCCTAAGACAGTTTCTTTATTAACCAATGGTATTCACAGAATACAGAGGGGAATCCCACATCACCTCTCCATGGGGTTAGGAATCTAAGTAAATGGATTCACTGGAAATATATAATATGGAGAGCTGTAAAATTAATTCAACATGTGATAAAGAAATGTTTTGTGATAGAGTTAATGTGCTATGAAGTCATACTGCTCCTCTGTTCAATTCTGTTGCTTCCTACTGTTCCTAACAATGTCTGGGCAGCTTGGTTGATGTTTGCTTGAACTATTAGTGATCATCAGCATGTTTGCTACTTCAGTCTACTCTTGAGGTACTCTTGAGGGTGCAGAGTGTTATTGATCTGTATGGAGAGACATCCTGATTTTCAAGTTGTGACTTAATAAGCATCTTTATTTCTATATTGCTCACCTGCTGCCAAAATTTATATTGTATCTCAAATGAAGATAATGTTGTAAATAAATAAGGAAGGGGAAAAGGAAGAGAAAGGGAGATAGGGTAGGAAAGAGGAGGGTGGGGAGTGGTTGGAATCTTCACAGTTGAAGAAAACTTTGTTATTTAACTTAGTTGCTTGTTCACCTCTTTGGTTTGATGGGTCATCAAACCATGCCCTCTTCCCCCATATGCTCTTCTATATTTTGAAATAAAAATTTATCATAATAAGACTAAATTGCTAAGAAATTATAATATTAAAAGTATATTAAACCATAGCAAGTAGGGCTGGAGATGGGTTAGTGGTTAAGGATACTTTCAGTTCTTGCAGATGAGGACCTGGGTTCATGTAGCCAGAGACTCCTCATTCATTTCTCGGCTGCTCTGACCCGAATAATCACACAGAAACTATATTAATTACAACATTGCTTGGCCTATTAATTCAGGCTTCTTATTAACTAACTCATACATCTTAAATTAACCCATTTCTATTAATCTGTGTATTGGTATGAGGCTGTGGCTTGCTGGTAAGGATCTGGCGTTTGTCTCATTCAGCAGCTACATGGTGTCTCTCTGACTCTGCCAATCTCTCTATATATCTCTGTTTGATTTCCCGCTTTATTGGATTTTCCTGGCTTTATTCTGCCCTGTCATAGGCCAAAGCAGCTTCTTTATTAACCAATGGTAATAGAACATATTCACAGCATACAGAGCGGAATCCCACATCAGGTTTGAGTCACAGCACCCACATGAAGTTCCCAGCTCCATAACTCTAGTGCTAAGGAATGTGATGCTTCACTGGAACTCATAAAGTATGCACACGTGTGCGTGCGAACACACACACATATTTATTTGCACAAATAATCTTTTTAAACAATAAGAAGTGAAGTGATATAGAAAAGAAACCATTGGTGGTAGAGGTTGGATGTTCCCAGGTTGGTTTTATGTTTTGTGCCCGGTTCCAGCTTTTAGATTATTTCTATAATGGGAATGACTTCCCTGTCTTTAAAAAGTCACTTTTATATGTAGGGTTTGGTGGCAAATGCCTGTAATCTAAGCACCTGGAAAGCTGAGGCAGGAAGGGCCTGGTATGTTCAAGGCCAGCCAAGACTATGGATTGAGACCCTTCCTCAAAATGAAGGGTCAAGGAAGGATCAATTCTGTGGTAAATCATTTTCTAAAAAGAACTGAAATGTTTATTATTGGTGAGACTTGTGGAAATGGAATGGAAGATAATTTATTTGGTTTTTGTAAGTCTGTGAGAATACAGAAAACACTTGACTCTTAAGAATTATTTTATGCTAGTGTATTATTTCCCCGAGAGCCACTTTATTGAATTCCCTTTGTTGTTGTTTTAAGCAGGGCAGGTGCTCTCATTTGTCCAGTTGATCGGTTGCCCTCCCACTTTAGATGCGGTGCTTCTTGAACCTCAGCTGTGGCCACACGTGCTGACCCTAGCTGCTGCTGTGAGCAACAGTTAGCATGTTGTTCTACTTAAAGGCTAGCAATTGAATGAGCAGCATGTAAAGTTCCGGAATGTACAGGAAATCATAGCGGTCTGGCTGGAGAAGTATCTAGGAAGCTTAAGAGCCAGGTTTAATTACTTGGCAGTGCAAAACCATTATCCCTTTTATGAAGCATGGAAGAGGAGTGTGAGTGAAGACAATGGGCATTTATCTGACCGACTAATCAAACCTATCCGGCAAGAGCCCTGCAGTCTGCAGGCAGGGAGCAGTTTTTGAAACACCCCTAAATGTTCCAGCTTTAAATAGCAACGAGTCTCCTAAACCGATTCTGCGTGCTGCCGGAGGAATGAAAGCCGGCTGCCTTGGAGGCAGGAAGCTGACTAGCGAGATGCTTAATTATCGTGGAAGTAAGTGCTTGTTACCATTGAGTGCAGCATGCAGTGTGCGGTCCTCCTCAGTGTCAGAGCGTGATTTGTAGACAATGCCGCCCTGTCAGCTCGGTGCTGGTTCAGCAGCATCTTTCCAAACATGTATCTGGCAAGAATTTAAAGGCCACCTCTTGTGCAATTTGCGGAATGCTGGAAAAGGATCCCGTGCCTCTCTTCAGGATGTACGCACCCATGCAGGAGTCTGTGCTCACACTCTGCCTGCTGTCTCCTGCCTGACGAGCTCATGAGGAAGTTCATCTTCCTGCCCGTCACCTGGAAGGATGGCAGCAGTTTTCTGTAATCTGGTGGAGGACATGGAGCCGGCTGCCCAGAGCAGCATTTCCTTTCTGTCGTCGTCATAAATTAGCACTGATGGGGTGGAGGAGGCCACAGTGCTTAAGGAAATGCAGGCTTTTTGTGAATTAGCTTAAGACTTCCAGCCTGAGAGTAGAGGAAAGTGAGGAGAGCTTGGGAAAAGCTGGAAGTGAGTGCCGGCTGCTTCTGCCGAATTCTTCATGTGGGTAAGTAAGAAAGTGGAGGAAAAAACAGACGTATGCTGGTGGGTATGATGGCTCCAGGAAACGCCGATTGTTTTCTCTATTCTGTGTATATTTGCTCTTGCCAACTATGGTGAGCTTTTGTAGGGAAATAAGTATCGATTTGAAATAGGAAAGAAATTTTAAAAGTGTGTTGTAGCGTAATCAATAAAAATCATGTTTAATTTCTAGCATTCTCAGAAGGCTGTCTTGCATTGCTCTTATTATCTGGTTAGGTTAGTTTTCTCTCAAACTTCTGGTCAGCACAGTGGAATGATGTCTCTATTATTAGAGGTCATGGAAGCAAAAGTCTGTGCTTGCATTTAGGAGCCTCGATGCCCTAGAACGAGCTGGTACCCCTCCCAATTCAGCTAACCCGACGTATTCATAGCCCTTCTTACAATGTAATTGATAGGTTTATTAATTGTTTATACTTTTTTCTTTCACATCTCCTTTATTAAAATGTGGCTTTTGGAACTATGCACCACAATCCAGTATTGAGTCTCCTGTCCGGGTGTCTGATTGTAGTAGTTGCAGATTTATTATAAATGTATTCATCAAAAGCTAATTCAGGTTGTCTTCCTCTCTTTAGGGGGAGCATGGGATTATGGCAACGACAGAGTCCCAGTGATGCAAGTTCTGTTGAGTCTTTTCTGAAGGAAGCCTCTGTTAGAGTGCAGCACGGAGCTACTGTGGATTACAATGTTGGGAAGGTCTGGATTCCCAGGGTCTGAAAACAAGGCACCATTTAACCTTTTCAATGAAAAGGCTTAAGGTCGCAACACGACTGCTGTATGTTCTGCGAGCCATTCTCTAAAGCAGAAGTGCACATTTAGAACACAAACATGGTGATCCTTCCTGCAGGGATTTAAGTGATTGCTTTTTACACCATGACCAGCTTGAAGCGGTCGCAGACGGAAAGGCCTGTCACTGCAGACAGAGCCTCTGTTGTCAGCACAGACGGCACCCCCAAAGTTCACACTGATGACTTCTACATGCGTCGCTTCCGGTCCCAAAATGGCAGCTTAGGATCTTCAGTCATGGCTGCAGTAGGGCCCCCTCGAAGTGAAGGTCCTCACCATATAACCTCTACCCCTGGAGTCCCCAAGATGGGGGTTAGGGCAAGAATTGCAGATTGGCCTCCAAGAAAGGAAAATGTGAAAGAATCCAGCCGCTCAAGCCAGGAAATAGAAACCTCAAGTTGCCTTGAGAGCCTGTCCTCCAAAGGCAGTCCTGTGAGTCAGGGGAGTTCTGTTAGCCTCAATTCCAATGACTCAGCCATGCTGAAGAGCATACAGAACACTCTGAAGACCAAGACAGGGCCGGCGGAGAACATGGACTCCAGATTCCTCATGCCCGAAGCCTACCCCAGCTCCCCCAGGAAAGCCCTTCGCAGAATCCGGCAGCGCAGCAACAGCGATATCACCATAAGTGAGCTTGATGTGGATAGCTTTGATGAATGTATCTCCCCCACCTACAAGTCCGGGCCGTCATTGCACAGGGAATACGGTAGCACATCTTCAATTGACAAGCAGGGAACATCCGGAGAAAGCTTCTTCGATTTGTTAAAGGGCTACAAAGATGACAGATCTGACCGAGGTCCAACTCCAACCAAACTCAGTGACTTCCTCATTACCGGTGGGGGCAAGGGTTCTGGTTTCTCCTTGGATGTGATTGATGGGCCCATCTCACAGAGAGAGAACCTCAGGCTTTTCAAGGAAAGGGAAAAACCACTCAAGCGACGCTCCAAGTCTGAAACTGGAGACTCGTCCATTTTTCGTAAATTACGCAATGCCAAAGGTGAAGAACTCGGGAAGTCATCGGACCTTGAAGACAACAGATCAGAAGATTCTGTGAGGCCCTGGACATGTCCAAAGTGCTTTGCCCACTATGATGTCCAGAGCATCTTGTTTGACTTGAATGAAGCCATTATGAACAGGCACAACGTGATTAAGAGGAGAAACACTACCACAGGAGCCTCAGCGGCTGCCGTGGCTTCCTTAGTCTCTGGACCTTTGTCTCACTCAGCCAGCTTCAGCTCTCCTATGGGCAGCACGGAGGACCTGAATTCCAAAGGAAGCCTTGGCATGGACCAAGGAGATGACAAAAGCAATGAGCTGGTCATGAGCTGTCCATATTTTCGGAACGAGATTGGTGGGGAAGGCGAGAGGAAGATCAGCCTGTCGAAGTCAAATTCTGGCTCCTTCAGTGGGTGTGAAAGTGCCTCCTTCGAGTCCACCCTCAGCTCTCACTGTACGAACGCAGGGGTGGCGGTTCTCGAAGTGCCCAAGGAAAGCTTGATGCTGCACCTAGACAGGGTGAAAAGGTACACCGTGGAACACGTGGACCTCGGCGCATACTATTATAGGAAATTCTTCTACCAGAAGGGTGAGTAAATATTACATTTTTTTTTTTTTTTTTTTTTTTTAGTTTGCTCTACTCGTAGGGAAAAAAGTGACAGGAAACATGTACCGACTGTTTTAGCAGTGTGACATGAGACGTGCTTGGGTTCTTTGTTATGATGGCTAAAATGTTTCACTAGCTTTTTGGTATGATTTTTCTTTCATTTTGGTAGTAGTTCTTTCCCCCTTAGGGTATTGAAATGTCTTAGAAATTACATATATATGTAAAGTTGAAACTGTTAGATACAGCTTTTTAAAAATTACTAAATAGTTTTCATACTCCCCCATTTGTTAGTACTTTTCGTTACCTCCTGAATCTTTTATGAAAGTTATATTTCTGTCCCTTTCAGAGCACCACTGGTAAAAAAAAAAAATTCATTATGTGATTAAAGTCTCATAACCAATGAGTTCTGAATGTAGGCTTCAGTTTGAGTAGAAAAGACACTAAAGGTGGAAGCACCCTTAACCTTTAATGTTTTGGTGGTTTCTTTTCTAGTCTTGTAGGTGGTAGGCTAAAAGAGTGTGTGTGTGTGTGCACATCTGAGATTCCATAGTTTTATTTTGTACTTTTAAGAATAGCAGGATGGCTAGGCAGTGGTGGCGCTTGCCTTTTATCCCAGCACTTGGGAGACAGAGGCATGTGAATTCAAGGCCAGCCTGGTCTACAGACTGAGTTCCAGGACAGCAAGGCTGTTACATAGAGAAACCGTGTCTCAAAAAAAAGCAATTAAAAAAAAAACCCAGCAGGATGATTTTTGAAAAATAGTCTAAACGGACTCTATCAATTTTCTAGTGTTTTTGAATGGCATTGAAATCAAGGACTTGATCTGCCATCCAGACACCCACACTAGAAGCATGATGGTCACCATTTACTGTGGTCCCTGGGTAGTTGGCTTTCTCTGCAGCTGTGTGAAGAGGCCTGTGCTGAGGCTTCTTGCTTTTTAACACCTCCAGTGAGGTTGTGATTGCTGACTACTGTGTAGTGTTTGAAATGTTACTTAGATCCATTCTCCTGAAGTTTAGTCTCAGATGCAGAATTCCTTCTAGCTTTATGAGATTGCTCACTCTAGACTCTCAGTGTTTTTAAGATTACTGTAGAACAGACACTATTGAAGGTTTACAGGTAAAAAAAAATCATGTCTCATCACTAAACACCAATCTCTCTTATTCCTAAGTATCTACATCATGGCTTCTGAAACCAATAAAATGGAAATCCCACTTTTATTTTTAAAGTGACTTTCTGGAGTTTGGATTTAGAAACAGTTTTTCTTTTGCATGTGAGGGCAGTGGGTTTCTCAGACTCACCAACTTTGCATTTAGGGGCTGATTGTTCTTTGTAAAGGTGGACACTGTCCTGTACCCTGTAAGATTAGCATGCTTGGCCACCACTTCCTAGATGCCAGTAGGTTTTCTCTGTGTCCCTCCCCACCAGTGAACACAGATGAAAATATGTCCAGTATTGCCAGATGTTCTTTGGGATTAATTGCCTCCAACCAAGAATTCCTGCTATATATTACTTCAGAATTTTTCTACGCTTTTCTGAGTGTTCGCGGATCTCTGAGAAGCCATCTTGTTCCGCCTGTCCTCGACACTGACTTTGAGTCTGACATCTAAGTGAGCATGCTTTATGTTCACTAGTAGCCTTTGCCTTCTGGGCAGTGTAATAATATTTGGCATGAGCAGTTTTTAGCACTGGTGGACCAGGCTCTGTGATAAGCCTTTGAGATGACGGTTTGTATTTCTGACTCTCGGTGCACATGAGGGAGAAGATGTGTTGTTAGTCACACTTTCCAGAGGAGAGTCCTAGGGCTTAGGCGATAGGCTGTCAAGGAACTCCTTTGTTCTGGGAGGGACAGCCGTGTTCTCTGTCATTCTTCCCTCGTCTCTATTATGCCAGATGAAAGAAAGGGGGAACCTTCTTTTAAGTATTTTTATCTTTCAAAGGTATGGAATCAGAATTTGAATTCCTAGAGTCCAGAGTGAGTCGTCTTACTGATTCACAGAAGCTCATAAACTCAGAAGCCCAAACCCAGCAGTTGGTGGGTTGGAGCCTAGAAAATACCCTGGTTCCAACCAGTGTAAGTGCTTAAATGAAAACACCATCTAAAGCAAGTAATTGTTAACAATACATCTCTCTGAGATATTTCCGACATAGACATTACTCCTGTGGGTCCCAGTGCCTTGCTGACACTGGTTCTGCTGGGCACGCTGCCTCGTATTAATGGGACAAGCTAGTGATGTCCTCTAGCACTGAGCCTTTCTATAATTCCCTCTCATTGTCCAGTTGTCGTGCCACATCTAGCCCACAGCTTTCTTCTTAGTGGCTTGCCTCTGGAAAGTCTTTCTAAAGCTGCCAGTTTAGTTTTCATAGAAACCATATTTGTCTTTTATGCTCATTTAGTCAGCTTCTATAATTAAACTTCATAATTAAAATAAGTCAGCTGGCCTCAGCAGCTCTAGGAAGATGCAGTGAATTCTGCTTCCATCATGAAGTCCAGCTGGTGGGAGCAGAAAGCGCGTGTGGCACAAGAGGCGGCCAGCTTGTGCCTCAGGCATCTGTCAGCCAGGTGTTGGGGACAGTAAAAGAGTGGCTAATTCAAGAGGTCAATCCAAGGAAAGTCATGGAATGTGCCTGCTCTTAGAACACTGTTTGGGCTGCAAGCCTTAGAATTTCTTAGCCATTTGTTACATTATTGATGATGTCATACAAATGATGACAATTAGGGTTGGAGAGATGGCTCAGCGGTTAAGAGCATTGCCTGCTCTTCCAAAGGTCCTGAGTTCAATTCCCAGCAACCACATGGTGGCTCACAACCATCTGTAATGAGATCTGGTACCCTCTTCAGGCATGCACACAGACAGAATATTGTGTACATAATAAATAAATAAATAAATGAATGAGAAAAACAACACTGTTTTAAAAAAAAATGATGACAATTATAACATGAAGCAGAAATTAAACTCCCCAAAAGCATAACTGTATATGAAATTAGTGATGACAATAATATAATATATTAATACAATAAAGTATAATTAAAATTATAATTTTTATGTAGCTTTTTCTCAGTGAGATCTGTGCCTACCTCTTATCTCCTTCCCTCAATCTTTATGCGGAAAGAGTATAGCATAGTCAAGAGGAATTTACCCCCAGCAACAAGGCTGTAGCACCCCTAGTGTGGTTGTCACCCCCTTTAGCACCTCTTTCCATTCACCTGTTTAATGTGTCCCTGACTGTAGGGACTGTGGCTGTTTCCAAGGGAAATTAGTACTATTATTATTACTACTATATGTTAGATAATAAATTATTATTTCCTGTATTAAAACATAGCCTTTAATCAGTATTATATGTAATATTTAATCATGTTCAGCTGATGAAACTAATTACTTTGATACTACATTGTTGTTATAAACATTATTATTTTCTAGATTTAAACATTAGAGGTCACTTGACTCCAGCATAAAGGTTGAGTTTCACTGGATAAATGCTGGACCAAGAGAGGGACTCAGTGCTTTCCCCTTGGATAAGCAGTACACCACCCACACTCTTCCTTCTGCTGATTTCTCTTGTCCTCTCCTGTTGGGTTTTTCATCCCGCATGAAATGGCAGCGAGGATGTTGTTGATATGTTGTATTTCTGCTTCGTTCTCTATGAGTTTCCTCACTTAATGCTTTTAATATTCGCATGAACCTGTCATTGTGGTTAAATGATGAACCATATGCTGGGCAGTAGGGTTGCATCAATTTAACTCACTTGTATTCCTTCAAGAACATTCATAGTTTTGTATTTAGGTTTTCTTTGGTCACCAACATCAAAGTACCAAGGATTTTATAGAGGGCAGATAGATACTAAGGTGGAGTAACTAACTTGAGTGTTGCTGGTGAATAGCATGGCTTGTAGGAAGGGAATCTTTCCTAGCTGTTAGCTGTCTTATATATTTTGAAATTGCAGTAATGGAAGTGAGGTGTGCATGGGTTGCTTTGATGTAGTATTTATTGGGACTGTGATTAAAAGTAAGTGTGTGTGTGTGTGTGTGTGTGTGTGTGTGTGTGTGCACGAGAGAGAATGGGGGCGAGAGTCGGTGGGGCATTGCTTGGTGTCATGTTATAAAGGTGTTCTGGTAAGGCAGGGTTCCTGTTGCTCAGTGGCCAAGAAAAACAGCTGTTCTAGGCTATTTGATAGAAAAGAGTAACCAATAAAACCGTTAACTCGGAGCCAGTGACTTGATTGTTCTTACCTTCCTCTTCATACAACACACAAATGCATATGTATACACACATGCACGCTCACGAGCATGCATGAGTACACAGTTGAGTATGCTGGCCTTGTGATAGGAAATTTAGGGTTCATTTGTACCTATAAAGTCTGGTTGCTGCTTCTCTCTTTTTGTCTTGTAGTCGGCCATCTGTAGCAGTGCTCTCTAGAACATGGCAATGACATGATTTGTACTAAAGTGACAGCGTCTGAGCTGATGTATCCTGTTTTGCTATCAAGAGCTGTGTCTCATGTCCCAGTCTGTTAAATGAGCATCCTAGGTAGAATGAAAGCGAAGCAAAGAGAGGATCCTGAGAGTCAGAGAGCCACACTGCTCCACAACCTCTAGCTAAACTCCCTAGTACTAGAGTAAGAACATTCAACAGGGGAGCAGGTGCCTGGCCATGTCACTTCCTCCCTTGCCCCTATCCACATGCTTAGGTACCAACTAAAGGCTGCTCTGGCAGAGTGTGGCTCACTCAGCTGCCTAACTGCCACAGATCGCGAGGTCAGAAACTCAGCTAATTGCTTTTTTTGTGGGACTGAACCAATGGCAAGTTCTTCCAAGAGGGAAATCAGGGTTGCATCTCAGTGGTTGCTGCCTGTAGAGCAGTATGAGACCCTCACTCTATCCAGGAAAAGAGCTGACTTTAAAAAGCATAAGTAGATCTGGGTATGGTGGCACACTCCTCTAATCCAGAACTCAGAAGGCAGAGGCAGGTCTAAGTTCCAGGCCAGTCTGGTCTACACAGTGAGTTCCACGACAACCAGGCTATATAGAAAGATCCTGCCTCAAAAACAAAACAAACAAACAATAAAAACAAACAACCCCCCCCCCAAAAAGCATAAATAGGCTTGCTTGTTATAGAAAATAGTATGGTGATACAAAAAATAAAGTTTATTTTCTATGCACAGGACTACCCCAAGAACTTTTACACTGGATTTAAATATACAAATAACCACGTGTTCATTTCTTTACTTTTTCGGTGTTCAGATAACATTTAGTACCTATTTTGTGAGTTCTTCCCCTGCAGCTCTGAGGGGCTTTTGTCCCATGTAGCCTCCCTTAACACAGAAGGGCTGAGGGCTCGTACTGGAAAGTTGTGAGTACTCCACCAGGACATGTCATTGTGGGGTAAAAGAGCATCCAGCAGGGTAGAGAGTAGAAACCCTCACTTGTAACTGTGGGAATGCCTCCTTCCTCCTGCCAGCCCCCTGCAGCAGCCATTCCTTCCCTGTCCCAGTAAACACTCAGTTAGTCTTCCTTCCTGTCCTGCCCATCAAGGAACCTTGACCGACTCCCAAGCCTTGCTGCCCCTCCAAGGCTCAAGCCCTTGCCTACAGCTCATCCAGTCACCATGGCACCCTTGTTTGTATGGGACACCTTGGGCTTGTATTGAGCCATAGCAATGCAAACACACCTCAGCAATCAGGACCACAGGTTAGGTTGCTTGGGATATATAAGTGAATGTTTGATGCTAATGTGTAGTATGAACCGAGGGATTGGGATAGCCTGTGTAGCTTTGGGTACTGAGGCTGAGAGTCCCCTGTGTATGTAGCCTTTTGTTGTTGTTCTCCAGATACTCAGTAGTGTGTGAAATTCTTTTTCTTTTCTCTTCTGGAAATGAGACCTGAAGTAACTGTGTGGTTACAGTGGTTTTGAGGGATTGACCCAATCATCGGTTGATGTCTGTAGGCATAGACACCCTCCCTGAGTCTGAGGGAGTGACTTAACCACCGGTTGATGTCTGTGGGCATAGACACCCTCCTTCAGTCTCATTTTTTCACTATTGTGGGCTTGCATATGCACGTGAATGGTTTCTCTGCATATGAACTCTAGCATTCTCTTAGCTACTTTGAACTGATAGATTTTTTTTTAACATTGTGGAATAGAATTTTTGAAAGATAATTTAGACATTTGTCATGGGCTGATGATAGTAGAACACTCATGAGTCTCTTACTCATTTGCCCTTTATTTAAACAGTTCTTTACATTTTTGCTATGATCATTTTCATGGAGTTTATTAAGGTCAACATAATTTAATAGTAAAATTTTTCCATTTTATAGCAAGTAAGCAGACTGTTGAAGCCTGCTTAAGCAAATACTGTTTTGTTTTTGGTTGGCTCTTTGATTGATGGTGGGTTTGAACCCAGAGACTTCAGATTGCTAGGCAAGCAGTCTACCCACTGAAATATGTCTCTGTTCCCTCAAAAGTTTTAAACAGCAAGACTCGATTGTACTCTCTCCATGCCTTCAGCCAGCCAGCCTCCTTCCTTCCCTCCCTCCTTCCTTTCCACACAGGGTTTCATTGTCTCACCCAACTATTGATCCTCCTATCACATGTCCCCAGGTGTGGGATTCTGGGGAACACCACCAGGTCCACTGCCCCATTTTCCAGAGTTACCTGCAGAGAGGTGACTTAGAACCTCAGAATCCTGACCATTTCCTAAGTGTGGGCACTCACTCCTGTGCATCAGTAATCACAGGCTCAGTGCTTTGGGACAGAACCCTAGCATGCAGCCTTCCCTGTGCAGCTGTCCCCATGGCGACCAGTTCTGGGCACTTAGTTCTCATAGAAGCTCTGCCCTCACAGTAGAATAAACCCTTGGGGACGAGACTGTGAGACTCTCTAAAGGCACACCTCAAGTTTCTTTAAACCGCTGACCTTTTCCCACCTTTGTTTCTGTCCTGTTATTCCCAGTATTTTAGCTTTATCTTCAATGTTAATATTCATAGTAAGAAAACAAAATATGGGAACTGATTGAACCCAGAAAGCAGAAATGAAGTCACCAGGGAAACCCATGTTCTTCTCAGGCACCTTCCTAGCTTCCTTCAGATTCTCTGGACATGAACATATTAGAGGTCAAAGTTCATAGGGTAACCTGTAATGACGGAACCCGAAATAATAGTGTGAAATATGAGAAAGAATGAGGTTGTTACAATTGGGGTTTGTACAACAGCCCCTGATCCTTTGTCTCCTAATAGACAATAGAGCACATCTCTTAGGCTTACTGCAGGCACAGCCCCCACCCCACCCCCATGTCTCTTACTGTCTTTTCTAGAGAAAATGGGGGGGGGGGTTGACTCTTCCACGTAATCAGTTGGGGGTAACTGTAAGATTAGAATGTGAGTGTTTTTATGGCTTTAATATATGTTATCATGCTGATTCCTGAAATGTTTGGGGCCCATCTCTGGGGTGGGAGTCCCAGCTCTACCAGGGGCTTCTTTGTATTGTTTTACTTTTCATGTCAGAGGTATTTCCAGTGGTGCTAGGAAGAAGATAGACAGTTTAGCTGGTTAGTGTTAACTTGTCTTTTCACTCTTTATTTTCCCCATTTAAAATCTTAAGCTGATGATTTTATGTAAGTATTTAAGCCATAAATTATACTTTTATAAATTATTGAGTAAAAATTTGAGGTGTATCTTAATTATTCATAATTATATTCAGTCGAGAGTACAATGTCCCTAAGGAACTGTGTAACTGAAATGCTAACACACAGATAACAAATACAAAAACCAGTGTGAGCAATCCAGAAACTGTGGTAGAAGGCTGTAACTCTGTGGCTTGTAGTAATAAGGGCGGCGGGGCTGCGTCCCCAGCACCCCGGCTGCCTGGCTAGCTCATGCCCGAAATAACAACACACAAACTGTATTCATTTAATCACTGCTTGGCCCATTTCTATCTAGCCTCTTCTAGGCTAATTCTCACATATTAATTTAGCCCATTTCTAATCATCTGTGTAGCGCCCCTAGGTGCGCTTACCGGGAATATTCTAGCCTATGTCCATCCTGGGTCGGAGCTTCGCGTGCGTCTGCCTGGGAGCTGGGAGCTGGGAGCTGGGAGCATGGCGTCTCTCTGAGGCGTCTGCTCCCGAGAGGAGAGGTGTGGAGTCTGAGCTCACTTCCTCTTCCTCCCAGCGTTCTGTTCTGTTTACTCCTCCCACCTATCTTCTAACCAATGAGGGCCAAGCAGTTTCTTTTTATTTAACCAATGACCTTCCTCCATCAGTGGCTCAGCCTACCTTTTCTCCTTTGTAGTTAAAATGCCAGGCATGACTTTTTTGACGGCACATGTGTTCACATAGCGTAAGCACAGATGGAGTGACTGCATTTGATACAGTTCCTGGAGTTCCCAACCATCCACCTTTCTTATCTCTAAGAATGTCAGATACTCAATATAATTGTGAATGAACTGGCCATATATACGTGGAATGTCCCAGGAATGATAGGGTTCCTGAGTGTTCTTGTTAGATTTCATACTCCATAAGAAAACTTTGGGGGTTCCAGGCATGTCTCTGTAGTTGGTGTGTCTGCTGCTGAGTTTGGCTCCCAGAAACCATGCAAAGGTCAGTGGGCATGGTGGCCTGCTTGTAATCCACAGAGGTGCAATCAGGAACCCCAGAGCAAACTGACAAGCTATCCAGCCAAGTGGCCAGCTCTTAGAAGACATTGTTTCAATATGTAAGATGGTGTGCCATCTTGGAAGATACCCAACATAATCAACATAGTCCTCTCCACACATGAACACATGTGCCCACAGATGTGAGCATGTCTCCACACATGAACACCACACATAAACCAAACCAAACCAAATCTTGAGGATAAACATTTGTCAGAATATTCATTATGAGTAGTGAAGATTGGGAGGAATCAGATTATGGAATGATACTAATATGTCTCCTGTCAACACAAAAAAATCTTTGCAAATCATGAGTAAAGCAGAGCATGTGCTGTACGTAGACTGCACACCCTGTGCCCACCAAACCATGCTTAACTATTTGCTGTTTGTAAAATTTTAGGAATACCTGGGAACACAGTGTAGATATAATAAGAAAGTGAACTTTGATATCATTAGTGGATACACCTGATTCTGGGGCTGCAGTTCAGTGCTTGTGACTGCCCAGAGCTTCCAGTTGCCATGCCTCTGAAAGTATGATGACGGTGTCTTGGGCTTTTGCATGTCACTGTGCTGATTTGACTGTCATGCCCGGGTTACGTCATCTAGCAGCACGCCCACTCAGTTCTGCAGCTCCCCATCCTCGCTTTTCTTCCTCTCACTTTCCTCACCCTGAATCCCTGTCTAGTGTCATCTCTGCTTTCTTCCCCTCTCATTTTTCCACACCAGAAGAAAGGCAGAGCCAACTGTGCATCTGCCTGGATAAGCTCCCTGTCTGTTCTTGCCAAGAATGGAGGTGGCTGGCTGAAGAGGGAAGGAAGCAGGACAGTGGTGGCGCACACCTTTAATCCTAGCACTAAGGAGGCAGAGGTAGGCGGATCTCTGTGAGTTTGAGCCTAACCTGATCTACAAAGTGAATTCCAGGCAGGCTTCAAAGCTACACCGAGGAGCAGAGGCTGGGATGCTGAGAGAAAGATGCTGAAATGGATAGACAGAGCCAGGCATGGTCAGAGACTAGACTGACCATGTAGAATCTGACACATTTGTCTTGAGATCAAAATCTAAAATCCAATTTACAATGGCTTAGCAAATTATACTCGTCTCCGGACAATACATCACATCAGGAATTTTAAGTTGAGTGAACTTGTGTTGTGTGCTTGAGGGGTTCACTCCCATTCCTGTAACTCCATAGGCAAAATGAGGGGTTGTGTACCAACATGGCTTTTATTGCACAATTCTTACACAGCATGAGATTTTTTTGAAAATTCACAGTCTGATCCGGATAGAATGGGTTATCACAGTGAACCAGACCATAATAACCTCTGTTTATACCTGTGGGACTCACATAGATGGAGACTGTCCAAGACACTGCTGTAGAAATAATAGCTAGAATTCCTTGTTCATTTTTTAAAATGATGTGTCTGTACAAAGAGGTATATAAGTTCAGAAAGATCTGTCTGGCCTTATCAGACAAGAGGTGGGTGTATTTGAAGATAGAGCTTGAGGAAACTGTTTGAAGTTTGTTGACAATTATCCCATTACCCCAGCCCAGTTCAGAAATAGACGGGGAAAGCATTCACAGATATCCAGGTTTTGATCGTGACACCAAAAAAGAAATGTATTTTTCATTTTCAGTCTTTAATTTTACAGTAATACTTGTATCTCCCAATTAATACTAAAGTGATTGTTTAAATTTGTGCCTTTTGTTTTATAATGGCTTCTACACCTTTGTCTTTGAGATACATGAAATATTTATTTTCACTAATCCTGTTGGGAATTCTTAATACCTTCAAAGTACTAGTTTTACTATGTAAATCCTTCCAGTGCACTCGTTTTTGGATTTTCTTTTAGAAGACACCTCAGGGCACTCTGGGTGAGACTGAGTTAGAGCATGCAAATAAATGAAGCATGGTTGTGGGAGCTGGACAACTGAAGAAGTTTAAGTGGCCTTCATATGTGAGGGGAAAGGTCTGGTTCTAGAATTGCTCCAACCAAGTGAGAGATCATAAAGACCTTTTAGGAAGCCATGAAAAATATCCAAGGCCTCTGAGAACCCGTGATTGAATTTAAGCTTCGTTGGGATTGGCCAGAATTGCATTTCAAAAGGAGTGTCTGACTGCACTGTGGGCTTGGAGGAAATGAGGCAGAGATGAGTATAGAGAGCGTGGGAGAGACAGTAGACAGTGAAGATTCTTAGGGGATTGCATTCAAGGGGTGTGCCTGGTCTCACCTGGCGTCTGGGTGAATGCGGTGGTTGTTGGAACTGGGGCAGCTAGGAGTGCTGCCTAGATCCCATGGGAAGGTTCACATAGAACTAGCAGTTGAAAACCTCAGAATGGATGGGTTAGTCAAGAATAAGAGATAGAATCAAGCAAAAACAGCCGCAGTGGTTAAGGAGTAATCAGAAGGTGATAATCAGGGAGTAAGAGTGTTCTAGAAAAAAAAAGACCATCTGCACTAGATGTTCAGAGTTTGAACAAAGTAAACAACAAAAGCCCTGGTTGTTCTCCCTCTGAGGCAGCCATGTAGTGGAAGTGAGCTCAGGGATCTAACGTGAAGGCTTGCACAGAAGTTTCCCGTGGGAAAAAGAGGAAAGGACTGTTTACTGTCGAAGGGTGAGGAGAGAGAGAGAGAGAGAGAGAGAGAGAGAGAGAGAGAAGAGAAGAGGAGAGGAGAGGAGAGGAGAGGAGAGGAGAGGAGGAGAGAGAGGCGCGCAAGGGAAAGAGCAGCTAGAGAGGAGTCAGTGAGAGATGAGCAGGCAGTGACCAGGCCTATGTGTGTTCCTGGAAGTGCAGAGTGAGCAGAGGCCAGAATGGAGGGGATGAAGCTGGAGTCTGGCTGAAGGTGCCTCTGTGTGCATCAAGGTGGCCTCTGAAACCCTTTGCTTTCCCGGTTTCATGTTGACAGCACTAGTGCTTGCTAAGGTTAGCCCCACGGAAGCCAAGAGCTGACCAGGGAAGGCTAAAGGAAGGAGCCTTAAGGCAGAGGGCTCTGATGACGAAATGGAGTGCTCTGTCTCTGTGAATTGTCCAGCAGCTGGAGCAGCAATCCCACCCACCTGAGACACATGAACTGTGTATGAACTGGAGTCTTTGAACTTAGAAGGAAGCGCAGTGTGTGTGGCCCACAGGCCCCTTTGCAGATCCGCTGTTGTTCTGCACTGCAGGATTGAAGTCTCCTCCCAGGGTTTCTGAGTTGTCCCTTCAGTAAATGGTCTCGATGCTGTCTTGTTTTCCTTTAAGTTCTTGTCGACTTTTTTATACTATTTCTGTCTCCCACTCCCTGTTTCTCTCCTTGTCGTCAGTTGTCCTATCACATTGCTGTCTGCATGCCCTGCACCCTGGACTTTGTCAACACCGGGAATTATGTCACCTCTCTGAATAGAGCTGTGGGCTGGAAGACCAGACAACCAAGCTTGTTAGAATTGTGTGCAAAGTAAGAGTAAATAATCTGTGAGTGTGGTTCTCGTGTGCTGTGCTTTGAGGGTGTACATGAGTGTTTGAATTTGTGGCGTTTATGGGGTTGTTTCTCAGTTGTCCATGTATGAAATGCTTGTTGCCTGTATTTTCATTGTTTTCTTATTTTGAATTTCCATGGATTATAATATTTTCAGAGCCTACAGTGTTTGTGATTATATCTTTTTAATTGTTCATTAGTGTTTATTTGCAAAATATTTTCACAAGCATTTTCTAAATTTTAAAACCATACGATTAGATATGCTAAATTATTTCTTATTATTCTCATGGATTTTCAAATGTGTATGTATTTTGTATGGGAATAACATGTTTTAAATATGCATTTTGTATGCCAACAATGTACCATGTAATGACTTAATTATTTATTCATGTCACATGTAGATGACATAGAACAATAAAAAGCAAACGTTTTGGGAGTTTGGAAACTAAGTAACATGCTCTGCTCGTCACATACTTTTGTGTTGTATGGGTTTCCTCATCTGTAAACATTTCATATTCATATCAACAGTTTTAACTTTTGAGGTATATGTCCATGTGCCAGTAAGTATCAGTTTGTTATTCTCTGTAAGTCTTTTCAGTGCTAAGGATTGGATCTAGGCCCTCACGTACCCTAGGCAAGCACTCCGTCACTGATCCCAGCTAACTCAGTTTTGACTTCCACCTGCCTTCTTGTTAGATGGAAACTTTCCCAATACTCTACCTCACCTCCGCCAAGGCCATGCTAACGCTTGGGACCTTGTACAGTTGAGAGCATCAAGAATCATACGAGTCACCAGGGCACACTGGTTGGCTAGGAGATGCCTGCTTTCCCAGTCCACTGTACTCTGTAGGTTATGTGGCCATGGTTTATCTCATTCCATGGGAATTGTTGATAAGGCCAGGAACCTGGGTCTAGCCGCCTACTGGGCACAGGGAAGTCTGTTCCTCTGAGCTCCTCTACCTGGCATACGCTTCCTGGGAGCATAGGGCTCAAGCAGCTCCTTTTTCCAGTGCAGGGGCGTCACTTTAACCCAGGAGAAACCCCTCTCCTCAAACTCTATTGTATGTCTCAGTGATAAAGCCCTAACACCAGGTACATATAAGCTGTAGCCTACTCAGACAGTGCGACATGGGGAGAAAGCACACGAGGAACTTAGAATAGTGAGTGCGGAATAGTAAGAACCCAGCAGGCCTTCTCCATACCGTCTCCTCTAGAACAAGCCCTAGGAAGCCTTAGTATTTCTTGCTCAGTGAAGGATGATAGAATGTATTAAACGTACTTCTGTCTTACTCATAATTCCTGGGAAGTGATGTTGAACACAAACAGTGTTAGATAAATGTTCTAATATCATTTTATGTTGTTTTACCTAAGAACACTGGAACTATTTTGGGGCTGATGAGAATCTTGGTCCGGTGGCTGTGAGCATTCGAAGGGAAAAACCAGAAGAAATGAAAGAAAATGGATCACCGTACAACTACCGGATCATTTTTAGAACTAGTGAGGTAAGTTGCAAGTGAGTAAGATTTGGGACTTAATCTATAGGGGTAGTGGAGCAGAAATGGGAGCCGGGATTAAATTCAATAGGATAAAGTCACCATGTTCTTAGAACATAGAAGACTGAGGGCTGGAGACATAGTTGAGCTGATAAAGTGCTTGCTAGGACCTGAGTTTGGTCCCCAGCAACCAGATATCATAAGCCAGGCAAGGTGACCTGTACTGGAAAGGCGTAGAAGTCAGCAGATCCCTGGAGTCTTCTAGCTAGACAGCCTAGCTTTCTTACCAAGTTCCTGAGCGTCACTCATTAAAAATGAAAGTAGACAGCATCTGAGGAATGGCACCTGAGATGGCCTGTGCCCACTCCTGCAGAAGAAAGGCCTGTTCTGGTGGTGGTGGTGCCTGGGAGCAGGGTTGCCTACATCTGGCTTTTCAGTCTAGCCCGTGGTGAGTGTGGTGAAGGAATGGGAGTTTCCATGTGGAGAAATACAGACAGGTCCAGAGGAAAGTGAATCTCTGAAAAACACAGATTGGGGGCACCTGGGGACCAGAGTCTCACAGCTGAGAATCCCCCAAGGCTTCAGCCTTCCTCACCACTGACAGGCAGACATTTACTGAGCCAGGAGGAAAGGAAGGGCTCCTTCCTGCTTCTGTCCCTTCCGCATATTCTCTGGTCCAGAACATGTATTGTCAGAGGCAGAGAGTGATCTGTTTATGAGTGAAACAGGCTCCCCGAGGTCTTTAAATACTTTTCATAACTTTATTTATTGTGTACATGTGTGTAAGGTGAAGTTCAGAGGACAGCTGCAGGCCTTGCCTTGACTCTATTCTTCCACCATGTGTATTCTGGAGACGGACCTCCATTGTAAGACTTGACGACACATGCCTCCTCCACTGCACCTCCTGCTCGACCTGCCAGAACTCTTAGGAGGCTGCATATGTGGGCTTTCGTTTTTAGATAAAGTTCAAGTTTTTAAGAAAGAGAAAATAAAATAGCCTATAAAACATTTAAGCCAGAAATCTGTGTGGATACATTGGGGGCTCTGAGGTTCTTTTTGCCTTTTTCTTTCCAAGCGTGTATGTAATTTATTCCAGCCGTCAGTGTAGTCCCCCAGCTCCTAATTCACTTTAGGAGTGTTCTTAGGTATCAATGCCTAATACCCCTGAGGTATCAAGAAAATAATGGTTTTGAAATTGGTTTAAATAGAGTACTTGGCTTCATTTCCTTCGGTGAATACAGGGAAAGATTCAGGGGTTGACTTCACTTCCTAATTGTTTCCGAGCTTAAACTCTGGAGAAATTAAAAATAGGGGTTTAAAGGCAAGGCTTGTGTATCTAATATGTTGTTTGTAGTGGCCAGGGAGGAGTGAAGAGCCCACCTGTGTTCATGGGTTTCCTGTGACAGAGCTGATGGCTCAAAGTGAGCCCTTTTCTGTCTTCCCAGATCTATTAGACTTCTCATTCACCCAATTTTTATTTCCAAGTGGTTTGTCTGTTGCTGTCTTTCTCAGCTCTCCAGCAATCACCTATCCCATGTGTGGCACCCCCACCCACTAAACATATACACACATAATTCCGGTTGAAGCTCTATCCTAAATTTCCAGCCTTTTTTGTGGTACTGTTGCCTTTACCATGATCTAGCCTCCTACATGTAAAGCTGAGGTGGATTCTTTTCTGTAGGCCGTTTCTTCTCAGGCCCTGCACTGATGCCCCTGAACTTGCCTGGCGTTCCTCCTTCCTGTCCAGTGGTAACTGCTGTCTTGAGCAGTACAGGGGTCCCTGCCTGAACCCCTCTGGCTCCTGCCTCTCCCTTCTCCTCTTTCTCCCATGCTGTAACTGTCTAGGCCCTGTCCCCTCCTACTAGTCTCCAGTTACAGGCCTGGCCCTCTTCCTGCAGAGCTCATCCAGTGAGTTCTTTCTCTTGGCCTTTCACTGAAAATTCCAAGTGACATGCTGTTCAGAAAGACATTGCGCTTGTTGTTTAGGGTCAAACTAAATGCTTCAGTCCCTGGCCATTTTTATAATTGTTTGTTTGGAACAGAAATCCTGACGTCACACTGAATTATTTCTTCTCGTCCCTGCCTCCAGTTTAGTCTGTCAGCAACCTTTGCAATCTTGTCTCCAAATACTGTGTATCCGAAATTCAATCACTCCTATCCCCAAGGCTCAGGCCTAGTTCCACATCCTTTCCCCCAGTGGGGAATCTCTGTGAAATGCTGTCTAGAACTCTGCATTCTTCCTTTGGCATCCTTCAGCTCTCTGTGCCCTTCTGTAGAGCCCAAGTACTTGCTGGTCTGGAGCCAGTATACCCGAGTTCTCCCTGAACCCCTCCTGCAGCTAACTCCCTTGGCACTGTCTTCTCAGTGGGGCTTCCCCACTGGACTTGGAAGGCTTCTGTGCTTTGCTCCTCAAGTGTTCCCAGGGCCTCCCGCATTCTCCCTCTAACTTGTGCTCATGAGCCGCAGGGTCCTCTGGTGTTCATCAAACTGAATTTTCTGCTGTCTCACATTTAATATCTGATCCTGTACCTTTTTATTAAGACTCAAGACAGCCTTGCATAGTGCACCTATTTATTTTGTTTGTTTTCTGTTTCTCCCACCGGAATGGAAGCCTCATGAGGATGAGACTTTCATTGTTCGTTACTGTGCTATGGAAGCAGCCCCCTTGCGGGGCGAGGGGTGGAGTGCAGCTTCACATTCTGGAATTCTGTCTTGTATTTTACTTAATTTCTCCAGTTGTGCACGTCATTTCTTCAGGACACCTGGTGAGATTGCACAGTGGAGCCGGGGGCACAAAGCTCTTTACCAGCTGCAGTGCCTTCTGTCCTTTGTCCCCAGCTCCACTGCCTGGCTTTGATGTCCTGTCTCAGGTTCAGCTCAGCTGACCTCCTTTCCCACTCAAACCCTGACTTTCCCTTCCTCCCTTCCTCCCTCCCTCCTTCCTTTCTTTTTTTTCTCTATAACCAATGTCTAATGTCACCTGAAGTTTTTTTTTCCTAGTGGCCTGAGCCACTGTCATTTCTTTTCTGCCTTTAGATTGTCTATTTTCTTCAGTGAATAGCCTTCCCTAAATTGTTTGTGTGTGTGTGTGTATTTCTCATGCCTCTTCCTGTTAAATGCCACACACCCCCCCAAACATGTACTCTGTACTCTGTCAGCTGTCATCCTACTCCCTATTTAATGGAAATCTGTTTTATTTCTTAGATCATCGAGCTTTGGTTAAATTCACAAGCAGTTTTGCCACGTGGAACTTTGATCGAGACTACTGTAGGCTTTCTGCCTGGGTTTATGTTTCTCTAATAAATTCCTATTAATAAAGGGTGCCATTGTTTAAGGTTATGTTTGATAATAGCTAGAGGTCATTTCTCTTGCCGTGGACTATGTGATCACTGCTGGTATAAGATGTGAGCAGCTTTTCTCAGTCACATGTTGGGAAATGTAAAGCATTATCCCCCCTCATACCTGTGTCATTGAAGAAGTACACCATACGAGCTGGGCGGTGGTGGCGCATGGTTTTAATTCCAGCACTCAGGAGACAGAGACAGGCAGATCTCTGTGAGTTCAAGGCCAGCCTGGTCTACAAGAGCTAGTTCCAGGATAGGCTCCAAAGCCACAGAGAAACCCTGTCTTGAAAAACCAAAGAAGTACACCATACACATTTGAGAATTCTTGCGTGTCTCTGGATGGCCTCCCCCAGTGTGTTCCCTGGTACTGTGCAGTAACCCAGAGACCTGTTCTTAGTGGTCCCTGTGAGGACAGGTTACCTTTGCCACTTATGTGAACAACTCAACGCTATAATAAATATATCATGAGTTCTTTGACCTTGTGTGGAGTTTCTTAGAAGTGTTGACCTCATTTTTCATGCATCGGATATTCTGTATCGCTTCTCTCTCTCCTCCACTTCACTGACTGCCCGGTTGGCAGCTGTCTTATAGCCTGGGACAGAACTGTCCAGGCCTCCAGAGCCCACGTCTATTCAGTACCTCATGCTGTACTGACACCTCACCATAGTCTTCTCTCTCTTGTAGCTCATGACGCTGAGAGGGTCTGTCCTGGAGGATGCCGTTCCCTCCACAGCCAAGCACTCTACAGCCAGAGGGCTGCCTCTGAAAGAGGTGCTGGAGCATGTGATTCCAGAGCTCAACGTGCAGTGCCTGCGCCTGGCCTTCAACACACCCAAAGTCACGGAGCAGCTCATGAAGCTGGACGAGCAAGGGGTAGGTGTGGCACTGAGGGACCCCATCCTTGCTGCTTGGGTTCCTTACTAGGTTTCCAGAACAGTCTTAGGTGGGGAGAGCTGTGCCATTTGGTATAAAGGATACTCATTGCGATTGCTCATCGGCCGCTTCTCTTCTGGTTTCTCTGTGTCGAAGCTGGTAGAGAGAGGGTTTTCCATGGTCACCCGCACATGTGATGGGTTTCTGAGTATGTAGGGGAAAAGCCATGGCAGTATGAACAGTAATGGTAGCTATAATAGTATTACATTACTAATAATTAGAATGATACTGGTAAGCACCACTGAATGTGCTCAACAGGTTCTGTCGTGTGTGTTTCAAGTATGTTATCCCATTTTACCTTCCAACCTCAAGAGAATGATTCTGTTACCATCCCTGACCATCCCCGTTGTAAAGATGGGGAACATGAGGCACAGAGAGATTATGTAATAAATTCAGTTTTACACTATATATAAGTTAGGGAACCAGGATTCAAACACAGTCATCTGCTCCAAGCTTTAACTATACCGTTCCTAAAAGCTTAGAGTTTAGAAAGTCTGCTATTCATAGTACTGTCTTTTTGTTTTGTTTTGTTTTTTCGAGACCGGGTTTCTCTGTAGCTTTGGAGCCTGTCCTAGAACTAGCTCTTGCAGTCCAGGCTGGCCTCACACTTGCAGAGATCTGCCTGCTTCTGCCTCTCGAGTGCTGGGATTAAAGGCATGTGCCATCACTGCCCAGCTTCATAGTATTTTAAAAGATGCATTTTATCCTGGAGTTTTAAGTGTAGAAATTTGAAACTAAGGTGTAGCATCATTAAAATGCTGACGATTCTGTCCCTAGTCATGATGTCCTTTGGTCAGGGTGCTTGGTGATTAAATGATCTGTGTAGAGGCTGTGTCAGAGGACTTGAAACCCTTGCCATCTGACAGTGCAGGCCACGTTCTGCTTGGAGTCATTTGAACACAGCTAATCTTCTAACTTCTTTTAGCATTTTAGCCTTACCCTACCCTAGAAGTGGGTAAAAGTAGCTTGAATGTTGCATGTAAATTTTGACCAGGTATTGAATAGCATTTTGTGAACAAGTTTTTTTCTACATTTTCTTAATCAAAAATTCTGATTTTATTAAACTGAAATTGAACACCCAGTTCAAGGTACTTTAAGTCTTTTCCCTCTATTCAGTGGGCATATAAGATGAACCAGAAGCTGATGTAGCTTTTTGACTCCTCCTTTTTCTCTCCCGCTCTGCACAATGCATGGTAGCTATTGTCCCTTCAGGTGTCCAACTTTGTAGTGTGTAACTTTGGAGTACATTAAATGCGTTAGAAGGTGGCTGCTGCTGGGCTGAAGAGATGTTCTTCCAAAGGTCCTGAGTTCAATTCCCAGCAACCACATGGTGGCTCACAACCATCTGTCATGAGGTTTGGTGCCCTCTTTACACAGAGACAGAATATGGTATACATACATACATACATACATAAATATTTTTTTAAAAAAAGAAGGTGGCTGCTGCATGAGCTGGAGTACTCTGAGCACTATCTCCCAGCACATATCCTGGACACTAATAAAGGAGGAGGAACTGGGATGGCTGGGTTCAGCTTTATTAGTTCAGTCATTTCAAATTACTCCACTAACCCAGGAGGCAGAAGCCCACTCAGGCATGATAACATAGTCATATACTTAACCTTCTCAGTCTCTGCACGACAGATTACTTCATATAAAGAAGGTGTTTTATTAGCATTTCCCTTGTTTTAAACATATTAAATTTAAAGTTTCATGATCCAGTTGTGGATCTTTATGGGACATCTGGCACATTTTGTGTCCTTTTAGTGACTGCGGTGTTGGGCCGCAGATGGTGATGAGCCTTTCATGGTCCCTCCAGTGTAGGAAACATAAATGAAATGCCATAATGAGTTCAACTCAGTTACATTTCGTTCACAGAATTGGCCATTATTATGTAATTATCACTTTCCTTTTCTTAGTTACTAAAATATTTCTTCCTTCATAAATTACTAATTCTAATATATGGTAATTGTTTTCTTTAGTTAAGCATTATAATATGACCATCAGTGGCTCTCCCTGATTTTATTCTGAAAAAGGTGTCTTAAATATGCTATCCCATAAAATAAGATTTTAATGTCAGGCAGAAGAATCTAGCAATTATAGCATGGTATTCTGTGTGGTGAGCAGCCCCACGTCTTACTTAACTGTTCTTCTTTTGCTTCTGTCCTGTTTGTCCCCATGCGCAGCCTTCAGGGCTGGGGTCCAGAAAGGAAGGAAGGAGGGAGGGCGGGCGGGCAAGTGCAGTGCACAGCACTCATATTGTTACCAAGCACTTCTGTTTTCCATCTGTCATTTTAATTTAGGCTTTTTGTATGTCCTTGTATTAGATTCTCAGTGTGATACCAGGAAACTGGACTCACTAAAAGAATCTTTTAAATCTCATTGTATTATCTTTTCCGCCCATATTAAACTGTTAATATAAATATGCCTGGAAAAAGGAAACACAAATTCATTCACTATATTGTTGTATTTTGCCTTTCAAATCCTTTGTGCTTGATTCTCTCTTTGCACATACATAAAGCAAAAATGGACCTTGGTTTTGTAAGGTATATAACAATCGCTGCACAAGTACCTAATGGCTTGCTTGTCATTTGACTGGCAGACTCATGCGTGCAGGAGTGGAGGGAGGCATTTTGACTCCTGAAGAGACTCATTTGAGACATAAATATATGCTCTTTTAATGAGTCTCTTCCCATTCCCCTTGCAATCTTTTGGGTGTTTTCGCTCTTTCTGAATAGCTATTTTAATTCTATTGCTATGCAAAATGAGGAACTATAATTCAATTGGGGGAGTTTCTTGCCTACTGTTTATTGGGGTTCAGAAAATTTGTTCCAACTTTGGATTTATTTGCCTTGTCAGGTTTTTGTTACCCAACTGAAATCATCTGTAGGGTAGAAGCAGACTGCATAGGTGTGCATTGCACTATTACCACGTCCTGATCACTTTCCCGGCATTGCCTGATTTCATCCTCACAGTGTCCCGAGCAGTTTGCTTCAGTCAGTGGCCTGTTTTATGTTCAAGGCTACTGAGGCCCCAGAAGCTGGGGGCATTTTTTGCCGTCTCACCCCTGTCTGAGGCTGAGCACAAGCTATAGTTCTGCATAATACTGCCTTTTTAAGAATTGCAAGTTTCACTTTACTTTTTCTTGGCTTGAATTACTTTTGTTCTTAAAGGAAATTATGCAGTGCTAGGAATTTCAGTATCTATTCCATGAACTTTTAAATTGTATGGACTCAGTCACTTTTAAATTACGTCAGAGCCTTTTCTCCACTAGTCATTGAGAGCTGCCTGTCCTGTCTATTTCTTTTTGCACAGGAAATGAGAGATTGTGTCATGACCATTTGGCAGGAGTTGAGGAATGTGTACAACACTGGGCACTTGCAAAGGAGTCAGAACCTTACTTGTTATTGATGGTTATAAAATGATCACTCATTTGTCACCTTTTCATGCATTATCTCCTTTAATCTCTGCAAACCTCCTATGAGAGCACACCTATTAAAAATGAAATATTGCACGCCTGATGCACCCCACATTCCAGTTCTTGACGATTGATAAGGATTGTAGAAAATAGATGGGCTAGTACACAGCCCATACCCATGAAGATGCAAGGTCACACACTACTATAACAGAGGTCAGGCGGCCAGGCTGTGATGGCGCACGCCTTTAATCACAGTACTCAGGAGACAGAGGCAGGTGGATCCTCTGTGAGTTCGAGGCCACCCTGTTGTAAAAGGGCTCATTCCAGGACAGGCTCCAAAGGTACAGAGAAACACTGACTCAAAAACAAAAACAAACAAAGAAAACAGAGGTTGGGCTTAATAATACCTTCAAACAAAGAGATGTGGATGCAGATTGGCTGACAGGATCAGGATGAGGTGCCTCCCCAAGGGGAAGAAGCTTGCAGCAGGCCTGAACAAAGTAGAGGCTTAGGTGTTAATAGAACAGCAAACAGGCTCTCTGAGCAGGAATGCGAAACACACGCAGGAGGACAGTAAAAATAGAAAACTTTGGTTGAGCAGTGACTGATCCAGGTACTGTGTGAACTCATTTACATGAGTTATCCAGACACACAGATGTCCCAGCCCACCTTCCTAACCCCGTGCTGCTTGTCCCATTGTCCTTCTCTTGAGTGGGGAGGTGCCTGTAAAGAGGAATCCAAGTCTTACTGCTGGAGGCTCCCGTATCCAGTGTGAAGTAAACCTAAAGAACATAGACTAGGGCTGGCTTACCAGTGTCGGAGCCACTCTAGCAGCTTGTGTAGGAGTCGACAGCCCTGCTTCCACTAGGACATGCCAAGTCACACACAGGGCTGACTGTGCCTAATGAGCACTCATTTAACAGGTGTTCACTAAAAATAATCAAAATGAAAATGTGTTGTTGGTCAGTTTTGAAAACAATTGCTTTTCAGGTTGTAGAAGTTAAAGAGGAAGTGTGGTCACCTTACCGTACACCTGCAGCATGGCTGTCAGGGAAAGGGCAGTGCTTTTTCTGTGATGGATGGCACTGATCCTTTGAATGGAACTCTGCTGACTGCCTGTTCACTGCCACAGTGCATTATCTTATTGGGACGCTAAATGAGTTGGACCAGCCACTGTCGTCTTTATTCAGGTGGCCCATTTTGAAAAAAATGACCCACAGGGGAAACATTCTATCTAAAATCAATTTTCTGTGAAGGACGCTTTGGCAGAACAGTGACATCCCCAGAATTGAAATCTCTTCGATTATGAGGGTACCTGGTGCATGTTTGATGTTCTTATGGTACCAGGTGACTCCTGCTGCATTCTCAGGGAGGATGTGCACTAACCAGTCATCAGAATAGTTTGTTCTTTGTAGCCCCATCCATGCTTGCCTGAATGTGGCTTGATTGGATGACAGGACGGGGGACCCTGTGGGTAATGCTATAACAAGAAAGCAGTTTGTGCTGACTGAGAGCGGTAAGAAAGAGCCATAGACTGTAAGGGCTCATTTGGTCTTGAAGGGTGGCTGGTTGGGCACACAGTTCACCCTTCCTGCTTTTAAATTCGTGGTTGTCTTTGAAATTCAACTTTGAAGTGAAAAGTTAGGTATTCTCTCTCATATAATTGCCGTGGTGTCTTCAACCAGCCCAGAAATCTAGATCATGTAACCACGCTTCCCTGAGAATATCAGTTCTTCTCTATTGCTCATGATGGTAGCACGTTCATGGATTCCTGGGTTGTGTTTTCTTACCCAGATACTGCAGTATACACGTGGGGTTTTACTTCCCTGTTCCCTCGGACACTTCCTGCTTTCTTAGTATGTTTCATCGACCTTTCCATGCTTGCAAAGGTCTAGTCATTTTTACTCTGCTTCATACTCTATTGTGTTGCTCTGCCACTAGTAAATTAATCATGTGTTTCTCTGTTGATGATCGTTGGAGTTGATTTCAGTCTTTTATGGAATATGCTTTAATGAAGACTTTTTCCTGTGTAACTGAAATTCATCTCAATGTCAAGTTAGATATATTTATTACCAGCTCAATACCATCAGATCTATCTTTTTTTTTTGGAGAAATTTTGCACAATATATCTTAGAATAACTTTAGATTGTGTGTGTGGAATATTTTATTTGCATTATGCCAAAGATAAAAATAGATTAGCACATAATCTACAAGTTCACATCATTTTGAAAGTATTTGTCAGAACAACAACAAAACAACCAGATTTTCCTACCCAATATATCTTTCCCTCCCTCCCTTTTTTTTTGCACTGGATTTTTGTTTGTATTCCCAATGAGGACAAAATTCCAAACCAGTGTTTTACAATTTTCCAGTACTGATATTTTCCCAGTCTCTGCCATTCTTGTTGGGAGACGATAGAGATTCACCTTTAGGAAGAAGTCGAGAGAGTTATGTATATGGAGACTAAACTAAAGTGAACAATGTCTGTGAATCTCTCCCAGCAGGCAAACGAACTCCTTGTAGACCCCCCTCCACCTGCCCAACTAACCAGGGAACTCAACAGAAGAACATTTTAAAAACAAATTCTTGCTCCTGAAAAGATGGTAGAATGCCTCCCACTCTTTCTGCTCACACAGCCAATAATCCTGGATGTACTACGTAATGAAAGCAGAAGAGGCTTAGGAGGTAGACTGGCTGAGGGTCTTGGGGTCTGTGGATGGCACAGTGATGAAGGCCTGGCTTTTCTTTCTGGCTCCCAGTTTGGAATGGGAAGAAACCAAATACTTTAGAGTCCTAATATGCATAGACAAAACTTTTCAAAGATTTTATAAATTAAAAGACTAAAACCATCAACAGAAGATGTTTGAATAGCCTCTCAGCGCTTGGGGACCCTGCTATATGGAACAGTTGGGGAACTGGACTCACATCTCTACGGATCCTGTTTCCCACAGTGTGGCACTAGACACTGGATACTTAGGCAGTCTCTTTAAGGCTTATGTGCATTTTTTGAAGCCACAAGGAGGACAGGAATGATGCTGTCCTGCCTGTCCAGCCACAGTAGTATCACTTGGAGGTCTAGTAAGCTGCTGGGACTTCCCTGTCCATCAGTGGTCCTCCTCCTCCTCAGAGAGAGAACCTGCCTGTCATCCACAGTCTTAGGTGGATAAAGTACCTGATTTCACCCCGCAATTCTCCCTGCATTCGCTGTACACCCTGAGTGCTGGCAGGGTTTTTGGTGACACTGACGTGATGTGGCCATTGGCTCTCAGAGCTGACAGGAAGGTCTACAGAGACCCCATGCTTTAAGAACTGTGGCAGTGAAAGAACTCTTAATATGTCACACTTCACAAGCATCTAGATTGGACATTTAATTCTAAAGATTTGTAAAATCATGATTGCCCTTGTGGGGATGGCCACCCCAGTGTTCCTGTGGCTCTTGCTGGGAATATGGGTGAAACACAAGACTTTCTAAGATTGGCCTGAGAGCTGCCCTACTGAAATGTAGTCGGCTGGTTCTGAGCCCTGGCTGGATCTGCCCTCCTCCCAGGAATGCAGGAATTTGAGAGTCTGGTCACATCACCATAGTGCCTAGAAACAAACCTTTTCGGAATGCAGTGACCTTTTTGAATTTTGGAATATTTCAGTGGACTATATTAAAATTCAAGAACGCTCACATTGTGTGTTTCTCGATTCCTTCTGAAAGGAACCAGTTTGGTACTGTTGATTTTGATCAGTACCAAACAGATTGAAAATGGCTCCACTTTGCTGAGATTCAGCTTTTGTCCTGCTGGACTGACTACTGACAATTGTTATAGACGTGAACACCTATTGTTGGTCTTGGTGGTGCACACCTTTAATCGCAGCACTCAGGAGGCTGGACGGACCTCTGTGAGTTTGAGGTGAAGCTGCTCTACACAGTGAGTTCCAGGCTAGCATTAAGTAGTAGCCCTGTCTCAAAATACAAACAAACAAGAAAAAACAAAAAACAAAACAACAAATAGACATTTGCTGTGTGACCAGACAGCACAGGATCAGGGCCCCAGAGGAGCAACTTGTCTGAGACACAGAACT
The DNA here is from genome assembly GCF_018167655.1 of Microtus oregoni. Classification (NCBI taxonomy): domain Eukaryota; kingdom Metazoa; phylum Chordata; class Mammalia; order Rodentia; family Cricetidae; genus Microtus; species Microtus oregoni. The sequence continues at coordinate 15,090,071 of NW_024543068.1, read as the reverse complement.
GTATTCTATTATTGAAAAGCCCAGACATGCTCACCAACAAAATTAATACTGCATAGACTCACCAGGTCATTGTTGTTGTTTTGCATTTTATGTTTAGATATTATATATTCCCATTCATAGATACATTTTTGCTTCTCAGAGAAGACAAAGATCCATTTCCTTGAACTCCTAGCAATCCCGTGGTGCTTGCAGCACTGACGGATACTGACACAGGTGTCACTGGCACCTGTCCCTTCTCTGGGCGTGTTTGTGTTACACTTCCCTAACTCGTGCACAGTGCCACAAATACCAGCAGGAAGCATTGCCACTAGCTAAGCATTTGAGGAGTCTCAAGTTCAGAGAATGCTACCTACGTTGGATTTAATTGGAACAGAAATCAAGTTTTATAGTCATATTGTCAGTTTAGGAGAGCAAGCAGGTGGCATCTGGCACAGTGTTAAACGGAAGAAAATGTGACAATCTTGCAGATCTCCTAGTCCTCTTCTAAAGCTCTTCCTTTCAATACAGCGAAACCAGAAACCCCTGGTGTCTGTCTGCGGGTGGGACTTACCATAGTATCCGGTTAGTGAGTATAAGACACATTGTATCCTCTCTCGGAGTCTGGCTGGCTGCTACCTTCAGACTGCTTGTTTTTCTCATTCCACAGTGGACTCTTTTTAACACAGTAAGTGAATCCTGTTGAATTTCACAGTGGAACCATAGGCCTGGAAGAAGTTCTTTAAAATCACCTACAAATCCAGAATGATAAAATGTTTCCCACAAAGCAGGGTGACTTTTGTTTTGTATTTGTGGCCTGTGCAGGCTGATCTTGGAGGCACAGCTAGACAGTGGCACTCAAAGAAAGCTCCATCCTGTCTCCAGATCACTATCTCTCATGCCTCTCCCTGCAGGGAGGAGCCACTGCCACCCAGACCCAATCCTGGGGCTGCTTTTGTAATGGACAGAGCCTGCCTTCTCTAGTCTTTCTCAAAGACCTAATAGGACACTCAGCTTGGTTCTAAACCAGGCTGCAACCTCTCCCTGTGAGGATTCTGTCCTGGCCTTAGCCACATTCTGACAGTTAGACCAGCCAGCTGAGCTGAGATAGGGCTTGAAATAACGGTGATTTTACATCGATGTTTTGTTTGCTTTCCTCCCCCCTAAGTGTGATATACAAAACAAACAAGCCAACCAAAGGTCTGCCGGGTCCAGTTAAAGTGAGGCAAGGGTACTGCCACTTTACATGCTATTTTCCCACAGTCCGGCACTGGTTTATCTGCTTGGCAGACTCGTGCCTGGGGCTTTACTTTGTCCCCATAAATGGAGGGACAGGTAAGCAGAGTGGCTCCTGTGCAGTTGAACTTATGTCTGGGGTTGTTGAACTCTCTTGTCACCTAAGCAAGAAAAAAAGGAAAACCAAGCAAAGGATTTCTTTCTGAACCATGAGATTCAGGATGTTGATAAAGGCCCAAGGCCTCAAATGGCAGGGCTGAATATGCTTTCAGAATTCAGAAAATTGAAAATTTTAGAAGGTTAATAAAATACATGCACAACATGCTAATATTTCCAGTGTGATATGGGATAGCACCCCACAGTCAAACACATGAATATTTATGCAGGGGATATATGAATATTCATGAAAAAGAAGAATAAATTAAAAGTTAGACTGTCAATCCTTTATCAGATTTTGCTGCCAAGTATGTTTGCTTAAATTGATTTATTTTTCAACTTGGAGAATTACAAATAAATGGCTTTGGACCCATGTGTTGAATGGCAGATACAGAATAAAACAAGACTGTTAGGCAGGCTTAGCACCAGGAGGTAGAGGGCTGGTCTCTTGCAAGATCAAGGCCAGCCTGGTTTACATATGGAGTTCAGGCCAACTGGGGCTTCACAAAGACCCTGCCTCCAAAAAAAAAAAAAAAAAGACAGGGGAGACTACCTGCTGCACAAATTACTGTTCCTGTCCTATGAGTGAGTTCAAGCTGGTAAGCTGTCCTGGGAATCAGATGATAAATTTGCGGTGCATATTGTATGTGGTGTTTGACAGGTAGCAGATCAATCAGTACATGCTAATTACTAAAACTTCGCCTTCCCAGGTTGGGAGCCGTACCGACACTCAGGGCTGCTGAGGAGGCAGAAGAAAGAGAGCATTTTGAGCTCAGGAATATGGGACTAGCTTATGCATGCTAGGCTGGAGTCCAGTTAGTGCTAGGCAAACACATAGCAAGCACCAGCTGACAGCCTCTGCCCTCCGGTCCCTTTACTCAGATAACATCTCAGATGGGTGCTGCAGCTCCTGTGACATGGTTTGAGAGCTCCGCACTGGCCACACTAGATCTCCGTGTCCATATTTTTAAGTGCAAACTTGCTTTTTGTTGAGAGTTGTTTGTAAGGTGACAGAGCTTTTCAGTGATGAAAAGGTGTCTTGATCATTGTTATTTCCTAGTTCAGTCTTGGGACTGCTTCACCGTTAAGTGCAGTGTGGAAGGTATTTGCCCCCAGCTGATCTGCTCTTAAGAAGTCCCTCCAGAATCCCTCTCAGGCTCTTGCCTTGGAGCACAGTTTGGAAGGGAAGTTTCTCTAGCTGTGTGCTGGTGACACTGGACTCTACCCAAGTACACGTTAGGGTCACAAATGGTGCTGCTGCAGGTTTGCTTAAATTCTTAAATTCTAAGTTTATTAATGGGCCTTTTATTTTAAAACAATTTATTTCAAAGTATGTTTTGATAAATAGACCTCTGCTTTTAAATGTGTAAAGGCCTCCGATTTGTACAGGGAAAGATCATTGATTAATTGGCTGTTTTGGTCAGGCTATTCATCAACCTTTCACAGTTTGTAAATCATGAAAGAAATTTCCTGAAACCCCCTCCATCTGCTCTGATGCTGTGCCATGACATGCAACAAGTCCAGTTCAGTTCACTTCTTTGTCTTTTTTTTTTTTTTTAAGCTCAGGAGGTTTACGGTTTGTCCCACTGTAGTTTTGGATCTGAGACAGAAGAATTAAAAGGGTTTCCTGGGAAGGGTGCTAGCTCCTTGCTGGGCCTGTGCCCTGCAGGACTTGTCAGTGCGGGAGGATAGAGTATGCTGGTCACTCCTGTGTCTCCACAGCTCAACTATCAGCAGAAAGTGGGCATCATGTACTGCAAAGCCGGCCAGAGCACCGAGGAAGAGATGTATAACAACGAGTCTGCGGGCCCGGCCTTTGAGGAGTTCCTTCAGCTTCTGGGAGAGCGAGTCCGGCTCAAAGGATTTGAGAAGTATCGCGCGCAGCTTGACACCAAAAGTAAGAAATACTTACCTTCCTGCCGTGCTTGATTACCCTGCCACGCTGACATGCATCTGCTAAATCATGTAGAAAACAGCACTGCCATTTCCTACAGAAAGCTGCTGGTGAAGCGGGGGAAACAGGCTGGGCATTGGAGTGCTAGAACTGTCAGAGACCATCACCCAAATGGCTGGGAGGGGGACTGTGATGCATTGCTGTCCTTGGAGCTGTGAGTGGATGGGGCATGAACACAGCTGGTGCACAATTGCACCAGAGTGGAACCGCAGAGATTTCACCGCCCATCACTGAATGTTAGGGGATTTAAAGATTCAGAACCCTAATCTGATTGTAATACCTGGACTTCTTTACTTTTATTGGTTCATTACAATAATCGTGTACTCTTCTACACAGCCAACCTTCACATAACTTTCTTGTTTACTTTTATATTCTTTTAATACTGTGTGTACATGGGTTTGGACATGGTATATGTGTACATGTATGTGTGTGTGTGTGTGTGTGTGTGTGTGTGTGCAGCGCCTGCCACAATTGCCTGTGGGGGTCAGAGGACAAACGTTGTGGCGTCTGTTCTCTCTTTCTCTTTTAGTCAGCATCTCATTATGTATCTTTGGCTGACCTGGAACTCACAAATACCTTTCTGCCTTCTTGGTGCTGGTATCACTACACCCAGCTTCCTTCTACCTTTATGTGGATTCAAACTCAGGTCACCAGGCTTGTATGGCAAGCATCTGCAACCTCTGGGCCATCTTGCTTTCCCCATCTGTATTCTTTTAATGTCTAGGAGTTCTTTGTTTTTGTTGCATACAGTGTATGCACATATGTGTAAGACTGTAGATGCCACTGATCAACTGTGGTGTGTGCACATATGTGTGTGCATGTAGACACCATTGGTCAACTGTGGTGTGTGCACATATGTGTATGCATGTAGACACCATTGGTCAACTGTGGTGTGTGCACATATGTGTGTGCATGTAGACACCATTGGTCAACTATGGTGTGTGCACATATGTGTATGCATGTAGACACCATTGGTCAACTGTGGTGTGTGCACATATGTGTGTGCATGTAGACACCATTGGTTAACTGTGGTGTGTGCACATATGTGTGTGCATGTAGACACCATTGGTCAGCTGTGATGTTTACACATATGTGTGTGCATGTAGACACCATTGGTCAGCTGTGATGTGTGCACATATGTGTGTGCATGTAGACACCATTGGTCAGCTGTGATGTGTGCACATATGTGTGTGCATGTAGACACCATTGGTCAACTGTGGTGTGTGCACATATGTGTGTGCATGTAGACACCATTGGTCAGCTTTGATGTATGCACATATGTATGTGCATGTAGATGCCACTGGTCAACCATGGATGTTGTTCCTCAGGAGACACCCATTCTGTGTTTTGAGACAGGATCTGTCATTGACTTGAAGTTCACCTCGTAAACTAGACTGACTGGGCAATGAGCCAGGAATTTGCCTGTCTCCACCCCTCAGTGCTCGATCACAGGCTTGCTCTACCATAGTCAGCTTTATTACTGTGGGTTCTGAGGATGTAAACTCCATGCTTGCATGGCAAGAACTTTATCAATGAACCATTTCTCCAGCCTCCATTTATCTTAAAACCTTTTAGATGTTACTATGCCGCTTTCTTGCTGTATCCCTTTGTACTTTTCTTGTATTTACCACCACTTCCTGTCTCCTTTTCCTTGCCCTTCCTCATTCTCTTCCTTCACCAGATAGTGTCCTGTAGTAGGAAGCTGCGGGTTGTTTCCCGCCGCCCGGGAGGGCTCCCAGCCACTGGCTAGCTTTACTCGAAATAATTACACAGAAACTGTATTCTTTTGAACACTGCCTGGTCCATTAGTTCCAGCCTCTTATTGGCTAACTCTCACATCTCGATTAACCCATTTTAATAATCTGTGTAGCCCCACGAGGTGTGGCTTACCAGGAAAGATCTTAACCTGCGTCTGTGTTGGGTGGGAGAATCATGGCGACTGCCTGACTCGGCTTCTTTCTCCCAGCATTCTGTTCTGTCTACTCTGCCTACCTAATTTTCTGTCCCGTCAGGGCCAAGGCAGCTTCTTTATTAACCAAGGAAAGTAACTCCTTCATCAGTGTCCCCTCTGCTTGTTCATTTTGGGGATCCCTACAAAGATAGGCGTGTTAGTTTGATTAGTTGGGCATGTCTACCCCCATTCCCCACAGCCTACAGGATAGTGTTGTCTACCCCCGTTCCCCACAGCCTACAGGATGGTGTTCTCTACCCCCATTCCCCACAGCCTACAGGAGGGTAGTTAAGCTTTCAAATGTTGGTTTGGGTGACAGTATGTTGACTTCTACTGCACCTCTGTATGGAGACATATTGAAATTTTATCTTACAAACTGTCCTTAGACACCTGTGGCCTGCTTTTCTTTGAGAGGGTCTTGGATTAGTACTTCTGTTTTGTAGTCTATAGCAATCTCTCTGGTTTTCTGTACAGGAAATTAAATAAGGCATTGACTCATGAAAACAGAAAAGCATTCATAAACTCCGCTGCAGGGAGGATTTCCTGTTGCCATAGTTTTACTGTTGCCAGCTTGGAAACGACGTGCAAGAGAATATGAAAAGCCATAAATAGCCTAGCCTCTTAGTATTATGTTAATGTTCGCTCCTACTTACAGCTGTTAGATATTCTTCAGCTGTGTTTGTCCAGATATTCTGCTAGCCCCTCCCAGGGTTCATGCATGCTGTAGTTTGTCCAGCCCTGTGGGTCATCACTGCAGAGAACCGCTGAAGTAACTTCTCTGCTTCTGTAAATGAGTGCTCAGACTGGAGCACTTCATGGTGTGGGATGTGATAAAGGCATCCCTGACGTGACAGGGACACACTGTGGTGGCTGATAAAGCTGTCAGACCACTGAAGTGAGCACTTGGTGTGTATTTGCCCCACATCCTAACCAGCTAGAGGAAGGTGGGCCTGGATTGGCAAACTGCCTCTGAAGGCAGTTTATGTAATATATTCCACAGAAGCGTTCCTTCTTGCTGCAGAGGGTCCAGAAAGGGTTTATTTCTCCCCTTCTACAGAGTATGCCTTCATCTATTTTTCTTTGCTGTGTCAAAATACCCAAAACTAGGTGATTTGTAAAGCAAATGGCTTGGCTTAGTTCTGGAGTTGTGAGACCATGGTGCTGGTGTTTGCTGTGTTCCCATAAAAGCCTCACAGATTTGAGGGCACAGGGGAGGAGCTCACACCAAGGCAGGGAACCAGGCAGAAGGGAGGGGGTGGTCTCCATCCTGTCATAACAGCTCACTCCTAAGGACTTGCTCACAATGACCTAACAACTTGCTGGGCCTGCCTTTAAAAGGCCCCACACCCTCTTACTGCTGCTGTATTGGGGAATGGCCACATTCCAACCACACCTAGGCCATAGCAGAACTCCATGTTTCCTAAAGCAAATGAGGGTCAGCAAGTGTTTCATCCAGAAACCCCAACACAGACAGTGTGCAGAATTAGCCCTTGTATCACAGGTTACCAGGGCAAAAATTAGAATCCGCAGGCCTCATGTTTAAGCCCATATTAAGTAGTAATAAGCCCCAAATAGACAGTCAGCCTCTGCACACTCGAGCAGCCCTTACCAGCTATGGTAAACCTGGAGACAGGATGCCACTCTGTGTACGTTCATATTCTCGGCCATCTTTTTCTGTTATGTCATGAAACTCTTTGATTATAATTCTGTGAAGGAAAACAAAATGCCATGGTAGCACGTATCTATAATCCTGGAGCTCAGAGGCAGAGGCAGGAAGATCAGAAGTTCAGTGTTGTCCTTAGCTACACATGGAGTTTGAAGCCAGCCTGGCAGTGTAAGATCCTGTCCCAAAAATACTTAAAGATTCTTTCCTGCAGCAGAGTTCTGGCAACGTTCACCAAATTAAAATATTTTGTGTTATTTTCCTGTGTGTTTGGCCTCCCAGGTTTCCAGTTACACACAGGTTGTGTGTGTCACTAGTGTACCAAAGCTATCGAGTCTCTGGTTTTGCTTGCTCAGTGTTTTCCACACCGTTGCGCTTCTGTTTTGATAATTCCCATTAGCACATCTTCAGACTCCTTTTTCTTTTCCTCCTTGTCTTTATAGTGTCTTAATTCACATTAATTTGATCCAGTAACACTTCCAATAAAGTATGGTAATTACCAAGACCAAAAGTTGCATTTGGTAATTTTGTTTTGTGTCTTCCATTCTCTGTGCCTCATTAGGTTCATCCTGTCCTTCACACCCTAGAATGTTTTATAACAGTTACAGTCTTCTATTTCTGTCTTACGGGTTTCCTCCCGTTGCTAGATTTTTCCTGGTTTGAGTTATACCTCGCTACTTCACCTGACTGATTATATATGAGGTGTTGCATTTGTGACTATGGTCACCAAGTATCTAGATTTTATTGTCCTTGAAGTGCTGGGTTTGTGTTGACATTAGTGAACTCCCCAAAGGATTAACTTGGTTTTCCTGGGTCTTGGTTAAGCTTGGTGACTGCTGTGGTATTCCTGAGGTATGTGTTGTGACCTGACTACCATCCTGTTGAACAGGGTGTCTCCAGTGTGCCTGTTTGGAATTCACTTGTCTTCCAACTCTGAGCTGTGACCACTGTTTGGTGTATAATTAGCTGATAGCTCTTGCCCTAATTATTTTCTTTGTTTGGTTTTCAGGAAATAACCCTGTACATATGCAATGTGTTTCCCAGCTCAATACTCAAGGGTACCTTGTTCAGGCTCTGAGATTTCCTCCTCTTGGGTGCTCTTCAAGTATCAATCTCCTTAGACTTTCTGAACTCCACCTTATAGCAGCTTTCCCCTCAGAGGCCTCTCCTGTGCCACTGTCCCGACAGTGCACCTTGGTAAAGAACTGGGGACATTATAGAGCACACCCTACTTCCTTGTTACTACCTCCCACCTCCAGGGACTCCTAGCCATCTAATGCCATCTTCTGTTGAATGTTCAAAACCAGTTGGTTTGCATATTTTATCAATTTTTCTAATTTATAGTGAAAATTGTGACTGAGGGAAAAAAGCTCTAGATTTATTCTCATTCATTCTGTCTGTCTGTCTGTCTGTCTGTCTATGCATGCCATCTTAGTTAAGCCCCACAAGCTGCTAGCTAAATTGGTTTTGGGATACATTTACATGCAATGGCTGGATAGCTAATAGGCATTAGGGAAATATGCCAGTTCTGGTGGTACGGTTGGTTAATAAAGTGTTCAGTGAAGGCATGACCGTGAACCCAGGGCTTGGCCTTCAGTCTCTGACCTTCCCTCCCCGGTGCCCTTGACCTCTGCACACCCACACTGTCTGGTGAGACAATTCTACTCATCATGTGCTAACTGGGTTGAGATTTTATTTTGCTATGAACCAAGAGAGTCAGGAGAGGAAAGTCTGGGAAAACAGTTGAGCCATTTCTTCTCTTTTCGTCCTCATCTCTACAAAGTCATCTTCTCATCCAGAATTGGAGAATTACAGTAAACAAGTGGGCCTCAGATGGCTGTGACCTTGGCTGGAAGAGCTCTCTGAAGGGGTGTTTGCAGTGAATCTTTTGGCCCTGGGTAGTTCCACACACACTAAAGAGAAAAATTTCTCACCACGCTGCTTACATACTCACTTTAAGCTGTGGTTATGGACAGTTCCTGAATGAGGCTTGGTTGTCAAGTCAGCAGTGGGGATCTGAGCCCCTTTGTGAAGCATTCCTCAGGCCCAGCCCTCACTAATGCACCGCAGGGCCTGTGCCACCCTAAGTGTTTCAGCTGTGTCTGAGGCCAGCTGTGATGGTTCAGACGAGATTTACTCAGGCCTTATAAAGAAAATAGAACCTTGGGGGCTGGAGAGATGGAGAAGTGGTTAAGAGGACATGCTGCTCTTCCTGAAAATCCAGGTTCAGCTCCCAGGATCCACATGGCAGCTCACAACCTTCAAAACTGCAGTTCCAGGAGATCCTGTGCCCTTTTGCATTTCAGGGGCACCAGATACATATGTTGTGTACTCACATACATGCAGGCAAAACCACCATAATAAAATAATAAATCTTTAGAAAATAAAAAATCCTTCTTTATTAGGAATGAGTGTCAACGGGTGTTGCAAAGAGAGGGCCCCTTGTTTGTTCTGGCTGCCCAGCTAGCTTACACACAAAATAACCACATAGAAACTGTATTAATTAAAACACTGCTTGGCCATTAGCTCTAACTTCTTATTAGCTAACTCTTACATATTAGTTTAACTCATCTCTATTAATCTGTATATCACCACGTGGCAGTGGCTTACTGGGAAGATTCTAACCAGTGTCCGTCTAAGGCAGAGGATCCATGGCTTCTCTGACTCTGCCCTTCTTCCTCCCAGCATTCAGTTCTGTTTTCTCCACCTACCTAAGTTCCACCCTATCAACTAGGCTAAGGCAGTTTCTTTATTCATTAACCACTGAAAGCAACACACAAACAGAAGGACCTCCTACACCAAATGGGGAAAGGTGTAAGGCACATAGAGCCATTCAGAGTTCTAGACACTGAGTGAAAACTACACAGAGAAGAAGGTGCTATTTAAGGAAACTACACTTTTAACTCTTAACTGAACAAAAATTTAAATTTAATATTTTTGGTGTGTGTATGTGCATGTGAGAGACAGGGACAGAGAGGCGTGGACACACGGGCATAAGTGGCAGACCTGTATGGAGGTCAGAGGACGACTGGGGAGTCATTTCTCCCCTTCGCCTTGTTCAGACAAGATCACTGTCGTCGGTTCGGCTGTGCTGTGTACAGTGGTTTCCTCTCTCCACTTCCCACCTTGCCTGGGATTACAGATGTGTGCTCTTGCATCTGGCTTTTTTATGTGGGTTCTAAGAATTGAACTGGGGTGGTCAGGTAGATGTGTAAAGTATTTTTAGCTGCTGAGTCATTTTGCTGGACTTAGAATTTAAATTCTATCCAAGACGTTTACTGAGGGTCTTATGAACTAGCCCTTTCTTATACTATTTCACCTAATCCCCACAACAGGGAGAATCCCAAACAACAGAGAAATGACTACCTTATTAATGAGTGAAATACACCCCAGAGTCCAAAATGTCTCAGAGCCATGCCATTGTTCTAGAAGAGCATGCCCAGTTCCCACTGTGCTTCCACACACTGACTTCAGCATCTCCAGATCCTGAGGGAAGGTGACATGCGTGTAAAGTCTGACTCTAATACAGAGATTTTAAACGAACAGCTACTTAACTATTGTGGTATTTCAAACTAGGTAAGAATGATAGCTATGTCCAGCAGCACACCCTTATTATTCCCACAGAGGAGCAAGCATTCAACCAGGAGTCCATGGAGCCATTCTCTTTCAGGCCACCATGATGGATATTCATTTATTTACATATTAGGATACTGGGGCTTCACATTTCAGACAAGCACTCTCTCACCCAGCGACACCTCCACCCTCCATAGGTATTTGAAGCTAGACAGTTTCCAAAAGTCAGGTAAGCTTATGTTCTTGCCACCTACTTTGTCTTGACTTGCTGTTAGCGTTCCAGGAAAAGTTGTTTGAATGCCTGGTCACTTTTTCCTCATTCAAAGTCTCACATCCATTATCGTCCAAGCCTCTGACTACTAAAAAACCTGAGTTACATCAGCAGTCAGGAGGTCAGTGGTGTTGGCTGTGCCTGGAAACTGCTTCTGCAGACTTGAAGCCCCTTCAAGTGGAAATGCTGCTGCTGACGGTCGTCTTCCCTACCCTCCCAAAGTGTGGCAGTGCGGTCCTGCTTTGTTATGGTCTTATACAGTGGACATTCTTATCAGCCCTTGTTTATTCCCTAGCTTAGTATCATCTGCTTTGAATAATAGAAGTTTTATTTGAGATTTTGAGAAAAATATATCTCCATGTGACCCAAACTGTCCTCTAAGTGAGATCCTCCCTTCTGAGTCTGCTGAGTTCTGGGATTATAGCTGAACCCTACTGTACCGGCTAATGGATCTCCTTTTTGTGACATAATTGTTGAGTGTGGCAGTGTTCATCACTGTGGTCATTTGGCTGTCTGATGACACGGAATGTCTGGGTAGATTTACTGCTTAAGAATCGAGCCCATCCAGCTGTGCTGTGGAGTTGCATTGGCTTTCATGGCCTCCTCTACAAGTACGTTTTCACGTAGCGGTTTCTCACTCTGCATTCTCTGCATCCTGATCTAAAACAACTCTGTTTCCACTTCCCAGATTGCCATCCTCTTAAGAACTTGGATGGTTTCTGAGTCTCTAGAAGCACAACAAGAACACTGAGTTCTGTATCTTGGTAGGTCTGCAAACGTTCTTTCTCCCTGGCAGTATTGGCATCTGTATCATGTGTTTATAATCGTGCACTTGTAACCTCAGGACTGAGGAGTTACTTTTTTCTGGGACAGGAAATTTCCATTGTTTTGAACCTCTAACCTCTTGAAACCATTTTTAAACTGTCCAAAATATTAGCCATGCTGTGGAATTTCTAAAGATGCTAAGAAAAGGGCTGGTCAGACAGAATCCATTACAGAAAATAAAGTGTTCAGAAAAAGAATGGGCTAAAAGTAGAAAAAGCAAAGTGTTACCCATACAACTTTTCCTTTCTGGTATCCATGCCTAGACAGCGAATGCAGTTAGTAAATGCCAGTGGCAGTATATTTTCTAATTCATTGATTTTGCTTAAAATCAGCTTGGAATACATCAGAGCTGCCACATTCATCTCAAAGTCTTGCAAAATATTTATAGCAGGTTGATTGGCAGATATTTATAGCGGGCTTCTAACTATAGATGAGTTCTTCATACTTAAGACCAGCCTTGAGCAGTTGAGAAAGACACTTCATTGTAATAATTGTCACTTGTGGTGGTGGTTGTTAGCATTTATGAGATTTTGTTTTCTTGAGTACTTACATGTTATGTATTTTGCAATTTTGAAAAGTCATCTTTGGTTTGTTCTATATTTAGCTTATTTCTTTGCATTTTTCATGAGCTTCAAAATGAAAATCCTCCAGTAAGCTCTAGCCTAAAGCTCCAGGCTCTGGATCATGTTTTTAATCTGTCCATGAGTCTCATCGTAGTCTGCTTGGAGCAGTTTCTCTGCATGATGGAAACTCCTGCATCCGAGGGATGTAGACTCCTTTTGATACTGGCTACCCACCGTGCAGCATCGCTGGTTGTGGTCTGGGAGTTTGCTTTTAAAGAGGCTCCCCCACTAATGCTTGTGTGCTGATTTTGACAACTGCTGCCTCTTATGCATGCCTCTTATGCACTTTGTCTTGCTCTGTCTTTCACTAAAAACATCAGGTGTCATTCCCTCAAGTGCAGTCAAGTCTTGTAGTCCTTAAAACTGTGGTTGGTGGCTCCAGCTTACCCAGAGTACATGCTCTTAGGTTCTCTGAGCGACCCCTGAATCCAGGACCTCTGAGTCTCAACACTCCCTTTCAACTGACTATTTTTCTCTTACTATAGGTGTTTGTGGGCACACTGATTGGGAAATCGTTTGTATGTAGGCATTAGTGGTGGTTTGTTTCCTAGGGGAGGGAAAGTAACAGTATGCTTTCAAACCTTTACAATCTGAGGCCTCCTGCGACCTTGCTGTCCAGTGTTAATCCCTTACTATTCTTGATTGAACTGGAAATACTAAGAAATAGGTTCTCAATATCCATGAAGATGAGTGGGAAATTTTTGTTTGTTTACTTTTACTGACCCTAGATTGAATTTAGCATTTCCCTCAGTTTTAAACATAGACAACCAGTCACCTGGTTTTATTGCCAACAGAAAACAGACATTTGATACTATATCTGCTGACAGTAATATTACTTATGCTCATGACTGCTCCACTTAGCAATATCAGTGTAGCCCAAGGTGGCCATGAACGTTGATGCTCCTGTCTCAACCTCTTGAGTACAAGGATTATGGGGATACACCGCCATTCCTGGCAATAACATTTTAAATTATTTGATAGTTAACTTTTATTTTTATTTTTGCATGCATATTTATACATACGCGCACACGTGTGTGTGTGTGTGTGTGTGTGTGTGTGTGTGTAGAGAGAGAGAGAGAGAGAGAGAGAGAGAGAGAGAGAGAGAGTTTACATCTGTGAATGAATGCAGGCATACCTGAATATAAATGTGTGAGTGTGGAGGCCAGAGGTTGACACTGGGCGTTCCCCTTGCTCACTTTCCACTTTATATATTGAGTCTGGGTCTTTTATTGACCCCAGAATTTGCTACTCTGCTTGCTCTGGTGATCCCCATCTCCTTGTTCTGAGTGCTAGAATCACAGCAGGCCACCACTGGGAATCCTCTCACTTGTGGGTCAAGCATTTTATCTACTGAGCTCTGTTTCTAGCCCCAATTTGTTTGTTTGTTTAAGAATAGTTTATGCACTCATAAATATTCTAAGAAAACATCTATTCTGAGAAAATATCCAGTCTGTGGACTTCATAGGACTGCAGTAGAGAATGGGTGTTTAAAATGAGAGTAATGACGCCGTCACAGGCCTTCTCTGGACTCTCTACTTGCTGTCATGTTTCAAGGCTGTCCTCTTAAGTGGATTACTTTTCCTGCTCCGGTAGTCATCTCATTGGTTATGTGTTCTTTTTCTTAACCATAGCTGACTCCACTGGAACCCACTCTCTGTACACAACCTACAAAGACTATGAAATTATGTTTCATGTCTCCACCATGCTGCCGTACACACCTAACAACAAGCAACAGGTAAGACATGCTCTCTCATCTGTGTTTCTACTTCCTGCATTTCCCCCAGAGGCCTAAGTGGCACGTTTATAAAATCTGCAGCCGGAATTTAGTGTTGCACCTGCCACAGCAGCAGGAAGCTTTGTGCTTTCTGGAAGCAAGGAATAGCAAGTGAGCCGAAAACAAATGAAGAGACTCGAATTCGAGGTTAACAACCAGCTGGAGAGCTTTGTGATTTAATCATTTGCTTTTCACACTGGGATGGAGGTTTTCATGCAGTCTGAAGAGAAGTTGAAATCACGGTGATTGGATGACCCTGCAGGGTTGCAGAGGATCTGCACAAGTGGGTGAAGATTCTTCTCAAGAAGCCAGAGCTTAAAGCAGAAAAGTACTTATGTTTCGTCGATAATCCAAAGGGAATTGAGCACAACAGGAAGAAATGGCAGAGAAAGTGTCAGTGGGGTCCACAGCCCTTTTCTTTCTTCATTAGGAAATGGCAAGGACTAGAATCAATAATGCCAGGTGCAAATGCATCAAGTCCTGCAGAGATCAGAGGCACAATACCAGTCACCAGGATGTGACAGATTGCCGTGGAGGAAGTGGAAACTGTGTGGACAGTACTGGTGGTTACAATTTGGGAAAGTATTTCAAAATTAATGAGGCCAGACTGAACTGAGAAGAAGCCAGGAGCGAACATTCTCTCCTTCCACACCCACTGCTGGCTGCTTCAGTCACTCCTGACTCTGCAGTGGGTGTGGATATTTTCTTACTTTCTACTGCTGAATGAATTGGTGCTCCTTCACAGAGACCAGCCCATCACTCAGCTAACCTCACCCCTCACTGCTTGGGGTCAATCACGAGCCTAAGAGACAGAATTTTGCCTTTCCCGAGTACCCAAGTACTCAAAAATAGGAAACAAAATGGTGAGTCAGCCGTAAATCTGCAGGAAGCCGTCTGAAGATGAGCTCTGACCTGGTCTGTGGACAGTGTGTGTAGTTCTAGGTGGAAGTCACAGTCTAAGAAGGTAAACTCACTCCGACCAGTCGTCAGAATGTTAATGAATGACCTTTGAATATGAGATTTGTCAGAGTACCCTATTCAGTTCCAGGTTTAGCTGTTGACGTGCTGAGTGAGCTAACATTTCCGTGGGCAAATATAAACTGGTTTAACTTGGGCAGTCAATAAAGGCAAAAATACTGCTGTTCCAAATTAAAATGGGAAAGTAATCTGTGCTGTTAAACACTAAGAATTTTTCTTTCTTTAGCTAATTAATTAGTTTCCTTCTGTATAAATAACCTTATACCTAGAAATGTATTTTAAAAGCTTATCTTTTTAAAATAATTCACATGTATTTAAACATAAATACAACTTTTTTGCATTTAACATAAGACATACTATCTGATGCTTAGAAATGAAGTAAACTGCTTTGCTGGGAAATAATTTGGAATGCTTTCAAATTCCTTAGGTTAAAAGTGTGCTTCCCAGGACTTGAGAATTGTCTCAGCAACTTGTTGCCCGGCCAGAGGATCTGGATGTAGTTCCCAACACCCCCTTGGGGACTTAGTGATCTCTAAGTTCAGTTCCAGGAGATTCAACACCCTCTGCTGGCCTCTGCAGGCATCAGGCATGCCTGCAGTGCACAGACACACATGCAGACAGAACACTCACACCATAAAACAAAGTAATGCACATATTGTTTTTGAAAGTGCATTTCTCTCCAGATTTCTAACTTAAATCTAAAAAGCTACTGTCCCCAGCCATCAGCCCACACTAGGTTGTTGATTTTATGTGATTTACATGTTTCCATGTCCCTGGAGAATCTAAATAAAAAAGTAAGTTGTATAAGTTCAGGTTTGTGTGTAGCGTAGTTAGTTGGTGCCATATTTAATCGTTTTGCTCTTTGAAGAACTTCCATAAAGCAAGGATGAGAAGCACAAACCTCACATAGGATAATCACACCCTCTTAGAAGCCCCTCAGAAGGCACTGGACTGGCTTGAGGTTCCTGAATTTGACAACCATGACAGAATGTGTAATGTATAAATCAGAAGGTGGTTTGAAGGAACTCTCTGTAACTAGGATGCTGTTCAAACCTGAAACCTCACCTGCCTTTAAACTGGTGCTACTTGTGGAGCAGTACTAATTTCTGTGTTCCCAACACGGGGCACAAACTTTCTACCAGGAGAACCCCTCCTCCTCATTTCCTGTAAAAGCATGATGTGATTGTGTTATAGCTGCTTCAGCCATTCCTCGTCTCCAAACATCTTCCCCAATGGCACGTTGCTTATCTGAGAACGGAACACAGTTGTTGCTATAGAAACTGAGGATTGGACATGCCAGATATTAGTTAGATCTGTTTGAACGGCTGTATCCTTTATACAAATTTTTAGAATATTCATTTCCATCTTATTCCTTGGAGAGAATGCTAAGACAAGGCTAAAAAAGGCCTGCCCTGGTACAGGCTGATGTGGCATAGATGCTTTCGGTGTAGGGAATGGTGGAGGGTGTCTCCCGAGTGTTGGCACTTACGTTGGTGCTTGCTTGTTTTCTTGTAGCTCCTGAGGAAGCGGCACATTGGAAACGACATTGTGACAGTAGTTTTCCAAGAGCCTGGAGCACAACCATTTAGCCCGAAAAACATCCGCTCTCACTTTCAGCATGTTTTTGTCATTGTCCGGGCTCACAACCCCTGCACAGAGAGTGTTTGTTACAGGTAGGCATCGAGCTGCAGTGGCTGAGTGGGTGGCGGGTGACGGCTGTGCACAGGGTCCACCCCCACCCCACCCCCAGCTCTGCTTTCTGAAGTACAGTGGGCAGTCTGTTACTTTGATTTTTTTTATCTCCACATTGTGTGTGCAGTTGGCTGAATTCACATGATGATGTAACTGGTGGTGCTGGCATTCCTAGGCTTGTTGGTTAGACACCTGCCGTTTCCATTTGCACCTCCTCCTTAGGTGCCGTCCTTCATCCGTGCCATCTGCTCACCAACTAGCTAATTACGCATACTACTAATTATATATTTCTTTCGGCGTGGCAAGAGCAGAGTGTTCATAATAAACAGAAGTTCGTTTTTTTAAAAATTGTTGCTATTAAAAAAGTCATTTACTCTAACGTTTCTAAGCATGCTCTTAAGGCTTTTCTGTGTTCTATTAGACATTTGTTGTCATTGTTTTAAACACCCTGGGCATTTTCCACGTGCTGTCTACTGGGCTTGTGCAAAGGATTACATACTCAACAGCACTTAGAAGTGTGGCCCGTGAGCTGCCACACAATGCATTTTAAAGGAAGTTTTTGCTTTTAAACCTTTGTCTAAATCAGCACCATCCAGTGGAAACAGTGTAACCACATACTGATTTTATGTTTTTTTAACAGCCAGATTTTTAAATTTTGAGATTATAATTTAACAACATTTCTCATCCTTCCTCTCTTCAAAGCCTCGCACATAGCCATCCATGCTCTACTTCAAATTCATGGCCTCATTTTTCACTAAATGGCCAGATGTTTTTAAAAGAAATCATAGGTGAAAGTAATTTGACACTATTTTTGACCCAGTGTTTTATTTTATTTACTAAATATATATTATTATTTCTGCATAATAAATTATAATTTAAAATATTGATATTGATTATGACCCTACCCTTTTGTGATTGTTGTTTTATTTTGAGACAAGGTCTCACTGTATACCTTGAAACTTGCTATGTAGATCAGGCTGGCCTTGAACTCACAGAGACCCCCTGCCTCTATCTCCCCTGTGCTGGTTTAATGGGATTAAAGGCACATCCCACTGTGCCCATCTGGTTGAGATCTTTCTTTGGACTAAATTAAGTGCCTTTTGGCTAGAACACACCTTGGGTAGGATACTAAATTTTCACTAGATGACTTGATCTTCTTTAGGAATTCATAACACTTACAATTGAAAAATATAGTTACATATCTAGATTGTTACAGAACATTTTGTAAAAGCTTTGTCTAAATCAAGTATCGGTTTTCAAATTTTTTATTAACTAAATTTTAATCTGATGCAATGTTCTTCATTCGTATTAGCCACATTTCCAGTGCTCAGTAATTACTCTTAACTGTTAGACACCAGTGGACAGCTAGCTCTAAGAGGACAGGCGATCTGTCCACCACGTGCGTGCCTGGTGCCAGCAGAGGCTAGAAGAAGGCGTTGGATCCCCTAAAACGAGTTGTGGATGGTTGTAAACTGCTGTGTGGGTGCTGGGAATTGTGCCTGGGTCCTCTTGATGAGTAACCACACTCTTAAACACTGAGTCATCTCTTGAGTCTGTGGGAGCCCATCTTTTTAACCCAGTCACGTGATGCCCATGGGAATCTGTGCTGGGAATAGGACATCCTTGTCCTTGACACAAAATGGACATGCTTGGGATTTCCTAGCTGCTGTCCGTGCCCGAATGCCTAACATGTTGTTCATCAGTGTGAATATTAAGCCGTTTATAAATCCAAGAGAGCATGTCAGTTTCTAATCTCACCAAAAGAAATCAGAAAATTTCTTTAGTGACCTCCTTTTTCTGCTTTGAACTTAAGGCTTGGGATTGTTCTGTGTCCTTCTCATATAGGGTAGGCATGTCTTCCAGGTCACATGGAGTGTCGGGGTTTGTGTGGAGGCCTAGGACAAGCAAGGTGCTCTCTCCTCACATAGTCGATAGTGCTGGTGTGAAGGAGAAGAGGAGCTTATGTTCTCATGAAAGTAAATGTATCCTGAGGCAGAATGGAAACTCGTGCTGATTTTACAGGGCCATGGCTCCTGGTGTGAGTTTTCGCCACACTCCAGCAGCCCCTCGGACTACTCGAAATTAAGTTCTAGTGTTGTGCCCACATCACACAGAACCCCCAAATGAGACCATCACAGAACTGGTATCTGATGCAAACACTGGGGTTTATTGAATACAAGCTAGCTTGAACAGTAATCCAACTCACCCATGCAGCAGGTGGGGAAAAACGGCCCCAAGCCCTCAGGAATTTTTATAGGGAAAAACTCCAGGCAGGATGGCACGAGCCTTGGCAATTCATAATTGGGTAAAAGTATACAATCTTTGAATTCATTGGTTGGGGTATAAGGAAATTTCAAAAACAGCAGCTGTCAACAGACAAGAATTTCAAAACAGTAGTTAGTCAGATACGACAAGGACGTTTGAAGCAAGCAGGTGTTGTTTGGACACCCTGGTGGGTCACTCTGACCAGGGCTGAAACAGTTCCTTGGGAATGTTTATGACTTTGCTGGGCTACAGTCACACACACACACACACACACACACACACACACACACACACACACACAATTAGGCCCTGACTAACATGGAGTTCTTTCTCAAAATGGAGTTTGTTCTGCTCCTTCACTAGCCCTGTTAATTTAAACTAATCCAAGTGCTTCCTTCTATCCCTCCCCCTCCCCCTGAGGTTAGGTAAGACCCAGGGTCTTTTGCAGGACAGTTCTCTAGTCAAATCCCAGCTCTCAGATTCCTTTGAACATTTAAGACCTCTTAGGCAGAGCTGTAGCTCAGTGGAAGGACACTTGTCCGTCACACATAAGGCACTGGGTTTTCCAGCACCACAGTCAATCAGTCCTTGCCCCAGCTTTCCACTAGAAACATCTATTTGTTGTTTTGTGTTGCTTTGTTTAATTGACACCTCTTTGGTGTCTCATCTGGAATAGGGAACCATTACTTTATCAAGTGTCTTGCTGTAATGATTTGGAGGACAGGGTCAATATAAGAATAATTTATAAGGATATTTAACCCAGAAAATGGGATTTAGCTTAGTGTGTGTTTTATTTATTTATTTATTTTTTGGTTTTTTCGAGACAGGGTTTCTCTGTGGCTTTGGAGCCTGTCCTGGAACTAGCTCTGTAGACCAGGCTGGTCTCGAACTCACAGAGATCCGCCTACCTCTGCCTCCCGAGTGCTGGGATTAAAGGCGTGCGCCACCACCGCCAGGCTTAGTGTGTGTTTTAAAACACAGATGTATGAAATTCAGCCGGAAGCTGAGGAGCCAGTTCAGGAGTGGCGGGTAGGTGTGTAACTTAATGACAGGGACTGTAGGGGTAGGGAGTAACCCTACGGAAATAGTTAACTCTGTCTCCATGGAAAGTAGTTCATACAAAGACATTTAGAGGCTGCAACCTGCTTATATCTGTTTCTATAATCCATCCTGAGCCTGCCATCTATGTACCAGAGAAAACAAAATTTCCAGCCGTGGATCCAGAGCATGAATACTGAAGTTTACCCTCTGGTTGATCAGAGTTGTATCATTACAGTGAGCCTAACTGCCTGGGCCCAGCTGATAGGTCAGATTACAAATGACAAACCAAAAAGACAAAGGGGCTTTGTTAAAGTAAAAATGAACTGAGAAGCATCAGTATGTGGTTATTGTTAGAGGAGGTATAGAAAAGCCATTCACATCAAAGGTACAGACAGAGTCAATAAGCAGCAGCCTGGGGTCGTCTGATTTGAGGGCACCCGTAGGGCTTCACCATTTCCAGTAAAGAATCAGTGGACCTAGCATTGACCATCAAAGGCCACAAACGAGAGAGAGAAATAATGGCAGAGTGCCACCCCACCCTCGCCCCTTTTCCCAGATTAAATTTGACTGTGATGAATGAAGCCTTTTAGTTAAGGCACTTTAGAGGAAATACAGATGACCAAGGAGCATTTGTATACTCGACAGGAGTCACTCTGAGCAACCAGCAGCCCAGTTTCTTCAGAAGATGCATTGCAGGAAAGTAAAGCATGGAGAAGTAGACAAGACCCTATGGGATGAAAAATTAGTAAAGATGAATTAATTTCAGGATAACATGCATAAGGCCCCAGGTTCGGTCTCTAATATTGTCCCTCCCAAATAATTAATTGCTATGTGTAGATCATATGGAGACCATATTCTACACATACACACATACCTCTGGTGAATCTGGCTTTTTCTCTGGGAGGGCACCCTGGGCCTCCCTAGAGCTACAGAACCTTTACTGCATCTGGCCCTGCTGTCTCTAACAAAGAACTCCATCCTTGAGTGGCCAAGAGCCTTGGCATGCTGGAGCTCCATGAGCATTGCTGGGGAAGTGACCCTTGTTGGAATCCTGCAGCTCCTGGATGGAGGAGCTGCACATGAGTGTGTTCATGTCCTGGGCCCACGTCTACTGCTTGCAAGTTCCTCCAGCATTGTTCTTTCTGACTAACTCCTAGAAGGGACTGCCTCTGCCTCTGGTGTCTTGTGTTACACTGTTCTATTTCTGTTCCTACCGCCCTGGGAACTGAACCCTGAGACCTGGCACATGCTGTGCAAGGACTGTACCCCTGAGCAGTATCCCTAGGCCTCTTCTCAGTTTTGTTTTAACAGATCTTGCCCCACATTTATTTGTAAGCATAGGGTACTGATCATCTGCAAATAGTGTGTAGGTTTTCACACCAGTCCATCGGTCTTCACACTGGCAGAGGAGAACCTTCTGTGGGACAGGGGCCTGGGCACCTTTGGGAACCTGAGCTGGAGCTGAACCTTGGGTATTGGTTGGCAGAGTCCGTGGCCTTTGGCCATGTAGCTTCTAATCCACTTCCTAAGCTTGGGGTGAACCATGAAAGAGAAATGGCTGGGTTTGCAGCTGAGGCGCTTTGGCATCTTGGTCTTCACAGCGGCCTCCATGGCCTCTGCACGTGCACTCAAGGCCTTCACATTGTTGGCCTGCATCTTCTTCAGGCCTTTCTTATTGTGCTTCTTGGCACAAGTTCCTTCGAAACT
Source organism: Microtus oregoni (assembly GCF_018167655.1). Lineage (NCBI taxonomy): Eukaryota > Metazoa > Chordata > Mammalia > Rodentia > Cricetidae > Microtus > Microtus oregoni. Next base: position 15,068,386 of record NW_024543068.1, on the reverse strand, counting down.
TGGGGTCGACCCCCTTAAGAGATTTGTATCTTTGTGACTGGGTTTTCTGGTGCCATTTCTGTGCCATTGTTAGGATTATTTGTGTGTGGTGTTGTTCGTGGCTCCAAAGCCCTTCTTTTCATTTTTATTCTGAGGTAAGATTTCACTAAGTTGTACAAACTGGTTGTGAACTTACTTTGTAGCCTAGGCAGTCCTTGAACTTGGAATCCTCCTGCCTCAGTTTTCTGAGTTGCCAAGCTTACACCACCACACCAGAAATTAAGACCTGGCTTAATTTTTCTTTCCAATTTGAGGTTGAAATCAGTTGTTTATTGCTATTTACATTATGCTTCAACATTGAAGTCCCTTCTTTTTGCTTTTGTTCTTTTAGTTACCAGGTTTTTGTTTTGTTTTGTTTTGAACATTTCTTTATGTATTTGTTGACTGGGGAGGAGCATTGCCGTGGCAAATGTGTGGAAGTCAGAAGACAACTTACAGACATAGGTTCTTCTTTCCCTATCGTGTTGGTCTAGCTTGGTGTTAAGTGTCTTTTCCCCCATGAGCCATCTCACTCTCCTCGCTCCAATTCCTTTAAGGTAGTCATGTAGCCCATTGTAGCCCTGACCTCCTACGTAGTCAAAGATGATCTTAAACTGCTGATCTTCCTTTCTCTCAAGTGCTGGGATTCACTGTGCTTGGTTCTAAAGTTCCATTGTCTTACTCTCCTCTGTTTGCATAAAGTCTTTGATTCATCTGTTTACCATATTGTTGTTGTGTACCAAGATGTATTACTTCGTTCAAGGTCTTTGATGCTAGTGAATGTTAATGGTCCAGACCAAGTAGATGCAGCCTGCTGGGGGTCTCTTAGGCCAGGAGGTTTGTGTAGATGATCCCATTCAGCAGGTACCAAAGGGAGAGAGGGTAAGTTTGGAGTCCTTTCTTGGAGGTGAGGGTGGAGTGGACAAGGCTCTGTCGTTGGTGCTCAGAGCCTGACTCCAGCCTTAGCACTCTCCACCAGCAACGTAGACTGTTGTGATTTCTCACGAGGTGAAGGATTCGCACCCACTGTACTTGGAGATAAACACTGGGCATGTTCTGGGTCTCCCTGTTGTTTTCAAGGACGTCGGAGAGTGTATCTGTAGATTAAAATTGACATATATTTTCTTTGGTAAAAAGTAAAACTGAAGTCAGCTTTGAGGTGAAGCTCATAAATTTATGGAAGTTTGAGGGCCTGTGACATCTGTAAAGTCTCCCTCAGTGCTGACTTTCCGTGATTGCTTCTGCCTCTACGCTTAGCTTGTCCTGTAACCAACCTGGGCAGTGGGTTCCATCGCTCCATGCTGCCAGGTGAGCAGACTTAAAAAGGGTGGATCATTGCCAAGATACAGCGCTGTAAGGTAAATTTGGCTGACGAGACACCCTGTGGAATCCACCTCAAAAAAACAAGAACCATTTATAATTAATCTGAGGTACCTATATTTAGAAATATTCTAGGCAGATTTCTTTTTTTAATTGAGGTAAAGTATTCTAATTAGCTTAAACGAGACCTTACTACAATGGGTTTAGTGTCTGTGGTATCTATGTCAGTGAGCCTCTTAACCTTGTAAGACCGTGAAAGTTAGTGCGTCTAAGACTGTTGGAAAGGCGCCTTCTAAGCTACCATCTTCCTCGCCGCCTTCCTGAGGATCCTGTTTCTAATATTGTAGCCCTGATTACTGTCTGTATCACTCACGCCCATCTGTGGTGAATCACAGATAATTGGACGGCAAAGACTCAGTTCTCTCCCTCACAGTTCGTTCTAGAAGCTTCTAATTATTGGTAGGTTGCCAGGGTATATTTGTCTAAAGTTCTGTCACTTAATAAATAGATCTCTATATTCTTGTAGGCTCAGGGGCAAGTAGCCGCGCTCACGATCACACCCCTGCTGAGTGTGTACCTCTCTTTAGTTAAAATAAAAGCACAGCTGTTTCCTGAGGAAGAGTAATGCTCTGAGGAAAATGAACAAGAACAGAAATTGCCAATTTTAAAATGAAAGATATTAAATATTTCTGGATTCTCACAGGATTCCTTGTAGAAAATCTACCAAATCTGGATTCCAGCATTTTCTGCTCAGCTTCATAAGAGGGGGAGCTAACATGATCCATTGAACACAGCCATCAGCATTCAAGCCAGACTGTTCACATTGTCAAGAAAAACTGCTATGTAATAGTATGTAATTAGGCCCTAATGCATGCACAGGGGAGTCTGAGGCTTCGCTTCTGCAGTTAAACACGGGTATTGGCTGATACCTCCCTTTGTCATGAAGGGAGACTGGTAGTCTGTCTTTTAAAGATAAACTTGTGAAAGCATAGCTCCTGTCCAAGGTATCTCCCTACACTGTAGTTCTTCCATTTCACCAAAGTATAATTTTTAAGTATAAATTCTTTACTTGTAGATTTGCCTATCCCATTTCTGTAAGATACAGAAATTTTTCTAAAGGTCTCTGAATATCTGACAGTGAGACTCCCTACCCCATTGGTGTGCGGGTTGGGGGGAGACAGAGTCTCATTCTGTAGGCTGTTATGAAGCTCACTGTGATCCCAGGACAGCCGCAAACTCAGAGTGATCCTCTTGCCTCAGCTCCCAAGTGCTGGTTGTAGGTGTGAGTCTGACGAGACTTTAGAGAAAATGTGAGATCAAATTCCTCGGCTCACTTTGGAAGCACACTCTGGAGTGTGGTCTTTCTCTTGAGAATTCTGATAAAATGTTTTACAGTGCACAGTTTCATGGTTGACTCAATTTTAAGTCATGCGGAAAGTGCGATCATCAATTTTAGCCCTGTCAAACTTGACTGAGGGTATCATATTTTAAAAACTGATATAAGACATACAGCCTCTCTGTTTCTACCCAAATTTGTTGTTTTAGGAAAATTTTAATAATTTTCTTTTTGAGATTAAAATTAGTAGATCAGCACAGGTGTTTATGACAATTTTTCATGAGCCTAATTTTCAGCTGTGTATACTGAAGGAATGATGGAAACAAGTTCTCTAAGGTCATTCTGACTTAAAGAAACAGAGAAAGGGAAGTGTGTTTCTTAAAGAATCACAGACCGAAAACAGAACATTTGGGCCAAATAATAGCACAATTCTCTAAAAATCAAAATTACTATTGATAGGTGATTTTAAAGTTACATTTTTAATCTGGTCTCATGGTGGCTCACACATGGCCAACAGATAATATTTGGTTTTATTATTAGAAATAGAAATGAGAAATCACTCACTTCTCATGTCATGTATGAACTGTATCTTGTCTGCAGGCTTCAAATCTCAAGTGGAGACTACCTTTGTGTTCTGACAGAATTTGTCTGAGAGGTTTGTGATTATCACAGCCTACACTGGACTAGTCTGTAGGTATTTAAAATAGCTTTTATTCTCTTATGTGGAGCATTAAGTTTTAACTTCTAATCTTTTAGATAGAAAGGGTTTGCCTGGGAAAAAACTTAGGTTCTCTAAAGCTTGAGTGAAGAAGTTCACTCATAAAGCAGAAATCTGTGTTCTTTCTTGTACAAAATGAGCAATAGTGTTGTCTTTAGCATATACTCCTCCCTTTCCTTAGTGCTGGGGACCAATCCCAGGGCCTTGCACATGCATGCTAGACTGGTGCTTTACGCTGCGCTTCCCCCCTGTCCTTGTCACAGTGCGTTTTCTTCCCTCGTTGCAGTTGAAGACTGACATGCTGACACGCGTCTCCTCTTTTGTTCTCTGCTCTGTCCTCAGCGTGGCCGTCACTAGGTCCAGAGATGTGCCTTCTTTTGGACCTCCCATCCCAAAAGGGGTCACTTTCCCCAAGTCAAATGTGTTCAGGGACTTCCTTTTGGCCAAAGTGATCAATGCAGAAAATGCTGCTCACAAATCAGAAAAGTTTCGGGCCATGGCCACAAGGACCCGCCAGGAATACCTGAAAGATCTGGCAGAAAAGAATGTCACCAACACACCTATTGACCCTTCTGGCAAGTTTCCATTCATTTCTCTGGCCTCCAAGAAGAAGGAAAAGTCTAAGCCTTACCCGGGAGCTGAGCTCAGTAGCATGGGGGCCATCGTGTGGGCTGTCCGGGCCAAAGACTACAACAAGGCCATGGAATTCGACTGCCTCCTCGGGATCTCCAACGAGTTCATCGTCCTCATCGAGCAGGAAACAAAAAGCGTGGCTTTCAACTGCTCCTGCAGAGATGTGATAGGGTGGACGTCCAGTGACACCAGCCTTAAAGTCTTCTATGAGCGGGGAGAGTGTGTTTCGGTGGAGAGCTTCATTAGCAGTGAAGATATTAAAGAAATTGTCAAAAGGCTGCAGGTGAGACTTTCCTTCTTCTGTTTCAGTTCTCATTTCTAAAGTTTCTGGGCACTAAATCCAGGGCACAGAGCCTTGCATGGCGTTATCGGCTACTCTGGCAATTCCCCTGATGATGTGGAAGCAACACTGTCCATCTGACGCGCGTGCTTTCCATTGTTTGTTGAGAAAAGTAGCAGCCTTGGGAGGGAGGACATGATGGCGGGGCTCTCCCTGCACTGGTGGCTAGTGTTGTTTCTGTATCTGCCACCTTGGATTTTTTTTTTTTTTAATGGATAGCTGAATGCAGAATATAGGTTCTCTTTGCTCCCAGCTCTCTGTGGGTCTCTCTGAAGTTTCCCTGTAACTTTAGGAAAGCCACTGAGCCCTTTGGAGCAACCAGTGTTGTTTTGCTACTGAATAGAGATTAATGAAGGGGAATAGCTAGCCTGCCCTTCGGCTGGCTACAGGCTGTTCAAGGATAACCCAAGGCAGCGTTGTTCCACTTCTGGTCTAACTTTCAACTCTTAACTCCAGTCCCTCTCATTTCCTTGTCTAGTTTGTTTCCAAAGGTTGTGAATCAGTGGAAATGACTCTGCGGAGAAACGGGCTAGGACAGCTTGGCTTCCATGTTAACTATGAGGGCATCGTGGCAGATGTAGAGCCCTATGGCTATGCCTGGCAAGCAGGTCTGAGGCAGGGCAGCCGCCTGGTGGAGATCTGCAAGGTGGCGGTGGCCACCCTGAGCCATGAGCAGATGATCGACCTCTTGAGAACATCTGTCACAGTGAAAGTTGTCATCATCCCTCCCCATGACGACTGCACCCCCCGGAGGTAGGTCTGAGTTGGCAGCTGAGGTTGGGTTGCTTTGCCACATAGGACATACATCTTGTGATAGGTAGGGTTACCAGAGAGAACTTGACCTCCTGTGAGGCTGACGGTTTCTACATGGTAACTCTAGCACTGCATGCAGCTCCGTCTCAGCTTGTGGCGGCAGCAGCTAGAGTGACTAACTGGTGCCAGTCTGTGATCTGCATCTCTGCACTACTGAAGTTGCTACTCCAGACAAAAATGTCCACAACACTATCCTCAGCATCTTCATCGGCAGTCAGTAAACACAGAGCACATCTCGGCCTGTGAGAACTTTTTCTTTCATGCTCCATGGTTATCATACTGTCCTCACTCCCATTTATGCCCCTGCAGTCCAAAGCTCAGCTGTTGTTTTAAACCCTGCTATCTGGTCCTAGACAGCTGAGCTCAGCTTTTAGGCTCTTTCCTGGCAGAATCTCTGGGGCCAGGAATTGGCTTTGGGTGCATCAGCCCTACACTTGATGCTTTAGCAGCTTCTCTGTAGTCTTCTCCTAGAGGGAGGACCTGGGAACTCTTGTCTGACCCACTCCTGCCAAGCCAAGCAGCACTATCCAAAACCTCACTTCTTTGCTTCTGGGGAAGTTGCTTGATGGGATGAATTTAATCAGCTCCTTTTTCTCCTTTAGGCTTACACATGCTGTTTTTGTTCATTTAAAAACATGATCTGTTATTTATTTTTAGCCACTATTTTCTACAAATTTCTCTTAAGATTTAGTAGTTAATTCTTAGCCCATATGAAGCCAAAACATAAGCCAGGTGTGATAGTGCACACCTTTAATGCCAGCACTTGGGAGTCAGAAGCAGGTGAATCTCTGAGTTTGAGACCAGCCTGGTCTACAAAGCAAGTTCTAGAACAGCTAGGGCTGTTACGCAGAGAAACCTTGTCCCAAACAAAAAGCAAAAGCATAGATAGATAGATAGATAGATAGATAGATAGATAGATAGATAGCAAAATAAATAAAAAGGAAAAATGTTGCAGAGAGCCGTTTGTTTGTCTCCCGGCTGCTCAGCAGCTCAGACTTGAAATAATCACACAGAAACTGTATTATTTAAATCACTGCTTGGCCCTAGCTCTAGCTTCTTATTGGCTAACTCTTACATTTTAATTTAACCCATCTCCATTAATCTTTGTATGGCCATGTGGCAGTGGATTACCAGCAAAGTTTTATCTGTGTGCAGTGGGGCTACATGGCTTCTTAAAACTCCACCTTCCTTCTCCCAGCATCCAGTTTGATTTTCTCTGCCTATCTCCATTTCCTGCACAGGCCCAAGACAGTTTCTTTATTAACCAATTGTGTTCACAGCATACAGAGGGGAATCCCACATCAGCAAAACCTAGTTCTTATTTTCCCCCTAAAGTGACCATCCCATGTGTGAGCTCTGGGTTATTTGTGCTCCTTAAAGACTAAGTGGACTTCAGTTAAAATCAGTCTTTGCTCAGAATAGCTTTTCTTTTTTTTTTAATTAAAAAAAATATATGTCAAAAATGTGGAAAGAATAGCTTTTCTTTATGCCACTTATCAGATAGGTGGCCAGGGGATTGCATGCCTGTATCAACATATAATGGAGTCCTTTGTCTGAACAATTAAGAAGCAGTGTCTCCTAGATACCTGAGTGTTTCCAAGAAACCAAACTATGTATCTGCACAACTTGTTAGTTTAGCAAATCTGAGGTGTTGGGAGCAGGGGTCTAAAACCACCCTGCCTTCATTCCCTGTCCTGAATAGCACGGTCTGCTGCCCTGGCACAACACAAACCGTAGTGGCTCAGAGGGCAGTTGGGCTCTTACCTAGAAGACCTCTAAATGCCCTGCACTGCTCTGCTGTCCTTTGATCTCTCTAGACAGAAGATAAAGGACACCAAGCTCCCTGGTTCCCAGACGCAGCGGTTCTGCTCTTGTTTCTAAGCTCCAGGTTTGATTGGGGAACAGTTGATGTGAGGGTGAGCAGAATGGAGCTGCCTCACTGCCACCAAAACTGAGTAATTGTTACTAGGGAGATGGGCCTGTAGTGAGGGTTGGCTTACTGGGCTTATCTTCCTTGGAGTGTTAGGAAATATCGTTGGCTAAATTTTTACTTCATTATTCCAGGCCTTAGGAAATAAAAACACTGTAACATGAATTAATACATTCTATTCTTTTAGCACTCCTATGAATATTATTCATGTTTTTAAGAAACCAAATAGAGCCAGTGTGATGGCTCATTGAGTCAAATCTCTTCCCACCTAGTCTGATGACCTGAGGTTGATCCCTGGGTCCCACATGATGGAAAGCAATTGATTCCACATTGACATACATGCATGGTAGCATACTCCCACAGTACACACACACACACACACACTCTCTCTCTCTCTCTCTCTCTCTCTCTCTTCTTGCATAAATAAATGATAATCTTACAGAAAAAAACCACCCAGGAATCTTCTCAGGCTCCTCTAACATCAGAGTCCAGGGTGTAATCACTCCTCTATAGTTTGGCACAGAGCCTTGCCCTGCACATCAGTTTAAGTCATGGATGTCCTGGTAAATGTGTGTAGTTCCTAGTTTGTGGTGTCACTTCTCCCACTGGACCCTTGGAAGCTACCACCAAGACATCTGTAAAGGCAGAGTTGGGCCAGATGGGACAGTGTGTTCTGAAATCAGTGCAGGACTCCCACATACCTGAGTGAAGGAGCCACATCTGTCTTCCACTGGAAGACACACACACACCATCCTCTTGAAGCTCACACAGCTGCCCACACATGTCAGGTGCTGAGCCAGGAAGCTGGGTGAAGGCTAAGTGCTAAGCCGTAGCCCTCACCACCCCTTCTGTGCAGGTGGGGAATTGTGCACCATGCAGATGCCTTCAAAGACCTGGAAAGCTGTTCCCTTCTGCAGAGTGGCTTCAAAGGGAACAGCTGAAGCATTAACACCTTGCTGCGGTCTCTTCTCCTCCGCACTTCACACTCCCACAGCGTTTTGCTAGCAGCTAATCACTCTGTTCTTTGACTAGTCACTCTTCTCCTTTTTGTCAGCTTTCCCTTTAGGCGGCTCTGGGGTGAGATAGGACAGTTTGGTTCTTGCAGTTGCCAGGACCTTGAAAACATCATAGGCTGCCATGCAGTAACTGTATGTCAGGCAGACCTTGGGTATGTGTGCACATTGACATTGAAAGGGCAGTTTTTAAAAAATGGCTCAGTGTCCTTATGGCTCCTTCATCTTTTAATACGCTGGTGAGACGAATGGAAGGTGCGGTGCTGCCCACACAGTAACCAGACAGCCAAGAGCACAGCACAGTGAGAACAATTCAGAGGTCCTGTCAGAGACCCTTCCTGAGTGTCGTCACCCCCTCCCACTGATAAAAAGGTCCCTCACCTCTATCACATCTCCCCTGTCTGTGCCCCCTGGGACTCCAGCTTGTCCACTTGATAAGAGGCCTGGCTGGTTAGCCGGTGAGATGAGGCGCTCCGGGTGCTGCAGCTTTATTCTGCAGGGTGCTACTCTGCAATCAGGGGCCATTCAAGAGGTAAAAATAGTTACAGAAAAAGACCAAATTATCTTCAGTACTATTGTTTTTCTTGTTGGGGATTTGGGTGTCAAGTTATCTTTTAAATAGTGTTTTAAATAGTGTTGTGAAGTATTTTCTTGCTTTGAAAGTAGGAGCATGCTGCCTTTGAGCTAAAACTCATCTGCTCCAAATCTCATTCTCTAGATAAGGTTCCACTGAAAGGAATGCTGTGTGTCTCTGGAGCCGAAGTCACAGCTTCTAGGTACCATGCTGCTCACAAACATTAGGCTTTTTAAAAGTAGGTTTCAGTTGGCTCTTTGGTGACATTTAGCCCTGAACTGTGATGCCTGCTGACAGCTCCCATTGGGTTTACAGAAGATGCTGTCTATTCTTTTTTGTCATAGGCTAGACTTTGAGTGAGGTATGATTCATTATGGGGGAGGATATCTAGGGGGTAGAGTGCTGTTCTCTGGTTAGGATATAAGGTAGGGTGAGCCTGCAGGTGCGCTGATTCCGTGGGTTAAGACTTGGTCTGCCTTCCCTTCGCTGTGTAGACCTCTCTGGGGCTCTGTGCTCACCCTTAATGCCAAGGTAGTGGAGGATGGCACCCCCATCATGGAGTTATTGTAGGGTGGCTAAATTAGTACCTATCTCACTTTCCGTAGTCTGTCTTATAGTTATATTCACCACCACACTCTACTTGAAAGCTCTCTTGACCTTTTAGACCTGGCGTTAAAACCAGCCAGTAGCTTTGTCCTGCAGAGCGCTGTCCACACTTGCCCAGCTGTCGTTCATGGGTTTTGCAGAAATAGGTAGGAGACCATAAAGCCAGTGAGGTGTTTTCCTGCCATGAAGACAGTAGGAAATGGCAGGTGGCTGTAGTTTGGTTCCCTGTGAAGTGCATGAGATTCAGAAAAACATAAAATATTTCAGTAATTTTTCAATGCTGGGTTTAAAAGAATGATACAACTTTGGATATGTTGGGTGAAACAAAGCATCTTAAGTCAATTGTACCACTTTGTCTTTCTTTCTAAAATTAAAATTTTAACCGTGGCTCATCCATGCGGCTCACTATGCCTGCCTTGGGCTCACTCTACATTCTTTATCTCCAGAGTTCCTCATGAGTGACTCTCGGCTGCTCTCTTCACGCTCCCTTCCAAGTCCTCGCTGTCCCTGTACAAAAAGAAATCATTCTATGCTGAGTTAGTTCTGTGCATGGGAAGAGTGGAGTGTGGGTTCCAGGCTTCCTGAGGACTGAGGTTTCAGGTAGAGCAGAAGGGACGGGACTTGGGTCTCTGGCCTTTGGTGTCACTCAGGAAGGGAGACACTGTCCTTGGGAAAGAAACGAAGTCTGACTGTCTGGTCTTCCCGAGGGCTTTACTAATTGTTGCAGTATTTGATTGGTTTTCTCCCTCCTAAGCTAAATTTGGCTCCCGGGTTGGGTTTTGGGATCTTTCTTCACTTAATTTCTTGGCTCTTGGGGTTCCAGCTCATTTGTAGCTGCCCTCCCTTTAGGTCCCCAGTTGCAGTTCCCAGCAAAGTGTGCGGAGCTGCTGTTGTCTGCCCTGAGCTGCCTGCTCTGGGGACCTTCCAGCTGCCCTTCCTTCCTTGGTTCTCCGTGCTCCCAGCAGACATGGGCTCTGTGCCTTCTTATGGACTCCTCATTTCAAACTCCACACTTGAGACCAAGTAAAAGAAAATACTTGTGTATTCTTCTAGGGTCCTAGGTTGGGAAAGGAAAATTGCAAGGCCCAAAGATGGAAAGAATGTTAGTGATAGTCAGTCTCCACCAACATAATAACTCACTGTTTTTTTCCTGGTCTTCCCTCTTAATAGGAGTTGCTCAGAAACCTATCGCATGCCAGTGATGGAGTACAAGATGAACGAAGGTGTTTCCTATGAGTTCAAGTTTCCCTTCAGGAATAACAACAAATGGCAGCGGAATGCCAGCAAGGGTGCCCATTCACCCCAGGTCCCATCCCAGCTGCAGAGTCCCATGACATCACGGCTGAATGCCGGGAAGGGAGATGGGAAAATGCCCCCTCCAGAAAGAGCTGCCAACATCCCGCGAAGCATTTCCAGTGATGGACGCCCACTGGAAAGGAGGTGAGTGCCCTCTCCATGTCACCCTGCCTGAGCCCCCAGTTCAGAGAGCACCAGATGCATAAGCGCTAGGCTTCGCTGTGTTTCTCAGAAGTGACACTGAAATGCTCACAGGCATCTTCCAAAGCATGGGAGCTTTCCCAGCAGACTGTCCAGCCACCTGCAGTGAGATTTGTATGTGTGTTCTTTAGTTTCTATGGATGATCAGCAGAAATCATCACCTTATATGTAGTGGCAGTTGCATTAAAACTTAGTTAGATAACTTAGATTCTCGAGGTGACAGTGACTTGTATAAGCTTCGGTAGTCTTTATTTTTGTTTGAGGCAACTTGTAAGATAGAAGCAGTGGTTTTGGTTGGATATCTTTGTTGCTGTCATTTTATTTGAAAGGCATTTTGAGAGGAGAACCTTGTGTTAGGGTTTCATTGCTATGAAGAGACACCATGACTATAGCAACTCTTATTAAGGAGAACATTTCATTGGGGCTGGCTTACACTTCAGAGGTTTAGCCCGTTATTGTCATAGTGGCAAGCATGGCAGCATGCAGGCAGACATGGTGCTGGAGAAGGAACCACGAGTTCTACATCTGGATCTACATCGTCTTCCTGTAGGCAACAGGAAGAGAAAACTACACTGGGCCTGACCTGAGCTCCTGAAACCTCAAAGCCACCCCCAGTGACACACTCCAACAAGGCCACACCTCCTAGTCATACCATTCCCTGTTATCCTCTGGGGACCATTTTCATTCAGATCACTGCAAAACTCAAAACAGTACAATGGATTTCCCATGAAATCTTCTACCTTTGTTGGAAGGTAGAAGACAGTGGGAAGAAAGCAGCATACAGGGAAGGGCTAAGACAATAATTTAACACTGGGGTAAATAAGCAAAGGGGACAAGGGTGAAGGTTCTGGAATATGAGCAGCCAACTCTAGTCAAATTGAAAGTCAGAGTAGACCCCCTCCCAAAAAAGCGAGTCTTCCTCGATGAGCAGTCTTGATGTTTAACCGTGGTTCTGTGAACTGTACCACCTCAGACTGGGACCGCGACCTAGCATTTAACTGCATCTTTCAGGTGTAAATAACAATTGGATGTAAGTGTTTTGCAGATGATGAATGCCTTGGAGAAGGTGGTTTTGTCTGTGTTGCTTGCTAGAAGTTTCTTTTCTTCCCATTCATGGCCATTTTCTTTTCACTTCTGCTCATACGCTCACACCTCAATGTTTCTGTGGAAGCCTTCAGAGGTGGGGTGTTGTCTGTGTGCCAGAGCTGTGGTGGGTAAAAGAGTCCCAGTGACAGAGCCTTCTCCAGCAAGGTCAGGGTGCCATGGGCAGTGTCGTAGTCATGGATCTACTTCAGGGCACTTGAGAGTGGAGGCCTCTCTGCGGAGTCCTGCATCATAGTCCAGCTTTGAGCTTGTACATCATCATCACTTAGCTGTCCTGGGATCCCAGGGTACCACGTAGAAACATTTTGTGAAAGCACACACAGAGAAGTGGCCTTTCTAAAATCCTTCACTGAAGATTCATGTCCAGTACCTTGCTGTTTATCCCAGTAAAAGGCTCCTCACTCAAAGTCACTCCACCCCATCTGGAGTACTCTTGCTTTTGTTACCTTTGAGAAGGAAAAGCCTCCAAGAGATCTCTGAATGAATTCTTTGTTCCAAACGTGGCCCTTCCTGAGGTGAGTGTAAATGTAACTCATGGTTTGGCTCATGCTTTGAAAGATGAACCTGGGAAGTCATCGTTTCAAGGGCCCACTTTTTCCTGCCAGCCCCGTCTTCTTCCACAGAACAATCTAGAGGCTTTCACAGGTGGAATCATTTGAGTCACTTCCATTCACAGTATTCCACATGGTAGAACAGTGGAATGTGTTCTGATTCCATGGTGAATCTCATCTGCTGCAGAAGCTAAAGCTTGTAAGAGTCCAGCAAACTGACAGGAAGCAGGTGCTTTGTTTGTGGCCAATTACTTCAGTGCTAGCTTGCTTTAGTCAGGGTTCTGTTGCTGTGACAAACACCATGACCAAGAGTGTCTTGTGGATGAAAGGGTTGATTTCATCCTAGAACTCTCAGGACACAAGTCATCCCTGAGGGAAGCTGGCAGAAACCTGGAGGCAGGGGCTGATGCAGAGGCCATGAAGGGGTACTTTTACTGGCGTGATCCTCGTGGCTTCCTTAGCCTGCTTTCTTACACCACCAGGACCACCTGCCCAGGGGTGGCACCACAGTCTGGTGCAGGCATTTTCTCAGTGGAGATCCAGGACAAGGATTCTAGAGGCGCATCTTCCATGTGCCTGAGCCCACTCACCTCCTCCCAAGGGAAGGTACACCTCCCTGAGGGAGGGCCAGAGAGTACAGGAGGGGTGTCTGTTTCTTTGAACTGTAGGGGTAGAAGGGACAGAAGTGAGGCTATCATTGGTTTGGGGGAATATTGAACCCTACTCACTGCTCCCTCTGGCTTCATACTATGTAGGGTGTTCTCTAAGAACCCTACTAAGATCCCAGATTCTAGGCTTTCTTGTGAAATCTCATGTCTTCACTTTCTGTCTGCTAGGATGGTTGGGTCATCTCCAGTGTGAAATGTATGGGAATTTTCCATGTTGTCAGTTCTCTATCCTGTCATTCCCAGCTTTTAAGTTTAACTTTGAGCCCCAACCCTCGTGCAGTTACGTTTGTAGTTATGTCATTTATGAATATGAGGTGGGCTTTAAGGTGACTTGTGTAGTCCACACAAATGCCTTGCTTGATTCAGAGCTTGAGCTTGCTTTACAGTTGTTTGATTCCATTCCTTCTGCCCCAGAGCTGTGCTTAGCTGTGAAGAACCCAGCTCTCTTGCAGCATAAGCCAGCAGCAGTCTCTAGTGCCTGTCTGGCGTGGCACACACCTGTTTGCCTTGCTTGGGTCCAGCACAGACCTTTTTGGATAAAAATGGTCATTTGCCTGCTTACCAGAGTCCACTCTTCATTTCATGGTCTGCAGAACGACAGGCCAAAGGGCTTTTTTTTTTTCTTCTAATTTATGGGATGAATTATTTTCTTTTAATACTTAAGGTCATCATCTATGTAACAATAACATCTGTTGGTATTTGGATTCTTAGCAAGAATTTTTCAACTGGATAAGGCTCTTTGTACATTGTTAGAAGAAACCAACACGTTAGAGGCTATAGAACGTTTGCCGTTTGAGGTCTTGATCTATTTAGTTTGAATGTGAGAATTTTATGCTCCCCAGATGTCCTTCTGATTACAGAATTTTATAGTGTTTGTGGGGTGTATCTGTTAACAAAGTAGTATTTATTTAGCAGGAATAGGTAACATGATACAACTGTGGTTTGGACGTCAGGTTTATCTAGAGTTTAAGGGTGGACTGGAGTAAAAACAGCTCCTATAGTGCACTAGACTTGCTGCATGGCTTAGTTTACGCATACTTGGGGACCAGTCATAGGTCTCTAGATCTGTGCTAATGTTAAAAACATCTAATCATTTCAAGGGCTTTGGATAGTAGAAGTTATCTTAGTATATGAAAGAGTTTTCCATTCTGCTTGTTTAATAAACTTAGCACAACCTTTTACGGTCTGGGTTAGAGCTCAGTGGGCCCTGGATGCACTGACACCCTTTCCCTGGATCACAGTTGCTCCAGTAGGCACAGGGATCTGGGCATCACAGCACGTGGAGCTTTGTTGGGCTCCTGGCGAAGTCCATGTTGCCATCCGTGTTCTCAAAGCCACCGAACACTGCTCAGCCTAGCTTATTAGCTAACGTTTGCCATTCCCTCTTAAAAACGTTTTCTTGTCACTGTGGTTTGGGTGTGTGCCCCCCTTAGGTCCATATGCAAAGGATTGGCCCCCAGGTGGCACCATTGAGAGGTACCGTGAACCTTTAATAGGTGAGACACAGTCAGAAGTCCTTATGTCATTGGAGCACAGCCTCAAAGGATTATGGTACCCTTCCTGTTCCTACTCCTTCTGTTTTGTGGTCCAGAATGTGAGCATTCTCTCCAACTCACACCCCTGTGATCCTATGCCACACTCACAGGAGACTTAAATAGTGGCTTCAGTCCTAGTATTCTGAACCCCAGAACTCTGAGTGAAAAACTCTAAAAATTGTTTTAAAGATTTATTTATTATGTATAATGTTCTGCCAGCATGCATGCCTACACACCAGAAGAGGGTATCAGATCTCATTATAGGTGGTTGTGAGCCACCATGTGGTTGCTGGGAATTGAACTCATGACTTCTGGAAGAGCAGCCATTGTTACTAACCTCTGGGCCATCTCTCCAGCCCAGCTTTTTGTTGTTGTTGTTGTTTTCTGTAAGTAGCCTATTTGGGGTACTTTGTTGTGGTAATTGAAGCCAAGAGTACACTCATCTTCCTAAACCTAATTTATGTTGTTTTAATCATTGGCCTTTTGTCCCTGCTTCCTCATCCTTCAGTTTTTCCTCATTTCTTTGACCTCACGCTGTGCAGTGTCTTTGCCCTGCAGGCACTTCAGTGAGTTCCGTCATCACCTGTGCGTAGAAAGACCCTAGTGTAAGGGGTTTGTCTTTGCCTCCGTTTTGTTTCTCATATTTATACACCTCTCTGATTGCTAAAAGTCTGCGGCAACTGTATGTCAGCGCTGGCGTATCATACTTGAAGTCCAAACTGACTTACCCTTCACCCTGCCCCTCTCCTTTCCACCTCTTCCTTTCCCATCACGCCCACCTTGATGAAGTATGGTATGGTTACCGTGTACTCCTGTATCACAGCCTGACCTAGGAATTGGTCCAGTTTCCCTACATTCTTTCTTACTTCTGCCCTCATCCCTATCATCCCTACTTTAAGATAATCCCCATCTTCTCTTGAGTTCTCGGGAGAGGGGGCGGTGGTGGGGAGAGCGGGTTTGTGGAAGCAGGGCCAGGAACTCCACAGCTTGTCTGTAGAAGTCAGAGGACAGTTTTGTAGGCTCGATTTTCTCCTTCCACCTTAGAATCAAATTCAGGTTGTCGGGTGTGCATCATAGGGCAGCAAACACCTTTCTCCACTGAACCATCTCATTTGCCCCCCCCTTTTTTTTTTTGCTGGGGTCTCTCACTGAGCCTGGATATCACTGACTCAGCTATGAGTGCTGGCCAGCAAGCCCTCGGGATGCACTATCTGTCCCTGCACCGCCACCACTGGGACTCCCAGCACTCCCAGCCGCGCCTCACCTTTGTGTGGTGCTGGGCATAGAACTCAGATCCTCATGCCTGTGCCGCAGACACTTTACTGTTGAGCCATCTCCTCGGCCCTGGAGTTCTTCCTTGGTGATTAAGTTTCTTCCTTCTTAGCTTGAGAGCTTATACTTCATGCTGCTTTTTAAAGGATGATTGCTATTCAGGCATTCAGAAAAGGACCCAGCGACATGGGCTTGGCAAGACTCCCAGCCCCTATAAGGATTCTCCAGAATAGCCTAAGGAATGAGGGGCAAATGCCCACTGTGGTGCCAGGTCCAGGCTACTGAAATACCCAGAAGTCTTTCCTCCCTACACAGCTACCTGGGCTATCAGGTGCCTGGAAACCAGGGCACCAGAGGTTCAGGCTGTGCAAGCTAGGCACTGTGGTGGTGTAGCAAGTGAATCTGCCCTCCACCTTAGTAACTATGTGTTGGGACTAGTATGTTCCCAGGAATGAGCTGTAGTCTTGACTGATAGGGTCATGGTTAATTCAGGGTGTCTGCTATGCTGAAAACAGCCCTGGTGGCCTGGGTACCAGTAGAAGTCATGGGAAATGCTGCAGAATCTGTCTGGGCAAATTAAATGGGCCTAAAAAGTGATCATAAAGTTCAAGTCAGTTGGAATTGGGGATGAACTGTCAGGTGACCTGTGGTGGAGCCTTCCCATTGTGGCTTCCAGTGCCCCAGCGCGCCACCATGGAGGGCAGCCTCTACCCCTTATACACGTACATGGCCCTTCTGACTTTTGTGACTGACTTGGCTTCCCATGTCAATTTCCATATCAAATGTATTTTCTTCATCAGAGCTTCCTCTTCCCCTGTGTTCCCAACTAGATCTGACTGGTAATTGGTCTCAGGCACCCTATGCTTCGCTTTCGACTGTCACATCTTACCTGGGTCTCTCTTAAGTTCTTTAGATGACCATTGAGTTCATCTGCACCACCTTTGGGTCTTTGCATGAGTCTTCTTAGGGCACACAGTGACTGAAAGAGAGGTTGTGCAAAGTTGCAACTGGTTAGTGATGAAGCTGAGGTTGGCATTGAGCCATCTGACTCCAGCGCCTACTTCATGGCCATGAGCTGCATGAGTAAAACCTGCTACCACTCAACAGAAATTAGGAAAATGGATTTGTGTTAATGTACTGAATGGGCTCCAGTCACGTTCACTGGAGTGGAGGTCAGCTTCAGGCCTCTGCAGTCACACAGGCCCCACACTTAAGCCAAGTCTGTGCTCTGCTTTCGTCTTTGGAATATTGGTTTTGGAAATTTGGACTGTTTGAACATGTGAACCTTGGTTTTCACTATATGCTAGGTCCCACAAGTTAAAGTGACTGCTCCTGCCTACAATTATTTTTGTTTTTCTTTCCCTCTTCCGGAATCACCCTAAGTTGTAGATTTGATTCTTATCAAGAGGCACCCACCCATGGTGTGTGCCTAGCTTGTGAATGCTCACAGCTGTGTCTAGACCCTGGCTGAACAGCTGATGAGCTGAGGTTGGGGCCAGCAGCAGCTCTTCACAGAGCACGCAGTAGGAAGGTATGAAAGAGGACCATGGATTGCTTGAATTGAGCACAACCTGTGCAGAAACTACTGGGTAGAACGGTCATTCTGTAACCCTTGATTTGCTTTAGAGAACTCTTTTTTTTTTTTTTTTTTTAAAGTCATTCTGGAAGAGTCCTGGTTGGAGTGTAGACTGCTGAGGACAGCTAGCTTGGTCCTGTTCCCTTAGTAGATAGCATTTTAATTGCTAAGTTGTGGCAGAATGCTGTGCTTAATTATGGACTCGGGTATCTAATTTCTCAGTCACAGCTGCTGTTTGAGACCCTCTCGATTGTTTTTACCATCCATCCACGCTTGCACTTGGGTGACAGAGGGCCTTGTCTCTGTGGATACATCTGGGCAATGTTGTCACTTCGGAGTAAAAAGAAGGAAATGGAAGTGTAATTAATCCTAAATACTCAGGAAACTATCATACTACTAACTATTTGGGCATTGAGAAGTCCTTACTGATGGATTGGTAAATTGTAATCAGTCCCTGTCAGGAACGGTAGGTCTTAAGAATCACTACTGTGCACACCGACTGTAGGCCTGTGGGTTGGCCCATTGGCAGTGCTAGGCATGGGTTATTTTATTATATATCTTAGATTTAGGCTTGGTAATTTTCTTTAGTATAATTTTATCCTTTGAAAATTTCACACAATGTATTTGATCATAATCGTCCCTCCCCTGCCTCCAGCTCCCCCCCCCCCCCCGGATTCCTCCCCTTAAACTTCATGTCCTTTTTTAAAAACTTTTTAATCTTTATTATTTTAAAGAACCCATCAAGTTCAGTGTTTGCTTCCCACCAACTTTGGGATGTGAGACAATCCGCTGGAGTGTGGTGCACCTCCCAGGGACCACACTTGGAGAAAACTGACTCCCCTCCCCCAGAAGCCATCAGCTATCTATGTTTCCTCAGTATCTTAGTTACTTTTCTGTTGCTGTGAAGGGATACCATGATCAAGGCAACTTATAAAAGAAAACATTTGATTAGGGGTTTGCTTGCAGTTTCATCGTGGCGGAAAACATGTTGTCGGGGACGGCGGGCATACTGGAGCAGTAGCTGAGACTTAACATCTGATCTAGAAGCAGAAAGCAGTGGGGGTGGGGGAGACAGAGAAGAGAGACCACTACTGGTAAATGGCATGGGCCCACCTACAGTGACACACCTCCTCCTACAAGGCGGTACCTCCTCATCCTTACCAAACAGTTCCACCCACTGGGGCCAAGTAGTCAAACATACAAGCCTATGGGTGCTATTCTCATTCAAACCAACACACTCAGTTAGGAACAGGAACTTAGGAATTTCTCCCCACTCTATGCTAGAGCATTGAATGGCTTGTTCTTGTGCGGGTCTTGTATTGCTATTGGTTCATGAGTGCAGTTACCCTGTCGTGTCCAGAAGTCACTGTTTTCCTCTGTTCCTCCCTGGCCTCTAGCTCTTGCAATCTCTCTGCCTCTTGTACTGTAGTCCTTGAGCTTTGAAGAAGGGGTTTGGAACAGATGTCCCATTTGTGGCTGAATAATCCACACTCCCTTTTCTCTTTCCTTTGACCAGTTACGAGTTTCTGTGTTACCCACTGCCCACTGCACAGAGACTTCTCTGATGATATCTGAGCACTGCAGTGATCTGTGGGTAGAGAGATAGGAATCTAGAGTGCAGTTTGATACTGTGTCCTTTTAGCAAAATGATAGGTTCAACCATGGGTCCTGGACTAGATTGTGATACCAGGCATGTGTTTCCTCTGGTTATGCTGGTAACATTTGTGCCTCTATTGTACCCATAAGCATATCTTGCAGCACTGGTCATTATTGCAGTTCTCTGACTTCGTAGCTGGAAGGCTATTGATGACTTCACCCCTAGCAGCCAGTGAGAGACCTGTTTCAACATAAATAAATATTAGGGCAATACTTGAGGAACAACACCCAGTGTTATGCTCTGTCCCCCCACAAGATTATTATTTATTTTCTGTGAGATTATAGATTTCATAGCAATTAAAAGGTAGTTAATCTTCATTCTCTAAACCTGTGTGGTTATTAATATTCAGTGTTTTGGTTTCTTTAAAACAGAACAAAGCAGGAAGAGTTATTTTAGAGGAAAAGGCTCCATGGCCTTACTCTAAGGTACTGGGCACAGCTGTTCCTAAAACAGGTGTGCTTAGACCGTGAGGGCCCAGCACAGTCTAGGGAGGTCAGTGTGCTGAGAGCCCATGAGAAGAGACTGCTGCCCATTTCAGAGCATCCCTTCAGAATGGCACAGTGCCCAGCAACAGCTAGCCTCCAGCTCTGCAGAGCCAGCCTGCTGGCACCCAGGCAACCAGAGCACACTTCAGAGTGGCGGGGGAGCTCGCAGGACAATAACCAGTCTGGCTCTATAGCGCTGGACTGCTGGCAGCAAACAGTCACACCTTCACTCCTGAACAGGCCTGTTAAACACTGGTGTGTTGGCATCAGGGTCATGGTATTGAAAACAGCGGAGTTGTGCATCACAGAATAAAGCTGATTTTAATTTTTCTTTGCCCAGCGTTCATGTATCTGGAGATATAAACACACTGGGGTGGCTTTCCTTAAGCTGCTCCATGCTTGTCCTCTGTGTGTGAACAGTCAGAAAACAGAACCACCATTGACTTCCATAAATACAGAAAAGAGCTGGAATGAACGCCAGCCTCCTGGAAAGACTTTTCAGTTTGGGACAATTCCAGTAACCAAATGGAAGTTTCTGAGACATTTGCCAAGTGAAAGAGTTGATGTTGAGAACGAGCTTGAAGTGTTTTACTTTTAATGTATGCTTTGGAGAACAGGCTACAGAAAGCCAGTTCTACAGCCAAAGATAAAAGTTCTATCTTAACTTTGCCTAAGGAGCCATGTGCGTAAGCGTTTCACCATTCCCGTTGATATGACTCAGCTGCCTAGGTGTCCCACTGGCCCTCATATCCTGCTGTCACCCTCATTTCCCCATGTTTTCTATAGCATCTCTTTCTTCTTTGCAGGACGGTATCAAAGCTGTGCAAAATGTAAACACATCTGGTCTGTCTATGTTAGGTGCATACAGAAGGCAGACTCTGGGGAGGAAGGCAAATGGCATCACGCTGCCTTGGGTCTGTGCTGCTCCCTCTTTCTTACTCGGTTTTCTTGTTTGTGACTTGCTCTTTCCCCTTCCTCCTCCCTTCCAGCCCTGGTTATATCTGAATGGATTGAGACATCTGAGAAAAATCTTGGGAGAACACAGTATAGGAACATCCATTTTTTGGTACTCAGATATGTTTTGATCATTCTCCTATCAAAACACAGTACTGGGGACAAGAGGGATGGCTCAGTGGTTAAGAGCACTGGATGCTCTTTCAGAGAATCAGGTTTGGTTCCCAGTCCCCACAGAGTGGCTCACAGTTGTCTATAACTCCAATCCCTGGGGATATGATGCCCTCTTCTGGCCTCTATGGGCACTGCATGTAAAGGGCTCAGACTCAACGTGCAGGCCAAATACCATTCACATAAAATAAAGGCAAATCCAAAAAGAAAACCAGTAGCCTAGGCAAGGTTCAACTAGGTTCCTCTAATCCCTAAGCACACAGCTGCCTGCAGACACAGCCTGGACCCTGGCATCCTCATTAAGGTCCGTGTGGTGATACCAGAATAGGTGATGCCATGTGGGCACAGGTTTTTCTCTGCAAGTGGTGGAACACAGAGCAGGTTTCTGAGGGACCCTTGTGAGGATCGTACTTTCACCCTGTGTATATATGGTAAACCCTGTGGTGGTCAGACATTGACCACTGGGGAGCCTGGCTTGTGATCATGGCAAGGTGCTTCGAGGTGGCCTCACCTGGCTTTCCATCACAGTCCCCAGAAACCAGTATTCTGCTTGTCCTAGTTCATATTAGAGCAGCATCTTCAGTGTTCTGTTTGCATCTGTGACAGTAATGGTTTCTGCTGTTGTCTTAGCCCCTGGAACTCCATCGCTGTCTAAGCATGCTGATCAGCTTATAATAGCTTTAGCAAATTACAAATTCTAAAAGCTAATACTTTTTAGCCATCTTAGATCTTCCATAAGTAAGAACCCCTCACTAGGACAAAGTGGGGAGGGGGTCAGGAGTAGCTCAGTGATTAATAGTACTTGCTGCTCTTGCAGAAGACCTAAGTTCAGTGGCTCACAACCTCTGTAACTCTCTGTTCCAGGAATCCAACACCCTCTTCTGGCTTCTACAGGTACCAGGGATATTTAAGCGGTGTACCTGTATGCATACAGCCACAATACTCATGCATGTAAAATAAAGATAGGGCTCTGTCCTGTGCTGTCGGGACAGTGTCACGGGGAGACAGAATGGGCCACTGTGGGGTTTGAAGAGGTTCTGCTCTGTGCATATAGATATAATACTGGAGTTGGGGGTTAGGAGGAAGAGAGGAAGGCTTTCTAGATAGACGGCAGATGAGTGTGGGTGTGAGGGTGGTGGCTTTCTGAATTCTGGCCCACAGTCAGCCTATCCAGAGCCAAGACATGGGGCCCTGGAGGGGAGAGTAGAATAGTACCAGGTGGTTCAGAACTTGGAGATGGTGACAGGGTTGTCTATCCTGTAGACAAAGGGAAACTTTGGGGAAGCTTCTAGGGGTTGGTTGACACGGTGGAAGAGTACTTCTAGGCGCTGTTGGAGAGGTGGCATGAACGGAGCCTGGAAGTCAGAGACCGCTAGGGTGAGAGGTCAAGGGGGCAGTCATGGTGGGAGCCCGGATTCAGTGTTTGTGTTTTCAAAGCTAGTACCCAGGGTGCTAGGACATAGTCCGTGTGTAGACACAAACGCACAGCTTGGTTAGAATAGTTAAATCTGGAAGATCGGAGAGAGAAAGGGAAACATGGTTCCAAGATGCTTAGCTTGGATCCTACTGCATGTACTGGCTTTGTGGGAGACTAGGCTGTTTGGATGCTCACCTTACTAGACCCGGAAGGAGGTGGGAGATCCTTGGACCTCCCACAGGACAGGGAATCCTGACTGCTCTTCTGGCTGATGAACGAGGGAGAGTTGATTGGGGGAGGAGGAAGGAAATGGGAGGCGGTGACGGGGAGGAGGCAGAAATCTTTAACAAATACATACATACATACATACATACATACATACATAAAACAAATAGAGGACAGTCCCATTTGTGGCACCGGGAGAAAGCTGTTCCTTTTGAAGAAGCTTGATTTGAATTAGAAGAGGATTAAGAAGCCAGGTCTAGGAGACAGCCTGAGAGAACTCAGATCTGCCTCGTGGATAAATTCGGAATTAGACTCGTAGCAGTTGTCCTTGCTCTGCCACCACTAGAAAAGCATCTTGGTATGGCTCTTTTAGCCCTTCTGCCACCTTCTGAGTGAAACTCCTTCCCCATCTGTAGACTCACTGTAAAATAGCTTTATTCCATCAGCCGGGTTCTGGCCCAGGGTTTCCACTCTGCTTGAAACTGAGTGGATTCTCATTAGAAGTCTGTTGACCGTATCAAACCCATACATTAGTAGAAGCCATCCCTGCCTTCTCTGTGGACAGCAGCTCACATAAAACACAGCCTATGGGGCCTGGGATGAATGACTTAGAACCCACTTCCTCAGCTATCCCATGGGAGCAGCCCTCCCTACTCGGGGAGTCCCGGCATCTGCAGGTGCTCACTGTTACTAAGCCTGGTCACAGTTGTCAGCAGGCAGATGTCCCTGTGGCTACTAGAATAGAGAACCTTGAGGGAGAATCTGTCTGTCCTGCCCACAGAGTTCCAGCCTTGCCTTAGTAGTCAGCTGACCGGTATGCTGTGGCCAAGACAGCACATTCCTGCTGTGAAAATCCTACAGTGCAATTCCAGGAATTTTTCCCCGTGGAAGTCCTTAGTGTGATGCTACTATCAACCAAAATTATAAAAACCAGTTGTCAGGGCAGGAATATGGCGAACTTTGAGTAATGAGCTAGGAAAACAGGCAGGAGAAGGACGCTCTCGCAGTGGCCCTGCGATGGGCAGTGTGGGGCTCTGGAACCAACTGCTGGTTAATGCCACTGGGGTTCCCTTATCCTCTGCTCTACCGACCTGGAGACTGCATAGCACTCCACCTGATTGAATCCTGGCAGCTTTTGGAAGCATGTGTGTTTTCTAGGTCCTTCCCCCTGTAATTGTTTTGTGGGTTCCGCACCCTGCAAGTCCGTTTTCCAGCTGTTCCCTCAGAAATGGTGTTAAGCTGAGGTTTTTCATGTGAGCTTCAATTGTTTTCACATCTCCACGAGGCCACTGCCTTTGTGGCGTTTCTATGACATCCTCTGCCATGCACTCACCTTGGGCTTTTTCTCTTTGAGTTGCTGACTTCATGTGTTTGCTTCACACTTTGCAGGCTGTCTCCTGGTTCGGACATCTATGTGACAGTGTCATCCATGGCTTTGGCAAGATCCCAGTGCCGTAACTCCCCCAGCAACCTATCCTCATCCAGCGAGACTGGCTCTGCTGGTGGTACCTACAGACAAAAGTCCATGCCCGAAGGGTAGGTCTGATGCCATTTGGTCCCCTGGAGAGTGATTGTTTAGACATATAGAATGATATCCCTTCAGGCAGGCCTCACAAACCTCCATGCAATCTGCAGGGAAGATGAGTTAATGCTCCCGATAGAAGAGTGTCCCAGTGGTCAGAGCACCTGAATAAGATGACCAGTGTGGGAGCGAAGTCAAAAAACACCAGTTTCTCCATCGTACGTGTCATTTAGTGTCGCCAGAAGGACTTTGTAGTTTCCTAGTATTTCCTCCAACGTGAACTCAGCAAAAACCCTGCTTGCGCGGGAGTTCATATTGCTGCTGATAGACAGATAATGACACCCCATGCTTAAAATTGTCTTGAAAAAATACCTGTGTTGGTTTGTTTGTTTTTGTTTTTTTGTTACTTGGTTTTTTGATACAGGGTTTCTCTGTTAAAGCCCTGGCTGTCCTGTATTTCACTCTGTAGACCAGGCTGGCCTCGAACTCAGAGTTCCGCTTGTGTCTACCTCCCAAATTCTGGGAGTTCTGGGATTAAGGGCGTACAACCAACTAGTTGTTTTCTTTTTATTCCTCATTGACACTAATACCCGAAAGTAAGCATTTGCACTGACAGAGCTCCCAGTGCAGGCTGTGGCTGTAGCCCAGATTAGCACGCTCAGCTAGCAGGAGGCCCTAGGTTTTGTCTCCAGTGTCACTAGAAAACAACAAAATTTTAAAAGGAAAGGAACTGTATCTTATTTTAAAGTTCACTTTGGGTTAGGAGGCTCAAATATCAGGGCTTTAAAGTCATGGGCACAGAAATACAGCATAGCACACACAAGCTGCCTCTGCCCAGAATAAGAAAACCAACCGAGCTGTATGTTCTCTCTGTTGTCTCTAAAAAAGAGCCTGAATCACCGAAAAGTCGAATGGTTTTGGTCTGCATTTTCCCAAAGACTGATTGACAGATGGACTTGTGATTTGATTACTTTCCTAAGATTTCTCCACTATGATAGTATTCTGTTGGGTTTTTAAAAAAGATTTATTTATTTGTATGTGTGCGTGTTCTTCTTTTATGTATGTATATGTATCATATGTATGCCTGGTGCCCTTGGAGGTCAGAACAGGGCATCGGATCCCCAGGAAATAGAGGTATGGATGGTTGTGAGGCGCCATGTGGGTTCTGGGAATCAGACTCAAGTCCTCTGGAAAAGGATCCGGAGCTCTTAACTGCTGAGCCATCCTCCAGCTCCTCCATTGTTTTTCATATTGAATATGAATATTTTGCTGGTGGTGTTAAATGTTTATATTAAGAGAAGGTGGTGATAAAAGCACTCTAGAATACACCTTCTCCACCTTGCTGTCTCCCCAGTAGCCTGTTTGAAGTGCACATATCTTACTGTAATTGCTTCAGTGATGACTAGAAAATAATTTTAGCTTTTCTTCATCAGTCCCTGCAGAGAGGTTGTGAGTCACTTATCATATCGTACCACAAGCCCAACTAATTATTTCTTATTTAAATTAGATTTTAAATGGTATGATTTGCCTTTGCAATGAAGAAGTCAGCATACCTTCATCATTATTGCAGCCCTGAAATGTAAATGAGCTAACAATAATAAAATCTTTCTGTCTGTGGTATCCTCTAAAAGTATATCAGCAAAGTAAGTGGAGACATTAGTGTTGTAGCTGATATGGAAAACCGCGAGCCCCTAGTGAGGGATAATACTTGTCTGTAATGGCGACTGGGAGCAGATTCCAGCCCATTGTGAAGAAGTTTTCTGTAGAGAAGTGGGCAACTTAGGTGACTGCATGCCTGGCCACTGAGTGTGTCCTGTGTGAGCCGAGTGGTTGCTTTAAACTGCTTTCAGCGACCACCAGTGCCTCAAACATCAAGTGTGTCTCCTACAAGACCCTCTAAAAT
Organism: Microtus oregoni; assembly: GCF_018167655.1. Classification (NCBI taxonomy): domain Eukaryota; kingdom Metazoa; phylum Chordata; class Mammalia; order Rodentia; family Cricetidae; genus Microtus; species Microtus oregoni. Next base: position 15,042,548 of record NW_024543068.1, on the reverse strand, counting down.
GAGGCCCAATGTGAGATTTAGACCTTTTTATCTAAATCCCTCAGGGACAAGATGTTTGTCTTAGGTTCTCTGACACACATATGTAAGAAGTGAAATGCTTTTCAAGGCAGAACTAACATGTATTGGTATTTACTTAATTGAACATAGAAAAAACTATCTCCTTTAAATTCTGAGGTGGAGAAAGTTTAATTTCCTCTGCTACCAAAGGGTGGGGGGAGGAAAGTGAGACTGGAATCTGTGTCTAACTGGCATCCTTACCCTGTTTTTGAAAAGCCTTCCTTTGGTGTACATTTAGAATAAGACCAAAGGGTCAGTGTTGAGAGTTCTCACTGCTTCGGGAAGAGAAAGCGGATTTGTGAATCTCTGTTTCCCTAATATTCTTATAAATTAAGGTTTCTCTCTTGGACTGCCTGCACGTAGAAGATGGTTTTTCACAGTAAGCCTTACATAGGTGCTTCTAACCAAGCAGCATTTGCCACAGCAACTAGGAAAATAATTTCCTAAATATTTTACTGCAGTAAATATTTCTGTAGCCTTCTGTACTTTCTAAGTTTTTTGCCTAGATTTTGTTATCTAGAGTTCTGTAGTGGAATTTTCTGTAGCAGCAAGGAACCACTTGTTTGTCCCGGCCGCCCTGACCCAAAATAATCACACAAAAGCTGTATTAATTAAATCACTGCTTAGCCCGTTAGCTCTAGCTTCTTATTGGCTAACTCTTACATCTTAATTTAACCCATTTCTATTCATCTGTATATCACCATGAGGTCGTGGTCTACCAGCAAAGTTTCAGCACGTCTACCTCTGGCCACAGATCAATGGCATTTCTCTTCTCCTCTTTCCAGCATTCCATTTTGTTTTCCCTGCCTAGCTCTGTTCCCCTATAGCTCTGCTATAGGCCCAAAGCAGTTCCTTTATTAATGAAGGAAAGCAACACATGGACAGAAGGACCTCCTACACCAATTGCCATGCTTTGTGTAAAGAGAATGAGGCAGAGTTCAGGGATTTTCTTCAGTTCTCCTGGGTCACCAGTCTCATCTCAGCTCCATGTTTGCTCACCCCCAGGGCCCCCCACTTCCCAATATAGCTCTTGTAGGATATGGCCGTGTGTCTGTCATCACAGGGAAAGCCCAGCCATCAGTGGATACAGAACCTATAGAGGCCTATGTTATTTACTAAGTTCTTTAGAAGTTAGTTAGTAATTGTCTTGGTTAGGGTTTTCTATTGCTATGAAGAGACACCATAACCATGACATTTAATTGGGTCTGGCTTATCCTTTCAAGGTTTAGTCCATTATCCTCATTGTGGGAAGCATGGTGGTGTGCAGGCAGATATGGTGCTAGAGAAGGAACCAAGAGTTCTACATCTGGATCTGTAGGTGCAGGAAGAAAATGACACACTGGGCCTGACTTGAGCATCTGAGACCTCAAAGCCTGCCTCTAGTGACACACTTCCTCCAACAATGCCACACCTACTCCAATACCTGTTCCAGCCACTCCTTCTAATGTGCTGCTCCCTGTGTGTCTATGCAGGCCACTTTTATTCAAAACACCACAGTAAACATGGGAAATACAGTAAATTTCCACATAAATACTTGAGTTCTATACTCTGGCCCTTTCTAGTCTCAGAATTTATATCAGCATTCATGCTGATATTGATAGAGACATGGTTTCATATTATTTAGTTAAAATAAACATTACTATTTTTTCAAGGGGAAAATCAAACTGGCTCACTAAATAGCTAAATTTCTTTCAAAAAGTAGATATTATACCATTTTACATGCCAGCTTACCTACTTCCAAATTGCCCTTCCCAATAGCAATTTAGAATTCATATAATTAGAAAGTGGCTCGTATATGATGTAAATGATAGTTGTCTTTGTTTTTCAGCTCATAGAGTACATTGCTCAGAAAATAATTGGTCCAAGAGTAACTTAATGATTTAGTGCCTCATTGAATTGAGACCCCTCCCCCCCACTGATGTTCAGAAGCTGTGTATGAGTGATTTAAAGTGGGCTGGTGCTAAATGGAAGTCTGAACATGGGTTTCTTACTCTCTGGGTCTTCGTTAGCAAGCTCCTTGCCCTAGTTACCACTTGATTTCAATAATAGGCCTGCCTCCCTGAGCAGAGAGATATTTCTACATGCACAGACGTGCAAGCAGAAACTGGTAATACCTGTCATCAGAACCAGGACTCCACCTTGTGGGTAAAGATTCTGATGTGTCTTGCTTTTGCTTGGGAATCACCACAGGTTTGGGGTGAGCCGAAGATCCCCAGCCTCCATCGACAGGCAGAACACTCAGTCAGATATTGTTGTCACTGGAAAATCCACACCCAGTTGGCAAAGAAGTGAGGACAGCATTGCCGACCAGATGGGTAAGTATGTGATTTATGTTAAAGTCTTTCAGAGCAAGGTACCTCTTGATATTGTCAAAACATGGAGTTGTAAAGGATGCCCTAGTTAGTAAATGTGCGTGAGAACTGATCTCTGCTTATTGCTCATGAGAGCAATGGATAAGCCCAGGGACTCCCAGTGACCCCAAACGTCAGCTGGAGTGACCAGGGGTTCTGTTTAATGGCCAGTCTGCTGAAGCTCCTGTGTCCTCGGGACCTTGCTTGGGTGGGTCGGTTGCTTAGTTTTGCCTTGTGACTGGGAAGATTATTATTATCCTTATTGTTGACTTCTAAGGAGAAAGAAATCTCTGTACAGGCAGGAAGAGACTGAATGTTTGTTTGTTCACATTTAATCTTGGTTAGATACCCTCCCCTGCCTGGTGGACATTTTAAAAAATGCTTTCTCCTCCACTGTTAGACTGTCAACTAAGAAAATTTCTTAACAGAACGGCAGAATGGAGTGGATTCAGTGGGGCCTTGTTCGGGTACATATCCCTCTGAGGATGCAGAGGAGAAACCTGTCTCCAGTGGCACTGTGAACACTGCTTGTGACAATGAAGTTTTTGTCATTTCAGTGATTAAACTTTAATAGATAGACCAAAAATTTGATGCCGATCTAATTCGTATATCAGAAACTTGGTTGTGTCCTGTCATCCTGTGCAGTCCTTTTTCTTTTTTATGAAAGCATTGTTATGGAATAAAGAGATGAACATTTCATGCCTGAAACAAACATTTAAGGCAAAGAAGACCTAACGGTTAATAGGTTTGCCTGTGCAAATGACTGTGCCCAAGTAAATACATGAAAGTTGATGAAGAGAAGTGTGGTTCCTAGGTCCTGAAGACAGGCTTTGTTCCAGTGTGCTTTGTTATTGAGCCCATCTGTCACTCCCAGTCTTGTCCCACCCACCCCAACTCAGAAAACCTGAGCATCTTCTGTCTGCTCCCTGCTCCCGACAGATGTCTTTAGTCCCGTATATTTTGGTTCTGTTGGGATGGTAACATCCATATGATCAGTGCCTTGTTCTGGCTCCCAGTGCAAACTCTGACCAAGGCTGCAGCAAACCTTTGTATGTCCAGTGCCGTGCTTCCACTTCCACGGGAATCAGAACGTCTGGGGACCAGAAGAATAGTTACATCCTCTTCATCTCCTCACATGAAGTGCTCTCCAGTCTTCTTCCTCCTGCATCTCCTTCTGTGTAGTGCATCTTCACAGCTCATGATGCCAGTGTGAATTTGAATGGATCCCCTGAGTATACTGGGGTGCATACCTCCAGTACAATATAGCTTTAAATCAAACTGATAGTCAGGTGCCCCTAGAGCTGGCCTGGGAAGAATTCACTATACCATGCGAAGTATATTTGATGACTTTTCTTCTCCCCAAATGCATTAGGTAGACATGGGGACCATACCTTTAATCCCAAACTAGGGCATGGGGGCTGGCTGACAGGAGAATGTCATCAGTTCAAAGCTCTATTAGGCTACAAAGTGAGTTCCAGGCTAGCACAGGCTACAGAGTGCGATCCTGTTTCAAAATGCTGAAGTACATTTCTTATTTTGGGGATCCCAGCATTCCAGGAGAACAAGCCAGCCTTCCCTAATTGTCACATCATAAGGAATCCAGGGCTTGTTTGATGTCCAGCACCTTTTTGGCATTGAAATTGCCAACTGAAATCAATTGAAAATTGATTATCTGTGAAGGTCACACTCAAAAGCTACTTGGTCAGGTTACAAAATAAAGAAAAGGGGAAAAAAAATCCTATAATGATGTGGCTGGGCATAGTGGTGCACACCTTCAATCTCAGTGCTCAGGAGGCAGAAGCAGGGGGATCTCTGTGTGTTCAAGGCCAGCCTGGTCAGCCAGGACTGCATAGTAAGACCCTGTTGTGAGAGAGGGAGAAGAAGAGAGAGAGGGAGAGGAAAATCCTATAGTGTTTACTGTTTTATTTTCTTGTTGGTCACATTTATAGCCGTCCTCAGTTTTCATGTGTCCTGTAGACCTCAGGTTAGACATACCTGACAGCCATCCTAGGGAAAATATATGAAGAGTAAGTTAGGTTTTTCCTGGCTTAGTATGTGGTGCATAGAGTTGACCTCCCCAGACTTGGAGTGTATGTAACTGGTACCTGCTGGGTAGACGCATCCATCCGTGCTCCCAGTGCGCTGTGATGTGGTTCTTGTGACAGTGTAGCAGGCTCTGCTGGGCTCACAGGCTCACTCATCTGCATGGATATTTGCTTCTGCCTCTCTGCCCCCGGAATGGTGTCGAGTCACTCCAGAACAGGCTGCCTGGTCCTCTGCAGGTCAAGACGGGTGCTGGTGAAGTCCATAATTCTTGCTGTTAGCTCTAGGCAGTTGGGGTAAATCGCTGCCTCTTGTTTTGGGGACCCTATCTTGACTGCCAGTGCGGCCCCCAAAAGGAAACGATGATTTGAAGTAAACTAGCTGCTGTGTGTCTGGTCTGCCATGCTCAGCTTAGAGTTATAGAGGACCTCAGGGATTCAGTTCTTTTGTCCTCGGGCAGCATGAATCCACAGGCAGAATGTTCCCTAATTGTCACAGTAAGTACCGTGATTGCATCTGTGCCTGTCTAGGGAATGGACACAAAGTTAGGTCTGCCTCGCTGCAGTGAATAATTCATGAGTTTAACCATGTATTCTGAAAGCTCCCCAAAGCAATAGTTAGTTCCAAACTTTGCTGCGTTATTCATGGCCTTTGGTTTGGTGGCACTTGGCTGTGCTAATATGTATGATGTGACATGTCACCAGCTCATCAGTCACCTAGTTTCTGACATGCTGTCTCTAGTGTAGACTCCTAACAAGCTTGCTGCTGGTGCCCAGAGTTGACTGGTCAGGGAGCCCTGAGAGATGGGTGGCAGGCTATCTCCGCGTGGCAGCTGTACTTTGCTTAGTGTCTGTACCCTAACTTCCTGTGCTGTGTTCCAGAGCCTACATGCCATCTCCCAGCAGTATCAAAGGTGCTGCCTGCTTTCCGAGACAGCCCCAGTGGGAGATTAATTCGGCAGGATCCGGTGGTTCACTTGTCTCCAAACAAACAAGGCCATGTAAGTTCACTGTAAGCGTAATGAAATAACTGATTTCCAGCAATGTGTTGTGATTCCTGTAACTCAAAAATGGTACCTACCTGCTCCACCCCAACTCTGTGGCAGAAGACAAGGTACCTAGCACTTGGGGTTTGCACAGCCCAGATTCTGAGTTGCTTTAATGTAAACTTTATCCTGAGGAGTAGATCTGCATCCCCACAGGTCTTTAGGGGAAGATTCAGGAATCAGAAAAGGTCCTGATATTAGAAGGAGAGCTGTGCAGCGAAGAGGTTCTACCATTCACCTAGCTGGGAGTTGAGTGAGGCCAGGTCAGACAGACCTGGGCAAGCCCGCAGTGACCACAGCCCTGCTGACTCTCCTGTCTGCCGTGGCATATGTTGTCTCTGTTCTAACATGGTTTCTCATTATCTTTGCGTACACAAAATATTTTGCAAGTTATCATTCACTCCCTGCCTGCTCCTTTTGTCTCCTTGTGGAAAGTGTATTTGCATTCGGGTCATTTGTTGGGATGGGGAAATTCTCCATTTCATGCTTGCTGACTTTGAGGATGCTCACAGTTTCTTCCAGCTTTCTTCCAGAGAAAGGAATATTGAAGCTAAAAACCAAGCAAGTCTGTGTGTCCTAGACTTTGCTCTGTAGATTTGCTAGGATCCATGTTCTTCACAACTCTACTTGTATATGATTGATATTTGAACCAATCTGAATTTTCCCTTTCTCATTATCAGTTTTTATACTGAGTACCTAATAAATAGTATTTGGGATACATTGGTGAGATCAAGTATGTTACTTAAATTAGTTTTGCCTATCCTTACTTTCTGGCTTTTAGGAAATCTCAAGATATATTTCAGCTCACTCTCACTCAGGGCAAGCACATTTGAGATTCAGAAGCCACCTGTGGCTGGGGCGCCATGATGGCAGCTCAGGGACAAAGCTGGAGGAGTGCCCCAATTCCCAGGCATGGCGCACACCTGGTACCCTAGCACTCAGAAGGCAGAGTTAGCAGTTTGCAGCCTGGGCAGCATAATGGGCCGCCACAAGACTCTAAAGTGAAATACGATGAGCAGTACTTGTTACTGAAAAAAGTTAGAGTCCCGTTAGTAAAATGATGGATGGCGGCTTTCCATGGTGAGGGTTTCCCTGCAAGGTCAAACAGGTGTCTTCCCGCCCTGCTCTTGGCTAGTGAAGGGTTTCTCCTCCCCCACCAGTAGATGCACTACGGTGCTTTCTCCTCATCTTGTCTCCAGCTAGTAGCTGAGCTTCCTGTCTCCCTCCCTTTTAAGTATCACCTCACAGGCTGAGTAAGTATCTCCTCGCAGGGCGTTTGCTCACCCTTTGTGCAAGACCCTGAGTTCAACTTGCAGAGCCATCGGCATACCAGAAGGTGGTTCATATACCTTTTAAAGCTTGTTTCTTTGGTGAAGTCTATAAAACATCCTATCTAGGCAGTCAGCCACTGCATACATATCTTTATTGAGATGTCACTCACATACCCACTTAAAAATGTGATTTAGTGGTTTTTAATATTCAGAAAGACTCAGGATGGCTCAACAGGTAAAGGCACTTGCTGCCAAGCTTGCTGACATGACTTCAACCCCCAGAACTGACATGGTGGAAGGGGAGAACCAACTCCAACAAATTGTATACTGATCTCCACATGCTTATTGTAGCATATGTATGCCCATACACCTAAATAAATAAATGTAATTTATGATAATGTATACATGCTCAAAGAGTTGTCCAGTCAACACTATGATCTAATAGCAGAACATTTCATAACTCTGGAAGCCTGTATTGTTTAGTAGTCACCTCCAATTCCCTTTCCCTTCTAAGATCCAGGGAACTGCTAATCTACTATGAGTAACTGCACTTGAATGAATCGTGATCTGTGGCCATCTGTGTGTATGTGTATGTATATGTGTGTGTGTATATATATATATATATATATATACACACACATATATAATGTATATTCTATTTTTCATCTATTGATAAGTTAATGGTCACTTGGTTTGAGTCTACTTTTGTCTATTGTGATTAATGCTATAAACACTCATGCATATATTTTTATGAATCTTCATTTTTCTCTCCCTTGAGTCTCCATCAAGAATGGAATTGCAGCTATTTTACCGTAGCTACCACCCCAGTTTCCATTCCTAGCAATACTCCCCTCTTCAGCCCACTGTTTTGTTTGAGGTATTCTGTGTGTGAAGTCCTCACGGCAGTGACACTGAGCACCTTCCCATGTGGTTGTGACATCTAAGTGTCGTCTTTTCAGAGGCTCCTGTTCGCCTGTCACTCCATTTTAATTGCATTTTAGTTTTGATAAAATCCAGTTTACATGTTTGTTGTCCCTGTGGTTTCCTGTCTAAGAAACCCTGGTGTCACCCATGGTTACAGAGACTTAACACCTGTTTTTGTCTCGTGTTTTAAAAAGTTTAGCTTGTACATTTAGGTCTTCAGTGTCTCTTTAAGTTTTTGTTTCTGTGCAGTAAGGATTCAAAAACTTCTTGTTTTGGTTTTTTGTATTTGGTTGGTTGGTCCAGTTTTTCAGCACCATTTATAGATGAGACTAGTTTTCCCCTTTATTGAATTATCTTGACATCTCTGGGTAGATCTTAACTTTCAGCACTGGTTGGAAAGCTGTCTCCTAAGCAGATGCTGACTGGGGACTTTATTCATCTTGGATTCTGCTTGCTAGCTACTGAGTATGGCTTCTGGAGTCAAGCACACTTTCTAATTATAAGCCCTTTGGAAATGTCATTTCCTTTCTATGTTAAGATAGTAAAGATGTCAATGACAGCCTTTATTTTTCCGCATTAAAGTGATCTTCATACTACTGTGTTATTGTGTTAGCCTAAGAGAGATAATGGGAAATGAATTCTTGGTGGACATGTGCCGTCTCTGCCAGGGGCACCAAGTTGAGCCCATCAGTTCAAGTGCTGTTCCCAGGCCCTTTAACTTATTTTCAGTTGTTAACGGAGCTTTTTAATTAGACACACGCCAGAGAGCCAGCCTTGTGATTCTTGTGTTGAGGGTGCGACCCCTGCACGGGAGTGACGCTTGCTTCTGTTGCAGTCTGACAGCCACTACTCCAGCCACTCGAGCAGCAACACTCTCTCCAGCAATGCATCGAGTGCCCACAGTGACGAGAAATGGTATGACGGCGACCGCACGGAATCTGAACTCAACAGCTACAACTACCTGCAGGGCACCTCCGCTGACAGTGGCATCGACACCACCTCCTACGGCCTCAGCCACGGCAGCACGGCCTCCCTGGGGGCCGCCACTTCGTCGCCTCGTTCGGGGCCAGGCAAAGAGAAGGTGGCACCCCTGTGGCACAGCTCCAGCGAAGTGCTCTCCCTGGCAGATCGGACCCTAGACACCGAGGGCCATGGCATGGACAGGAAAGCAGAGTCCTCTCTGAGCCTGGACATCCACAGCAAGAGCCAGGGCGGCTCAAGTCCTCTGACCAGGGAGAACAGCACCTTCAGCATAAATGATGCTGCGTCACACACCAGGTCAGTGCCCTCCAAGTCTGCCTGCCCTAGGGGTCCCCACCTCCCCCACTTTAGTGTACGCTGATGGCCTTGGGGGCACTGGAGTTTGTGTGCATTTGTTTATAAACACTGTATTTTTATATACTGTTATATTTTATGCCATGATTTCTCAGCAAAATAGTTCAGCAATCTTAGTGTGTTATTTCAGATTGGGAGAAAATGTTGCAGATATATTCACTGTAAAGCTGCTTTTTTAAAAAAATTTCCCTGTGTTCCAGAATTAGAGTTTTCTAATTTTGATTTTCAACATTGATACATAATGAATATAGAGTGCTACAGATTTTCGAAGGTACTTGGAAGTCTTTACTATGTTTTTTAGACAAAGTGGTCTTTCCTAAGATTGGCAGCTTTTCCTTAGAGCCCAGCACATCATTTCCTAGCTTCACGCCCTGGCCCATTGCTTATCCCATGCTTCCATTACTGGCTCCTGACAGTGAGGCATTGATGGTGGAGACGCTCATCAGAAAAGCGTAGCTAAGGTGCAGCATGCCCTTTCCACAAGGGAAGCACACTCCTCCAGTGTGCTCGGTCCCCACTCCACTAAGCAAAAGCAGTGCTGTTCTCTGTTCCCCTAAAATCCACGGTGTAATGGACTCTCTGTTTCTGCTCTACGCCTCTGCATCTCTGGTCATTCTCCTTTTTCCTTCCACTGTTGCAAGCTGCTGGTCAGTGTGTGACTGTCTAGCCTGGCTGCCCCACCTGGCAGTGGAGACTCATTTGGCTTTTGAGTTTTCCAAATAAGAAGCCATGTATATAACCTGCTAGTAAAACCCAGACCACCCTGGTGGGAAAAGACATTGACTTTACTTGTACTTAACTAATTCAGTTTAGCACTCAGCTCTCTCCTTGTGTCTCTGTCCATGCCGAGGAGGTTTTCCGTCTCTCTTCTCTTTAAGGTGGAGGCTGTGTGATTGGATGCATCTCAGCGGCTGTGCTCGCTGTGGCATTCCCCACGTTCTAGCATGGTAGTTTTGAGACTGCATTTTAGTTATGTGTCTCCCTTCTTCCCTCCAAACCCTCTCACATATGCCTCCCCACGCCTTCAAATTCATGGCCTCTTTTTTCTTTAATTATTATATGCATATTTACATATATATTCCTAACTGTGACCCGTTCAGTTCATAGAATGTTACGTGTATGTATGTTTTCAGGGCTGCCATTTGTCACTAGACAGCCGTTTGCTGTGCTCTTCCCTGGGGAAGCCACCTTTCCCACTCCCAGTTTCCTGTAATTACCTGTAGTTCTTTGTGTAGGGGGGAGGCCTGGTGAGCTTTTCTTCCTGTAGTTGGCATCTTTGGTGGTGTCCCCCTTGTACGGTCCGTGTTTGAGCAGTCATGTTGGTGTAACTTCTGATTTTACTAGGAGATCTTAAAATTACCTTGGGCTGGAAACTCCATAGCCCTCAAGCCGCAGTGACCTAAAGAAAGTGGCCTCAGGAGCCCATTGTTCTGCTGTTGAGGAGCTAGAATATTTGGCTCAACAAGGGTAAGGGATATGTTTAGAAAAGTAAAACAGAAAAGTGGGCCCCAAATGCTGTTAGCAGTACAGACAGCCTGGCAGAATAGTGACCTGCAGGCTGCTCCATCATATTAACTAGACTGCCAGTGTTCCTCAGAATGTGTCAGAACTGAGCACTTCCTAGAACCTAGATTTCTGTTTCCTTGGTTTTAGTTGCTCATTTGAGAAGGGGACCTTTTCCTAAAGACAGTAGTCCACATGAAGAGAGATCCTTGGTCTAACCCGAGGTAGCAGGATGTGAGCTGGGAAGGGATAGTCTAGAATGGTGGGACTCCAGAGTACAGTTGAGAGGAGCTGGACCCTGGTATCAGACCAGAAAATACTCAGACTGCTGTGACTCCCAGGGATTCCCCCCCCCTCTCGTACCCACCCCACAGCATACCACACCACCACCACTAGAAGCAGGCACCTGGGTTTTCATTGTGCTGACCAGACCTGCCACAGCTTCAGAAAGGATTATCTAGATTTTCTGCTTCAGAGGGCCATGTGGAATCATTGAAGTCATTGCCTAGAAATAGATGGCTTTTGAAAGTCAAACTTATTAGAGAAGAATGTGGTCTTTCAGGAGGGTGGCAGAGCATCCCACCCACCGGAGGCTTGAGTCACACTGGTTTCTAGACTCCGGTAAACAGGCATGCTTTGTAAGTTGGGTCTGTTGGTCTTGGCAGAGTGAGCTGGCTAGTGTGAGCTGTAGCAGCCTCCCCTTTCTAGAGGGAGAGAAGACTAAGCCACAAATGTGCATGGCTGGGGAAGCTGAAATCACAGCAAAATAGAGTGTTTTTGTCCTCTAAAGACAGGGCCAGCAATTAGTGTGGAGCTCTCTTGACAGTGCGTAAAAGAGCTTGTACCTGGGACTCGGTGACAAAACTTAAATTACAGTGATTAAGTTCCCCTCCATATTTCTGGCTAGGCCGGGCCTTCCCCTATGTCCTCCAGTCTCCCTGGTGATGACTGCGCAGGTTTTTTTGTGTCACCCTTGAGAACTGCTTTAATGCGGGTTGGTAATTACATGGGGATGTTATATTTGAATGTCATTAAGAGAGGCCGTCCCTACAGATAACTTGCTATTGGGGTAGGGAATGTGCAACCTAGGTTTCAAGTTTTATTATTTTATAATTGCTCTTTCCCTTTTAGATCTTAAAATGTATCACTCAAAAAAAATGTGAACATAGAAAAGGTGAAGGTAACACGAACTTAATATATTCATTCAAAATTTTTAACACGTTCTTAATAGCTGGAGCTGGTGGTTTTTCCTTAAGAGTTCTGGCCATGACAGTCGGCGAGGTCAGTAGTATAGGGTAATGCTTCAGTTAATGAAAGTGGCTACGAAGCCCCAAAGGGCTCGAGTTCTGCTGACCTTGAGCCCGCACCCTACAGAAAACTTAAAGAGCCCACCTCATACCTACACATGGGCCCTCTTGTTGGCGGGCTTCTGTCACTGACATTTTAAAATGCCTGGCACAAACAGTTCACCGGAGGGAAGATTTGTTTGGGTTCATGGTGTCAAGAATTTCAGTCTAAGATGTGCTGGGTCCATTGCTGGGGTCCAGAATAAGGCAGGATACAACATGGTGGCAGTAGGAGTGATTGGCAGACCTGCCCCAGCTCATGGTGGCCTAGAAACCGAGAGACAGACACATGAGGCAGCAAGAGCATGCCCGCAGAAACCTGTTTTATCTAACTAGACCCTAGCTCCAAAGTTTTCTCCACCACCCCAAATGCTACTGTGTTGTGAGTCTTCCAGGCGGTCACTCCTTTATTGGCGCCAAGCTGTTCTGATCTAGTCCCTTCTTGGTCAGTTGGGGGACCAAGTTTTTATCCAGCAGTTCTCAACCAGTGGATTGTGACCCCTTTGACAAACCTCCCGTCTAAAAAATATTTACATTACCATTTATAGCAGTACCAAAATTGTAGTTTTGAAGTAGCAATGAAAATAATATTATGGTTGGGAGTCACGGCAGCATGAGGAACTGTGTTCAGGGCTGCAGTGTTAGGAAGGTTGAGAGGCATTGCCTTTAGCACATCAGCCCTTCGGGGAGGATATATATGCCACACCAAACTCCTATTACTTCTTTCTATAACATGCCAAGTTAGCATGTTAGAGAACCCATTCCTCTTCAGTCACTCTTGTTAGCCAGCCATTCTGCCCGCCGTAAACTCTTCTTGGCTTCCCAAAGCACCCCGAGAGCCTCTAGGCAGTTGGGACCCACATTTTTATGATCACCTCATAGAGGAGGACTTCCCGCCGAGCACACATACCGTAAGCTCCTGTGTTCTCAGGTACCACCAGAGTATCAGCAGGTGGATCCTGATGGACAAACAGAAAATGTCCCGTCCTAATGCTCCCACTTCCACTAAGAGAATTCAGAAGTCACAGAAATTCTCAACTCATGCCTCTTCAGAAAACCACACTCCATTTCAGAGCTTCCTGCAGACACCTCTGCTCTCATGTATAGATTGTAGTACTTAAGTGTGTAGTACTGAAGGCCTTGCGTGTCTAGCACAAGCTTTTGGAAAGTTATTTCTAAATAAAAGTTTTCTTTTTTAATCTTTAAAATGTAAAAAAGAAGTTGGTCATTCTGAATGGCACCAGAGTGCCCGGCTCAAGGCCAAGAAAACTGCCCGCCTGTAACCCAGCTCAGTTTTGTGGATGGGTATTTTCTAGTGACCTCATAAGCTAATGAACTGTTTGTGCCAGAAAAGCTCTTTCCTGGGAGTGGTGAGGGGGCTTCTTGGGTGGAGCTTACACAGGCTGCTGGGCTATCTCTGTGTGTCTTGTCTTACAGCTGCTGTGTTTAAACTTTGTCCTCCAGATTCTCAGTCTCTTTCAGAGGATGCTTCCCTCTTTGTTTAGAAATTGTTCCATTGTTTCTGTATGCAGTGGGGTTTTTGCCCTAAATCTTTTCTGACTGGAATTTACAGTTAATTGCCTGTCTTCTTTAGCACAGCCCCCACTCCTCCACCCTCTATTCCCAAGTACTGAGAAGTGAACTCAGGGCCTTGTATTTGGTTGCCAGATGCTGTACCACTGAGCCGCATCTCCAACTCTTTACTCTTTGATTATGAGCAGGGTTTTACTAAGTTGTCCAGGCTGGGTTTGAACTTCTGATCCTTCTGCGACAGCCAAGGTCCCAGGCATGTACACCAGGTCCAGTCTTCACCTTTCTCCCTCTGTTGAGAATACTGTTTCTTTAAGTATTATAGACTAATTCAGAATTTGAAGTTGCAGCCTCTGGAATTCGAAACCCAGAACTTTGGTTGAGCTGTGGGCATCTCTGTTTCATTTGTGCAGAGCTCTGCATGCAGTGAGCATGGGGATGCATTGCTTTACTTGTGTGGAGCAGCCTTCAGCCAGGCTGGACGAGGTGTCTTGCTGGATCTCCTCCAGCTGGAGGAGTGATGACTGTTTTATCTGTGCTGTAGGGACCAGCAGGAGTAGAAAACAGAACCACAATGACTGAAAAGTGAAGTGCATGTCCAGCAGTGAGCCCTCTGTCCAGGCTTGAGGGTCTGATGCAGAGCCGCCCCACAGCACTGCCCCTCAAAACAACCTTGGCTCAGCTGACATGGCAAGGCCAGGCCTTCCAAATGCGGGAAGTAGAGGCCAAAGCAGTGGGGCAAGAGTGGGTGCCATTATTTGCCACTTGGAGCATCCTCTCAGGGGCGAAATTATGCGTATGCTCACTAAGGAGAGGCAGAAGGCAGAAGAGGTTCCCTGGCCTCCCCGCTGGAGCTCGGCCCTCCTACTACAGTCCAAACACTCTAACCTAAAGAGAAGTGATTTGGTTCAGCCAAGTTCTTTCTAATCATGAAAGTAAATACTTGTCTTTTGTTTTTACTTCTAAGGTTAAGAGATCTGGTCGATTCTATTTGCTTTAACGTAGCTTTTGGATATAAGTCAATGACTATATGAAAGAAAGGGAAAAAAATGTATTGTGCCCTTTACCACAGGCAAGTCAAGCAAGAGACTCAAGAATGTGAATTTGAACCCAAAATCAATGCCGTGTCTCTTCTGCCACTGTCCTCCAGCTCTGTGGCCTGTGACAGTCACTCCAGGCCCGTCTCTTACTGTCCTCTCATGATACTGGCCCTGTTGAGAATGAAAAAAGTCACCAAAAGCATAGCTCTGGAAATGTACCCAAGGCAAGAGAGCACCATTTGTTTTCTTAAGCTTCATCTCTACTACAAGCGGGTGTCTACTTCTTGTTCACAGGCATGTGTCTCTCACAGCTCCCATGATACCTTTTTTCTTTCAAACCTAATCATACCTTTTTCTCAAGCTTCCTTTTTTGTTTCTTTAATTCTCTATCTCTCCCTCCCTCCCTTCCTTTCTTCCCTTTTTTTTTTTTTGATACCAGACTTGAACCTGACACTGTGTTACGCTCCTTAAGATGATAATGTTCATAGGCATCTTGTTGGCTCCTTATTTCCATAGTTGGGTGGGCTAACTCACCTTGTGATCCACAGTGATCTATGAGGCCTCTTCTGCACCCACCTCATTCCCCAGGCTGCATGTG
The DNA here is from genome assembly GCF_018167655.1 of Microtus oregoni. Classification (NCBI taxonomy): domain Eukaryota; kingdom Metazoa; phylum Chordata; class Mammalia; order Rodentia; family Cricetidae; genus Microtus; species Microtus oregoni. Next base: position 15,027,505 of record NW_024543068.1, on the reverse strand, counting down.
CATGCTCTCTGCTCACCAGAACTTGCTTCTTACAAATGAGCAGCTTTCCTTCCCATGCTCACTCTGCTCCCAGCCAGCTTAAACACCAGACTTCACTGCCCATCTCCCCTAGTTTAATACTAGTGTCTCCTGAAACCCTCCAGAGGCCTGGAACTGGTAGTCGAGAATTAGCCAGTGCTAAACACAGTGGGAGGAGTCCTGCTTCATCATTATCCCCCATTATCTGTCACCCAAAGACTTGTTATTTGCACAAGCAATCCCAGGAAACCCTGTCACTCCCCTCTCCTTGGTCATAGGCCAGCACCCAGCCTTTGCCCAGATTTTGTCACAGCCATTTGACAGGTGACTAATTGCTGCTTTTGCCTCTCTGAAAATACCATCCTTCATAGGCCAGCACTGAAACTCCAGCCCTCTTGCCACGCCCTAATATGATATGTCTTCCCTCTGGCAACTCTCCATAGCAGACAGTGGGCAGCAGCTGTTGCCACACAAGAGAGGATGGTCTCTCTGGTGATGCAGACATTTAGAAGGGCATCCTCAAGCCCAAGTATGCAGGATTGGTACCTGGAAATTTGATTGATGACATCTGTGCTCCCCATCCTGCTGGTTCCTTTCTTTGTAGGGCAGTAGACAAATTCAAGCAGCGCCCTTCCTACCACTGTGCCTTCTGCAGGCAACCAGCCCATCCTATGAAGGCCCATGGGCAGTCACCAGACTCCTGACCTTTATTTGTATTTTACTTCAAGCCATAAGTTGAGATGAGAAATCTGGATGAGTCAGACTGGCCCAGGATCCTGGTCGCCCTGTTGTCCTTTCTTTTATTTTTGTGTGTAGCAATACATGTGTGTCCTCTCTTCCTTTTCAAAACTCATGCTCTAGAAGAACTCAAAGCATCCTAGAGTGTAGATGAAATTGAAGTCACAGAGTCCAGGGACATCCTGCCTGGATGCTCATTGATCTGCTCTGGCCGTGCTCACAGTTAAGCTGGCTTTTCTTAGAGTAGAAAAGGAATCGATATGACATCGTTCACCCCAGTGCTATCTGCTTCTCTTTCCTTTTTGTTCCTCATTCTTACACAGTTCTTAGGAAGGGATTCAAGGCTCTGTGGGTAAGACCAAGCCACAGCACACTGATTTAACAAGAGTTCTCCAGGATCATGAACTGGCCCAGCTGTCCAGTTCTCCCCTAAACTCAGAGCGGTCAGTCTGCAGCCGTCTGTAGTATAATCAAGCTCCCTCCAGCGTCTTTGGTGAAGTATATGGCTGAACTCCTGGAGGTGGTCATAGGCCAGCAGGTAGTCAACTTCAAGGAGCTCCACTCAGAGTCTGGGCTGGAACTGTGTAGGAAAGGAGACTTATTTTGGAAGGTAAAAAGTTTATAAGCTCAGATACCAGTTCTTTGTTCTAGAAAATAAGAGAATCCCTAGAAATGTTTCAATACACAGTTTCTTTGACTCAAGAAAATGTCATATGAACCCACAACTCTTCAGTGACTTTGGCTCCTGCAGGGACCACAGTATTGCTTCAGAAATATGGTTTCAGTTCCTGGATCTGGGCAGATATGACTTGGGGGTATGACCAGGTTAGAGCAGGATGATCAGTTCAGCTGGACTCAAGGGTGGTTCTCAAACCCCGTGCACACTCGGGGAGAGTTTTACCAAATATGCAGACACTGCTCCAGTTTTGCCTTATTAGATCTCTGTCTGGGGTTAGAACTCCAAGGTCAGTGTTTTAAAGGTGTCCCAGGTGAAGACCCGACTTCTACTTCCAGAGGTGTGTACACTAAGGAAGGAAGACAGTTCAGTGAGTTTTCATTCATTTCTGTTTGTGCCTTTGTTTCTACATGCAATCAGTTCTTAAGTGGGGCTGCCTGGTTATAACATTTAGTAAACATTTCACACCGGGACCGAGTATTAGCCGTCATAGTCATGGATAAAATCAAGCAGCTCCCCTTGTGAGGATACACTTGTAAACAGAAGCATCATTAATTAATCTTAATTAATTTAATTTACAATAAAAACTAACGTGGAGTTTTAAATACAGTTTGGGTAAAGCACTGTGTGCATCCATACTCTCACAGCTGAGGTGGATTTCCAGCTTCCTGTTGATTTAGCCTTGTCTTTCATCGTATGTTGAGTGGTTACAGTTGCCAGGGACTATTCTAGGCATGGGACATGCAGTGGCAAGCAAGAAAAAAAAAATTTCAGTCCCCCATGGGTTTATCCCCAATCAGGAAGATAGAGTCCAGACAGAGTCAAGTATGCAGTAATCTGCACTGGGCAGAAGTATTTTGGTAAGAGCCTGCTGGGATCCTGGGAGTAGTGGCCACATGGAGGTAAAGTCCGCCTGTGTTCTAGTACAGACACTCTCCGAATGCCAGTTAGGGAAGTAACAGTTGGATTCACATAGAGAAGAAAACCATACATGACACACACTGGCGTCTCCTCTGAACATTCCCCAACCTCCTCTAATTCTCTCTTGGCACAGATCTGTGCAGCGTAGCAGGATGATTTGTAAATTAACAAACTGTGGCATTTATTTTCTATTCTCCTGGCAAATTATTTCTGTTTTGACTCAGCTTTAGCGTTTCAAACTTCCAGAATTTTTTAATAACTATGGAATATCAAAGTATTTGAAAGTAAAATATGGCAATACAAGGCGTACCTCAAGTACCGTAGATTTCAGAGCCTGGGTCATGGACCACAGCAGCCTCTGGGAACACATGAGAAGTGTGAGTTCTCATGTCGCCCACCCTGTCCCACATGCTGCATAAACGTCTTTGGAGCGGGGATGTAGTCAGCATTTTTAGATGCTGCCCTTTGAGAGCTGTCTCGTGTGACTGTCCACGGCTGCTTATATATCCTTAGTACTTATGTACTAAGTCCTGCTCCAGACGGCAACCAGAGTTAAGGCTTGGGACCTCATAACTGTGTTCTGTGTGTCAAGAGATTCTAAAGCAAAAAATAAATTTTAAAATCTGCAAACCAAAAACTAGAATCTCGTCCCTACATAACTAACAGGCACACCCACAACCCACCATGCTTTCTAAAGCTTGCCTGAGGCTGCCCTCTTGCACTGCGGAAGCCCTTTGACTGGCCAGCACTGCTTCCCTGACGTGTGCTGTGCCTCTGGTGCCTCTCTGTGCACTCTTTAGCCCTTTGAAGTCTTCCCTTTTTCCTTCAGTTCATCCTCACGCTTTGGATCGTCTTTTCTGTAGCAAAGAAATTGGTTGTTTTGACCGTACTGATTTAATACTCAACACTTGGTTTTACACACACACTCTTTTTAAGATGTGTTATTTTCTTTTTTAATTATATATGTATGTCTGCAAAGGTATGTCCTGATGGTCCTCAGAGGCAGGAAGAGGACATTGGTTCTCTTGGAGTTACAGGTCGTGGTAAGCCATTAGGAGCCGAACTCTGGTACTCTGCAAGAGCAATACGTGCTCTTAACCACTGAGCCATCTCTCTGATCCCTCTTCTTAGTTTTAAAAGCAGCCAGATAGAATGTTTATCAAGAGGCAGCATCGCACTCTTTTAAATATATGTTGTCCTTGGAGATGTTGTAGGGGTTCTGCCTGTCATCTCTAGCTGGAAAAAAGAAAATGTGTGGGGTATGAAAGTAAGACAGCCTTTTTTATTCTATCTTTACAAGTTTGGGCCCAGGTCTCTGTATCATTCTGAAAATAGAGAATCTGGTTCTTTGTTTTCTGAAGTAGTCAGACCACATTCATGTTGAACACTCTCCAGACAGATTCTTCCCCAGTACCTGTCTGGCTCTGGTTGCTGATCTTCAAATGCTGATGGGGCCCCTCCCTTCATGTTGCTGACTTCTGCTTTCCTGTGGACATTTTCTCTGAAGGCTAGCATTCATATTGCAAAAGGCAGCAACAGTACGTGTACACCCCTCTGTGAACACTATAGAGAAAGCAAACTAGACCATCACCGACATCCCTGCCCCTCCCTCTGACCCCGCTCCTTCCCCGGTCAGACTCACTTTCCTTGGTTCTGGGTTTAGACAGGATGACACTCTCTGTGTAGTGTCCTTTTCGTCCACACCACAGTGCTGGGGTCTGTCCCTGTGTTCCCAGCCACCTCAATTTGTTTCCTTTGTTGGTTCCAATTTGGGTTATCTCTGGTCTGAGGATAATACAGAGATCTGGATATATCTTAGTTACACTTAGGTGTGCTTTCTCTCAATGTGGTAGGTAGAAAGCGGTTGTTATGTCTGAAGGACCTATCTTCAGCCTCAGTAGAGGCTGTGATCTAGTTGACCAAAAAGGTTTAACAGGAACGCATTACCAGCAGCTGTAAGAGCTGTATCGTGTCCTCTCTGGCATGTGGTACTTTAATTTAGCTGTTCTGGCGGATGTGTGATATTCTTGTGACTTACTTTCTCTTTTCTTGGTACTTGGTGATGGTGAGTGCTGGTGTTTTCGTGTCTTCTATATAGCAGACTTTTCCTTCCCTCCAGCTGCTCCCAAATAACCACACAGAGACTTGATATTAATTATAAATGCTTGGCCGTTAGCTTAAGCTTGTTTTTAGCTAGCTCTTATAACTCACATTAGCCCATTTCTATTAACGAGCTGCCCCAAGGCTCGTTTACCTTGTATGTTCTTCCCATCCTGCTCACTCTGCGTCTCCTGGCATCTCCTCTCGCTCCGCCCTTTTCTGCCCAGCCTTCTCTCTACCCCAGAAATCCTGCTTAGCCCTAGGCCAATCAACTTTTATTAACAATGAGAGCAGCTCGTCTTCACAGTGCACAGAGGGTTATCCCACAGCTCCTTTAGTTAATTTTTCCTTTGAAGTCACTGTTCAGACCATTGCCCCTCTCACTAGTTCACCCAGTTGCCTTGTTTATTTCTAGGGGTTTGGCTTATGTATTGAATAGGAACATATTATTGGATGTATTTTTATACCCCTTTAGATGCAAAGTTCTTTCTTGTTTTGGTTTTCAAGACAGGGTTTCTTTGTGTAGGCCTGGCTATTCTGAACTCATTCTATAGACCAGACTGGCCCTAACTATGGGTCCTCCTGCCTCTGCCTCCCAAATGCTGGGATTCAAGACATGTGCCACCACCACAGCCTGCATGGATATTTCTTAACTTGAATGGGCTTTTGTGATCTCATTTATAAAACACTCTGCCTCTGTTTTAAAAATGTTCTCCCGTATTATGGTTCAGAATCTATGGGTCTTTTTAAATATACAATATAGGTATGGCTGATCTTGTTTAAGGTTTAAGGCCAGAGGAGTGTCAAGATTTGTTTTCACCATATTGTCCCACCAGTGGGCTCTGGGTTTTGTTCCCACCGTAACCCTTTAAAATATTCTGATAGCTTCACAGTTGCAGAAAAGTTGCGAGGATAGAGTTTCCGTGGACCTCCTCCAGCTTCCCTTTGTCATACCTCCCATTGCTGAATGGCTTCTCTGTCGCAGCTGCACATCACTATGGACTGGTGCCTTGCTCTTGTTCATCAGGACAGTTAGCTTTGACAAATAGCACCACCGAGGAATGCCATATTACGTCTGTTGTAGAAGTCGCCTGACCTTAGATTTCTCCTAAGCAGAACTCTGCAATGCTCATAGTGTGGACGTGGGCTCTGAGGGACCTCAGAAAGGAAGTATGGGGATCCTGCCTGTGGGTGGATGAGATAAGAAGAGTCTGCCTTATTCAGTCTTAAAACTTGTCTGGTGATGAGCAGTCTTTGTGAGTCAGTATGAATGCTAGATGCTACAGGAACACGTACCTCTGTGTGCCCTTGGCCGTGGGTGTCAAGGAGAGCTGTGTCCCTGACTTGGTCTCCCTCTGGCCCTTAGTCTGGTCTTAGCATCACTGTAACCCCCAGATCTGGGGAAAGCAAGAAAGACAGACAGACACTGAGACTTCTACTCCTTGTCCTGTCCCTTGACTCTTCTGAACGTCTGTGGGGCCAGTGTATTTGAAAGTGCCCCTCGGCCTTAAATGCTTCTACTTTAACTTAAAGTGCAGACCAAGCCCCACTGAGAGCACTTTGAAAGCAGACAGCTAATGTCACAGGGAGGTCAGGAAGCCAGGTGGCCATCCCTTTTAATCGTTGATTTTTATTCAGCTCTCATTTTTCCCTAACCTCGCCTTCACCCCACCTTGGACACCACTTCTGCGGCTGACATGGTGACCCTGGGTAGACACAGGTGTCACTGTCTCTGTCCTGCCTCCCCACAGCACCATGAGCTCCCGGCACTCTGCCAGCCCCGTGGTGTTCTCCAGTGCCCGAAGCTCACCCAAAGAGGAACTTCATCCCACCACGTCCTCCCAGCTCGCGCCATCCTTCTCCTCTTCCTCATCCTCCTCTGGGCCTAGGACTTTCTACCCCCGCCAGGGTGCCACTAGCAAGTACCTGATTGGATGGAAAAAGCCAGAAGGAACCATTAACTCCGTGGGATTTATGGATACAAGAAAGTAAGAGTTCTTCTCCTTCTAAGTGGTGGTTGGTTTTCTTGGCGCACAGAAAGAGCTAGGGCAGTCTCTTAGCCCAGGATGCTGGGGTGGGGGCTGGTGTCTGAGGGATTGGCCTATTGGAGGGATTTTTCTTTCTTTTTTTAAATGGGAAAAAAATGTTTTTCATGTAATGTATTCTGATCACACTTTTCCCTTTTCCCCCAAGAGATCTTATTTGCTAAGTAATTTTTTTTTCTCTAAATTATTCCTCTGCCTCATTGCTTGAGTAAGATGTACTGTGAAACATTCCGATCTGAGATCCTGAGCTGTCATAGGAAAGAGCTGTGTGAACAACACATTCCAGCCTTCTGTCCGTCACAGCCTTTCTGTAGACCCCTTCTTAGCTGGGCCCATAGGGCCGCGAGGATATCAGAAACTGAGTGACTGCCCCAAAGGATAAAGGCCCTTTCCATGTAATATTCCTGTCTTTTTGCTTCCGCTGTATAAAGGTGGCCCTGGGGATCCGACTCTGGTGTCCTGTCAAGTCTGCTGCTAGTGTTGGCTGATGGGGCAGATGCTTTCCTGTAGAGGAGGGATCTATTTATGGTGCAGATTTTATATGATGTTCCACATTGGCTCTGTTTCTCCAACCAGCACTGACCTGAGTAGATTCTATGTAAACAGGAGCCATACCCTTCTCGCTTGCCTCACTTCCCAGCCCCCATGCCCTTGAGCCAATCCTATGGACTCCATTTTCACCATCTCTCTCCGCAGGCGTCATCAGAGTGATGGTAATGAGATGGCCCACACTAGACTCCGAGCCTCAACCAGGGACCTGCGGGCATCCCCCAAGCCCACCTCCAAGTCCACCATTGAGGAGGATCTAAAGAAACTCATCGACCTCGAGAGCCCAACTCCGGAATCACAGAAGAATTTCAAGGTAGAAGGCAGGCTGTAGTAATGGCAGAGGAAAGCCAGGCGTGATAGGAACTTGGGCTGAGGGTGTTGGGGACTCCTCTTCCTCAGGGCTGAGCACTCTGGCCCCGCAGCCGCATCTCTTTAGTGTGGGTTCCTGTTAAGCTGTCCTTTCTCTGGCCCTCTCTTGTAGTATGTCCTCTTCTGAGTGCATGATTCCTTGGTCTGCACTTAAATGTCATCACTTCTGGGACTCTGGAAAGACACCTGTGGCTCCTTGTCAGTTAGCATGTTCCCCATATGTCCTCCAGTCTGCCTGCTGTCCATAAGGTCCCCTCTCACATGTGTCCCCAGCATGCCCCGCTTCTAATGAGCACAGTAATACTCTCCACATGTCAATCAAAGGAACTGCCCCATGGCTACAGTTCTCTGTACTGAAAGCCTCGTTTCCCCCTGAGAATTCCAGACTGTGCATGTCTTCCCTGGAGCCACATCCTCCTCTGTGCCCATCTCAAATACTCAAATGCAGCATGTCTGCTTTCAGCAGTAGCCAGCCTTCTGCTGGACTGCTGGGCAGGTGTTTCCGCCTGCCTCATTGCAGGGCCTGGAAAGCTTCTGAAGGCTCTCCGCACCTGTGTTCTCAGAAGCATGGGCCTGAGGAATTCCTTCTCTCCCCGTGGGAGGTATTTCTGCTGCCGTGCTTTGAGCAGCCCCAGGAGAAGGGAAGCCACTCCAGGAAGGTCATGGCAGTGAACACTGAGGGTCTCTCTCCTTGAACTTCTTCTGAACCGTGCACTTCACCCTGAGTCAGGCTGACTAGAAAGCTAAGTTTCCGAATGCCGAGCAAGTGATGAGAATGAAAGCCAGCAAACGTCCCCACACCCCAGCCTCCGCTGCAGTCAGAATGAGTGTGTACCAGGGGAGCGGCCTCCAGGCTCTCCTGTGCACGCGTGTGTACATGCAACACCCACAGAGATCAGATATGCCCCTAGACTGAAAAATCCCCATTTATAGGAATTACATATATCCCAAGGGCCACTCTGGGGTTTTGCTGAGAAATAAATGGTTTATTAACGTGATTTATGTGACTAAATGATGTAGGGATACAGCCATTCCTGACTTCTGTCATTTCTGTTTCGGAAGCCAGCACTTAGCAGCTCTGACTCATCATCCAGGGAACAAATGGTTCCCTTAGCAACCTTGAGGAAGATGCACTTGTTAAAACTCTGCAGTCCCAGTTTCGATGTAAGAATTATTTCAGATGTGCTCTTTGAGGTCGGAAGATAGTAAAACTTGCCCAGGAAGGAGTGGTTCCCTAAATCCTACTTTAAAGGTTTTTTGGCTGGGGGTGAGCTCAGAGTTTCCGTTCCTTAGATTTACTCCTGCAGTGGGAGTAATTGGAGGCAAATGTCTGTCTGCCCTCATTCCAGCTCCTGGCTTTAATTTCCAGAATGTATTCTTTTAGCGTTGCTGTGTGCACTTTCTCTGTGGTAACTGACTACGGTATGGGACCCTCTGCAAAGACAGGGCTCCTGCTGGCTCTGACCACAGCAGCAGAAGAATGGAGCAGCAGCGGCCAGTGCTCCTTTCCCGCCAGTTTATCTCTCTTCGTCTGCTTTTGTTTCAGATGAGTTCAGCTAAGTAGCTATGGTGACTTCAAAATGACCATGGTTCTTTGGTGTAAGGCAGGCTAGCATAGCCTTGAGAAGCTTCCCAGGCCAGGCCTGACTCAAGGCTTCAGGCCAGCAGCAAGCTTCAGGAAGAAGCCTAGGAGAGCCATTTCTGGCCTAGAGACTTAGAGCCCACAATGGGCGGGCTTCCTGTCCTGTGATCCGTCAGTCCTCACTTTGCTTCCTGTAGAATTAGTCAGTGCTCTGCCCCCAGCCATGAGAATGCTGACAGAACTGTAACACCCACCCACTGGCAGAATGGGACCGCCTTGTTCTTCCTGCTTCCCAGCCAGTGCTCTCAGGTGGACCAGAGCAAGGGACTCCACATAGCGCTAGTATGTAGGAAAAGCGACTAGTTTCTTGTGAGTGATCAGGACAGGGACAGCAAGGGGTGAAGAGGTCTGAGTCACTGCTGGCAGGAGTGCAGATGTAGGCTGTGATCAAATTGGGGGAATCATTGGTCTCCAAAGGCCTCGATAGTTTTAAATTCACCTCCCTACCAGTTTTTAAAGTAAAATCATCCACAAAAGCTCCATTTGTACTGAACTTCTGTGGTAGAAGATAAGGCTGATGTGGGCTATGGTCCCCACCTAACCCTCTCCCTAGCAGTGAGTGTCCTAAGAAACTCTTTGGGCTCCCTGGAGCATGAGTTGAGACCCTTTTATTTTATTTTATTTTATTTTTTTTTGATTTTTCGAGACAGGGTTTCTCCGTAGCTTTTTGGTTCCTGTTCTGGAACTAGCTCTTGTAGACCAGGCTGGCCTCGAACTCACAGAGATCCGCCTGCCTCTGCCTCCCGAGTGCTGGGATTAAAGGCATGTGCCACCACCGCCCGGCGGAGTTGAGACCCTTTTGCATCTGTCTGTGTGCTCTCTGAAAGCTGGGTCTGACACCCAGCTGGGAGCGTCTTTCCCCAGGACTGACCACACTGGTCCCACGCCCACAGCAGGCACTTGGTGGGTTTGCATATCTTTAAGTCTGGAAGTTGAAGAAGGATGGGGTGAGGTGTGCTGACAGTTCTTAACAAATCAGGGTGCTGCTGTATCTCAGGACAAGAAGTTCCCATGTAGGTTGGTGTCCTTCACACCTGCCCTGCTTCTCTGTGGGTCAGGATCTCATAGCAGCCGGTACAGTGGCCATCCAGAGGACTGTGATAGTTCCCAAAGAGGCAAAACAGGAGTTGGCTTGGAGTTTGTCTCCTGAAATCCTCAGGCTAGAGATGTTCATTGGAAATTAAATCTCTGCTAAAGCCTGAAGTGCTAAGAAAGATAGAGTGGGCCATATTGAATACTGGGATCTGAGAGCTGCATGTGGCTGACAGGAGCCTCGTGTGAAAGTTCTAGAACCTTGAAAACAGAGGTGATTTCATTGTACCAAAACAAAGCTAGTTAGAAATCTATTTAATGCTCACTGCTCTCCATAGAATGGTTAAAGAGCTGTCCCTTCTCTCAGAGACTGCTCACAGTCGCTTAATCTTAGGCCAATTCGTACATACCTTGGATTTAACTCATCACCATTTTAAAGAATAGTTACTGATTTATTTATGTGTATGTGTATAATGGGTGTGTGTGTATAGTTTGTATATGTGTGTTGAGTTTGTATGTATGTGTTTATAGGAGAGCGTATGTCTGCCACGGTGCATGCATCTGCCTTGTTTGAGGCAGACTTTATCTTGTTTATTGCCGGGTGACATGCTCCAGCTCGCTTGCCTGCAAATTTCTAGAGGATTCTCCTGCCTTTGTCTCCCTTCTCACCAAGGAAATGTGTCTTAAGTCAGCATTCTATTGCTGTGAAGAGCTACCCATGACCACAGCAACTCTTACTTAAAAAAAAAAAAAATTTAACTGGGGCTTGGTTCCAGTTTAGTCCATTATCATGGTGGGAGCATGGAGGCACACAGGCAGATGTGGTGCTGGGGAAGTAGCTGAAGGCAGACATGGTGCTGGGGAAGTAGCTGATGGTTACATCCTGATCCCACTGGCTGAGAAGAGATTCTGGGCTTGGAATGGGTTTCTGAAACTTCAAAGCCCACCCTCAGTGACAGACTTCCTCCAACAAGGCCACACCTCCTAATCCTTTCAAATAGTGCCATTCTCTAGTGACCAAGCATTCAGATCTATGAACCTATGTTGCCAATCTTGGATTGCAGACACATGTCACCCTGTCCAGCTTGTACATGGATCCCAGAGTCCAAACTTGGGTTGTCAGGCCCTCTGTGAGAAGTGCTTTTACCCACTGAGCCACCTCCTGACCCCTCATCCTGGATTTTTTAAGTGAGAAGCTTGTTACCACATTGGTCATACTTTATTCTTATTTACAGTGTGTCTAAGTGATAATTTGTGCATCCCTGGAGGGATGAGGTGTTGGGTTGATTGAGATTGATTGGTCGGCAAGAAGGCCCAACTGGTGAAAGCACCTGCCCCAAAAGCCTGAGGCCCCCAGTTCAATCCCCATATAAAACTAGAAGAAGAAGACTGACACCACAGAGTTGCCCTGTGGCCTCCACACATTTGCCAGGGGCACATGTGCCCCCACACATATTACACAATAAATAAAAATTCTTATTTTCCCAAACTAATGAGATCTAGCTACCTTGAGAGACCGAATTAGAGCTTGTACTTTCGTTACTCATGGCAAGAGCCACCTAGTGTGTGTTCATGTTGTTGTTTGTATTTATGTTTATTAGTGTTTTGACTGCATGTTTTTCTGTATACCACATATATGCCTAGGCCTATATAGGGCCTATATAGGGGGTTGCATCCCTTGGAACTGGAGTTGTAGATGGTTATCAGCTACCATGTTGGGTGCCGGACTTGAGCCCTTGGTCCTCCGCAAGAGCACCTAGTGCTTTTAACTGCTGAGCCGTCTCTCCAGCCTTGAGTGTATGAGTTTTGACAATCATCTCCTGGCTGACCACCAATTACACTGTCTGTCATCTGGTAAGCATCTAAGGCTCCCTGTCCCTGTTCCTGGCTGTTCCTTGGCTATCCATCTCTGTTCCTGGGAGTCGCACCCTCATCTTCTAGCCTCCTGGCAGGTGCTGTTGTGATCAGCCAGCATTTCACCAAGCAGTTTTGACAATCCAGGCAGATGCTTGGCTCATGATGATGGCGATGGAGTGTAAGCCCAGGGACATTACAGGATCTGGTCAAAGACATGGGATTCAGATAAGTTCGTATTTAAGACTAGGGGTGCTGGTGCATACCTTTAATGATCAGGTGGATCTCCTGAGTTCCAGGCCTGCCAGGGTTACATAGTAAAGACCCACACACACCTCTAAAACAAACAAAACAATCATTTATCTTGTTGCTCAATACCACATAATATTGATAGATCATGGGTCTGAACTTCATTCTGAGCATGGATCCTAGAATGTAGGATTTGATGGAGCTTCAAGACTAGATGGGGCTCAGGCTGGAGAGATGGCTCAGCGGTTAAGAGCACTGCCTGCTCTTCCAAAGGTCCTGAGTTCAATTTCCGGCAACCACATGGTGGCTCACAACCATCTGTAATGAGGTCTGGTGCCCTCTTCTAGCCTGCAGGCATACATGGAAGGAATGTTGTATATATAATAAATAAATAAATCTTAAAAAAAAAAAAAAGACTGGATGGGGCTCATCCCGAGGCAGCACCTCACTGCTTCACCCACTCCACCTTGGTCTTGTTCTCTACCCTGGTGCCCTGACCCCAGTCTGTCTTCTGTTTTCCAGTTCCACGCACTGTCCTCCCCACAGTCTCCGTTCCCCCCCACCCCTACCTCCCGGCGGGCCTTGCACAGGACACTGTCTGATGAGAGCATTTACAGCGGCCAGAGGGAGCACTTCTTCGCCTCCAGGGCTTCCCTTCTAGACCAGGCCCTGCCCAACGATGTCCTCTTCAGTAGCACCTACCCGTCTCTCCCCAAGTCGCTTCCGCTGAGGAGGCCGTCTTACACACTGGGAATGAAGTCGCTGCATGGTAAGTGTGCCTGCAGCTGCAGCTGGGCAGTCTGGTGGGTGGCCCATGGCCCAGCATGACAGGCAGCCATTTGTTTCCTAGGGGTGTAGTTGTAGAGGGATTCCTACCTCTGCCTCATCCTTCAGTTGCCCCCTGCCTCCTATAATCACAGACCACAGGTCACCTCAGCATTGGTCAGCACAGGTTGTTAGACCTTACCCAAGACCTGCTGAATTGACTTGACTCTGAAAGAACAGTCTGGTAATCGGTGTTCTTGGCAGACGTCCTAGCTGCTGAAATAGCATTGGGCAGACAAGGCTAAGGTGAGATTAATAATCATAGAGATATGTGTCCTGCTTCCCTCAGCTGCCATAAGAGCCCAGGTCTGTAGTTCTTCTGTCTCCTGACCAATGAGAGTATTGTCACTATCCGCCACACCGACTCATTTACTGAGCCAGCCAGTCAGCAGGGCATCTTCCAGGAAGAGAACCAGGGATCATGGCACCTCTGTGTCCTAGCCCACAGTCATGTATGCTGTGCTCGCTTTGTGGCCTAGCTAGATCCCAGTTTGACAGCCATAGTCTGGGACTTCAGCCTTAATCTGCCCAAAGCCACTCCAGGGCTCATCTGATAGCCATGGCCGAGTCCAGCAGACAAACAGCACAGGACCTCATGTCCGGTCCTTTGCTGTGCATACCATCCTGACCAGATTTCCCTTCTGGGAACTCAGCTGCAGCAGTCGTGCGTATCAGACCCGTGTTTCTTGCCCTCCTCTGGAGCCGTATCTTCCGGGCCTCCTGCTTGCTCCACACTTCTTGAGCCCTCACTGATGCTCATGAACATTCTCCCACGCCTCCATCCTACTCAGGCACCTCCCAAGCTCCCTCTCACTACCCAGTGACCATGCCGTCTTTCTTTGCTCCTTCCTCCACCCACCTACAGCTGAAGTCTAGATTTTCTTTGGCCCAGAGAGTCACCCCCAGTGAACCGAAGTCAACACATGAAGTACTGCTTCCTGGCACAAGCTCTCTAGAGCAGCGGTTCTTTTATACAATTCCTCATGTTATATGGTGACCCCAACCATAAGGTTATTCTCGTCACTACTTCATAGCTATAATACTGCTGTGAATCAATCATAATGTAAATATTTTTGGAGATAGAGGTTTGCCAAGGGGGTCACAACCCACAGGTTGAGAACCGTTGATCTAGAATAAGCCGTTGATCTAGAATAACCGTTGATCTATGAAAGCTTTATATAATCTCACCTTGCCCCTTTTTCCCCATATAGGGGCCACTGTTCATGAATCCCTTCATGTCAGGAGCCATTTTCCAGGGAGCAAATTCCTCATTCAAGGCCTATATAAGCCACAACCATTTAGCTAATAAAGAGAGACCATGACAAATTGAGAACAGAATCTTGTCTGGCTCTGCTTGGTCTCCTTCCTGTGTCCCGCCCTTGTCTTTTTCAGATAGCGCCTCTTCGGGACCCTGGAATAACTGACCCGCTAGGCGGGTTACACCTTCACTCCTATGATCCTCCCTATCTTGAGAACTTTTCTTCTCCCCGACCTTCACAAGCAATGAAAAGTAGCCTGCCACCCTGCCGCCACCACCTCCATCCATGTGCACATGCACGCACGATCATGTGTCAGAATGGGTCTGGCCTCTGGAGGCTTCTATTCTAAGGAAGTAGTCCAGAGGAACAGCTTCCACTCGGGGGCAGACAGGAGGGGAGGGACACATGTCCTCGCTGTGTACCTTCCCATCTGACTTCCTGTTCCACACTCAGCTGCCTCGTTTGGTGTCTACCACTGAAATGTATTGGGGCGGTGGAGGTGGTAGTTGTGCCCCCTTTATCCCTGTATGGAAACTGGAGCATCAGGGATGAAAGTACAGAAAGATGATAAATGGCCAACAAAGTTATCTGCTCCGCCTAATTACCCTTGAAGGGATCAGGCTTAAACACAGCCGAGCATTGACTGTCCTCCAGGGTTTGCTGACATCATTTCCTCAGAATTCTGCTCGTTTACGTACACCGACAGCCAGCAGCTGCACTGACTAAACCTTGGCTTGTGGGGCTGGCGCCACAGGCACAACTCTCATCCCTGTAGACGGGGATTTCTGGAGCTACACTGCTTTGTAGTGAGCTTTGCTCAGCTCTGTTTCAGGGCTTTGGTGCTCCAGCACATTTGAGGGGTGACCTCTTGGAATACATGCTCTGCTGCTTTCACCCTGGCTGCTGCCTCTAGGTTTCCTACTTTTTTTTTTTTCACTTACTGCCTTCCCAACCCTGAGCAGCAGCATGCCCTCATGTGCCCAGGGTAGACCCTGGTAATCCAAGCAAGGGTTTTTATCATTGTCAGTGTCACAGGGTTTAATGTTGGCAGTGAATAACCTCTTGCCTTAGAAAAAGGTGGCTGTCAGATTGCTGTAATATTGCTGATTGTTCAGGTGATCCCTGGTCCCCGGGCCCACTGAAAGTCCCTCCCTCAGCTGCTCCTATGAGAGACTTAGCACTCGCAGTGTGGCTTGGTTAACTTCTCAGTCTAGCTAACTATATCCAGCCGGGGAGCCAGTAGAACGTTCCTGGGATGCCACTCCTGAGTGAAGAGCCCGCAGAAGCTGTGCTTAGATCTCAGCTTGTGGTCCACATAAAAAGGCGCCCTGTTGCTTCTCTAGTCAGTGTTAGCGTCCCTGGGTTGTATCCACAGACCAGGTCTCCAATGGAGCAGACCTCTTCTCCCCAGATGAACCTTTTGACACTGTGAAGGGAAGCTGAACACTGGAGCTAGCCCCGTGCCCACTGAGCACAGACAGTTCCTCCCCAGCAGACCTGTGTGTGACCTTGAAGGTGCAGAACTAAGTTTCTCATGACCCGCATTCTTGGAGGAGAGATGGTGGGAGGTATTATTAAGATGGAAAGGACTGGAGGAAGCCAGATCTGCTTCACTAATGGCCTTCTAGACTAGACATTGATTCCATCAGCAAATGGCTTACACATCTCCTGTGTTAACAGGAAGTGGGTAGGTTCTTGAGTGCTTCTGCTGTGGGCACCAGTGTTGTCCTGTTGTTCCTTCTGTAGGAGAGTTCTCTGCCTCGGACAGCTCCCTCACCGACATCCAGGAGACCCGAAGGCAGCCTATCCCTGACCCCGGCCTAATGCCCCTGCCTGACACTGCCGCGGACTTGGATTGGTCCAACCTAGTAGATGCCGCCAAAGCCTATGAGGGTGAGTGAGGTTGCTGACAATCCACACAGGTCACCAGAGTCCTAAAGGCCAAGCCACAGGGTACCGGGATTGTGATCAGGTCTGAGCAATGTGCCATTGTGGGCACAGTGACAAGTTTGCTTCACCTGTACTGCTGGAGCCCAGGCTCTAGTGCTGAGATCTGGTGGGCCAGACTCTGGACTGGGAGCATCTTACACTCAGATGGAAGCTGAAGTTCCCTCTGTACAGAAATTCATGTGACTCCTGTAACTCGTAAACCTGTGGCCCCTAGGATGCTCTGGTCTGTGGAAATAAGAGCCTAAACACAAGGCAGTGTGTGCCGACATGGACTGTCTTGTGTCCTTTCTTCGATAAAGACTAACTTTGCTCTAAGATTATCCTTCCAAAACTTTTTATTGCTAAAATGTTCTTTATAAAGTTGCAGTAACAGAGTAGTTTTTGTTTATTGCTCTTACTTATGAGGATTGAAAGTGACTATTCTGTCAAGTGTCCATTTAAACAGTGGGGTTATTAGGCTGCAGAATTCAGAAATAGAGCAACCAGCAGACATCCATCACCGCCCTCCTGCTTCTTTAGCTCATGGGAACACCCTGATTCCCACTGGGTTTGGGTTTGTTGTTTGCAAACTAATCTTACAAACTTTAAGTTGGGATATGTCTGAGCAGTTGGTGTGAGCACCAGAGCTGGCCACACATCCTGTGGAAAGCATCCTTCAAGAAGGATCATGAAGTATCATTTTAGGCTTTCAGGGCATGTACATCTTTATAGAAGCCTTGGCATAGAATTTGGTGCAAGCCCTCTTTCTGGAGAAACTGTCACGAGAACACTGCTTTGGTAAACAAGGAAAGGGGGCTCGAAATGGATTTGCAGAAGCTGTCTTTTCAAGGGCACTTAGACTATCACTGTCTCTTCAGTGGAAGAGCACAGTTTCCTCCTGGGAGGGTTAGAGACTGTTGAGACGTACCTGTGTGTTGGTACCATCGACATGTTGACCGTATGTAGACTGGCGGACTTTGCAGATAGGGCCCCAGGAATGCGCCCCTGTTCTTAATGCTCTCTCACTTCTCTTCCAGTCCAGAGAGCCTCGTTTTTTGCTGCTAGTGATGAGAACCATCGCCCCTTGAGTGCAGCCTCCAACAGCGACCAGCTGGAGGAGCCGGCCCTGGTCCAGATGAAGTCGTACAGCAGGTTGGTCACCCAGTGCTGAGGGCACCCTGTGCACCATGTGTCGCCCCCAGTAGTGGCAGATGTGACGAAGAGGAGATGGAAGGCCCGTGGAGGAGCTGAGTGAAGCTCAGCTGCAATGCCAGATACTTGGCTTTGTAGTTAGAACTCTTTATAACTGACTACTGTACACATGATTAAACTGGCTTTGATGCTTAAGGAGAAAGTTATGAATGTTATTGTTATTTAATGTCACAATTCACCTGTGCCCCCGGACCATATTAGGTAAAGTAAGAGAAAACACTGGTCACAAATGCCCCTGAGCTCTTGAGAGTTAGTCTTTGAGTCTGGTTTTTGTGTTTTCTCGGTTGCTATTTTGGCCGCCTGTACTTCCATCTGCTCAGCTTCCAGCATTCTGCCTCTGCTGTCCTGTGTTTAAAACAGGACGGCAGGCTGGCTAAGAACCTTTGTGAGATGGGGCAGGTCGGTAGTCACTGAAGCCAGAAGAGCCCCTGGATTCCGGTTATGGACTGTGTGGGAGTAGTTTCCTGTTTCCCTTAGTTTCCAGTGGCAGAGGTGTGTACCCAGCAGCCCACTCTGGAGCATACAGTGACAACTCCATGCTGAATAGTCTCATCAGCTGGACATCCCTGCCCTGCATCCTTTTGGGAATGGCTGGGAACCAAAGTATCTAAGCCGGGTGTGGTAGTGCATGTCTGTAATTCCACATTCTGGAGGCTGGGGCACAGGCTCAGGAGACCAGCTGGGCCGCATTTGGAGACCTTGTCTCCATCAAACCACTGTACTTCACACCTACACATATATTCAAATGTCTATGAGATGTGGCAAGAAGCAGGTAATAATAGGGGAAGAGAGGCTGAACTGCACTAAGTCTGAAGAAGTCTGCAGGGGTGTGTGCTTAGTTTCTTGTTAATTAAAATAGAAGATGTCACAGGTCCTCATACTGGGACAGATAGGGTAAGCAGAGGGGCAGACTACTCGGAACTTTGGGGAGAAAAAAGAAAACCCAGCTGAAGGACTGCACAGAGAAGCGTGAGCCTGCCTTTCTGGGACAAGATCATTAGTACTGATCACAGGAGGAGGGGAAGATGGCGCAGTAGAGCAGATGCAGATGGGGTGCATCCGCCTTACTACCCTGTCAGTGCACACGCTCAGAGTTCCTCCTGAGGAGCCTGTGGAGTGGAGTTGGGCTCCAGAGGGCTCCCTGAGGGCAGCACCCTGCCAGGCTTTGTGAGGGGCAAGGGTTTCCCCACACAGCTTCCTCTGTTGTACATGTTTGTCCTTCAGCCCAGCCCCGACTGGCTTGTAGAACCACATTGTGAGTTGCCGCTGACCTACAATCCAGTCAGTGTCAACTTTTGGTTTTGTCTGAGGAGTCTGGAGATCAGTATCCCTCACCTTGCATTCAGTGAACTGTGACCTTTACTTTTGAAACATGATGCAAATATAAAATTAAGAGAATGGTCACGCAACTCATTATTGGTCAGGAATTCCAACTTGAACTTTGACTTTTTAACTACATTTAAAGAATACTGTTGTACCATGTCTTAGAAGACCAAGAGTTACATCTCTGGTTCTATAAAGAGTCCTCTGCCTTTTTTGTTTTGTTTTTTGTCTTTTGTTTTGTTTTGTTTTGTTTTTTGAGACAGGGTTTCTCTGTAGCTTTGGAACCTCCTAGAACTAGCTCTTGTAGACCAGGCTGGTCTCAAACTCTCAGAGATCCACCTGCCTCTGCTCTCGAGTGCTGGGATTAAAGGTGTGCGCCACCACCACCACCCAGCCTGTTGTGTGATTCTTACGGTCTTATGTCATGACTAGAACTTCTTCCAGGAAACTGTTGGCAGCTCCCATTCACATAAAGAGGGGGAAAGAAGTGCTGACTGATCCTCAATCTTGGGTTTTGGGGGTGGCAGCACCCAGCGAGTGACCCTCAAATGCATCCATACACACTTGGTGCTCCACTAGCAAGGTGCGATTAGCAATTTAACTTAACAAAACTGCTTTACCGGCCCTAATGGGGCAGAATCTGAGGCAGTGATCTTGCACTGATGGGCTTTTGAAACATGCTGCCTCATGTTTTCAGTATTTAAAGATATTTAGACTAGCTAAGATGTGAGCATTGTATGTAGCTGCAGTGGCCTGCTTAGAGACAGAGCCTTCAGGAAACTCGAGATCTGCTCTGTTAGTGACCCCAATGCATTAGCTACATACATGTGTCTCACACACACACACACACAGTGGATCTCCTTTGAAACCTCTAGAAGAGATCTGAAGAAGGAACTGTATGACTGTTGGATCTGCAGGCTAGCTCCTGTGCTACCAAGGAGACCATTTTCATTGTCATCACCAACTCTTTCGTCAAATGTAATGGTTTTAACAAAGGAAGCTGTTGACCGGCTGTTCAAACCTGTATCACCTGTTAAGATCACCATTTTCTCTTTTTAAAGTTAAAAAAATTCACATTGAGTTGCCATGCTAAGTAATTTGGCATTGAAAAACATTTTACAAAAAAGGGGGAAAAACCAGCATCCGTGTAGGAGCCTGCCAGCGTGGCCTTTTGTCTCTCCCTCCCAGCAGTAAGGAGTCCTCTCCCACTCTGGCTTCTAAAGTGGACCAGTTGGAAGGGATGCTGAAGATGCTTCGGGAAGATCTGAAGAAGGTAAATGTTCTCAGAACAGTTTGTCCAGGCTGTGGGAACAAAATGCCATTAACTGGGAGAGTTAGGGGGGTCGGGGCACACGTGTGGGTGTTTCCCTGCAGTTTCTCTGTACATGTGTTTGGGGCATCTGAGACCTTGGTGCCATTGACACACATGATGTGAGAGGCCTTCATTGTCCTATGTACAGAAAACCTGGTCCCTTTGGGGAAAAGCCTTAGACTTCAGCCAGGCCTCTCTGGGCCTTGTCCTGACCTCCAACCCTCGTGACAGGTGTTAGGTGCACAGGTCCTCATGTCCTTGTTTGGCTTGTCAGACCAGGAGAACTAAACTTGTGTTTCTTTGGTTTTGACTTTATATAGGTATCAGCCTAAAGCAATGGCCTAAAACTTTAAAGCTGGCTCTAAAATACACTTTAATATAATTGCACCCCAGCTAATCCTGTAGTTCTGAGCTTTCTGGGCGCCCTTGGGCTTGAACCAGACGTGCATGGGCATTTAGTAGAATGGGGAATGGGAAAGGACCGCCTAAAGAGAGTCGAAGCTGCTTCTCCTGAGAGCTGGGCGAGATGGGTGGGCACCCCTAGGTTACGGGCAAGGTGGGTGAGCACCCCTAGATTACGAGCAAGCTGGGTGGGCACCCCTAGGTTACATCTACTTGGCTTTTCCTTCAGGAGAAAGAAGATAAGGCCCACCTCCAGGCAGAGGTCCAGCACCTGCGTGAGGACAACCTGCGGCTGCAGGAGGAGTCTCAGAATGCCTCAGACAAGCTGAAGAAGTTCACAGAGTGGGTCTTCAATACCATAGACATGAGCTAGGGGCAGCTGAGGGGAGAGGAGGGGGCAGGCTGCTCTCTTCATTCCCGCTTTGGAAAGTATGCTCAGTACCCCTAGCTCCCCGCTGTGCTCCTGTGGGACAGTGCACAACACAATTGCAGACCATCAATCATTATCTGCCTTTTATAGAAAAGAAAAACAAAAAAACTAAAAAATTCTAAAAAGTAAAATAAAAGTTTAACTGCTAAAATGTGAATGTCTTTATTTTTTGCACAATATCTTTATCTGTTATGTATTTACAAAGAAACTGGGCCCAGGACCAGAGTGTCCCGGCCCCTCAGCCTCTGCTTCCGTCAGCTTTCTGATCTATTTCAGGTAACCCATGATCTCCCTGTTATCCCAACAGACGTCTTTGTTCTAGGGAAATAAAGGTTTTTCTTTTTAACTGTTTGTTTGGGGGTGGGGAGCCGTGTTTCCTTGCCATCTTTCTTTAAATGCCTGAAGAGGGGCACTTTAAGGAAAGGTCACCCCCCTGCGTGGTCTGTGAGAGGCTTTTACCTTCTGCTCCTGTCTGCTCGAGACCTGCAGGGCCAGAACTGCTCACCTTCTGATCTGCATCTTGTCCCTTCTTTTCCTGGAAAAAAATGGTCCCCAGTATGCTCCTCAGAGCTAGAACTCCTTGTTTGGCTTAAGTGAACCCCACTAATTAGAATCAACCTGTTCCACCTCCTGGACCCCTATTGTTAATTGGCTTCTGAATTTTCCCCAATGAAAACCTTACCTGTATGCATTTTACAAACATTTTGGTCAA
The DNA here is from genome assembly GCF_018167655.1 of Microtus oregoni. Classification (NCBI taxonomy): domain Eukaryota; kingdom Metazoa; phylum Chordata; class Mammalia; order Rodentia; family Cricetidae; genus Microtus; species Microtus oregoni. Next base: position 15,005,908 of record NW_024543068.1, on the reverse strand, counting down.
AAGTCTATGTATATGTATAGTTTCTGTTTGAGATTTTTAAAGATGTAGCAGAAGTTTTTTTAAGCTTGTTCAGTATGACTAAATTAATTGACAAACCCTTTTCATCAAAGCAAGACTTCACCGGTGTTTTTAATTAGGAAAGCTAACAGTGAATGTTAAACTGTGAGTTTAATCCTTGCTTGTTCGGGGCAATGCCTGTAACGAAATGGGCTCTTGGAACCTGCATGCTGCAGCGTGGCGTTTACTCATAAAGGACTCTGCTGTAGAAGTTACTCCTGTGCTGTTCCTCCATCTAGTGATGCAGGCGACTCTGGGCTCCTCGCCCTCACTGTTAAAGAGCTCAGAGATGTGGGGCTGGCCTTGCTGTTAAGTGGACCCAACTTGCCCTGGATTCCATCCCTGAAAGACAAGGTGGATGCCTCCTGCCTCCCCACACACGCCAGACATTTATGCCGTAGATTCACAAATAACTGTGATTCCTCTGTGGAGTGTTTTTTCCTGTTAACATTTCAACCGCCGAGGGACGAGGAGGATTTGGGAGTGCTTTGTAAAGACTGCAGTCCACTCTTTCTAACGTGTGTGGAGGAGATTGTATGTTGCCTGATGTCTCTCTGTAAATGAGAAATAACTGCTAACACCCAAGCATTCTGAAGTCTTGCTTATCTTTCCGAGTTTCCTTTTCATTTGGTTTTGCCTTTTCTTTGGGGACTTGAGGCAAGCTATTTATTAGAGTTTTTGCAACAGAGTTCTTGTTTGAAGCCTCTAAAGACTACTTGTAAAATTCAAACAATAAAATTCGTTTTGAATCTCTTTTAAAATGGGTTGGTGTTGTTTCTTGGAGTTTTCTTGCTCGAGAGACCACCCAGGAATTCGCTGGCCCTTGCTTCCTGGTTTTTCTCATCAAGCTCCATTAAAGAGGAGGCCAGAAAGCGTGTCCTTTTCGAAGTGTAACCGGCTGCTTCACTCCCTGTTCCCTGGTCCGTAGAGAATTCCCACCCTCCCTTCTCTGCGCTTGACCATTTCCAGAGCATGATGTGGTCGGTTGCCTTTCCATTGTCCACATGTGCTTCTTCCATCACGACATTGTTGTTCCCTGAGACCAGCCACACACACACCCTTTCTTATTTTAGAAAAGGACTTTGTCCTTTAACTCTCAATGTCAGTTGTGTGTGCCCAGGGTACACAAATGCCTGTGAATATTAGACCATGCAAAATATAATTAGAGAAGTTAACCCACTGGGGAGAATGAGTGCTTCCTAAACTCAAATATACACAGAAAAATGCTGTTTGTAATCCACCCCATCACCCTTCCTCTCGAGTGGATCAGCTAATTTCAGATTTCACGGTTTCTTCTAGTTGGTTCAACAATTTCTTCAAATCCTAGAACTGCAAATCTAGGATAAGAGCGGATACCACGAGACACTGACTGACAAGCTTGAAGATCTGTTCAGGCACGGCTGGTGGTGTCGGGGAAGCCAGAGGATGGAGCTCAGTTGGCACAGTGTTTGCCTGACACGCACAAAGCCCTGCCCAGTGCAGTGACTAGGATGCTCGAGGTGGAGTAAGGATCACAAGGTCAAGGTCAGTCTGGGATGTAGGAGGCCCCGTCTCAACAAATAGGGCAAAAACAGCTTGGCCTTGTGCCTTGCTACTGAATGCCTTGGCAGGGGTAGGAACCATTGGGCTTCCTTGATGGAAGACAACTAGACAGGCCAGTTGGGCTCTAAACCTGTTGCAGGTGCCAAGTGGGTGGGATTTCTCCATAGAAGAGGATGGAATCCACAGTCAAGGATGGTTGGTTAGTCACATACCCAGCACTCAAGAGGCTCCGGCAGGAGGATTGGAAGGTTTAGGAACAGTGTGAGCTCAGCAGTGAGACTCTACTCAAGAAATAGATAAATAGTCCAAAGACAACCATGCAAGGGGAGACTGCTTTCATTTCTCAGCCACCCAGAACCAAATGATTACACAAAAACTATTAATTATAACACTGGCCAACAGCTCAGGCATATTCCTAGCTAGCTCTTACATCTTAAATTAACCCATTTCTATTATTTTATATTTTCCCAAGATGCTCATGGTTTATCACCTCACATCTTGCTTCTTGGGTGGGTGCATGGCGACTGCCTGACTCTGCCTTCTTTCTCCCTGCATTCAGTTTCGCTTTCCTGCCTAGCTCTATTCTGTCCTGTCATAGGCCAAAGCAGCTTCTTTATTAACCAATGGCAATAAAACATATTCACAGCATACAGAGGGGAATCCCACATCAGAAACAGGCCCATCCAGCAAGCACTTTGCTTCCTGCTACATGTAGGAGATTCTCGTCTTGGTAGAAGGCTCCCACGTCTGCAGGGTGCTGCTTCTCAGAGGCGAAATGGAGATTCAGGTGCAAGATGGCACATCTGGTTAGGAACACAACCAGTAAAGATGTGACTGCTGTTAGCCAGAAGCTGTGTAATTAGAAAACGATGTCACGGAAATGTTGGGGTGCTCACCCATAAACTCTTTACTAATGACATGACCAATGAGAATCTTCGTTCTCTGATGAGAAGGGCATCTAGACTGAGGCTCAAATCACGTTTGTTAAGATGACGTGGGCAGCCCTTCCATAAGTTACCTTACAGCTTCTGAGTGTCAAATGACAACAGCCTTGTGGTAGGGACCATATGTGTAGAGCTGGCCACCGCCAGACTGTGGGGCACATTGTTCTCTGGGAGGGAATCCTGACATGTCAGGAAGAATCAAAATGAGTGAGGCCTCTCTGCTTAGAGTCTATAGATTTGAGTTCAGTGGTACCTCAACCTGGAGCTTGCTGCCTCATCACCCCGGGAAGTTGGATAAAGTCACTTGGCAGCTTCTCGGGAGCTATGGTTTAACAGGTGTGGCATAGATACACAATACTAAAATGTCCAGCACATTCCCTTTGTTTGGGGATTGTGTTATAAGCTTCAGTATTTAAAGAAACTAGTCCATGCTAGATACCAGTATTGTGTTAATGGGGTTTCTAGCACCACAGCACCTTACAGGGATAAACCATTTTACATTTGTAGGTACTGTGTGGGGTTTTTAAGTCCTTTCCCCCTTTTTACTGTGGTTTGGAACTAGCTCTGCCTAGGATTTTCTACCACTTGACTATTTGAAAGCCCGGGCTTCCTAGATGAGATTGGAATTCCTTTCCCGTTTAATTACATGAGGCCAGTTGCGAGATTAGCAAGAGGTAATGACCCTGGGGGTGGGGGTGACTGCTAAGAAAGCAGGACCTAGGGTGGCCGTTGAGCACTTGAGCAAGGACCTCAGCAGATGGTCTAGAACATGGGTTAGACTGGGCTCTAGGTTGGGAGTGTTGAAGTCACGTGGGTCACTTCTGAATCAGCTCACCCAGATCATCTCGATCTTAGCATTGACTGTCTCTGCTGAAATGATGACCATCGCCTATAGCCCTGGTCCTCTGTTGCTCTTCTCTCCTTATTGCTTTCCCTGGACCCATTGGACCCTACATCTGGACCTACATCCTTTCTTTTCAGACATTTTCCATCTTGCCTTTGTGTGTCTGAGTCAGCATCCTTGAGACCCAAATGAACTTCCCACCTTCTCCTCTCCTCAGCACCATCATTCTGCCCTTTACCTCGCTACCTTTCAGCCCTGTGAACTCTCAGGTGTCATTCCATTGTTCACCCTCAATGAGCCTGTATGGTTAACACCTCTTTAGCACCTTTGCCAGCCCTCAGAGCTCCACCTCTAAACATATATAGCTCATCTTACCGTTCAGTGTGGACTTCTCATGACCCATGTTCAACCCGGTGACCTCCCAAAGCTCTGGGCATCGTACTCCAGGTCTGTAGAGAAGTATGCTTGCTGCTTTGGGGGATCTCAGCACACATCCTGTTGATGCTTCTGTCTTTCCTTTTCCTGGCAAAGGGCTGTGTGCTTTCAGGGGCCCCGTCATTTCATGCAGCTTAGACCTTGTTTGCATACTCAGAGTCTCTAGTGCACGCCTTCAGCCACAGCTCTCCTTGGCATTTCCTAATTCAAACTCAAAGAAGGGAATCCCACCGTGGCTATCTACCAGTACAACCAGACCTTTGGGAATCCCACCTGCCTATCTACCAGTACAACCAGACCTTTGTAAATATAAGTGGCTCAGGAAGGACGTGTTCTAAGGAGAACTCTGGGCTCATCACACACACATCCAAGGGCAAGTCCGTGTACCCTGGATTGCACTCACAAACCCAAGGAAGTTGTTTTCTGTCCCAGGCCACCCCCATGAAGCACAGGTGAGCTCCTGAAGCACTGGCCTGAGCTCCTGCAAGTGAAGCCCTCTGAAGAAACACAGTTAAGAAGGAAGTTGTATCGCAATTCACATAGCAGACTAGATTCCCAGGAGTTGCTGAGAGGTGGTCCATTAGCCGCTTACCTTCCTGTAGACGTAGAATGGATTTGTAACTGATCTGGCAATTTTTCGAAAGCACTTAGGAGTATTCTAAATAGGAAGCTTAGCCGTTGCTTTGCAATCTTAGACAGTAAATATGCTTACCCAGCCCCTGCTGGTGGTGTAAACAGAAACCCAGTGTAGGGACGTTTCAAGTTAATGAGGCTATGCCTATCAAGTGTGTGAGACAGCAGAGCTAGGCTGTGTTGTCAGGAGGAGAGGGTGTAGGCGGGGCTCCGTGGCTTCCTGCAAGTATTTGGTGGATTACAGTTTGAAAGGGAACCCAGCCTTGATCTTTATGACCCTAAAGGCAAATCTCAGCTTCAGGGAATTAAAAGTACAGCTGCTAGAATTTATCTCCAAGGTCAATGGATTTTGGGTGGTCTCTGAGCTTGGGGTCAAGGGTCAGCCTTGAAGCCAGTTTATATCATTTTCTCTTCCGTCTTTAATGGACCCTGGGTCTCTTACACCTTCGACTCACAGGACAGAATTGGACAGGAAAAGCGCTCCCCAGTTTCAGCTCTGCCTAATCTGACTCCATCACTGTCTTTGCCCAGGTTCAGCCACAAGTGCCTGAGGCTATGCATTCTACCTGCTGGTTTCCTCTGTGTGTGTGTGTGTGTGTGTGTGTGTGTGTGTGTGTGCGTGTGTGTGTTTGTTTGTGTGTTTGTGTGTGTGTATGTGTGTGTGGACATTCATAGATGTTCAGGTACAAATGTGTGTGGATGTGTAGCCATGTCTGTGTGCATAAATGTGAAGGCCAGAGGTTAACCTCGGGTGTCGTTTCTCAGGTGCCAACCACCGCTCAATTCATTCATTCATTTTTGATACAAGTCTCTTACTGGTCCAGAGCTCACAAAGTAGGCTGTGAGCTCCTCAGAGATCCATTCGTCCTCCCCTCCTCGGGCTGGGATGATGAGCTCATTCCATTGCTCCAACTTTTTTTATACAGACTCTGGGGATTGAAATAGAGGCCATTTCTACAGCCTCTAATTTATTATTTGTTTCTGTCCTTTTGATGTAAAGAAAAATCATTTCCCTTTAATTTTTATGAGTCCATCACTTCACGTTATGCTCATAAAGCCAGCTTTATCTTCCCGGGTGGCAATCATCCGAATGCTGGAAAAATAGCGGTTCTTCTAAATGTACTTACTCTTCTGAACAAAAAGTCTCAATTTTCCCAACTCTTGCTATAGCCTTGTGGTTTCTGAGTTCTCCCCCATCATGAAATAATCCTATAAAATATGTATTAAGGATAAAGCCACTTACTGTATATTATCCCATTGAGTTCTCACAGCAGCCCTGAGCAGGATGCGGTCTATGAATGTCCCTATTTATAGAAGCTGAGGCCTCGAGAGGTCAAATCCTTTGCAGCAAAATAGCTACTAAATGTGATCCTGGCTAGTAACTGTGGACTGAGACAGAAAGCAGGGCCGTGATGCTGGAATCCGTGCCAACCATGCTCTCTTTGTACAGCTCCCTTGCGCAGCTGCTTGTGGGAGCCTCAACAGACATTGTCAATGTCATTGATGGTCACTGTGGTGGTGGCTGTGATAGGGAAGAGACAGATGACAGATGAAAATGTCCCTAAATATCAGGGGGTGGGGTGACCTCTGGAGGGAAGTTGAAAGCGTAACCTTGTTCTCTGTTATATGGCTGTTTGGTACATTCATTTCATTTCAGAGAAAGACGTTCCTGTCCAAATTCAGGATGGATCTAGAGGTCACCGAAGCTTGGTGGGTTCTTGCTGGAAATGACAGAGTGGCGCTTGGCTTCGGGAAGGCTCCTGCACACGATCACCACTCAGAAATTAGGAGAGAGGAAGGACCGCGCCATGCTGAGGCTGAGGCAGCAGAGTGTTACGTCAGAGACAACATGATGTACAGGGAGGGAGAGGCTTCCCCCTTAAAAACCTCGGGGAGCAAATGGCTGGGTCTGGTGGCACTTTAATCCCAGCACTCGGGAGGCAGAGGCAGGAGGATCTCTTTGAATTTGAGGTCAGCCTGGTCTACAAAGAGAGTTCTCCCTGTCTGGGGGAGCTTTGTGAAGAGGAACCTTAAAGGAGAGAGCCACCATGGACCAGATGATAGGGGGAATCCCAGAGGAGAGTGGTCAGGAAGATCACCCAAACGAAGACAAACATCTGACTTTCAGGTCCTCTCAGGGTGTAGCAGGAAGTTCTATGCATGTGATTTAGTTCAATCAGAGCCTATGTATCAAAGAGCACAGAAGAGCCAGGTCCTGGATAAGGCCATAAATTAGAAGCTGTGAAGCCACAGAATAGTGAGGTCTCTTAATTCTCTGCCAGAGAGAGAGAGAGAGAGAGAGAGAGAGAGAGAGAGAGAGAAACAGGGCAGGATCCTTGAGGCAGGAGCTGATGCAGAGGCCATGGAAGGGGGTACTGCTTACTGGCTTGCTCCTCATAGCTTGCTCAGCCTGCTTTCTTATAGAACCCAGGGCCACCAGTGTGGGCATGGCACCACCCACAGTGGGCTGGGCCCTCTTCTGTCAATCACTAATTAAGAAAACACAGACTATGAGGCAGAGGGCTGTCCCGAGCAGCCGAGAACTGCCAGTGTTTGGTAATTCTCCGCCTCATCCAAACTATGCCCAGTGTTCCCTTTTCTAAACCAAGAAGCTTGGCTTGGTGGAAGCCAATCAAAATCCTCGTTTCAAAACCAGCTTTGACTAATGTGCACAATATTCCATCCTAAGAACAAACTAATTTTATTTCTGGATTTAATCACATCTCATTATCTGTGGAACTTCAACATCCCACTCCTGGTGGTGCAATATCAGTGAGCAGGTAGGAACCACGATTTCAACGTGGGGCCCAGTTCTCGGCAATTTTAAATACAAAGAAGAGAGTTTCCTGTTTATACTTCTCAGCCTGTCGGTCAGAGCACGGTGCCCAGGGTCCTTGAGTTCTGCTTGTTACAACAAGAACAAGAGAAACCTAGCAAGCCCAGCTCTCAAGTGCAAACCCCAGCACGAGCCCAGCTGTTTCTACCTGCCTGCCAACATTCTACAGAAGGGCACCTGGAAGCCAGAGCTTCTATGGGGACCTCTTCCTCCAGCCCCTGTCTGGCTACCTAGGACAGTGTAAACTATTTCATATTCCTAATCCCTTTTAAACTCCTTCCATTTTATTGAGCATGTTTTGGGTCAGAGATTTGGGTAGGGCTCAGCTGGGCGATTCTTCTACTCCGTGCCTGCTATCTATCACTGTCAGTCACTGGCATACAACCTGGCTGGTTTGGAGAGTTCAGCGCAGCTTCCATACCCTTCCTGACATTTTGGTGGGAGCAGGAGAAGGCGTGAGTCAACCGCCCCTTCCCCCACGCATAATCTTGAAGTTCTTCCATGGGTTCTTTCCAGCAGGGAGGCGGGCTTTTAGCACAGCACTCAAGGCTCCCACTGGCTAGGTGGAAAAGGCTAGTCTTCTTGACAAACAGGTAGAGAACTGTCAGTTGCCATTGCCTGCACCTTCCCAAGCCAGGGGAGACAGAAGCCATGCCTTAGCACAGCCCCGTCCTTCTCCCTAGGTCCCTACTGAGGTCAGCTTCATTCTCTCCGACTCTAACTGGTCCAACAGGGTAAGAATACCAGGCATTTGGTTTGGAGTCATAAGAAGCCCCAGGAAATGCTAATTCCCCTGGAGGGCCCTAACTCTCACCCTGTGTGAGCATGAGGCCAAGGCAAAACCTTTTAGAGTTTCAGGACTGGCAGGTGGGGCCTCTTCCTACCTCACTCATGGAGATCAGTGGCTTGAGCTCAGGTGTCGCACACCCTTCCCCCGACTTCTCACCAGCCTGGTCCCCATGCCGTAGTTAACCGTCATGAGAGACTGACAGAGGGTAAGTCCACTGGCATTCGGTCCAAGTCTCCTTTCCCACTGAGCCAGGAATCTCGCCGGCTGCCTATTATTGCAAACCCCAAGAAGGTCTGATATGTAATCCCCAGTTTTACCTTGCTCAGCCAAGGCCAGGGACTAAGAAAGACGGCTCTTAACACCTTCACCTCACTTGTAAAAGTGCAATTTGCTAGAATTTGGAGGACCGTTATGTGCAGCTTAGCTCTTGTCAGCCTGACACTAACTACAGTCCCCGTTGTGCTGAATAATCTCATGTCAACTTGACACACGCCAGAGTCGCCTGAGAGGAAGGAACCTCAAGTGAGAAAACAGCTCCCTAAGATCCAGCATTAAGGCATTTTCTTAATTAGGACTGGTGGGGGAGGATACAGCCCATTGTGGATGGTACCGTCCTTGGGCTGGTGGTCCCGGGTTCTATAAGAAAGCAGGCTGAGCAATAGACATGAAGCAAACCAGTAAGCAGCACCCTTCCATGGCCTCTGCATCAGCTCCTGCCTCCAGGTTCCTGCCCTTTCTGAGTTCCTGTCCTGGCTTCCTTTGGTGATGAGCAGTGATATGGAAGTATAAGCTTCCATCTCCTCCCCAACTTGCTTTTTGGTCATGGTTTTTGTTGCAGCAATAGAAGCCCTAAGACTCCTGGGAAGAGGGAACCTCAGTTGAGGAATTGCCTCCATCAGATCGGCCTCTAATCATGTCCGTGGAGCATTTTCTTGACTAGTGATGTGGGCAAGACCCAGCCCACGGTGAGCAGTGCTGCCCCTGGACAGGTGAGCATATAAAGCAAACTGAGAGCTGGGTGTGGTGGTACATGTGCCTCCCAGCACTTGGGAGGCAGAGGCAGGTGCATTTCTCTGAGTGAGTTCCAGGAAAGTCAGGGCTATTACACAGAGAAACCCTGTCTCAAAAAACCAAAAATTAAACACCAAAGGCAAGCTGAGGAAGCCTTGGGAAGCAAGCCAGAAAGCAGCACCCCTCCATGACCTCAGCTCAGTTCCTGCCTTGACTTCCTGCTTAGCTTCCCTCAGCGATGGACTGTGACGTGGAAGAGTAAGCCAAACAAACCCTTCCTCTCCAAGCTGCTTTTGGTTTTGTTTTTATCATAGCAACAGAGAAACCAAATCAGGATACCTTACAACCTCCATGAGGCCACCTACTGGATAGCAGAAGGGCATGAACCTGGAGGGCAGGAAGGAGGGCCCTGGAGAGAGGTGGCACTGGGAAGTCACACTCCTGAACTCCTCGGCAGCACCAATGACAGCCACACTTCTGTAGCCAGGGAAGTCATGCACCAGAATTCAAGTTTGCAGAGCCGAGACACACTCTGCCTGCAGCCTGGTGTGCCTGAAGATGTGTGTGTGTGTGCGTGCGCACGCGTATGTTGCTCAGTGTGGGAGATCTGTCACTGTAACCACCTCCAGCTCCCCTGTGTACCCTGTGCCAGCTGCACCCAACTCCTCAGTTTGCCAGAGGACTAGCCTAGTCATAAGGAACAACCAGAAATAGAACTGAGAGAAATCTCAGCTAGGACAAAAGACAATGAGTTCCGGGGAAGGGGGGGGGGGAGCCTTGGTGAGTGAGTGCCTCCTGGTGTCACTGTGACCCTCTGAGAAGCATGTTGTTCAGAGGCAGAAGGAACATTCCCTTCCTGTGTGAATGCTTGTCTGCTCTAACAATGTCTAAGCCCCTTTGTCTCCATAGCTTCTGTACTGTTGAAGGCTGAGCTTCACCGGGTGACCACTGCATCAGGTTAGGGACAATCTCACCTTGGCACTTAGGCGTCCTTTTGGACTCTCCTGTAGTTTAAGTGGGAAGGACTCCCATCAAGCATGGCTCTCCTTTTCTCAAAGGAAGGGAGAACTTAACCCTAAACTCCCCCCAGTGGCCAAAACAAATGCCTGCAATCTGTCTAGCCAGCGAGAAGTACACGGAAGAGTCACCCCCTCACTATCACAGACACCGCAGTATCATAAGTCACAAGCCGCCCCAAATGCACTCTCTTGCCCAGTGTTGTGAAGTCTACACTTATTCAAGCTCTGCCTCTCTCCAGCTTCCTTCCAGCAGTACCAGGAGCACACTCAAAGGCCTGTGGGTGGGGCTGACACTCTGCAAACCCTCTGGGAGCTCAAACACGGGACCCCCCTGCTTTCCCTGCCTGGGAGGCTAGGACTCAGAAGTCAAGGTGATGGCCCCTTACTCAGCTGAGTTTGTACCCAGTTCAGTTGTATCCCAAATCTCAGCACTCGTTGGGCCTCCAGGCTACGGAGCCCCAGAGACCCGCAAGGAAAACCCCTCTCTTTCTCTTTAGAGGTGACTTCTCTCTCCTTCACGTTTCCTTCAGTGCTCTTAAGTGTGTTCCAGCTTCTCACAGGTGCTAGTCTGCTCCTCGTCTCCTCTGGTCTCTGGTTACTTTAGCCTTGGTTCTGTTCAAAGGGCCGAAGGCAAACATGAACAGTGTTGCTGCTTGGTGGTGGACTTGCTGTGATCCTCACCCTGGCCCAGGGCTGCTGTGTTGTTCTCCATCTGCCTGACACAGCTGTTGTGTACCCCGTTGGCCTGAGTTTATCCTGGAGTTGGAAGGAGACTTGACATTTCTCCCAGGGAACTTTCCTCTTCTCAGATTTCACTGACTGTCTTCGTCTGTTGAAGGGTTTTAAAGTTAGGTTAGTCAGCATGATGGCCGTCACACCCCCCCCCCCCCCCCATCTCCGTAAGAAATGTATGAAGCTGATCAGAGAACAGGACCTGGGGCTGGCTAGCTATGCCACGGGCCCACACAGGTGTGATGCTAGTCCGCTGTTTTCAAACAGGATGCCCCCCACCCAGTGTCAATCAGCTGGTTCCAAGGCTTCTACTTAGTCCAGGCGCTCTCATTTCTTCAAGCCCCTCCCTCGCCTCGCCCCCCCCCAACTACTTCCTTCCCCCCCCCCATTCCATTCCTTTTGCCCAGCCCTCCTATTGGGAGGGGCAAGGCAGAGACACACCTGAAATCCCTTGACACGCACCAACGGGTGAGATCTCCACTTCAGCAAGCTACTGAGGTTCGTGGTGTCACCGTAAACCTGGGGCAGAGACCTTGAGGATAAACGGGCAAAGTGTGTGTGGGACCCACGGCAGACTTCCTCAGAGTTCCCAGGGAGAAGAACCATTACTGCTGATCGCAAGGAGTCCCCAAGCCCCTGCCTGGAAACCGTGGAGTCACGTGAACACAGGATGCCAACAGTTCCTCTGTGTGGGCTGAACCAGCAAGGAGCGGGGTGTCCCACAGGCTTCATGGGGGCATGAGTTGGGGTCACCTTGCTCCCCCCTTTCCTTCACATTTTACAAGACGCAGTTAGTCCCAGATTTTTGAACCATTGCTCTGTTTGGACCCACACCTCTAAATATCACTTGGGGAGGGTTGCGGAGACACTCAAGACTGGGCATTGATTTTAGATTTACCTAAATGACTCCCCCATAACACCCCACCCCACCCCTAGCATCTCTGTGGTAGCCTGAGGCAGGAGGATTTCAAGCCTGAGGCCAGCCTGAACTACATAGCACGACCCAGTTTCAAAGAAACAAGAGCAGAATCAGATATCTTTAGATAGCTCACTAATGAGGTGAGTAGCCCATTTCCAAAAGCTGCGTGGAGACAATGACTTCCCACCTGAAAGCCCTCCCGCTAATACTCCTGTGTGGCCACAGATGAACAGTTCAAAGAAGTTCACAGGCAGGAAGTAATGGAGTTTCATGGGAGGGAAGAATTCTACAGAGTTAGAAACGAAGTTCATGTCCCCTTAATTTGACTGCGTTTACCCAGGAAAAATGGACTTTGTTCCCCTAAAATTGGCTTCTTGGCTGTTTATCAGAAACACAGAGAGTGTGTGTGTGAGAGAGAGAGCGACAAAGGTCGTGAGTTTGGAAGAAAATCACAGTGGAGCCAAGGAGAGCTGATGCCATGGGTGTGGGGGTGGGTGGGTGGAGAAGGTGGGCATTCACTTTAGTAGATCTGAATTTCCCAGAGCCAGAACCCTGTGGGCAGAGCCACTGGATTCCCGGATTTTCCTCCACGCGGGCTCAACTGCAGGCTGCGGGCGCCCTCTGCTGTCTCCGTCTGGACTGGCAGCCAAACCAGGAGAACCGCTTCCCACCATCCAGACGCTGCTGGGGCTAAATCACTGGCAAAAAGGCGAAGGTTACCAGTCTGAAGCTCTCTGCGGAATCTAACTATGTTTAGAATTGAGAGGGACCATAGCCTCCTCAGAGTCTGAGCCAACGAGTGGGACTGGCCCAGCTGACCCCTTGAGCACGGTACCTTCCAAGGACTGTTTTCTGGAGGCAGAAAGACTAGAGGTCTGAGCAAATGACGAGGTCTTGTTGCACACGGGGTGGGAGTGAATGTGGAGCAAAAAGGAAAGAACCTCTGTGGAGAGGTCCCAGAGATTCCGTTCTTCTCTCCGGAGGCTCTTCCAGCTTGTAAACCTCGCCCCACACCACTGCCGAAGGTGACCGCTGGGAAGCTGCAGCTGAGGGAGGCAGATATTCTTTACCAGGAATTCTGGGAGTGATCTCTGAGAGACTGCTAGGCGCTGAGGTGCAGAAATGCATACTGTCCCTTCCTTTAAAGTCCCGGAAGCATCAACAGTGGACGACGACCCGACCAGCTCACCGCACTACAGGACTGGAGGAAAGCAGGGATGACGGGGCATGCTTACAAGCCAGCATTCAGGAGGCTGCGGCAGGAGGGTCTGGATAAGACTAAATCCAGCCTGGGCTACATAGGGAAGCTGTATTTATATTTCAAAACAAACATCAGCAAAATACAGTGAGGGGAAGAGAAAAGGGCCAGGGCCAGCATTCATTACATTTATGCAGTAGATCATCACTGTGTTGGATAACACGAGTCTTAAGGAATGTCCTGTCCTTTCCAACACGTTTCCTCCCGTGTCTTCACACCAGACTCACCCCAGTCTGGCTAGGTTGAACATTTTGACAGCTACTGAAGCTGTCGCCTGCCCTCCTGCTCCTCCAAATGAATTGGGGGTCTGGAAGGAGATGCCAGTCAGAAGCCCCCTGCTCATTTTCTGGACTTGAAAGTCACTGCCCAGTTCTCCAGATATGTACAAGGGACCCTCCCCTTCCCCCCTCCATACACACCCAAGTGCTGGAACCATTGCAGGAACCTGAAAAGGCCTATCCCCTCTTGAGATTGGGACACTCATATGTCATTCTAGCCTTGCTACTTCCCAGTGCTTCCTCTCACAGGCTCGGGGAGGCCACTAAGACTGGGCAGGGGGGTAGCATGCTTTATAGGGCCCACCCAAAGACCACTCGAGGACACACTGTTTGAGAGGCCAGCGCGTGTCTCTGAAACCCAGCCTGCGGCCCATGTCCACATACTCCAACAGATAACGTCTTCATCAACACCGGCTTTGTGTTAACGCTGCTGTCTTCAAAAGAAAGGGGCCCGCGGCAGTGGCTTCAGAGATTATGGGCTGTGAGCTGCCCGTGTCAGAGAGAGCCGTCACTCTGGAGGTAAGAAGGATTTGAATGTGAGGAGTGAGTGCCCAAGGCTGGGACGAGACAAATTAACCTGTCAAGTACCTCTTAGCATCCGAGCTCTGGCTTTGTGCGGAATAGAATGTCACTTCTCAGTCGTGCTAGGTGACATTGGCTTGCTCTCTTTGTCTCCGATTCACGGTTTATTCGCGGTAGGTGTATGCGGTCCCTGAGGGACATTTCTGTAATTCTGAGCAATTCCTATCATTCTTACATGTGTATAGGTGAAGGTCTAGGGTAGAGGTTCCCAACGTTACTCAGGCTGTGACCCTTTAACACAGTTCCTCTTGTTGTGGTACCCCAAACCGTAAAATCGTTTTTGTTGCTACTTCATAACTGTAATTTTGCTACTGCTATAATATAAATTCCTGAGTTTTCTGATGGGCTTAGGTGACCTCCTTGAAAGAGTCGTTCTAACCTGAAGTGGTCGGGACCCACAGGTTGGTAGCATTTGAAGTGAGGATGCTGGTTCTTCTGATACACAATGGGTAGATAGTGCAATCTTTATATAAGTGTTAGTGAGATTAGTTCTAGTGTCAGAACTTTCCAGAAAGACATCGGATTCTTAGAAGGGTTTTTTTTTTTTTTTAAAATCTTTCTTATGTTAGCTAGCTTAGCTTCATGCATGGTGACAGCTTCGTGTGTATACAACACATTTCATCCCCTTCCCCATTCCTCGCCTGCTGCTGCTCCCCTTCCTCTTCCCAAATACAGAAATAGTCTTAATTTATGTCTGCTACTTACTGTGAAATTTAGCTTTTAAAACAGAAATGCTTGCTAGTGTCTGTTTTCGATGGGGGTAGGGAGCTTTGCTGAAAACACAGTCCATTTGGATATTTCCCTTTCTATATTATGATAATTTACATTTTTTATAATTTACATTTATGAGAAAGGTATGGGCAGGAATAAATGCAACCACAGGATTTCCTCTCTAGATCCTTGAAAATCCGAAAGCAAATCAAGAGGGCGGTTAAACACAGAAAGCATGGCGGTGAAGGCCTAAGGAGCAAGGAAACAGGCGCCGTTTGGAGAAATGGACTGAGTACATTTTTAACAACTGGGTAGACTCAAAAGCGAGCAGCCTTGCGTGTCCCAAAGCATTCATGCCCTCATTAACGCTGGCAAAGAGAGACTGGGTCCAGCCAATGCCGTGTGCCAGCAACGATAAGGAAATAGATGAGCCGGTCAGAGGAACACTGTGCGTCTGTTAGTCAAGCGTGATGTGACTGCCAGTAGGAGCCAGAGCACAGTGCTTACAAAAGCCATAGATCATTTAAAGCTTTACTAGACATGATGTTGGAATCTTATACTAATGCAACCAAAATAGGACATCTGTACGAAAACTAAAGACATTAATCTCTCTCTAGGGTGAGAAATTCAGAATAAGATTGTTGGCTTCTGTATAATGGAGTAAAAACAATCATACATATAATGCATCCAAATTAACTAGATGCACAGGACAAAAGACCTATTGAATAACAGACACTGATTATTGTCTACCTCCTTGACAGCCAGAGGAATACAGATAAGTGGGCACAAATCGGGCGTTTTAATTCATTTTACAAACACCGAGAACAATGTTTTAAAGTGGAGAACTAAAAATAATTCTCAATTTTAGGCATTAGTTTAAAGCAGAGGTTTTTACGGGCGAGGTTTCAACCTTCCAGGCCTCCAATTAGACTATCTGGGCTGGAATCTCGGCTTCCATCTGGCTAGCATTCCAGCTGTAGAGGAGAAGCAAGGCCCTAGACTAAGCCTGAAGACATGATGGATGTATCACAGGACCCCCAGCCCAGAATACACGTCAGCTTCCTGTTTACAAATGGCCCCCAAAGTGGCTTCTGTGGACATAGAGACCCAGATCTTAATTCCTTGACTTGAAGATTCAAATCAGACATGCCTGAGGCCCATGGAATTTGAGCTTTCCTTGGTGTTGTGTATTTTCTCTGTAAATATTTATCATTTAGTTAGAATCCCAATCTAGCACTATAGACTAACGAGGTCAATTTTTACATCGTCAATTCAGTATAGAAGGATTTTCTGATCCTTTTAAGTTTTAATTTGTGGTCCAACCCATCCACTTTCCATTTCTCAAAAAGAACAAGAAACAAAAAAGAAAAAAAGTCTTCTCAGGCTCACAGAACTTTGGAACCGGGACATGCCAGCATGAAGAAAACAGACACCAACCTTTCAAAGGAAGGCCAAAACCCTAGGAATTTTAGTATGTGTTCAAAACCAGAAGTTTTTGTTTGTTTGTTTTTCTACTTTTTAAATAACATACGCAAAGTGTTCCTTTAAGTTATAGAGTGTGGGGATTTCCCCCCTCCCACATTTTCCACTTGCTGCTTTTATATTACTTTACTTTCTCTTTAAAGACTTTGTTGTTTTTAAACTATTTAGTTTTTTTATGACTTTATTCATTTTTCCCTTAAGCCTATGCACATTGTTAAACACACTGCAACCTGTTTAGACTTTTTATTTTTCCCATCTGAACCTGCTTTACTGTGCATCCGTAATCTTTTCTGTCTACACGAGCAAAACCCTAAACCTGCCATGTGGCTTAGCTCGTGGCATCCTGGCAGCTCAAGCATGCAGGCAGCTGCAGGGAGATGTGTCTTTGTACCGCAGCCACATGGGAGATATGAGGCTAGGACACCGTGTTTGGCTCCATATCGTGTGTTTAGACCCTCTTCTAGAGTTTTCTCAGGTCTCATGAGAATATATGTGGCTGGATGGATGTTGGACCCCATGTGTAGGCCGATTTTTCTATCCCACCAGCCAACCCCCAAATAACCACATGGAGACTTTTTATTAATTATAAAAGCTCAGCTGATAGCTTAGACTTGTTACTAACTGGCTCTTACAACTTAAATTAACCATTTCTCTTCATTTACTTTCTGCCTTATGGATTTATTACCTTTATTCTGTTCTGCCCATGCTGGTTTCCTGCTTCCTCTGTCTGTGGCTGGTGTCTGCCCTTCCTCTTCCCAGCATCCTCTCTGCCCCGAAAATCCTACCTAGCTATTGGTTGTTCAGCTTTTTATTAAGCTGATATGAGTGACAGATCTTAACAGTACACAAAAAGGTTTTTTTTCCCCCAACAGGTGTAGACATCTCTGAGTAAGCGCCCTGATTCAGGGTGTAGACATTAGTGTCTTGCACAGTGTAAACATCACTGTGTCAGTGCCCTGCTTCAGGGTATACACAACACTGACCAAGTGTCCTGCGGAGTGTATCATTGGCCAAGTGCCCTGCTCCAGGGTGTAGGCATCACTGAGCCGCAGAAATGGTCTCTGCTGCTGAGTTCTGTGTGTGTCATCACCACGTCTGGCCTGAGGAAGTCATAGTATGGTGTTCCGGGCTAATCTATTCATACACAATGTGGAATCACTTTGTGGAAAATCAACAATGGACAGAGATGTGAGCTGACCGCGGTTGTGATTAGCACCACTAAGAGGCGTTCTGAGAAGTGTGTGCGCTTATAGGACATGAACGAGCTGCATTAGAGAACTCGAGGAAAGAGGTGACCGGCAGGGCTCTTTGGCTGTAAACAGCAGCTCTCTGGGTCTCAGGAATTCTGAGTTTTGAATGCCGGTGGTTTGTGGCTCTTAGTCTTGGGGCTTTAAGTGCCAGCAGCCCAGCACCTGCCAGTGACTCTGTGGAGCCATGCCGCTGCCGAGGGCTGGCTGTACTTCCCACCTCATCTGATGTCCTTCTGCCTCACCAGCTCTTTGCTTCCTGCAGTCTCTTAGCTCCCCCAGATTCTCATTTCCTACCACCTCTCAGCTGTCTGTAGACCTCCCCCTCTCAGTCCATCCTCAGGCCTTTGCGTTCTGATTCCCTATAGCCTCTGTTTCTGGAAGCTCTCTGCAGCTCTTTTTTTTTTTATTTATAGTATTGGTCATTCGTGTTTCTTCTTTTGAAAACGGTGTGTTTATGTCATTAGTCCATTTGTTTTTTTTCTTTTTTTTTTAAATTTATTTATTTATTTAAGAATTTCTGCCTCCTCCCCGCCACCGCCTCAATTTATTTATTAGAGTTACTGGAGAGAGAGACAGAGACAGAGACAGACATCCAGTGTGTGTGTGGAGCAGAGGGCATCCTTTGATATGGAGTCTGTTATGTCTCCTAGAGTGGGTTCTGAGGAATTGAACTTGGGTTGTCAGGCTTGAACATCAAGTGCTTTGACGGACTGAGCCATTTCCCCGCTTCCCTGGAACCCTTCAGCTGTTCTTGCTGCTGGCCCTGGCAGCCCAGGGTGCCACCTGTCCTTCGTGTTGGAGGCTGAGCCCACTGTACCCCAGCTGGAGCAGTACTGCTACCTGGAGAAGCTTTAGCCAGGCCTAGATCCCAGCATGATGCAGTCCCAGCAGGAGATAGGCATGGCAGGGCACTGGAGGGACACCTCTGACTGACCCAGGGAGGATGAGAAGGAGGCTTAGTGCACGTGCATAGCCTCATCTCAGCTAATGGCACACTTTTTAGTTGATTGTGCCAGCTTGCCCAGGCCCACTGGGCCTGCCTACTTCAACTGCCAGGGCTTTCTGCTGACCTGACTGAAAACATCTTGAGGGCTGTGGGCCAGCCAGTCTTGCAGGTTGGTGGCAGAGTCCCCTAAGTGGCAGCTGGAACTGAGGTCACGGTTAGAACAAAGTTCCCCGAGTAAACAACCATGAGGTTATTTGGGGCTCTCACAATGACAACTGTCACCATGACAACCCTTAGCTTACTAAGAGCTGATGGAGTGACAGATCTGTCGTTTGGGGGGCAGAGGTAGAGTTTCAGTTGCCACCGTCTCTGATAAAACCTTGGAAGCGGTAGCAGCGTTGCCTATGTTGGACTCAGGATCCGTAGAAACAAGTACTGATTCTCAGTCAGTCAAGGGCCTCGCTGTGGCTTCTATTCCCAAGCAATCAGTGCTGTGGGGCTGGAGACTGGGGGTGGGAGGGGCCTGATAGTTGTCTGTCAAACAGCAGAGTTCCCCGCTCTTGAGACTCTGTCGTTTAAAGGGAAAGAAATAAAACCGGATTGGGGAGATGGTTCAGAGGGCAAAAAGCCTCTGCTGTGCCAAGCAGGAGGACTTGCGTTAGGGTCCCCACTGAAAAGCTGGTGCAGTGGTGTGCACCTGTAACCCCAGTTGGGGTTGAGCTAGGGATGTAGACAGGTGGGTCCTTGGGGCATGCTGAAGTCTAGCCAATCAGTGAGCTCCAGGTTCAGTGGGAGAGCTGAAAAATAAAGAGAAGGCCGATAGAGAAAGCAACTGTGTCAACTTCTGGCCTCTCATGCCCATACACACACCACCTAACCACCCACCTACCCAGTCCCCCCCAAAGAAAAAGAAAAGCAACAAAAGAAGAACGCATCTTTGGCCTTCCATGATATTTACCTTCTTAAGAGAGTTTTGTGTTACAACACTTTATTCTAGCCAAATGCTCTTAGGGAGAGTTGAGACTTCCTAATCTGTCTCAAAACCAGACAGGGAATGGACAGGAAGAGAACGCAAGCTCCTGAGCTAAACGGAAGCCTGTGCAATTCTTGCATTCTGTGTCAGGGGCCTTGCGGCTGCACATCTGCACAAAGGAGATCTCAACATGGTGTGAAATTCTGCCGATGCTAGGGCCATTTGAGACAAACTGAAAATTTAATACTGTTATATAATTCTTAAAATTGCGAGGACCTCCCAGTAATGTGCCCTTGACCTGGAGTCTGCCAGATGAATCAACACAGAGACTCAGTTTTGGATTAATTTATATGCAATCTTTAACTCTCTTTTTTTTTTGTCCCTGGTCAATGTGAGGAAGAGCCTTCCATTGGGCCAACTCTGTTCCAAGATACCTAAGAGGTTATACCTCCTGCCCTAGCTCATACTGTTTAGTCGTAGTCAAACAAACAAATTTTTCAGCTATTAATAATTTTTAGCTATTGAGGGAAAAACACATGCAGATGTACACAGACACATACACAGAGCCACAGACAGACAGACAGAGACACACACAGATACACACACACCTTTAATGGGATTGTTCATATCTGCTGTTAAGGATAGATTCATACACAGAGACACAGACACAAACATACACTTTATCTGGGTTTGTCCTTATCTGCAGTTAAGGAGAGATTCACACACACACACAGACACACACACACTTTATCTGGGATTGTTCTTATCTGCAGTTAAGGATAGATTCACACACACACACACACACACACACTTTATCTGGGATTGTTCTTTTAGGCAGTTAAGGGTAGATTCACACACACACACACACACTTTATCTGGGATTGTTCTTATCTGCAGTTAAGGATAGATTCACACACACACACACACACACTTTATCTGGGATTGTTCTTTTAGGCAGTTAAGGGTAGATTCACACGCACACACACACTTTATCTGGGATTGTTCTTTTAGGCAGTTAAGGGTAGATTCACACACACACACACACACACACACACACACACTTTATCTGGGATTGTTCTTTTCTGCAGTTAAGGGTAGATTCATCTGTAACTTCCAGAATCCGAGAGCTGCTCCTCACAGCAGGCTGGGAACCCCAGCTGTGCTCTTGGAGCTGACTTCCCCTTTGCCTGTTGGGAATGATTCTCACGTTGCCAGGGGACAGTAGGTTGATGTCAATCATTTAAATGCATGAAACCAATCAAGCCCCAACCAAATCACTGATAACCTGGGACACTGGAGAACTCTGAGTAAAAACTGTTTTCAGATAGAATTTCACAGAATTAGTGATTATCTTGGGAGGGAATTCTGATTTTAGGTGCCCTCCACAGAGGACAATTTTTTTTTTTGTCAAAATAGGCCAAGGTCTTCTAAGTTTCAGTTAGACACAAAGAAGTCAAATGAATGAGTTAAAACGGTTTTCCAACTCACAGTTATTTGACACTGAGAATAGTGGCTTATAATGTAAGTAATGTCACATGATGTTCAGGGTGTCCAGAGCTAGACACTTAGTGTGTAACTGTCATATTTGTCCGCGTTCACCTTCGTGTGTACACGTGTTTCAGAGAACAAAATAAATGCAAAGGCTCTTATATAGTGAAGCCAACATTAGACACCCCACCTGTTTCTAAGAGCCTGTCTTTGAACTAAGTCCTGAGGATAGATGGTATGGCCCAAGGGCGTGAGATGGCTAAAGACTCTAACTCCTTGTCTATCTAAGGAAAACACCAGAAGCCACATAGCATCCTTGCAGTCAAGTAGATCATATTTGAATTTCTTCCGGTTCATGTTCTAAGTCCCCTCATTTTATATCCTCAATGAGAGGACCATTTTCCTCTCAGGGAGGAAGGAGCAGTCAGTTGGAGGAGGTTTGAGAGGTATCTTCATTCACAGTTGGCTGTCTGGAAAGTGATCCTGCTGGCTTGCCCTGCTCAAGGAAAAGAGGCAGGAGAGGGAGGGAGCTCAGGAAAGGAAGAGAGCTTGGGGACAACAGTTCCTGAGCAAAGGAGGGAAAGGTGACAAAGGAGAGAGGCCAGGACCTCAGAGAGCACAAGAGGTATGTGCTGGGCCAGTGAGATGGCTTAGTGGGTAAAGGTGCTTGTCAACAAGCCTGAGGACCTGAGGGTGACGCCCCAGGACCAACATGGTGGAAAGAGAGAACTGGCTGCCGCAAGATGTCCTCTGCTTTCCACACACGCACTGTGGAAATATGCCCTCCAAGATAAAAGTAAGGGAGTGTGTGTGTGTGTGTGTGTGTGTGTGTGTGTGCGCGCTGCGGGTGGGGGGGGTATGGGATTCCAGAGGCGGATGCAGCATGGAGGTAGAGCCAATAGGGTTTTGACTAGGGCTGCACTGGGCCATTTTGCTGGCATCAGGGATGAACATCCAAGCCCTAGTAAAATACCATGGGGCAATGGAGACAGATATTTGAGTTTTCAGAAACCCTTTAGCAAGCAAATGCAGTTGGAGATGCTTTTGATATTGATTAAGGAGTCGTTAATTACTAGGAAGTCTTCATTCCTTCCATTGACATCAAGACCAATCATTACTCACATGGACAGCTGTTAGAGCAAGTGCAAAAGGACACTGTAAAAAACTCCATCATTTGTGATTTTGAATTTCTAGGTGGTTTTATTATGATTCTCATTGGGAGGAAATCTGAATTTATTTTTGCTTCTTTCTTTCTTCCTTTCTTTTTTTCTTTCTTCCTTTCATTTATTGATGTTTATGAGTGTGTGTAGTATGTGCATGTGTGTATGTATGCAGGTTTATTTCCTTGTATGGGTGTGAATGCATGTGTATATGGGTTCATGTACATGTGACTGTACATGCATGTGGAGGTCTGAGGTCAATGTCCAGAATCATCCGTCATTGCTTTTCCACCATATTCACTGAGGCCAGGTCTGTCAATCAAACCCACCACTTTCGGTTATGTCTAGTTTTTTGTTTTTTTTTTTTTTGTGCTAGGCATTCCTTATCACTGCTTTCTGAGGCTAGAGTTCCACGTGGGCCACGTATCTACTCTGCACTTGTGTGCATTTTGGAAATCGGAACTCTGGTCCTCATGCTTCTGCGATAAGCTCTTCAACCACTGTGCCATACCCCAGCCTAGAAAGCATTATTTATTTATTTATTTATTTGAGACAAGGTCTTGCTATGTAGCCAATGGGCCAATGTGTCTGTCCAAATCTTGACAACAGCTGACTGGCTGAGAGCAGAGGAGAGCTGAAGGGCTGACCTGTGGTCCTGTGCTCTCTCATCACGAAGCCTGATTCTGGGGGGTGGGGGAGACCCTTTAGATCCCCTCTGCGGTGCTGGGAATTGGACTTAGGGCCTTATGTCTGCTAGGCAAGTGCTCTACTTTTGAGCTATATATTCCCAGCTCCCCTCGAGTTTAAGGATGCAGGGCAGATGACATATCTCTTGCTGTCAATGTGTACTGAGGTCCTCACAGATGATGGGTAAGAGCAGGGAAGGTCGAAATGGTGACAGGGCAGAGAGTGCTCATGTTGACCTGGATTCCCACTCCTCTGCAGAGGCTCTGCAGGCCAAGAACTGAAGCCACCCAGGGCACCTGGGGAGGTTCCGAAGTGAGCATTCCTGTGTGGCAGAGAACGGTGGAGTGACAGTTAGCCGTGGCATGGGAACGGTACCAGGTCTGAAGTTGTTTCTCCTTGCAGGAGTCCACGTGTGGAAGACAAATGATAAAACCCTTTGGAGTTTGCACTCACCGCTCCGCCTGGACTCAGGAGTCCCATACCTTATTCATTCATATATATGTTAGTTTGCTCATGATCTCAGCAATCCGCTTGTGTCTGTTATTCTCAGTCTTTCACAGGCTTAGAGGTGGACTCTTGCTTTGGTACTGAAGCAGCTCTTCCTGCCTTTCAAAAGGGCTCCCTGTTGGAATCAAGTCCAAGTTGCTCTGCTCTGTCCCTCCCCTCCCTCCTCCCGTCCCTCTCTGCAATGCTAGTGATTGAACAGGGGTATCACACATTCTAGGCAGGCTGCCCAATGCTGGGCTTTACCCCAGCCTCTTTTCCACTTTGGGCACTTTGCTCAGACAGTTTTTTTTTGTTGTTGTTTTTAATATAAACTCTCAGTAGAGATTCCAAGCTCGCCCCCACCCTGCACTCTTCCTGTTCCAGCCCCCAACCCCCCCCCCCCCCCCCCCCCCCGTGCTAGAATTACAGGTGTGGGCCACTGTACTGGGCTGGAAAGAGAAAGTTTTCTAAAATTCAAAGCATGGAATGGGAAGGCCCTTTGGGGGCTGACCTTTAGATAAGAGGCCACTTGTACTGTCTCTCTCCAGCATTTTCTCCCACTGTCGACTTGCTTGAAAAGATGCCGAAGGAAGATTTAATGGTCAGAAGTCAAAGGCGTTTAAATGCCCACCTTCCAGGCAGGTGGATGCCGAACTTCTCTGTGAGTTTCAAAGTCAGAAGGGCTTAGAAAAAATATAAATTTCCTTTTAGTTCCATATTCCTTGGTTTAGTAACACTCTTGGTTCTAAGACTTCTGAGTCAGCAAGGCAATGGCTGTGTTCTCAGTGTTGCTCAGGAATGGTGACAGGGAGTGAGCCCTGAAAATGTTACCTGACTTAAAGGTGTGAGGGATTCCCGTGGCTGTTGCTTGCTTCAAGCTACTCAAGTCACCTTTGTTCTTAAGCGTTTTGTTGTTGCTTTTCAAGACAGGGTTTCTCTGTTTCTCTGTGTAGCCCTGGCTGTTCTGGAACTCACTCTGTAGACCAGGCTAGCCTCAAAGTCACAGAAATCCACCTGCCTCTACTCCAGAGTGCTGGGATTAAAGGTATGTGCCCCCACTGCCCAGTTGTTCTTAATCTCTTTGCAGAGCAGGGGTGGGTAGTGAGCAGACTGTTCTGGTTTGAATGAAGCTGGCTCCCATAGGCTCATGTGTCTGGATTCTTGGGTCCCTAGTTGATAGAACTATTCAGGAAGGATTGGGGGCGTGGTTTCATTGGAGGAGGTGTGTCACTAGAGGCAGGATTTGAGGTTTCAAAAGCCCACACTGTTCTTGCTTAACATTCTCTCTGCCTTCTGCTTCTGGATCAAGATGTGAGCTCTCAGGTGCTGCTCTGGCACTATGCCCACCGCCATGCTCTCTGCCATGGTATCATGACCTCACCCTCGGAAAGCTTAAGCCCCAAATAGCTGTTTCTTCTGTAAGTTGCCTTGGTCATAGTGTTCTATGACAGCAATACAAGAGTAACTAAGACACAGACTTACAGACTATACTTTGGGTGGATAATCAACCTCGACATTTCCAGAAGAATCCACTAATATAGCAATAGACATGGCAGCCATGGCTGCCTTCTACATATAGTCTACAACACAAGTCTATTTTCTACATGGTCTCCAAAGGTATATAGTTTGAAGTGTTCATTTTCCTATTGTAGAGAAAAACAGAGGTGGCAGGGCACTTCATTTGAGCGGGTGCACGGATATCCACATTGGTCCCTGGGTTGGATGGAGCCTCAGTGGTGAAACCACAGGTTCAGTCCACCCTTAAACTGGTTAGTGTGGGGTCTGATCACAGTCAATTTTCCTAGTGTGACTTATGAATGTCACCACAGTCTCGGGAACCGGCTGTGGAGTGCAGATGGCTCGGCAGGCATCTATCACTCCCGGTGGGGAGGCAATGTCAAGTTCATGCTGGTGGTTCATTCTCGGCTGCCACACATGGCTTCCTTTCTGGTTGTGTTGGAAGCAGAAGGATTCTCTTTCCGTTTCAATCATTGTCTGCTTTGGCTCTGATGTGAGAGGAGAGAAAGAGGAGGCATGGCTCGCCAAGCCCTTTCCCTACTGAGATGAAGAGGAGGCTGGGCTGCCAGCTGAGAGGACAGCTGGGGCTTCGCATTGGTCATTGCACGCGTGGGGTCAGAAAAGACACCTTCATCCTACCACAGGGCCGAAAGAGGCCGCACCAGTGCCTCCAAGGTCATGGAAAAAGCTAATGAAGGAAGCCACAAAGAGACGTCAAGGGGACCCAGGCTGCCAGTCTGTCAATAGCCATTTCCCGCTGGCTTTCCTTACGGGCAAGACAATCAGAAGGCGTTCTAGGCTGAGTTCCTCAAGGACAATAGCGAACAAACAGCTTTCGCAAGCAGCTGCGACAGGTTCTTAGATTAACTGCTGTAGTTGTCTCATTGGCGCTCAGCTGGGACTGCCCTCTCTGCCCTTCAGAAAGCAGTCAGCAGTTCAGCCCCAGAGTTTTGAGGAATCTGGGAAGATAATTGGTAAGTTCAAAAGCGCCATTCAGAGACTAGCCTGTGCTGGCTGAGGTAGGGCCACACAAGGCAGTCAGGTGACCCCGTCCCAGGAAAGCCCAAGTGTTTGAATTTGTTTTGTGCATTCAAAGGTGAGAGGAACCAAGGATCTGACTCACAATGGCCAAACCATTAAGGAGCTAATGCACGTGTTGGAGTCTCGATTAGTTCATTTTCAACAAGGAAGAAAAGTCAGTGTTGGGTCAGCTGGTGATTTGGGGTGATCTGGAGAGATGAGCCGCCCAAGGCTTATAAATCCCAGAAGGCAAAGAAATACACTGGCTGGGGTGGGGTGGACACACAGCTCACCGCTCCATTCAGGGGTTGGGGTGTCCGGATTTCTCAGTGGTTGGAAACCTACATGAGAAATATCCTGATTTAAAAATGTGGGTCTGGGGAAATGGCTCAGTTGGTCAAGTGTTTGCCATGCAAGCGCTAGGATCTGAGTTCAAATCTGAAGAGCTCCAGGAGAAGCCAGGCACACTGGCATGTGTCCTGGGGAGACAATGGCAGGAGGATCTTGGGAGCTTGATGGCCAGCCGGTCAAGATGGTGAGCTCCAGGTTCAGTGAGAGGCCTCTCCTGTCGCTAAGGTGGACTGGGATGCACCTGACATTGATGAATCTCTGCTTTCCACATGCGTGTTCACACATGCACACCTACATATACCACACACACACAACACAGTACAGCTCTGGGCTGTATAATGATGCATTGCTCAACTCTGGGCTGCATGTAAGATGGTGATTTCGAAAGATGATATTGCTTAGTGACCGCATAGCTGTCTTTGGGCAAGGCCACTCTAGGGCTGTAGTCTGCAACCTTCTTGATGCTGTGGCCCTTTAGTTCCTCATGCCGTGGTGACTCCCAACCATAAAATTGTTTCATCGCTACTTCATTATGAATGTAAATAGCTGATATGGGACTCTGTGGGGGTCATGATCCACAGGTTGAGAACCAGGGCTCTATGACTTTTTTTAGCCATTGCAACCACCAGCCAAAATGAAAGCAGAAGGTAGCTTTGAGAGCTAACTCTGGGAGAAATGGGCTAGCTGGTTGACCTCAGGGTCACCACCTGTGCCTGTCCGAAGCCTCTGCTTCCACGTAGTAGACATAGATGGTAGGAAAGGTTGGAGGTCCCCTCTCTGTCACTTCTGTCCCCCCCTTTTCAGCTATCAGTGAAACTGAGGCAGGAGAGAAAGGTAGGGGGAGTTAAAAGGACACTGGGGTGGGAAGGATCCTTCATTCTAGGGTCTGTTGAAGACTCTGACCCACTGAGAGAGGCAGGAATTTCAGGGGCTGGAAGATGAGGATTCAAGTTACACCGTCAGCACACACACAGAAAGCTGGGTGAGGGGGTTCAAGTCTGTAACCTCAATGCTGGGGGGTAGGAACAGAGATAGGGGGATTCCTAGAGCTCACTGTTCACTGGTCAGCCAGTCTGTGGTTCATCCCTATTTTAGCATTTTATTTTTTTTGAGATGGGGTTTATGTGTGAAATCCTGGCTGTCCTGGAACTCTCTCTGTAGACCAGGCTGGCCTTGAACTCACAGAGATCTGCCTGCCTCTCTGCCTCCCAAGTGCTGGGATTAAAGGCGTGTGCCACCTCTGCCCCCACAACATTCTTATGTAAAATAGCTGTACGTAAAAGGAATAATCTCTGTGTAGGCAACCTTCATAGTACATTTTCTTAGTTATGCTAGAATTCTTGAGTGTATATGTCTCTCTCTTTCCTTCCCCCTCTCCTTCTCTCTCTCTCTCTCTCTCTCTCTCTCTCTCTCTCTCTCTCGTGTGTGTGTGTTCATGTTCCTGTGTGCACTATGCACGTGTGTATAGAGGCCAGAGGAGGAAGGCAGGGATCCTGCTGTGTCACCTCTCTGCATCACTCTCTTGAGATCAGGTCTCTTACTGACCTTGGAGCTAGACTGGCAACTAGCAAGCCCCAGCTGTCCTCCTATGTCAGCTCTCTGCGATGCTGGGCTACAGGCATAAGAGCCATCACGCCTGACTTCTTAATACAGGAGCTGCTGGGATTCGAACTTAGGTCCTCACGTGTGCACAACAAGTACTCTTATCCACCGAGCTATCTCCCATCTCCTTTAAAAATCTCTTCTTAACCAGGCATGGTGGCACACACCTTTAATCCCAGCACTAGGAAGACAGAGGCAGGTGGATCTCTGTGAGTCTGAAGTTAGCCTGGTCTACAGAGCTAGTTCCAGGACAGACAGAGCTACATAGTGAGACCCTGCCTTGAAAACAAGAAAACAGAACAATTTCTTCTTAATAAACTCCACCTCTGGAGTTTACTGACTTGGCCAGAAATGCTTTTCTTCTGTAAAGTCAAGAATCCTGGCTCAGCCTGAATAGAGATCTCGAGAAAGGACTCCCAGTCTGGCTGCTAGGGACCAAGCCACCCGTCCCTCTGCTGCACATTACATGAGCACCTTGTGGTGTTTGCCAGTTGTTGCTCCCTTTCTGCCCATCTTCTGAGACTGCATTCAGTTAGACAGATCTCCCCCATGCCCCAGGATCCAAACAGCATCCCGTCTGGACCATTATCCCATCGGTCCTGTTAAGAATGGAATTTTTCTTTCTTTAATCCTCCAGAAGGGAAATGGATAATGTTGATAATAATGATCCACCCATTCAACAGGTGTCCCTTGAGCTGCTGCCGTGAACCAGCGTGATCTGGATGTGTGGTGGGGGACATAGGAGCAAGCAGAAGTCAAGGAGTTGTCACGCCGATGTCCACGCAGGACATAGAATTGTCATCATCTCATTTCCACTTCAGGTTAACCCCTACAAAGCCAATATGACCATGACCTCTGCTTTCTGGTCAGGAAAACCGGTTAACCAAGATCCAGTGACTCCTGCCTCCCCGTCTCCTCTCCAGAGAGCCATGTGTCCTCATCAGTGATTTTCAGCTTCCATTGGCTTTTTTGATGGAAATTTTACACACGTGTCAAAAGTCTTTCAAATTTAATAATTTCTAATAGTAATTATCAAGGGTTGCTATCTATCAAGTACCAATTTTGTGCCAGGCTTCATGCTAAGTGCTTAATAAACATCATCCAAGTTATTTATGAAATAGGTTATTATTACTTTTATTTATTTATTTTTGATTTGTTTGAGACAGGGCTATATCTATACAGCCCAGGGTATCCTGAAGATTTCTAGATAGATCAAGCTGGCCTTGAACTCTCAGAGATCCACCTGCTTCAGCCTTAAGAGTGCTGGGGTTAGTGGTGTATACCACATGTCTGGCCTATTGCAGTGGGCAGTGAGCATCTTCTTCAAGCCTCTCCACAGACTGCCACTGCCTGACGCTAGGGGGCGCTGACCTTACAGCCTGGAATCAGGCGGTACACAGCTGCTCTCAAGAGTTAATCCGTTCTTTCTCTGAGACTGGCCCAGAGCAAAAACCATGAGATGGCAGCATGGGTGAGGGGACTGGTGACAGGAAAGCCCCCAAGGACAGGTGTGAGGGACACCCAAAGAAGTGGGTGATGCCACCAGCACATGGGAAATGTCCTCTCCAACACATCGTACCTGTGGTCAGGCCTACTCCTTGGACCAGCTGGTTTAGTTAGCAGCTTGCTCCAAAGGCAGGCGTCTAGTTGCCACATCTGCGAGGTCGCTGGAGTCTTGTTTAAACATTCAACACAGCTTCTTTCGTAGGCCTGTTTTAGGAATGGAATTTCTTGTCCCATTCAGACATTTTGACATTGTATAGATAAAGCAAACCAAGCAATTGGCGTCAGATCCAAAGCCCGAGTCAAGGCGGGGGCCCTCCTCTTGACCTTCTCGGGCTTAAGAAAAACTGGACCTTCTGAGTCAGGACTTTCCTTGTTTATGGCTTGTCCTATTGTCCTAGCGGGGTTTGGGGAAGGAAGCATTTTCTTAGGGCTTAAAAATAAACAAGCTAGTAGGATGTGATCAAAAGCCATCGACTGAAAGTCCCTGGAGAAGCTCCAAACGGGAGCCTTATCAAGGCGGGGCAGCCTTCCTCAGCAGTCTGTCAAATCCACAATCCATCGGCAAACAGACCAGCGGCGCTGGAACTCTAGAGCGGTAGGCCCGGGAGAGGCTTCTGGATGCTGCTGGGCTCCTCCTTTATTTTATAGACTTACCTAAGGTCACGAAGCCGACGCGGAAGCCCCATTCTGCTGTCCTAAGAGCTATCTTATTTTATAGGATGACGTACCTAAGGCCACCAAGTTGATATGGAAGCCCTATTCTGCTGTCCTGAGAACTATTTTACACTACTTGAGATTTAAAAATGGTGACTTATCAAAGTTACAAATCAACAAAGCTAGTTTTTCCTAAGCCTTTAAAAATATTTGCCATATTTTGTTATGTATTAAAGAATCCTGCTAAGCTGAATAAGTACATTTATGTCAAATCTTTCAAGTGTCTTATAAATATGAGCTCCTTTATTTTGAAAGCCTTTAAAACATTTACGCGAGTAAGGCAAACTTTCCAAGTCCTTAAGCCTTGGTAATCATCATCATCATCATCATCATCATCATCATCATCATCATCATCATCTTCAGTAAACCTAACAGGATTCTCAGAGATGATCAAATTTTGCCAGTAAATTTATAAAATTCTCTTATTACCGGATCTATCCTCTTAAAAACCAACTTAATTTCCATTTTGTTTCAGTTTTGGTTTTGTGTCATTAGGGGTGAGTCTGTGTTGACAGAGGTTTCTGTCCTGCTGGGTCCCACAGCTGTTCAGTCCCAAAGAAACACATAGAGGTCTACATTAATTGTAAACTGGTTAGCCTATTAGCTCAGGCTTCTTATTAATTACATCCTACATTAACCCATAATTATTATCTGTGTCAGCCATGTGGCTTGGTGCCTTTTATCAGTGAGGCATTCTCATCTTATTTCCTCTGTGTCTGGGTGGCAACTGCAGATTCAGCCTTTTCTCTTCCCAGAATTCTCCTGTTCTGTTTGCTCCGCCTATACTTCCTGCCTGGCAACTGGCCCATCAGCATTTTATTAAAGCAATACAAGTGACATTTCTTTGCAGGGTAGAAGACAATTGTCCCACAGCAGGGCTGGGTCCTTGGCTTTGCCAATCAAGTGTCTCTAAGCTACTACCAAGGCCCACAATCTAAACTTAACTACTTAATCTTTTCAAATTAGAATCACATGGTTAATGTGTCATTCTCTGGTAGATGAACTATAGCATCCGGTATTTTACACTTGAAGTATAATATGTACAGATTGTGGTTCAAAATCTGTCTTCAGCAAGCAGTGATTCCATTAATTTGCTATTTTTCTTATATGAGTCTGAGGCTTCCAGGGTTAAAGGGAGTTGTTACATCAACCCCACGTATGTCCAGGCTGCTAATGCAGGGCCACTGAAAAAGAGTTGGCTGAAGCCAACAGTCTCCCATGAATCCTGACACCCTTGGACCTGTTAGCTTCTTGCTGCAGTGGTCTCTTTGTGTCCAGCTCCCTCCCTCTGTCCTCGAAGTAATTGCTGCAGCTTGATCTCATTCTGCTGACTGAACTTTCTCCTTAGCCCTGGTTCCCCTGCTCCACGGCTCAGAGCTCTGTGAGTGACACCTGCTGGCCTTCTCTGTGGGTACCTTTGGCCTTAATGTTATGTCATCTCTGATTGCGGTGTCACTTTAGAAGTGATTGCAGTCATACAGTGTTTTCCTTTGGCATTGTGGTCAGTCTTTGGGCAGTTTTCCAGGGTAGCTGGTAACAGTACCCTTCCCCACTTCTTGGAAAGATAATTCCAAATGCCAGTTGCCTTACAGGCATGATTGCCAATGTCCAGCTGCCTCCGACAGCTAATCGCCAGGTCATGCACAACCAGCCTTGTTCTGTTGCCGCTCTTACTGGAGGGACACTTTAATCAAACACCTATTTTTTTTTTTAGCCTATTTTTTAAATTGATTCTTTGGGAATTTCACATCCTGCTCATTTCCCAGTCCCTCCATATTTATTCCTCGTCCCCATAGCATCTCCTTCAAAAGGAAAGTTAAAAAATATTAATTAAAAAACAAACCAACCAAACAAAAAAAGACTTTGCTCCTCCCACTTTCCCACCTCTCCAGCACCTCTCCATTCCTCTTAGTGGCCTTGGGAGCTGCGGTGTGTGACATCATGTCACACAGTGTATCCTTATGTCTACTCAGGCTTTACTTACAAATATTCAATGTGATGAGTTGTTGGTCTGGTTCAAGGCCTTAGGCTTCTGGTACACCATCAATACTGGACCCTCACCAAAACTCCTCTCTGATATCCTGCTGTTGCCCGAGTCATGGAGATCCTGCGGCTATGGTTCAACAGGACGGGTTCCTTCACACACTCAGGCAGGTCATAGATGTGCTAGATATTGAAATGGGCCAACTCAAAGCCCTGTATGTGGGTCTGAGACTGCCCCCATCAGGTGAGAGGTGGAACCAACTCTCCCAAGTCCGTGGTGAGGGGCGGGACCAGCTTTCCCAAGTGTGGGGCCAACTCTCTTGCTACAGTGGCCATTGAGGGGCAGAACCAGGTCTCTCAGGGCCAGTGGAGGGTGGTGCCAGCTCAACGTGGCTCTCGGGTTTGAACATGCATGATTCTTACGGCCCCCCTGTGATAACATGGGCCGTGGAGATCAACACAGACCCCAGCTGTAGCAGGACCACGAACCCAGACGTGGCTCTTGGTAGCAGCTCAGGCCTGGAGGTCATCATGACCCCAGTGGCAGCATAGGCCATCCAGATTAGTATGGCTCTGGCAGTAGCATGGCCCTCAGACATCAACATGGTCTCAGGTGACTGACCATGGGTATCTGTATGGTAGCAGGAGGCACAGACATCAACTCAGACCCTGGCTGGTGTAGCGTCACGAACCCAGACATGGCCTTCAGCAGCAGCTTGGGCCTGGATGTCACCATGGCCCCAGGTGACAGCACTGGCCACCCAGATCAGCATGGCTCCAGTGGCAGCATGGCCCTTGGACACCAACATGGCCCCAGGTGGTGGCCCATACCCCAGACATCTGTGTGGCCATGATAGCAACACAGGCCACAGGCGATAACACAGACCTTGACTGTGACAGGGCTAGGAACCCATACATGGGCCTTGGCAGCAGCACAGGCTGAAAGCCACCATGGCCCCAGTTGGCAACACAGACCACTTAGCTTGGCATGGTCT
Source organism: Microtus oregoni (assembly GCF_018167655.1). Classification (NCBI taxonomy): domain Eukaryota; kingdom Metazoa; phylum Chordata; class Mammalia; order Rodentia; family Cricetidae; genus Microtus; species Microtus oregoni. Next base: position 14,973,156 of record NW_024543068.1, on the reverse strand, counting down.
TAGTGTCAGCATGGCCTTTGGACACCAACATGGCCACAGATGGCAGCCCAGACACCAGACATCCATATGGCCTTTCTTGACAACTTGGGCCATGGATATCAACACAGACCTCAGCTGGGGTAGGACTAGGGACCCACACATGGCCTTTGGCAGCCATGGATGTGGATAGCACCATGGCCCCCAAGCAGGCCATGTTCCTGTCCCTCATCACCTTCATTTCTTCAGGTCTGCCTCTTTCCACAGCGCATGGTCTCTTTTCTGCTTCTTTTTCTCTCCCATTCCGCGCCCCCCCCCCCATACTTGCTCTTTATAACGGCCCCTACCCTGTCGGGCAACCCTGTGGACGTCTTCAATAAGCCTGGGCCATGAGAACCCAGGTGGGCCTGTGAATATCTTCCACCTGCTTGAGCTGTGAGGTCCCAAACACTTATTCTTTAAGACAATGAAATTTCTGGTGTATTTTAACACTTGATATCTTATGTGTTCATTTTTTTGTAAATTATTTTTGCCTGTCCTGAACAGCAGCAGAAATCAAACTAGAAGAGTGGTTCTGTGTTCTAAATCAATTCTAAACCCTTTAGCTACTTTATTTAGTTTTGTAAATGTCCAGCTGAGCAGAACTTGGTTTCGGGCTGTGTCTAGCAAGTGTTTCGGTCTTGTGCTACTTTGAGGGAACCTGCTTGAGGCTGTTGCTAGCTTGCCTCTCAGGAAAGACCCATTCCGTGTTAAAAAGAATAACAACAACCAAAAGAAAGAATATCCAGCAGCAGGGTGGATGGCTACCAATTGCCAGTTCTCTTGACAATAAAAGTCAAATCTGGTTATAGCCAAATGTGGTGGCATCTGCCTGTACTCCTAGCATTTGGGAAGCTGAAGCAGGAGGATTGCAAGTTCAAGGCCAGTCTGAGCTACGTACTGAGACCCTGTCCCCAAACAACAAGAAGTGTGTGTGTGTGAACCCACACAAAGGCAATAACTGGCTACACAAACCAGTGCTCCCATACGGTTCCCGCTATCCCCACTAGATGGGGCTTGTACTCTCTTGTTGTCCACACTTCTGACTTTTCTTTAGTTTTTGCCTGGCATCAAGTGGCAGCTGCTGTTCATCGTCACAACCTGTTTGTTATAATAGCATTAAGTGGAGTGACTAGGGCTGGCAAGATGGCCCGGAGGATAAAGGCGTGAGCTGGCAAGACTGACCACGTAAGTTCGATCCCCGGGACTTCATGGTGGAAGGAGAGCATGTGCTTATGGTGTTGTCTTCTGATCTCTATTTGAGCACATACAAACAAATAAATGGATTACTTTTTATTTTTTTATTTTATTTTTTAATGAGGGAGTATCATTGTCTTATCAGAACCTGAACACTATTGCAGGGATTGCATGTATACTCTGTGGAAAATAAAGGCTAGTCCCCCTGCCTTTTTTTGTTTGTTTTTTGAGACAGAATTTCCTTGGCTGTCCTGGAATTCACCCTGTAGACCAGGTTGGCCTCAAACTCACAGAGATGTGCCTGCATCTGCCTCCCAAGTGCTGGAACTAAAGGCCTGCGCCCCTGCTGCCTGGCAATGATCCTCCTCCCTCTGCCTCCTTCAGCAAATCCTACTTGCATGGGCCACCTCAATCAGCCTGGTTCCCATTTTTAACAGGTATTTTTTGACTTGTCTTTTTTATTATTATTGATTTTATTGAGCTACACATTTTTCTCTGCGCCCCTCCTTTCCTTTCCACTCACTTTCAACCCTCTCCCATGGTCCCCATGGTCCCCATGCTCCCAATTTACTCAGGAGATCTTGTCTTTTTCTACTTTCCATGCAGATTAGATACATGTATGTCTCTCCTAGGGTCCTCATTGTTGTCTAGGTTCTCTAGATTATGATTTGTAGGCTGGTTTTCATTGCTTTATGGTTAAAAACCACCTATGAGTGAGTACATATGATAATTGTCTTTCTGGGTCTGGGTTACCTCACTCAATATGATGTTTTCTAGCTCTATCCATTTGCCTGCAAATTTCAAGATGTCATTGCATTTTCTGCTGTGTAGTATTCCATTGTGTAAATGCGCCACATTTTCCTTATCCATTCTTTGATCGAGGGGTATTTAGGTTGTTTCTAGATTCTGGCTATGACAAACAATGCTGCTATGAACATAGTTGAGCACATGTCCTTGTGGTACAATTGAGCATCCTTTGGATATATACCCAAAAGTGATATTGCTGGGTCTTGAGGAAAGTTGTTTCCCAATTTTCTGAGAAATGGCCACACTGACATCCAAAGTGGCTATACCAGCTTGCACTCCCACCAGCAATGCAGGAGTGTTCCCTTTTCTCCACAACCTCTCCATAAGTTGTCATCATTGTTTTTGATCTTGGCCATTCTTACAGGTGTAAGATGGAATCTCAGAGTTGTTTTGATTTGCATTTCTCTGATGACTAAGGATGTTGAACATTTTAGATTTCTCTTTTGAGAGTTCTCTGTTTAGGTCTGTACTCCATATTTTTTATTAGATTATGTGATCTTTTGGTGTACAATTTCTTGAGTTCTTTGTATATTTTGGAGATCAGCCCTCTTTCTGATGTGGGGTTGGTGAAGATCTTTTCCCATTCTGTAGGCTGTCGTTTTGTCTTGTTGACTTTGTCCTTTGCTTTACAGAAGCTTTTCAGTTTCAGGAGGTCCCATTTATTAATTGTTTCTCTCACTGTCTGTGCTGCTGGGATTATATTTAGGAAGTGGTCTCCTGTGCCAATGTGTTCAAGTGTGCTTCTCACTTTTCTTAGCTTTGTGCTAGGCATTTGCTTCTGCAGTTGCAATTAGCATGTAAATGGCTAATTGTCCTAGTAAAGGCTGCTTGGGAGCTGAGCTTACCTTTGGGTTTGTAACTTGTGGTGACCTGCTCTACTGCAGTGGGGAAGAGAAGAAGTGCCTGAAGGATCCACAGCAGTGGTTCTCAACCTGTGGGTCGGGACCCCAACCTGGGTCACATAGCAGAGATCCTGCATATCAGATATTCACATTACCATTTGTAACAGTGGCAAAATTACAGTTATGAAGTAGCAATGATATAATCTTATGGTCGGGGGTCACCACCACACGAGGAACTGTATTAAATAAAGGGTCGCAGCATCAGGAAGGCTGAGAAGCACTGCCCTAGAGTGAGTTGTCCTTCCTCACAAAACTTCCAAGCCAGTCGCACTATCTGCACTCCACACAAACATAATTGTCTTTGCTGTTAACGTTTCCTTTCCCAGTCTCCCTTGAAATAATTGAGTTATTGCGCTGGACGTGTTTATGGTGGAGGGAGACGTAAGAGCTAATAGAGATATGAACACAGAGGTCTCAGCTTTCCTTTAGGAGATGGCTGGGGGATACAGGTGGAGGGCAGCTTCAAAGGAAACGCTGTAATTGGGGAAGGGGAAAGAGAATAGTCCCAGGATTCTTGATTTGAAAACTCATTCTGATATAAAAGAAACTGTTAGAGAAGGCTTGGTTCTTAGGTTTTGACTAAAAGGTCAAAAGAAGAAAGAAATAGTTCAAACAAGTATAGGCAGAAATTTCCCTAATAACTCATCTTTTTAATTCAATTAAAAAGATTTTTAATTTAAAAATTTGAAGCAGAATTTTTATTTCATGTGACCTGAGCTGGTCTTGAACTCACTACAAAGTCCATGTTGGGCTTGAACCCTGAGTGCTGGGCTAATAGGCACGTGGTACCTATGTCTAAGTGGAAACATTTACTTTAAAGGGCCACAAAAAATGACTATTTCCCTGCAAAGCTGAAAACAGTGCCCGGGGCAGAACTGCATGGTTCACACCGAGAATCAAATGGACCCCAATTCCGGGTTTGAAAAGCATGAAGCCTCAGCTCTAGTGGTTGTCCTATCAGTCCAGTTTCCTGGAGATGCAATAACACAGGCTCACCATTTCTAAGAATGAGGCTGTTTGTGTAGCTCTCCATCTGGGAGAGCTAAGGATGTGATGCGAGCACCAGCTCAGCTCTGGACGGGGATCTCACCCTCATGGCAGGGCTTATGAGAGCAAGGTCAGACAGCTAAACAGGAAGCCAGAGGGCCGGGGCAGAGGTCCCACAATCCCTTAGAGAGCATGGCCATTTACCTGAGACTTCCTGCTAGGTCCTACCTCTTATACAGTGTGCCAATCTCTCAGGATTGTAGCACATGAACCTTTGGGTGACACTTTAAACCACATCCCAAGTATGGAAGTCTCTGTAGTGATGCTTTGGTTTGTACATGGCGGCTTGAGCGGCTTTATGGGGGACTCTTAGATAATCCACGCGATGAACAAAATCAACCAATTCCCAAGGTGCAGCCCAACGCTGTCACAGAAGAAGCTTCACCCCCAGGTCTTACCTCACATTCGATTGAGGTGCTTTGCTTTTCCTGGCTGCTAAGTATGGGAAAAGTCTCAGGTTTCCTTAGTCACTCTCGGATACAAACATCTTTTGACTGTATTAATTTACAAAATGGGTTAGCTCTCAGCAAGTTAGGATGCTCAATTCCACAAAATAGCCAGAAATCTAGCTAGCTTTTGAGGTAGAGAGTGTCGTCCTGTGTGTGTGTTCCCCCTCCCCCCTCAGGCCTCTTCCAAGCAATGACAGCAGGCTGGCTGATTCTGTGTGTCAGGTGGCTAAGGGATTCCCGGATAACTGGTGAAACTCACTTCCGTGTGGGTCGGCATGGGTGTTTCTGTGGGAGGCTGGCATTTGAGTGGGCATACAGTTCACTTGCAGTGGTGATGTGGACATTGATCACGGAGTCTGTTGAGTGCCCATCTAGAACAAACGGATTGTGCCTTTCTCGTTCAGAGTGGACACTCCTCCCCTCCTGGTCCTAGGACCTTCTGCTGCAAGCTCTGCTCTTCTCTGGCTTCCAGGCTTGGTCTAGAGACACACCAACAGTTTTCCCTGGGGTTCTGGCTTGCAGACTATAGACTGGGGCACTTCTCAGCTTCTGAAGTTGTCTGGGCCAATCTATGATAAGATTTTGTGTGATTAGTTTATGTGATTATAGAAGCCAAGCTATGTATATACTTTGTGTCTATATTTAATTGCATAGAAATAATGCATATGTAATATATAACTTACAATGTCTGTATAATATGTATATTTGTATGCATAAGCAATAAATAGTGCTGTGTAATTTAATATATATGTGTACAAAACAATGGTATGTAATATATATTTATAGACTAACTATTATATATTATTGGTTTTTGGGGGTAGTTTGAACATAATTGGCCACCATAATCTTATAGGGAGTGGCATTACTAGTAGGTGTGGCTTTGTTGGAGTGGGTATGTCCTTGTTGGAGGAAGTGTGTCACTGTGGGAGTGGGCTTTGAGGTTTCCTATGCTCAGGATACCACCCAGTATATCAGTTGACTTCCTGTTGCCTGTAAGAGGTGGGACTCTCAGCTACTCCTCTGGAACTGCATCTGCCTGCACACCGCCATGTTCCCTGTCATGATAAAAGACCGAACCTTTGAAACTGTGAGCTCCCTCAATTTAACGTTTTCCTTATAGGAGTTGCCATGGTCGTGGTGTCCCTTCACAGCAACAAAAACCCTACCTAGGACAGTTCTGTATCTTTGGAGAATTATTCTAAAGACTGGGCTCTTCAAGATTTCTCAATTTGGCAGTCATAGCGGCGCTCCTCACCCTCCCTCTTCAGTTTGCTAGGCTGTTTGTTGTGATTCTCAGGTGAAACAGGAAGAGAGGGAGATGACAAAAAGAGGTCTTAGCAAATAGGCCCAGGCTGGCAACAGGGCCGAATGGAGGAAATACAGTTTAAGGAGTTCTCAAAATCAGTAACAACGTAAGAAGCATTGTAATAAAAAATTAAAAGAAACTAAAATTAGCATAAGGATCCAAAAGGTCAAAATGCCGAACTTTAAATAAAGAAGTCAGTCTTTGAATTATTTCAGGCTGACACATCAAGGGAAATTGTAGACGCAGCAGTTCTCCAAGGTAAGGGAAGCAAAGAAGTTGATTTAGAGAATATTATTGATGAGTTTGTATCCACTAAAGCCAAAAAATTAAAGTGATAATAAATCTATTTTGGGTATAAATAAAATATTTAAAGTAATGTGGTTTCCAGACACTTCAATTTTTCCATTGTTTTCAATAATGTTAATGTTCTGAAAAAATTAAGTATTAAAAAATTCACATTAAAAATGTATATAAAGGACACATCTTTCGTGTCAGGTGCCAGTATGGCTTGGTACAGCATCATTATCTTGTCTTTATTTAAAATGCTGATATTTTTTTTCATAATAAATGTTTTTTTTTACCTTACCCTTGATTTTTAAAAATACTGTATTAAAGTATCATTTATATTTTTAAAAACAAACTTTATTAGAAAAAGCTTTCCAAAAAAGCTCTTTCATACACCAAAATTAACATTTACCCTGATAATTGTTGGGTTAGGTTTTGTCACAAAACTATAGCTACCTGGGAAGAAGGAGCCTGGTTGAGGAACTGCCTCCCACAGATGGACCCATCAGTGGGGACATTTTTCCTAACTGATGATGGTTGTAGGGGGGCCTAAACCACTGTGGGTGGTGTCATCCCGGGCTGATGGGCCTGGGTTGTAAGGAAGTAAGCTGAGCAAGCCGTGGAGAGCAAACCACTAAGCAGCACCCATCTATGGTATTTGCTTCAGTTCTTGCCTCCAGGTTCCTGCCTTGGCTCCTGCTTTGCCTTCCCTTGATGATGGCCCATTGCCTGTAAGCTGAAATAAATCATTTTCTTCCCCACACTGGGTGCCAAATGTTTTTTAACTAAATCTCAATCATTCAATTTTACCAATAAAGACTTGGGAGCCAGATGCTGGGGTGAAAGCCTGCTAGTTCTGGGAGGCAGAGAAGGCATCCAGCTGGATCCTCCTCCAATGACATTTCAGATAAAAACTCTCTTTTCTCCTCTGCCTCAAACTGCATGTCCCTCAAACTGTATGTCCCTCCCTTCTACTTCCTGTGCATCTCTCTATCCGTCTTCCTGACTCCCTCCTACATCCTATGGTTATTCTTGTTCACTTCCTGTCGACTGGTTGCTTGCTCTGCCTCTTGACCTATGGTTGATTTTATTTAACCCTGTTTCCAATAAGCAGAAAGCTCTTGGACCTAAGGTGTGCGCTGGAGCTGAGTCACACCACAGCTAGGAACAGGTTTTTCCGGTAAATAACACAGTTGTGAGGTTCACAGAGCGATCAAATCTCCTGCAACAATTCTTGGTCAGGGTTTTAGCACAGCAACAGAGGGCACACTGATGGTGGGCTGTTTTGGTGCCTGCTTTAACTTTGCCCTGCAGGAAGTGTCGCACACTCCTTGACCTAACCCACACACTGGCAGGTGGTTGATGAGGGTCAAGGCAGGCCTGGAGGCTGACTTATCCCTGCCTGCACAGTTGGCTCCCTTGCTGAAGGTGTTTGTGTGCACTATCTTTACACACTTGTGACTCCTCCCCCTCTCTCTCACCATGGCATAGGACACTTCCGGCTTCTCCAGGTAGTTCTTGGGCAAGGTCTATAAGCCTGAACAATTCTCACAGGGCCACAAACTTTCCCAGAAAGCAGGACCTGGACCCTGTTGTTAGAGGTCGTTTATAGTTCACTATGATCCTTACGTCACTGTCAATCTCTTAACCTCACCACCCTAAGCCTTCACATCAGGCTTCTTTAGAGCTCTCAGAGCTTGAGCTGAAGGGAAGGCATTGACCAACGTTGAGTTTGTCTTAGTTCTGAGTTCCAGGGCCACATCTAGGGCATGACATTGCCCTACTTGCTCTGCCTCCCGAGGCTCCTCTTAGATCTGACCGTCCCTTGGACTTGCTTTTAATGAGGGACATTCAAAACAACCCAAAGTAAACAGTGGTCACAGTAGACTTGGCGTGGTCTTGAGGCTTTCCCATGAAAACGAACCCAGTCTGTTGTGAGGGGCGGAGGCGGTACTGCTGAAGCCTTGGTGAGCCAACCGCGTTTGCTGGAGCAGTTAGTTCTTCAGCTTGGCCGAAGGAGTTTGTTTGCGAATCAACACAGTTCTCAACCACAGGTCATTCTATTTATTTATTAAGTGTACAATATTCTGTCTGTGTGTATGCCTACAGACCAGAAGAGGGCACCAGACCCCATTACAGATGGTTGTGAGCCACCATATGGTTGCTGGGAATTGAACTCAGGACCTTTGGAAGAGCAGGCAATGCTCTTAACCTCTGAGCCACCTCTCCAGCCCCACAGGTCATTTTAAAGGAAGCAAACCAGCCCTATAAGCTAGCTGCTCCTTACGGCCTTCAGTTCAACCAGAAGCTAAAAATGGGATTGACTTTAGCTTATTCCCAGGAGTTCTTGAATCTTCTGAGAATGGGAGGGTACGTCATTCAGTGCGGTGGTCTCTTCTGTGTCTGTACATCCACTCAGACCCACAGCATGGGGCTCAGCTGAGTTTTCTCCTTCTACTTGATTCTTTTTTTCCCTCTCTCTATTTTTCTTTTATTGAAAATAGATTTTTTATACAATATATTCTGATTACGGTTCCCCTCCTTCAACCCCTCTCAGACCCCTTCCTCCCCATCTGAATTCACACCCTTTCCGCTTCTTGTTAGAAAACAAACAGGCATCTAATGATAATAATAATAACAACAATAATAATAAACAAACAAATTTGAATAGGACAAAACAAACAGGAGAAAAAGCGCCAAAGAAAAAGCACAAGAAACACAAATAACATGTTTGTACACACAGGGACCCCCAAAACCACAAAACCAGAACCCATAATATATACACAAGGGATCTGTAAGTTTTTTTTAAAAAACCTGTCCTGACAAAACTTTATGAGATAAAGAACCTCCAAAGATGTCACTGAGTTCATTTTGTATTGGCAATCTACTGCTGGGCCTTAAGAGTGGTTGGTTTCCTTAGTGATGCTCCATTGGAGATAATTAATTTTTCATTCTCAAGTGGTTATTAATTGGACAGTAATGTTTGTGTCTGCTTCTCCTTTTGGTGTTGTGACCCTGTTTGGCACAGACCCATGCAAGCCCTGTGCATGGTGCTAGTCTCTGTGAGTACATATGCACGTTGGTCCTGCTGTACTCAGAGGGTCCTGTTTCCTTGGTGTCCTCCATCCCCTACAGCTCTTACACTCTTTCCACCTCCTCTTCCATAGGGTTCCCTGAGCTTTGAGGGGAGGGACTTGATGGAGAGATCCCGTTTAGGACTGACTATTTTAAGGTCTCTTACTCTTTGCACATTGTTAGGCTGTGGTCTCTGTATTTGTTTCCATTTGCTGCAAGAGGAAACTTCTCCGATGATTGCGGAGCAAGACACTGATCTTTGAGTATAGCAGGGTGTCATTAGAAGTCACGCTATGGTTATGTCCTTTTAGCAGGATGGTAGTGATTTTCTTCTAGGTCCCTGAACTATATGGTCTCAGGTTCTTGGCCGCCCAGACAGTTTCTGGGATGGGTTCCATCTCAGACTAGTCCTTAAATCCAATCAGAGAGTGGTTGGTTGCTCCTACAAGCTTTGCACCACTATTGCGCTAGCACATTTTTGTAGATCCAAGAGTTTGTAGCGGGCCTTGACTGTTCTCCTTTGGTAGTGTACAGAATACTCTCCAGTACTGTGACCACTAGTCAGTAGGGATGAAGACTCAAGTTAGGCACCAGTTCAATCTCTCTGTGTTCCATGCATTGTGCAGGTGCTGTCTTCAGCAATAAGGTCTTACCGTTGGTTTGTAGAGAGCAGCTAGTAGCTTTGGAAATAGCCTGGGTTGTTTTTTGGGCAGTTCCTATGGGGCCTCTTTAACCAATAACTCAGTACTAGAAGCTTCAGTTGGTGATGAAATATGCATTTTATTTGATTCTTAAACAGTTCTTGAAAGTAGCCTTAAATATTGCCATATTTGCTTTTCTCTTGAGTGATTTCTAGCCCAGGCATTGTCCTTGTCAACAACAAGAGTGCCTTAGAGTCACTTGGGTTACACATAAACGATCTGTAAATACCACAGCAATGGTGACTGTTCATTTTTATCACACAGTATGTTAAACATTTAGACCTTCTGCATCTCCATAACAATAAAACTTCAAATAGGTGTTCAGCTGCACCTTTTCCACTGATTCTAAGACCTCTGTTACTAATTCACTTCTTATGGGTTGGGAAGAACTGTCATGGTTCTTGTAAGAGGCCTTGAACATCCTTTCAATTAGTCTGAGAACATGCTTTTGTATGCTCTTGTGTGCATTCGTGAGTGGAGCTCAGGAGAGGCAGCTCACACCTCAGCTGTGGCTGGACCTGCGAACCGACAAACACACCACCGTTACTTAGATTGCCTTCCCTTAGAAGGTCTTGGCCTTAGTAAATATGAGTCTTCTAAGTTTGCTCATTCATAAAAACATGAGAGAACCGGTTAAGGACCAGGACTTTACATACTGACATTTTCAGAGACGGCTGAAAGTTTGCATACACGACGCAGCTGGATGTCACTAACCTCTCTAGAGTGAGACTTCTGTTGTTCATTGAGAAAAACACAAGGACTGGTAGCAAAGGCAGACAGACTCAGGTATGTGAGTTCCTAGATGACCAAGTGACTCACTGTGCACGAGATCCTTCTCAAGGCTCATGATTCTTACTCAATATGAAAGCAAGAATAAGTGATTTTTAAAATTGTGCTTGATTCGACAATACACAAAAAGAAGGGACTGTAGAGATGGCTCAGTAGTTCAGAGCACTTGCTGCTCTTCCAGAGGTCACAAGCTCAGTGCTCAGCACCCATGTTGGGGGCTCACAACTGCCTGTAACTGCAGCTCCAGGGGATCTGATGCCATCCATCCTCTGGACTCTACAGGCGGGACACACACACACACACACACACACACACACTACACACACACAAACACATTACACACATACACATGAACACACACATCCCCCTCCCCCCCAAAAAAAACAGAAGTTTGAGATCTGGGTAAAGGCAGTAGATGGTGGGGGCCAGGAGTCATTTCTGTCCCTTTTATAGTTTTGCACCTAAATAGTGGTGTTGAGGGTGAAGAACAACACCACTAGGCAGGCAGGCATGCTTCCTCACTGGAAGCTACTTCCTGGGTGTCCTCACAAGAGGCTCGGAAAGCTTTTTCAAGTATCATGTGGCAGGGGCTACCTGCTATGAGGAATGCGTATTTGCTGAGTTTGGGACCAACTGAGATTCACAGTTGAGAGTATCTAGCTGCACTGCTTCCCCAGTGTCACCCCCACCAATGGCTGTGACATTTGTTGAAGGAGAGCTCTAGTTATTATATTTATACAAATCTGAGTTTATTCATATTATAACACAAAGAAACATTGTTTCCATGGAGAACAGGATACCATGTTTTCTTCCTGCCCAGCCACCTCTGACCCTCTACACTTCCGAGTCCCACACCCCATTTTGCCGTCCACTCCTCAGGGCCATTTTCCTTCTGTTTCTTGTTTTCATCAGACTGGGTGACCAGGCACACTAGGGGTGATCACCTCCACTTCTTCAGACTGGGTGACCAGGCACACAGAGGATGTTCCTCTTCTCCTCACCATTTACTTGATGGAGCTGTCAGAGATGCAGTCTTCTTGCAGGAGGCTCTTCCAAGTCTCCAGGAGCCTGTTCCCACTTTATATGGAGAACTTCAGTGTTACGCTTGGACTGCTGGTGTGAGGGCCTGGGCTCTCATTCCACGGTTGAAAGCGTCCCTTTTATTGTGGCTCTCTTTGACTTGGGTTTTAGGTGTTTGGTTCTTTTGGATTTTGGCACACACTTCTTCCTGGATTTCGTGCAAGTGGCCTTTAAATTGTTTCAAGGCTTCCTGTGGGTTATGCCTTTCTTCTTTTCCAACATGTCTTGTAACCGTTCGCTTCATTTTCTTCTAGCTTGTGTCCACAAAGCGTCAAGTTCCCTTTTGCATCATTGGATATCTGTGCAATGGATGTCTCTACTTTCTCCCCTCCCTGTGGGTAGCTGGAAAGGCGGGGGATGGGAATGTGTGTCTCATTGTAGAGAACTAATTCTTTTTAGTGCTTTCTAGACTTTACCTGTGATTGTATTTGATCCCTAAAGTGTGACTGCCTAGAACTATAATAGTTGATTAAATAATGTTATATATAATAACTGACTAAATGATATAATATACAATTGGCCAAGTGCACATATTACTTGATGCTCACACTTTGAAGTAGGATTTATTTATTATTTTATTTAATGCCAGGATTGAGCTTATACCCCTGTTCATGCAAAACATCAGCCACAGTCCCATTCCTATTTTCCTCATTTTCACTCTGGGAAACGGAGGCTCAGAGAGGCCAAGTGACTTGGCTGAGGTCATCCAGCTGCTAAGCGGCAGACTTGGGTATCACACGTGGGCCAAAACTTTGGCACCAACTCCCTGGAGCACCTGCTCAAAGACACTGAGATGGTTCCAGTCAGGCTGGCCATGCTATTGAACATGAAAGGATTTCACAGTGACTAGTGGCCCACGGTGTGAAGGCGTGCTCTAAAGAGGCATCCGATCATGATATGAGTAACAGCTATGGGCGACACCCGACATAAAGAGATACAGTCAAATAATTGGTTCACGGTGCACTTCAAATACTTTACAAAAGATTGAATGACTTGAAAAGTTATTTCCATACTGGGTGCAAAACATCCACCAGTCTTGCTTTGGCCTGTTCACCATGTTCTTACTGGGCCACAAGCCCCAACTGTGACATAGACGAATTGAGGTGATAAAGGACTTCATTCATTCACGAACGAGTCCGTTCGTTTAGATGTACTTACAGCTAACAGCGTGTCTGGTGCTGTGTAGGCGGTACAGTTGTCAGCCACACGGGAGAGATGAAGTGTCTGTGCTGTAGACTTTCTTCTAGGGCCACGGGACTCCCATATTTGTTCCTCTTCCCAATGTGACCACATCGATAAGTTTGCTTTCTCAGTTTGTCACCGTTACCTGTTAGCTTATTGACTTACTGAGGACAGGTGACCTTGTTAAGGCTGCTGAGACCCAGGCTCTGACCCTAACCACTCCGGTAGCGCATCTTACCCTGTTCCGTTCCTTCCTGTTGACATGCAGTTCTGCTTCCCACTTGCCATTAGGGATTGAACCTTCTGTGCTAGGAACTGTTCCAACTTTCCTCCCCAGCAACCATGGGTCCCAAGCCAGAATATAGCTTCCGTCTTTGTATCCTTTCAGGCCACAGCTAGATATACGTAACCAACACAGGTACCCGTAATGCCACTTCAGGAATGGAATATGTATGCCATGGTGTCAGGCACCCATGCATTCCTGATTTACTGTGTGTTTTTGCCAAGATGTGTTTGTTGGCTTTCTGTCAAGTGCCCTTTCCTCATCTGTGATTCTGTGATTTTCACCTTAACGTTTCAACACGAGAAACCGTATTGTTTGGCTGACAGTGGGTCTTATGGACACCCTAGAAATCCACCTGATCAATACAGGTTAGTTTTAGTAAACTGTTGAATTTATAGTTGAGAAACATGTGAGAGTGATCTATACTTGGTTTTTGTATAAGATTGATATAATCTGGTTCTAGCTTAATAAAAATAATTGAGTTGGCTCAGTGATTAAGAGCACTTGTTGCTCTGGCAGAGGACCCGACCACCTCTGTGGGTTGCGCAGATGGCTCTGCAGCCAGAACCCTCAAAGTCGTTCCCCTTCGGCCAGGCTGGTCTCTCCTCTCTGTTTTGAGCAGTTAGAAGAGGGATACTGCTTCAGACAAGCTATGACTTTGAGTGAAGCTGTCTGCAACATCTTTACCACCCTCAAACCGCTGTCAGGAGATGCCCTTCTGACCCCTTTTGGAGGTGCATTTTTTGACTTTTAGTGACTTACTGATTCTACTGCTCCTGTTTCTTTGTGTTCTTTTGCTCATTTCTTAGCTATGAGTATCGTTTTTAAAGATTTATTTATTTATTGTATCTACTGTGTTCTTCCTGCATGTATGCCTGCAGGCCAGGAAAGGGCATCAGATCTCATTACAGATGGTTGAGAGCCACCATGTGGTTGCTGGGAATTGAACTCAGGACTTCTGGAAGAGCAGCCAGTGCTCTTAACCTCTGAGCCATCTCTCCAGCCCATCTATGGGTATCTTACTGATGGAAAACTGATGATATGTACCCTGGCATATCTTGATTATTGCTCTGCTTCCTTGTCAACTCTGCCATCCCTGGTTCTTTCTCAAACTGTAATGTTCCTTAAGAGTTTTCAAAAGAATTTAAGTAAAAGGAACTTTTAATTTACTAATTATTTTAATTTCAAATCACTTTACCTTCCATAGAAAATGTCTACACTTTTCCCACTCTTAAGAATTTGTTGAGGTGTTCTTTGTGGTCTTAATATATGGTCACATTTTGCCAAACCTCCTAGGAGAAAAGAAAGCATATTTCTAGTTTTTAGGATACGTGGTTTAATGTATAACAGCTGAGATGCGCCTTGTTAATTATTTAACTATGCTATAACTTATTTATTCTTTGCTTCGCTTAATGCTCTTCTGGCCTTAAATCTAGCTTACCTTGTACTTAATATGATGACCTCTGCATTTTATTTTACTTTTTGGTAATTTTGTTTGTTAGTTTGCATCTGTCCTGAATGCCTCAGCACAAACTCCCATTTTCACCCTTGTGTTGCTGTCTTTCTGCAGGTGAGAATTTTGTTTGCCAGGTTAGGTTGTTCTGTGGGACCCAACATGAAATTCCTTCTAACAGCTAAATAAAACCATTGCCATTAATGACAGGACAAGTACGTTTGGCTCCCATGCTGTCATTTTGATTTATGCTTTGTTTTATTTAGTGAAGTCTTATGACTGTGTGTTTCCTTTCCTTAGTTCTCATTCTCCGTATAGTGCTCCTGATATTTTTTTGACTCTAAAAATTAAATTTAAGATTAAAATTTCATTTGATAGCTGGGCAGTGGTGGCACATGCCTTTAATTCCAGCACTTAGGAGGCAGAGACAGGTGAATCTCTGTGAGTTCAAGGCCAGCCTGGTCTACAGAGGGAGTTCCAGGACAGGCTCCAAAGCTACAGAGAAACCCTGTCTTGAAAAACGACAACAACAACAAAAACAAACAAACAAAAAAGAGGGAGAGAAAGAAAGCAATGTTCATGCTTTTTCTTTCTTTATCTAAAATCAGATTTATATATCTGTTTTGTGTGCATGGGTGTTTTGACTTTGTGTATGTCTGTGTATCACATGTGTTTGGTGCTCAAAGAGGCCAGAAGAGGACATCAGGTCTCCCAGAACTGGAGCTATAGACCACTGGTAGTTGTAACCTTGTGGGTGCTAGGAATTGAACATGGGTCCTCTGGAAGAGCAGCCAGTGCTCTTAACTGCTGAGCCATCTCTTTAGGTCTTGCTTTTTTATCTCCTCAGAAAAACTTACTCATTCTGGATCATGAGAAGCAGTGAAGTAGACATGTTTTCTAGTACTTGGGTTTTGAGGTCTTATTTTCCAACAAGCCTTTGGACTGTTAACTGATACTTCTATTATGTGTTCATTTGAGTATTAAATGCTAACTTTGACTTCCATTTTTATAGATATAGCCATCTGTGGATTTAATCCATTCTTATTCTCTATCTCCTGGGTCTTCTTGGGGTCTTGCTGTGTTGCTCAAGTTGGCCTACAACTTTGACAAGTTGAAAACTGTTATGTCCAGACTTCTTTCCCTGCAAAGAGACCACCAGGGATCCAGGACTAGGAAGCAAAAGCAAGGTTTATTCCAAACAAACCTAGGCAGGGGAACCCGTCTAGCACACTCAATGCAGCGAGGGTGGGCGGAGCTGCCATCCAGAGATTACAGGACTTTTTATAGACAATTTCGCAGGACCACCAGTTTTCACCTAATTTTCATACCTGGGCCTAATTGAGGACAGCAAATTCAAAAAGCATGATATCATTATGTAAATGAAGTATGGAAGTGAGTATACTCTCAGTTGGCCCGTTCCTATCTGTCCTTGGACATATTTTTAATTGGCCAGTTCTTGGCTATCCTTGAGGCAATGCTCTCCCAGTTGTTACTGGCTCCTACAATGGCCCTTGTCATGTGTGAAGTGTTTTTCAAAATAGCCTCACCTAAACAGCGTGGTTCAGGTGGAAAGCAATTAGGTCACTCTGACCGGTTTCATTCCTTTCAAAACAACTTTCCTTAGTGATTTTCTTGCCTCCGTCTCTAGATTTGCTGGGACATCAGGCATGTCAGCTGTCACTTGACACCTAGGGGACAGGTCTCTGGGCATACCTGAGAGGGCTTGTTTAAGTTTAGCCTCGGATAACGCCTGGGAGGAATTATCTTGATCGCTGTAATGGAAGTGAGAAGACCTGCCCACTGTGGGTGCCAGACTCTGGGCACAGTGACTTCCCTGCCGTGACAGACCATAACCCGGCACTGGGAGCCAATATTTATTTTTTCTCCTCTAAATTACTGTAGTTGAGGTATTTTGTCAAAACAGGAAGGGAAACTAAACACCCCTTCTCCGCTGTATGATTTTTATACTGTCAGGGACAATTGTATTTAACATTTTCATCCTACAGCATCTTCCCCAATACTAGCTGTGGCATTTCAGAGTAGAAATTGAAGACAGGAGAACCAGCTCTTAATTTACCTTCAGATGTTCTAGTTTTTTGTCTTGGGTTTTCACTTTCTGCTGAGGACAACTATTTGGGTTTTTTTTTTTTTTAACCTCTGGGAGTCTCTGCTGCTTCTGCTCATTCTTTTGTTTCTGTTTCTCTTTACTCTGCTTATTCCAATCTTAGTGAGCCCGTGTGGTTTCCTGAAATTCCTGAGCTCCTTCCCATTGACTTCCTTCCCCTTCCAGCTCAAATTTGATCTCCTCTCAAGCCTTACTGTCCCTCTTCCTTGACTTTCTTTTTGTATTTGTGGTTTGTGATGTTTTCTTTGTAGAAGCAACATCCTCATTAGGTTGCTTTCGTTCTTAGCCAGGATCTACCCAGGGCTTCTATTTCTATTGTAATGTTTCTCTGACTTTGCATGAAAATCTTACTGTTCTTTTTTCATCTTTTTCTTTATGGCATGTTTGTATATCAATATTGTGTCTATTTCTTGTTTGTTTGTTTTTGTTTTTTTCAAAACTGGGTTTCTCTGTAGCTTTGGAGCCTGTCCTGGAACTAGCTCTTGTAGACCAGGCTGGCCTTGAACTCACAGAGATCTGCCTGCCTCTGTCTGTGTCGTCCCCCCCCACCCCCCTCCAGTGCTGGGATTAAAGGCGTGAGCCTCCACCTCCTGGCTGTATCCGTTTCTTTATTGTAACTCATTTTGGTTTGAAATACTTTTTATTAGCATATATGATGGCTTTTTTGGTTGTCAACTTGACTACATCTGGAATTAACTAAAAACCGAAGTGTCTAGGTACACCTGTGAGCGATTTTTAGTTAATTGGATCATTTGAGGTAGGAAGACCCACCTAAAATCCGTATCACTAGGAAGTTGGAAGACCTGCCTCTAGCTTGGGCCACACCTTCTGCTGGCAGCCTAGAGGACGTGGAAGAAGGAAGCTTGGTCTCTTGGCCTGCTTGCTCTTGCTTTCACGGGCAAGTCCATTCTTTCACTGTCATTAGAGCCTACTTCTTTGGGATTCCAGCGCGAACTGAAGACCAGCTGAGATATCCAGCCTCGTGGACTGAACAACCCCTGGGTTTTTGAACTTTTCACAGAAGACACCCATTGCTGGATGAGCTGGACCATAACCCATAAGCCACTCTTTTGTGCATGTATGTAATGTATTTTGATCATATCTCCCCACCCTTTCTCTCTCTCTCTCTCTCTCTCTCTCTCTCTCTCTCCCTCTCCCTCTCCCCCTCCCTCCCTCCCTCCCTCCCTCCCTCCCTCCCTCCCTCCCTCCCTCCCTCTTTTGAGACACAGTCTCACTATGCAGTTCTGGCTGCCTTGGAACTCACTGTATGGACCAAGCTGGCCTCAAAATCACAGAGATCTGCCTGCCTCTGTCTCCCAGTGCTGAGATTAACGGCGTACGCCACTACCTGCAGTGTTTGCATGTGATCGTAGGCGCATGCGCACATGTAAACTTGTTTGCGGGAGATTCCATCAGTGCAGAGTAACAAGGAATGTGTAAGGCTTTAGGATACACGGGCTTCTGGGCAGAGTGAATTCTGCAAGCCTGGCTCATCCAGGGAGGCTCCGGATGGTGCATCCCACGGTGTCTCTGACCATCGGAGACTGAGAAGGCCTGCTGGCAGCAGCCACGCTTGTGTGGTGAAGAGGGTTGAGTTTGCGCTGGAAAACCATTCACCACCTGGAAGGGTACATTACGAGGCGTTCTTAGACATCCTTGGACTCTCTCATGCATACTTTCTGCCTTCTGTTAGCCGCTTCGAGGACATATTCCAGCATAGTTTGAAGTTTGTAGATTATAGCTGTCTCCTAGTTCAGCTAAAGTCGAGCTTGTGTGGTTTTCCCTCTTTGCACTGGCCTCTGCATGGCATCAGAAGGCAAGGCTGAGAGGCGTAACCACGTTTGCAGCAAATGTTCCGAAGTTGGACTCTTGAAATAAGAGCCCAGATGTCACCCACAGCTTAAAATCTTCCAGTGGCTCCATGTGTTACAGAGAGTAAAACCTAGACTCATTGTTAGTGTGTATCCTGTGATGTCCAGCTTCTGTTTCTCTCTCCCGGGTTACCTCAAGTCTCTCTCAGTGTGCTCCAGGCTTCAGTTATACGGGTATTCACTAGGTTCTCAGGTTATGTGAGGCGCTTGTCTACTTAAAGGCTCTCTGACCACTAAAAATCCCCTGAGAACAAAGGCCTCCCCTTCCTCTCTGCCACCCTGATTACATCCCCCTCTTCCTTTAGTTCTGAGCTCCAATGACATTTTCAGAGCTGCTGGCCCATACGGAAGCCTCCCGGCTTCTTGCCCATTTTCCCCATAGAACTTAATGCATGTTTATTTCTCCTCCACTCTGTATTGGCGTAAATGAATGCAGACAGATTGTAATAATATATACAGCTTTAATGGGGAAATAGACTTACAGAACCACAGGTTCCCGCGGAGAACAGGAAAGCAGAAGGGGCGGCTGGGAGCACACCCGCTATCTTTATAAGTAAAAAATATCCTCGGGGGACCCCGCCCCCTGCTAGCAAGGAGATTGGCTGGGTCTCCCCTACATCTCCCCTTTTTGTCTAAATAAGATAGAGCCAAACCAAATACAATTATATACAATAGGAGTGTTCTTTTTGCCTAGCACTAATTCCATCCACTGGAATACATCACCTCCTAATGCCACCTTGACATCCACCCCTCACTTCTCAACCAGGCTAGAACTGCCCATGTAAGTTTTAAAAGAGGCTGTCCCCATTTCTGGGATCAACTCAACCCTTTCCACAGCAGTCTGGAAGCATCCTCTTAGCCGTTATCCAAACTCATCTCTTTGCTTATCCTCAAAGGTTCCCACACCCTCTGCCTAGGAGATCGTCCCCCTGTGTCTCCAGCTCTTGTCTAAGAATAAACTCTTTCCTGGCTCTTCTTGGTCTTGTGACTCTAAGGTGGAAGAAGGACACATTCGGGGGTCAAAATAGTAGCAATATTTCAGAAGGAAGCCAGAGCTTGTTATCTGGGCCAGGTTAGAGGGAGATCTTGAGACTATCTCTCAGAAGGGTTGGTATAGGAACAGGAATATTTTGTTGTGGAAAAAGCCAAGTTTGAAGGCAGATATTAATAGCCTTCAAAGGTAGGAGGTTTAATCTCTTAGAAAATTGTTTTCACTAGAAGAATTGCCTTGGGAGCTTGTTAAAAATATGGAATCCTGGGCTCTCCTGGATACTTGATTTCTAGGCTATGGAGTAGGGCTAGGGAGTTTTTATTCTATTTTATTCTTTAATAAGTACCTCTAGGTAATTCTTTTCATTCGAAACTGTTGAGAAATACTATTTATAAGTGGTGGTGGTATTACTGTAGGAAAAGCTGAGACCCATTGGCTAATGTTACAGACAGGCAAATGGGTCCCATGCAGGGAAATTATCTCGATGCGGATGGGTTGCCTCCTTGGCTAGAACTCACCACCCTTGTGTGGGCAAATGGAATTCATGCATCAGTGACTGATAACTTGGGTTTCAAGAAATTCAGATACTTTAAAAATGTGTATGGGCATTTTTCCTGCATGTATGTCTGTGTTCCACACACATGCCTGGTATCCTTGTAGCAGAAGAGGGCATCTAATACCTTGACACTGGAGTTACAGGCCACCACGTGGGTCCTAGGAATCAAACCTGGGTCATCTGGAAGAGTAGCCAGTGCTCTTAACTGATGAGCCATCTTTCCAGGCCAAAGATTTAGTTGTATTATTATTTTGAATTACATATATATGTGTATGTCTCTATATGGGCATGTCTCCTGAAACTGAAGTTATGAGTGGTTACAGGAACCTCGAGTGTGCACTGGGAATTGAACTTGGGTCTTCTGAAAGTGCAATATGTGCTCTTAAGTCCTGAGCCATCGCTCCATCCTCTCAAATACTTTACATATTAGGGGATAGCAATGACTGGGAGACGGGCTGGGGGAGGTAGGAGGGAGGGACAAAGGCGGTATGAATGCAGAACTAATAAAAATTAGGCACCAAAATAAAACAAAATGGTACCCTACCCATGAAAAAGCAAAACCCAACAGCAGCTACCAGTGGAACCTGAGGTGGGAAAACAGAAAGCAAAGCAGCGAGGGTTATTCGTTCAAAACCTCCAAGTTCTTACACACAAAAGAATCCTGACACTTTTAATATACACACACTCGGAGCCACGGGATAAGCTACAGCCTGAGTTATTAACTAGATGAATTCAAAGCTGATGGCCTTACCAATTAACATGGAGAACTGGCTTGCATCTGCAAGCAAAAGCATGAGGAGGCAATGGGCAGTTGAAGAATGCCCCCAGGGCTGCCCGGAGACAAACGCTCATCTGGTCAGTAATTTCCCAGGCAGCCCTGGAGCCAGAAGGCCTGTGAACATGCTGACCTCCAGGTGACAAGTCGCTAGCTAAAGGTCTGGTCTGTTTCTGGAGCTGGAGGAGGTTGCTATAGAAACGGGGGCCAGCTCCGGAAACTAACTCCAGAATGCCTTAAGGGAGGTTCAGAAGAAAAGGAGTGATCATTATTGTTTCTCAGGATTTATTAAGTCACATATGTTATTTAATGATCTCAAGAATCTGAGAGGTGCATTTAATCAACTCTGCTCCATACCGGGAAAGCCACCTCTGAGAGATGACATAACTCATCCACAGGAAGGAGATGTTTTCCCTTAGCCAACACGTGTTAGTTCCTAAGGGTTAATACGGGGAAGACTTCAACCTGACCCTGCGTCTGAGTTGAAAGCACACAGAGGTCTCCTTTGTTAATCCAGGGCCCACTTTAACGATAAGCAAAGTGCGTGGCAAATTTTAGGAAAATTCCAGTGAGCCAAAGGATAAATTGGTTCAAAGACACAAACAAAAATTAATACAAGTGAACGTAAAGGGCAAGGATTGGCTTGTAAAGTTTTACAGACACCACTGTGAAAGAAATCCAGGGGAAAAGCAATTGCATGTTCACAGGGGGTCACTGGGGTCCTGAGTTATCTTTGGGAGACAACCTAATGATATCTATGACATTTTAAAATCCACATTCTGTTTGACCCAGAAAATCTACTCCAGGACCTTGGTTTTTACACACGCATACATGCACGCATGCATGCACGCACGCACGAACGTGCAAAAGCAAAGATGTGTGTGTGTGTGTGTGTGTGTGTATCTGTGTGTGTGAGAGAGAAGATTCTCCAGGACTGTTACTAAGAGTAAAAGACTAGAAGCAACACACAGCACACAGGACATGGACTGGGGATGTATTAAATAAGCAATAATAAAACCTGAAATGCAAAGGAGTTTACAAAGCCCACACTTAAATACTGATTAGTTTTACTCCTTGATAATGACAGGGAGACCCAGGAATAGCCAGAGTACTTTGCAGAGATGTGCAAAGCCTTGACCCACGTACAATGATTTACAAATAGGCTGCTTATTGTGGAACCTTTCTGCAATGCCAAAAGCGGGCAGAGGAGCTGCCATCCCAATCTAAACACACAGGGAAGCCGAGCATCCAGAAGGCTGAGGTGCTGTCCTAACAGTGGTGAGCAAGGACAGAGGCTGGCATGGCAGCTTTTTGGACTCTTCCCAGGGCACCCCACTGTGCCCAGTGTTAGGAAAGCCAGCATTAGTGAAGGGAGAACTCTCTGTAGAGAGGTAAGAACAAAGGCTCATTGTAAGGTAACAGAAGGCCCCGTGCTGTATAGCATAGTGGCTTGTATGGTTAGCAGGATGGTTTCTGTGGATTCCAAGGAGTCCTTTCTCCCCCTCCCATGGGAGAGCTAACATCTCTGGTCAAAGATACAGGCACTTCCACTACAGTTGCCTGAGAATCTGTTTTCAGGACGGAAGAGTTTCCAATCCTGGCTGCCCACTGGACTTGAAGTGATGGTGAGTGATAATTTGGAACTGGATCAAACTAGGTCTTGAAACCAACTCTGAAATGCTCAGACACTTTGGAATCAACGGTTGAACGCACTGATTGAAAAATTAACTATATATAGGACTGGGGATGGATCTTAAGGGGCAGCATGCTTGCTTAGCGTGTAACAGGAGAGCCCAGTTTGGGTCCCAGGACCACAGCAAACAGTTGTGTCTTTATCAGAGCCCAGGATCCCTGTGTAGTTGAGGGGCTGAAAGCAGAAAAATCTACTGAAGCTTTGAGAATTATGGTTCCTGCTCTGGCAGAACCAGAACTTTGTACCCTGGTGGATTCTGCAGGAGCTCAGTTGCTGGAAGCCACCCACCTCTGCAGCTTTTGCTTACAAGTCACTATTAAAACAGTACCGCTGATGTTTTAGAAGTATCTGCTATTGTGCTGGGACCAAACTGGTGAGAAATGACTGCTGAGGCTGCCGGGTCAGGTCTCTGCCCCCTCTGGAACTTCACTGCTTCGGGAGGAAGCAGGGACTCACAGAGACTATTTGTGACCTAGCACCAGACACAAAAAGGGGAGAAGGAAAGAAAAGGGACTCTTCCTTCTGCCTTCTAGTACCTAATCAATGCTCCTATCAGCAGAAAACAGATTAATGCTAACTGACAAAGGAAGACAAGAAGGTGCTTCAAGCCTGCTCGAGGCAGATTGGTGTGCAGAATATCCAGAAGAGGAAAGGGAGCAGCCCAATACAGCAAATCCTCTATCTGTGTTTCAGATCATTTGCTCTGCTTGTTTTTTTTTAAATCAATTACTGGGATTGTGAATCAACAGTATCTCCTTAGAGTACTATTAATAGTCCCTTAACCTGTAACACTGGCTGCATATGCACGTCGAGACTTTAAAAATGAAGGACTGTCCCTTTTTAGTGGCAGTAAGGCTGTTTGCCTTAAATCCCATTAGTAGGTATCCCAGTTAGCTTAACTGTCAACTTCACACAGCTTAGTGTTACCTGAGACAGGAATCCCAACTGAGGACTTTGCCCACATTGGATTGGCCTGTGGGGCACGTCTGTGAGGGATTGTCTTGATTGTTAATTGATGGAGGGGGACCCAGCCCACTGTGGGCAGGGCCATTCCCTAGGCAGGTGGTGCAGGGCTATATAAAAAGGTGAAGTGTGATCTGGGGATGAAGCATTAAATGGCATTCCCCTGCTTCGAGTTCTTGCTTTGAGTTTCTGCTCTGACTTCCCACAAGGACAGACTGTAACCTATTAGCTAAATAAACACTTTCCTCCCCCTACTTGCTTTTGGCCAGAATGTTTTAGCACAGCAATAGAAGGGAAACTAGAAGGGCAGTGTGCTAGAGTTTGTCTGGGATTGGGAGCCCTAAAAGGGGGACAGTGGTGGGGATCCTGATGCCGGGGATACTGGAAGACAAGCTCTTGTTGGGAGACAGCAAGTGAAAAAAGAAGGGCAGGGACAAAGGCACATGGTGAGCCAAACTGGAGAGTAGCTTCAGCCTGACCCCCAGGTAAGCTCTGGAGTGCGCATGCCCCAGAGTCAAGGCATGACCTACCGGGCAAAGGAGCAACTGTGTAGCAGTGGTAATAGTTGCCCACACTTCGGAGGGCCTGCAGCCAACAACTAAAGGGCACCAGCAACATAGTTATAGCACTTTTGTGGAGGTTGCTAAAGTTGTCTGACACCGTTGCCCAATTTTTAATTTAACCATTTAAAAATTTTTAATATTTTGGCTATATCTTTGTAAACTAATGATCCACAGTTTGACTTTTTGACTTTTGCTTTCATGATTGTTTTTCTTTGTCCTATCATTTCTGTGGAATTCCAAACTTTGAGTTTGACAGATCGTATGTGAATTCTGAGAGACAGATATCCGCCAGTGTGTATAACCAACTCCTCCAACAATGCTTAGAACACCTCTATCCTTTGAGGGCGTTCCTCTACATTTAGCTAGTGCTCACATCCCATCCCATCGACAGACCTCTGAGTTTAGATACCGTAGATTAGTTGTGTTTATTTTGGGCTTCATAGAACTTGAATCCTAAAACGCTTAAACACTGGCTTCTTTTACTCAGCAGACTATTTTAAAGCTCTCCCTATGATTTTGCATATTCTGGAGTCGTGTACTTTTTTTAATTAGAGTTCTACTTACAAATATTGCCACTTAAAAACCCATTAGCCTTTGTGTGGGGATCTGGATTGTTTCACTGTGGCTGTTACTAATGAAGTTGCTATAAAAATATTTGTTCAAGGAATTGGTATGCGTGCTTCTATTTTCAGATTTTTAATCAACTTTGCTGAGGTAGAACTCATAATAAATTGCATCCAGTTAATGTGTTCAATTTCAAGTCTTCACTGATAGCATGCCTAAGAAGCCATCCTCACAGGAATGATGCAGAAGCCCCAGCTCTTAAGAGCTTTTTTTGGGCTCCTCTGCAGTCAGCCCCTCCCTGCCCCTTGGCTGGACTTAAGGGATACTGATCTGCTTCTTGTCACTGTAAGTTAGGCTTCATTTTCTAGAATTTGAAATAAATGGACTTGTACAATACACACAAACTCTTTCATGCCGTTATTCTGTCATTTATCATAAACCATCCAAGATTCATTCATCCACACGGTTACGTGATTTAGAACTTGATTATTTTGCTAAATATTTAATTTATTCTTTTTGAAAATTTTATGTCCGAGTCCTGTATTCACATCGCCCCTACCTCCTCCTTCCAACTCATCTGGTGTCCTTCCCATTTCTTCTGTAATTCATAGCCTCTTATTTTCTTAATTATACTGTTACATATGTACATACACACAAATATGAATAGAAATTTATAAGTGTAGCCCGCTGCATTCATTAGTGGTGTGTGTGTGGTGTGTGTTTAGGGCTGACTTCATGGGAGTTGTATCACCTATCAAGAGGCTTGTCCCTGGAGAGAACTGAGTCTCTCTCTCTCAACTATCTGGCATTAACTGCCTGTAGCCCTTCATCTAGGGTGAGCCTTGGAAGACTTCCTCCATTCATGCTGACATGTCAATTGGTGTTGCCCTTGTTCAGCCATATTGTTAGCCACATTGTTGAGATTTCATGAGTGTATCTTCCCTTTCATGTCCTGAAGATATAAAGTAACGGGTATCCTGGTCCACTGGTTTTCTAAAACCTTCCTGCCTCCTCTTCTGTGATGTCCTCTCAGCCTTTAGGGTGGGGGCTGTGTTGTAAATGTATCAACTGGGGATGGACACTCCATGGCCAGTTGTTCTCTGCGTTTCGACCAGTTGGGTGTTTCTGTAATGAGCTCCTTCTACTGAGGAAGGCAGCTTCTTTGATGAGGGATTAAGAACTAGACGTCCTGTGAGTATAAAGGTAGGCGATTAGACTGCAGTAGAAATGCTACGATTTACGGACATGGAGGTAGTAGGTGAGGGTGCTTGGTCCTCCTCTAGGGTCCTTTGCCTCTCCTGCACGGTCAGGGGGCAGCTTTACCATGTCAGGCATGGGTTCCCTCTTTTTTAGTGGTCTTTAAGTCCATTTAGATAGTGTATGTCCAGGATATAAGTGCCAGCATAGCATCTTTTGGAAGATTTGCTGTTCCGGTCATTGTTGTGGTTTGTAAGTGTCATAGCTTGGAAGGACTACTGTTTCTCTCTTTTGGCAGCTTGCGTAGCAGGTAGCCTGACTTTAACTTAACCACAGCTGCAGGGCAAAGAGTAGGATCTTGTAAGGAGGACTGGATGTCTGACAAGCCAAAAGGCGAAGGTAGGAGGAGGGTTTAGCTCAGGCAGTGAAGCATTGTGGGAAACCCCACCCTTCGTGGCTGGGAGCAGAGGGAGCTAGCTGTCATCAGTAGAGGCCTCTGGAACACAAAGAAAAGACACTCCTAAAATAAAGTCAGCTCTGGTGCACATTGGAGAGTTGGCCAATACAGACTCAATACCGCATGAACCCTGGGAAAGGCAAGTTCATGCTCTCATCTGACACCTCCCCTGGCTGGGTGGCTGGCAGTCTAGCTTCTGAGCATGCTTCAAGAGGCTGCTATTCCTCTTCATCTGTTTACCTTTCCTCTTTATGTCCCTTGTGCTTTCTCTTTTATTGTTTTTACTATGCTTTTAGTGACCTTTCATTTGTCATACTGCAAAACTTATGATTTTATTTTTTATTCTCTTTTATATGTATTTAATTTTATATATGCATCTTTTGATATTGTGCAGCCTTTTCTCTCTTTTTTCTTCTTTCTCTTTTTGCCTTTGCTTCCTCTTTTGTTCTTTCCAATGTACTTTTAGTGGTATTTCAAGCTTACCAACCTAGAAATTAAACAGATGTAGCTGTACTAATATCTGACAAAGTAGACTTCAAATTAAATTAGTCAGAAGACTTAGGGAAGGTCATTTCCTATTGATTAAAGGGTTAATAATCCATCAAGAGGATATTTTGGTTTTTAGCAATTGTGAAATTGCTGTGGACATTAGCACACCAAAGTTCATAAGACAAACACTCCTGGAAGGTAATGGCACAAGGTCATTATAATAATAATGGGTGATTCTAACACTGCATTACTGTCAGCAAACACGTTACCAGATCCCCCAAATCACAAAGAAACACAGTGTTAGATGACATCATAGATCAAATGGAGACTTAGAAGCTATCATAGAATATTCTAGTTGACAATGGCACGGGGTTTTGAACCTACGTAATGTGCTGGCTTTGTGGGAGCCTAGCCAGTTTGGATGTTCACCTTCCTAGAAATGGATGGAGAGGGGAGGACCTAGGACTTACCACAGGGTAGGGAACCCTGACTGCTCTTTGGACTGGAGAGGGATGGGGAGAGGAGTGGGGGGAGGGGGAGAAGGGTGGGAGGAGGGGGAGAAGGGTGGGAAGAGGGGGAGGGAAATGGGAGGCTGGGAGGAGGTGGAAACTTGTTTTTTTTTCTCCTTTTCTCAATAAAAAAATGGAAAAAAAAGAATAAATATTATACAAAAGAAAAAAAAAGAATATTCTAGTTGAACAGTATAGAATACATATCTTCGTCAGCAGTCCATGGAACTTTGTAAAAAAAAAAGTCACATTTTAGAACACAGAATGAATGTCAACAAATAAGAGAAAATGGAATTTCTCGTGTTCTGTCTGATCACAATGGAATGAAACTAGAAATTAAAAGCGAAAGAAATTATAGAAAATACATGAACTCGAGGCAGATAAGAAAACACATGACTGGGAACTTGAATGAGTCGTCAGAGACAACCCGGAGGGAAAGGAGTAAGCTCGCAGGACGAAATGAAAATGAAAACATAACATATTAGAACCTGGGGGCGCGACGAAAGCTGCCCTAAGAGGGAAGGAAGCTCACAGCTCTGAATGTCTGCGTTAAAAACAACCAGAGAAATCCCCGATAAATAGCGGGGCTGTACTCCAAGGTCTCAGAAAAATGAGAAAAAGTCAAGGCGAAAATCGGCACACGGAGAGAAGTAATAAAGACC
This sequence comes from Microtus oregoni, assembly GCF_018167655.1. NCBI lineage: Eukaryota > Metazoa > Chordata > Mammalia > Rodentia > Cricetidae > Microtus > Microtus oregoni. The sequence goes on along the minus strand of NW_024543068.1, from coordinate 14,945,170 downwards.
AGGCAGACGTGAACGCAATGGAAGCGAGAAGCCCATTGCAGAGGAGCAATGCAACAAAGAGCTGGCTCTCCGGAAAGATAAACAAGACTGGCAAGGCCTTAGATGAAGTAACCGAAATAGAAGACGCGAACAAAATTAGAGATGAAGCGTTACATAAGAGGATACCAAAGCACGGAGGATCATTTGGGCACATTTTGAGAACCTACACATATTCCAGCAAATTGGAAAATTTAGAAATTGGTAAATTTCTAGACTCAAATGACTTACTAAGATCAAGCCTTGAGGATATAAATAGCTTAAGCGGATCCATAATGATCAAAGAGACTAATTTCCCAACTAAAACCAAACAGGGATCAGAGAGAGTCGCTGTTGAATTCTAGCTGATCTTTAAGAAATTAACACATCAGTGTCACTCAGACTATTTTATAAAATAAAAAGAATGCTACTAAGACTACTTTATAAAGTTAATAATTACCCTGATACCAAAACTGGGTATGGACAATAAAAAAGATTATAGGCCAATCATCCTCACAAATATCGATGCAAAAATTCTCAATGAGTTATGTCCAAATGGAATTCAACAATACATAAAAAAAATAATTCTCTTTGATCAGGTAGACTTCACTCCAGTGATGTTTAACACAATAAATGACTCTAGTATGTGAGCAGACCCAAGGACAGAAGTCACAGTGCATGTAGGAAAGGCCTTTGATAGAGTTCAACATTCCTTTATAATAAAAGCCTTCAGGAAACTAGAAATAGAAGGAACATACTTCATAATAAAGGACACATAACCTAAACCTATAGGTGAAATAATACTAAATATGGAAAACCATCAAAGCATTCCTAGGAAGTTAGGAATAAGACCGGGGTCTGCATTTTTTTTTTTTTTTTTTTTTTTTTACCATTAGTCAATATGGCTCTTGAAGCCTAGCTAGGAGAGCCAGACAATAAAGAAGAGGGATGGAAATAGGGAAGGAAGGATTCAAGTGATTTGTTTACAGATGAGCCAATACACCAGAGACCTTGAAGACTCGGCTAAAAAAACTCTCACGGCTGATAAACACTTTCAGGAAAGTTGCAGACAGAAACTTAGTGAACAAAACCCATTAGCTTTTCTATATGTCAATAATGAACAAGTGAGGAAAGAAATCAGGGAAACAATCTCACCTGCAAATTGCTTCATCCAAAATAAAATATCTAGGAATAACCCTAAATAAGGAGGGGAAAGACTTTTACATTGAAAAATTTAAAATACTAAAGAAGTGGGATAAAGCCTTGGAAGATAGAAAGACCCCCAGATTCTTAGAGCTATAGAATTGACAACGTGAAAATGGCTCTCCTACCAAAAGCGATCTACAGATTTAATGCACCCCCTACAGAGCTTTACAGAAATATTAAAAGCAACCGTAAACTTCTTTTAGAGGAACCAAAGTCCCTAAGTAGCTGGAGCAATTAGCCACCTGACTTTTTTTTTTTTTTGGATAAAGATGCTCAGAATATCCTTCTTCAACAAATGGTGCTGAGAAAATTGCATGTAAAAGCAAGAAACTAAATCCCCATATCTCACCCTGCACAAAAATCAATATGGATGTCAGATCCCAAACTCTGTAACTGTTAGAGGGAAGCACAACCAAACAGTTCTGGAGAAAGATGCAGGATGGGCTTTTTAAAGCAAGAATCGGAAAATAGAAGCAAGAATTGACGAAGGGATTGCATGAAATGAAGATCCTTCGGCATAGTCAATGAAGCAATCAGCAGGATGAACAGAGAGTGCGTGGAACGGGAGAAAATCTTTGCCTGCTCTACATCAGACAAGGGGTTGAGGTACAGAGTCTATAAAGAGTTCCAGAAATGAATCTTGGGGCACCACATCAATAGATGAGCTAATGAATTTAGCAGACAGTTCTCAAAAGAAGAAATACAAAGGGCCAATAAATGTTCCAAAGAGTGTTCAAAATCTGTAGACTTCAGGGAAACAGAAAATAAAACTACCTTGGGCACTGAGTATGAAGCCAACCCATGGCTCTTTCAGAGGCCCTGTTGAAAGGACAAAGGGAAGGCTGGTTCTGTGTTCTTGCCTGAGGGCAGACTTGGCAAGGTCTGGCCAGGGCTATGGTCAGGGTCTGAAAGATTTAAGGTTTCAGTTCCTGGGAACCCGACTTTTTCCCCATGAAGAGATTGGAATTACCAGTCCCAAGGCCTAGCAGCACTTTGTCTGTGTGATCATTGGCCACTGGTCCACAGGGGCGAAGGAAGCAGAAGCGGGAATAGGGTTCCGTAGGCTGTGGATACAAAGGAGATAGCCCTCCGGGAGATGACATCAGTGAATCATCTCAACTTTATTTCAGTGTATAGGAACTATATAGGATTGGGGGGCCTGGGGACACACCCGAGTTTGCATTAAGTAGTGCTCTGCTATCATAAGGCTTTGCATGTGGCAGCAGGGTCCTATAACAAGGCTTCTAGTAGGAAACTATGCCAAGAGTCATGCTAGAGATTAATCAGGCATCCAGGCTTAGAGACAGCTTCCAATTAAGGGCCTGCAGAAAGGAGGAAGTAAGCCTTCTCTGGGGAGTGAGGGAGTCCTCCATGTTGCCAGGTTATGGTAGACTGCACCCTCTGACCAGCAGGGCCTTCCCAGAATATCTTGTATTCCCTTTATTCAACATTGTCGGGTTAGATTCCTGCTGACTTCAATCCCTTTATATGATAGTTTTCTTCCGACTGTCCCACTTTACCCCCTGAAAACCATACATAAAACGCTGTATTTCTTAATAAACTAGCTTGGCAGGAACCATCAGCTTATGCAAGACCAGATATCCTGACCCTGAGTAGCCTGTCATTTTTCTTTTCTCATCCTTGGTCCTCCCCTCAGGAAACTGTCACTGAATAATGGCCTGTTGGTCTGGTTCAGTTGAGATTCCATCTCTCCCCAGCCAGAACAGCTATGGTCAAGAACACAAGCAACAGATGCCAGCGAGGATATGGGTAAATAGTCCTTGTACGTTGTTAGCAAAGCCGTAAATTGGTACAGCTACTATAGAAGTCAGTGTGGAGGCTTCTCAAAGGCCTAAAAGTAAAATTACCATACAACCCAGCTATACCGCTCCTGGGCGTGTATCTGTAGGATCCTGTCAGCATGCCACAAGGATACTCTACAGCCATGCTTATTACTGTAATGATCACAGTAGCTGGAATATGGAACATCCTAGAACTCTATCAGCAATGATGGGTAAAGAAAACGCACGTATACATGACAGAATCTTATTTTGTTATAAAGAAGAATAAAATTTGCAGAAAAATAGGTACAATTGGAAATCACCATATTAAGAAAAACAAGCCAGACTCAGAAAGACATGTCTTATAAATGGGCTCTAGATTTAAATGTGCTTATATATACATATATTTGTACATGCACATATATAAAAATACAAATGTGTGTGTGTGTGTGTTTAGGACATGAAAGTAGAAACAAGACTATGAAAGGGGAAGAAGATACAGGCAGCTTGAAACCAGAAGGATGGATTATTTATAGGGGATGGGAACTAGCAAGAGGGGCATGGAGGAGGGGACACAGGCAGGGAGTAGTGAGAGCACATAAAAACAAAGTTTAATGGTATCTGAATATTAAATGTCACAATGAGACCATTACTTTATATGCTAGCTTGAAAATGAATATGAACAAACTTAATTACAGATTTACTTGGGTTTTGCCACTCATTTCTTTAGTGCCTTTTTTCAGGCTGAGGATGTAGTGCAGTGATAGAACATCTGCCTAGCACCAGCTAGGTCCTAGCTTCAGTATCCAGAACAGAAACAACAACAACAACAACAACAAAACGAAAGCAAATGGACAATGGTGCCCTTTCTCTACTCCAGGACCTCGTCTAAATCCTCTCATTCTCTCATTATTGGGAGATTCCTGATCCAGTCAAGTGGACAACCAAGACTACTCATCAAGTTACCAGACCTCCGCAGTGTCTTCCAATGACCTTGACTTCATGTAGGGTTTCTTGTAGTCTAGGCTGACCTCTAACTCTTTATAGCTGAAGATGACCTTAAACTTCTGCCTTCACTTTCTCATGTGCTGAGTTTGCAAGTAAACCAACCACACTTGGTTTAAAGGTGCCAGGGGTCAAACGCAGAACTTGATGCGTGCTAGCTAGGCAAACACTCTATGAACTGGAGTCCACCCCCAGCCCACTGATATTTTGAAGCACTTTGACAGTCACTGTGTATGTCTTAGTTGCAGTTTCTATTGCTGCAAAGAGACACCATGACCAAAAAGCAAACTGGGGAGGAAAGGATTTGTTTGATTTACACTTGATAGCACTGTTTATCCAAGGAGTTCAGGACAGAAATTCAAACAGAGCAGGAACCTGGAAGCAGGAGCTGATGTAGGGGTTATGGAGGAGTATAGCTTACTGGTTTGCTCTTCATGGCTTGCTCACCCACCTTCTTATAGAACCCAAGACCACCAGTCCAGGGATACACCACCCACTATGGGCTATGCCCGCCCCCTCGATCACTAATTAAGATAATACCTTATAAGTTTGCCTATAGCCTGATCTTATGGAGGCATTTTCTCAGTTGAAGTTCTCTCCCTTCAGATGACTTTAGCTTGTGTCAAGTTGACGTAAAACTATCTAGCACAGTGTAGGATGCTCTTCAACCTTCCTATCCCCTTTCTCCTTGTTCTGTTGAGCTAGGCCTCTTAAGGAGAATGCCATGAATGTGATGTCACTTTCTCAGAACACTACCCACCGCCCCACTTTGACTTACTTTCTGTGAATAAGGTGACTTACTCCTTGAACTTCAGTTTTCCACCTCTCCCCAGCTGTCCCAGAACCACGTGTTGAGAAGACTTCAGTATGTGGGCACCTTAGTCCATTGTGGCACGTCTGTCCTTGTGCCAACAGTGTACGTTCTGATTGCTCTCCTCACAGCAGGTCTGGGGATCGGAAGGCGTAAGTCACAAACAATGCCACACCAGTTTGGAATTATAATTAATAGGGTGGTATTTATTTAAAGGGGAAACAACTTACAGATCACCGTCCCAGCCCTCTGTGCAACCAGGAAGGGAGTCTAGTCACCAGCGGAGCAGGAAGTGAAGAGAGAGAGAAGAGGGAAGTGGCGGTTTTTTCAAAGGGAGAGAGACCACGCCCCAATGGGCTGGTATCTCAGCAGCTATAGGTTGGAGGAGCAGGAGGACCTCCTGCAACACCTCCCCCTTTTGTTTAAATAAGAGAGTTCTAAACCTACTATGAAATTATATACAATAAGTACAAATATCCTATTCTAACTAGCTTAGGTCTTGTATAATAAGTAACTTGGCCAAGTCATGAGAGAAAGTAACTACATTTATATAGTTTTCAACCCCATCAAAGATCTGAGAAGGGAAATAATGTTACCTGGGTAATTAGGAAGGTCAGTAAAACAACTTCCAAAACATGCAACAAATCACAGAGACAACTAGCTACCTGGGCAATCACCCAAAGTCACGTTAGCAGCGTTGAAGCAACCAACTTTGGCTAAGGCCTAACATAACTGACATACCATTTTCAAAGGCAAGCAACTTTTCAAAACTATCTTACCCTGTCTTGGCAGGATATGACAGTCCTGTTTTATCCATTGATGCATGCTCTGTATCTCTGTCAGTGGTTGAGGTATGGGCATTTCTTTGCCCAAAGGCCAGTTCTGCCAAAAAGAAAGGCTCCAGGTGTAGTGCCTTTGGTGCTCAACATTCTCTCGGGAATAGAGCGGTGTTGCCAGGAGCAATTGTGTCTCACTACCACAAAACTCTGAGTTAGATTAAAGGCCATTTTCTACAGCTCTTTGAAGAAGTTGAAGATTATCTATCTATACTGAGTATAATCTCTATATATCTAAAGAACCTGATTAGTCTAATTATAAATGACAAACTTAGATGGCTATTAATCTATATAATTCTCAGTATCTATCTAACTTAAAGACTAAGAAAATAAACAACTGTGAAACAAATGAGGACAATGACCTCCAAATATAAACAATGTACAAATATACATTGCAGTAGGTAAATATATATCAATACACAAACATTATATAAGTATCTTAATCAGAGGTAGAAATGTACACTGCAATATGGTAAATATATACAATATATATCAATACAATATCTGTCAATACATAAAAAAATGTTTTAAACAGAGGTAGAAACATGCATGCATACAATAGTCAATATAATTTAACTTTGTATCAATATACAAGAATCTATACCAATATATTTGTCTAAAAACAGTAACTCACAAATACAAATCTATTATCCCATCATCCCTCTTTTTTTTTTTCAAAATGATCCCTGAGCTTATAAAATTCCTCCCCCAACCCTCAATCGTATACTAATTACAATCAACCCCTAAATGATGTCCCTAAACCCAAGGGCAAACTTTACTGGGAGAGGGGACGTTGTCCTCTAGAATTACTTCCAGCTGTCATAGGGGCGACGTTCTTTCTGGGGGATCCTGTGAAAGTAAAATGATGGTTAAATTTCAAGATCAATGTCTTTTAAAATTGCCAATAGTCTCTGAATATTTTGTGCAGGTCTGGCCAAAATGTTGTATAAGATGTGCACCATTTCAGCTAACCAAGTTGGAACTGTCTTGTGCAGCTAGTACCCAAAGCAGGTCTTGTAGTAGCGCTATCAGTATCATGACATCATATCAACCAGGTGGAGTTGTTGTTATGGGGCTCCATCTTCTTCCTGGAAACTTCAAATGTCACTTCAGGAAAAAACTCATTGTTCATTGTGAAAAACTTAAACATTAATCATATAGACATATATATATATATATATATATATATATATATATATATACATATTCACTGAAAGGCATGATAGATATATTCAATGAAAAGTATGATAGATATGAAGAAAAGCAAAGATGTTTTCTAAACTCATATTTCTTTCTGTCCCATATCATGGCTCTTGACATGAGACAGAAACTCCAGAAACTCTGGGTTTTTCTCTTACTAACAGGCTTGGAATTGGAGAGGGACTGAGCCAGAGTCCAACTTCAAAACCAGCTTTATAAATTTAGAAATATGGTTTAATATATTTTACTTACACAACTCATTCAGTTTTCTTGATATTTCCTATTGGGCAGGTATTTTTCCATCTGTCAGTATCCAAACATCCAGGGTCCCTTGAATTTTTCAAAGATGAGTGTTTTCCTGTGGAGATAAGAACAGAACCCTGCCCCCATTTTATATGTTTTTCTTACCACCTGTATGAATATCATCATTGTGGATGAGTTGTTATTTCTCCTTTCCAAGAGGTTTCTCCTCTTCAAATCGAAACTTTATTAATTTTGATGGTATCCACAATTTTTCTTCTGTGGAAACAAGAGCAAAACCCCTTCCCCAACGTAGCACATCTCCTGGCTTCCATTGAGAGGTCAGCACATCTTTGAAATAAATCGATTAATTTAGTTCAGCAGACTTTTCCATTATCCAATGTCTTTCTGCTGCTGTCGTTCCTTTCTCATTAGTGTTAAGAAAATTCAAGGTTAATAAAGCATTATGTAATCTATTTCTGGGGGTATTTTCAGTCCCTTTCTGTTTGTTCAGCATATCCTTTATAGTACGATTTGATCTTTCTATAACTGCTTGACCTGTAGGATTATTTGGTATACCTGTAATGTGTTTTATATTATAATAATCAAAAAAGCATTTCATTTTCTTAGATACATATGCTGGACCATTATCTGTCTTTATTTGTGCAGGTATACCCATGATGGCCATAACTTCCAATAAATGTGTGATTACTGAATCAGCCTTTTCTGAGCTCAGGGCAGTAGCCCACTGAAAACCTGAATACGTGTCTATGGTATGGTGTACATATTTTAATTTACCAAATTCCATAAAGTGGAACACATCCATCTGCCAGATTTCATTTCTCTTAGTACCCTTTGGGTTACTCCCTGCAGGCAATGGTGTTTGATTATAGAAAGAACAAGTAGGACATCTCTTTATAATGTCCTTAGCTTGTTGCCAAGTAATGGAAAATTCTTTCTTTAGGCCTTTACTATTGACATGATGCTTCTTATGAAATTCTGAGGCCTGCAACACACTTCCAATCAATAATTTATCAATCTCAGCGTTGCCTTGGGCTAGAGGGCCAGGCAGACCTGTATGGGACCAGATGTGTGTTATGTACATCGGACAAAGCCTGTTCCTGATTATGTCTTGTACCTGGATAAACAATGAAGTCAACTTTGTGTCATCTGGTATAAATTCAGCAGTTTCAATATGCAAGATAACTCTTTCTGCGTATTGTGAATCTGTAACTATATTAAGAGGTTCTTTAAAATCCCTTAGCACCATAAGAATGGCATATAATTCTGCCTTCTGGTCAGAATTATAAGGGCTTTGTTCCACCTTACTCAATTCATCTGACTTGTAACCTGCTTTCCCTGATTTATTTGCATCAGTATAGAACGTACGGCCTCCAGTTATTGGAGCATCATGTAAAATTCTAGGAAGAATCCAAGAAGTTCTTTTTATGAGGTTAAGTCTACCACTTTTGGGATAGTTGCTATTAATTTCTCCCAAAAAATTAGCACAAGCTCTTTGCCACGATTCATTGTCTTCCCATAACTTTTTTTATTTCTTCAGTAGTAAAAGGCACTATAATTTCTGCTGGGTCTATACCTGCTAGTTGACGAAGTCTCAGCTTACCTTTTATAATTAATTCAGAGACTTTTTCCACATAAGTTTTTAATTTTTTACTTGGTTTATTAGGTATAAATATCCACTCTAAAATAATATCTTCCCTCTGCATTAGAATCCCTGTAGGAGAAATTCTGGAAGGCAGTATGACTAGGATGCAGCTAAGATTTGGGTTCACCCTATCCACATGTGCCTCCTGTAATTTTTCCTCAATCATTGTCAGTTCCTTTTCTGCTTCAGCTGTCAGTTCTCTTGGACTATTCAAATCTTTATCACCATCTAAGGTTTTGTTTAAATGAACTATTAGATCAGGTGTTATCCCAACAGCTGGTCGTAGACTGGAAATGTCCTTGGAAGTCATTAAGAGTCTTTAACCGGTCTCTCCTAATTTGTGCCTTTTGTGTTTTAATTTTTTCTAACCCTATTCTGTAACCTAGGTAATTAATAGAATTTCCTCTTTGAATCTTTTCAGGGGCAATTTGTAATCCCCACCTAGGCAAGACTTTCTTTACTTCTTCAAACATCCTTTCTAAAGTATGTTTATTTGAATCAGATAACAGGATGTCATCCATGTAATGATAAATGATGGACTTGGGGAATTGTTTACGAATTATTTCCAATGGCTTACTTACAAAATATTGGCACAATGTAGGACTATTGAGCATAACCTGTGGAAGGGTAGTCCATTGATATTTCCTATTAGGCTGAGAATTATTATAAGTAGGCACTGTGAAGGCAAATTTTTCTCTATCCTTTTCTTGTAATGGTATAGTGAAAAAACAATCTTTCAAATCAATAACTATAAGAGGTCATCCTTTTGGTAACAGAGAAGGCAAAGGAATTCCAGATTGTAGTGGGCCCATAGGTTGAATTACTTTGTTGACAGCTCTTAGATCTGTCACCATTCTCCATTTACCAGATTTCTTTTTTTACAACAAACACAGGAGAATTCCAAGGGCTGGTTGATTCTTCAATATGGTGAGCATCTAGTTGCTCTTGCACCAGCTGTTCCAATGCCTGTAGTTTATCTTCAGCTAGAGGCCACTGTTTGATCCATATTGGCTTCTCAGTTAGCCATTTTAAAGGTAGGGCTGTTGGTACCTCTAAAGGTTTGGTATTTGCTGTATGTTCTTTTACAGCCTGAATGGCTGGTGACCTTTTTCCATAATACCTCATCATATCCTTCCCAGAATTATGAGTTCCTGGAAATACAGGAATGTTAATCTGGGTATTCCATTGCTGTAGCAGGTCATGGCCCCATAAATTTATGGCAATATTGGCTATATATGACCTTAGTCTTCCTATTTCCCCTTCGGGCCCTATGCATTCAACCCATCTTGTGCTTTGTTTTACACGAGATAGGGTTTCAATTCCCAGGAACTGAACATCTACCTCTTGAAGAGGCCAATTTGGATGCCAAGATTCTGGGGTAATGATACTTACATCCGCACCTGTGTCTAATAAGCCTTCAATAAAAGTGCCATTTATACAGACTCTTAGCTTTGGTCTTTGATCATTAATAGAAGTCTGCTAAAATATATGTTTACTCTGTCCTACTGGGTTTTTTTTGACTCATCCTCTACACGTAATTCATCATTTAGACCAGTATTACTTTTTGCAGTAGAAATTGGAGCTTTTAATTTTCTTGGTGAGGCACATTCTTCACTGTGACTGGGAATGACTGGGCCTCTGTTGGCTTGGGGGCCTGCGAGAGGCCCCCCAAGGAGTTTCCCGATGATATCGGATTGCCCCGTCTGTCTGTTGTTGACCTACATTCGTTGGACCAATGCCGGTCTTTACCGCATCTCCTACGTATACTCGAAGGCCAAGGTCTCCTCTTTTTGTCATTCCCAGAAGAGATATTATTCCTAGAAATTCTTTGCCTGCAATCCCTTTGCAAATGTCCTAATTTACCACAATTAAAACACCTGGCAGTTTGATGTCTCCTCATTGCTTTGGAAATTGCTTCTTCTACCCAAGATTCATCATTATAGCTAAATGTCTCAACATTCATCGTATGCTGAATCCATTCATCCATAGGTGCTGATCTAGACTTTAAAGGCCCAATTATCTTTTTGCATTCTATGTTTGCATTCTCAAAAGCTAGAGATTCAAGAAGTATTCGTTTAGCTTCTGGGTCTGTTACCCCTATGTCCAGAGTCTTAATTAATCTTTGCAAAAAGTCAATAAAGGGTTCTCTCTGTCCCTGCCTAATTCTGGTATATGATTCAACCCTTTTTGCTGGATCTTGTATCCTATTCCAAGCATTTAAAGCTGCTTGGTGACATAGACACAGTACTTCATCATCATAAAGAGCTTGGACCTGTGGATCAGCATATTCTCCTGCACCAAGAATTTGATCTTGGGAAACCTTGACACCTTTTGCTCTTCCTTACTGTTCCATATGTTTGGATTCTTCTCTGAAATAAATTCCAAACATCAAGGAAGGTCCATTATCTAAAACTGCAGACACTAACTGATGGAAATCATGGGGGATAGCTCTAGCATTAGAAGCCCAAGTCCTTATCATTTCCTTTACATATGCATTGTGCAAGCCAAAATTAATAACAGCTTGCTTAATTTCTTTCAGATCATTCATTGCTATTGGCATCCATCTAGCTTCTCTGACTCCCTTTGAGCCTTTAGAAGTTGATGCTTTGACAGAATTAAGTATAGGGTACGTTGCTAGAACCCTGGGTAAGCCAGTTCTAATAGCTGGTGGAGGCATTGTATCCTGTCCTTGTGCCTCCTTACTCTGTTCACCAGCTGCAATAATTTCTCCAATCTTTTCAAATCTTTTTATCATTGTCTCTCTTAAATCCTGAATCTCCTGACCTGTATATATTTCCAGTGATTTCACTGAGGTATCAATTTTTTGGTCCCCATTCTGCACCTGTGATTCCAAAGCTTTAATTTTTTCCTTCCAAGATAACATGTCCTCCTTAAACTTTTCTTGTATATCATGTAGATTCCCATCTTGGAGGTACATTCTGTCTGTTACCTTATCAAAACTTTGTGATAAAGTCTGAAGGTCAAATTCAACAGCCTGAACCCTTTCAGGTAACTTTCTAATACCCTTGGATATGGAGTCAATTTTGTCTGTCATAGTATCCACTTGTTCAGATAACCTCTGATTTTCAATAATTTTAATCCTATCAATTAGTTGTTCATTATTAGTTCGTAAAGATTCAATCGTTCTTAGGAGTGCCATATTCTTCCTTAATGATAAAATATGGAAAAGAAAACTGAAACCTAGTAACAAGCAAATTAAGGTATCCCCATAATCATATAAACCTTGTATGATGTAATCCATTGTATTAGTAAATATAAATTTACTAATCCATTGTATTAGTGAAAACAAAGCAGTAAAATTTGTGTTAGAAACGAAAACTGCCATATTACCTATTATCCAGCAGGTGGCGCTGTTGCAGAGTCGCGGTGAAAACGGGGTCCTGTTTCAATGCCTTAGTAGATGTTAAAAACTGGAAAATGCAAGTTTCTCAACAAAGTAAATGTAATTAAATCAATTCCAGAGAAGGAACCAGAAACTCAGAATCCAGGGGTAGAAAAGAGCAACCTGGAAGCTGCTTATGCTTCCACGTGACAGAGTCACCCTGAGGGGTTGCAGCTTTCAGCAACCGTGTGCTCTGGTTCGCGCCACTTAAGAGCTGTGCTTGCAAGGGAGATTTAAAATCGACTCAGAAAAGAGCAAACCACGCGGGCAGAGACTATGCAGGCCTGTGGAGTTTAAATCCACCTGGGGAGGCCAAGGCCGCAGCTGCAAGGCACAGGCAGCGGCTGAGGAAGGGAGGGCTTCCGCCAAGCAGAACTCGCGGCCGGCAGCCCAGCGGGGAAAGGAGAGGTTCTAAAACCAAACATTGGGCGCCAACTGAAGGCGTAAGTCACAAACAATGCCACACCAGTTTGGAATTATGATTAATAGGGTGGTATTTATTTAAAGGAGAAAAAACTTACAGATCACCGTCCTAGTCCTCTGCAGCAACCAGGAAGGGAGTCTAGTCAACGGCTGAGCAGGAAGTGAAGAGAGAGAGAGAGGAGAGGGAAGTGGCCGTTTTTTTAAAGGGAGAGAGACCACGCCCCAATGGGCTGGTATCTCAGCAGCTATTGGTTGGAGGAGCAGGAGGACCTCCCGCAACAGGGATCAGATATTGCAAGTCTTTCAGCGCTGTTCATTTTCAAAATTGTTTTGGCTTTTGTAGATCCTTTGCCTGTCTACGCAAATACTAAAACCAACTTCTCAATTTTGATATTAAAAGTCCTTGGTGGTTTTGATTGGTCTTGCTTGAGTCTAAACATCAGTTTAGGGACAACAGACAGCTTAGCCATATTAGACCATCAAGCACGCATGTGGTATGGAGTTAATTGTCTTCTTTCTCTTTGCCTTGTCACAAGTTTCATTGGCTAACTGTTCATCATTATGAAACAGAAGTGAAATTAATTTTTAATATTGACTGTGCAGACTGTCACTTTGCAATCTAGCTAGATTTGCTTATTAACTCTAAGATTTTTTAAAAAGTACATTCTTAAGATTCAACTCATAAAAATTACATTGTTTTTAAACAGAGGCAGCTTTCTTCTTTTTGAAAAAATAAATTTACGTTTGCACACACACACACACACACGTGTGTGTGTGTGTGTGTGTGTGTGTGTGTGTACATGTGTGCATGTGTGCAGGTGCCCTTGGGGGGCAGAAAAGGATGATTTTGGATCCCCATGAACTGGAGTTACAGGAGGTCATGAGCCACCTGATCTGAGTGCTGGGAACTGGAGTTTATTTCTGGACAAACAGGAAGTGCTGGTAACTGCTGAGCCATCCTCAGCACCAACAACTTTCTTTTTTCCCCCAAGCTTTCTTCCTTATCCACACTCCTTTAAACAAAGTGTTTTAAATTGTTGTAAAATACACACGACATAAATTCCTTGTCTAAGTTGTCCAAAGTGTTTACCTCAGTAGAGTTAATATTCATACTGCTGTCGTCTTCGTCAGGGTGGCGAAAGCTGTGAAGAGACGCCATGACCAAAGCTCCTTGGGGAGGAACGGATTTGTCCAGCTTGCACTTCCACATCACAGTCCATCATAGAGGAAGTCAGGACAGAGGAACTCCAACAGGGCAGGTACCTGGAGGCAGGAGCTGATGCAGAGGCTATGGAGGAGTGCTGCTTACTGGCTTCTCGGCCTGCTTTCTTGTAGAACCCAGGACCATCAATCCAGGGATGGCACCACCCACAATGGCCCAGCCCTCCCCTATCAATCACTAATTAAGAAAATGCCTGCGACTTGCCTACAAACTGATCTCATGGAGTCGTTTTCTTAATTGAGGTTCCCTCCCCTCAGGTGACATCAGCTTCTGTCAAGTTGACGGAAAACTCTCCCGCATGGTTGTGCAGCCCTGCTCTAGACACTTTCTCGTTTTCAGAAATTGAAACCCTGCCAAATAATTCTGCCTCCTCCAACCGAAACTTTAGCTGCCAGGAAACACCATTTTACTTTTTCCTGTGTGTGAGTTTTGTTCATCTAGATACTTCATGCAAGTGAATCTTGTTGTTCTTTTGGGATGACCATATTTTATTTAGCAGTATGCACTTTACCATACACTCATGTTATAGCATGTCTCAGAGAATTTTTGAAAGCTGAAAAATATTCCATGATAGTGGTGTTGCCACTCTTTTTTTTTTTTTTTGAGACATGGTTTCTCTGTGTAATAGTTCTGATTGTTCTGGAACTCGCTTTGTTGACCAGGCTGGCCTCAAACTAGAGATCCGCCTGCCTCTGCCTCCTGAATTCTGGGATTACAAGTGTGTGCCACCACTGCTCAGCTCAAGTGTTTGCCACATATTGCTTATCCCATTGTTAATGGACTTTTGCAAATAACGATGCTACAAACACAGGTGGACATATCTCTTTGAGACTCTGCTTTCAGTTCTTTTGGCTGTATACTTGGGAGTGGAGATCATTTCTATACCTTTATTTATAAATATTCTGGTGCTGCCCACAAAGGGCTGAGTCTTCTCATCAGCTGATAATCAAGACAACCCCCCCCCCCCCCACACCCACAGCCCAGCCTTCCCTACATAATTCTCCATTATGGTTCTCTTACAACATGATTCTAGGTTGTGTCAAGGAGACAGCTTAAACTCCCCAGCTCAGGGGTTGCTTCTCCCATTTGTTAGAGAACTATATGGTGGCTTGGGACAATTTCTTCCTTAAATGCTTCCTACAGCTCACTCGTGCATCCCTCGAACCTAGAGATGTCTTTTTTTGGAAAGAACTTTAATTATCAACCCAGTTCTTTTGGACAAATTTTCTCCCCATATCTCTGATGATTTTATTATAGGCATTATTTTGAGTATCCAATCATGATCCTTTAAATGCATTTGTAGTTTACATTCTTTTGAAAATCTCTAGTACTGGGGTTGTGTACTATGTTTTCTTTATCAGTATTGCTAGTGTTTATCAATGTAGCTAATTAAACTTTTTGACACGTAGGTTTTTCATTGTGGTGTTTTGACTTTCCATTTTAAGATCATGGTTCTCTCACTCCGATGAGTTATTCCATGACTCATTTTCTTCTTGTTGCCTCTTTGGGGGTTAGTTTGTTCTTTATGGCTTAGTTTCTTTTTAAAAATTTGTTTTATGCATATGGGTGTTTTGCCTGAAATTTTCGGCACCGCATAGTGCTTGTTGGCAATAGAAGCCAGAAGAAGATATCGGATTCCTTGGATCTGCAGTTACAGGAGGGTTGTGAGATGCTATGTGGGTGCTAGGAATTGAACTCACGTCTATTGGGAGAACAGCCCGTGCTCTTAACTTCTGAGCCATCTCTCTAGTCCCCCTGTTTAGCTTTTTAATCTACCACCACTATTTTAAACCCTTTTTCCCCCTTTGTAGTGTTTATGGTGATATAATTTCTACTAAACTGTATTTCAGTTGTATGCCACAGATTTTTATATTTTCTGTATTGTTCAATTCATTTCTTTTGTGATTTTTTTTCCTTAACTCACGTGCTATAAAAAGTATTCTGTTTAAAAAGTATGTTGTTTAATTGTTTTTATGTGGGTTCTTCATAGACGCTGTCCTTGCCTGCTTCCTGTTGCTGTGGGTTTACCATAAGGAAAAGCAACTTGGGGAAGAAAGGCTCTTTTGGCTTTCTTTTCCAGATTGCAATCCATCATTGAAGGAAGCCAGGGTAGGAACTGGAGGTAGGGAGCATGGAGGAATACTGCTGGCTGGCTCACTCACTGGTTCATACATCATAGCTAGCTTTGCTATACAGCCTAAGACCATCTGCCTAAGGAATGGTGCGGCCCACAGTGGGATGGACCCTACCAAGTAACAACTAATTCAATACCCCACAAACATGCCCACAAACAAACCTGATCTAGGCAATCCCTCAATTAAGACTTCTCTCAGATGATTCTAAACAGTGCCAAGTTGAGAGCAAGGGCTACCCAGAGCATATAATCCCACTGAATTTTTCAGCTCATTGCAGTTTTAAAGACAGGTTTTGTATGATTTGCTTGTTTTAAAACCTTTGAGATTTTTATGGCACAGTCTACAGTCTGTTTTGAGGACTCTACCTGGGAGGATAGCCTGACATTCTTGGTACTGTGCTTAATATGTATTAATTAAATTGAGTTGGTTGGCCATGTTCTTCAGTATTCTTGCAGGTTTAAAAAAGAATCAACTTTCTCTGCCACTGAAAAGGGGAAGTTAAAACTTCCAACTCTGATTATGAACAGAATTTATCTCTTTCCTTTTCCTTAGTCGTATCAAAATTGCTTACTGCATTTAAAAACTCTTAGCGTGTACATAGTAATTTCGATTTTGATGTCTTCTTGATGAACTGACCCTTTTATCTCTATAAAATGCCCCTCATTATCCCTGTCACATTCCCTGTGATTTATTTCTCTACAATTAGTACAAAGTTCACCATAGTTGATTTTCCTTATAGTTTACTGAATGTGAGAGAGCAGAACGGTTCACCATCAACTAAGGGGCTTCTGCCTCGGTGAATGGTGTGTTCGTCCCTCCTCCCAAGAGATGGAGACAGCTGAAAGAGGAGCAAACTTCGCAGCTCAGCTGTAGCCATTTAAGTGCAAGGAGAGGCAACGCTGAAGCGTTTCTAAACAATGAACATGATTCTGAACGCTTTCCATGGACTAACAGATTTAATTCTCAACTGCCCAGTGTAGAGGGCACCACCTGTGTGCTCTTTGATGATGACAAGCTGGGACCCGGAGGTGACACACCCTACGGAACTGAGATCTATAGACCGCAACCTCAATGGCTACTCAAGTCAGTTACCGCATTTAGGACCTGGAATCCTCATCTGGGTGTATTTCAGTGCTTAGATCTTTCTGATACCTTACCACTGTTGTTAGGCTAGATAACCAAAAGTCTGCTTCCCATTCACCTCCTTAGCCCTGTGTACAGTTCCTTTCTCCTCTGGTCCTTCTCGATCAGGATTTCTAAGAATTTTCCTTCAAGAAAACCACATCCCAAGCTTAAAAGTCTCTCCTCCTCCTGTTTTGCTTTGTCATCTTCTCAGCTCAGACATTGCCTCCCCAAGGATGCCTTCTCTGATGCCTGTCTCTAACCCCCTGGTAGAGGCCCCATGTGCTCAGAACAATGCTCACTACCCTTGGACTTGTGACCTTTCTTCTCTATTTTAAATCTATTAAGGCCAGTAACCCTGACTCCTGGGAGCAGGGGCAAGACAGGCAAGTCCCCAGAGCACACCTGCTAGCCAGTCTATTCAATTAGTGAGTTCTATCTTTAGTGAGGGATATTGTCCCCCAAAATAAGGTAGACCACAATAGTGGAAGATACCAGTGTCGACCTCTATTCTCCACATGTACCTGCACACACACACACACACACACACACACACACACACACACACATCCATCCACATGTACAGCATACAGTGTGTGACTACATGTATTATAATGGGCTGTTCTGTGCCAATAAGGAGAGGTGGGACTGTGAAAAAGATTACTGGCTGAAGGGGCAATGCTAAACCGATATAAAATATATCAATTAAAGTAATAAAATAAAATAAATGATATAAAATGATTTAAAAGTACATTTGCCACTTGGCATAGTGGGACACATACACCTTGAATTCCCAGCGCTGGGGAGGCAGAGCCAGGATTAGAGGCCAGCCTGGTCTAAACAGGACAGCCAAGGCCACATAATAGAGAGACCCTGCCACACAAAATGAAAAACAAAACAGAAAGCACATTTGCTGCTTGTTTCAGTTCTATGTGAGTTGTCAATCATTTTCATCTTTCATAAATATTCATATTGACCAGAACAGGTTCCATGAGGAGAAGAGAGACAAGTGAGGGAGCTGTATAGGGGGAGCCTTACTGGGAAGGGAATAGAGCATCAGTGTCAGGGAGGCAGGAGACCTTGGGCCCCACTCCTTTCCAGCAAGGAAAGCACCCAAGGGCTTCAGGGAGCTCAGCGTAGTGTTTGCTTGTCATGAACCAGGCTTCAAGTCCAGCCCTGCTCAAGGTATCTCGGGACATTCTTTCTCACATAGTTTTATGCAATGACCTTGCATAGCTATTGTGGAATATGATTTTAATGTGTGTGACTTTTGATTATGCTGCTTTTGTTTAACTCTGTGAAGCTGTGATTTTTTGCCTGTCTAAAACACCTGATGGTCTAAGAAAGAGCTGAACGGTCAATAGTGAGGTAGGAGAAAGGTTGCATGGAGCTGGCAGGAAGAGTGTATAAAGAGAAGGAGAAATATGGAAAAAGAGGGAATGAGAGAACAAGGGGAGGAGGGCGTCAGGGGACAGCCACACAGCCAGCCACAAAGTAGGAAGGAAAGTAAGATATGCAGAAACAAGAAAAGGACAAAGCCCAGAGACCGAAGGTAGACAGGTTAATTTAAGATAAAAAGAGCTGGCTAGAAACAAGCCAAGCTAAGGCCGGGTATTTATAAGAAAGAATAAGACTTTGTGTATGATTTATTTGGGAGCTGGATGGTGGGTCCTTAAAAGACAGAAGACCAAAGATCAAGGAGCAAAAGAGAAAAACCAGCCAGCAACATTTTGGTGTTCCAGTGACGTTTGATATTTGGTCCACAGTGTCAAATTTACTATCACACAACTATTCACAATATTTCCTGGTGTCTAATAGCCATTGATTGTGTTTTTTTTGTAAATATTCTTATTTTGGGCAGTAGTGTCTTCTGCTTTGTTTTTATTTAGTTTTGCTGATTTTTCTCACAGATGTAGCTCTTCATTTCACTGTTTCTCTTTTGTTTACACTGATATTTTGCCTTTATATTTAACATTTCAGTTATTGTGCGCATACTGGATTTGATTTTTCTCTTCTTTCTTCTAGGATGGAAACCTGAGGTCATGGGTGTGATGGCTTCTTTTCTCTCTCTTGAGCATTCAAGCCTGGAAGTGCCCCACCCTAATGCTATTACAAGGCTCACCACATTTTGACGGGTGGAATCTCTAATTTTTGTTGAGTTCAGAGTGCCCACTAATTCCCTTTTGGTTTATTCTCCGACTCGTGGATTAGTTTAAAATACATTAGTGAAGTTTCAAGTAAAGGGAGATTGTGGCCAGAGGTCTTGCTAGTTTAATTCAACTTTGGTAAGAGATCGTATGTCATGTGATTTGAATCCTTTCCATCTACTGAGACCTGTGACCTAGAATATGACCTATCATGACGAGCTTCCTCTGTGGACTTGGCCAAAGCATGAGAAAAACGTGACACTCTGCCAAGTGGCGTGTCAAGGAGGTCAGGCTGACTACGTGGAAGTTTTTCTGTTTTTACTGATTGTGTCTCTGTTCCTTCTGTTAGTAGTTGAGAGGGGTCGTTAATCTCTCTGGACTTAACCATTCCATTATGTATCCAGAAGTTCTGTCATTAGCTGTATAAGCTTGTTTATATTGACATATAACCTGGAATGGGTGATCTTCATGCCCCAGCCATCTGAGTGTTGGGTATACAGGAGTATACCACTGACTGGCTTCGACTATTGTGTTTTCATTCCCTTTCCTCTTTTAAAAAAGATCTATCATGTTTATCTCTGTGAATTTATGTTCACCCTGTGCATGCAGGGGCCCGAGGAGGCCAGAAGGGGGCGTTGGACCAACTGGAGCTAGAGTTATGCACACTTGTGAGTGCCTTGTGGGTACTAGGACTGAACCTTGGTCTTTTTCCAGAGCAACAAGTGCTCTTAAACACTGAGCCATCTCCCTAGCCCCACTACTCACTGTGCTCTTAGCAAACTGATCCTTCATGGCTATGAAATAACCCCTTGGCTGCTAGTAACACACTTTGGTCTGAATCTTTGGGGATTTCTTTCTCTCTCCATTCTCCCTCTCTGCTGCTGGGCCTGTTGTGTTTCTCTGACAGGGTTTACTCTGTCTTGCATATATTTTTCCTAAAAAATTCCATTTATTTAGTGCATATGCCTATGTAAGTATGCATACATGCCCAAGTCTAGAGGTCAGAGGGCATCTTATGAAAAATGATTCTCATTCCATCCTGTGGATTGCAGGGATCAAACCCGGGGTCATCAACATTGGTCCTCAGGCTCGGCAGCAGGGTCCTTTACTTGCTGAGCCTCCTCACCACCCCGACTACACACAGTTTTGTTTGTTCTACTCTTCTCCGGGTTTGTCTCTCTCTTTCTTGCCAGTGCCTTTCCTCTCTGTTTCTGTTCCTCACTGCAGTGAAGAACAGGGCACACTGCATTTTACTCAGAGAGTTACTACTTTGTTTGTGAAGCCCTGGATAAGTGACTTCAGGGCCCTCTGACTTGTAACCATGGTAATAAGCGTTAGCCACCTCTCTCCCTGTCTGGTGATAGGAAATGGAGTATGTATACAACTTTTTCTGAAGGCCAATGGATGTCACGTGTTTAACTCTGCCATAAAATCCATGAATAAAGCCTGCAGTGACTTAGGGTTATATCATGTGCTCTAGGGTTATGCTGGGAGAGAGAAAAAGCATCCAAGAAAAGAAGGCCCTAGTTTTCAGTCTTGGAAGCTAGTCTATATGGTGTAGGTCCTGTTTAGACTTCCAAGAAGTGTGGATTACCCATAGTGATTGGCCGATGTTCGCGGCTATAAAGATAGCGGGAGTTTTGTTTGTTTGGAGTGGGGACGAATGTATGTATCTTAACCAAACTTTAGCATCTTTGGGTTTAAGCACCAAGAATGTTTGCATTCTCAGCTCCATTAGCAGCCATTTAACAGACACAATGATAGGCTGCCTCGAATGGGCACAGGATAGACAGACGTTTCCTAGATTTCTACAGCCACTCCCACTCCAAATTTAGGGTGTTTATTTAAAATCTAAAGGGTTTATTAATTCTTTAAATGTGGGCAGGGAAAGAACCCTGAAGCCTCCAAGTCTTCATGTGAAATGTAAGGTCCTGTTTGCCTTGCCTACAGTCAGTGTGGGGGATAAACTGAAGAGCAGATGAACCAGGCCTGGCAAGCGGTAAATATTGAATTGTCATCAGTGACTGGCGTTTCTCATCACCCAGTAGCTAGTTATTGAGTACCTACTATGTGCAAGACCTTAGACTGGATTCTGAGATAGGCTAGTGAAAGACCGGTTTGAGCTGGTAGATTGCCATGTATTTCCTTGCATTGGGAAGGAACTAAAGCGATGGCTTTGGGTAGCTCTTACTTCATTTCTAAAAGCTACCATTCCTGGACTATCGTTGAGAGCAAAATTTGTCAAGCTTTTCCACAACAGGTCAGATAGTAACTGTCTCAAGCTGTGTAGGTCAGGCAGTCTTTCTCCTAGCCACTTCCTGTGATCTTGAAACGCCTTGAAAGCAGTCAAGTACAAACCACAAATAAGTGGGCATGGCTGTGTCCAGGAGCTCTGGTGGCATGTCAATGCCTGGTCTAGAGGGAACTCAAGTATTTCAAGAGGCCATTGCAACATGGTGCAGTATGGATTATGAAGGGGATGACGGGGAATGATCTAGATCCTCATACTCAAGGTGAGACCCTTGGGTGAGCAGCACTGACATCTCCAGTGAGCTTGTTAGACACGCACGTCACTCATTCCCTGGCCCAGAGCTGTGTTTTCAGCTCTTGCATCAGACAAGGGAAGCTCCGACAGAGGGAGAACATTGTGTCTGTGAGATGAAGGGCAGGTTTAAAATGCCAGCGTTGTCTATGCATGGGATGCATGCTTTGGGCTGAGAAAGCTGCAGATGCGGAGGTCTGCAAGTGACAAAGAACACAATTCATGAACTTGTTGACACTGTTATGCTACCATGGCTGCTGTAAGTTAGAAGAAACGAAAGCAGTGGTATAAGAGAAATGTCATATCGTTACTAATAAAATTTCTAGATATTGTGGGCTCTGATACTACTGAGATATTAGTTTAAATAATAAGCTGACTAAAGCCAAGAAGGGGCTGCATGCCTATAAGCCCAGCACCTGGGAGGTAGAGATAGAAAGATCAGGAGTTCAAGGTTAGCCTAGCCTACAAAGCAAATTCAAGGTCAGCCTGGACTAAATGAGACTTTATTTCACCCACCTCTCAAAACAAAAGGCAGAAAAAGAAATATCAGTATTCATTAATAATACATATTGAAGGACTTAGGGATGAAATGACTTGGTGACAAGAAGCTGCTCAAAGAAATACCCATGAGAAAGAAAAAACCAACAACAACGAGAAGAACAAACTGAGCCGGAAGTGGCTGGGAGTTGAATCAGGGGATACAATGGGCTCATTTCCCTAGTCTCCCTTCTTTTGTGTACTTGGAGAAACTTCCATAATGAAAATAGTAAGGGAGAATCTTGAGCTGGATCACATCTCTCATCTCCGATTTTATGTGAAGCTCAGCTCATGATTAAACCATCCCAAGAGCAGAACACAGCAGCGCAATATTTTCCTTCTTTGAAATCAATTCAGAAGAGCCTGACGAAAGGTCACGTTGAACCCAGTGGAAAGAGCAGAAAATGATGGCTTTGTGGGGGCTCGCTTTGTGTCTTAAAGTGAGGTGCTTGGAAGACTGGGGCTGGAGACCTCTGCTCAGGGGCAAGACCCCCAGCACAGGGAGTCATATTCGACACCGGACACGAGGGAGTGTGCCTTTGTTTTCCTGAGTGTGGGATCACGCTCTATAATTGAGGTGTTTGGAGGTGAGGATTCTGGGTTTTTAAGGGAGGGGTAGTTTCTGCATCTTTCAGAGCATCAGGAATAAGGAAAGGAGAGGGCAACCCAAAGGGGATGGTTTGGGGGCCTCCTCTATCTAGCTGCCATGAAGCTTTCATGCACTCATGTGCTGACCTTGGGAACTGTAAGAAGTAATAAATGTTATTGCATTCTTCCGCAGGTCAGACTTCCAGGTCATTGTTGTTTCTTCCCATTTTCTGTGTGCTGGTGCTGTATTAGGATTGCTGCTGGTAGAGCCAAAATTTACTGTCCGCACAACACCCTGTCTTTACTCCTTGCTGTCGGTTGTTTTATTTTCTCTTTGTTCTATTGGGCTTTTTGCTCTTTTGGGGGGCCTGCCATCCTTTTCCCAAAAAAATTCACATATGGAGGTCTATTCTTCATTACAAATGCCCGGCCTTAGCTTGGCTTGTTTCTAGCCAGCTTTTCTTCACTTAAATTATCCCATCTACCTTTTGCCTCTGGGCTTTTCCTTTTCTTACTTCTGTAATCCGACTTTCACTCTTACCCTGTGGCTGGCTGTGTGACTGTGGCTGTGTGACTGTGGCTGTGTGACTGTGTGACTGTGTGGTTGTGTGACTGTGTGACTGTGACTGTGTGACTGTGTGACTGTGTGACTGTGTGGCCGTGTGACTGTGTGACTGTGTGTCTGTGTGACTGTGTGACTGTGTGACTGTGTGGTTGTGTGACTGTGACTGTGTGACTGTGTGACTGTGTGGCCGTGTGACTGTGTGGCCGTGTAGCTGTGTGACTGTGTGGCTGTGTGACTGTGTGACTGTGTGACTGTGTGACTGTGTGACTGTGTGGCTGTGTGACTGTGTGACTGTGTGACTGTGTGACTGTGTGGCCGTGTGACTGTGTGGCCGTGTAGCTGTGTGACTGTGTGGCTGTGTGACTGTGTGACTGTGTGACTGTGTGGTTGTGTGACTGTGACTGTGTGACTGTGTAGCTGTGTGACTGTGTGACTGTGTGACTGTGTGGCTGTGTGACTGTGTGACTGTGTGACTGTGTGGTTGTGTGGCTGTGTGGCTGTGTGGCTGTGTGGCTGGCCCCTTCTTTTCTCACTCCTCGATCTCTCCTGCTCTATCCTGCTCCTTCTTTTTCCCCCAGACTTCTTCTTGTATTTGTTCTTTCTGCCCACCAGCCCTACCTACCCTTTCTCCTGCCATTAGCCATTCAGCTCTTTACTAGATCATCAGGTGTTTTAGACAGGCAAAGAGCCACTTCACAAGTCAACCAAATGCAACATGAAAGAATGCAACACATCTTTACATCATTAAACAAATGTTCTGCAGCATAAACAATTGTAACATATCTTTAAATAATAGTCTACAGCAATTCCTGAGCCTTGATACTATTCACTGTCATGTGCCTTTGAACTTGGGTGTTCTGTCTTCTTGCCCAGAATGTTGGTGTGGTTACTAGAGGTACAGCAACCACCTCTTCACCAACAACGCAAGTTTGCAGCCTAAGACTGGAAGGCTGGAAGGAGCCTAGGTTCTCCACAGCAGCACCAGGCTGCACTACCCACTGAATCTCACCTTTAAGAACACACATTAGAGAGTTCAGAATTCTAAGATTATCTACAAAACAAGAAGGAAAATAGGTGTAGATGAAGAAATGTGGCAGAATATTTCTGACTAATGAACCAAGAGAACAAGTCCATGGACTAGTACTATTTGTATGTGTGTGTGTGATGTCAAGAGTGATTATGGAGATCAGAGGTTATTGTGTGTGTATGGGAATGGGTGGTATCGCAGAGTGTATATGGAGATCAAAGGTTATTGTGTGGTGGGGGTGTAGGTGATATCAAGAGTGCATATGGAGGTCAGAAGTTATTGGGTAGATAGGTGGGTGATGTCACAGGTTTCATATAGGGGTCAGAGGTTATTGGGTGGGTAGGTGGGTGATGTCACAGAGTACATATGGAGGTCAGAGGTTATTGGTTGAGTAGGTGGGTGATATCACAGAGTGCATACAGAGGTCAGAGGATATTGGGTGGGTAGGTGGGTGATGTCACAGAATGTGTATGGAGGTCAGAGGTTATTTGTGTGAGGTGGTGATATCACAGGGTGCACTTGGAGGCAGAGGATACCGTGAAGGGGTCAGCTCTATGGTTTCACCATGTGGGTCCAGGGGACCAGACTCAGGTCATCAAGCTTGGTAGCAAGAGCCTTTCTTTACTTGTTGATCCATCTCCCGTGGCCCTGTCTTAATTTTTATTAAGTATTTCCTTGGAACAACTCAGACTTGTCTAAACTTAGTTAATTACTTATAATATGATTTTGGGGCAAACCTCAGTTTTAATCCTAGAAAAGATAAAGGATTATAGAAAAAAGAAGCTTTTTAATCATTGGGATAATATTTTACTGCGCAAGGCAAGAAGCTGAGGGAGGGGGAGAGATGGCTCATTATATATCCCTTGCAGAGGATCTGAGTTCAGGATTCACATGGGGCAGCTCACAGCCCCCAGCATGTCCAGCTCCTGGGGACAGAGCACCTTCCTCTGGTCTCCTTGGGCACTGCACAGACACACAGGCATGGACAGAATTTTAAAGAACATAGATGTGAGAAATAATAAAGGTTATTCTAGCTATATTGGAACGCATTTGTGTTTCAGTCAGGATTGGTTTTAGCCACAGAGTAGAGACCCAATCTTCTTTTATTTCTTGGCTTCCCTACCCTGTTTATGACTCCCACCCAAAGGGTCTCTTGATAGCTGGGAGCTGTGACCAATGCTCTCGTCTTCCTGGACACGAGAGGGCTCAGCTTCCCCTCCAGTCAGTTCCCTCTGAGGAGACCCTTTAGGAGTTCCGTACGGGCTGCTTTTCACGGTCCAGATGTTTAGTCACATGGCCATACCAATCAACAAAGAAGCTTAGGAAAGAGATGTGTAGTCTCTCAGCTCGGCCCACTGTGACACCTGCTGAAACCTGGGTGTTGTTACTACGGGAGGGGATGAAGAGGAAGTTGGCCGTTCAGTTAGCAGTCTCTGCTCTGGCACAGCACGACACACTGGATCTCCCGTGAGACAGAAATTTAATTTGATTTTGAGAAAAGATGGCAGGAAGGCAGTTTGTAATAATCCATAGGATAATTCATTTTCTAGGGCATTGCCTTATGAGCAAACTTTGAGAAATGATGCAGCCTTAGTTAAAATCCCTTTGTGGCAAGGGGTGCCATTCTGAATGAGTGAGTACCATCTCCAGCTTGCCAATACGCTAAGGCTCTTATTTATTTTAAGTTGTGTGTGTGTGTGAGTGTGTGTGCGTGCGTGTGTGTTTGTGCATGTGTATGTGTGCATGTGGGAAAGTGCAAGCCAGTGAAGTGTCCCTGAAGGCTAGAAGAGGGTGTTAGATCCCCTGCTGTGAGTCACCTGACATGGGTGCTGGGAACTGAACTCAGGTCCTCTGGAATAGCAGGAAGGTCTCTTAGTGAACCATCTGTCCAGCTGCAATTGCAAACACCTTAGAATACAATTAAAAAAAAATCTTTGGCTGGGCGGTGGTGGCGCACGCCTTTAATCCCAGCACTCGGGAGGCAGAGGCAGGCGGATCTCTGTGAGTTCAAGACCAGCCTGGTCTACAAGAGCTAGTTCCAGGACAGGCTCCAAAACCACAGAGAAACCCGGTCTCGAAAAACCAAAAAAAAAAAAAAAAAAAATCTTTGACTCATTATTCTTCAGGGCAGTGAAAACACTACCTCTGGCGCCATCACTTTGTGTTCGTCCAGGTCTACAGGCTGGACAAGAGTGATCATAATGTAAATAACGGACTCTGTGGGAATATAGTTCCATCATTTGCAACAAGTGTATCTTTGAGGGGGGGGACATATTGATAACAAGGAAGGCTATGTATGTGTGGGAAACTTTTCTACTTTCTCTTGAATTTTTGTGACCCTAAAACTGCTGTAGGAAAAGTGCACATGTATTTTAAGTGCTTTTTGTTCCTGGAAGAGGTTTTACAGGAATTACAAATTATAGCTCCTAACTGGGCAGTGGTGGCGCACGCCTTTAATCCCAGCACTCGGGAGGCAGAGGCAGGGGGAGTTTCTGTGAATTTAAGGCCGTCCTGGCCTTAAATTGAAAACAAATTCCAGAACAGCCAGGGCTACACAGAGAAACCTTGTTTGGAAACAACACAAAACAACAACACAAATGAACTACTATGTTTTGAAGATCAACGTGTTAACTGTCAGCCTGGAAGAGGAAGCAGGGCTACCCGATGGTGAGGGCAAAGCTTTGGGTGTCGACGGGGCTTTCATAAACCAGGGTGAGCATAGGAGCCTAAGAGCTCTTCTGCTGACAGGCTGCTGTGCGCCTCAGACTCCTCTCTCATTGCCTTGGCAGGGTGGGACACAGACAGGTTGTCTTCACACAACTCTCTGTTCTCGCCAAGGGCTCCTCAGGTGTCTGCTTACGCTATTTCCTGGGACACAACCATTTTCGTTGCCTCGACTGTTCTCTTCCACCAGCTCCCCTCCTCTTGCCGGCTGTTATCGGTTGCCATGTTTGCTCTCCCATTCTATGGGTGAGATGTCCCAGCTGTAGTTATGAGTCAAGCATGGAAGCACACCCGCTCTCATTTAGCGTTTGAACACCCTGGTGGGAGGCCGTGAGGAACCAGAGAACTGCGGGGTGAGGCGGGGAAGGGGAGGTGGCTCTGCCACAGCCAGAGAAGTAATAGGAAAGCAGGATCTCACCTGTCACAGATCCTATGAGCCAGATCCTGCAGAGGTGGCTGTGATTCCCTGCTGTGTCCCCTCATTCCCACCCCGACCCCTTTGTCACTTGACCATGTGCCTGCCACTTGTCTCCAGTGACATAGCATATCTTTGCCTCTTACCTTTTCATGCCCTGGTAACCCAGTTCCCACCCACATGGTAGACCAGAAGTCCAGGGTGGACCAGGGAATTACTTACTCATCCTAGGAACATCCCTCAGTCAGTGACTTCTGGGCATCTCCATATCAATTCCTCCAACACAGATCTCTTGGGCATAACACAGCGTACCAGAGTTCCCTAGCAGGGTTAACTCCAGGCATCCACAGTGACCATAACCTTCACAACACAGCCCTACCTTCTTACTGACAACCCCTTGCTTACAGGGAGCTCCATTTGCCCCAAATCCTGATCTTAGAGTCTTCCTCTGAGGGAGTAACTGGGACAGATCCATGCTGAGCATGCTGGGAGGAAGACACATAGCACAGGCAAACAGACAAAGGGCAAATCACTATGGTCAGTCTTGTTTTCTCACTATTGTATTGTTTCATACTAAAAGAAAAAAAAATACCCAGAAGAGGTCAGAAGGAAAGAATCTAAGAGTGCCAAAAGGCAAGTTTCTTAGCCTAATTAAATCGAGCAGAGCGTCCCTGAACAGTGCAAGCAAATATGACTCACGGATCAGGTCACTCCTGGAACGAGAGAGCAGAGTCTGAGAGATGGAAGAAGGCATAGAAAAAATTCAATTGGTAGTGACCAGCGAGCTGACTGCAGTGGGAGGCGCTCATTGTGGGGCTCCCGTTAAATTCTGTAATGGTTTAGTTTATTTAGCTCAGTGGAGGTGCCCAGTTCAAATCCATGGCCTCCTACATAATGCTTTGTCAGAAGAGGAGGCTTTCTGCTCCAGAAAGGCATCCAAAGCATTAAGAAAAACCCAGACAGTGAGCACAAGCATCATGATAGTTAATATCACAGCAATATGAAGCTGGTCATCTTATAGCACGGAGCTTCTCATGTGGCCCCTGATGGGTCAGAGATTATGGAGTTTCTAATAGAACTGCTCCTGTTTCTGTCCTTGCTCTTGGCCTGGCACAGTGTCCACTGTCCTGGGTTGTTTCTCAGGTGCAGGCTGTTGTCATAGTGTCCACTGTCCTGGGCTGTTGTTCGGGTGCAGGCTGTTGTCACAGTGTCCACTGTCCTGGGCTGTTGTTCAGGTGCAGGCTGTTGTCACAGTGTCCACTGTCCTGGGCTGTTGTTCAGGTGCAGGCTGTTGTCACAGTGTCCACTGTCCTGGGCTGTTGCTCAGGTGCAGGCTGTTGTCACAGTGTCCACTGTCCTGGGCTGCTGCTCAGGTGCAGGCTGTTGTCACAGTGTCCACTGTGCCTGTTGTTCAGGTGCAGGCTGTTGTCACAGTGTCCACTGTGCCTGTTGTTCAGGTGCAGGCTGTTGTCACAGTGTCCACTGTCCTGGGCTGTTGTTCAGGTGCAGGCTATTGTCACAGTGTCCACTGTCCTGGGCTGTTGTTCAGGTGCAGGCTGTTGTCACAGTGTCCACTGTGCCTGTTGTTCAGGTGCAGGCTGTTGTCACAGTGTCCACTGTGCCTGTTGTTCAGGTGCAAGCTGTTGTCACAGTGTCCACTGTCCTGGGCTGTTGTTCAGGTGCAGGCTATTGTCACAGTGTCCACTGTCCTGGGCTGTTGTTCAGGTGCAGGCTATTGTCACAGTGTCCACTGTCCTGGGCTGTTGTTCAGGTGCAGGCTGTTGTCACAGTGTCCACTGTGCCTGTTGTTCAGGTGCAGGCTGTTGTCACAGTGTCCACTGTCCTGTGCTGTTGCTCAGGTGCAGGCTGTTGTTGTTGTTGGTGCCTTGCTGGGATCACTGAAATAACTGCTGTTTTCCTGGAGGAAGCGCTGGCTTCTGGTTCATTTCTCTTCCTTGTTATTGCCAGAAAGATTGTTTTAAAATGCAAACCAAATTATGATGGAAATATTTTAGTAACAGTGATTCTTTAAACAAGGAATGTCCCAGAGGCCAGAGAGCTCATGCCTAAACTTTTCTTTTTCTTTTATATCTTCTGCTTTAGCTTATGTTTTTCTGAATTCAAAGTTTGAATATTGGAGTTACTTACATACTCCTATTTCTTGTAATGAGTGGAGTGTGTGTGTGTGTGTGTGTGTGTGAACAAGATCAGCAGAAGGGATTCCCTTCTTGTAATCCAGCTCACCTTTGATACCAGGCACCACCCCCACCATGCTGCCATTCTTAGTGCAGTTTCACGGTTAGATAATTTTTTCCTTTTTTCCTTCCCTCCTTTCCTTTCCTTTCCTTTCCTTTCCTTTCCTTTCCTTTCCTTTCTTTCCCTCCCTCCTTCCCTCCCTTTCTCCCTCCCTCCCTCCCTTTCTCTCTCCTTCCCTCCCTCCTTTCCTTCCTCCTTTCCTCCCTCCTTCTTTCATTATTTTTCCTCTGAGAGAGGGTCTACTGTGTAACACTGGCCAGCCTGGAACTGCCTATGTAGACCAGGCTAGCCCCAAATTCACAGAGACTTGCCTGTCTCAGTCTCTTGAGTATTGATATTAAAGGTCATTTTAAAATTTTTAAATTTTCTTACTTCTAATCCTGTGTCTTAAAATGTCTATTCAGAATGGCTTGAGAGCCCTGTGTTGAAGTGGGAGAAACTGATGAGAAACATAAAAAAGAATGTTCTCTAAATTATCTGTAAGATGATATCACAGAACCAGTCAGTTCAGTTATGAGTTAACACTTTTTATATGAAATGCCAAGGTATCTCTGATGTTTCTAAAACCAAGGCTGTGATATATAGTTGTGTGTCGGGTTTTCTGAGTGTAGAGACCCCTGCCCATCTGCCCTGTCACATTTTCTGGTGGGGGAGAGCTGATACTGGGGCTCCTAAAACCCCCCTCTAATCTATCATTTGGGAACAAGCACAAAGACAAAGCCCTTCAAAAATAAACCTGCTGCTTATTACTTTTCTCTCTTTTTCCTTAATGTCAGAAATAAGCCGTGCTGGTTTGAAGTAAAATGGCCCCCTAAGGGAGTGGCCCTGTTAGGAGGTGTGGCCTTGTAGGAGGAAACACATCACTGTGGGGGCGGGCTTTGAGATCACATGTGCTCAAGCTTCTCTTAGTGTGACAGTTAGTTGACTTTCTGTTGCCTGCAATATGGATTACTCTCAATTCCAGCACCATGTCTATCTGTCTGCCTACACGTTCTCCATCAAGATAATGGACTGAACCTCAGAAACTGTGAGTCACCCTAATTAGGTGTTTTCTTTATAAGAGTTGCCATGGTCATGGTGTCTCTTCACAGCGACAGAAACTCTAAGACATGAGCATTCCAGCGTTAGGTCAGGAAAAGGTTTAATCTATTTTTTTGCTATAAAAATCATTCTCAATTTGGTATGTTTGATCTCAAAGCACACCCATAGCACATGTTAGTGTTGAAGTTGCTGGGGTAGAAGCCACCTCTTTGCTTGCACGAATAGCTGAGGCACACAGAAATGCTTATGTTGCATACTAAAGGGAGGGCAACTTTCATTTCAAAGAAATGATATTTAGGCTGGAGTGATGGCTCAATGGTTAAGAGCACTCGTTTTTCAAGCAGACAACTTGAGTTGGATTCCCAATGCCCTCATGGCAGCTCAAAACTATTTTTAACTCCAGTTCCAAGTGGTGGATGCTCTCTTTTGGCCTCTGTGGGAAGATACATGCAGGTAAAACATATATATATATATATATATATATATGATTAAAAAACTATAAAAATAAGAAAATTATTCAAGATTGTCTTACAAAGTGAAATTTATAATATAATCCATAGTGAACTATTAAAACTATATTAAACTCAAAGCTTTCATCATTGCAAACCATAGATAAATGACATTAGAAATTTCAAATCCCGGAAGAGTGCCATGGGTGTGTTTGTTATTTCTCTGTGGAAGGATTGTAGAAATATATTTTGACCCCTTCCTGTGACACACAAACATCTCTGAGACCCAGCTCAAAGCCTGCTCATTTAGCAGTGCACCTTTTAATAAATCATCTTATTATCATGAAATGTTCTAACCGACTGATTAGCTCCCCGTTACCTCCATCAAACTGTGAATTCCGTGTAATGCAACTTTTATCTAGTTTGTATCCATTCAGCATAGCGCCTGGAGCAACAACAACAAAATGGCTCCTATAAATGTTTCAAAACTGTGACTTCCTATCCTAAACCAGACCTAATTATAGCCAATATATTCTAGGTAAAATAAATTTTGGAAAAGATAACCCTCTCATATGTCTAACATGAAAGTTGCTGTTACTTAAAGGGGGTGCCCCTCAGATCACTACAGCTGTCTGGAGTGTGGCCCTAAGGGAGCCTGGCTAGTTGGCTGGGTGTCACACTGCCCACCTTGACTCAGCCAGCTGCGCCATCTCGCTAGGTAGGACCCAGCCTGGTCCTTTGGGCATCCACACTCACTTCTGGTTGCCTTTGCAGAGGGCCGTATTATTCGAATTAGTGAAATTAAATCAGGAAAGAAAAAGGTGTCAGGCTATTACCTAATGATCCAGTCTCAGTGCCTCCCAAGAAAGAAGGCCCTTGGGGAGATGATCTGTGCACATCTGCTCAGGGGCACACTTATTTTAACTTCAGAAAAATTCTGAGACAAGTAGCAGCCTGTTCTCTCTTTCTGGCTTGAGAATAAAAGATCTGACCCCCTCAAAACTCTCTTCTTTGGCTAGCTCAGGACTGGAGACTCGATGGCACCCCCTCTTTGTGTCTGACCAATAGCCCAGTGTTATAGACTATTACTTTAACTGGGCAAAGATGTGTTACACTTGTTCGTGCCGCCTTTTTTAATTATGTAAAGATGTGTTTGTTTCACCTTGCCTGTCTAATAAGGCACCTGATTGGTGTGATAAAAAAGCTGAACGGCCAATAGCTAGGCAGGAGAAAGGATAGGCAGGCCTGAAGAGCAGAGAGAATAAATAAAAGGAGGAGTCTAGGGCGAAGAAGAACTAGAGAAGAGAATGAGGGAGAAAGAGAGGATCACGCCCGGGGCCCGAAATCAGGCAACTACCAACCAGATGTGAGAAGCAGCAAAAGTAAAATATACAGAAGAAAGAAAAGGTAAAAAGCCCTGAGGCAAAACATAGATAAAGAGAAACAGGGTAAGTTATAAGAACTAGAAAGTAATGAGTCTAAGCTAAGCCTGAGCATCATAACTAATTTTAAAGAAGTCTCAGTGTCATGATTTGGGAACTTCTTTGTGGTCCTGAAGAAAAAGCCGGCAACAGCCTAGTATCTGAGTATTCTGCAGATAAGCTCCACATGTTTTAGACCTATTTGAGAAAAAAACCAAGGTATAAGAAAATGAAAAGATTTTTTTTTTTGAGACAGAGCTTTTCTGTGCAGCCCTGGTTGTGCTGGAACTAGTTTTATAGACCAGGCTGGCCTTGAACTCACAACGACCTGCCTGCCTCCCAAGTGCTGAGATTAAAGGTGTGCACCACCACTGCCTGGCTAAAAGATGGGTTTTTCATGGGTCCATTTTCCTTTTCTGATGGAAAGAGCTGCAGCCTGCCCATGGCATCAAGAGATGCTCCTCAAGGGTGTGTGTTGAGACAGGTTACCCTAAATGCCTACTGAGAGAATTGAATTATTTAACTCAACTCCAGGCAATTTGGATGAAAGCAATTTGAACAAAATGTAAGTTGGTCAATAAGGGAACTTGGGTCAAAAAATAATGCTCTTTTCTGCCTTCGCTCAGTCATTTTAAATCATTTTAGCAGATGATTTGTGCACTGAGTTGGCACTTTTTTATATCTCCTGAATTTTAAAAACACAGTGAAAAATTTCCCCTTTTTATTTTGATACTTTAAATTTGAAATGAATTTCCAAGAAGTTATTCCAGCTCTGCCCTGTGTGCGATGATGGGAAACTTGAAATATCCTAAATGCTTAGCTAAAGAGAATTATTCAGACACCCCGCGCCCAACCATAGATGGCTCCTTGCACTGATACTGTGTTTCAAAGAAGCATGAGAATTCAGCTCTTCCTCCAAATACTTTGCTTCCTTTTTAAAAATTTGACTGAAAGTCTTGTTGCGCTCAAAGTTGTAATCCTTCTAGCTCAACTCTTTAGTGGTGAGATTTCAGGTGTGTGTTACCATTCTTCATATATATATATATATATATATATATATATATATATATATAATTTAATAGTTTTTCTGAGTTTCAGATATGAGTACCACATGTTCATAACTCCTGCCTCTTCTCCTCTTCCTCCCAATTCATAATATCTTCTTTAATTACTATCGTCACATGTATATACATGTATGTGTACATATTTGTATCCACACATGTATATAGAACCTCCTGAGTTCATTTAGTTTTGCTTGTATGTGCATGTGTCTAGGGATAGCCTACTGGGATTAGACAACCTAAGTGGAACTCATCCCTAGAGGAGACTAATTTTTCTCCTCTATTACTCCCAGTTCTTTCCTTCCTCTCCTTCCATCTGGACCCACTCCCTTTCTATCTCTCTTGAGAAGAACAGGCTTCTAAGACATAAAATTAAAATATAACAAAATAAAGTAGAAGGCAAGACAGAAGCTATCACACTGAAGTTATCACACTGAAGTTTGACAGGACAACCCAAGAGAAGGAAAAGATCCTGGGAGAAAGCACAAGAATCAGAGGCCCACTCACTCCCACACTCAGAAATCCCACGAAAACACTCAACTGGAAGCCATAGTACATACGCAGAGGACCTGGTACAGACTCATGAGGGCCCTGTCCTTCTGGCTTCCGTCTCTGTGAGTTCATACAAGCTTCCCTTATGTTGGTTTAGAAGGCCTTGTGTTTTTGGTGTCTTTTGTTCCCTCTGACTCTTACAGTCTTTCTGCCTCCTCTTTGATGGAGTTCCCTGTGTTCTGAGGGTATTGATTTGATGGAGATACCCCGTTTAGGGCTGAGAGTTCTAAGGTCTCTCAGTCTCTGCGTAAAGTCTGGCTGTGGGTCTCTATATCTGTTCCCATCTGCTGCAGGAAGATGCTTCTCTGATGATAGCCGAATAAGGCACTGATCTATGAGTAGAGCAGAGTATCCTTAGGAGTCATTTCATCACTACTTTTCCCCCTTCTTATTAGATCGGTAGTGTTTGGGTTGACCCTAGGTCTCTGGCCTATCTAGTCTCTTGTTCTTGGTCACCTAAGCAGCGTCAGGTATGGGTTCCATCTCACGGAGTGGGCCTCTGACGATCAGTTGTTGCTTGCTTCCTCTCACCAGCTTTGTCTACCATCCCACTAGCATAACCTGCAGGCCGAACACCATTGTAGATCAGGGGACTTGTGGCTGGCTCTGTGTTTACATCTCTCTTCTGGTAACGTGTACCTTAACGAGTACCTTCCTGTACCACAGATGCTAGGATCTAGGCGTGAAGGCACTGTGGAGGCATCAGATCAACATCTCCATGTTTAATGAGTTGTGTAGGTGTTTTCTTCAGCAATGGGGCCTTTATGTCAGTTTGCAGAGAGCAACCTATTTTGGCAATGCCTGGGTTGTTTGGGGATTCCCATCAGACTCCTTTGGCCAACAACTCAATTGGATAGAATGTGATCCCAGTATTGGAAGATGTCTTTGGTGACAAGAGATGGCCAGTTGGGACTCTGTCTCCTCCATTATTTGGCTATTTCATAT
Source organism: Microtus oregoni (assembly GCF_018167655.1). Lineage (NCBI taxonomy): Eukaryota > Metazoa > Chordata > Mammalia > Rodentia > Cricetidae > Microtus > Microtus oregoni. The sequence continues at coordinate 14,909,835 of NW_024543068.1, read as the reverse complement.
AGATCATCTTCATATATGTATGTACTTTAGGAAGTTTCTACTGTCTTAGGTGGCCATATTACCCTTTAAATGGCCCTTAGTTTTAACTGTGTCTCCCTCTATTCCTTCCCTTAACTTCCTCTCCTTTCTCCCACTTAGTCCTCCCATCCTAACCCCCACCATTCATCCATAATTATCTTTTCTGTTTGCCTTTTCTAACAAGATTTATCTGTTTCTTCTAGTCTCTACCCTATACCTACCCTCTGTGGCTCTATGGGCTGTTGCTTGGTTATCATGGACTTCATAGCTAATATCCACATATGAGCAAACAGATACCATATTTGTCTTTCTGGGTCTGTGATACCTCACCCAGGACAATTTTTTTCTAGTTCCATATATTTGCCTGCAAATTTCATGATGTCTTTTTTTTTTTAAAGAACTGGGTAATACTCTATTGTGCAAATGTACCCCATTTTCTTTATTCCTTCTTTTGTTGAGAAACATCTAGAGTGTTTCCAATTTCTGGCTCTTATAAATAGAGCAGCAATGAACATAGTTGAGCAAGTGTTCTTGTGGTAGGATGAAGCCTCCTTTGGGCATATACCCAGGAGTGGTATAGTTAGATCTTGAGGTGAATTGTTTCCCATCTTCCTGAGAAGCCACCACACTGATTTCCATAGTGGCTGTACACGTTTGCATTTCCACCGGCAATGAATGAATGTTCTTCTTACTCCACATTCTCATTGTTGATCTTAGCCATTCTGACATGTGTAAGATGAAATATCAGATTTGCTTTGATTTGCTTTTCTCTGATGGCATGCAAAGATGTTGAGCATGAAGTCTCTTGGTCATTTGAGTTTTCTCTAGTAAGAATTCTGTTTAGATCTGCACCTCATTTTTAAATTGGATTGTTTGTTTTCTTGATATCTAGCTCTATGAGTTCTTTATATATTTTGGATATTAGTCTCCTGTTGGATGCTTAGTTTGTAAAAATTCTGTAGGCTGCTGCTTTACCCAAATGATAGCATCCTTTGCCTTACGGAAACCTTTCAGTTTCATGAGGTCCCATTTAACAATTGTTATCTTAGTGTCCATGCTAATGGTGTTCTCTTTGAATGTTTTTTCCTGTGCCAATGAGTTCAAAGCTATTCCTCATTTTTTTCCCCCATTAGGTTCAGTGTATCTGATTTTATGTTGAAGTCTTTGATCCATTTGGAGCTGAGTTTTGTGCAGGGAGATAAATATTGATCTATTTGCATCCAGTTTGACCAGCACCAGTTTTTGAAGATGCTATCTTTTTTCCAGTATGTATTTTATTTTCATCAAAAATCAGGTGTCCATAGTTGTGGGGATTTATGTCTGGGCCTTCAATACCATTATCCAATGTGTCTGTTTTTGTGTTAACACCGTGTTTTATCTGTATTACTATAGCTTTGTAGTACAACTTGAAATTGAGAATAGTGATACCTCCAGAGGTTCTTTGATTATTCAGGATTGTTTTAGCTAATCTGGGTTTTTCATGTTTCCATATGAAGCTGAACATTTTCTTTTTAAGATCTGTGAATAATTCTTTTGGAATTTTGATGGGGATTGCCTTGAATCCGTAGATTGCCTGTGGTAGGAAGGCCATTTTTACTATATTAATCCTACCAATCCATGACTATGGGAGGGCTTTCTACCTTCTAATATCTTTAACTTCTTTCTTCAATAATTTGGAAGTTATTGTCATATAAGTCTTTCATTTGCTTGGTTAGAGTTACCTCAATATTTCTTATATTTTTGAGGCTAGTAGGAAAGGTGTTGTTTCCCAATTTTTCTCAGTCTGTCATTTGTACATAGGAAGGCTACTGATTTTTGTGTACTAATTTTGTATCCTGATACTGTACTGAAAGTGTTCATCAGTTGTAGGAGTTCCCTGGTGGAATTTTTAGGGTCACTGATATATACTACCATATTTTTTGCAAATAAAGATACTTTGACTTCTTCCTTTTCCTTTGTATCCCCTTGATCTTCTTCAGTTGTCTTATTGTTCTAGCTAAGACTTCAAGTACTATATTGAATAGATATGGAAAAAGTGGACAATCTTGTCTTGTTCCTGATTTTAGTTGAATTGCTTTGAATTTCTATTTAATTTGATGTTGGATATGGGCTTGCTGTAATGGCTTTTATTATGTTGAGGCATAACCCTTGTATTCCTAATATCTCCAGTATTTTTATCATGAAAGGTCTTTTTATATCAAGGACTGTTTTTTTTTTTTCATCTAATGAGATGATCATGTGTTTTTCATTGTTCAGTGTGTTTACATGGTGGATTACATTTATCAATTTACCTATGTTGAACCATCTCTGAATGTCTCAAATGAAGCCCACTTGATCATGGTGGACGATCTGAAGTACTCTTGGATGGTTTGCAAGTATTTTATTGAGTATTTTTACATCTATGTTCATAAAAGAAATTGGTCTGAAATTCTGTTTTGTTGTTGTGTCTTTATGTGGTTTGGGAAGCAGGGTGATTATGGCATCATAGAAGGGTGGTGTTCCTTCTGATTCTGTTTTGTGGAAGAATTTGAGGAGTATTGGCATTAACTATTCTTTGCAAGTCTAGTAGAATTACACACTAAAACCATTTGGTTCTTGACTTTTTTTTTGTTTTGGAGACTTTTAATGACTGCTTTTATTTAGCTAGGGGTTATAGGTCTATTCAGATTGCTTTTAATGACAGCTTCTATTTCAGTAGGGGCTAGGTCTATTCAAATTGCTTATCTGATCTGATCTAACTTTGGTAAGTGGTATGTGTTGAGAAAATTGTCCATTTATTTCAGATTTTCCAATTTGGTAGAATACAGGTTTTTAAAATATAGCCTTATGCTTCTTTAGATTTCCTCAGTGTTTGGTGTCATGCCCCCCTTTACTTCCTGAGTTTGTTAATTTGAATATTAGTTAGTTTAGATAGTTTAGACTTTTTTTCTCCAAGAACCAACTCTTTTTTTAAGTATTTTTTTTTTCAATTTTATTGATTTGGGTTTTGACTTAGTTTGATTAATTCTTGCCATCAACTCTTTTTGGGTGTAATTTCTTCTTTTTGTTCTAGAGCTTTCACTTGTGCTGTTAAGTTACTAATGTGAGATCTCTTCATTTTTTTTTTTTTAATGTAAGCATTTAGTGCTATGAACTCGCCTCTTAGGACAGCTTTCATTGTGCCCCACACATTTGGGTATGTTGTGTATTCATTTTCACCCAGTTCCGGCAAGTCTTTGATTTCATTCTTGACCCATTTTTCATTCGCTAGAGAGCTGTTCAGTTTTCAGTAGTTTGTAAGCTTTCTGCTGTTTCTGCTGTTGTTGGTATCCAGCTCTAATCTATGGTAGCCAGATAGGTTGCTGGGTGTTATTTTGATTTTCTTGTATCTGTTGAGACTTGCTCTGTGTCCAAGTATGTGGTCAGTTTTGAAGAGTTCCATGAGGCGCTAAGAAGAAGGTATATTCTTTTGTGTTTGGGTGCAGTGTCCTATAAATATCTGTTATTCGTTTAGTTTGTGATGCCAGTACACTCTAGAATTTCTCTGTGTAGTTTTTGTCTGGATGACCTGTCTATTGGTAAGAGTGAAGTCTCTCACTCTCAGCATGTGAGGATCAATTTATGATTTAAGCTGTAGTTGGGGCATAGATGTTAAGGATTACAAGGTCCTCTTGATGTTTTTTTTTCCCTTTAATTAGTATGTAGTATCTTTCTTTATCCTTTCTGATTAGTTTTGGTTTGAAGTTTATTTTTGCCAGATTTTAAAATGGCTAGGCCAGCTTTGCTTCTTAGGTGCATTGCTAATACCCTTTTTCATTCTTTTACCCTAAGGTGATGTCTATCCTTGATGTTAAGGTACGTTTCTTATATGCAACAGAAGGATGGATCCTGATTTCATATCTATTCCATTAATCAGTGATTTTTTTTTTATTGGGGAATTGAGATCACTGATATTGAGAGATATCAGTGACCAACGATTGTTGATTCCTGTTATATTGTTGTTGTTGGTGGTGGTGTTGTTGTTGTTGTTGGTGGTGGTGTGTGTGTGTTTCCCTTCTTTGACTTTGATGGTCTGGAATTATTTTTTTCCGTGTATTTTCTTGGATGTAGTTAGCCTCGTTATGTTGGAATTTTCCTTCTATCATTTTCTGTAGGGCTGAATTGATGTGGGAGTGATTTCTTATTTATAAAGAAACTGCCTAGACCCATTTGATAGGCCAACCCTTAGGTAGGCGGAGTAAACAGAACAGAATGCTGGGAGAAAGAAGCTGAGTCAGGGAGTTGCCATGATTCTCCCACTCCAGGCAGACGCAGGTTAAGATCATTCCTGGTAAGCCAGCCCGTGGGCTACACAGATTAATAGAAATGGGTTAGATCCATATGTAAGAGCTAGCCAATAAGAAACTGAAACTAATGGGTCAGGCAGTGTTTAAAAGAATACAGTTTCCATGTAATTATTTCGGGTAAAGCTAGCCGGGTGGCGGGACACAGCCCGCCGCTCCGTATTTCAACAGAGTGGCACCCAACGTGCTAATGAACTCCACGTAAAACCTGAGAGGGCTTAAAAAGGAGAGAGAGAGAATTTAAGACAGCTTTTTGCTGTTTGTGGGTTGCGTGCCGCAAAGAAATTGTCCTGACTCAGCAGCAGGAAAAAACTGGCTGTTTTAAAATGCTGGCTTTCTGGGCTGTGCCGCCATTGCGATCTGTCTCCTGCGGGAGACAGAGTTTTTGAATGGAGCATTTGGAGTAAAGCTCTACAGCTTGCTTGATGGCAATGTGGACTGCTGTGTGCCTGGAACTGTGTGTGGCTCAGGGGCACCAAATGGCTCTGAGGCAGGAGCGGCTTGGCTCAGCTCTGCCATGCTGAACTGTGCTGGTCTCAGGCAGGAACTACCGTAATTACCATAAAAACAGCGCATTTAAGGTTTCAACTGGGCAGGACACAGGCGGTACCGTATTACCTGTACATGGCGTAACTTAAGTTTTTAAGAACTTCTTAACATTTTAAGAAATGCTCCTGGATAGTAAAAAAATGTTACAGATTCACAATAAAACAGATTCAAACATAAAAGACCACACTGTTGGATGAATGTACATAGGCTTGAGAGAGAAAAAAAAAAGAATATAGAGAATAAAGTTAATGGTTAAAAAAAAAAGGTAAAGTCTTTAAAGAGACAGAGTATACATAGTTAAGAGATTAAAAGAAATAAAGAAAAATAAGCCATGTAAAAATGGAAAATTCACAGAGAGTCTGGATTATGTACATTGTGTTTTCTTTAAAATTTTTGACTGTGAAGGAGCTAAGTACAGAGAGACATTTCATTCTATGGGCTGCCAAGTGGAACCAAAACGGATATCATGAGGGTATGACTTCAGAATTTGGGTCTAAGGATATGATGCTTTGGAGAGGGTCTTCTTTTGTTTTCACAGAGGACCAGACCCTGTGGATTGCATCTATCCCGATATGGTATGATAGACCACGACCTCCCGAAAAGTTCCTGTGAACACCCTCAAAAAATTACTTCACTCAACTGGCAACTGAGATAAACCTGGCACACAGGTTACACCCTAAATGATCTGATTAACAGCGCCCCCATTCAGCAGGAAGCAGTTTGGAGAGAAAAAACTGCGCCCATGTTCCCAAAATATTGTTTGTAAATGTTCTTTTACATTTAAAGGGGGAAATGATATAGGTATGAATAATTTGCATTGGTATGGATTTTAAGGTCAATTTTGTTATATGTATATGTATTTCTGATCTTGATTAAGGTATTGTGATTGTGTAGTTCATTTTTAAAATGTAATGTATAATTAGGAAATATAGGTTGTTGATGGATAATCAAAAATAATAGTCAAGTTTGTAGTCATGTTACTTAGATTTTCTAGATATATAGAGATATATTTCAGATAGGCATTCTTCATCTCTCTCAAGGGCTACAGAATATGGCATTTAAAAATATTTTAATAACTTAGGACTTTCATGACAATGAGACATATCTGCTCCTGGCGGCACCAATCTACTTCGAGAGGAAGATGGGCATCAAAGAGGCTCGTTATGGAGTTTGATAGCCATTTGGGCAAGAAACTGCTCTTGCCTGGACTGTTGCATAAAATGGACACAGAGAACCCGCAGAGAGAGGACTGCTGAACTTGCCTAAAGGTGAGACGGTCTTTTGGGGTTCATGACTCATGAAAGAGTCTGCAAGACATTCTGCAGAACACAGCAGATAGTGACTGAACTGTCTTTGAAATTTCCTGCTTCATAAAAATGTCTGCTGGATACTATGGGCCTGAAGGCTGAAGATGGATGCCCCAACCATACAAAAGAACTTTGTTTGGGTGACTGTCCAGGCAGCAAGATGTCTCTGTCATTTCTAGAGTTTTCTTATTTCTTGTTTACTTAGGTAGTATTATATCCTTCTGGAGTCTTTGATGGAGTTGAAGAATGAATAGATAGTTATAGTTTTCCTTAGTTATGATAAAAGATAAAATAGATATAAATATTGTAACTGTAATTCTTGCTTGATAATTGTTTTGCTATATGTAATTTTACTATGTTAAAGTTAAAGCCTTTCTTTTTTGTTTAAACAGAAAAGGGGAAATGATGTGGGAGTGATTTCTTATTTATAAAGAAACTGCCTAGACCCATTTGATAGGCCAACCCTTAGGTAGGCGGAGTAAACAGAACAGAATGCTGGGAGAAAGAAGCTGAGTCAGGGAGTTGCCATGATTCTCCCACTCCAGGCAGACGCAGGTTAAGATCATTTCTGGTAAGCCAGCTCGTGGGCTACACAGATTAATAGAAATGGGTTAGATCCATATGTAAGAGCTAGCCAATAAGAAACTGAAACTAATGGGTCAGGCAGTGTTTAAAAGAATACAGTTTCCATGTAATTATTTCGGGTAAAGCTAGCCGGGTGGCGGGACACAGCCCGCCGCTCCGTATTTCAACACTGAATTTGTAAATGGATATTGTTTAAATTTGGTTTTATCCTGGAATGTCTTATTTTCTCCATCTATGATGATTGAAAGAAAGTTTTGCTGGGAATAGTATTGTGGGCTGGCATCTGTGGTTTTTTAAAGTCTACGGTACATCTGTCAGGCCCTTCTGGCTTTTAGAGTTTCTATTGAAAAGCCAGGTGTAGTTCTAACAGGCCTGGCTTTGTATGTTACTCGGTGCTTTTTCCTGGCAATTTTGAATGTTCTCCCTTTGATCTGCACAGTTAGTGTTTTGGTTATCATGTGCCAAAGGGACTTTCTATTCTGGTCCAGTCTTTTTGGTGTTCTTCATGCTCCTTGTACCTGGATAAGCATATCCTTCTTTAGGTTAGAGAAGTTTTCTTCTATGATTTTGTTGAAAATATATTCTTTGCCTTTGACCTGGGTTTCATCTCTTTCCTCTGTTCCTATTATTCTTAGACTTATCTTTTCATAGTGTTCCAGATTTCTTGGATGTTCGTACCAGGTATTTTTTTTATGCTTAGCATTATCTTTTACTGATGTACTCATTTCTTCTATCATGTCGTTAACACCTGAGAGTCTCTCTTCTATCTCTTGTATTTTGTTAATGAAATTTGCCTTTGTGGTTCCTATTTGAGTTCCTAAGTTTTTCATTTCCAGATTTCTCTTAGTTTGGGTTTTCTTTATTAATTCTATTTCCACTTTCACATATTATATTGTTTCATTCCATCTCCTTCCACTATTTTTTGTGTTTTCATAGATTTCGGTAAGGGATTTACTTGTTTTTTCCTTATGGACTTCTGTTATATTCATAAGGCTGCTTTAAGGTCCTTTTCTTGGGCTTTAGCTATGTTGGAATACTCAGAACCTGCTGTGGTAGGGTTGCTGGCTCTAGTGGAGACTTATTGTCTTGGCTATTATTGATTGTTTTTTTACCCTGGCATCTAAGTGTCTGGGAGTGGAAAGACTGTAATTCTAGGTACTGATTTCTGATCTTGTCTTTGTTGGGTAAGTGTTTTTTGCCTTGGCTTCTGCTTCCTCTCTGGTTCTTAGGAGAATGTGGTGGTTGTATTTTGCCTGGTAGGAAATTTCTTCTGTGAGTGTGATGGGTCCTGATGGGTGTGGCCACTAGGGGTTCCAGGTAAAATGTGTTTCTGCTTCCTTGGCAGGAGTAGCCCATGTCACCTTATAGATCTTTCATGTTCCAGTCAGATTGTCCATCTTCCCCGTCTCTGGGGACTTCCATCCCTTGTCTCCTACTCCAGCAGCACTTTTCTCAAAGACCTGTCAACTTTCGAAGGGTATCACTCCATAGCATTGGCTTGTTACCTTTGTGAATGCCCTCTGTCTGCTTCCATTGGGTGATCCTGCTGACGAGGGAGCCACACCTCTGCTGTGAGAACTCTGTCATGCAGTCACAGTACCAGAAAATGTGTAGGTTCATGCCCTGTGGGTGAACCTTCCAACCACAACAGGAACGTGCAGATGTATCTTCAGTTGACTCTGTGGGGAGATGCCCTGAGACGCTGTCTCTAGTACCTCTCGGAAGGCTAGCCTTTGAGTTTGAGCACTCAGCTACACTTGACATCTTTCCATTTCAGCTTCACCCTGCTCTTCCCACCCTCCTTCTTCCTGGGATGGTACTCCTTAATAAAGAGCAGCACATAAGTCTTTGCCTCAGGCGCTGCTTCCGGGGAGCTCGGGCTGGGACAGGTGTGAAACCTGCCTCACACTTACTGAGTATGAAACTGTGGGTTCTGTGTCACATTTGCCTTTCAAATCAGCTTGAATGTCACATCGTGCTGAAGACCTGACAGCCGGAGCCGAGGGTGGGTGCTTACCTGCTTCACATCTACAAGGGCTCCCCTGCATGTTGCAAGAAGGTAGAATTAGAGACGCTCAGGTCCCATCTGAGCGGCGGGGGTCTGTGATGCCAGGATCCTGGCCCCGGTGGAGGAGGGGAGACAGCTTCTGCAAAGGGGGTTGTGTTAAAATGATGGCAATTGACAAAACAGGCATTGTTGCTATCGTCTCTGCCAAAATGAAAACCAAGCCACACAAGCTTGTCCGATAGAGGAAGATGACTTATCCTTTAAGGGCCGAATTAAAAGGGCCGTGAGATGGCTCAGTGAGTAACTGCATTTGCCTCCCCAAGTCTGATGTGATGGCCAGATGTGAGTTCAAACACTGAAACCTTGGGTGGAAGGCAAGAACAGACTCCTGAGGGTTGTCTACTGATCTACACACACACACGCACACACACACACACACACACACACACACACACACACACACACTGTGGTACACCTGTTCCCTGACTCTCTCACACACAGGCAATAATAACCTTTAAAAAATAGACAATCTGACTGAAATCTCAAGGTCCAAATCAGGAGCAGAAGGAGAGAGAGCACGAGCAAGGAACTCAGGACTGCGAGGGGTGCACCCACACACTGAGACAATGGGGATGTTCTATCAGGAACTCACCAAGACCAGCTGACCTGGGTCTGGAAAAGCCTGGGATAAAACCGGACTCTCTGAACATAGCGGACAATGAGGACTACTGAGAACTCAAGAACAATGGCAATGGGTTTCTGATCCTACTGCACGCACTGGCTTTGTGGGAGCCTAGGCAGTTTGGATGCTCAACTTACTAGACCTGGATGGAGGTGGGGGTTCCTTGGACTTCCCACAGGACAGGGAACCCTGATTGCTTTTCGGGCTGGGGGGGGACTTAATTGGGGGAGGGGGAGGGAAATGGGAGGCGGTGGCGGGGAAGAGACAGAAATCTTTAATAAATAAATAAATTAAAAAAAATAGACAATCCCCTGGGAAAGAGAGAAACAAACCCATTGCAGCTATGCGATGCCTGTCAGTGCAATGAAGCTGCGCTATTGGCTGAAACCTCCAAACTGTCAATGCAATGAAACCCCCAAACTGCTTGACTGCCATCGCAAAGCTGGGCACTGTCACAAAGTTGCTGTGATTTCGCATCTTTATTCTCTCCATAACCCACCTGAGGGCCAACGAGATGCTTCCTGGGTAAAGATGCATGCTGCTAAGCCTGGCAACCCAAGTGTGATCCCTGTGACTTTCATGGTGAAAACTGAGAAGTGATTTCCGCAATTTATCCTCTGACTTCTCCACACACTCCATGGCATGCGTGTGTACAAACACACACACACACACACACACACACACACACACACACACACACATATAAAAATAAAACCCAAAACCTCACGTGTAGTTTAGTTACCATAACAACTGTTAAGGACTTGGCCCTTAGAGAAGATTCTGTGAGGGCTTAGCCTTGGGGCAGAGTTGGTGTCACTGTAAAGGGTGGATCTGAACTCCTCTTGGCTCTCATTTCCTCATATTAACACAGAGTAAGGCTCTTTTCAACAACCAATTATTCAATGTTAGTCTTTTCAACCCCTGGGACCATGGGCCAACACATTTCTGTTTATTCTAAATTTCTCAATCTGCAGCGGTCTGTCATAGCAACATAGGATGGACTGGGACAACAGTTTGTCAAAGCCCTGAGCTTCTGGACTCCAGGCTATGACTCCCTGTCCAAACAACAACTACACAGTGACTAAGCCTGTGTGAGGAATCAAAAGCATCTCTACTCCACTCTTCCTCTTTTCCATTTCTTCCTTCCATTCCTGGACCATTTGCAACTAAGCTGAAGAAATCTGAGCAGAATCAGGACAACGAATCTGAGCCTGGTTTGCCTCCTGTCTGTTCTTGCAACTATGCGGGGAAGCACTTCCGGTCAGAGTCCTGACTTCTTGGCACAGGACACACTAAGGCTGCAAAAAAGTATCAAAGAACTGATTCTCCAAAGGCCCACGGTACTCAGCTGCTGTTATAACCTGAAGCTGGCAAGTCTCTCTGGAGCCCCGGAACAGGGCATCTGGAGGAAGACCATGTACAGCCAGAGATGCCAGTCGGCAGTGAAGGCAGAAGCTGCCCGGGCCCTTGAGTCTCCCAGGGCAGCATCCCAGAGAAGTCCATTCTGAGGAGCAGCCGAGGATGGTAGGTAATTGGGCCTTACAAGGTGTCGTATTCCTTCTCCAGCTCTTAAAGGCTTGCATGTCCGAGGTTGAACATAGCAATAGGGGTGAGTACTAGAGAAAGCCGACCAGCTGCTTTACAGCTCTCTGGGGTTTGCCTTAGCACTGGGGTTCCAGGGTGTGTGGACAGAAACAGAACCACATAGCAATGCTCCTGGCCCCGAGATCTGTCCCCACAGCGCAGGCCTACAGCTCACATGCTATAGAGGGTCAGGGGCTATGCAGAGGAGTTCAGGGTTGGGTGACAGGTTGACTCCAGACTCCAGGATCTGAGAACAAAGAGGGAATGAGGGTGGGGATTCCCAAACCAGAGCATTTTCTTTAGAATCTTCTACTCACAGGCCAATAAGCAGAACATAGGGCAACACAGATTCTACATATGCAGGTAACAGAAGCCAACTGGTTCCTCATTTCTTGTCCCTGGGTGACTCCGTTTTTTTTCCTTCTTGCCTCTGATTCTTACCTCTCTTCATACTGTGTTCTGGGGATTCCCAGTACACGGTTGTCAGCTCTTTAATCCCTCTTCCCTTTTAGAAACTGAACCCCGAGAAGCCTCTGCCTTCGTACCATCTTTGTGGATTCCCTGCCTTCCGTTTTCACTCTGGCTTCAGAAATTTTCCATATAGCTGTTCTCATTACACACTCATTACCTTGGTATCACTGATGCACCTGGAACCTTGGCATCAGGTCCTTAACACTCGCCTTGTAAATTTCCACCCGGATGCAGCCTTTCCGTTCAGGGGGCCTCCTCCCTTCCTTCTCCTTTTCCTTGTGCCCATGTCAGTCACCCCACAGAGTTATTTGCTTTGCTCATTTTGTACTTAGTGACTTAGGAACCTGGGTGACTAATAAACTAAGGACTTTTATTTGTCTTGCAGTTCTAGAGGCTGGCAGGTCACAGTCAATGAGTTGTTGGAGGAGGCTGCTAGTTAGTTCCCTGCCACTTAGCCCCAAAATAATCACACAGAAACTATATTATTTAAATCACTGCTTGGCCCATTAGCTCTAACTTCTTATTGGCTAACTCTTATATCTTAATTTAACCCATCTCCATTAATCTGTGTATTGCCACGAGGTTGTGGCCTATCAGCAAAATTTCAGCACATCTGTCCCCAGTGGTGGCTCCATGGTTTCTCCCTGACTCTGCCCTTCTTTCTCCCAGCATTCAGTTTAGTTTTCCCTGCCTAAGTTTTGCCCTGCTATAGGTCCAAAGCAGTTTCTTTATTCGTTAACGATAATCACAGCATACAGAGGGAAATACCACATCAATGGGCTATACTGGGGGAGGATCTTCACACACACACACACACACACACACACACACACACACACACATACATGCATATATATACACATACATATATACATACATACACACATATACATACATACAGACATGTTTTATTATTTCTAATTAACTGGATCCCCTGGAGCTAGAATTACAGATGGTGGAGAACCACTAGATGTGGGTTCTGGGGTCCAGACTTTGTCCCCTGGAATAGCAGAAAGTGCTCTTAATATCCAGCTTGAGAAGAACCTTCTTGTTGCAACGTAACATGATAGAAGTCAGAGGTGGTGGGAAGGGGAGAAGAGAGGGAGACAGCAGAGAAGGAGAGAGAGGAAGGTAGAGAAGAAGGGGAGAAAGGAGGGAGAGTGACTTGACATTTTCAAGCCTGCTATGGTCAGCATCAGCCTATTCATCACTCAGGACAGAAGCACCCATGAGGCCCCACTTGAGGCCAAATCTGGGAATTCACTGGGAATGGAATTTCGAGTACTCGCTTTTGGAGTACCAGACAACAACCATCAAATAACACAGAGCTGCTTCATGGGGTTCTACGTGCCTCGTTTTCTTCCCCAGCTCCCTGCACACCTTCCTCTCTGCTGACTTCCCTTTAGCATTCTTCCCTGTGTCCTATCACCTGCTCTCATCCAAAGCTCCACCAGCTACTTCTAGCCTCCCCTCCTAGACTGGCTCACTTGGCCAGAGGCCAGGGCAGCCACCACATAGGACCCTGGCTCTGGATCAGCTGGGTTTATTCTGTCTAGTTCCAGGTGAACATAGTGGCAGCCATTTTCCCTCAGCCCTCGTGCCTGCTTCTCTCTCTAGAAGTTGGAAAAGGAGAAGTTTCTCACATCTCTGCCCACAAGTTAGATAAAGGAATGGATGAAGGGACTCGGGGCAGCTGTCTTGTAGGCAGATCCCCCCTGAGGGGTGCCTTCCTGGGCTGTGGTTTAGACTCCCAGTTCCACAAAGAGGCGGGCCCAGCAGCTGTTTTCTGTCCTATGAGTCCACCATGCATACTGAAGGGTGTTCCCAACTCGTGGATACCCTGACCTCTGACCACACTTTTCGTTTGGAAGTCCCAGGCTGCTGTGGGTTTGGAGGAGTTTTGTATATAATACTATAGTTCAGCAGTTCTCAATGTGCGGGTGTGTGACCTCTTTGGGGGTTGAACAACCCTTTCAGAGGGGTCACATATCAGATATTTTGCCTATCAGACATTTACAATACAATTCACAACGGTAGTAACATTACAGTCATGAAATATCAACAAAATAATTTGATGGTTGGGGGGTCCCCACAACATGAGGAACTGTATTAAAGGGTCACAGCATTAGGAAGGTTGAGGGCCTCTGCCGTAGTTGGGTAGAACCTTGCCAAGTTAAGGAGGGAGTGTGTGAAAGAAAACACTGCCTTATTTTTTCTTTCTTCCCTCCCTTCTCTTCCCCTCCCTTCTTTATTTTCCCCATTCCCCTTTCTCTTTGTTTTTACTGCAGTGAAATCAATATGGTCAAATCTATCACTTCCACCACGGTCAAGTGCACCGTTCGGGGACATTCTGTGCCTTCCATTGCACACCCCTGTCCACGTCTAGAATTCTTCCTTCCTCCGACCGAGACCCCTGCACCCTTCCCGAGCCACAGGTGATCCCTCCTCCACTTCCAACTCTAAGTTCTCCTGTTGTGCCAGGTGTATTTCGGGTAACACTGTGTGCTCCAGGTTCACTGATGTCACGTTTCAGGTTTCTGTCCCTTTTTATGGTGGAAAAATATTGCATCGTATCTAAGCCACAGTTGATCTGTTCAGCTGTGGCCTGGCACATGTGACAATGGCTGTCTTTTGGCAGTTGTACATAAGGCTGCCGTGGATACAGACAAGTATGCTTCTAAATCTGATTTGGGGATAGCGCCTTAATATTGATGAGGATTGTAGGCAAAAGAGATGAGTGGATTGCCCCTTCTTGGAAGTGCCAGATGCTATGCAGCGTAACAGAGCCACAGGGATGAACTTATTTTCTGGGGTAAGAAATCTGAGTTCCATTTTTTGGACTCATTCTGTCATTTTACAACCCGCAAAGGCCGAGGTTGGCATGTGGAAAGTCACCGGTGCCATGTGAGTGGTTTCTGCCCAGGAGGAAAGAAAGTGAACTCAAGGTTATGGTGAATGCCCTGTAAGATGTTTCCACGGGGTTAGTGGAGTCAGTAGAACAAAAATCTATGTACTTTAAGGTTTATTTGACGTGCACTTCATGCAGGCACTGCCTGCAGAGGCCAGAAAAGAGTGTGAGGTCCCCTGGAACTGCAGTTATAGGTGGCTGTGAGCTGCCATGTGGGTGTTGGGGCTCAAACTTGGGTTCTTTGCAAAAGTAGCCAGTGCTCTCAATTGCTGAACCATCTCTGCAGTCCCCCAAGTCCTTGTTACCTGGACCAGGATGTTTTTCTTCTAGCTTCATTGTGTTCTTCTTCTCAGACTGCTAGAGTATGTGTTTTGAGTCTGTATTAGTTCCTTGTTGCCATGGCAAAGTGCCTGCCAATAAGCAACTGAAGGAAGGCTTCATTTTGGCTCACAGTTGGAAGGCACAGTCCAGCATGGTGGGGAAGTCATGGTGGCTGGAGCTTGAGGCTCTAGTCAGGTAGCAGAGGGAGATGAATGCGGGTGTTCAGCTAACTTTTTCTGTAGTCCAGGATCCCAGCCTATGGAACAGTACATCTCACACCCAGGGTAGGCCTTTTCACCTCAATTAATCTAGAAGCTTCTCAAAGGCATGCCTAGATGCGCACCTAATCTAGAAACCCCTCTCAGGCATGCCTAGATGCTCACCTAATCTAGAAACCCCTCCCAGGCATGCCTAGATGCTCACCTAATCTAGAAACCCCTCACAGGCATGCCTAGATGCTCACCTAATATAATCTCTCACAGGCATACCAGAGCTTTGTCTCCAAAGTGTTAGAGATCCCGGCAAGCTGACAATCAGCATTAATAACCACAGGGAACTTGCCACTTCATCTACTAGATTTTTCTCTTCAGATGCCCTTGCTTAGAGGCCAGGGTTGATGCTGATCAAAGCAGCAAAAACACTTGTTTGTGTGCTGGCTATAAAGTCCCAAATTCCCTGCCGGAAGCTTCATTTCCCAGGTCACTGAGTTGAAGCCTCCGTGACCTCTTCTGGCAAATACTCATTTCGAGCCTCCTAACTGACCCACAGAAGCTTGGATGGAGCAATCTCGGGATTTGTGGACCACTGCAGTCACTGTGTGAGTGTTAAACAGCTGTCAAAGCAGCCTGAGTTTCTGTCTTGAAGGCTGGAGACCCAGTTTTCTCTGATTGGCTAGGAGACCATGCGCTCCTCTCTTGAGCCAATCATGAAACCCACACCTTTGACCTCTTCCCTTATCCCACTTTCCCAGGCTTCTGGTAGAACCAGACACTCAACACAATGACCTGGGGCCAAAGGCTCCAGATCACAAGTCATTTACAGTTGCTTCTCACAGGGAACCATGAACCCTAACTGACCCCACGATGCTGGCGGCCATCCAGAACTTGTCCCTATTTCTCCAGCCTGCCCCATGTGGCCTTGCCCGTGTGGAGCAGAGGTTCTGCTTTTTATCTCTTCCAGTGACAGCACATTGTGTCACCCATGTGGCATGCCCTTAGCTTTTACACAACAGTACCTTCTGTGTATCCTGGTGGCGGAGGGTGAAGTAGGGGTGGTCTCTCGAGGACGCGGCACAACCACAGACAGTTCTCAAAGCCTTACACTAAGAGCACAGCTGTGTCTGAACTCAGAGCTTGGTTTTAGCTGGGGTAGGGCTACTGGGACAGACTATAGGGTGGGTAGCAGTGTTTGACGATTTCATTTATTTATTTATTTATTTATTTATTTATTTATTCTTAGAAAAAAAATTTCCGCCTCCTCCCATTTCCCTCCCCTTCCTCCCACTCCACTCCCCCTCCCCCCACTCCTTTCCCCCTCCCTCTCCAGACACAAAGGCAACCTACTGACTGGGAGAAGATCTTCACCAACCCCACAATAGACAAAGGTCTGATCTCCAAAATATATAAAGAACTCAAGAAACTAGACTTTAAAATGCTAATTAACCCAATTAAAAATGGGGCACTGAACTGAACAGAGAATTCTCAACAGAAGAAGTTCAAATGGCCAAAAGACACTTAAGGTCATGCTCAACCTCCTTAGCGATCAGGGAAATGCAAATCAAAACAACTTTGAGATATCATCTTACACCTGTCAGAATGGCTAAAATCAAAAACACCAATGATAGCCTTTGCTAGAGAGATTGTGGAGAAAGGGGTACACTCATCCATTGCTGGTGGGAATGCAAACTTGTGCAACCACTTTGGAAAGCAGTGTGGCGGTTTCTCAGGAAATTCGGGATCAATCTGCCCCAGGACCCAGCAATACCACTCTTGGGAATATACCCAAGAGATGCCCTATCATATGACAAAAGCATTTGTTCAACTATGTTCATAGCAGCATTATTTGTAATAGCCAGAACCTGGAAACAACCTAGATATCTTCAATGGAAGAATGGATGAAGAAAGTGTGGAATATATACACATTAGAGTCCACACCTGAGTGCCTCCCCCACTTTACACTCTACTGTACTTGTGTCTCATCTTAACCCTACCTGCCCCGCCCTCAGGACACGTCAGTATTGCTTACAAGAAGCCTTATCCCCAGTGCAATCACCCTCAACACTGCTTGGATCTGGGCTCAGACAGCTTCTGTTCATTCCCCCTATCCCTATTCCCCATCCTCCTTAGTCCTAACCCTTCTACATTACCCATTGAAAGGAACTGATATATTTAAGCAAATTAATGTCTGGTACACAACACCAAATAAACAAAAAGCAAAGCAAAGCAAACAAAGATAGAACCAAACCAAACATTTCTAGTCCACTGACACAATTAAGTTGTTTTTTTTTTCTTTTTAACTTTGCCAAGCTAACTCAGGGTTTAAAGATATGATGTGGATTTCTAGGGTGCCTGAGTAAACTGTCTTGGATTTTAGAAGTTAAAAGAGTTTTTTATTTCAGTTCTTGTGAGAGCTGATTCCAAAGTGGGCAATTTGATCTGGTCTTGGAACTCCCACAGAGAGGGGCAGAGCAGGGTACATGGGAAAGTCCTGGCAGTTCTAGAATTTTGAGGGCTTCCTTAGCCATTACACCAGAGAACATGGAAGGGGTTTGAAGAGCGGCAATGGTCCAGGCCACTGGAGAATCTGAAACATAAAGGTTGCAAGATCCCTAACACAGTACAAATCGTAATGACAGCAGAAGAATGACATCACCTCCTCAATAGAATCAGAAGGGTTTGAGGGCCTGAAACACAGCAGAACATAGGAGGAGCAAAGGTCAGGAGTAGGGGCATCTGAGCAAAGGCACTACCATCATGTCGACATCTTAAATTTTTTCATGTCTTTTTTCTTTTTTAACTCAGCGAGATTGTTTACAGGCACATAGTGGAAGTTACTCACAGGAACATGCACCTCACTGATAGCTACACCACTGAAGAAAATGTCTTCTGCTTCACCACTGGCCATTATCAGCATCTAAATCCTCACGGTGAGATGGAGCACCATGAGCCCCTCCTATGCCTTAATCGTTCCAATCTAAACTTCCAAATTCCAAAAGACATCATGGTTTCCTAATCATTAGAAAAGTGTTTGGAGGGGGGGAAAGAGGGAAGAAATAATTGACTCCCACTCTTCAGTTACTTCCCTCTCTTACAGTCGGAGAGACGCTGTGTGTTAGAGAGGCCAGTATCCTCTCTAAAGGTGGGTGGCCCTGGAAAGGGCAGTTCACGGTCCACCTTCCACTCCATCACATTCAAAGGGATTGCATTTGTTTTAACTTGCCTGCCTAAGGCACCTGATTAGCTTAATAAAAAACTGAGTGGCCAATAGCTAGGCAGGAGAAAGAATAGGCAGGGTTGGTGGGCAGAGAGAATAAATAGAAGGAGAAATCTAGGCTTGAAGGCAGAGGGAATGAAAGAAGAAGGAGGAGGGGAGAGTGAAGGAGATGCTTGGGGCCAGAAACCAGGTGGATGCCAGCAGACAGACTCAGAGAAGCAATGAAAGTAAGATCTACAGAAGAAAGGTAATAAACCCCAAGGCAAACGGTAGATAAAGAGAAACAGGTTAAGTTAAAAGAGCTATCCAGAGTCGGGTGGTGGTGGCGCACGCCTTTAATCCCAGCACTTGGGAGGCAGAAGCAGGCAGATCTCTGTGAGTTCAAGGCTAGCCTGGTCTACAAGAGTGAGTTCCAGGACAGGCATCAAAGCTACACAGAGAAACCGTGTCTCTAAAAACCAACCAACCAACCAACCAACCAACCAACCAACCAACCAACAAACAAAACTCCCACCATCCCCCCCCAAAACCAAACCAAACCAAAACAAAACAAAAACCAAAACAACCTAGCCAGAAATGGCCAAACATTCAAAACTAATAATAAACCTCTGTGTCATGATTTGGGACCTGGTTGGTGGCCCGGGAGAAATAGCCTGGTACAGCCGTGTCTCCCTGGCCATGGTGGACTGTATCTTTCCGGAATCCTAAGCTGAAACAAGTTCTTTCTCTTTGAAGTTGCTTTTGTTGTGGTGTTTGATCACAGCAACAGAGAGGTAAGCGAAACAGTTTCCCACTAGAAGAGAGAAACTCAATGAGGATAGTGGCTTTGTCCGGGTCGTGGTTGCAGCAGCAGTGACTAGCACTGTGTATATCATACAGTAGAGATCAGACCCACTGAATACACTACTGAGTTGTGTTCCAATAAAAAGTAAATCCACACTAGTGGCTAATATGTGTTTGAGCTCTTTTACTGAGTATTCCACTTACCCAAGCTCTGTTGGAGTCCATGGACCAGACGGTTCATTAGGTGTCATGTATAAAGAAAGCATCCAGCAAGACCAGAGTGGGCTTCTGCATGCATAGTGCTTTGTGTTTAGGAAATGCAAGCAAAATACAAGTCATTTCAGTGTACTGTGTGTTTGAAAGGTACATTTAAAATTTTACTCCTTTGTTTTTTTGGGAAAGTAAATTGGGTATTATACTTGAAGGCTGCAGAGAAGAGCTTGACAATTTTTGGAAGAAAACTCAGAGTTTTCCAAGGAGCATATCAATTAGCTATAGTTTTTTCTGCAAGTAGGAGAACCCTGTCTGTGGAAGTGTAACCATGGTGGGAGTCACTTCTCATGTAATGAACGGGCTGGGGAGGCCGTGTAAGGATAGTGCAGGAGCTCCAAGATGCTGTCAACGTTTCTAGATCTTTCTAACCCTCTGTTCTGCCATTCCAGGCATCATGGTTATAAGAAGGCTCAACTTCCTCAGGAGTCCACCTTCATCTCACTCATTTAAGAAGGAAATAACAAGGGGCAAAATAAAAGCCTTCCCACTGTCAGTCACCGTAGGATGTTTTCTAAATGCTGTATATTGGAGTTGGGGAGATGGCTCAGTGGTTAGGAGGACTTGTTACTCTTGCAGAAGATCTGGGGTCAGTTCTGACTTCGTGTTTTTATTGCTGTGAAGAGACACCATGATCATGGCAACATTTAATTGGAGTGGTTTACGGTTTCAGAGGTTCAGTCCATTATCATCATGACGGGAACCATGGTGGTGTGCGGGCAGATGTGGTCGGCTGGAGTAGTAGCTGAGAGTCTTGCATTCTGCAGGCAACAGGAAGTCAACTGAGACACTGGGCAGGATACTGAGCATGGGAAACCTCAAAGCCTGCCCCCACTTTCTCCAACAAGGCCATACCCACTTCAACAAGGTCATACGTCCTAATAGTGTCACTCCCTATGAGATTATAGGCCAATTACATTCAAATTACCACCTATACCCAGCACCCACGTGACAGCTCCCAACTGCTTGTAACTTTAGTTCCAGGGAATCTGACATCTTCTTTTGGCCTCCATGGGTATCAGGAGCACACACAGTGTACACGTATACATGCAAGCGAACATTCACACACATAAAAAACAAATAATTTAAAAAATATTAAAATGCCCTGTGCTTATCGTTACAGGCAAGGAGGCTTGGGATAAATGCCCTCCCTGTTTATTTATTTTGTGTGTGCAGGAATATGTGTGCGCTGCCATGCTGTGCAGTGCAGGTCAGAGGACAACTTAAAGGACATGGTTTTCTCACGCGTTACAGTCACCCACTCCACCTATGTTCCTGAGTAGAGGGGTGCCCTGACTCAGGAGAGAGGGAGATGGGCAAGGGAATTTAAGGGACTTCACTGGTTTCTGTCCTCATTATAGGAACATACAGTCTGTGGTAAGACAGGGAGGAGCAAGAGGGCCTGCTTTGGTTTAAAGGGTCAGTTAAGCTGTCTCAGTATTTCTTCTTTACCGGCTGCGGGGATCTGAAAAGATGTCTCCCTAGGATTATTCTTGAGAATTAATGTATTGATGAAAATCACCGCCACACCACAGCTCTTCCATGAATTAACTCCTGCAAAGAAAATCAAGGCATGAGTTTTCGGTGTCGAGTAGCTCTTTTAAAAAATTCCTTAAAAGATTTATTTTATGTGTATGAGTATTTTTTTTTCTTGCGTGTATGTATGCTTACCATACGCAGATCTACTACTGTTCAGGGGGTTACAGATGATTGTGAGTCACCGTGTGGGTGCTGGGAACTGAACTCGGGTCCTAAGAACAACTAGTACTCTTAATCATGGAACCATCTCCCCAGTCAAGATCAGCTCTCACAACCATCACTCGTCAGCTAATGGTCAGTGGAGACTGTCTTTCGGCTCTGGAGGGTAGGGACCTGGAGGAGGAGTTGGAAGAGTCCCATTATGGAAACTCCCTTCAATAGGACACCCATATTTCACTTGTCAGAGAGGGGCTGGTAAACTGGGTCCCTGGGCAGTGCTCTTAAGGGTGTAGGGTGTGGAAAGAATGATAAGGAAGACAGCCAAAGATTTGCAGGCTGTAGTTTTGTAGATTGTCTACACAGAGCAAAGATTCAGTCTGCCTGATTTCACTGTGGATTATTAAGGGCTGTGTAACAGGCAAAGTCAGCCCAGAAACACTATCGTGAAAAGCTATAGCGGGCCCTGTATACCTTGATCTTCTGTTACACCCTGAGACCATTTTCTGTGTGAACACACAATCCCCTCTGAGGAAGAAAAGTGGGGAGAGAGGAAGAGAGAGAAGGAAGGAGAGACTCCTTGACTTTTAGCCAACCTTCCTGTTTTTGCAGCTCACCTTCTAACCCCTCGTATTTCTGTGGTCTCTCTTTCCCAGGTAGCCTCTTGCCAGACATCTTTGATGAGCTAGACATCACTGATGAGCATGGGGTTTTGTCCTAGTGGACCCTGGCTGGGTCTCAGTCTTGTTGATTCCCAGGCTGCCTGCAGACTGTTCCTTGGATGTTTTATAACCAGCACGGTGTGTTTTTCCGAAGCCATGGGATGTTTCCCCTGCCGTAATTTAGCCCTCAAGAAAGGCAGTGGCTGCTGCCCACGCACCACATGAGTCACTACGGAATCTGATTCACAGCTATTGGAACCTTCGAGAGTAAAATCATCCTTAGTGAAAGAGATGGAGCGGAGGCACAATCAAGGAGGACCCACTTCAGCTTGGAACCAAAGCTGCAAAATACGTTTTAAACAAAAAACCCTCTCCTTTTTACAAGTACATCTGTGTTCTGAGACAATATTGTGGTGGGTCTGCTGTTCAAATAAGATGTAAGATAAGGTTCCTGAATTAAGGGGTAACTTAGCTCACTGTTACTTGAGGTTCTGGAGCAGGCTACTTTCCTAGCTCCGGAAAATAAACTTTCTAGTTGGCGAGAATCTGCCAATACATCCCTAGTATTTTTTATTTATTATTTTTAATTTTATATGTATGTGCATTAGCTTTTCATTTCTTTGACCAGAGGCAGTTTTATGAAGGAAAAGGATTTATTTCACCTTACACTCCTAGGCAGCAGTCAATCACCAAGGGAAGCTAGGACAATCTCAAGGCAGGAGCCTAGAGCGGAAACTATGGATGGAAGCTGCTTACTGGCTTGCTCTCTGCCATATTCAGCTGGCTTTCTTACATAGGCCGGGTGCAATCAGCTGGCAATAAAGGCGGTGTCTCACAGACATGGCCACAGGCCGATCTGATTGGGGCAACTCCTGGATTGAGGTTCCCCCTTCCCAGCTGCCTCTAGGTTGTGTAAAGTTAGCAATCAGAATTAATCAGCATAATATGTGTGTGTCTGAAAGTACGCATGTGCACCATGTATGTGTGCAGGCAACTGAAAACTGAGTTCAGGACCTTTGTAAAGGCAGAATGTGCTATTCACCTCTGAGCCATCTCTCTAGTTCTACCAAAGCTTATCTTTCTATGGTTGCTTATTATGGATATTATGGCTCGTGAAACCCTGACATCGATTTCTAGTAGATTCATGAATCAGTCCTTGTTCTAACGAGTACTAGGGCTGGAGGCCCAGAAGTGGTGGACTGGGCAGGCTTCATCGGGCATCTATCCTGTTCATGAATCTCGAAGTGTGTAGTGGCTACAGTCACCTAAGGGTCAGAAGGGACTGAACATGCAAGATGGCTTATCCATGACTGTCAGGTGATCCTGCTTGCTGCCAAGAGTGCTCGTATGACTTCTAAATGGCTCAGCCTTAGAGCCATCCGATTCTTATAGGGAAACTGGCTTCCTCTAACCAAACGTTCCAACAGGACAAGGTGGAGGCTATAGGGTCCTTTCCAGTTCAGCTTTAGCACCGCACCAGGGATGGGCATTGGGTGATCTAGTCACCGACCCACCCACAGTCTTGGAAGGAGGCAGAGATCCCCACATCACATGTTACGCGTGTGCTGTATCAGAAACAAGACATTTGTGTCTTTCCAGTGCCAGACTTTATTGGATAGCAATAAGTTCATGGGGCACGGTAGTTTCATTGGCACCAATTTGCCAGATATTACACATCTTATGATACACATCATTCCAGGGAGACTTTCTGTGCCTTTACCTTAACAGATACCTAATTGCCTTTCTTTCTAGCAATACAATGAATTTTCTTCCAAACAAAGCACCATGGAGGATTTTTGGGGACAATTGTAATCGGTCAGATCAATTTAGAAAGGGATCCTAAGGGAGTGTGTTCAGTACCTTAGGTTGCATCAACAGAGAAGTTGTACCATGTCTAATGTTTTCGAGATGTGGCCACCGATGGGTAGGACTCATAAAAATACACTCTTGCTTTGAAAACTAGATAACTGTCAATATCCTTCAGCCTGATGTGCACAGCCTTCCTTCAGTCAGCTCCCAGTTTCTCCCTCAGATTCCCAGGCCAGCCCTGGAGATGTAAGCACGAGTTGCTTAGTAATAAGTGAACTCTGATTGACAGGATAGAAAAGCCTACTGTTAGGAAATCCAGACCCTCTGGCTAACTAGACCTTCTGCAGACAGGGTGCAGGGATGGGGTGCAGGTAGGCCAAGAAAACACCCTGTTCCTCTGCTCTAGTCCCTCTCCTGCTTTTCGGATATTTCCAGTTCACAGCTGGTTGAATGCACAGGTGTTATCTGTGGACAAGGAAGGGTGACCATATAAGGATCTGCAGGACAATGGCCTCTTTTTCAAGATCTCCACCGCTCACCTTCCGCTCTCCTGTGCTGCTTGCTGGGCTTTCATGCCCCGCCTTTGCTTGGCAGCTGAACCCTGCTTCTAGAATATTACATTTGCTCTGAGTGAACTTTCCATGGAAGATTCTATCTCAGCACCTACGGGGACAGAAGCTGGGACTTGACTGAGTTCACAGAATAAAATAAGTGATTTTTTTTTTGAGTTTATAATATCAGAGCAGCTTCTCAGACAAATTAATTGCCTGCATATATCAAAGATATTGTTCAAATTTGCTGCCAGGGAGAAAGGCTTATGAGTAAGCTAACTTAAATGTTTCATACTTGATATGGATTTTTGGAAGCAAAGGGAGGTAGATAAATCTCTATTGTACTGCAGTCTTCAGATAGAACTCATTAGAACATGGGTGGGGGATGAAGTCACATGGCCAGTTCTTAGTTTAGGAGTCCACGTAATGGGTGACTGGTGGGGGGAGAGAAAGCTTTCTTCAGGAACGGGGCCCCTGTTAGGTTGCCTGTGCGACAATGAACACCCCTACACCATATGAATGCAGACAACCACTAATTGAATTCAGTGGGAATATTCATATATACATGGAAGTAAAGTTGAAAGGGGGATGATGGGAAAGGGACCTAGGGAAAGTTAGAGATGGTGGGGTCAAGGTGCTGGTAGAAGACAAAGGTCATGTGACCATAACTGAAGAGGGGACTCTTAGGGTATCTGCTGAACTTGGGGATAGTGACAGGGACAAAGGGTAGTATAGACCAAGGCTAGCCATAGGGGAGCCATAAGAAGAAGGGAAGAGAGGGGGCCGGGACCCAAAGAGGAGGCCTGCACGGAAGGAACTCTGTGCCGGAAGCTGAGGCTGGGCAGGGAATGTACACCCACCCCTAACACCCTGCTTTGCCTTTTCCACATCTGGCTTGGTGCCTCTCATTGACAAGCCCCACTCAAACTGGAGGGCCCAGGAGCTGGGGGTGCAGCCCATGCAGGCAGTTTCCAGGGCCTAACTGTGGAAGGGGTCGAGCCTTGGGGCTAACAGAAAGTATGGGGCAAAGAATTTTCAAGAACAAACTCTTTTTTTTTTGTGGAGAGGGTTTGAGATGGGGTTTCTCTGTGTGGCTTTGGAGCCTGTCCTGGAACTCACTCTGTATAGTCCAGGCTGGCCTCGGACTCGCAGAGATCCTCCTGCCTCTGCCTCCCGAGTGCAGGGATCAAAGGTGTGTGCCACCACCACCCGTCTAGAACAAACTCTTGAGTTCGTTAGAGACTATCAACAAATAGCCTGTGCAGCTAATGAGGAATAGTAATTATTTTCCAAAGAAGCAGCTGATCACCTTAGACCAGGCAGTTCAGCCTTGGTTCTAGGACATCAGTCTCTCTCTTTTTTTTAATATTTATTTATTTATTTATTTTTAATTTATTTATTTATTAAAGATTTCTGTCTCTTCCCCGCCACCGCCTCCCATTTCCCTTCCCCTCCCCAATCAAGTCCCCCCCCCAGCCCGAAAAGCAATCAGGGTTCCCTGTCCTGTGGGAAGTCCAAGGAACCCCCACCTCCATCCAGGTCTAGTAAGTTGAGCATCCAAACTGCCTAGGCTCCCACAAAGCCAGTGCGTGCAGTAGGATCAGAAACCCATTGCCATTGTTCTTGAGTTCTCAGTATTCCTCATTGTCCGCTATGTTCAGAGAGTCCGGTTTTATCCCAGGCTTTTCCAGACCCAGGCCAGCTGGTCTTGGTATGTGTACTAGAAATTAGTCTGATCTTGGTTTTATTATAAATGGCCACTTGGTAGGAGGTTTACTGCTTTATCTACCTCTCAGTTATGGTGCTTATCAGTCACCGATTTCTTCTTCCTTCTCTTTCTCCCCTTCTTTCTTATTTTCCCCTTCTTCTTCCTCCCCCTGTTTTCCTCTCCCTTTTTACTCATCTCTTTTTTCCTACCTCTCCCTCTTCTCCTCTCTCTTCTTCCCTTTCCTCTTTCTTCCCCCTCCTTCTTCCTTCCCCTCTTTTTCCTCCCCCTCCCTCTTCTCCTCCCTCTTCTTTCCTTCCCTCTTTCTTCCCCCTCCTTCTTCCTTCCCCTCCCTCTTTCTCCCCTTTCTTCTTCCTCTTGATCTTTCTTTCTTATCTTCTTTTTCTCCTCCTTCCCTTCTTCTCCCTCCTCTATCTTTCCCCGCCCTCTCCTCCTTCCTCCTCATTTCCTTTTTCCTCCTTATCTCTTTTTTCTTTTTTCCCTTTCCCCTCCTCCCCCTTTTTCTCCCCATCTTTTTCTTCTCTCTCTTTCTCCTTCTGTTCCCTTCCTCTTCTTTCTTTCCTTTATTTCTCCTCCCCCTGTTTTTAAAACTACATTGACATTACTATTCTTAGAAAAATACACTTGTTTTGGTTAATAGAAACCAATTATGTTTAAGTTACTTTACACAGTTTTGATCAAAATCTTGTCACATAGTTTATGGTTTAAAAGATAGCAATCTGGGGAGCCAGGGGAAGGGACAGCCCTCCCCTTGTGCAGGTGACATGTCTCTGAAGTTCTAGTCTTTTATATTTGAGTATAAGACTGTGTAAAAGAGAACTCCTTTTCCTTGGTCTGTCCAGAAAGACAATATCCCTTGGTGACCTTCCGAGGAGACTTGAATTACAGATCCCTGTGAAGCTGTGTAAATGGGATTAAAATTCAGGGTGCTGAGGTCTGGATCATTTTTTTACCCTTGGATCTTCGAAGGTGGGAAAGGGGGAATCAAGCCCCATTTATTGAAAATGTAGCGGGGGGGGATACATAACACCCTGTTATATAAGTAGTCTAGAGATGACAAAGCATATGGAAGGCTATAAGCAAATGTTACATCATCTTGTCTAAGGGACTAGAGCATCTGTGAATCCAAGTATCTACGGAGTCCTCAAATCCATTTCCCTGCAGGTACCCAAGGTTATGGTACTTCTTGACCTCCCTGTGAGATACAACGCCTGGCCACTACTTTTTCTGGAAACATTTCTTCCCTCAACTTCTGCAGTAAGACACCTGGCACTCTGCATACCTCTCCCACTCCACTTTCCTATCTCCTTTCCCGATCATTGATCACTCAGGTCCACTGAGCTCTTGGGCATCTTTCACTACTCACACTACTTCGGAGTCTGAGACCTGACTTGGCTCTCTGTTTACTTGGAAAAAACACAATCCATTTTTTTCAGTGTAAGGAAAGCTGAAAAGGGTGATGTGAGTCCCTCTAAGCCCTACAGTCAATATATTCTAAGAATGGGATTTCTTCCACTCAGTCCCTTATTGAGACCATCAACTTCCAAGTTAGATTGCTTTGGATTCAAGTCTGGCTGTCATCCAGTTACATGAATATTGCCTTTTTTTTTTGGTTTCTCTTGATCTCAGTCTTCATTTACATGATCTGAGAGTTGCTTATACAAACTCTAGCACATAATAAATGTGTGATTAATGTCTAACAGTTATTAATGTAGTTATTTGCAATATGACTTATCTTAGATGGTTACTATGGCCAATAAACCCGTATCCAATGCTGATGGCCATACACTCTCTATTAGTCTTTCTTCTTCCCAAATCAATATGTGTGTCTTTTAGAGACAAAGTAGTTCTGATGCCAAATGAGTGCCATTTGATATCCTAGGCCAGTCACAGATGTCTTCCTCAAGACCGTTTCCTTGGGTTCACACCATTGTCCACCCGCTTCCCCATGCTTTTTGGTGGTCTTGGTCATAAAAGCTGTCAATTGCTCACCCAGGAGACCTTCCCCCTTGCTAAGAGACATTGAATTTTAGGCAATTATTGGTTATTGATGCTTAATCAAGTCTTAGTTCCAATTTCCATGCACTTCTTAGTTTAGAGAGTCGGGCATGATACAGTTCTGGGCAGTACAGTGTGAAGAAAGTCTTTTGCAAGATTCTTGGAAGAGAGAACATTTCTAAAGCAAATGAAGATGGAACTTTCTGTCTCCCAGCCTCTGGGCATTGACAAGTGATGCTATGGTACTTGAGGTTATGGCCATCTTTCTCCTTTGATGTGTCAAGGCCGAGTTTAGAGTTAACATTCTCAGAAATGAAGAAAAATGAAGAGCCCAGAGAAAGAACGTGGCTCATAACATCATGGATTGACCAAAAAACAAACAACAAACAAAACAAAAACCCAATAACAACAAAACTCAACCTGCTCTAGGGCTTTGTGCCCTGTGGTCAGTCAAATCCTTCTATAGCTCACATCAATTAGAATTAGGGTTTCTGCCATTTCATTGAGAAAACATCTAAGTGATTCAATTATGGGTTATGGTAAACTGGAAAAACACAAACGTCTCCATTACTTTTGGAGAGAATGTTACCAAGGATTCTTTTGGTAAATCATCATTTTTGTTGTCGCACAGGTGATTCTTTCCTGTCCCATGTGGCGAGCTCGAAGGAATGTCTGAGTGAGCACATCAGGACTGTTTTCTTTCATCAGGCCTGGTTCTGAAAGTCTGAGAGCTGACACACAGCTTCCCTGTGAGGGAACGATCTTCAGAGGAGTGAAAAACTCAGAAGCTGATTCCGAGAAGAATTCCCTTCTTGGGACAGTTGGAGAGGAATGTTCTCAGATGGACAACTTCTGGCCATGCTGACAAGGATGAGCAGACACGGTTTCTGTGTCCTGTTATGGTGGAGGAAATACATCAAATATAAAAGCGTATCTGACTTTCGAAATAAAAAGATTGTATA
This sequence comes from Microtus oregoni, assembly GCF_018167655.1. Lineage (NCBI taxonomy): Eukaryota > Metazoa > Chordata > Mammalia > Rodentia > Cricetidae > Microtus > Microtus oregoni. The sequence continues at coordinate 14,881,192 of NW_024543068.1, read as the reverse complement.
GTATTTCTTTAAAGGCCCATCAATCTCTCCCAGACTAAATGAGAAAAAGTTGAATTGACATCTTAATGAAGCATAAAATTGGGCATTGGTGGTGTTGCCCGAAGCCATTGTAGTCGGGCAAATAATGATTCCAGCTTGTTTACAATATCAGAGCGAGCAGTGGGAAGGAGATGTGTCTGCTTCCTGGGTAGGGAACTACATCTTTCCTCTTTAATTCTTGCTAACAGGCTGAGTCCCTAATGCACTGGATAAAAAGGGTCCTTCTCCAGCCTTGTCCTTTCTATGTAAGAAGACACAATGACATTGGTCTAGTCACAGCAGGCAAAGAAACAGCTGGCACAGGGATGCAGGACGCCTGGCCCTGTCTATCAGCAGTGCGGCTCCCTTTAAAGCTAGAGGAGGGGAAAGGCTTTTGAAGTCACCCTGTGTCCTTGGCACCCTTTCTTCTCTGTGACAGTATGGGGAAAGTCACATGACTTCTTTTCTTGGCTGATTTAGCTCTTTGAAGGCAAGCAGCCCCATGCTAGTAGGAATCCCCTTAAATCTCTTTCTCACAGATCCAGAGGGAAGCATGGGGGAGGTGACGAGGGCAAGAAACTGAGAGATGATGTTGAATCAAACACAGAAAGAGCGAGCAGGAAGTGGGGTGAGGCTCAGACCTCAAAGCCTGCCCGTGGCATGCTGCCTCCCACAGGCTGCATCTTTATAGGCCCTACAACCTCCCCAAACAGCGCTGCCACTGGGGATTGTGTCCACACACATGAGCCTATGGAGATGTGTTTTATTCAAACCATAGTATTCTTCCACATTTTCCCTTAAACGCATCCCCTGCTTGTCCACACTTAGATAAAAGACACAGTTCTTGTCTTCAGGCAGGTTATCAGCCACTGGAGAATGTTATCAATACAGATGTTTCAATAATGTCTATATGCAAATAAAAATTCTATTCTTATTAAAATAAATGAGCATTGATGGAGAGTAACATTTCAGTGTGACTAAAATAGAATACTTCTGAGCCATTGCAGTAGACGATTGTGATTTCCACTAGGCAGTATTTACCTCTTTTCCTATATATGGCATCCTGATATTTTCCTCAGGATAAGAGCTACGCCTCTCCTGCCTGTGAGCAAGCATGTAACACAGGCGACTCCCGACAGAGGGAAGCTGAGATCTCCCCATCTGTAGACAATTATGGGAAAGGAGTTCCCTGTCTCATGTGGACTCAAATACAAAAGACCAGAACTTCATTCAGAGAGACATCGTCTCTACAAAGGGAGTGTAGCTTTTTTGGGGGGGGAGGGGAGTCTGCCACCTAGCTCCCAAATCAATACACAGAGTCTTATTCTTTCCTATGAACGCCCGGCCTTAGTGTGGCTTGTTTGTAGCCAGCTCTTCTTATCTTAAATTATCCCATCTACCTTTAGTCTCTAGGCTTTTATCTTTCTCTATTCTGTATATTCTGTATACTTCTTTACTTCTTACACCATGGTTTGCTGTGTAGCTGGGCGACTGGCCCCTGGTGTCTTCTATCCTTCTCCTTTTCTTGCTTTTCCCCTCTTCTCTCCTATTCATCCTCTCTGCCTGCTAGTCCCGCCTATCCTTCCTTCTGCCTCGCTATGGCCTGGTCAGCGCTTTATTAGACCAATCAGGTGTTTTAGACAAAGTGACACAGCCTCACAGAGTTAAACAAATGCAACATTAACGAATGCAACACATCTTTGCGTCATTAAACAAATGTCCCCAGCACAAACACATCTTAAATTAATATTCCTCAACGGGGGCGCGTCTGTAACAAAAGAACCAAGGCAGAGGGGATGTATGAGTCAAGAGATCCAGGCAGAGAGGGTTTCTGTATCCTGTGATACCAGCTCTACCACTATGGCTTACACACACACACACACACACACACACACACACACACACACACACAGCGTGGGAGAGCCTTGACCATTTAAGACACTGAGAGCAGGGGTTTTCTCTCTTTGCACTTGACATCCAGATTCTTATCTGATGCTTGGTAGCTATTTGCAGTTACTGCTGTGCCAATCCTTGTCTTGCTTGAATGCAGTTCAGCTTCCCAGCTCCCAGAACTTTCCTTGGCTTTACACTTTACAGGACATTTGTCTTCCACCCAGGGCTTCTAGCAATAGTAGCACACACGGGGCTTCTTGATACATTTCTCTTCCTGACATGATTGAATCTTTTTGTGTCAACTGCTCTCGTTGTCACTGTTATGAGATTCCCGAGAGAAACAGTCGACAGGAGAGAGATTTATTCTGGCTCATGGTTTCAGCGATTTTAGCCTGTGGCTGTTTGGCTCCAGTGCTTTGAGGCTGTGATGAGGCTGAATGTCATGGTCAAAGGCATAGTGGACAGAGAAGCTCACGTCATGGCAGGCGGGGATCAAGAATCTCAAGAACCAACAAGGGGCTTAGGCTACATACTCACAAGGATGTGGGTGGCCGGCCTCCCCATAGGCCCCGCCTCCTAATTCCCACCACTTCCAAATACTGCTAACTTATGAATCTGCTCAGGGCTTAATCTATTGATTAGGTCAGAGCTCTCAGGAGCCAATCACACTTAGTCACCTACAACACTCCATCTCTCAGAAATTCAAGCCACGACAGGGTTCTCTCAGCTTTCCTCTGGTCTTTGAGATTACACGGATGCACATAGAAAAATGCTGATGACGGACGTGTGTTCCAGGGAGAGAGCATTCCCAGGGGGTTCTGGCATTCACTAAAGTGTGAAACCCGGAGCCCTAGCACTAGACCCCATCTCGGATTAATGCTGGTTGCTCCAGGCAGACTTCGCATCATGTTGCCTGATCAGTTCCTGTCTCCGTGCACGGATAGAAGACGACTGTGGAACAGTTATTGTAACATGGCCAATGAGCACGTGATCTCGTGCATCCTTACCCCTCCCGTCATCCATTAACGAGATAGGTTAGATGAATCAGCTCAAAGTTTAACTCTTCGCCCCTTGGAGATCTGAGCTTATAGTCTCCCATCTGAGTGCTGGCTCCAGGCTAACCCCGCAGAGCTTCAGGATGTGACAAGACCGGTGCATTCAGGGTGGTGTGGCTGCAGGTAAAATGACTTCTCTTTTTCTTCTGTGGGTTTCGGAAGGGTTATAGACTTACTAAAATCCAGCACAAATCAGCGATCAAAACTATGCACTTGAAGAAAACGTCACAAAATAGCTAGACCCTTCCCTCTGCTCCCCTCTTCTGTGACATGGCCTGCCCCTCTCCTGGAAGGCAAACTTTTTTGTCTTAATGTATTGTCTGATGCCAGTGTCACATCTGGGCCATTAAACAAATATCTCAAGGGATTTCTTCAAATCTAGTGAGGTTGTTGATGGGCATGCAAAGGAGAGGTCCTGATAAAAGCTGTGATTACAAAGGCTAATTGGTTGGACTTGAATGATGTGGAGAAGTTGGAATATTGCAAGTCTAGAGTCAAATTATCTTGGGACAACTTTAACCCCCTTAACAGCCACTTACTGTTTTTTTTTCTTTTTCTATGTGATGTCTTTTGACAATTGGCTTAGTTCTTTGGAATGTATAGTCTCTAACAACCAAAGGACTGAGAATACTGAAAGACAGCATCTAAAGCCAGTAGCAGAATTTTGCCTGCCTCCAGTAACTGCCTACCCGATGTACCCACCCCCGTAGGTGGAAAGTTTATTGTTTAATGATTTTCTTTGTTCTGTTTCAAAAAGAAATAAAAGTCCATAAAGTTGCTACATCATTAGATCCTGGCATTTGGGGAACTGCAAATCTGTTTTCTCTGACCATGGTCACTCATAATTTGGTTTAGAATAAACCATCTCTGAGGTGAGAGCTGTTTCTCTTGCTGACAGTTTTTGATACACGAGGCTGAAGGAAGACTTACGACATAAGCAGAGGAGCCAACTCAGAGCAATAAGCCTTTCCCGTGCCCTGTGCCCTCAAAATAGTAGCTCCTCGCTGGCGGCTATCGGAAGCCCCTATCTGACCCCACTCCCAAATGCCTGGCTGTGAGGCTGCTGCTTAGCTGTCACTACCCAGGCGGATAAGTAAATGTCACCGTGTTTACAGATTTCTCAAGAACCTCCGCACAGCCTCATGCAAGTGCCATTTTGAAACACTCGAGAAAGTTCCAGAGGATGACAATAGTAGCTCATTCTTCACAGGCTGTGCTGGGTTTCCACAGCAGCTGATAACCGTTCATTTAGGAAAGCTGGCTAGGGTACTGGCTGTCGCCCACCTCACCAGCAAACCAAAGGCTTCGTCCCTGTGGTTGAGAGAGGAGGGGACACCTTAGCCGGCACGGGCTCATTTCCCTCTGTTATAATGGCCCTGGTACTTGACTTTCACAGGTCCTCTTCTTGGATTTCTTGAGTTTTGGTTGGGAGACTAGCCCGTAACGACTATGCTATCTCTGGCTCATCCTTAGGTTTTCTTAAAGATCTCTGGAAAAAGTTACATTGAATTTCTTCCTTGTTTTTCTTCCCCAAATCTCTTCCAGGAGTCTGTTTCAGATTTCATCTGGATTAAGATGTTAAATGATATGTGTTTTAATCAAATGAAGAAAACAATATTTGAAATTTTTTGGTTTTGTGTTTCTGTATTTTAAGGAAATTTTATATGTATGTATGTGTGTGTATGTATGTATTTGTGTATATGTGTGCATGTGCATGCCACAGTGTATATGTGGAAGTCAAAAGACCACTTGTAGGAATCAGTTTCTTCCCTTCACCATGTGGGTTCAGAGATCAAACTTAGCCCTCAGGCTTGGCAGCACACAGCCTTTACCCACTGGGTTCTCTTGCTGGTCCTGTGGATCTAATATAGCTCAGGTTGGTCTCAAATCCCTACATCTCAGGATGACCTTGAACTCCTGACCATCCCCACTCACTCTCAAGTGTTGGCATTGCAGGCGTGAGCCACTGTACCCGGCAAGACCTTTCATTTCACTTGTGAGACAATGTGGAATTCATTTAGGCACCTGGTCTCAGGAGGGCAGTTTATAATGAAAAGCATCACACTAATATATTCCCAGAATGCTAGGCAGTGAACATGATATACCTATATTTTCATCAAAAGGACTGGGGCTCAGCCAGTACAGAACCAGGAATCAGTTCACAGGGGAAGGACTGAGGTGCTTTATTGCTTTGCTTATATATAATAAATTTCCCCTTGTGAAACTTGGAAGGCCTGGACACCATCACCGAAGGAAGCTCCACTTTCCTACATACAGAAAGACTGACCCTCTCTTGTAGCCCAAGTCCTGCTTTCCTGCAGCAGAGGTCACATATTAACTAAGCCTGCTTCCTTGTGATGCGAGACCTCCCCTTCCCCCAGAAACCTTTAAGATTAGACACCTTGCTTTGGCAGGACTGAGGCATCTAACTTACCCTGCTGCACATCCTTTGCTGCGGGAAGGATGCCCCAGCATCTCCCCACCCCCTACTGCTGCTCCCACCAACACCCGACAGGTCATATAAGCTGTAAACAATCCTTGTTGGAGATTGGTGGTACGCCCTTTACAAATACTGGACATTTCATGAGTGCCAGGCAGCATACTGGATGCCAAGGGTACAATCAGGCACCAGCAGATGCAGGCTTCTGCTATCACGAGCTGCTCTCTGGAGAGTTAATCCCATTAATCAATTAATCATTAACCACATGTGCAAATGCAGCCCAGATCTGTCCTGCAGAGCAGGGGTCCTTGGGGGATGGGAACAGATGGGAGAGAGGATCTGGCCTTGTTTGTGGCCTCAGGAACATCCTTCTTGAAAACGTGGTGACGGTATTCAGATCTGAACAATCGGTTAAGAATTAGGCAAAGGGACAGAAATGCATGCCTAGAGCCCTGGAGGAGCCTGGGACATGGTAGGCAGAGGTACTAGGAGAAGACCTGAGTTGGAGCAGGGAGGACCCATGGAGTGAGTGGGATTGAAGAAGCTTGGGCACAGCTCAGGGAGGTCCTTGCTGTGGCCCTGGCAAGGATATAGTCATTATAGAAGCCACAGGGAGTTGTTGAACAGGTTCAATGATGGTGGGGAATGTTGTTATCCCAGCTACACCGATATGCAGAGGATGGAGAAGTAAATTCAAGGTGCGAAGAGCAGGAAGAAAGGTAAAAAATGACAAGAGAGTTGAGTCAAATTGGCGACAGTGAAGGCCAGAGGGATTTGGGAGTGATGTCAGAGCTGAGCATAGTGACACACTTCTGTGGGCTAGCACTCAGAAAGTGGAGGCAGGGGGATGAAGCCAGTGTGGGTCATATAGAAAATCAAAGAAAAAAAAGGAGGTGTGGTTGGTGGCTTGAAATCAACAAATCTTGTGTGCACAGGATTCATCCACTGTCACCTTCAAGCCTTCTCAAGTGTAAACCTGACAGGAGCCTGGAGGTGGCAGGTCCTCTGAAGCGTGAGGGAGCAGAGTCAAGCTCAGTTATGTTTATCTGAATACACGTCCCCGGTGCCGGACCCCAAGGAGCCTTTTCCAGCCCTTCTGCATCTTCAGCATGAGCAGGCACTGAAGGCAAGCTGAGGGGCGGAAGCAGGCATCCGGGTTATTTTTAGTATGTTCTAGGAAATAGCCAACGTTCTCATTTGAATGCTCATTAAAACCCAGAGCCCAACTTCCCCCAATTCTTGTTTCTCATGTCTGCACACTTCCCCCTTGCCAAATAATGGGTAATAGGCCTCCGCAGAAGTCTCCTCAGCGTTGCGGCACGGTTCTGGAAACATCAGGTTTGACATGTCATCAGGTTTGCCGAGGCAGCAGGAATCCCAGCGGGCGGGTGTGATGGGGAGGAACAGCAGGGGACAGCACAGAGTGACAGATCACTTCAGAAGGCCTTCTATGAAGGCTCTCCTGGCTCAGCACTTTCCATTGTTTCCGAGGCAGAAGCAGGGGGACAGTGACTCTGGGAACATACCATGGTGATGCGGGCCAGGCTTCTTCTGCTTTCTTTTCTAGATTTTGTCTTTGCCCTTAGATAGTGATTGGAGTTATCATCTTCCCATTGCTTCTTCCTTTGTCCGGCTCTTCCTTCCTTCCTTCCTTCCTTCCTTCCTTCCTTCCTTCTTTTCCTTCTTTTGTTCCTTCCTTTTTTCCTCCCTTCTTTCCTTCCTTCCTTTGGCAGGGTCTTTCTAAGTTGCCCAAGTTGGCCTTGAATATATTCTGTAACCACTAAACTTGTAATCCCTCTGCCTCAGTTTCTCAAGTACCTGAGATTAGGACCCATGTCACCAAGCTCGACACTATTGATTACTTTTTTTTTCTTTTCAGAACAATAAAAACAATTTTTTAAATTTGATAAATTTAGAATCACAGAGTAACCAGGGGCTGGTGTATCTGCACTGGTCATCAGGTGGCAATCTAGACTCTCCACACCTTGACCACGGGCAGGCTGCTTTGCATCATTGGTGTTGGTTTTCCTCCCTGCCCCTAACATGAGGAGGTGTTGCTCAGTACAACAGTCTTCTGTTTCTGGAACTCTGAAATCACTCACAATACTGGCCTGTGTGCTTTCATTTATTGCTTTATTAATAGTTTTGCTTTAATTTGACTGATTTGTTTTTCCAAGTCGTGTGTGTGTGGTACATGCCTGTGAGGGTATAGGTGTGTGCCTTATGTGTGTATGTGGAGGTCAGAGCAGGATGTCACAGTGTCCTACCTCTGTTGCTGTTTGTCTTCTCCTGTAAGGCAGGATCTCTCGCCAATCTGGAAACTTGCTTGCTGTTTCAGCTAGGCAGGCTGGGTTAGAAGCTCTCAGGATCTACCCATCTCTGCCTCCCAGTGTTGTGGTTATAGGCACATGTAGCCATGCCAAGTTTTTTATATGGATGCTGGGGATTCAAACTTAGGTCCCTTGTGCGTGCAGAGTAAGCACTCTTAACCCACTGAGCTGTGTCCCCAGCTCCTTTCTAAATGTTTGAAAATAAGTTTTAAAGGACTGGGGGATGGTTTAGTTGACAAGATGATGCTTCCCAAGTATGAAGAGTCAAGTCCACCCCAGACCCCCATAAAAATCCAGGCACAGTGCCCTGTTTCGATAATCCCAGCACTAGATGGTCAGGCACAGGGTAATCCCTAGGGCTCTCTGGACATTCTATCAAAGGAGGTGGATGGCTTTCCTAAGAGTGACACCAAAGTTGTCCTGTGGTCTCCACATACATAAGAACACACACACACATACCACAAATACATATACACATAACGCACACATACATATACAAACACACATATACACACATACACTTACACACATACCACACATACACATACAAACACACATATATACCACACACATATAAGCACATATACTTACACACACACCACGCATACATACACATATAACCCACACATACATATACAGACACCATATATACACACACATAAAACACACACACATGTACATGCGTACAGAAATCAAGTTTTGCCTATAGTAAGTTTTGGCATGCAAAATGAGGCAACTGATGTGCTAGTAGGTTTTTATCTGCATAAATAAGCACATAACTAGAATTGAAATGTTTCTTGCACACACAGTAAGACTGTGTTTGCTCACCACCGTGATGACAGCTAGATCCACTCTAGGAAACTGGGGAAGCTGACTCCACAGCATGTCTTGTCTACCCAGGCTTCCTAAAATAGAAGCAGAGGTCGGGCTGAATCAGTGTTCTTGTTAGCTGTAACAATTTCTGTGCGCTGTCCCTACCACCTAGAGTCAATAACGTAGTAGGGGAACTCTGACCCTAGCCAGTAGAGGACAAGTCAAGAAAACACACGGCAACAGAGAATGTCCTTTGTCCCGTGCACATCTGCTTGCTGTGGGCCAGGCGTAGAACTGAGGGGTGGGCCATTTGTGGGCTAGTCTTCATTTAAAAGGGGTACCATCGACTAGGCAAATCTCTACGTGTCCCTGTAGTTCTGTGCCTTCTTGTAGAGATAAAAATCCGACTTGAAAGTTGTCAATAATTAGCCATTTGCAGGGCAGGATGTTGCCAGTTCACTTGTTTGAGATGCATGATGTCATCCCACGTGAGTCACCAGAGATGCAGAGGTGAGGAGCTTGCTTTTCCCTTGAGGAGCTAGAACATTTCAGGAGATGGAAAAGGAGAGAGAGACAATGTACTAAAGTCTCAGACTGCATAGCAAAAGCTCAGGGCACCTTGGCTAGGCAAGGAGGCATGCTAGCCCAGCTGGAGGACGTCCAGGGAGGAGTGCTGATTGGTTTTATTGTTAACTTGACACAAACCAGAGTCATCTGGGAAGAAGGAACTTCAGTTGAATAGCCGCCTCCATCAGATTGGCCTGTGACATGTCTGTGAAACATTGTCTTCTTTGTTAATGGATTTAGAAAGGCCCAGCCCACTGTGGGTGGCGCATTCCCTGGGCAGGTGGGTCTGGGTTGCATAGGAAAGGTGGCTGAACACGAGGCTGGAAACAAATCAGTAAACAGTATTACTCCACAGTTTCTGCCTTGGCTCCTGGTTGAGTTCCTGCCCTGATTTCTCTAATGATGGACCATGTAAGATGAAATAAACCGTTTCCTCCTCAAGTTGCTTTTGACCATGGTGTTTATGGCAGCAGCAGAAAGTGAACTAGAAGAAGAGGAAATTCTCAGATAGAGGCTCTCAGGAGCCATTGGGCAAGCGGGTAGCATGGGAGGGACTGCCTTAGTAGGGAGAGGGTATAGAGCGTGACTTAGTAGAGATGAAACATAGTTTGTTGTATATGCGTCTGTGTGCGATAGAAATGCATGTATGGATACACATCCAGAGAAAGATAGAAAGGTAGAGATGGTGGGAAGGGGGAGAGAGAAAGAGAAAGAGAAAGGATGGGGTGAAGCTACTCAGGAAGGAGTTACTGAAGACTAGTAGGCAGATGTGATGGTTTGGATAAGAATGTCCCCCATAGGCTCATATGTTTGAATGCTTAGTCACCAGAGAGTGGCACTGTTTGAAAGGATTGTTAAAATGTGTCTCCTTTCCCGTAGAAATACAAACCCATTAGGAGGTGTGGCCTTGTAGGAGTAGGTGTGGACTTGTTAGAGGAAGAGAATCACTGGGGGTGGGCTTGGAGGTTTCAAAAACCCAAACCAAGCCTAAGCCCCCTCCCTCAGGTACTGGTCCAGCACCTGCCTGCATGCCACCATGCTTCTCACCCTGATGATAATGAACCAATATCTGAAACTGTAAGCCAGCCCCCAATTAAATGCTTTCTTTCAAAGGAGTTGTTATGGTCATGGCGGCTCGTCACAGCAGTAGACTAGGTGGCGAAGACAGCAGGGTTAAGGAGTCAGCATTGCTTACTGAAATCTCATTCGGGTGGCTAGCAGACCTCTGGGCTGGGAAGGCACCCTAAGCTGTAAGCACTGAGACTGATGAAAACACTGTTAGAATGTGATGGTAAGCAGAGTGACACCCCAAAATACACCTCTTTGGTGTCAATGTTTTTAGGATAAAGAAGCATGAAATCTCTTTAGATTCCCATTTGCTGAGTAAACTCAGGCCACGAATTCTTCAGGAGGACAGCCCAAGAGGCTGCACCCAGAGGGAGTGACACACTTACTTCCTTTTCTCCATCCTCTTCCCCTTGCCACTGTTTCCAGCTTTTGGAAGCCTGAAACTCTTTCATTCTGTAATTCCTCCATATTTATTTTCTTTGTTGAGAGTAGTATATAAGTCAGAGTTCTAAGCAGCCACCTCGCCCCACTTCTTTTCTTTGCCAGTGTAGGGAATGAAACCTAGGGCTTTCCACGTGCCAGGCAACAACCACTCTACCACGGAGGACTTAGAGTCTCATCCTGGAAGTGAATTCTTGGGATTCCTACCTAGGCAGATTCTCCCAAGCCCAGAGTCCCATGGACTGATCTTACGCAGCAAAGAACTTGCTTGCTTTCATTTTTTTACATGGGTCTGCCCCAACTACAGGCTGTGAGAACCAAGGAGAAATTATGTCTGCTTCCTGATGGCAATGCAAAGGAGAGATGCTTAGGGCAACCACAGTAGGCAAAGAGCAAGAGAGGGCTCCGAGAGGTGTTGGGGGAGGCTGTGGTGATTGGCTGTGGAGGATGCTGAAGCAGATGCCAAGGTTTGCAGGTTGGGTAGTGATGCTGTTCCAGTGTGAGATTCCAAGGGAAAGACGTAGTTTGGAGACACCTGAGCTGGCTTTGGAATTGTATCTCTTGGGGCCTCTGTGACACAGTGACAGTGGCTGGCAGCAATGGTAATTGAATTGTTTTCCTCACTCAAAAGTTGTAAGTTTGTTCCACTTCCCCAAGGCTCTGCTCTGTGCATAAGAAATACTGCCTGGCGATGCCCGACTTCTCATCTTCAAGAGAATTGATCTGCAATGGCATTTGATAAATGCCCTCTCTAATGTAAATGTTTACATGTTCAGAGAGGGCAAGCTGTAATGAATAGAATCAACATCCATGGTTACTTTGCACCACGATGGAGCATCCTTCAGAGATTATCCCACAGTGCAGGCATCCCTGCTTTTCCTTTGCCCACCACAACTTAATTACCGTGAAGCAAAAGGCAGAACTTTGGTACTCAATGCCCTAATTCATGAAATGCCACTTCTTTTTATTTTCTTCAATATTAAATTATCTCTTCATTTCTACTTGCCAGGAAGAGCAAGAGATCCCTCTTCAGTCAAAAGTAGTATGCCATTGTACCACGTAAATAGTATTTTAATGGTGAAATAGTTGAAATCCAAAAGATATATTGTAGATGGGTTAGAAATATCACATAGGCATCCCAACCTTCCGTAAGTGATGTGGAGTGTCTTAACCTTAGGCTTAGGCAAATCCAACATGTGTTAATTCTGATACAGACTTCTGAAGTCTTTTAATTTATTGCTCATTGGATTGGGGGGAAGATTACCTGATTAATGGCGAGGAACACCTGCAAACAGCTCAGCTATGCTGTGAGCCGGACCGCAGAACCCACTCACAGATCTTCTTTGGCTGCTCTGTGTCTTCAATTAGTTGTAGAATCATTGCAGATCCCGTCCATCACAGATAAGGAGAGGGGAGCTGCAACGGTATCAGGGAAACCCCCAAAGCTGAACGGGTGAAGGGGGCTGCTGTTGTGAGCATACAGTGGAGCTGAGGTCAACTGAAGGGATAGGAAATAAAGACCGACAAAGAGGTCGGCGTAGAGAGGAGTGGGAATAAGAAGGCATTCTGAGTTAGCTGAAGCAAACTCAGCTCTGTTATATAAACCTTCCTAATGCTCTCTCTGGTGGGTTGGAAAACAAATGAGCTGGGAGCAACCATCCTCAAAATAAGGATTTCTGGCCAATGTACTTTATCGTAACTCACACCATAGGGGGAGAAATGGGCCTATCTTAGGGTAGCGTTTCCGCCGTTTATCTACCACTGTTTCTGTGAGAGATGTTTCCAGGGGATGAGTCTAGGAAAATCTTCTTGTTTGAGGAGTCATTTTTAGTCACCCTTCTTTCCGATTGCGATGACCGTCTTCGGGAACCTGTGATTTTCTATTTACGATAGCAATAATGCATTTTCCTTTAACCTGGATTCATATGGCTCCCAAAAGGTGAACTGATTTAAAGAAAAGCTGCTTTTTTTAAAATAAAGGTGACTAGGTATGGTGTATGTGCTGGTTAGTTCTTTGTCACCTTGACACAAGCTAGGAAAAGAGGGAATGCCACAAGAAAATGCCTCAGTGGGATTGGGATTGGCCTGTAGGCAAGTCTGTGGGACAATTTCTTTATTAATAATTGATGTGGGAGGGTTCGTCACAGGCAACGACAGCGCATGAAATATTTTCCATGTTTCTATGGTAATGCCTGGCAGAAGTTGTTCAAGGGAGTGTTGGCTACTTCAGCTCATGGCTCCAGGTTTCGGTCCACCACGGCTGTGGGTGTGGCTCAGTCTATGGCTATGGAAGCTTGAGGTGACTGGTCAAGTTATTGCAGAAGACAGGAAGCAAAGAACTCAAACTGGGACCAAAAGTAGGTAGAAACTTCCAGACTTGTACCTAGGGACTCCTACCAGCTGGGTCACAGCTCCCAAAGTTTCCACAACCGTCCAAAACAGTGCCACCAGCTTGGGACCAAGTGTTCAAATTCTTGAGCCCAGGGATGGCACTTCACACATTGGACATAAAACATATGTTCATATAGCAACATTTTCAAAAATAGAGCGCCAATATTTTAGCATGGTTAAAGCTCAGGAAACCTTCAAACTTGTGCTACATTTGGGTGGAGAATTATGAGGATTGATGACGTAAACCATGTCATGGCATGGGGGCCTCAGCCTGTAGAGTTCTTGGTCAAGTTATCCTTTACAGCCAGAGGTCCTCAATCCTGCATATCAGATATTTACATTACAGTTCATAACAGTAGCAAAATTACAGTTCTGAAGTAGCAACAAAGATAATTTTATGGTTGGGGATCACCACAACACGCGGACCTCTATTAAAGGGTTGTATCATTAGGACCGCTGAGATCCAGTGCATCACAAAGAATTTTGTCCCAGCAAGACTATTCTTAAAAATGGAAATGATCTCAGGAGAGGACTTTTATTTTAATTTAATGTTAAGCATACACTTGGCCGCTGAGCTCGTCTCACAGAGATTTCTTACTGTTAGGACGGTTTCAGAAGGAGCTGTCCCTCTTGTGGGGCAGCAGCTATGGAGTGAGGACGGGTGCAGAGACTCTTGCTGGAGGAAGAGTCACCGTGGAGCGCACACCCTATTCTCTAGTGAGGCTTAGGAAGTGAGCCACAAGGCTTCTGGGAACAGTTTTCACTGCAAGGGAAAGCATAGACACAGGAAGAAATGGCGTGACCCTCTTCCTGGGTTTGACCTGTCTTCTGAAGATCATTGACTTGAGTGGATGTAGGTTTGCCCCACTTCTTATTAAGTATGAGGAATAAATATCCTTATTGTTCAAAGACCTAGTAGTCAGAGTACAGTTTGTAACCCAAAGCTTTTCAACCAACAATGACATTGGGTCATTGAGTTGACCAGCTGGATGGTAGCTGTGAAAACCTGGCTTTCCAAACTCCATTGGCTCCATTGGAAGTGTTCCTGTGGCATGCACACCTCTGAATTCAGCTGGCTTCAGGAAGGGACGTCTCACCTGGGTCTAGGCAGGAAGTGCACCCCTGATTCGCTCCTCTGTGATTCTCCTTTCTGTTTACCCCTGGGAAGACACCTTAACCTCAGGCCAGCTGACCGCTACAATCTGTGCTTCACAGAGCTCTGTCTCTGTTTTGAAAAGATGTTTTCTTGAAGAGAATATGGCATTATATAGGAGCCCACCTCTGTGATAGCCAACCCATTCCTAAGACGATGGCACTAATCTATGTTGGAGGTCATCACGTAAGAGGCAACAGATGCCCAGCGGAGTTAAGAGGCACTGCTCATCCCTTGTCTCCTCAAGGACGCACAGGAAGCCCCTTTCATCTGTGGTTTATTTCCTCATCCTCCCCCAACTGGGTTTTCCACAGTGGAAACTGAGGTGCCCCTTATCACTGTAAGGATGACCTAAAGGAGTTCTTTCCCTTCCTTGGATTCCTTCCGGGCCCCTGGGGTGCCTATGTTTCCCCCAGCATCCCCTGGAGCTGCACTAATTGTTTTTGACTGTTCCCTGCTCTAACTTGGTTTTATGTCAAACTGGTCTCTCCTGAGAGCTGATTTCATCTCCCCTCAATCCACCCACCCCCCCCCCCCCCCCGCCGCCGCCCCCAGTCGTTTGCTTTGGAAAGAATCAGGCCCTTTTGTGTCTCAATGCTTAACGCTTAACCGACTCCCCCTCTACTTTTGAAGAGATATTTTCTTGAAGATAATATGGGTCCATTTTCTTCGCAGGAGAAGCATGCAGATGAGTACTTTTGCTATTTTCCAGGCGAAAACTACTTTGATTCTATCTGTTCTGCTTCAGAATACTTTTATGCGAACAAACACGCGGGTGGCTTTCCTTCCTGTGCACACTGCTTTTGTCTTCAGCTGATGCAACAGTTTCTGGTGGGGTCTTCACATCGCATCAGAACATACACATGCGCACACATGCATACACTCGCGTGTCCATACACATATGCATGTGCGCACGCACACACAGTGGTGGACTTGGCCTTTATCAGGAGTTCCCTCCTGTAACAGCTAACCCAGTCCTATAATAGCAATAACCCATGCTCAAGGTCAGCTCCCTCACGAGTAATCACTCCTTATAGGTTTTGAGTTCTTTTGTGAGGACGAATATATTTCACCATTGCATTTGGAAGGGGAGGGGGCAGTCAAACTATGGTAAGTAATATCTGTATATTTTTTTAATAGATACTAATTTATTTAAGGAGTGGTACAATTAAACTTGAAGCTCCAAGTGACTGTTACCTGGAATGGACTTCAAGATTGAACTTGGAAGAGGAAGTTCAGGTCAGCCTTTTTCTTGTTTGGCGGAAGCCCTGCCATTTCCCTTAATTCTCACAGTGCTTTCACCCATGGTCACAGATACACCCATGCTTCTACTTTCCAGAGACTGCCTGTCAATTCCCACTGGTAGTCATTTTCATTGTTGTGGAACTACCCTGCATCCCATCCTGACGTGACCACCTCCAGCCTGTTTCGTTATTGGCAGACTCTTATTGCCGCTTAGCTTCAGGTGGGATTAAATCCAACAGCACAGTTTTCCTGTGGTGCTGAACCAACAACTTTGACTCAGCTGTGTTGCAGGGTGTGTGTGTGTGTGTGTGTGTGTGTGTGTGCACTATGGACCGAATTATGCCCTCTTCCTTTGACCTTATCTGTAGAAGCCTCGATTCCCAGTACCTCAGGGAGTGATCGTGTTTGGAGGTGTGTAGTATGAGGGCCGGCTTGTTGGGGTTTCTGTCCCACCCAGTAGTCCATAGCGGGCAAGTCCCAAAGAAAATCACACAGAAATCTCCATAAGTTATAAAACTGATTGGCCCATTAGCTCAGGCTACTTATTAGTTCTTGTAGCTTATAACCCATTATTCTTATCTATGTTAGCTACATGGCTTGGTACCTTTTGCGGCAGGGCAGCTCACATCTTGCTTCTTTGGTGGTCTGGGAAGAACTGCAGAGGGGGCTTCCTGCTTCCCAGAATAATTCCTGTTCTCATTGCCCTGCCTCTACTTCCTATCTGGTTGACCCACCTATACTTCCTGCCTGACCAATCAGCGTTTATTTAAAACATGATTGACAGAATACAAACAATTCTCCTGCACCAGAGTGGACACTTTAAAGAGATAATTAAATAAAGAAGAGACTGCTAGAACACCCGCAGCCCCCTCCAGTGCGGTACGCGTTTGTGCGCTATGGACTGAATTATGTCCTCTTCCTTTGACTTATCTGTAGAAGCCTCGATTGCCAGTACCTCAGGGAGTGATTGTGTTTGGAGGTGGACACTTTAAAGAGATAGTTAAATAAAGAAGAGACTGTTAGAACCCCCCCCCCCAAACCCCAGTGCAATGTCCCTGGAGTCCCTGGAGAAAGAAGGCATTTGGAGATAGAGAGGTCATCCCGGGGTGCACATGTACACAGGAAATAGAAACCATGTAGGATTCAGAGAGAAAGTGGCCATGCAGAGAGGCCTTGAGAGAAGCCAAACCTGCCAATGTCTTGAGGTAGGCGCCTGTACTCTAGTACTGTGAGAGAGACATGGCTGCCATTTAAGTCCGCATCTATTGCGGCTGTGTATTTGGCTAACACAGCATACCCCTGAAAGGGTCTAGTCAGGGAGAATCTTCGAGCTCTCTCACTTGGGTGCTGGGCCCACTTGCCCGCCTGCTTCCCTGTGTATATGTGGGGCTGGGTGCCGTTTGTGCAATGGAATAAAGAGCCTAAAGGAAACAGAGCACAGAGGGAAAGGAGTTGAATTCAGCCTGGCCTGCTCCTTCCGCTTACACAGGCCAAGTCATCTGATTCTTGATCGAGTTTCCATTAGCAGCAACACAAGCGCCCCAGCTGAGGCGTACATTTTATGTCTCCAGGCTGAGAAAGTTGCTGTCTTGATGAAATTTTGTAAATAGGCCTCTGTGTTTTATAAGTCTGGGTTCCCTGAGGCAAGTAAATGGTATTGCCCCCAAAAGTAAGGGAGACGAATCCGTTGTGTTTTGAGAGTTGGAAAGAAAATTAGCCTGATCTCAAGCATGGATTTCCACTATGGAACTGCAGGCCTGGGAGGCAGTGACATTGGAGGGGGTTGTGAATAGAGCAGGCTTTAGGGCAAGGGAGGCTCAGGGGGTGCCGTTAAGGACTCTCCATGTGGGCTCACTGAGTGGGTGAGGAGGCCTGTCCACTTGGGCTGGCTGCAAAGGACTTGGTTAAGATGCAGATTCCCAGGCACACAGTAAAGTGGCTGAATGAAAACCCCCGAGAGTACAGCCTGGGGACAGGCATATTAGGAAGCCTTCCAGCTGAGTCACTGCTGAGTGTGCAGAGCCTTAATTAATTTCCCTAATTAGCTCTCCATCCAGGCAGGAAAGTGCCCATAAACAGATGGCAAGGAAGCCTGGGGCCAAGATTCCATCTGAAGGTCTGAGAGATGGCTCAGTGGGTACCAGCCCTTGCCACCAAGCCTGAGGACCTGAGTTTCTGTTCCCCAGGACCTACAGGCTGGGAGGAGAGAACCACCTTCTGGAACTTGTTCTCTGACCTCAACATGTCCCTGTTGCATGCATGAGCTCACCCAAGGACGGACACACACATACACACACACAGAGACACTAAGTGAATAAGCACAATAATGAAAACATTCTATCTAGTCTGAAGCTGGACGCTCCTAGGTCATCCTGTATACATCACGTTGGGCACATACTCATGGGCCAGACTAGTTAAAAATCCTAGTAGTTCAATTACCAAGGCATCTGGGTGTCAGGACTGTCTCCTTCGTGGTGCCAATGGCCTAATCATTGGGTCACCCAGTTTCTATGGTGAGGCACTGTTGTGTGATAGCCTGTGGCCCTAGACAGTGTCAGACCTTCCTATGTCTGTGTTGGAGGTCACATGGGTGGAGGGATGGAACTCACCTCAGAAAGCATCCCTCCTTCTCTTGCCTCCACTAGTTAAGTATGCCTGGAATGCTTGGCCAGGGAGACAGTTTCCCAGCACTGGCTCTGAGTGAAACCTGGAGCACCGAAGGAGTCAGGCTTCTCCAAGGTCAAGTGGCAGAGAAATGAGGAACCCTTGTCCTTGTCCCTGGCCCTGGATGCGATCTGGCTGCAGATCCTCATGTGGCCTTCCTGATCTTCCGGCTGTCATGTAAGCCCTGTGTGTTCTTCATGCCAAAAAGCAATGCAAATCAGACGGCAGCAAATGCTGGGCTACCCCTGGGAGACCTAGGCTCTGTGTCCTATTTCCTCAATGCATCGCCAGGCCATTTCATGGCCCTCTCTGGACCTCTTTCCCTCACAAAGGCTACTCATGGGACAAATCTTCATCTAAGACTCCAAACGAGGCTCTTGCTTACCAATTTAAGTATTTGCAATACTAGAAAGCCAACTTGGAAAAGCTTGCTACATTAAATACATTATTTAACTCTGACCCTGTGAAAGGATCAGCTAATAATTCCTTCTCATAGATTTATTTAATTTTAGAGACACTCCCCCACCCCGGCATAAGAGTAAAAATTGGTTGTTTATCAAGATTCAGAGTATATCCGTGAACTTCTTTACTTCATTAATTGGGAGGAAAGATATATAAACAGATGAAGCCCGCCCTCAGTCATTATTCCCATCCAAGTTAAGGAATTATTTAAAAGAGAAACTGCCCTACTTCTAGGGCCTCCCTTTGCGTGAATATTTACGTGCATGTTTTGTGAAATCCCGGTCCCCTTCCTTTGCTTGCCATGGTTTTCATTTCCGGTGTGCAACCCTGTTGACCAGTCCATAGTCCTCAACTTAACCACTCAAGGAATTTCCGTGGGGATTTGTTTATAGCCCTCATTTTAGCCCATTATCCTATTTTGGGGGGATAATATGATATTACTGCACTCTAAGATACACATTTCAAAGAAAAGCACATAATTTGTATGGTAAGCATGCAGAATTGAGTTATCCTGATAAAGGCTTGCTTGGAATCCATCTGATGGCACAGAATGGCCATGGTTTCCAGGCAGTTACATTTCAAGTGCTCAAACACTCCTCCTCTCCATGGTTAATGTTCCTTTTTCTCCTGGAGACTGACATTTGCAGCCAAACTGTACACAACCCGCATTAGTGCTGAGTAACTGGACAGGGGCCCTCTCTTCGGTGGTGGTGTGCTGCAGGGGTGCAACCCTCCAGGTGAGGGCTGGGATCTGCCTCAGTTTTCTGTTTCCCATAGCTGACACAGCTCTAGTCTTGGAGGGGAGAAGAGTGTTGCTGCCTGGTTCTTTTCTTGGCTTGTCTGTACTCTTCCAGAGCATGGGTAGAAAGTGGGGTAGGGAGTGGGGGTGCAGAATGGGGATGGGGAGTGTGGGTGGGAGGATGGAGAGTGGGAATGGAGAATGGGGGTGGGGAATGGGGATAGGGAGTGGGGGTGGGGAGTAGAGGTGGGGGTGGGGAGTGGGGTTGTAGGGTGGGGCTGGGGAGTGGGGATGGAAAGTGGGGATGGGGAATAAGGGTGTTAAGTGGGTGGGGAGTGGCAGGGTTTCAGGACAGACTCCCTTACTTAATCTTGATCTGTCCAGTAGGAGTCCTCAATATTAGAGTCCGTTAGGAAAGGCCTGAATGATCCACAGGACTTGGTAGAATGCTGAATCTTAGGTAATTTCTCCTTGGTGAAATGAGTGGAGGTACAGGTTATGTAAGTAGGCTGGGGCTGTAGCTCACGTGGTAGAGTTCTTGTCTAGCATGTGTGAGGCTCTGAGTTGAGTTCCTAGTACTGTGAAAACAAAAAAGCAGAACGCTTTGCAGATCAATTAGAGAATCTCCGCACACAGTCCAGCCTTGCATTAGCTCGTTGTCCTTCTGTAGGCCAATGCACATCTGTAACATCTATTAATGCAAATGCAGGCATAGGACATCCTTTGTTCATAGAGTTGGGAGGAGGAGCCTGTGGGCACTGATGCATCTGCACCATGAACATCTGCAAGGCAGCTCCATGGCTTTGTCTAGACCAAAGACTCTAGTGAGGGCTTTACTCTTGGGAATTGTCATGTTTACGTTTTGATTGGGGGGAAACAATCACATTTCTCATAAGTCAGGAGAGTCAGAATGTTAGCAGTGAAGAAGAACTGAGATTACAGAAGAACCCCAAAGTTGAATGGCAAGGAAGGGCTGGGTTGACGTGACTGATGGTTCAGTGTGCGTGACGGAGCTGTGATCAACTATAGAAAAGGCAAGAAACAAAGACTTCTGAAAGACAGGTTAGAATGAAGAGAAATAGGAATAAGGAAGTATCCTGTGTTAATTGAAAGAAACTCAAATGCCTTTCTGTTCATGCTTCCTTGTAAAATAACAAAATCTATTTGGGGGCAACCATCCTTGGAACAAGGATTTCTGGTTAGGGCATTTTAAACACTGTTTGATCATGCGTATGTAAAACCTACTGGATGCTTTTGGAACTTGCTGGAATTCAGGCTAAAATGCATCAATGCCCAGGCAATTTAATATGCCCACAAAAGTATAGGCAACAAAAGCAAAAAATAGACAAGTGGAATTGCAACAAACTAAAAAGCTTCCTACAGCAAGGGAAACAATCAACAGAGCCAGGCAACACTCTCTCACAAAGAGAGAGTGTTTGCAAAACAGATCTGGAAAGAGGCCAATGTACAAAATATGTAAGGAACCAACTCAATAGCAAGAAAACAAATAGAGCAATTTAAAAGTGGCCAAAGGACCCAAATGGCTATTCCTATAAAGAATATATCAAAAGGACCAGTAGAAATATGAAAAAATTCAACACCACAAACTGTCAGAGGAATGCAAATTACAGCTGTAGCGAGATACTGGGTCACCCTGGTTACAATGGCTATCACCTCAATAGCAAGAGTGAGAAGCATTGGCAAGGATGGAGAGGGAAGGAAGTGCCCATGCCCAACAGATGGGAAGTAAAGTCAGTACAGTATAGGAGTGGCTCTTGCCTATAATCCCTAGCACCCAGGAGGTTGACACATGAGGAGCAACTCTTCTAAGCATAAACCCAGAAGATAATAGTATGTCAAAACTACATTGTGCGTGTGTTCATGCGTGTTCATGTGTTTTCATTGAAACATTATCCACAACAGCCAAGATGGAAACAAATTGAGTCTCCATCAATGAATGACTGGTTAAAGAAAATATGATTTATCTGTGCAACAAAACATTATGCTTCCTTAACAAATAAAAAGAATTATGACTGGGGAGATGGCACAGTGGTTAGAGTACTTGGCACACAAGCGTAAGGACTCCAGGGTCCATAGAAATGCTGGATGAGCATAACAGTTCACCTGTAATTCTAACCACTGAGGACAGAGATGGAATCCACACAGCAAACTCGCTTTTGAGACTAGCCATATCTATGGACTTTGATTGAGAGACCCTGCTTCAAAGGTGGAAGAACAATTGAAGGTGAATGCTGAGATAAACCTCAGGTTTCAAAATGAATAAACATCCACGTGCATGCCCCCACGCATGCAAACATGCATATGTCACACGCAACACACACATGTGCACACGCACACACACATTTCCAAGTGAAACTGAAAAAAAGAAAAAAGGTTGTCTTCTTCATAATAACATGGCGGACATTCCATTAAAGAAAGCAAGCCGGACAGAAATACAAGCACGGTGTGGCTTTATTTACATGAAACCTGAAAATGTTGATTCTACGAGACTAAGAGGTGAGAAGTAGAGAGGTGCTGGTCCAATGGTACAGAGCTATGTTTATATAAAATAAAATTAACTCTCTGTGTGTGCTGTGTGTAGTGCATGCACGTGAGTGTGCTGGTCTGTGTCATGTGCGTGTATGATGAAGGCAGAGGAAGATGTCGGCTGACCTCTCCCATCTCTGTCTTATTCCCTTGAGACAATATCTCTCACTGAATCTGAACGTCACTGATTTTTCAGCTAGCTTGGCTGCCTACTGAGGCCCCATGGTCATCTTCTTTCTGCTTCCTATGGGGTGAGAGGCATACCTGCAGCTGTAACTGGCTTTTTGTGTAGTCGCAAACGAAAAACATCAGTTCCCAATTCCCAGCTCAGTGCCTCTTAAGAGGAAGTCCAGCTGCGATTGTTATTGGAAGGACCCTAAGATCCCCCTATGAAGTTATCTCCATGTATGCTCGTGTGTAATTTGACACGTGTCAAATGACTGAGAATTCTCCCATGAGTTCACATTCCACTTTGTTTCTGTGTAGATAAAGTCATTGCCACAGGAAATCCTCTAAGTTCCATGAATTTAAATGGCACCTGTTTTATACCCTTAGTCTCTCCCAGTCATACCTGTTTTCTATCTGTCTCCTAGCTCTTCCTGGCTGGTTTGCCAGACCTAACAAGGCTCTAGACACGATGCTGTTCTTAAGCAAGCCTGCTCTACCTCACGGTTTCTGCTGTGGTCATCGGCGCTGCCATTTTCCCACATTTTAAGGTATTATCACTGTTGTCAACAGAACACAGTCTTCTGTGCCAGGCTGGATTCCTATCAGGGCTGGAGTCCTTGCTCCCTTCTCTCCTATGGTGTATGCTAAACAGAGCAACACAACGCTGGGATTGGAGTGATAACCATGATTGTGCAATTCTACACAACTCCCCAAATGGCTTTCTATTACACTTAACATTCAAAATCTTTATCACGGCCGAGAGGCCCTGACTGAGCGACACCCCAGGTGTTTCTCTAATGTTATCTCTGCCACTCTTTCTGCCATATCTTCTGCTCTTTCTCAGACACGTGAAGCTTGCTTCACTTTGGAGCCTTTACAAACACTGCCCTCTGTGCCTCCCAAGGGCTCACCCATGTGTCCCTGCTGGCTCTTCTTCTGTGTCTTGAATGTGCTATTGTCCCAGAGGCCTTGAGTAACTTGTAGCCTCTCTTTTGCAACACAGTCTTCCAGTATTTTTATTCCCCCTTCCACTTTCTCCCTCTCTCTTTCCCTCCACTCTTTCCTGAAATTTGCCGTGTAGCCCAGGTTGGTTTCAGCTTCTCTGTCCTCTGCCTTAGCTTGCTCAGTGCTAGGATTATAGAGGCATGCTACCTTGCCAGTGCTTCTCCTTTTCCATTAAGAAAAACAAATGTTTGTTTTTAAGGTAAGTTCTCACTGTAATAACCAAGGGTGGCCTCAAGCTCATGATCCCTCTTGCTGGGGTTACAGGCATGCACCACCACGATCAGCCTTAAAATATTTTTTATCATCTATATTTAAGGTATATGATATACTTTGGTCTGTATTGTAAGTCAAGAAAACTCTCTGTGTATCACTTTTCATAACTACCCTTCTGTGTGTGATATAAAAATCTAAAGTTTTCTACTGTATAGCACAATATGAACCAGGCCTCACAATGTACCTTAGTGCTCTAGATTTGGTCATTCGGTGTAACTTCATCCTCTCTTCATCCTTAGTAACTACTATTTTACTCTGTTTATATAAGTCTGACTTGAATTAAAGTTTTATTTAAATGTTTGTTCATTGGGTGGTAGTGGCACAGATCTTTAATCCTAGAAGGCAGAGGCTGGTGGATCTGAGTTCAAAGCCAGCCTAGTTTACAGAGTGAGCTACAGTACTACCAGGGGCTGTGTAACACAGAGAAACGCTGTCTCAAAAACCAAATTATATGTGTGTGTGTATAAAATGTGGATATATATATATATATATATATACATAATCTGGTTATATATAATCTCTATATAAATATTTGTTTATTTTATTTTATATGAATATGTGGTGTATGCTGGGTTGTGCTGCAGTACCCATGTGCTGGTCAGAGGACAATTTGAAAGGGCTGAGTCCTTCCTTCCACTATATGCATCTAGGGGATTGAACTCAGGGTGTTAGGCTTGGTGGCAACAACCTACTGTACCATCTTGTTGGCATAAGTTGGATTCTTATAGAGTCTACATACAAATGAGATCATGTAATATTTTTTCTGCTTGGGCTTTTTTAAATTTTACTTAGCATATATAGTGATCTGAAAATATTTGAATACTTGTTTCCCAGTTGATAGAACATTTGGGAAGGATTCGGAGGTGTGGCCTTATTGGAAAAGATGTGTCACAGGGTCAGCCTTTGAGGTTTCAAAAGCCCACAGCACTCTCAGTTAGCTCTTTGCCTCCTGTTTGTGGATTGAGATGTCAGCACTCAGCAACTGCTCCAGCGCCATGCCTGCCTGCCTGCCTGCTGGCATGGTCCCACAATGATGGTCATAGATTTTAACCCTCTAAAACTGTAAGCACCAAATAAATGCTTTCCTTTATATGTTGCCTTGGTCAGGTTGTTGTATCATGAAAACTAAAAAGTAGCCTAGACATCATAACATTCTAAAGGTTCACCTATACAATCACAGCTCTCTCTCCCTCTCTCTCCTCCACCCTCCACCCCACACACATTTTCTGAGGTAGTCAGGGTCCTGTTATGCAACTCAGGACAGCCTTGAACTCATAACCCCTGTGCCTTTGCCTTCCAAGTGCTGAAATTATAGGAATGTGCCACCTGTCTGGCTCCAGAGAGTCTTGGTTTCTCCACCTCCACTGCTTGGGGCTGAGGATCAAACCCATCTGAGCTAAATCCTTATTTTTTTTAATTTATTATTATTATTTTTTTGGTAAGACTGGAAAATATTCCACTGTGAGTTGAGTATCACATTTTTTTTTTTTTTTTTTTTTTTTTTTTTTTTGTCTATGAATCCACTGATAGGTGTTAAGTTGTTTTCAAACCTTGGTGTCTGTGAATAACGCTTGAATGAACTCTGGTGCTCAGATATTTCTTTGGCAAACTGACTCATTTTCTTTGAGTAAATAGCCAGAATTGTGATTACAGGGTCATATGATAATTTTATTTTTAGTCTCTGAATAGTCTTCATACTGTTTTTCCATAACGGCTACACTAATTTGCATACCCTAATTTACATGCTTTAATTTACATACCCTAATTTACATTCTCACCAACAATGAACTGGGGCCGTGGTTTCTTCAGGTCCTTTCTCACTTTTGCTACCTTTTGTTGTTTGGATAACAGCCATTCCACCTGGGGGGAAGCAATGCCTCACTGTGGTTCTAATTTGCATATTCCTGAATATTAGTTGAACTTTAATTTTTTTCATGGACCTGTGGACTTCCTCTGCTTTTAAATTGATTGTTTTCTTGCTATTGGATAGAGTTTCTTGTGTCTTTAGGGTATTAACCTCTTAACTAACATCTATAAATGTCTTCTCCCATTAGAGGGCTGTCCCTTTGTGAATGGCTTCATCTTTGAGAGCTTTTGAGCACACTGTTGTCCATATGTGTTTATGTCTCCCTGTAGGAGCTTTAAGATTTTAGGTTTTGTATTCAGGTTTTTCAGCCCACTCTAAGTGGATGTTTATCTATGCTAGAAGAGAGGGGCCTGGTTTCATCCTTTTGTGTGAGAATATCCAATTTTTCTCAGAACCATTAATTAAAGACATCATCCATTCTCTGTGAGTTTTGCTGGTTCCTTGTCAAAAATTAGTTGGCTGTACATTATTAGACTTATTTATTGGCATTCTTTGTGTCCCATTAGCCCATGAGTCAGTTTTTATGCAAGTACCATATCATTGTGATGTCTATAACTTGCACAATCAGCATTTAAAAAACAGTTGCTTTCCTTTGCACAAATATAGCTTAAGATACCTATGTGCATATGTACACACACACACCAATCTATGCACAAATATAAATAAATACAATTTTAAAAAGAAACCCATTCTTCAATATTCCTGTAACTATGGTCACCCATGAGAATCCCAGAACCTAAAAAAGAGGAAGACAGAAGTGTGGTCAGGTGTATGTATTTCTGATTAAGGGAATTTGTCTAATGCTTAAGGTATATCCTATCTCTGACTAGTCAGTGCAAGAAGATTCTAGCAGGCAGTACTATAAGATTCTAGAAGGCAGTGGTGTAAGATTCTAGAAGGCAGTACTGTAAGATTCTAGAAGGCAGTACTACAAGATTCTAGAAGGCAGTACTACAAGATTCTAGAAGGCAGTACTGTAAGATTCTAGAAGGCAGTACTACAAGATTCTAGAAGGCAGTACTGTAAGATTCTAGAAGGCAGTACTACAAGATTCTAGAAGGCAGTACTGTAAGATTCTAGAAGGCAGTACTGTAAGATTGTAGAAGGCAGTACTACAAGATTTTAGAAGGCAGCACTACAAGATTCTAGAAGGCAGTACTTGGCACAGGGTCTGGGAGTGCCTGAATGAGGCCAGTGGTTCTTAGCTACTGCTGTAAACAGCATTCCGTGGTTATTTTGGGCTTGTTTAGCTTTCTCAGAGTTTGTTATTGCTTATGTAATTTTTGCCCCATGTATTGGTAGTCAGAGCACATATCCCCACATCCTGACTATTAAGCTTTAGAACTTTTTAAATACAAACTCCATTCTGACATGACATCACTTCCACGTTCTAAAACATAACTCCGCAGCACTGAGATATAAACACGTTTATTCCCAGACAGACACACGGGTTTCAAGACTGCGGATTGAGAACTGCCACCAGAAAGAGGCAAACCCTCAGTCTGTACCATTTTGAACGTGCTTGCCAGTAGACTGACTCCTCCTGACAAAGTTGTATAATTAATAGTAATAGAAATGATTTGAGTTCTCTGAAGGAAGCAACCGCAGCCATGGTTTACAAATTCCTGCTCAAAAGCAAATCCTTGAGTCTCCATTGCCAGAAATTTGGACTTATCTCTTCTGAGGCAAAGCTTAAGAACCCTTATTTCCGAGTTCCAGTAAGTACCCCGCCTGTCTCCCACGATGGTGTTGATGCTGTGGCCTGTGAGCAAACATAAATATATGTGTGTGTGTGTGTGTGTGTGTGTGTGTGTGTGTGTGTATATATATATATAGTGTGTGTGTGTGTGTGCGTGTGCACGTGCTACTGTATGCATGTAGAGGTCAGACAGAGGACAAGTCTGCTGGAGTCTTTTTTTCTATCATGTAGATTCTGGGGATCCAACTTAGGCCATCAGGCTCGCTCATACACTATAAAAATATATTTTTTCTTTCACGACATATCATGAGGAAAAGCTGACCCAGAATCCAGTTTTCTTCTTTGCCCAAAATGGAGAGAATATGATCCTTAACTATTCGGATAATGACTACCTATAAATGGGGAGATGGCTAGGTGGGTGCTCTGAGTTTGAATTCTCAGGACCCATGTAAGCCAGGCAGGTAGACTGTGTCTGGATCCTAGTATTTCTTTAGGAAGATAGGAAA
This sequence comes from Microtus oregoni, assembly GCF_018167655.1. Lineage (NCBI taxonomy): Eukaryota > Metazoa > Chordata > Mammalia > Rodentia > Cricetidae > Microtus > Microtus oregoni. The sequence goes on along the minus strand of NW_024543068.1, from coordinate 14,853,848 downwards.
CAGACAGAAGAATGTCTGGAGATTGCAGGCCAGCTGCCTGGCATGCACAACTTGGAACCAGGACGGTCTGTCTTAAATGAAGTGGAAGGTGAGGACTCGTATCCAAGGTTTCCCTCTGACCTCCACAGACACACTGTGGCACCCACTTACATACACACAAACGAACATCATGCACATGATGTAGGATTCCCCTCTGTATGCTATGAATATGTTTTAATACCATTTGTTAATAAAGAAGCTGCTTTGGCCTATGACAGGGCAGAATATAACTAGGTGAAAAAACTAAACTGAATGCAGGGAAAAAGAAGGCAGAGTCAGGCAGCTACCATGTAGCTGGCCAAGACACAAGATGTGAGGTAACAAACCATGAGCCTTGAGATAAAATATAAAATGATAAAAATGGGTTAATTTTAGATATAAGTGGTGTAGGAGGTTCTTTTGTCTATGTGTTACTTTCATTGGTTAAATAAGGAGACTGCCTTGGCCTTTTGATAGGGCAGCCCTTAGGTGGGAGGAGTAGACAGAACAGAATGCTGGGAAGATGGGAAGTGTGGCAGACACCATGCTTCTTCTGCCCTAGACAGACACTAGTTAGACTCATTCTGGTAAGCCACAGGCAAGTGGTGATACAGATATTAGAAATGGGTTGAATCAAGATGTGAGAGTTAGCCAACAAGAGGCTAGAACTAATGGGCCAGACAGTGTTTAATTAATACAATTTCTGTGTGGTTATTTTGGGGCTTAAGCTAGCTGGGTGGCAGGATGCAGCCCGCTGCTCATCTTACAACATATAAGAGCTAGGAATATGCCTGAACCATTGGCCAAACAGTGTTATAATTAATATAGTTTTCGTATGATTATTCTGGTCTGAGTGACCAGGAAATGAAAGCATAGTCTCCTTATACATATACATATCATATACACACAAATAATGAAACCGACTACACATAAGGTTGGAGGAAAGTTGTAGAGACTGGATGAAAAGTAACATTAGCTGAAATCACATGTCCATAACACAAGACATGGGTTATCTGGTACCCAAACTCATGGCAAAAAAAAAAAAAAAGTTCAGAGGCATTTATACATGTATTGTTCTATCTTTGATGTTGATGCTGTTATTAAAATTAAGTTAATAAAGTTTTCCCAATAGTAATTCTATCACAGGCTTCCTATAGTAATCAAAAAAGATTCAGGATTTTACATATTACCATATTCATTTTATACTTTTGATGAATTTCTAGAAAGATTTTTGTGTGTAGCAAAGCCTTCAGGAATACTGAGTGGGTTAGTAGAGACAGCCTGAGTGGGACTGTGCACATTCACAAAGCTGCATGGAGAGAGACCATCATTTCATCTCAGTTACTGGTGAGATAATCCTTCAACGAAACCCATGAGGAACACCTATGAAAAGAAGTGAGCCTTTAGGGGCTGGTGAGATGACTCAGCAGTTAAGAGCACTGGCTGCTCTTCCAGAGGTCCTAGATTTGATTCCCACCACCCACGTTCCAGCTCACAACCAGCTGTAACTCCAGTCCCACAGGGATGTGCTGTCCTCTTCTGGACTTCAGTGGTATTGCACACACATGGTACATATACACACAGTTAAAACATCCACACACATAAAATAAAATGTAAAAAAATTATTAAGTCCTTGTTGTTCATCTTGGTGAAGATACTTCTTTGCATCTTTTTAAGCCTTTCCTTCTGAAATCCTTTTGAATTACAAAAACATTACATGGGCAGTTGGGTGAGTTCATTGACTTGCTTCATTTTGGTGTTGACCAACGTAAAACCATCTTCGGATAAGCAAATGCCTGTGTATTCGTCACTTTCCCTTCACAGTGGCAAAAGACTGGAGATAAACAATTTGCAAGGAGGGAAGACTTCTGGCTTGATATTTTATGTAGAAGAAGCAGCGGGCTGTGTTCCCGCCCAGCTCCCAGCTGCCTGGCTAGCTTATGCCCCGAAATAATTACACGGAAACTGTATTCTTTTAAACACTGCCTGGCCCATATCTCCAGTCTCTTATTGGCTAACTCTCACACCTTGATTAACCCATTTCTATTAATCTGTGTAGCACCACGAGGTGGTGGCTTACCAGGAAGGATCTTAACCTGAATCCATCTTGGAGAGAAGAACTATAGCATCTGCCTGAATCTGCTTCTTTCTCCCAGCATTCTGTTCTGTCTACTCTGCCTGTCTAAGCTGCTGTCCTATCGAAAGCCAAGGTAGTTTCTTTATTAACCAATGAAAGTAACACGTAGACAGATGACCCTCCTCCATCAGTTTTAGAGGTTTTAGCTCATGGTTTCTTGGTTCTGTGCTTCAAGCTGCCGTTATGGAGGAAGTTGGAAGGAGCACCGTGTGCCTATGGCACTGGAAAAGAGACAGGAGAAGGAGCCAGGCTCCCCACATGCCCTTTAGTGGCACCCCTCCAAGGATCCAGCTTTCTTCTGCTGGATCCCACTTTTGACTCAGAGTGCTCACCACCTACCAGTAGAGCACACAGAGGACTCTTGGGTGCATCCGAACTCCAAGTTACACCACTGCTCCTGTCATACTTCAGAGTGTACTTCCTAAAAAGAGGACTGTCTCAGCATGGCTCGAACACAAACTTTATATAAGGAAACGATGTAGACCTATCCATTCTCCCCAGTCTGTAGACTTTTGAAATCACATTGTCATTTACAGGATCCTACCTAAGAGTTAGGAGCTCTGGCCTCTGGCCTCTGGCCTCTGGCCTCTTTCCCTCTGGAACCTCCTTTAACAATCTGCCATTTAAAAAGAATTTCTCTCGATTTACATTCATCTTATGTTCTTCATTTTTTACATATTTTTGCATACTAGTATTGACAAATATGCGTATTGTCAAGGAAACTTAAAATTTCTAACTCTAGACCCACGAAGACAAAGAGTCCAGATCATTCATCCTTAATGTCATCCATTAATTTCAACTTTTTTTCCCGTGACATACTATATTGGCACCAGATGAAGAAGGACGCTTAAAAGAAATCCCACACCAACTCAGAATTGAGTATAATAGAGGGTTATTTATTTAGGAGTAGACTCACAGATCACAATCCTCTGCTGGAACGGGAAACAGCAACCAAATCCCACAGCAGGAAAAGAGACTGGACACGCGCTTTACATTGGCATCATATATAAGAGGCCACGCCCAAGTGGGCAGGTAACTTAAAGGTAACTTATGCGGTAGGAATTCCTACAGCATATCAAAGTATAAATTACTGATCTATTATAGATGTTGTTAACGTTGCCGTATTTACACATCTACTGGTAACTATTCAGTACCCACCACTGTGTTTCCCCTTCACCTACAGCTTCCTAAAATAATTTGAGACAGGCTTTCATGTAGCTCAGGGTGACTTTGAACTCCCTTTAAGATGGCCTTAAACTTCTGATCCTTCTGCCTTCATCTCATGAGTGCTTGGATTGCGGTGGATGCACCTCACTTGGGTTTGACCCTGTGCTGGGGATCAAACTCTATGGCAGACAAGCACTCTACTAAGTGAGCTTCGTCTAGAGCCACCCCCCCCCCCAGCCTCCTACGTCATCCAACATCACCTTTAGGACTCCCACATTGAGGTTGTCCTTCCAGGTTACCCCTGCTCATTTGAATGTCAACTTTTCTTGCCCCAGGAGATTTGCACAATTCTCTTTTGTGTTGTTTCAAGATAGTATCAAGTGTGGAAATAAATACAGCTACCAGGTTAGCAATAATCTCTGAGGAGCACATTTTAGTTTAGGGGGCGCCAGGCCCAAACTCTCGGGGCACAGCACCCCTGGCCAGAATCGCGAGCACCTTGGCGTCCCTAAAGTTTCCTATCCTGCTCAGCCTCGCAGCGACTAGAGGAGCCTTGGCTTGTTTGAGACAGTCCCTCTCGGTTTTCTAGGCGGCTGTTCGGTTGCCAGGAATCTACAGATCTCCCCCACTTGCCTCACAGAGCCTGATCGACACCTTGGGCGGCGCTGGGACAGGTGAGCCTGGTGGCGGCGCCCTAGGGACGCTCGCACTCAAGGCGACAGGGTCCCGCTCGCAGCGCGTGGCTCAGGCCAGGTGCGGGCGCCCAGGTGCGCGGCGGCAGCGGGGCTGCAGCTGCTCTGGGTCCCCGACAGCGGGCGCCGCTGCGGCAGCGACTGTGCTGAGCGCCTGGGCTGCGCGACTCCGGGCAGTTCCTTGGCGATCGGCCCCGCCGGGTGGCCAAGAGCTCCGCCCGGGGGCGCCCCAGGGTCCCTGTTGCTGCGGGTGCCGAGGGGGCGGATCCAGCCCCGGCCGGCGAGGGGCCAGGGAGATACCCCGAGAGCCCCGCGCCCTGGCACCATGCGACCCGCCGCACCTCCTCCCGGGCCTGGGGCTGCACAGTCTGCTCGCTGAGCCCCCTGCGGTCGCCACCGGGGAGAGTGACCGAAGAGGAGGAGGCGACACCCGGGAGAGCAGCGCCCGGACGGAATCAGCCCCCTGAGAGCTGGCGGCTCCCTGGTTCTTGAGCCTTATCATGCTCCGGGCGCCAGCCGGGCTTTAGGAGAGAAACTGAGACACCGGTGCGAGTCGGGACAATTCTTCGGTTGTTAAGGTAATTGTGGTTAGACAAAATCGGACAAGAAAAGAAGCGGGGAAAAGAAATGGAAACCGCACCGCGCCCCGATCTGTGTAGCTTGCATCCCTCGGGGGGTGGGCGCTTGTCCATTTCGGATGCGTGACAGGTGCGGGTGTGTGTCTGCAGTTTGGGACTGTGCGAGGCGAGCTTACGTAAGTGACTCGGCGAGCTGGCGTGCGGACTTGAGTGGGATGGGTGCAGGTCTGCTTAGAAATCGCCTTCCTGTCTTTGGGGTGGGACGCGGTCAGCTCCTGGGCCTGGAGGGCGTGCGGCCCGGTAGCTTTTCTCTTCTTCCCAGGCATCCGGATCCGACAGCGCAGGTGGGGAAGTCTACCTCCAGCAACTTTTCCTGTGTATAAGCTCCTGGTCTGTGGGTTGGAAGGGCGAGGCTTGGTGCTGAGGTGAGGTAGGCAGGGGCGGGTGGTAAGGTCTGCGGCTTGGGAATAGTCTTCGCAGACAGTTGGTAGCCTCCCGGAGCCGGTCAGGCTGCTTAAAAAGTGAGATGAGGCAAGTGACCCAGAAAATTTAAATTTGTTCAGAGGAAAACTGTGAGTTTTCATTCTTTTTTAATTTGACAAGTGGGAGCGTTTTCTCTCTCGTTGAGACAAGTCGTATTTCTAGTCTGCAAATAAATTGAAGATGTTTTGAATGTCGTTGGTTTGGAATTATTCCCTCAGCATTGGTGCCTGCTTAGGATCTGGACCTGTAGGTAAGTTCTGATCAATACCCGTTAGCACCCCCAAAGTAAAACTTCAAAGTCAACCAGTAGGAAGTCATCCCATTTTTATTTAGATCCTTTTCTCGCCGGGGAAGGATGGGAGAGTAAATAACGGGGCTGGTGTGTTTATCAGAGTGTTACAGAACGGGGTAGCAAGTTCGTGCCTGATGCGTCGAATACCTTTACTGTCAAGGTTAACACAATATAAGCAAGGCTCTTACAGGACAATTTTTACAAGTAGGTATGAGGGTGATTATGTGGCGTTGGATCTGGGCTGCTGGAGAAAGTTTCAGTGAGTCCTGTGTCCTTTACCCTTGCTCTTAACGTACTAACTTGGCATTAGATGGGACTACCCCATCAAAGCCGAGGTCCAAGGGAAACGGGTCGGTCCCCACAGAAGCCTTTATAAACCAAAGCCTGTGTGCGCCAGGTGAGCCAAGAGGATAAACTGAGACCAGTGTGAAACTAAATCGTGTAGATTCCGAGGTGATCTTGTGTACTGTAAGCTCGAGTATGGGGAAAACCTCCTCCCACCAACTCCTCCTTTCAGGAAAGCAGCTTCAGACTTCAGAAATGTCAGCCTGGGGAGGTATTTTGGCGGAGGAGATAGCTTTTGGAGTTTCCCTTTCCGTAGTCTTTCTATTGGCTCTTAACTTTATTTCCCATTCTCCTTGTGAAATTTCAGTGAGCATTCACTGAGCTTATTCTGCTGAGAGACTTTCGGTATAAAAAGTGTACATTTTTCTTTGAAGCAATCAATTGGTCACATCAAGTGTGACAGGACAAGGATGCCTGTGTGGCTGCAATGTCTCTCTAAAGAAGACTTATTTGTTTATGATTTATGAAATCAGATATCCAGCATAAATATTTTTAAGTGAGTAAACATTACTCTCGGCGAGGTGGGGGGGAGGATGCATTGGACAATGGAATTTGCCAGTAATTGTCAACATCTTACTATCCCACAGGGATGGGAGTGTGGGTGAATGTAGGAGCCTTCTGGTCCCTGTGTCTCTGGTTTTCTTCCATATGTTTTTATTTCCTGAACTCTAAGACTTTACCAGGAACTGCTGCACATTCCAGGGGTTAAAAATGGAGATATGAGGAAGAAGCTGTTTGCCACATATTTTTTTTTTTTCCAAAAGGGATCCTCTCAGAGGACTCAATACTGGGATTATTATTTTTTTTTCTTTAGCTTCACAGCTTGTCTTAATTCTCAGTGCTTTGTACCTAGGAATGCATTTAACCTCCTCATTTATTTTCAGGGCAGCTGGAAGAATATATTTAATGAATTCCCCCTCCTTGTAACATATGGTACCATATAAATAATTACTATACATACTGTCCTGCTGTATAGAAAGAAATAGAAATGCAAAATAAACCTTCACGGGGAATCATGTGGATAGAAAATGGCCAAAAATCCAGTTTTACTCTCCCTCTTCATTAGAGAAGTGATGTTTATCTATTGGAAACAATTTGGGGAGAAAAATAGTCTCTCTGCAGTGCCCCACAGAGGGTGACACAGCCGTTGACATTTTTAACTACGTTCCTCCAGATGTTAAGTTTTCACGGGGCTCCCCCAGATTTTCAAGTCTTATGAATAGAACATATGCTTTGTCAAAGGCTTGGGGAATAACTGCTAATATCCTAGGCGGTTTCGATAGATCAGGTTTTCATTTTCATTCACGGTCCTCATTTTCAAAGATAGTCCACTGTCTGTTTCTCTACCCTTTGGAAACCAGTGTTTGTGCTCCAAGCTGGGAGGGCCTGGGACTCCCCTACAGATTTAGGAAGTAAAGCAGCAGAAATGAGGTTGGCCGTTCAGGTGGTAGACCTGAGTTGTGGCTGCAGTTTGTCTGTCCGCTCTTCTGGAAGGGCAGGGGACACCTTCAGGTTTAGCTCAGGGAGCTTATGGCCTGTGTGCTGCCTTGACATTTGATGAGGGTGATCTTTGTTTGAAGAGGGATTATTCAAACAGACAGCTGGGCTCGGCCCCCTCACCCCAGTGCTTCTGATTTATTCCACCTGGAGTTAGTCTGAGACTCTACCAGTGTCTGCCTCTTCTGACCACATGAGACCAGGGAAGATAACCCTTTCGGTGCCAAAGTCTCCCACTGTCCCCAGCCATCAAGTTCCCGGTACCTGCCTGCCATGCCATTTCTGTCGGTGTTCGGGGAACACTGGCTGAACCAATACCAGTCTTTTCCATGGGAGGAAAACTTTCTAGTCAAGATAGAGAATAAACACCCAGAATTTAGGACCATGGAGCTTGTAGTAAGAGTAATTATTAGTCTTGTAACCCAGTACTTCAATCAGCAGGGATTGGAAGACTGCTTGCGCATACGCAATTGAACCCAACAGTAACCTTAACGGTTTGAGTTAAATAACTAGGACTACAGGCCTGAGACATTGTAAACCTTGAACCAAATGCCTCTCAGCTACGTTCTAGAGTTCCATAAGAGGTGACTCATTTTCTGCCACTTGGTTGGCCCTCTGTATTTGTAGGTTCCTCATTCAACCAACTGCTGATCAAAATTATTCAGAAAAAAAAACACGCATTGGTTGTGAACATGTACAGCCCAACTTATGATGATCAGTTTTAATTGTCGACTTGACACAACCTAGAATTACCTGGAGAGAGAGCCTCAGTGACAGATTATTTAGATCAGGTTGGTCTAAGACAATGGTTCTCAACCTTCCTAATGCTATGACCCTTTGATACAGTTCCTCATGTCATGGTACCCCCCCACCCATAAAATTATTTTTGCTGCTATTTTATAACTGTAATTTTGCTACTGTTATGAATCATAATGTACATATCTGATATTTCCAATAATCTTAGGTGACCCCCTGTGAAAAGACCATTCAACCCCCCCCCAATGGGTCATGACCCACAGTTTAAGAACCACTGGTCTTTGAGCGTGGCTGTGGAAGATAGTTTTAGTTGCCTTCATTGATGGAGAGGTTCCAGACTGGAAGTGAGTAGCCCCATTCCCTGGTTTGGGGTGTTATCTTTATCAGAGTAGGGGAAACCGGTTGAGTATTAAGCGTGCATGCATTTGTTCTCTTGACTCTGGATGTGCTGGGACCAACTTTCTCAAGCTCTGAAACTGTGGCATTCAAGTCCCTCTGAAACTGTGAACTAAAACAGAGCCCCTTTTCCTAAAAGTATTTTTTGGGGGTCCGGGTATTTTATCATAGCAACAGAAATGAAGCTAGATCATTCCCTAACTGATACAGTTTAGCCACTCTCTGTTAAATACTAATACCTGCGTTGTGTTCATTATTGGAACTAACCTAGAGACACCTTGGTGAACGCAAAGGAGTGCGTGAAGATTAGACTTCAGGGACCTGAGGGTCCAGGATTGTATCGGGGGGGGGGGTCCTGGAATTCATTCCCCCTGGATCCTGAAGGAAGACTTTTCCTGAAAAGGAATAGGAAGTTCACTAGTCATGACATAAGCTGTGAAAGTAACGAATAAAGCAGCACCTCAGAAGTCAGAGCCATGCTCATCAGAGACATACATGCCATCTGCAAGATGGGTGTCCACTTTGTGGTGGGCTAAACTAAGGCTTAGAGAACTAACAAAGTCGCTTGAACCCAGAGCTAGTAAGCAGTAGCATCAGAAGCCAGACCCAGGCCTTCCTGGTCCTGAAGGGAGGTGCTCCTTCATGCTCCTTACACTGAGCCCTTCTGGTTGCCCGTGATAGGCAGGTGATCCAGTCAGTGAGGGGTTCCAGGTGGCTGCCATGGGTCATTTAGACCTTTTGCTCATCCGTCTCTAGTTCTGTACTGAACAGAAAGCCCCTTCCTTCTATCTGGATGTTAGACACATAGGGAACACTTATTATCTATTGGAAACTTTGAGCGTATTTTCTGACTGGACTGTGGAGAGGCTTGCCACACGAGCAGGATGACTAGAGTTCCAAACCCTAGCACTCACACAAAGCCTGGTACAGTGACCTATGCCTGTGATCCCAGCACTGGAGGGGCAGAGACAGGGCGGGGGTGGTGGTGGGAGGCAGAAGCCCTAGCCTGTCTACATAATTTGATGAGCTCCAAGTTCAGAGAGACTCTGTCTCAAAAATAAGTTGGAGGGCTGGCAAGATGACTCAGTGGGGAAAGGAGCATCCTGCCTGCCTTGATGCCCTGGGTTCGATTCCTGGGCATACAAGGTGACAAGTGAGGACTGAGTCCACAAAATCGTTCTCTGTTCTCCGTATGTGCTCTGTGACATGCGTGCTCCCCCCATATACATACATGACAAATAAAACTGTAATTAAAAATAAAAAAGATAGAGATAGAAGGATCCACGTAACATCAATGTCAGAGTGGCTAGAGGAAAGTGCCTGGCACCAACTTCTGGCCTCCACATGGGCATGTGTGTGCTCACACCCACCTGTACACGCGCACGCTCACACCCACACACACACATGTGCACCACACACACACACACACACACACACACACACACACGTTTAAAAAACGTAAATACCTGATTGGGCAAATGAGTCGGTCTTTTAACTCTGGTTATTAAAATCAGTTGCTATGGAGATGTCTTGGCTCTTCTGGGTAGTCTGGTAAATCTGCCTTTAATTGGAACCATGGAAGAGTTTCTTACTCTCTAGTATCTGTCACCCCGATAGGTTGTGTGCCTGCTAACGAGGTTCTCAAAACCTGCTGAGATGAGGTCTCCTGCAGGAACGTGAAGTAGCAGTAGTGGAATTCTCTGGAAGTTCCCAAGACACCGGCATTACCTCCACTGTGACTGGGCTGGCCCAGAGCCCAGACAGAAAACCAAACCACTGCTGCTTGCTCCGACGGCAGTGTGAGAGGTATCTCCTAGCCTTTGAACTGTAGCTTTGAAATTTAAGTTTTTCATCTGTAAAAGAAGCACAACAACTCCACCCTCCTGAGTAGGTGAGACCGATGGCACAGGACCGTGGACAGAGCCTCCTGAGAAGTGAGCGGATGGCTCTATCGTGCAGGAACACATTCCTTTCCTGGTTGACTTTTTATCAACTTGACACAGCTAGAATAACTTGGGAAGAAGAACCCCAGTTTAGAAAATGCCTCTACCAGATCGCCTGTAGGCAAGTCTGTAGGGAATTTTCTTAATGATTACTGGGGAGGCAGGGGTAGGTCTAGCTCACTGTGGTCTGTACCCACCTCTGGGCAGGTAAGCCTAGGTTCTATAGGAAAAAAGGCTGAGCCAGCCATGAAGAGCAAGCCTCTAAGCAGCACCCTTCCATGGTCTCTGCATCAGATCCCGCCTCCAGGGTCCTGCCCTGACTCCCTTTGATGATTGGACTGTGATCTGGAGGCGAAACCCTTTCCTCTTTAAGTTGTTTTTGGTTTTGGTGCTTTATCACAGTCATAGAAATCATAACTAAGACAGATATTTTATACAAATATTTCTTAGTGCGCGCACGTGTGTGTGTGTGTGTGTGTGTGTGTGTGTGTGTGTGTGTGAGTGCGTGTTTTTGGGATTGAATTCAGGGCCTTGTTCCTACTAGGCAAGTACTCTGCCATTGAACTATGCCCCAGACTTCTTCCCACTTTTTCTTTTGAAGCAGGGTTTGCTTAAGTTACCGAGTCTAGCTTTGGACAAACTCTGTGGTCCAGGCAAGCCTTGAACTTTTGGATCTTCTTTCTTAGCCGCCTGAGCAGTTGGGATTACAGGCCCAGTGTTTTAACTGTGAGTCTTTGGAGACGTAGATATTCATATTGGAATAATGAGTCTTTTTTTGTTCTTGCCAAGGACTAAACGGTATCAGTCTGGCACTGGAGGGACCGAGTCCCTCTCAAGTCCATCTTCACAGTTCCATTGTTGGGACTAGAGAAGGCATGTGGAAGGCAAATGGTCAGACATCCATGTGGGAGAGGGCAGAGCAGGCCCAACCTCCTTTGTAGCTGCTAAGATGCTTCTACATCTTGAGACTAAAGGCAGAGATGGAGGTGAAAACACTGGTACCTATGCATCTGCCTTGAGACTGCCTCAGCTACATGGGGTTAAAGGAAGGAGGGATGGGCTGGTGTTGATGCAGTGCCTGGGCAGTGATGGGCAGCATGGGTAGACGACTCTGGCTGTGGATGTGAGTGGAGTGGTTATAATTTCATACTTACTGTATTAACTCAGAGTTTATTTATTTCCTGTGCCATTGTGTCTTGTTATGTTCCCAGACTGGTCTTGAACTTGTAGGCTCAATTAATTCTTATCTCCCAAGTAACTAGAACTTCAGGCCCACACCACTGCTCCTGGCTTAGACTCGGATCTTCTCTGACTCCTAAGTCTGTGTTGTATTCAAGTTGGGGGATAAACAGAGACCTTCCCCTGGAGATGCTCTCATTCATTTTGTAGATGAGGTAGGCATGAATAGGGAAGTAACAGAAAGTACTTTAGTGACTTCTTAGGAATGGATGGCATTTTACAGAGCAGGCTTGTTGTCAGCAAGTAGAGGGTATTCACACACAAACACACACACACACACACACACACACACCACACACCACAGACAACACACAGACACACCACACACACAGACATACACACACACACCACACACACACAGACACACCACACACACAGACATACACACACACCACACACACACAGACACACCACACACACATAGACACACACACATACACACCACACACACTCAAACACACATACACACACCACACACACATATACACACACTCTCATAGATACACATACACACACATACACACACATACACACATACACACACACACACACACACACACACACACACAGAGCTCTTATCTCAAAGGGAATAAAAGACGGTTTATTCTGGAGCCAGGTTTGAGTGACTATGGCCGGGGAAGTTGGAGCTTGCTTACCCCACATTCCAGGTTCGCAGTGAAAGCAGCAGAGAGATAGTCATGGTAAAATGGGGGAATCTTTCTGGTAGGCTCAAATGCTATTTGATGACAGTCTTGGCTTTTGGGGGGGGTAGGAACTAGAGGTCTGCTAAGTTAGTAATAGATTCCAAGAAGGTTTTAAATCTGTGACTAGCAGGTAAAAACTGCTAGGTCCAGCACAGAGGTGGGCAAGGAATGGCCATTTCAGGGGCTAAAAACTAGCCCAAGATAAGGCAAGTAGGCTCCGAATCTGCAACATTCCAACCTCCCCACACCTTTGCCGCTCTAGTTCATCAGTCGGACTCGGAGACATGGTGTCTTTCCAGGAATTCTCATTCACAAGGTAGAAGACAAGACGTGCATATGACACAATTAGTTCAGAGAGAGAAAATTCAGACAGATGGCAAGGAGATAGTCTTTAAAAACTAGGAAGAAAAGTCAAAACAGAGAGAGACAGCAGCATGGTTTTTTCAGGTGGGAGATGGTGATAATGGTTGGTCCTGATGTTGTTCGTATTTACTTTTAGAGGAAAAGCTGCTGTAATTGGCTAGAGTTATGGCTCAATAGTAGAGCATATGCCTACCATGTCTAAAGTCAGTGTTTGGTCCCCAGCACAAAAACCCAAACTAACATAAAACCTTTCTAATAAAACCCCCCTAGTTCATGGTGGGTGGAACGGCACTCTGGGGCTCTTTACTGTCCCCGCCCCACCCCCAGCACCATTTGCCTCCTGGCCCCATCTCAGAGACGTTTATATGTTGTGGGTCTCCTTCCACAAGGATATTCATACCAGGAGAGCAGGGATTCCTTTCTTCCCTGGAAGAACTTCAGCATCTGCTGCAGCTTCTGGTTCATAGTAATTAAGAACGATAGGTAAAACGGACAAAGGAAGAAGCATTAAAACAGGTTGCCGCTGAAGCCTGTAACAGGACTAAGTAGGTCAGGGAAGTGGGGAGCCAGTGGGTGTCCTTTCACCTAGGACTTCAACTGTGATTTTCTTTAAACATGCTTGCTTTGTAATCAGCATACACTAGGCTTTCCCCTCCCAGAAAGACATGCATTTAAATCTAGTTTTCTTAAAATACGGCCCTCCGACACCTTTTAAAATAGAGACATGGTACTCAGCAATGTTTCTTCTCCCTTTCCCATCATGCCTTTATCTTGGAGATTTCTTTTTCTTAGAGCAAACTGCCTCCTGCTTCAGCCTCCTGAGATCACCCTGTGCCGCTGTCACACCAGGTTGTACTTCCTTCTGCTTCCTTCCTGAAACCCAAGCAGCCATCCAGGTGTGACAGTGATGGGCCACTGATGCTGGCCTCCTGGGCTGGAAGAGTTGTAGACAGGGGAGGTCTGCTCTAAAGGTTAGGGGGTGTGATGCGCAGAAAGCCCTGCTCTTGTATGCTTAATCATGAATCCAGTCGGAAGGATTTGTGTTTGCTTACAATCCAGAGCAATACTTGTTTGAAATGGTAGTGTTCTGAGTGTTTGTAACCTCTCTAGAAAACAAACAAACACAGTTCAGTGGCTTGTCCTTAACCGGCTAGGGAAATGCTAATGCAATGCATTCAGATCCCAAGCCAAGCAGGAAGCACCCTTGTTTTCCTACCCTTATATCCTAATGCAAAGGCCGATTTAGCAGCCAGTCAGAAGAGAGAGGATGCTTTCCCAGAAACGGCCACATCAGTTATCGTAGGTTTTTCTGTTTTGGGAGAAGACACTTGCATTGTCAGTGTGGCAGGAAATTTAGGACTTGGCTTCTGGGTTTGGGGCAGGAGACAACAAAGACAATATTAACCAATGTGGGTTCTTTGCTAGGGCAGGACAGGGCTGTGAAGACTGTTGTAGCCAGGTGGAGCATACCGGCATCTCCTGAAACAGCCGGTGACCAGCAGACATTAGTCACTGGGCTGGGGTGGGAGTTCCCTACCCCCTGTTACTGTGGCGTGCAGGGTCTACTGTTCTTTTGGCTCCTTGTCCTCCTTTCCTCCCGCCCCTATCATTCAGGGAGTCAGTAACACAGCCAATGAATGGCTCCTTTCTAGATGCTTAGTAATGCTTACATTTCATAGAAAGATGAGTAGAAGACAATCAAGGAATCCTAGGAAGATGGAGTGGAGAGAGGGTCCACCCACTGGGAGTTTTCACTGAAGAGGCCGACTGGAGCTTGGGACTGAGGGGTCTAGGATGGGGCCAGGCTACAGGCCACAGGCATCTCAATATGAATGGAAGGACAGAGTGGCAAAGAGCAAGGGGTGTATGAGAATACAGCATTCTCCTCCCCCATATAGGTTCTTAAATACATCTGGCATTAATGAACTTCATAGTTCAGAGGACTCGGGGCTGGGAAAATCTGACTTGTAGGTAAAGCAACAATTAACAAACTTTTGTTATGAAAATGGAAGATGACAAGTGACATCTTGCCTTCCTCGGCTTCACTGGGCAGTGGAGGTGGGAACGCCGCAGACCCTGTTCACTGCCGTTGGGCTGCTTTTTGGGATCTGCATCTCATTCAGCACAATGCTTGCAAGAGACTTTGCCTTATGACAGTCAGCCCAGAACTCTCAGCCTCCATCTAAAAGCACCAGACTTAGAGGGGATTGACCACTGTAGGTCTACCTGTGGCTCCAGGGAGGCATAGTTAAACGTTTACATGGCTTTATTTAACTTACTTGATAAGGCTGACAAGGAAATCCCCAGATACCTTTCTCCAATACATAGAGTATTTAGCACCCCACTAAAGCATATGGTGTCAATTTCAAGTCCCCATTTCTCCCCCTTGGCTTCTTTTATCTTTCAAAAGTTTCTCTGTGAAACCCACTCCACTTGCCTACCATCTGTGATGTAGCTCCCCTCCTCATCTCAATTTAAGATATTTGTTTCTAAGTACCATTTGCAAAAATTTTTCCAATATTCCTTAAGAGAAATGACCAGTAGACTAGCAGATATGTATTTGAAGATAGGCCAGTTCTAGTTGAACATGGTTTCTTGGGAATTCTTGGCTGGGAGTCTCCTGTGGTTGGGATTGGCTCTGTTGTTGAATACACGAAGATGGATTGTGGTTGACAAGGTCAGAATCACAGGTCGCTTTTCAGAGGGACTTGAATGCCACCAATATATGAGTAATGGCAGCGATGGTGATGATTCAAGGCTCTCTTGGATGCAGACACCATCTCCTCATCCCAACCCAAAATACCCCAACTGAACTCAGTAAAAACCAAACATTCCAAGAAAAACATTAAATACTTCTGAATTATTTGAGGAGTCAGGCATGGTTGGATTCAGGGACATAAGATATGTTAGCAGCTCTCTTGCCTTAAGACGGTCACTAATATTCTTGTACAGTCCCGAGAACAGTTACCTCCTAGAGAAATATCTTTATCTTAGTCCCAGGGAAGGGCTTTGGTCCTTGTTGTCTAGTTTGGCACACCCTGGCTACAGCAGGCCATACCCCCATCCTCTTCAAGGGAAAAAGTAGAGAAGGCAAGCTGGAGGGCTTTGGGTAGTGTTAACTGGGCAGAAAATTATTACAAACGTGCCAGGTGGTGGTGGCACATGGCTTTAATCAGGAGGCAGAGGCAGGCAGATCTATGAATTCAGCCTGGTCTACAGAGTGAGTTCCAGGACAGCCAGTGCTACATAGAGAATCCCTGCCTCGAAAAACATCAAAACAAAAGAATCCATGAGGGGATTTCAGCTACTGTAAGGGTTCTGAGAATTTTCATAAGAGTTGAAAAACTTCCCAACTCTTAGAAGATATAGCAAAGCACTCATTTAATGGTCAGTCTCAATTCCAATTCCATTTTCAGTTCTCTCATCTAGTGATGGTGAGAAAATGCAGATTGAGTGCTGGACACAGTGCTGAACCCAGCCGCTGGCTTCTTGGCCACCCTACAAGTGCAACCTGGTCACCACCACCAAGGTATGGTGTGGGGCAGCTCTGTTATTTCTTGCTGTCTTCCTTTCTGACCTGGTAGTGCTGCCCAACATGGGTGCTGGGAACTGCATTTGGGTTCTCTGGAAGAACAAGTGCCCTTAACTTATGAGCCATTCCTCCAGCCCTATGTGTTGCATTTAAATTCTTAGTTTGAAGGTATGAAGACACTGGTTTACCTTTTTTTCCCCTGATTGACAAACTTTGAAAAATTGTATTTTATAGTGTGTGCGTGCGCACACGTGTGTGCATGTGTGTGAGCGTGTGTGTGCACATGTGTGTGTGCACGTGCATATGTGTGAGTGTGCGCTGCCCTCGCATATCATAATGCCTGTGTGGAGGCCAACTTCAGGGAGTCAGTTCTTATCTTCCTCCTTATGTATTCTGAGATTCGAACTCAGGTTATCAGGCTGGATAGAGAGTGCCATGACTTGCTTAGCCTTTTAACACCCCAAGTGGATGACCTTGAACTTCTGATCCTTCTGCCTCTACCTCCAAAGTGCTGAATTTACAGGCTTGTGCCATCACACCTGGTTTGTATCTGCTCTTAGAAAAATAAAGAAAAACAATGATATCCCGAGGACTAAAGATAATATTTGAAAAAGAAAGAAAGAACAACAACGAAAGAATGCTTTTCTCCCTGGGTCCCCTGGGAAGGTGCCATTTTCTTTACCTCCTAGTCTGTTTCTTCTGAATAAAGACTGGCGAGGCATCTCTGTCCCTCCCATCTCTTCTGCAGCCATCACGCCCTCTTTCATGGGAAGTGAGAGAAAAATAAAATGTTACTTCTGCAGTCCCTTCAGACAGCAATGTGAGAGGGTCTCGCTCTCATCCCACCCTTACACACTGCGAGAGGAGTAACAGTGACAGCCTCAGGATCTCGGGTCTCTCATTATCTCGGTCACTAGCCAGGAGAGGTTAGAGTCCAACCTCTGTGGACCTCAGTGCCATTTTATGATAAAGAAAATCCTTGCTCTTGTTTTTCCAAAAGGGACATTACGTGATACACAGGGCTGAAGACTAAATATGCAGAGCTCTGTGGACTGTACACTGCCAGTTTTTCAGTCTGTCCTTGTACAAAAGCAGCCACAAATCACAAGTAAGCAAGTGAGTATTTATTTATAATTTTTATATAGAGTTCTAAATTTTGATTTCATATAATCTTCATGGGCCATAAAATAAAATAACCTTCTTTCAACATTTTCCAGCCATTTTTAAGAGATAAAGCCACAAGCCAGGCAGTAGTGGCACATGTATTTAATCTCAGCACTCGACTCAGGAGGCAGAGATAGGTGGATCTCTGTGAGTTTAAGGCCAGCCTGGTCTATAAGAGCTAGTTCCAGGACAGGCTGCAAAGCTACAGAGAAACACTGTCTCGAAAAACAAAAGAAAACAAAATAAATAAATAAAGAAAGAAAGAAAGAAAGAAAGCCACCCTTTGCTTGCAGAACATAGGAAATCAAGCAGCAGGCTGAGGACCCATTAGCTCTCATTTTATTGACCTTTGTTTTGGGGTCAAGGGTTGGGCATTAATGTGCCAGTCTTTAAACTTTTCTGCCTGGTGGGTAGTTCCCAAAATAAAGGGTCTATTTATTTCTTGTAGATGAATTAAGATAAGAAAATGAAATTCTTTCTTCTGTTTTTTTTTTTTTTTGTCTTTTTTGAGACAGGGTCTCTCTCTGTTGCCCAGGCTGGTTTTGAACTCACAGTCCCCTGTCTTAGGCTCCCCAGTGCTGGGGCCACAGGCACACACATCACTAGTTTAGCTAAAGGTGTTGCCTTGCCATCGTCCCTTCTCTAGTGCTCTCCTTTGGCAGGTCAGAGTTTCTGGCTCACTTTTCCTCTGCCTGAATGACTTATCTCCCCATCTCTGGCTTGGCAGCCCCTCCGATGACTCATTTTTTGTTTTTGCTTACCTGAAAATGTTCTTATTTTTCTTCATTTTTGAGAAAGGGAGTTTTGCTGGATGTAGAATTCTTTAGTGAGATTTTCGCCCCCATCATCTGTCAAACATCAAGAACTCTACCTGACGGCCTAAGCACAGAATGGTTTTCTTTTTGAGAGAGAGTATTTATCCTGATTGGTGTGTTTAGCCCTCCTGGACTGGGGGTTGGTTGTTTGCTGTTAGCTTGGAGAAGTTCTGTCAGAAGGTCTTGTGTGCCTGTCCCTTTCTTCTACATCTCTGACTGAGTCTGCCCACGATGATGATATTCCACAGGTCTGAAGTGTTCTACAGTAAACATTTTTTCCTTGCATGTTTTTAGTCCGGGGATTTTCAAGCTCACCAAATCTTTCTTCTGTGGCCGTTTTACTTGTGCAGAGGCTGTGAGAGGCATGCATCCTTGTTAAGATGGTTGAGACTTTCCGTCTTTCCTTTGCAAAGGAGGAAGTCTCTTTATTTTTTCTTTTCCCTTTTATTTTGCTTTCCTCCTATGAGTTTCAGCTCCTCTGCTTTCATTTTCATTTGCTTTTTCTAAGATCATAGTTATTGGGGCTGGAGTGATGGCTTAGCAGTTAAAAGAACTTGCTGCTCTTCCTGAAGACCCAACTTCGTTCCTGGCACACACATCAGGTGACTAATAACTTCCTGTAACACTGACTCCAGGAAACCAATGTTCTTCTGGCCTCAGCAGGCACTCACAAGTGTGCTCAAACACACACATACACGAGAGAGAGAGAGAGAGAGAGAGAGAGAGAGAGGGGCAGAGAGACAGACAGAAACAGAGTTAAATGTTTAAAATCAGTTATTTTAAATTTCCTGTTAGATGGTGATTTATTTTCCACATTTGTGTCTAGAGAGTCTGACTCTGATGGCTACTGTCTCTTCAGAGTGTGTTCTTCCCTGCCTTTGTGTGTGTGCATGGGACATGTTCATACACGTGCATGTGCATGCAAGCAGAGGCCAGAGATCAATGTCAAGTGTCTTTCTTTATTGTTCTCTACCTTGTTTTGAGACATGGTCCCTTACTGAATCCAGAGCTCATCAACTGACTGGACTGGTTGACCAGTAAGCCCTGACAATCTTCCTGTCTTTACCTCCCCAGCTGTGAGAATCCAGGTGCATACCTCTTGAGCTGGGGATTAAGCCCAGGTCTACATGACTGTACAGCTAGCACTTGACCCACTAAGCCATCTCCCCAACCCCCTCTGCCTTTTCCTAAGCTTTGTAACTCTCTTACTGAAAGCCACACCTGATGCATTCGGTAATAGGAACTGAGGAAGCAGAGTCTTTGAGATGAGGTCTGGTGAGAGTGGGGTTCCCAGTAGTTATTATTGTCAGAGGCTCTGAATTTGTCTTTGCGTTTGTGGTGGTTTGGATGAAAATGGCCCCATAGACTCATAGGGAGCAGCACAATTTGGAGATGCAGCCTTGTTGGAGTAGGTGTGCCCTTGTTGTAGGAAGTGTATCATTGAGGGTGGTCTTTGAGGTTGCAAATGCTCAAACCAGGCCCCGTATCTCACTCGCTTCCTGCTGCTTGCTGATGCCGATGTAGAGCTCTTGGCTTCATCTCCAGCATCCTGTCTGTCTGCATTCTGCCATGCTTCTCACCATGATGATACTGGACTAAACCTCTGGACCTGTAAGCCAGCCCCAGTTAACTGCTTTCCTTTATAAGAGTTGCCATGGTCATGGTGTCTCTTCACAGTTATAGAAACTCCAACCTTGGAACCAGGGACTGGGGTATTGTTGTAATAGGCCTGACCGTGTTTCTGTTTGGAGGAATATAGCACACTTTGGGAGTTGAGACTAGAAAAGCAACTGGACATTTTAAATGGGGTTTAATGGGCCATCCTAGTAGGAACATGGAAGGGAGTGAGTGGTGTTGAGGGTGAACTGTGGGGGCCTCAGAGATTTCAGAGAAGAGCATTAGTATGTGGCCTCGAGATTATTCTTGTGATACATGATGAAGAATGTGGCTGTATTTTGTCCTTGTCCAAAATATCTGCCTGAGGCTAAATTGAAGGGTTTTAGATTAATTGCATTGGTTGAAGAGATATTAAAACAACCTATCATTGACCATGTCCTAGGTTATTTGTGATCAGTATTATGCAGATCTATAATGAAAAGGAGCAAGCTGAGTAAGGAAGAATACAAAATGTATAGTTTGAGGAGGAAAAGGGCACCAGGAAGTATAAACAGGTTAAAGAAAAGCCTGATGCTAAGTGGAGTAAGGGAGTGGAGACATCAGAGCAGGATCTCATCCAGCTAAGCCTCCAACTTGTGAAAAGGAATTAAAAGTTTAGGTTCTGGCTTGGTGGCGCACACCTTTAACCCTAGCACTCAGGAGAGAAGACAGGTGGATCTCTGAGTTCAAGGCCAGCCTCGTCTACTGAGTGAGTTACAGAACAGCCAGACTTGAGCAGTGAAGAAAACCATCAAAAACTGAAAGCTGATAAAAACGTATTTAAACAAGAAAACATGTTCCAGCCCCAACAAGCAGCTGAACTTGGCAGTTTTGGCCACGTGATTCTGACTTTAGAGTCCAGGATTCAAGAACAGGGTTATGAACTTGCCCTCCATGACTCAAAAAGTTGCTGAGGCCAGGTATGTCAGGGGCATCCTGCAGGGAGGCCTAGAGAGGCCATTATGTGGGGTTGTAAAAGTGAAACCTGGATTGCCTTGGAAACCCCCAAATGTTGAAGATGCCAGAGCCATGGGATACCTCCGGAGGCAGGTTGCTAATAGGGAGTGGAACCAGCCCAATAGAAAATGTATGTTGCAGTTAAAGGTGAAAGGAGTTGGAGAGCTGAAGAACACATTGGCATCAGACAGAGTTTGGAGTTTGCCCAGCTGATTTTTGGTCTTGCTTTGGTCCAGTATTTCCTCACTATGCTCCCTTTCTTCCCCTTTGGAATGGTAATGTATATATTCTGTGCTATTGTATGTTTGAAGTATGTGAACTGTTTCTTATTTTGATTTTAGGGATGATTACATTTAAGAGATTGCATGAATCTCAGAAAAGACTTTGAACTTTGGACTTGTAAACAGAGTTGAGACTGTGATAGACTATGGGAATTTTTTGAAGTTGTACTGAATGCAGTTTTGCATTATGATATTGCTACAAACCAGGGAGCAGGATGTGGTGGTTTGAGCAAAAATGGCCACAAAAGGCCCACAGGGAGTGGTGCTTTTAGGAGGTGTGGCCTTGTTGTAAAAAGTGTGTCATTAGGGGTGGGCTTTGAGATTTCAAATGCTCAAGCCAGGCCCAGTATCGCACTCACTTCCTCTTGATTGCCAATCCAGATGTAGAACTCTTGACTTCTTCAGCACCACATCTGCCTGCATACCACCATGCTTCTCACCGTGATGATAATGAACTAAACCTCTGGACCTGTAAACCAGCCCCAAATCAATGCTTTCCTCTATAAAAGCTGCTGTGGTCATCATGTCTCTTTACAGTAACAGAAACCCTGACTAAGACAATGTTTGTCTCTTCTTTAGGCTTCCCAAAGTCTCTGTCTAGGGAATCTGGTCTTAGAGGCCTTTTAGCTGTAAGATTCTTTTATATCCCAGCACCTTTGGTATGCATGAGGGAATATCATAAATATGCTTAAGACTTTCCCCTTGGTAAATGCAGTGGCACACTCTTCTGTAACCCGAGGAAAGATGGAGAACACGTAGCTCATGTGAGGGTGTCTGAAGACAGAGATTTGCCCTGTGCTGGCTTCTGTTACTCTCATGGGTTGCAGAATGAGCCATCAGCTGAGAGGATGTGTCTAGCGGGATGAGAAGCACATGAGAAAGCCAACAGGATAGGGTAAGACCAAACCTGACAGGAGGCAAGTCAGAGCTGGTGGGCAGTGTTGACTACTCACCTCAAGTACGTATTTTTGAATTTGTCTGTTTGTTTGTTTTGAGACAGGGTTTCTCCGCGGTAACCCTAGCTGTCCTCGAGCTAGCTTTGTAGACCAGGCTGGCCTTGAACTCAGAGTTCTGCCTGCCTCTGCCTCCCGAGTGCTGGGATAAAAGGCGTGTGCCACCACCACCAACACTCCGCATGGTTTTAAATTTTAAATGCAGCTAGCCAGGCTGGCTATGGGACTTCTCCACCCTAAAGCATTCCTTCGCTCTGATGTCAAGTAACAGTCTCTTGTATGGCTGAGTTTATCAGCAAATGGAGCGTTGCCAGGACCACGATTGAGGAAGAGTTGTGTGAGGGAGATGGAGGGTATTTGTGAAGTATTTGCCACTGAGAGAAGAAAACACAGGTGATATGAGGATAGCTTCAGATGCCAAAGATGTTGTGTTTGAAGACTGAAGTGATTACAGAGTGGGTGAGTTAGAGAGAGAGAGATGATGGGAGAGTGGGGGATGTTTGTGTTGGGATTTGAGGTGGGATCACCCTGGTAATGACAAGGTTCAGCATATGGCCCTGTAAGATGGTGGCAGAAGAGGAGGTGGTTTTAGATGAGGAAATAAAGTAGCAAGGGAAACAAACTTTTTGCCATTAGGTCTTTGATTCTGATGTCGAAGTTATAGAGATCTAGTAAGTGGGGGCTGGAGGAGCAACTTTCTGGCAACAGAAAGCTGGGGTCTTCAGTTGGTGAAGACCCTTACGTAGGAGGAAAGAAGGGAGACAGGAGTGTGGGTGGGGCTGGCTCAGCAGAGTGTCCTGGGGTTACAAGAAGGGAGGGATCATTTGAGGCAACCAAGGGAATGTCTCCCTCACTCCCTGGGATTGAGATGCATGCACGGAGGATCCCTGGGCTGTGGGGAGAGGATGTCCCCAGGGAAGGCATAGTTCCATTAGGGTCACAAGGGTCAAAACTAGGGAGGAAGGAGAAGGACATCAGGGGTCTATCACCCTCCTGCTCATGAGAAGAGGTTTGAAGGGGAAGAACCTGTGGAGATGGTAAGTGTGGGGTGGGAATCTGAAACAGCACTAAGAGGAAACCTGGAACTTGGCTTCTGGCAGCATTGACGGGACCTGAGTCCATGGGTCTGATCTGGGTCCTGCTCAGTGGACTTTCTGCTTCTTTACCCTTGTTTCGTTCTTAAGAGTTTTGTCTGCCATAGCGAATGCAAAAACAAAGACCAAATCATTTTTTTTCCAGCTACTTTGGTAGACTAATTTGTTGAGACTGTTGGGCGGCTGTGCAACTCAGAGAAGCTCAAACTCATTTGTATGTCTTGAGGTAGAACTGGTAATAGAAATGCCAACTTCCCCGATAAATTTGGATGTAGAATGAAAGGAACATGGGTTAGTTGAGTGAACTATCATCATCATCATCATCATCATTGTCATGATAAACATAAAGCTATGTCTACCAGCTTATAGACCTTGCATTCTTTGTAAGTTATTTCACTGGAGATCAAGAAAGATATGTTGGAAAGACACTGGATGTCGGATTCAATTCTGGGATGGGATTTCCAGTCCTTCATTACTTTGGTCTCCCGATGTTATGTTCTCAAGTCATTCTCACCCTCAGAGTGAGAATGATGCTCTTTGCGTATTTCAGAGGCTCGTTGAACTGCCAATGGGATCCCAATGGGCAGACAAGCCCAGGGAACTTCATGACAGGGACAAGTTTCTGCCTCAATACAGGGGCATATAAAAGAGCCTCATCTTAGCATGTCTGCATGACCTGGGATGAGGAGAGGGAGCAGGTGAGTGGGATCTAGGTCAGTGCTTTCCTAACCCGACTGTGAGTTCAAAATCTCCCTCGGGGCATTGTAGTAAGTCTCCAGGGACTGCCTTCAGCTACTGGACCAGAATTCCTGGAGCATGGGAACCAAGAACATGTTTGTCTACAGCAGTGGTTCTCAGCTGTCCTAATGCTGCGACCCTTTAGTACAGTTCTTCATGTTGCGCTGACCCAACCATAAAATTATTTTCATTTCTACTTCATGACTGTCATTTTTCTACTGTTATGAATCAAAATGTAAATATCTGTGTTTTCGGATGGTCTTAGGTTGAGAATCACTGGTTTAGCTCATCTGGTGGGATTTTCTGAGGCAGCTAGTGTATGGTTCAAGTCCTCAGGCCTACTTTTGTGAACTGTTATACTCTAACCGAAGTTCTAGAATGACCAGACAATAATATCCCAGTAAAGCACCAGACGCTTGGCACAGTTCCTGGTACTGGTCTTCAGGAGTTGGGTGCTATCTCTCGGCTTCAAGCTTTTGGGTGTAATTCTCCAAACAAAGAACTGCCCCATCATTGGGGCTTACAAACCTTGAGTGTAGAAGAAATGCCAAATCGGCAGACCGTGGTAACAGAAAGTTGTTTGTTCTCAGAACTGCTGTTTTCTCAGCCTTTCCTTTGGAGGTTCCTGCCCACTCAGTCACATTAGCGCTGGGTAAACAGGCTTCTACTATGGAGCTAGCGTGCGACTTGTCGTCTTCCCCCCAGAGGCTCTTAACATTGATCATTTTTTTTTAAAGCCATTGGTTTCAGAGGGTAGAGTCGATTGATGTAACATGGAGGAGAGGGAATACTGTCAACAGGGTCTTTTGTTCAGTGGCATAAACACTCGGCCTCCTTCCCAGCCAGGATTGGATTTCCTTTCTAGCTGACACTTCTCTGAGTTGGGGGCTTAGGGACTGGGTACCAAGAGCGGCGGGCCTGATGTTCCAGGCTTTGTGCGACATTGTCTCGTGACTGGGGGTGTGCCCCCCTTAGTGCTGTACCCCCGTCACCTAAGGAAGTGGTTATTTTTTCTGAAGTTGGTTCTGGATGCACTTCAAATATTGGGGAGCTGGCCTGGTAGGGTTTTCCTCCATTCCAATATAGGAGATCTGGGGATTTTACTTGGGTAAACTCTCCTGGCTTCAAATATGACAAAAGTCTCATGTATGTGTGAGTATGTATGTGTGCACATGCATGTTGAAGCCAGAGGATAATGTCAGGTGTCTGTTCTCAGACACCATCCACCTTGTCTTTTTGAGGCAGTCTCTGCTGTGCCAGTCAGCCCCAGGGACATATGTGTGAGTACTGACCCAGCACTATGGGTACAGGCATAGGTCACCTAGGTCACCAGGCTTGGCTTTTTCACAAGGGCTGTGGGTTGTAAAATCAGGTCCTCCTGCTTGCAAGGCAAGCAGTTTATCAACTGAGCATCTCCCCAGTTCACAACAGTCTGTACAATCTGTGTCAGGTCGCTTATCTGGCTTCTCTCTGTTCTCCTTCAGAAGTACCCCTGTGGGGTTCATTCCCTCTTCTTAGTCAAGATCTGGTTGTCTGGAGTGATGCTCAAATGCCAAAGTCCAGAGCTCAGAGGCCAGTGCTGAGAAGGGACTCCAGGGTGTCTTCGCTTTCCTAGTCCTTTTGCCTTCCCACTTGGCTCGTACAGGGGTGTGTGTGTGTGTGTGTGTGTGTGTGTGTGTGTGTGTGTGTGTGCTGAGTTAGAGAACACCCTGCCCAGCACTATCATGAAATGGAGAAAAATAGGCTTACTCATAAGTACTTGTAATGACTGACAGGGAACATTCTGAAAAAGTCTTTGAAGGACAATTAGGAGATCATAAGTTCTGAGGTTCTATGGCCCAGTGGGAAGGAACTGTGAAGATGCCGGTTTTTACCATTGAGGTCTGGAGTCGATGGCCTGAGATAGTTCACTAGTTGCCACGCCTGGGGAATTCAGGCTTTCCAGTTCAGAAGGCTTTCCGCTATGCTATGTGGATGGTGGTTTGTGATGGACAAAGAAGAACAGACAGAGAGGGGGGAAGGAACTTGCCCTGGGACGCACAGCTGTTAGAACCTGAGTTCTGTGTGACGGCAGAGGATGTCTTGTAGTCTCTGTGGAGACTGGAATGAATTGTCTGATCTGAGCACATGGTCAATTTTTCTCTTGTTCACCGTGAGATATGATGGGAAAATATTACTGGGATGCTTGCGTCCTGAAGAAATGAAGTCATGTTTTCAGAAGATGTTTATGTTCTTTAAATATCATAATAAAAGCCTCTGGATTTTTTGGGCTGTTTCTCTTTCATATATACACATATGCACATAAGATGAAGAAAAATCTATTTTTTCTACGAAATTATAACATCATATGAAGTGAGAGAATGATTCCATTGAAAAAGGTTTTAGGAGCTGATTTTCACCCTCTGGAACCCACATAAGGAGATCTGGACAAGGTAACATGTGTGGGCATGGTAACATACGTGGGCATGGTAACATGCATGTGATTCCAGCTCTGGGAAGGCAGAGACAGGAGGATCCCTGGGGCTTGCTGGCCAGCCAGCCCTGCCTACTCAGTGAGTTCTAGGCCAGTGAAGACTCCATCTCAGAAAAAACTGGAGTGATGAACCAGGTGGTCCTTTGATCTCTACATGTGTGTATGCCCACACATATGTGCACCTATGTACATACAAACCACATAGACACCCAACAGTCCCATTCATTTCATTTCCATTGTCTCCACTGAAAAGAAAAACAACATTGCAAGCATTGGGATGAATGAAGGTCTTCCCTGTTCCCTCCGCATTGCCATCAGTGAGTCCATTGATAAAGTCCTTGCCCACACAGCTCTTTCTGACTTTTGACATATGAACGAGCAGGGAGCTGTATTACTCTTTTAGAATTGATTCATTCTAGACCTAGAAAAATCAGACATCTTGTCTGAGTTTCAGAACTAGTTGAGAGAGTAACCCAAAATAGAAGCTTTTCTCGTGAGTACTAGGTTCACTAAATTTTTACCCTCTGTTTGGCCTTTACTCAGCGGCTTCCAGCTCCTGGAACATCAGCCTGTCTGAGCTCACAGAGACATTTCTGTGGTGGTGGTGGTGGTGGTGTGTGTGTGTTGGGGGAGTCTGGACAAAGACCTTAGTTTCTAGGTCATTGCCAGCTTTCCTATTGTGACACCACTTTCTAGGTGGAAGAGAACGGGCTCATTAAAATGTGTTCGTTTTTAAAAGAAAGCAATGCAAACCCTACAGGGCTCCACACTATGGATAAATGAGGTCACATGGGGTGTCCCAGGATCTCTTTCTCAGGCCCTGTCATGTTCTATATTAAGGTAGAGGATCAGGCAAGCAAGCAATCGAGTGTTCCAAAACGAAGCAGTGTGTTCACTGTACAAGTCACTGATGAGAATAAAAACCTGGGTTTCCCCTGTAGCATGCTATTCATAGCCATCCCGCCACAACCACGAGTGATGGAATAGGGCCAGCCTCTGCAATCTTTCATGCGGTCTGGCTTGAGAGCACACCCAAGTCAAACAATGTGGAGTAAGCCTCCGCTCTGCATCGGGTAGTTTAGGCAATAACATTCTTAGCATAAATTACTGATTCTTGTCTCTTCTTCATCTTCCACCCTGTTTTTATAGAATGACCTTTGGTGCCAGTGTAGTTTATGGTAGGATCTTTCCCCAGTTTTTCTCTTGAACCGAATGGCCTTTTAAGTATGGTATTTATCCAAGTTTCTTTGACGAAAAGCCCATGAAATTTGTGCAGATAGCCCTGGCAGACTCTTAGATTAGGGATAACATTTAGAAAGGGCTTCTCTGGCTTTGTGCCGTATTCTCCCACTCCGGCTCACCTGTGAGAGCTCCGTGGGTTCACCCTCCGAGGTGGGCGGGATGTGGAGAAAGGTCCTGTGGTTATGAGAAAGGAACCCAGTCAGCTATCCGGGTGCTCAGGCTCACGCAGCAAGTGCAGTGTCGCGCCGAGAACCGAGCTCATCTTGTTACTCCCAAGTCTGATGCACACAGCACTGTCTTATTGCAGTTTTCACAGGCGTTCGAAAAGGTTGAATTAAAAACACTCACTTTTTCTTAATCCAGGTGAAATTCATATAATGTAAAAGTACTCCTCTTCAAATGTGAGATGTGGTAGCATTTAGTCATTCATTGTAATCCACAATCCAAAGGAAACCCCATGTTTGCAAAATGATCATGACATTCCCGTTTCCCCCTAATGCTAGCAGCCACCAGAATTTACTTATTCTGGATACTTTAGATAAATGGAGTCATGCAAAAACATGATTTTTTTTTTCCCTGACCAGCTGCTTTCGGATAGCAAATTTTTTTATGCTTCAGCTACATTGTAGCATATATCAGAACTTATTCCTTTTTATGAATGAATAATGTTTCATTCATGCATTCTACTTGTTGGTTAGTGTCACTAAGACTGCTGTGAATATTTTAGTAGTAGTATTTGAATATTTGTTTTCAGTCTTGGGGTACATGCATAGAAGTGGAATTGCTAGGTCACATGTTAATTCTGTATTTGGCCTCTGACGATTACTGAACTGTTTTCTGCTGTGACTGTACCATGTGATGTTCCCACCAGCCACCATTTTATTGTCAACACTTTCTTCTTTGGTTTTGTTTTTCTTTTGTTTGCTTATTCTTTTTGAAACAGAGATTCTCTGTGTAGCCTTGGCTGTCCTGAAACTCACTCTGTAGACCCGGCTGGCCTCGAACTCAGAGATCTGCCTACGTCTGTCTCCTGAGTGCTGGGATTAAATGTATGCACCACCAACACCTGGATAACACTTGATGAATTTTTATTTTTATTTGTTACTATAATTGGAGTGACTGTAAAGTGGTAACTTCTTGGGAATCTTGATTTGCATTTCTGTAATGAAATATCCATATATTACTGTATAGGAACTAACCAGAAAGTAATCTTTGTTAAGGCAAAATTGACATCGAACTGTTTGATTTCATCTCTTGCCAGGAGATTAAGATTGGCATATGTCCTCTCTTAGAGTGTGTGACTCTGGAAAGGACCTTTTACTTTGAGGTTAGAGACTGTCCAATATATTTGACAAAGGACCCTTAATTGTCATTCAATGCTTTCTTTAAAACAAAACAAGTTCATTCTTGACTTAATGGTTTGCTCATTTATTTTTGCAGTGTAAGAGAAGACACTCAGGATGGCTCAGGGATCCGGGGACCAGAGAGCAGTGGGGATTGCTGATCCAGAAGAGAGTTCTCCCAACATGATTGTCTACTGCAAAGTAAGATGCTCAGAGAGCCACTGGGCATGCTGCCTCCGTGCGTCTGTTGTCTGTGAGGATTGGTAGCATGAGATGGGTGCTATCTGCCCAAAGTGCTTTTAGACTAGAGAAGGGTTGTCTTCTCATTGTTTGATTCTGAAGTTCAAGGAAGTCACATTTTCTCAAACTCAAAAACTTGGTATGAGCACTTGAAATATTTCATATCGTTTAGTCTTGTGTAAGTCTCCAGGTTGCTAGAACGATGCAGCTGAGAGTACTCCTTCGGCGGCCTTCACAGTACAATGGGGATCTAACTGAAAGGGTTTTTGAACTCATGGTATATGCAAGGATGATCCAGATGCTGGTGTGAGATGCAGAGGTGGGGCCGTTCAGTGCTTAATGTTGGTAGGAAACCTAAGAGACTCATAGAGCACGCTCTACCATCAGAGGGGGAAGTTAGTTTTCCCAGCTACAGGTCGAGGAGTCCTTGTGGAGGAGTAGTTTCAGAGGACTCAGTTTTAAAGGACATACAGGATTGTCACATGAGAAAAGCAGAGGGGAAAGACGCACCAGATAACGAGATCCCGATAAAGGCACAAAGCTGGGAAACGGAACAGCCACAGGATCTGATCAGGAATGGCAGGGAGCAAAGAGAGATAAGATTGGGCCCAGAGAGATAGATGCAGCCAGATTGAAGAGTATTTATTATAGCAGTTTAATCTTGAAAACATTGTGTACTGAGAGTTGTAAAATCAATCTGTTTGGGATTCAGGGTTTTTCCACAGTGAGTCCAAAGGTACCAAGGTGGGGGATGCAGATGTCCGGGGAGTATTTCTGCATCTGTAGAGGACGAGGAGGATGCGCTTCTGGCCGGCAAAGTGACCTTCAGAACAGAGAGGGACCAGTAAGATGGAGTGAAATCTGAATTATAAATAGCTTGAAAACTGAGCAATCGTGGGATGAAGAGGCGTGTGGAGGGTCAGAGATGACTAGGTTGTGAACCTTGTATCCTGGGAAAACGTTGCTACTGTCCATTCTGATTGGGACATTTAGAAGAGAAATACACTCTAAGGGAAGGAGATCTGGCCTGTAAGTTTTATTTTTATGTGTGTTAAATTTAAGGTACTAATTACTTTGCTTCTTTATGAAAACTTAAGCTACCCGGCATTATATATCAATAAGTAAATGAGGTGATTGTTTACTCATTCCGCTAAATACTTGAGTTGTCCGCTGGGATCTGTGCCTGCTGTCACTCTGTATTTGGTCTGTGCTAAGCAGAGGGACAGTGTTGAACTAGACATTCCTGGGTGATCAATAAGGTGAAGTGTGTGTGTGTGTGTGTGTGTGTGGAAAAATAGAACTCTTATAGTAAGTACTCTTTCTTTGGGTTAAAATTCTATAATTCTTTGTTTCTCAGGAGAATATTGGGAGAGCCTATGTCTAATAAAAATAACTATTAAATTATAAATAATATAAAATTCATTAATAGAGCCAAGAGGTGATTGGTTGCTGTTACCCTTCCTACCCCAGGCAGGAGACCCCAGGGCCAGGAGAACAGGAACATGGCTTTGGAGTTGGGCTTGGGTTATAATTCTGTCCTACAGGAAGGAGGTTGTTGTAAAAATCCATTTCAATGAACTGAGACATTTTTGTTCACCGTGGTCCATACTGTAGGCCATAATAAGTATTTATTTCTCTTTAATTTTTAGGTCTGATAGAGATAGTGACACTTGGAGAAAGGATGAATTATAAGATATATAAATGCTTGCATTGTTAATAAGTTGAACACAGTCAATTGCTGCAGTGAGTTGCCTTTGAATACAGAAGAAGATAATACAAGGATTATTGAGGGGGCTATTTTAAAGGATTTGTTCATTTTTTATTTTGTATGTATAACTGTTTTGCCTGAATGTATGTACGTATGCCCCATATATGCCTGGTATCCAAAGAGCCATCATGTGGGTGCTGGGAATCAAACCCAGGTCCTCTGGAAGGGCAGCCAGTACTCCTAATGGCTGAGCTGTCTCTTCAGCCCCAATCCACAGATTATTTAAGGTCAACAAGGACCTTGAAATGATGCCCATCTGAATGTCATCCACTAAAATGATATTTTGAAAGTTCAAAACTAGGTACAGATTTGTAATAAGTTTTATTTTTGCTTTGTTTGTGGGAGCAGGGGCCTCTTCTGTTACCTAAAAACAAAGAAATATTTGTAGTTCTGTAGAGCAAGAGCAACCAGGAAAGGAGTAAATCTTGCTTGTGACTCATTCCATGAGGAGTATGCATACGTTCACATAGACACTGTGTTAGGGCTCTAAGATGCTTAGCTGAATCCGTTCAGTGTCTTAAGAAGAAAGAATGCTTATTGTCCAGGCTGAGCCCCCATCTGGAACCGCCTTAAACTTATACTAACTTGACTTTACTCAAACCCTGGCTGTACTTGACCCTTCCCATAATAACATAGTGTTCTGCTTCCAACGCTACAGGCTACTGTTTGGTTACAACCAAGAGCTTGACAACTAGGTCATGTTGTCAAGAAAGGATGAACCTAGGAGCTAAGGTTAAATCCCAGACCTTCCCATAGAACTCCATTTGTGCGACTGTTTTATTAAGGTTGTAGCTAAATATTTAGACCTTTTCTTGGGTGTCTAGAACAGAAATTTTCTTTTCTTTCTTTATTTCATGGTTCCTCTTGGCATAGACATTCTCGGTGTGAGACTTTTGCTTAGACGGTGTTGTATTGGTCCATATGCCAACAGAGAGACTCTGGGTAAACTTCTGAGGAACAGACAAGACAAGAACATCCACAATATGGTGTGACTTTTGGCTTTCTTATTTCTAACTGACACATAATAATTGTGCAAATCCAAGACAACACCACGTCATTTCCGAGTTTATGCACACAGCTCAGTCATTAGCATATCCTTCGCCCCAGGCATTTACTGTTTCTTTGCAGTGAAACATTCAAAACCTTCCCTTCCAGCTCTTGGGAGAGTTCAGGACATTGCTGCCAACTTTGGTGTTGTGGCTCTCAAACCCCGTGTAGGAAGATCCTGACACATGAGTAAACCCACACCTTTTAGAAAACACTTCATTTTCTTTTCACAGTTCCTTGTCATTAGCTGTGAGAAGCTGTACTTCCCCCAAGGCATGATTTATTTATTGACTTGAACTGTCTTTCTCATTTGGTATTTCATCTTTCCTATTCACATTTTGGATCAGAGGTGTGTATGAAAAATGTATTGGTCACATTAAAGGTCTATTTAAAAGAATACTTTAATCATTCATTAAGACACCCAGAGTTTCTTTATATCCTTGAAGCCTTACGGTTCTGGGTCACTGAACTGCCCACTGTAGTGATGATCCTGGAAACTAGCTGGCTGTCAAATTGCCTAGGGGTGCTTTATAAAATACACCAGCCTTCAAAGAGTGTCCAAAGAAGAACCCCTGGACACCTTACTTCAGTAACTCTGGGATGGGTACTTGGGATATGAATTTTAAAATGATTTCAGGAGAACTTGGTTTTCAACTAAAGCAGAAAAACATTTATTTGGTGCTTGTTTTCCATCACCCTTCCACCCCATTATTATATAGATATATTATGTGTTGCAAAATCATGGTAAAATTGGTGTTTAAATTTTCTTTGTATATTTATATATTTTTAAGTGTGTGCATGTACGCAACTTAGGTTTCTACTCTTGTGATAAAATACCATGACTGAAAGCAGCCTGGCAAGGAAAAGGTTTATTTTGCTTGCTCTTCCATATATATATTTTTTAATCATTGAAGGAAGTCAGGATAGGAACTCACACAGTACGGGAACCTGGAGGTAGGAGTGGGTATAGAGGCCATGGAGGGTGCTGCTTCTTGGATTGCTCCTTACGGCTCGCTCAGACTGCTTTTGCATAGAATCCACGGCCAGCAGCCCAGGGGTAGACCTACCCATGGGGTTCTGGGCCCTCCCACATCAGTCACTAGTTACAAAAATGCCTGACAGGCTTGCCCACAGCTGTATCTCGTGTAGGCATTTTCTCAGTTGAGGTTCCCTTATGTCATTTGTCTCTAGCTTTGGTCAAACTGAGATTAAAAACCAGCTAGTACAGTGTGTGTGTTGCACACGTGAGCGCACATGTGTGTGTATGCCATGGCACATCATGGAAGCCAGGAGACAACTTGTGGGAGCTGGGTCTCTCTTTCCACACTCTGAGTTCCAGGGATCGAACTGAAGCTTTCAGCATTGGTGACAAACGTCCCTACCTACTAAGCCATCTTGGTGGCCCTTAATTGGCTTTTTAAATTTCACAAATCTTTGTGGATTCCTCAAGCTGTAGAAGAACCAGTCACTTGCCTTATTGTCTGGCATAAATTAGTAGTTCGCCATGGCTTAAGTAGCACCCTTCCATGGTCTCGGCCTCAGTTCCTGCATCCAGGTTGTGTCCTGCTTGAGTTCCCGTCTTTATTTCCTTCTGTGATAGACTATGATGTGGAAGTGTCAGTCAAACCCTTTACTCTCCAATTTGCTTTTGGTCATGGTGTTTCACCACAGTAATAGAAATCCCAACTAGTATAGTCGTCAGCATCCTTAAACAGAAAAATCAAAGGTGCCACAAGGCTCTGGAACTTGTCTGTGGTTCTCAGACAATTTCCCAGTGAAGCCCCGAGTGTGTTCATGATCCCACTGGTCCAGTCAGTGTCCATTGTGGTACCTGGCAGTGCTACCATGCTCAAAGCCCTGTGTGTAATTCCCCCCATTGCTGGAGCTCAGTAGCCATCACAGTGAAGTTTAAAAGTGAATGTCACAAGATAGGTCTCTGGCTTCCATGCTCATGTCAGGAACTTGACATGGCTCCTGCTGAAGCTTCTTTCTGATGCTTGTGTGTTCGTGCGACTCTGGAAAGAATTTCTGACATGTTTGTTCCCTTTATAATGATCTTTTATTGAGAGAGAGAGAGAGAGAGAGAGAGAGAGAGAGAGAGAGAGGGAGGGAGAGAGACAGAGAGAGAGAGAGAGGACTGCTCTTTGATTTTGCTTGATTTTTCTCTGGGTGTTGTTAACAGATCAATGTCTAACTAGGCTGGTATAAATGTCTAACTAACTTGATTTGGTGGAACTCTGTGTTCCTCCATGGTAGGTGGGCAGGGAAAACTGTGGTTCAGCATGACCTTGTCTGGGGTCAGGAGCACAGCATGATCGAAGGTGCCACAGAATGCATGGAGATACGGTGGCTGATCCAGTCTTCCTTCTTATTGTGGGGAACTTCATATTTTTTATTTAATTTCTCAATTTATCACCCTTCTCCCTTCCTTTCCAGCTACAAAATACTTTATAGTACAAAAGAATATGCCCAATGTCCATGTAAGATATAAAGAAGAAAATATGAATTTTATGTGTCGAAACTAGCCTAATAAATAACATTACTTAGGTTTCATGTTAAGAGAGTTAGTCTACATAATGTGAAAAATGTTTTTGTGGTGTTTTCAAGGTTTAATTCTCTAAATTTTGAACTTTTAAAATACAGCATCTTCTACCAAAACTGTATGCACATGTAAAGGTCTTTCACACATGTCTGGGAACATTTTATACGGTTATAGGTAAATCTAAGTTGGATTGATATTAAACAAAATTTTATCAGGTGTCAGAAAAAATGAGTTGTGATAATTTAACATTGAGTAGCAGAAGTTAGATAAGATAACTTCCTGGCTGCCCTTGATGCTATAGCACATGAGTGTTGAAGAAAGGCTCGGGAGTTCAAGGCTATCCGTGGCTACATGGCAAGTTTAAGGCCATCCAACATGAGACCCTGTCTCCAAATCAAGCAAACAAATTGAAAAAAGTGTGTGTGTGTGTGTGTGTGTGTGTGTGTAACAACCTGCTTCTTTAAGCTTGTTATGGCATGACATTCATATAATTGTTTCAAATTATAATTGTACGCTATAGAAATAGCAGGAATGGTTTTTAGAGTAGCAATCCTGTCAGTAATGCAGAGTATCATGAATGAATTAGAGCTTCCAGAGGAAGAAGAAAGTGCCCACATTGTGGTGTGTCTGAAAATGACTGCAAAGCATTATCACTGACAGCTGCCTTCCCTTGTTAGTTCCTACGTACGGACTCCTTTTCTACTAGTGTGATGCCCGTGATGCCTGTGTTGCTGTGATGCTGTGACACCATGACACCATGATGTTGTGATGCCCATGATGCTGTGATGCCGTGATGCTGTGACACCTGTGCTGCTGTAATACCTGTGTTGTTGTGATACCCATGATGCTCCGATGCCCGTGAATCCCGTGTTGCTGTGATACCTGTGATGCTGTGATACCTGTAATGCTACGATGCCCGTGATGCTGTGTTGCTGTGATCCCTGTGTTGCTGTGATACCCGTGTTGCTGTGATACCCATGTTGCTGTGATGCCTATGTTGCTGTGATACCCGTGATGCTGTGATGTCTGTGTTGCTGTGATACCACAATGCTATGATACTGTGATGCCCATGATGCTGTGATGCTTGTGATTCTCGTGATGCTGCAATGCTCGTAATGTTATGATGCCCATGTTGGTGCAATGCCCGTGGTGCTGCGATGCTCATGATGCTGCGATGCTCATGATACTGTTGCTGTGATACCCTGTAATCACTTTCCCATGTCATCAAGGACCCTTGACATCCTGGGGCAGAGGCCGGTGTAGGAACATTTCCTGAGAACAAATATGCTATTTTAGTCTTATAGCTGGTGGTATGCAACAAGAAGGGCAAAATATAGCGTGAAAGAGGCAGAGCTTTGGAGAGACCTAGGAACAGAATATTGTCTTGAAGTTCAAAGAAGGTTGCGGCAGAAGCGGGGTAGCAAGGAGGCTGCAGTCCCACACACCCTGGAGATGAAGTCTCGATGAGATTAGAAACCATTTAATCAGCAAATGCGTATCGATTATTGTTTGTGGGCCAGACCCTGTTAGATGCTAGAAATTCAGGGTGAGGGCAGAGGCCTGAATAAACCCATAAACCAATGCAGGAGGCAGGGGAATGGATGAGCCGCTAGTCAAGTTGTGCTGGTTAGAGGTAAGCCAAGGAAGGGGGAGGGAAGACGTAACAGCTTCCACAGGAGACAAAAGACGACCAGAGGACTTGGTACGTGTCTTCATTTGTGCAAGATGAACAGGGATTAGGTTGGTGAAAGGGGAGAAAAAATTGAGAGGAAAGGATGATTCACACGCCAAGTTATTAGACTCTAAAAACTTCAAGAGCCTCTTTGTGGATCTAGGTTTCTACAGTGAGGGCCTGAGATGTAAAGCCAGATTCTGAACAATCTACTGCGTTATCTCAGGAGGTTAGCATTGTCCAGAGAGCTCTCCTTTGTGTTTCTGCACCCACATTCTATGCGTCTGCGCACTTCCTCTACAGCCCCAATCCAAATAAGTAAATAATAAATACATACTTTCATATTTGCATCCATGTATTTTTTGTAGCCTTTTTTGCTTAAAAAAAAATCTACAAAGTTAACCCAGTCAAAATTTTAAAGGCAGTTAAATCAGAATATTTAAAACGAATTCATCTTTGGTCCCAAACATTTAAGGGTTTTCTTTCTTTCATTCTTTTGTTTTTATTCCTCCACAGTGAACAAAATCTCCAATGACTAACTTCAGAGAGTGTTTGGAGTAACTCACTTAATAGTTCAAACTGCATTTCAAGACTGTTTTCATTCAGTTTTTTAAAATGTATCCGTTGCTTTGGAGGTGGGAAGCCTTTCAGCTTTCCTCCCCTCCCTGGAGTAGGCTTGCTGGAAGAGCAGCCTCCCATCACATTACCGTGGTTGGCAGGAGCGAGGCAGACAAGCGAGTGCCAGGCTCATGGTGTCCCATCAGATGAAAGGGATGGGTTTCGCGTAGGGGACAGCTCAGTGTCGTTTAATAGGATGTGTTGCCATGGGTAGAATTCTCTAATCTGAGAAGCCTTCAGTGCGCTCAAGCCTCCATTTCATCTTCCCATATCCTCTCCGCGTTTCCCTTAAAACAGTCTGAGATTTTGCTTTCTGGTTGGCGGTTTATCTTGCTCTTGACAGTCCTTTGCGGTGTTCTTGTATGCGATGGGGCTCTTGAATGGCCGTCAATCCCCTACTGGCATGGTTTTGAATAAGGAAAGTTTAAAGTGGATAGGCGTGTGTGAAATGAAAATAAATGTCTAAAATCATGGGCACGGAAGGGGGTTCTTTTAAAAGACCATCAGTGTGCCAGCGGGTCAAAACAGAAGACCCACAAAGCTTTTAAAGGGAGCATTCTAAATTCTAGACGTGTGTTCCAGGGATGGGAGGGTAAACACGTGCACAGATAGAGTCATCCCAGCCCTCAGAGATTACCGATAGTTCTGGAAAGTGACAGCCGCAGATTGGAAAGGGATCCGACATCCATTGAAAAGAAATGGTTAAACAATAGTGTGGGCCCAGGAGTCCTATTGTGGTGAGGCCGCTGTAGGATTTCCGCTCTGGTCGAAGCTAATCTTTGCCTTAGAAGAATGGGGGCTACTCATCTCCTGGGACAGGACCAGGGTGCGTGTTCTTATTTGGGAAACTCTAAGACTTTTAGGCTTTTCCATATAATTTTCATTGTATCTGTTGAGTGCTATGATGGCGTGAATTTTCTCAGCAATCTTCTTTCTGGCTGTCCTCTCATTTCCTGCCTGGTTCTTACAGCGTGGATGTCACTGCTCATGGCAGAGACCACCTTCAGGGTTTTCCTCGGGAAAATCTAATGGCGATAAATGCTCTTGGGTCGTGTTTGTCTAAGACCTGTTTGGTTCATACTCAGGTTTGAAGACTGTTCTAGATTCTAGACCATCGGCTGCTTCTTTCCATACCTTGGCCCCTGTCATTATCTTGTGGCTCCCATCAATTCTGTTGGCAAGTAGCTGCTATTGTTCCTGTTCTGAGGGTAATCTATTCTTCCCTCACTTTGGCTGTTTTTAGGGTTATTTCCACTTTGGTTTGTTAAGTAATTATACTTGAAATTGTGAATTTTTATATCTGTGTGCCATATGTTCCTGTGTGTAGACACATGTATGTATGTGCACATGTATGGGGGGGGTGGGCATCTTTCTCGATTCTTCATTTACTTTTTTCTGAGGCAGGATCTCTTGCTGAGTTTGAAGTTCATTGATTTGGCCAGCTCTGGTCCAACTCTCTTACCTACCCTTCCCGAGTGCGAGGATGGTAGGTAGCTGGCTGCCATGCCTACATTTTTATGTGGGTCTGGGGATCTGAACTCTGGTCCTCATGCTGATGCTCTTTATCCACTGAACTATCTTTCCAACCCCAGTGATGTTTGTTTTTCATTTACTCCTCCTAGGGCTTATGGCACATGGCTTTATTTGGTGCTTGAAAATTTCTTGACCACAAACTCTAAATATTGATTTCTCTTTTCTGTCTTGCTGGGACACTGTTTATGTGTTAAGATATTTTTTTCCCTCAGAGCTTTGAATTTTTTTACAATCATTAATATATTTTTAATTAATTTATTTTGTGAGTTTCAATGTAGATGTTTCTTTTGTATAAAAATTTAAATATTTATTTATTCTTTGAAATTTTGTATAATTTATTTTGATCATGGTTTTTCCCCTCCTCTAACTTCTTCCAAATTTGCTCCCACCTCCCTACCCACTAACTTCATGTTCCTTTTCTCTTAAAACGAAGAACAAAACCAAAAACAAGCAGTCGATTTGTTTTGGCCAACGACTCCTGAGCATAGGAGTTCCCGTGAAGAGGGGTTGACATACCCAGTGTTACTCCATAGGAAACTGATTTTTCCCTCTCCTGGGGAATGACTTCTTGGTGAGTGGTGGGGCTTCGTTCCCACTTCTCCTCTGTGCTCAGATTCCATCTGGCTTGAGCATGTGAACATCGTGTGCATGCTGCCACGGGCTCTGGGAGTTTGCATGCGCATCAAGTCCTGTTGTGAAAATATTGCTTCCTCGAAGCCATTCAACCCCTCTGGTCTTAAAATCTTCCCCCCCTTTTATTGAAAATATTTTTCTTCTTACATAATAGATTCTGATTATGATTTCCCTTCTTCTATTCTTCCCTATATATCTCCCAAGGTTTGTGTTTTCATAGATCCGCATAGATTTATTGATTTCCTCTTTAAGGACCGCTATCATTTTTGTAAAGGCTTTTTTTTTTTAAAAAAGTCTTTTTCTTGGGCTTCATCTGTGTGGCAATGCCCAGGGCCTGCTGTGGTAGGGCTGTTGGGCTTTAATAGAGACATTGTCCTGGCTGTTATTGATTGTGTGTTATTGATTGATTGCTCTCTAGGCATCTGAGTTTGGGAAGATTATAATTCCAGGTGCTGATATCTTGCCTGTGTTCTGTTTTTTGGTGTCTGTTGCCATCTCTGCTTCATAAGAGGATGTTGTGAATGTGTGCTGCCTGGTAGGACATTCTCCTGATCTCCTGAGAGGTATTGCCCCTAAGGGTCCAAGGATGGGGGGAGCTCCAGGTGTGTATTTCAAGGTAATTGGGAACTGATACTTATGAATAGGGATGAGTTAGGAAAGGGGGGCTGAGGAGGTGAACAGGAAGGAAGGAAAGCAGGGTGCATGACCAAGATCTGCTTAGTCTCCTGACGATGGGTACAGGGAGTGAGGAGAGGCCACAGTAGAAGGTCTACTTTGGATCTGGGTATGAGACTGGGGACTGGACTTGGAGGAATGGAGAGGGAGGTGAAGATCTGCAGTTAGCCCACCTTCCCTGGCAGGAGTTCTGTGGGTTTCTAGGAAATGCCTGCTGGGGCTGGGGGCTGGGATAAAACAATGAGGGGGACTGGGAGGGGAAGATCTGTGTGACCCTCTGGAGGTGGGACGGAGAGGAAGGGTGGGGAAGGCTGCAGCAGGTGGGTTGCTACAGAGCTGGACGTGAGATAGGGGCTTAGACTTGAGCTGAGGTAGAAGTGAAGGCCTGAAATTAGCCTGCCTGCTTCCTGGGCTGGAGCGGCCTGAGGGTTCCCAGGGAGCACCTGCTGGATTTGGGGTCTGGGATAAAGCAATGAGCTGGGGGAAGGAAGTTAGGAGGGAAAAATCCGTGTGATCCTCTGTAGATGGCGCAGGGGGTGTGGGAGATGACAGCTGAAGCAGGTGGCCTGCTGCAGAGCTGGGGCTGAGACTGGGGGGCTAACTTTGGAGGAGCCAAGAGAGAAGTAGAGATCCGCAGTTAGCCTGCCCGCTTCCATGACTGGAATAGCCCGTGGGTCAGTGTGGACATTTTCTGAGGGCCTGTCCTTCCAGTCAATAATTCATCAGATTAGATGATCACCCCCTTCATTCCTAATTACAGCTTTAGTCATTTTTTGTTACTTGAATATTTTCATTTAATTCATTTTCCTGCCATTATTTTTGGTCAATGAACTCCTTAAGCATACAAATCACAGTATATTAAGTTTTGAATTTGCTGTTGTAAAATCTTTGAAAATGTCTATTTCCACTATTTCCTTCTCCTTCTCCTCCTCCTCCTCCTCCTCCTCCTCCTCCTCCTTTTCCCCCCGCATGTTTCTAGTTGGTCTTTCTTCAGTGCTGACATTGCTTATACAACTGACCTTAGAGAGAGAACTGAAAACCTGTGGGACAGCGCAGTGGGGGAGGGGGCCCCTGCAAAGCCGACAGCTCGAGTTTGATCCCTTGGATTTACATGGTAGAATCAGATTATTCTGAAAAGTGTCTCTTGATTTCCACACATGTGCCATGGCACACACACGCCTGCATGTGTGCCTGCATACACACATAGTTGCACACATAAATGAACAAGGAAATAAATAAAATTTAAAAATGAAAGAAATTGTTTAAAGCTCTATAGGAATGTCACTTTTACTCCCAAAGGATTTAATGGTGTCTGTGTGTATATGCATGTGTATGTGTGTATGCATGTGTGTGCCTATATGCATGTGTGTGCATGCATGTGTATGTGTGTATGCATGTATGTATGCATGTGTGTGCATGCATGCGTATGTGTGTATGCATGTATGTATGCATGTGTGTGCATATATGCATGTGTGTGTATATGTGCATGTGGAGGCCAGAGGTAGAGACATCTTTGATAACAGGTACCTTCCTTAACCACTCTCCTGATTTGAGATGAGAGTTCTCATTGGGTCTGGAGTGTACAGGCTGGGTAGACTGGCTGGCCAGCAAGCCCCAGAGACCACTTGTTTCCCTAGTTCCAAGCACTGGGGATGCACATCTGCCTATTGTTTTTATCAAGTGGTTGGGATCCCCACAAGACTCAGGTCTTCATCCGTTTGTAGCCACTTTAGCCACGGAGATATCGCCCAGCCAGACTGATTAGTGAGTAACTGTTTCATTCTTTACAGGACTACTATACTTTTTGTAAGAAGTCTTCTCTGTTCAGGCCAAGCCCAGGGGGTTCATGAGTGCCTCACCCTCTTAGTGAACCGTGACCTCCTGTGTTGGTTATAGAAACTCCCCGGGACTGTGGGAAACTGTTGAGAACCTTTACTTAGGAAAAGCATCCCTGGTCCTGGGCTTTTTCTTAGCTTTCGTCTCCTATGTGATTACAGGAGCAAGGTCTTCTTCCGTAGTGCTTTTCAGTCTTTCTGCTGCTCTCACCAGGAGGTGTATTCGGAAGCACCCAGTGAGCTGCTGCGAGCAGGAGAATCCCCGAATCCTGGCTTTGAAAGAACATGGGTCTGCCTCTCATAGGCCCAGTTGATTCTTAACAATGTTTTAATCTTTTTACTTATTGCTTATTTTTGAGTTTTAGTATGTAGCCAGTGAGACTTTGAACTTATAATCCTCCTGCCTCATCATCCCTGATGCTAGGATTAAAGGCTTTCAATGCTGTACCTGGTTCTTAAATATGATCTTTAGGAAAGACAATTTCCAAGAGCTTACTTTCTATATCTTATTGCTGTAGGATGGCAATGCTGGAGATGAAGCAGAGTGAGGGAAACCTTTGGAACATGGAGGAGGTGAGATTGACCTGTGATTAAGTTTTTTGGATGGAGGCTAGCGAGAAGGATTCAAGACTATGCCTCAATGGCTGGAGATGCCAATCAGGAGGGTGAACAGAAGGAAGAGGACAAGGGAGCATAAAGTCACGCGTTCCAGAACATTTCCTCACCTGAGTTAGTTCTGTAAAAGTTTACCTGGTGGTGTGGGTGGTGGCTCCAGGAAAAAAAAAAAAAACTCTCCTATGAAACAAACCTAAAGACACGCACTACCTAGAAAAAGACATGTTTGGCTGCAGCTAGTCCAGAACATATTCAGGAAGTGGCTTGTTCCTATTTGTCAGCTGATAGGACATTTAGAACATTTCTGTGTCCATACGTATGGTGCTGTGAAGAATTTCCACACTCTGTGGCTCCAGACACCAGAAATCCGCTTCACCATGGAGGGTAGAAGTTGGAGATTAGCATGTGCCAGGGCTGTGTTTTCTGTGAAGGGTGAAGGCCAGAGTCCTTCCCTGACCTTCTCTACCTCTTTATGTTCACTGGAAATCCTTGGCATCTCTCAGTTTGTCAGCTCTTTCCTTGACCCACCTTGTAACCCTTTTGACCTTTTCCTGTGTTCAGCTCTTCGTCACCCAGCCTTTTTAGAAGGAGACCGATACCAAGTTTAGTCCCCAAACTCCAAGGTATGATTCCATCTTAGCTAATTATATTAAAAAGGACCCCACTTCCAAAGTAGGTCACTCAAATCAAATCAATAAAAGTGTGTTCCTTGGAGTCTAGCTCCTGGCAAGGCACTAACTGGGGGATCAAGAGTACCATAGAACTCAGTCCCTGTCCTAGACAATCCTGCTAGCTGAATGGAGGCGACCAGCGTAGACCAGGATTAGATAATAAGGTAATTATTTATGGACCACCCTCCTCATCCCAGGTTCTACGGAAGGTGCTGTGCTCACACCGAAGCGTGGAGTCACTGGAAGGGCTTGTTGGATAAGATGGACGGGGAAACCAAGGGTCAGAGGGAAAAGTGACTGGGACTGAGTGGTGGTATCAGGGTTTGAAGCCATGCTGGCTTTATTCTGAGAAGTCTGTAGTTCCGGGGAAGAAATTGTAGTCTGTAAAAGAATCTTGAGACTATTTGTGATGAATTAGAGAGTTAAATGTGGACCATGTAGTTTACAGAGGAAGAGAACATAGGAAGGAAAACACTGGACTTGCATCCTTAAGAGAGGGTAGAATTCTGGATCATGGGGCCATGTGAGCAGAGATGCAGAATATTTATTTATTGTAAAGCGTGTTTGCTGTTTAGATTCACACTGGCTAATGAGAAGGTTCTGTTTCCCACTACATATCCCTATAACCCCATTGTTTCTGAAAATATGGTCCATCAAAAATACATGTAATATACCCAGCTTTCCAAACCAGTACCAAACTCGGCTACACAGCTCACTGTAGAATGTCAATGGTTTCTTCTGGTTATCGTGCAGCAGACAGAAGTATGGCTCACTGCCATCATGAGCATCACACACAGGAATACCATGTCACATGGGAGGCCAGGGGAAGATCAAAATTTGAAGTATGGGTTTTATTGTACATGTGTGTCTTTTTTGCAACATCAAAACACCAGACAGATTTAAGTCATTAGTTGTGCTATGGGACAATGATCTGTACCCTGTCAATTGTATTTTAATAAAACGCTGATTGGCCAGTAGCCGCCAGGTAGAAAGTATAGGTGGGGCAACCGGGCAGAGCAACAAGAACAGGAGAATTCTGGGAAGAGTAAAGAGTCAGTCTGTGGTCGTCACGCAGCTGCAGAGGAAGCAAGATGAGAGGGCCCTAGCACAGACAAGAATAATGGGTTAATGTACAATGTGAGAAAGAGTTAATAAGAAGCCTGAGCTAATAGGCCAACCAGTTTATAATGAATGTAGACCTCTGTGTGTTTCTTTGGGACTGAATGACTGTGGGACCGGGTAGGACAGAAACCTCTTTCAACAAAAGTTGAGTACTACCTGCTGTACGTGAAGAGGACATACATGACACAAGTGTACCTCGCTCTTCACATGGGGACCTGAA
Source organism: Microtus oregoni (assembly GCF_018167655.1). NCBI lineage: Eukaryota > Metazoa > Chordata > Mammalia > Rodentia > Cricetidae > Microtus > Microtus oregoni. The sequence goes on along the minus strand of NW_024543068.1, from coordinate 14,809,799 downwards.
GCAAGAAAAGAAATACTGTCACTTCTCAAACTCACATGGTGAGAGAGTTCAGTAGAGCCGAGTTCTTTAACAACTGATTTTACTTCTTCCTTCCTCCTCCTCCTTTTTTTTTAAAAAAATTTGTTCCATTTTAAAAGTAAGACTCCAAATACAAAAGAATCAAAGCCCAGAGAGGAAAAAAAAAGCTCACATATGTCTGCCATGCAAATATGGCTGAAGTGAACAGTTTGGCCTGCATCCTCTTGGGTTTGTGTTATGTGTGTTAGTCGGTAATCATTGCTTGTGTGTAACTTATGTGTCCCTCTTCTCTGTCACCTAAATATTAGTTTATGCCAGCAGGTGTCTTTGTCATCATCTGTTTTAAAGGTAGAATAATATTTGATGAAGTAGATAATTGTGCACAATGCACATTTATTTATTATCTGGGAATTCATGTATTTGGGCCTGGGGTTAAACTTCCCATATAGTTGAGATGGCCTTGAACTTCTGACCTTTCTGCCTTTAGCTCTCCAATGCTGGGATTAAAGGCACATGCTACATGCCTGGTTTATATGGTTTCATGTATGTGTCAGGCAAGCACTCTACCAACTGAACTATACCCCTCGTCCCTGGAGCAAAATTTAGTTAATCTCTTATTTATTATTAATATTGAAGTTTAAAATTCTTAAGTCAAAAGGCATGACTTGTGTCACATGTGACTCCTGCAAGGCCCGTGTTGGCTCTACATACAAGACTAACTTTCCTAGGATGCTGGAAAGTTCTCTGTCATCACAGAACAGCAGTGAGGGGCTTTCTAAGGATGAGTACCCATTTCTTTCCTTTGCTTTCTGCCTTCAAAACCACGTCCCTATCCGTGGTCTGAACAGCCCTGCGGCAGCACCCCACATCCCCTGAGAGCTTTGGATGCCAAGATATCCAGAAAATTTTCATCTTGGTGCCTTTCCAAGCCGTTTGCTATTTTATCCTCTATTTGTTTTTCTTAAGCAGCTAACTAAATAAGAATGCCATCTCAACCTTGCTCCCCTCCCCACAGCATTTTCCCTGCCCGCGCACCCCCTTCTGCCTACGATTTAACCATGGGGTGGCTGCTCCTTATATTTTAAAGCTACATACAAAAGCACAGTTCTGAGACACAGCCAAGAGCTGCAGCCAAGTTTGAAGAATAAAACTTTAAAACAGCTCTTCTGTCACATACTTGAGAGGGGAGGCAGGCTTTGCTATAAATAAAGACACATTCCATTTCTATCTCGTCCTTTACAGTCCTCCTGGGTAAGGCTTTCTGCGTGTGACTACAGTGTGCTCTAGCTGCCCACTCACCCTTGCAACCTTCCATTTTGTGCCTCGTTTTATTTCCATGCTCAGTCATCTTGGGGCTTAGGAACTTTGTATGAAAGAGGAGAAGATGGTCCCTGTCCTCAGGGTTAGATGTAATAAGATCCAGTCATTGACTTAGAAGCCATGCTTGCTCTTCATCTGTAGCGTTTTTCAGCAGCTACACCATGTATCAGCTGCCACTGGCTGCTGTAACAAATTGCCTCCTGTTGAGTGGCTTAAAGCAAAACAAACATACTCCCTCACAGTCCTGGGGATCACTGGCCTGAAAGGACTTAGCAGTACTGGGTGCTTTTTCAGGTATCTAAGGAGAATCTGGTTCCTTCTTTTTCCGTTCCTCTCCAGCACACAGCCTCATATCACTCTATCCCTGGAAGCATGCTCATACCCTCCCTGGGCTCTCATCTTTCTGCTTTTCTTATGTAGAACCCTCTGTCATAACACAGAAGCCCACCTAGTCTGCCCAGGGTAACGTCTCCGCCTCAAAGTCCTTCGCCTTGTCACACCCACAAAGTCCCCTTTGCCACGCATAGTACCATATTCATTCACAGTTTGAAGGACATATGGGTGACTGCGGAGGGAACTTATTCTACTTACCGCTCTGTCTGTTTTGGAAAAGACAAGGACAGCTGTTTTGAGGTTTTCCCCCCTGGTTGTATAGCTATGGATGGGGAATGCTGGAAGTGGAGTTTTCCTTCCTGTGGTTGTCAGGGTGGACACAGAACAGACTAAACTGATGTTATTTTTTTTTCCCATTTGTTTTAGCCTAGAACCATAGGAGGGCAGAGAAGAAGTACTATGTTTCAGACACAGGTAGTGAAGATGGAGGGTCTTAAAGACCTCACTCGCTACTCACTGGAGCCCAAATCAGGTTTTTCTCAAGGCACAGACATTCTCCTGTGGTGGGGTTGTGACCGTGCTAATGATCTAGTTACATGAATAAGAAAAAAAAACAGTTTACTTATCTTCACCAGTCTTAACTTCCTCATAACTCCACTCGTCCTCAGTTACTCTATAATTTTTAAAATATGTAACATTAAGACATCAAGACATAAAAAATACAATGTTTTCATTTGTTTGTTTTGAGATAGGGTCTTGTTTAACCTAGGTTGGCTTTGAACTAGATAAGTAGCTAAAGACAATCTCAAGTTTCTGTTCTTCCTGCTCTACCTCCCAAATGCTGGGATTACAGGCATGTGGTACCACATCCACTATAAATGGTGCTAGGGATTTAACCCAGGCTTTTTTGCACACTAGGCAAGCAGTCTACCAACTTAACTACATCCCTATTCAACAGTGTGGGCTTCACATTTGTACAAACGGTGCAAGGCAATCAGGCACCCTGCATTTTTCTTAGCTTCCGAGGCATATCCCAATCTGTTTATTACCTCTAGGGGGAATCTCCCTCCCACCAAAGGGTGCAAAATTTATGATGAAACTTTCACAGGAGAGTATGTGGCCCAAGGCAGTTGAGTCCCATCGAAGGCCTATCCAAAAAAACCGATGCTGATACTTGTTATCCAGAGAGTGGACAGTAAGCTTCCCCCCTCCGTAAGTGAGTTATTAAAACCAAACTTCATCACATTGCCGAGGAGAGTTCAATAGTGGAAGGAACAACTTTAGGACTGTTGTCACATGTCATTAATCTGTCCCCATGCTGGTTTTGCATCTCTTAAGCTAAGATTGGCATTTACATCTTGAAATGATGGGGGGGGCAGAGATCAAAACAGAAGCAATATTTTATATTTAAGTGTCAGCATTCATACATTGAGTTTTATTGAAACCCAGTCATAACATTTATTTATGAATTATCTATGGCTTTTCTGAGCTTCCACTGAGGAGTGGAGTGGTTGTGACAGGGACCGTCTGTATGATTAACAAGGCCTAAAATATTTACCAACTGGCTTTTTACAGAGATGTGGCAGGGGGCTTGGAAGGGGCTGGAAAGGGTCTGTAGACATCTTTGTTGGGATGTCTTCTCACAGGTTAGGAGCCCCAGCACTGCTCTGCCATGACAGCTTGTCGCCAGACACTCATAGTCAGCTGGGAAGTGGGCATGCATGAGTGTTCAGAGCCTGGCCCATGGTCATGTGCATAAGTGATTCCTAGTCAACCTCCTGGAGTGGTGTGTCCCTTCGTGCCAGGTCATGTGATCTACTCTTGTGCATTATGGAGATTTCTGATTTTTTTTTCTTTTTAAATACAGAAAGAGCATATAGGGCCATTGGAAGTATCGGGCTGTGTATTCTGAAATATCCCAGGAAGACATGCCACCTAGTAGATAGCTGCTTCTGTTCAGGCACAGTGGCGTGGTGGCTCTCATTTCATCGGGATTCATGTTGTACCAGGCATTGGGCCAGGGCTTTGGGTAGAGGGATTGCCCACAGCTCAAAGTGCTGTTACACATTGGTCTGAGTGTGAGGGAAGGGACTGAGGATGGATAAACAATGCCTGAGCCGCTCCTCGTGTTGGAAACAGTACCGGTGCTCAGTCTGTCTTTGCATACCAGGCTGTGAGCTTGAAACCTGGACGGAAAGAAGGCAGCCATCTGGGGCGTAGCTCGCCTCCATTTCTTTCTTGGACATAGCAGGGTGTCACAATCTCATAAGCAAGATGCTGTAGTCTTGTGTTACACTGTCTGGTGACACTACTGAGGTCTGTTAGCTCGTTTCTTCTAGCACTGCTTATCCTTCAGAGAGATTTGACTTCTCCCTCCTGCCCATGTGTAATTCCATATCCAAGACTTCAGTCAGCCTCAGAACAAAAATACACAGGAAAGTAGTCTTTTTATATGACATTTACATTGTATCAAATATTTTAAACAATCTAGAGATGATTTTAAAGCATATGGTAGGATGTGTGCAGATTATATGCAAGCATAAACCCACTTCAGACAACAGACTTGAACCTCTAGGATTTTTATATCTGAATGGGGCAATTGGCAAGACCAATTTCATGTCATAGGTATGGGGGACCTTTCCTTTACGGCCATTATCATACAGAGCGATGCTCCAGAACCCTGCCTCTCCCATAGCAACACATCTCTTGCTTGAGTCTCAGCCCCAAATAAAGCAAAACAAAACGAGGCAGATGCCCATTCCTGGCTCTTCTTGATACAGGGTTCCAACCGAGGAAGGGCGGTGTGTACAGAGAATGTGTTGGGACACATCTAAGAAAGTTCGTGTTCTATGGGTCAGAGGCGTATGCCATTAATTAGAACACCAGCAGCTGCAAGTGTGTTTGCTGAGCTCCCTTTAAGCACGTTTTAGTACTTGACAGGATTGTTCTCGGGCACATTTAACAAATGCTGTCTTGATTTTGTCCTAATCTCTGCATTAGTGCCCTCGGTCTGCCCAGTACATCCTTGGCCTCACTCTCTTCAAGATGCTGCCATGCAGCAATCTCCTCTGAGTGCTGATTTAGAGAACTACAAATCACTAGCTTGCCCCCTGCTACCCTCAAATGCATAGAGCTGCCCAAAGAACACATGCCTGATTCTGCCTCACCACCCACTGTGCACAGGTAAGCAGACGCCAGGGGCTCAGTGATTGATATAGTAGAATCCACACAGCATCTGACTGGAAATCCACCCGATTCCTCCCCTCACCCCTCGGTCCATGGCAATCGTTTTATTCTTGTGTGGTTCTGTGCATCATGTAGCGATGTATACTTTGAAAAAAAAAAAGGTTAGGTAATTTTGTTGTTTATGTGAACATCACAGAGTGTATACAAGGTTTGAATAATATGTATGTAATAGTTCAGTTGGCCTCAAACTCACCACATTCTTCCTGTCTCCGTCTTGTGAGTGCTCGGAATGTAGGTGTGTGCCACCATGCCTAGCACTGATATTCCTAAGTAGGCGTGTACTAAGGTACAGCACAGTGATTATATCCTCTCCCTCATTCTTATTATTGAATATGACACCACTTATTCTCATTATGGTGCCCCATGCACTGGGCATAGTTGTCCGTATGTTGCTTTCATATGCCTGGCAAAGCAGCAGGTTTGTTTCTCTATGTTAACTTTACAGTGGTTCTGTCCACCTGTGGACCGGGATTTTCAGCTCTGTTATGACCTCCTGAGACTACAGTTGTCCCCCTGGTCTGTCACCTAGATTGTTGTTAGGCGGTCCGTGAGTTTACATGTTGCATTTTGTCACACAAGGCTATTGTAAGTGATTGGCTCCAAGTAGGCCATAAATAAATGCCTGATGGGACGGTTGATCACTCGACCTTTAGACACCTCTAATTACCTTTATCAGGTGGGATTTCTGTGCCAAGTGACTTCTCCCCATGTGGGTTACATGCTGTGGTTCTGAGGCTCAAAGTTTGGCCAACACCTCTGAACTTGGGAAAGTCTTGTGTGGCAGAAGCGGCTACACTTGGCTACTCTGAATGTCATGAGCAGGATTACCCTCACACCCACATTCTGGTACTTGCTTTCTTCTCCCATCTCCGTCTTTCACATTTGTTATTCACATTGATAGACAAGATACAAAAAAAAAATCAAATAAAATGTCAGTTTATATTTTCCTCATTAATTGAAAAGCTATCTATCCTTCATTCTGCTTTCCTGTTAAAGCCTTGTCTATCGGTTTTCAGTGAAAAGGGCTTCTTTTCCTTCTTGGTTACTTTCTTAAAAATATCTTCATTGGGCTGGAGAGATGGCTCAGCCGTTAAAGGCTAGGCTCACAACCATAAATATAAAAATATCTTCATTATGGAAACAGTCCATCATTAATACTTCAGAAAATTCAGTTATTATAGATAAATACAAAGGTGATCATAAAATGTGCAGTAGCCCCCAGAACACAGTAACTTCTGAGGTATCGTCTTCCATACATTAAGATTTAACAAACACCAGAGAGTGTTCCTAACGTTGAAAAGTGTTGCTTACTAGGTTGAAAACATTTCCACGGCTTTTAGTAGTAGTCTAGATCACAGACTGGAAACGGTTCCGGAAAGGTCCACATAGTAGCTATTTTAGACTTTGAGAAAGGAATGGGAGAGTCGCCACAGATGGTATGTAAATTGGTGGGTGTGTCTACATGCCAATAAAACTTTATAAAAACAGGCGACTGGCCAAGCTTAGCCCATGAGCTGGGCAGGAGTTTGCTTCTGCTTCTCTAGAGTGTCACTCTTAACAGCGGAATAGTCTACTTTACCAATATATCACTGTGACCTAGATAGGCAGAGTGATAACTCATGTTTGAGGCGTCATTCTGCTTGATTCGATTTAGTCTCTCCTTCATTCCTGCCCAGGACACTGAGGTGTAGGTTTCACTGTCTAGGTTAAAAATGCAGAACCAGGATCAGAAATGGGTAGGTAATTTCCAAAGGGTAGTTGGCTGGTAAGCCAAAATTTAAATTTGTTTTAGAAGCTAAGCCCATAAGAACTCATTATGTCCTTACGCCTTTGGTGCCTTTTTTCCTTAGGATAAATTCCTAGAATTAGAATAACAAGTGTATTCGAAGACTCGGCTATGTGTTGCCAGGCTGAGAGGCAAAGCCAAATCTCATCTGTCCCCCCTGATGTTATATAACAGGGCTGGGCTCCTACATCCTTAACTATAATGCCTCTTTTCAATTCTTGCTAATTTCATGCAAATGAACTTTATCATTTAAAAAAACACATTAAAATTATACATGCAGATGAACATTTATAGTATGCACACATGAACATTTACGGTACGCACACCTTTTCATCTTTACTCCTGGGACGAAAATCTCATTCATATTCTCCCCCCACCATCCTGTAAGAGGGGCATTTTATCTCTTTCATTGATTGTATGAAAACTTTCATATAAGGGTATGTAAGCCGATGTCACATTACTTATTGTGGAAATGGCCTCCCCCTCCCCAAAGAATCGCTGTTAAAATTACACAAAATTAAGCATGAAAGTCTATGGTTCTTTGTTTGACCTTCAACTTGCTATATCCTTGTTGTCAAGGATAACCTTGAACCTCCTAATTCTGGGATTACAGGGGTGTGGTATCACACCGTGCGGTGCTAAGCATCTGACCTCAGACTATGCTAGGCAAATAGTCTATCAAGGGAGCTACCTCCAAATGTTTGGTTTTAACAGTACCTGTTAGACACTTGGAGTGAAAGAAGGAAGGAAAGACTCTGAAACTGTAAGGGAAAACTTAATTCTGTTGTGGTGCTTATCCTTTTGTGTCTCTCTTAAGTCACTAGAATTCATGTTCTTTAATTGGAATGCCTGCGTTGCCGTGGCCATGGCAACATGTCTTAGCTGCCATGAGCAGCCAGATCTTGACAAAATATTTCTTTTGAGATTTGCTTTTAGATGAAAGTCATTATTGAGTCTATTTGGAAGAGTCTAGATGAATTAATGGATGGTAAACCCATAATTTTATACTAATTATAAGAGTGAAATTAAGGTATTATCTGCTGATCACCTCCTGTGTCCCAGCCATAATGTTGAATTTAGTCCTCAAAGTGCTCTTATGCGGTGGGTATTCTTGTCACCCATATTTTATACATGGAGCTGCTAAAACACTAGGAAGTGGCTTGACCTAGGCTATTCAGCTGCAAACAGTGAATCTGGACCTCAAACTTGGGGGGATCACAGAGCAGGGGTAAATCTTGATTGTCAAGGCTAGAGTTCATGTCACTAGGATCTAAGGCAGCAGCAAACTCAATGTGCTTCAGTCAATCTGACTGGGATTTAAAACTCATGTTCATGTAAGGGTCAGAGATGGGGTCCTAAGAGCCCTAGAGGTCACTGCCCCAACACATTGTACCTTGGACTTCTCTTGAGGACAGACGTCAAGGCATCTTAGGCACTATATGTAATTTTGTTTTATTTTATGTGTATAGATGTTTTGCTTGTTTGAATATCTATGCAGTGTTTGTGCCTGGTGCCCAAGAAGGCCAGAAAAGACCATCAGATCCCCTGGAACTGAAGTTGCAGATGGTTGTGAACTGATCTGTTGGTGCCGGGAATTGGACCAAGGTCCCTTGGAAGATCAGTCAGTGATATTAACCCCTGAACATCTCTCCAGCCCCATATTTGAAAATGTATTTTCATTTCATTTGTTTGTTAATGGTGCGTGTGTGAGGGGACATGCATGTGCCAGGGTGCATGGGGGCAACTTGCAGCAACGTGTTCTTGTTTACCGTGTGGGTCTGGGGTATCAAACTTAGGTTGAGAGCCTTACTTATTGCTGGCCAGAAATAAGAAAGTAGTTAAAGTAAAAAGGGCAAGCGCCTTTATTACTAACCAGAAGAACTTTTCTTATTTTCCACTGAAACTCTTCTCAATTGCTTAACAGTTTGTGTCCACATTCCTTACGCTGCCAGCTAAGGGCTCTGGGAACGGAACTACAGTTTCACCTCCTGTCACACGATTTCACCAAACACATGTGTAGGTCTCTGAGCAACAACTCAACCACAATACGTTTTGTGCTGTTCCTTTCCTTTCTGCCGCTCACCTGTTCTTTCCTTTCTGCCCCACACCCATCTCCCCTGGTCAGAACTCTGGGCTTCTCTCAAATGCTGGACAAGCAGGTCTCTCTCTCTCTCTCTCTCTCTCTCTCTCTCTCTCTCTCTCTTGATATAATTATAATTTGTTTGGCTTTCACGGCTTTGCATTCCACCTATAATTTTTACAGTTATCTTCTCCCACAGTGCCATTGGAAGACCCTTGAAGGTGGGCTCTAAATTCCTCTTTCCCCATGTAGGACTTTGCGTGATTCCTCTTGTCTAGTATTTTCCGAGAATAAATGATGATGCACCTCTATTAATTCTTGAAAATCCTGACTCTGGATCCAGAACTGTTTAGAACAGTGGTTCTCAACCTTCTTACCACCACGACCCTTTAATACAATTCCTCATGTTGTGGTGACCCCCGGCCATAAAATGATTTCGTTACTACTTCATAACTCTAATTTTGTTGCTGTTATGAACCATTATATAAATATCTGACATATAGGATATCTGATGCATGACCCTCAGGGAGTCATGACCCATATGTTGACAGTCATTGGTTTAGATTCTTGTTATAGATCTGAGTGTGTCATATGTTGACAGACACTCAGATGCCAGGACCTCAGGGCGAGTTTGTGTTAGAAGTGTTCTTAGTTGTGTGCTGGAGTTGGGTGGCCCCTACTTCACTATAATTAGCAAAGCCTCGGGTGTGTGCAGAGATACAGGGCTGGAGTGATGGCTGTCACAGAGCATGGATCTCCTGGAACCGAGGCCTGGAGCAGACCCTGTGCTCCTTCTGGGAAGCATAGTCCCATGGTCACCTTTATTTGAGATTCCCTCACCCGCACCTGAGAGCTGAGAGGCTAACTTTGTTTAATCCTCTCAGTTTGTGTCAGTGTACCATAGTAGCCATAGGAAGCTGGTATAAGCCTGGTGAACTGGTCTTCCTCATGGACACCAAGATGATTTAGATGACCCTGTATGAACCTGGAGGCTGAGGTGGGGATGTCTGATACCAGAGGTATCCACGAGTCTTCCCTGGAACCTGTGCTCCCATCTCAGACTTCCCTTGCTCTCTCAGCACCAGAAATTGGGTGCATCACCCAAAACACGGCCTGGTTTTTACAACACCCCTCCAGGATCCTGGCCTTTCTTGGCCCCAGTTAAAAACACCAGTGACAAAACCACCTGGATTTCTGTCGTGATCTAAAAAACAAGGAAGACCTGGCACCAGGTCCTGGTGGCTGCACCACAGTGACCATTCAAACTGAGGGACTGTTCTTACCCAGGGAAGGGGCCTTGGTGCTCTTTGGTGGTGCATACTCGGGCTTTGTGGATCCCAGGAGCCTGGGACTCCAGCAGGGCAGAGGGGACTGCTGGCCTTCCCTTGGAGGATCTAGGTGGAGGGCGTGGCCAGGCTTGCATACTGCAGCATCACTTACCGGCAGGGATGTGGTCCCTGGCAGGATCCTTCATCTCCAGTTCCTAATCTATGAACGGAGATGATGGTGCTTCTCACCTCCGAGGGGTGCTGAGACAATGAAGTGGTGTCATGCCTATCAGATTAGAGCCTGATGCTCGGCAGTTGGCCCAGAAATGCCTACTTTGCCTTGTTTTGTATGCAGGAAACTTGTCATGATTTTTCCAGAGTGCCGTCTATATTTCATAAAGAATCATCTATTTAACTGCTCTGTGGTCCTTGCTCCTCCCCACCCCCCTCGAGCTTCGCACACATTAAGAGAAGAGGTTCTAGTTTACACACACAGATTCACGACCAGCCTGGTGGGGAATTCGCAGCAAAGCTCCCGGGATGAAACTTGGCTGAGCTCCTGGGTCTCTCCTGGCTGCAAAGTCCCCTGTGCTACCTGCCTTCCCTGTTGTTTAGGTTCCAGTGACCAAGGATTCAACTTGGTGACCGGCCTCCTGGGGCCTTCAGAGTCACCAGGGGTCTCTCTAATTAGTTATACTGTTGAGCACACAGGTATTTATCCTGCAGGCGAAAAGGGCTGCTGGGAAAAGCTGCTTACTGTAAAATCCAGGTGGCAATCCAGGCGGCAAGGCAGGGACTCACTAGGGGCATGTTACCTGTGATCTGGGGGGTGCTGGCAGAGACCAGCCATAAAAACGGCACGGACCTGATCCCCAATAGCCATTTCCCCAGACTGAGAAGTCCCCCTTGAGGTCACCCCTGAGCAGAGCTGACTCATTCGGCTCGTATTTGCTGACAGATATTCATTTTCCGTGGGGATTTATTAAGCACATCTGTGCGCCGCCAGATCCATCCTGAGGCATCAGCAATAAATAAAAGGTGAGGTAAGACGCTGTCTTGCCTTCAGGGACCGGGCAGCCTTGTCTTTGGGAGAGTCTTGTGACCACCAGGAGTGGCTGGCAATGGAGCTGGTGGGCTGCAGGTGTTGCCTATGGGATTCTAGGAGTGGGATCCTCATCATCGTGTTTGACATCATTGATGTGATGTCCTTAGAAGACTGAGTCTTGTAAGACAAGTATTGTGACTTTCTTTAAAAGAAAATCTTGGGTGTGTATGTGTGTGTGTGTGCATGCATGCATTCATGTGTGCAGAGGTCAGAGGTCAACCTTAGGTCTCTTTCCTCAGGCACTATCCACCTTATTTTTAAGACAGCACTAGTCTGGAGCTCAGCCAACTAGGGTAGGCTGACTGGCCCAAGGGCCCCTGGGATCCATTTGTCTTTATAATCCCTGGTGCCGGGATTAATTAGAAGTATGTGGTACCACACCTGGCTTTTAAAATGTGGGTTCTGGGAATCAAACTCAGGCCCTCCTGCTTGTATTGATGAGTAAGGGAATTAGGTGATAGCTAAGGTGAGAGCTGAAGGCAGAGGAGGAGGTGAAGAGGAAGGTGTGGGGTGGCAGAAGAAGGGGAACCAAGAGAACATAAAACAGTTAACAAGGACAGACTGGGAAGGAATGGTATATAAATGTAAAAGAGCACAGTTGTCTGTCAATAAAGCTTTATTTATAAAATTGGGTGGCGGGCCTCATTTGGCTTGTGGACCATAGTTTGCTGATCCCTGAAGTAAGCAGGTAAATGGGAAAGGATTTCCATAGGATCTTTTTGCAGATGAGGGAATTAAAACCACAGGGAGGTTTGGTTATTTGGCCAGAACAGTCAAAACACAGCCTGATTATTTCGGTTTCAAAGCTCATGATCTTTTCAGCAAACCATGAAACTTGGCCTCTCCTGTTCCAAAGCAGGTGATCTCAAAGAGATAAAATGAGTGCCTTGTGTTTGAAGACCGTGGCGAAAGCGCCAAGTATGCACAAGATGCTTTTGAGCATGGGCTGTTCTTTCGTTTGTTTTATGCTCTGCCTTTTGCTACTTTTTAAGACAAGGTCTTACTTTATCTTTCAGACTGGTCCCACATCTGTGCCAATTCTCTTGCCTGAGACTCCCAACTGCTGGGATTGTAGATGTGAATCACAGAGCCCGGCAGGAGTATGGGCATTTATTTTTAATTTTTATTCGTGTACACATGGGTGAGTATATGACACATGTGTGCAGGTGCCCACGGGGGCTGAAAGAAAGTATCGGCTCCCCTGAAGCGAGTGTTCCAGGTGTCAGGCGACACCCAACTTAGGTGCTGGGAACTGAGGTCAGCCCCTCTAGAAGAGCAGCAAGTACCCTTAACTGCCGAACAACCCTTTAGCTTCCAGGAGCCTCCACTTCCAGCATTTTTGACAGGAAGACTCAGAATAAGTTTCCTTGTGGAAGTAGTTTGAGCTCGCTATTGAAGAAAGGTGTAACTAGCAGATAGGGAAGCGGTCAAGAGGGAGCAAAAAAGCCTTTAAGGTGAAGGGAGAAACTCAAGGCAAGTTTAGAACATCCAGGACTCTAAATTCTGCTGAACATTGCTACCTTGGGTGCCAGCAGAGATAAGAATGGATTATGAAGAACGTTAGATGCTAAGGATTAGGATCTGGACTCTAAATTGGGAGAAGTACCGGGCGTGTTTGAGCAGGATTGTGACGCACACATTACTTCGAGAAGAACCATCTGATTTTGTTGTACAGAATGTTTTGTGAGAGACCATACAGCCTTCAAGAGTTCACTTGGGAAGTTGCTGAAGAATTTTTGCATGATAGAGCGTATGAGGGAAATAGAGCATGCGACACGATCTCCATCCATTTGCAGAACCTGGAAGCAGGACCTGGGCAGAGTCGAAGAATGGCTTTTGATGGGAAGAGATTAGATGGGCAATGAAATTGACAAGCTAGATGAGAGCTTATTTTTGTGGAAGGCAGTGGGTTCCATCTTGGCTGTGAGCTGCGGAAGGGAGATATGAAAATATAAATATGGATGGAAATGTGGGTTTGATCCTCAAGGCTGAGCTGATTGGGAACTGTGGCTAGAAAGCCACCTAAGCTAAGCTCAGACCCACCAAGGGAGTATGGATAGCATAAGATGCTATAAAGAGGACCAGGGAAGAGACAGAGAGATGTAGAGGCGGGTGATAAGTGGGGTGTAGGGCTGGGATATTGTCTTTGAGATTCAAGGGAGGAAATGCCTCCAGGTAAAGGAATGGTAATCAGAGTTGTATGCCACTCAGAACAGGGACCTCTGTAGAAGACTGGCCCCAGGACTCCCATAGGTACTAGTCTCTTGCGTGAAAATGGTACAGCGTTGCCAATAATCCTTGAACATTACCTGCATACTGAAAACATCTCCAGATACCTTATAGCACTCAGAATGATGTAAACACTACAGTAAGGAAAGTTTATGTAAATTCAGTGCAGGTGTGGTTAAGAAAATACTTTTGTTCCTTGATTGAGTCTGTGGACACAGAACTCCCTGGCCCCAATGGAGTGCCCGATGCTTTCACCAGGCCGGTAGCCTTGGCGATCACGTAATCGCTGTGGGTGGCCCTCAAGAATTGTCTGAAAGAAGAGAGAATAGGGCAATTGAACTTTCTTTGTTGCCTGTGGTTCATTTTCCAGTGTGGAAATCCCCCAGGTGTCCTCAACTGAGACTGTCACTTGCTTTGGCCTCAAAGCTTTCATATCCACAAAAGCAGTAAGTGTAAAGCGAACATCCTTTGCCTTTGCCTTGGAGTCTTAGATCCATTCTGTGGGGTGGGCTAGGCCGTCATTTCCATTTGACTCGACTCTGCCTTTGGTCCTGCCTGTGGTCTCTTCCGGGGTGTCACTGGGAAACTGGCAAGGGTTAAGTGCTTTCGGTGGTCATGGTCCTGCCAAATGTGGACCATCTGAGTCCACATCAAGTCCTCATTTGGTGGAGGAAGCCATAAGTGCCTATTCTGGAAACTGTAGAGGTGTCCTGTTTGTGGGAGATGAAATCATGGCACTGATAGCCACCCTAACCTCACAGAATTCTTCAAAAGTTCACTAGGGACTTCATGGAAATAAAGTTACCTCCTGGGCCTTATTTAAAGCAAAAGGATATGTACCACCAACCTCCTCCCCGCCCCAGAAAAACTGAATATTTTACACCAGTACTTTCAAAGATGATAATAAAAACAGACACAAACACACAGACATGTTCACAAGGACAACAGCAAAACCCAACAGACATGAACACACACAAGTTCATGAGGACCACAGCAAAGCCTAACAAAGCCAATTACAGAATTTCAAATGGAGACAGTTTCACCAGAGAAAGCAAGTTCAGGTTCTAGCTCTTTCCTTCCTCCACACCTTGATTGGTGGTGTCTACAACATTACTATTTGGTCTCAAATGGATTCCGAAGTACGCACAAGAAGCAGCAGCTTGAATACTGGTGAAATTCTACCCATCACTCTTCTGTTCAAACAGTTACGTTCTACCTGCCTAATCCAGCCGAAATCAGCTTTCTCTGGAACTCTTCAGAGATTAGAAGCGCTAACAGTGTTCTTGAATTTGTCACAAATTTAGTTTTGAAGTATTTAGATATGCGTTCATCTCATTTAACCTTACAAGAATCTATGAGCTATGCAGCTCAGATACTATCATTAAATCTGTATTGTAGGTGAAGGAACTGGACCGCAGTGGTTTGCGAATTTGCCCACATAACCTGGCACTGATGGCCAAAGCTGAAAGGCAGAGTATTTAGCTCCAAATTAATTTTTTACCCATGTCATTGGGTGGCATTTGACATCAGTGTTTGCTCTTCTTATTAAGTGCTTTCTGGTCATCAAAACAATGTGATAACATCATCTTGGGGCTCTGGAAGTGCGTTGATGGTTCAGGGCCCAGGAACAGAAACCACAGACTTCAAATGACAGTTGTCCTTAGCAGAGGTTTGACCTTTATCGAATGGAGGCCTCTTATTAGGGCAAGGTATGTGTTTAGGCAAGGAGCTTGCCAGATTTTCCAGGAGTGGGAACTCCCAGGCTTCCGGGGATGGTCAATGGTGATGACGAAGGGTTTGGCAAAGAGGAGGTCCCTGATAGCCCTACACGAGGCATGTTGCTCTGAATTTCTGGGGAGGCATTCTTTTTTGGGGGGCATTATCTAGACATTGTTGGTTTCAGTACAAGGGTCAGACCTGTATGCCCACAGCTCAGATGGGAATATTAGGAAAGACGCGCATCTGTATTGAGCAATTGTCTCGTTCTGTTCTCAGAAGGGTGGTACAGCTGACGTACCTTCACATTGTACTAGGCCCTCTAGAGACGTAAGCTAATTCTATGCCACTTTACCCAAGGGGTCAAACATCTGAAGCATTGACTTTCTGTGGGGTCCTGGCTGGACACACTTATTCTCTGGTGGACACTGTAGGAGAGCAGTGTTCAGTTTAGAACTCAGCTCGTTGGCCGTGAGTTAGAGATCCACCTGGTATCGGCTTCGGGGTGCTTCCTCTGTGTGCCAACCTGCACTCCAGTTAGATCGAACACTTGTCCTGCTGCAGATCAGAATTTAGTGACTCTGCCAATATCTCAGCCCTCAAGTGGTCTTTAAATATGCTTAACCCCGGGAGCTGGCCCAAGAAACTGCTTATCTCTTTCCCTGTGCCACTCAGCGAATAAACCTGCTTCCTGCTGAGCACAGATACCCAGAGTTCCAATCAATAAGCACTTTCCTCCTGTATTTTGGGCAGTGAGAAAATGAGTGGAGGAGAACCCCTGAAAGAGGAATTAAATATTATGGCTCTGTGGATCAACACTGCCTGGCCTACACTTTAACCCATCCTCTGACCGTCACGTGACGCTGAGGTGAGCGGATTTTAAGAACAGTTTCACGGAGACATACTTCACCAGAATACAATTCACCCAGGCAAAGGGTGCAATCCAACATTAATTGGTGTATTATAATAAGGTTTTTGATAGCGTATAATCATTAAACATTCTCTTTTACTAGGCCAAGAATTTTACTAACCTTTCCCCGAACCTCATTCCCAGGTTTCTTCAGCTTCATTTGCCACAAAGAGTGAGTTGTGTATAAACAGCAACTCCAAAGAGCCGCAGTCTCCAGGACGCCTGGGCTTAAAACTATTAGAGGTCTAGATTTTATCAGATCCATACGCAGAAGAACTTTTAAAAAGCAGCCATGATATGAAGTAGCAGCCCCAGGAAGTCCTGCAAGTTTCATCTCCTTGAGAAGCTGCCTCACATCAAAGCCCCTTCTTAGAAGCCCTATAAGCATTCTCTAGAATGTCATCCTCCTCCTCGCTGGGGCAAATGGTGCTTTCCCGTCTTCTGATCGCTCCAACAGCACTTCCGCCATTCTCCTTACTCTAGTCAGCCTGTCTGTGCCTACCAGGGTTAGGATGCGGGGAAGCTTTCCTGCCAGCTGCTGTGCCTCAGGACGGCTAGTGGTGGGAAAGGTGTTTGCTGCCAGAAATGCCTGGACTTTCAGGTTCTTAAAACTGAGCACAGTTCCTTGCATTATCGACATTTTCTCTTCAGTACCAGAGATATTGTTGCTCCTGAGTTGTTAAAAGAGAACCAAAATTCTTTTTTTTAATTAATTTATTTATTTATTAAAGATTTCTGTCTCTTCCCTGCCACCGCCTCCCATTTCCCTCCCCCTCCCCCAATTAAGTCCAAACTTACTAGACCTGGATGGAGGTGGGGGTTCCTTGGACTTCCCACAGGACAGGGAACCCTGATTGCTTTTGGAGAACCGAAATTCTTATCGTCCGCTGTGGCTGTTCCATGAGGCACTCTCGTCTTTCTGTGAGTGGTTGGCTCCTTTCTCACCAGTGCACACTCAAGCCTGCAGTTCAGTGATTTTTTTTTTCCTAGTTCATGACAGGGTCTTTCATTTTTGTCAGAGAAGGAATGGGAATGTGCAGGGAACCAAGGATCGTACTCACGGTGTCTCCGGCCAAGCAGCTGAAATTCAGCATACATGTAGGACACAAGATGGTAGACAGAGGGCCATTGAGCATTTTTAGTCTATGGTACTGCGGCGTTAATTCTGGACTTTACTATATTCTCCCTTGTTAGAATACCATGGGTTTTTTATAAACAATAAAATTGATTCGGCTCACAGTTCTGAAAGTCATCAAGGCCAAGACCACAGAGGCAGCATCAGATGAGGGCCGTCAGGCTGCACGGAACATGGTAGAAGGGCATTCAAGCATGGGAGGCAGAGAGCAGGGGTCATGCTTCTACCAGGAACTTATTCCCTGTAGAAGTAGCCCATAATCCAAGACAGTAGTGTTTGTCTATTAGTGCTTTTACGATTCCATATCTCAGGACCATCACATTGGCAGTTAAATTTTAGCATTAGTCTTAGAGGGAACATTGAATCCATTTTTTTAAATTTTTCTTTCAACCATCATTACCATTTCCAGAACACTTCATCGTTCCAAACAAAAGTTCCATACCATCAATGATAACGTGCTGTAAGACCTTGATTTTTATTCTCAGAGGGCGTTAAACCTTTGAGGAAACAAATTTCTCTTTGCTTTTCTTTTTTCTTCTCCTTTCTTTCCATTTCATTTCTTCTTCTTTTCTTTTCTTCTGAGACAGGGTCTCACTATAAAACCCAGCCTATCCTTGAACTCATAGTGAACCTCCTGCCTCAGCTTCCAAGTGTTGGTCTACCAGATCTAATGGATATTTTCTTTCGCCTTCTCTTGTTTCAGAAGTTTGCTCTTGTAGGGGAATTTCACCCATGACATGTCTTGGCTACATTTTTGTTGGTGTGATAAGATGCTATGACCCCCAGAGCAAACTCTATAGGAGCAGGTTTATTTTGGCTTATTGTTAGTGTTACAGAGTTAGGGTCCCCAGTGGCTGGGACAGCATGACTGTGGTAGCACGAGTGGGAAACTAGCCGATTACATTTCCTCCACACACAGGAAGCAAAGCCCATCCCCCCACTGATATACTTCTCCCAGTAAGGCTACTCCTAAAGACTCCATAGCCACCCCAAGTAGCAACCCCCAACCAGGGACCAAGTGTTCAAATACATGAGCCTGTGGAACGTCATTGCTCACTTGAGCCACAACAGCGCCATACACATTGGATTCTCTTAGGAATCTGTCTATGAGTTGCCTGAAGGACATCATCAGGATCTCACCCATGATGCTATGGGAATAGGGTGGAGGGTAATGCTAGCAGGAACACATCTGCCAGTAGTATGGCCTCATCCTACCCAGTGGAACTGAGTTCTTGAGTTGGGAGGTTATGGTTTGAATGTCCCCTCCAAGACTTAAGCTAAAACTTAATGTCAATGTGATGGGCTTACAATAAGGGATTTAAAAGCACTAAATGGATGAACTCTGCTGTCTTGGAAGTGGGCTACTTCTGGTGGGAAGCTTCTAGTGGAAGCATGGCTTGAGTCCCACCCCTTCTCTCTGATTGACAGGCCCGCATGACCTTCTACCATGTTCATTGCAGCATGAAGGGTCCTCACCATGGGAACCTCAGAAAAGAATATCTCTTGCAGGACACGGTGGTACATACCTGTCATTCAAGCATTTAGGATGCTGAAGCAGGAGCATTGCAAGTTGGAGGCTAGCCTGGGCTACATAGTGAGTTCGAGCCAGCATGAGCTACACAGTGAGACCCCTCCTCACCACAAAAACAGCAGCAACAATAAAACAAACCCAAGACAAAACAGACTTTGGTGCTTTAATTCACTGGTGTACGGCTATTCTAGCAGACAACTCAGATAGGAGGAAAACACTTCTTTGGTGAGGAGTCCTCAGTGTAGAAATACTGTCTTTAAGCAATCACTGTCATGAGCTGGATAGTTGTGTGCCTTACGAAGTTAGGATCAGGTATTCCTCATAACACAGGACATGTTCAGATTCAGGAACATTTGAACAGTTCAACCATTTACAAACTCTGAGTTCTAATTTCTGTTCTGTGAAGTCTTTGCCACCGGGCAATCTGAATGGGTGATGCATTAAGTGGTGGGTTGGTGGGGGCACTCACAGCTCAACGCAGAAGCCGTGAATAGCTCATAAAAATCTGGATGGAGCCAAGATACATAATTTGCAACGAAGAAATTTGTCTTTAAACATTTGGAAGTACATTGTCATAATAGGGATGAAAGGAATAAGAAATAAGATTCCACAGAGAAGAGACAAAGTGAGAAGTTACGAGGGATGAAGGGGTGGCAGAGGCATTTTTATTGTCTTGGGGGCACATATAACATTAGGGTAGACTATGAGACACTATGCACAAGAATTCCTTTAAAGTAAATGTGTTTTTCAGGACTGGGGATCAATGCCAGGGCCTTGTGCATGCCAGGCAAGGGTGCTACCACTGAGCTACCTCCTCAGCCCTAAGGAAAGTGAATGTCTTTGATGCGGTAAATCTAATTCTACAAGTTCTGCCCGAGGAAACAATGAGGATATGTGAAGGTGAATTCACAAGGTGCAGTCACAGAGTCCTGCTGCTAGCTGTGGGAAAGGAGCTGCACAAATGCTCATGGCAGGGTATTGGCTAAATAAGTTCTGGCTCATACCTAGGTACTTTGAAACGAGGGACAGCTAAAAACGTATTTGCTTTTAAAACGTGACTAAAAGAGAAGCACACAGTAACAGTGGGAAACATGTTTCTCTTTGAGGAAAAGAACTTCAAATGAACTTTGTTTTTGTTTTTCATCTCAAATCTTTTTTCTAGAACAGAGACCCCAAAACAATCTACATATATTGATCTAATTTTATATTTTAGTTTTCTGCTCATGAAAAAAGAGGTGCTATCCCTAAAGTTGTGCCCATGTCCATTCCTTGCTTTCATCCCTCACTCAATCATCAACCTAAATGGGAAGGCTATGAGTTAATCAGTGCTTATTTCTGGAATCTGGGGTCATGGGTTATTTGGATTTCCTCTTATACTTATTTAGATTGCGCAGATTTTTATAAGGCAATGGCATTGCTCTTATAAGAGAAAATGGAAACAGTGTGCTTGCCTGACCCATTTTCCGGCTAGTTTTGCATCTGTTCCCTGAGAAGGGTCCTTGAGTTAGCATTTCCTTCCACATGTCTTTCTTCCTGCTTTCTTGTTTAAATGATCACCTTCTCGCTGAAGTAGAACACCCCGTGTTGTGTGTTCTACTGAGTCAGGGCAGTTAGTCACCCTTGCTTTGTTACTCGGCTGCACCATTTCAGGTCCTTCATTGTCCCCCTGACTTCAGTGATGTTCCACCTGTAGAAAGGACATTACTGGGGATGGCATCCACCATCTGCCATTATGGTTTCATCTTGTAAAATGGTAACGTGTCCTCCCAAAATATTGATAATCGCATCAAATCATTCTGTAATTGTCCTTAGGAAGAGCGTTGAGGCCATAAAGATTGTCAGGCAGGTAGGATATGATATGTACACCCAAAGAGAGAGAAATACTAACACTCCCGCAGGTGGAAGCTCTTTTATGTGAGAACACTTAGCATTCCTTACACCCTAAATGAAGCCTCTTCTGGGGGCCCATCCTGACTCTCCCAAGGCATGCTAGAGCTGACGGCTGCGTGTATTTATCATGGTACTGGTGACATTTTGTTATACAAAGTGCCCGGTGCCTGCTGTTCTGTTAGACCTCCACATGGTAGTCCCTTCCCTTCCCCCACCTTCTTGCATTCCTGCCCTTCATAAACAGAAGATGCCAGGAAGGATTCTCACTTTCAAGATGAAGTTATTAAACCCAGAGGATTTCAGTTTGAATTCTCCTTCTTGGCTCATTTCCCCCTGTGGAAAGCCAACTGCCATGTTGGGAAGATGATCAGAAAACATACCGAGAGAGGATCATCTGCTAATTAAAAAAGACAGAAGTTGGCCAGAAACCATGTGATTGGCGCCTGGTCACAGATCTTCCCCTTTTGGGGGGGGGCGGGGTCCAAATGTCATAGGAGCTGCTGTGAGTTTGATCACAGCCGTCACTCATCCACCTACACAATTCCCCGTTTCAGACCCTCATAAACTGTATGAGGCAGTAGATGCTTGCTGGGTAAGTTCTGAGTTTTGTAGGTAATTTCTTCCATATTAGCCTGTAATGGCTTAAGGCTTTAGTACCAGAAGCGGGGCACATTGTAACAAGAATCTGAAATGCGAAAGTAGCTCTGAGCACTCAGCATTGGGAAATGCCGTGAGGACTGAGGAACGTGCTGGGTAGAAACTTCAAATTCAGCACTTTGAAGTTTAGATTCTGAGGGAACTGCCTGTGAAAGCTTAAAGGAAATAGGAAAAAGGAGAATTCTTATTCTGTACTGGTAAGCAATAATTAGCAACACGCTCACTCACAGACGCGGGGAAAGGAGAAACTGCTTGCTGGACAGGGTGATGCAGCGAGGGAAACACAGCCAGGGCTGAAAGTGCTTTCTGATTCTTTCCCCCTTCCTGGTGCTTGCACTAGAATGTTGTGGAATATTCCTTTACACTGTGTGAAAATATGCCCTGTGATTGGTTTAGTAAAAAGCTAAATGGCCAATAGCTAGGCAGAGAGAATGCTGGGAAGAAGAAGGGTGGAGAAGCCAGTCAGACATGGAACAAGTTGGACACACAAAATGGGATAGAGGTAAAAGCCACATGGTAGAATGTGGGTTAATAAAGATATGAGTTAAGTTAGAAGAGCTAGTAGAAACAAGTCTAAGCTATTGGCTGGGCTTTCATAATTAATAAGAAGTCTCCATGTGGTTATTTGGGAACTGGTTGGCAAGACAGAAATAGTCTGATGATACTGGAGTTTCAAGAAGACAGACAGAAGCCAATGGCAGAACAATTACCAAGGATGAGCCAAATGCTGTGGTGCCCACCTATAATCTCACAATAGGAGGCTGTGGTACCAGGCTCAGGAATCCAAAGCCAGTCTCAGCTTCCAACTTTGCTTGATTCTGTCCCATATTGAAAAAAAGTAAATAAAAAGAAAAAAGGAAAAAAGGAGCAAAGCCTTGCTCATCTTCAAGATGCCTGACCTCTGCCCACGGTACGTGATCTAAAACTAAGAAATAGCCTCTGAGTGAAGATAACAGTCAGGAAGAGCCCTTTTAGTAAAATAAACTCCAAGCAGGGGGATGACTGTAAAATCTTAAGATCTTAGATGTCAAAGATATGTGTGCAAGTTCACTTTTATAGTCAAAGACCCTCTAAAGTGATGGGGGTATGCCGTACAGGTCATCAGGCAGATAGACTTCCTGAAAGCACAAAAACACTGAACTTAAGCAGAAAGCCCATGCGAAGAAAGGCCAACTCTAAAGAGATGTGTGGATGCCCCCCTCGCATGGCCAACTGAAAGATTTCACAGAAGACGGACAGAGTTCAGAGAGCTAGAATTGAAGAAACAGTGTGAGCTGGAAACACAAGGGTTACAACAGGGACAAAAGCAGTGCCCTTTGGGCATCTAGGTACCGCCAAGTAGGAAGCCCTGAGAAGGTAACTCAGGAAGTGTGCTACCTTCAGGACACAGAAGGATGATGGAGACAGCAACACCAAGGATCGGAAGGTGGGGCTGAGAGTCACAGGGAACTCTTCCTAGACCTGCTCAAGGACCTTCCTAGGGTTGTTGGCTTCCTGCCAGAGTTGCTTCTCTCCATACAGCTCATATTCCACTCTGTGAGTGGGAATGTTTCTAGAACTTCTCTGTTTGTCCCACCACTGTCGAGGGTTGTGGGGATAGACAGCTTGTCTCTTGGGTTATGCACGCCTTAAAGTCAGGGGAACCCCATCCAGGTGCCATATGTCAGAGACTAGACCTAAACTAAAGGATGAGGGCTTAGATCTTATACGGGATGAGGCTTTGGGGGACCATGGGAGGGGCTCGTGTGTATTGCAGTTAGGAGGGGTGAGTTGTTGGAACAAGAGGGTGAAGTATATTAGGCGGCCTCTGAGATGGTCCCCTGTGATTCCTGACTCCTGGTCTTCAGGCGGTTAATGGCCCTTCTGCTCCACTCTACGAGGGTTGATCTGTGTGCTGCAGCATATGGTGGCAGTGATGGCTTGTCACTCCAAGATTAGTTCATTAAAGACTCCAGCTTCCATTTTGGGGATGCTCTTACTGTCTTGGATCATTCACTGCAGGGAAAGCCAGCTGTCATCTGTTAAGGACATTCAGCCCATATGGTGAGGAACTTGCAGCCAATAGCCATCCAGTGAGCTTTCTTCTAAGAGGACCCTCCAGTCCCAGTCAAGGCTCCTGATGACACAGACAGGACCTACTGCTCGACTGTGACCCGATGTGACACTATGGGAAAGAGTTGCTGTTGGAGGCTAGAACACAACCCTTAGAAATGCCTGCCTGCAGCCCTGGCTCTTGGTTAGCAGGTGGAAGTCTGGGTTTAGTTGGGGGTGGGAGAAGCCGGTTCATCATGCCCAAAGGGACTGGAGTCATTTAATCTACTAGAATAGTAAGTGTGCTAAATACCTAATATTCTCTATCTGAGAGTCTGAGATAGGAACATAAGGTACACAGTAACAGCCCACAGTTTATCCATCAGGCCCTGGGTCTGGGGTGAACATTGCTGGTTTGTCCCAGCGGGACACTGGAAGGAGTGAAATCCCATCCTTACTTTGCTAGTCCATGAGGAGGAGACTCTCGGCAGCTTGCGCTTGCTTCTCTGTCCAGCACAAAGGAAAGGTACTGTTCTTGCTTTTATGCTTTGCTGTGATGGATCATAGGCATAAGCCATACTCTGGGAGTTCTGCCAGTCCTCCCAGTCATTAATGAATGTGAAAGCAGTCCACCAAGACAGAGCCCCTGAACCAGAAGCAGCCAGATTATTCTGGATTCCTGACCCGAGAGAAGGAGAGGCTTTCTAAGTCATTGAGCTTCAGAGTTGTTTGCTATGAAGTAATAGGTGATAAGCGCAGAGGAGCTGGTCACTTTTGCCCAGCGTTTCCTGTAGAGCCTGGACCAGAAGCAGGACTATGGTTTGGGCAGGAAGTGGTTATGTCCCTCAGAGGTTCATATGCCAGAAGCTTAGTGTAGCAGTGTGGAGGTGGTAGAACCTTGAAGAGGTGGCACCTAGGAGAGGATTGTTGAGGGAGGCAGGATTCCATTTAAATGAAGTCTTAGGGTTTCTACTGCTGTGATGAAATGCCATGAATATAAGCAAGTTGGGGAGGAAAGGAAAAAGTTTACATTCATATCATAGTTCATCAGCAAAGGAAGTCAAGACAGGAACTGAAACAGGGCAGGAACCTGGAGACAGGAGCTGATGCAGACGCCATGAAGGGATGGATGCCTCTTACTGACTTGCTCTCCATGTTTTGCTCAGACTGCTTTCTTACAGAATGCAGGACTCCCAGCCCAGGGATGACCCACAATGGCCCAGGCCTTCCCACTTCAATAACTAATTAAGAACATGCCTTACAGGCTTGCCTACAGTCTGGTCTCATGGAGTGGTTTTTTTTTTTTTTCTCAATCGGGGCTCCTTCCTCTCATGGTTATGCCAAACTGACATAAAATTAGCCAGAACAAAGGGACTGATGCTAGTCTCAGGGAGTGTGTTGGTCCTAGCAGGAGTGATTTCTCTCCAGAGCCCATTGTTATAAATTGAGGACACATCCAAGGTTTGGCCCCCTGCTTTTCACTTGCTCCTCTGCCATGTGAAGTGACCAAGGAAACTTTGTCAAGTGTTGCTGCATGGTTTTTGTTGTTGTTGTTTGTTTTTTTGTTTTGGATGATTCCAGCCACGAGAATCATGGACTTCTTTATATATTATCTAGTCTAAATCATTTTCTCATAGCAACAGAGTAGGCAACGACAGGTAGCCGAGAAATAGTTGTTGAATGAATTAGTACTTCTGCTTTGGAAGACCTTCATTGTGTTAATGGCTTTTTTTCTGGACAAATGTAAATCCAGGCTTGATATAATGAAGAAGGCTTGCCTTCCATTTCTTTTGTCTGGAAAAATTAACCCCAGTGTCAGGAGCATATGAAAGTTATTAGGTTGGCCAAAGTCATGGCACTTTAATTCATACACTGTAACATACTTTTCTATTGGTCATCTCCCTTCCTCACTGTCCACCCCCATTTCTCTTATCTCCTTCTTGCTGATCCCTTTCCCCCACCAAATAGCCCTCCTTTGGCTTCCATGTCACATGTACACCCTCACTCTTTCTTTCTTCCCCCTCCTCCACTTAAGAATGCTTTTCGCCTGGGTCCCCTTTCTGTTTTCATCTCATACAAAGAGGAGGCCTATATCCGAGAATAAAAAAGCTTCAATATATGGGAGTTGTAGTTTCAGCTTCTTTGAGGAAACTCTACCTTGGCGTCCACAGTGTCCACATCAATTTGCATCTCCTCCAGCAGTGTGCAGGAGCTCTCTTTCTTTATTCACATTCTCATCAGCGTTTGCTGTCGTTTGTTTTCTTGATTTGGATTGGGTTACTATGGAATTAAAAAGCAGTTCTAAAAAATGTAAGATTGCATTTATTTCTTTTATGTGGTGTTTGTTTTGTGTATGATGTGTGTGCCACAGTGCAATGTGGAATTCCCAGAACAACTTGCCAGAGTCAGTTCTCTCTCCACCATGTGCATCCTGGTGATCAAACCTAGATTATTAGATTTAGCAGCAAGGACCTTTACCTGCTCTTAGCTCCCTGGCCCCAAAAGCGATTTTAATTTGCCCTTCTGTGGTGAGTAAAGATGTTAAAAGCTTTTCAAATGTTCATTGGTCATTATTTGTACTTTTTCCTTTCAGAACTGTGTATTTGGTTCACTAGCCCCCTGGGTGCTTTAGGATTCGTTTTTGGTGTTTAATTTTGGCAGCTCTTTAGATATTGAGGATATTAACCTGTTGTGTAGGCTGTTTTTTTTCACTCTTTTAATTTGTTTGGTTTTGGTTTTGTATCTGCTATATGAAAGCTATCATGAAGGAAGTCCCTTCCCAACTTCTTTTTCAGTAAGTTTATAGATAGGTTTCTGATTTTTATATATTGCTTTTAAAAAAAATTATGTCTTAAGAGTTTTCTAGTCTTTATGGTCTTTTAAGTATAGAGTCACCTGATAATGGAGGGATTATTAAGTTTCTTCCATTTCTATTTACATATTTACATTTTCTTTTTCTTGTCTGATTGCTCTAAGACTTTGAGTGCCACATTGAACAAGCATGCTAAGAGTTGTTATTCTTTCTTTGTTCTTGGTTTTAGAGAAAATGCTTCCTGGTTTGCTCACTGTAATATTGGCGACAGATTTGTATGTACAGCCTTGATTATCTAGAGCTAAGTTCTTTCTGTACCTAGTTCCTTTCAGACTTTTTTTTTTTGCCTACTGAGACAACCATGTGATTTCTGTCCTTAAGTCTATTTACGTGTGGTGTTACATTTATTGTTTTGTATATACTGAATCAACCTTACATCATTGGCATGAAACTAGCTGAGTCATGGTGTATCATCTTCTTAATGTGTTCTTGAATACATTTTGAAATTTGAAAAGTATTTTTATTGAGAAATTTTATGTTTATGTTCATTAAGGAAATTGCTTTATAGTTTTTCATTTGTTTTTAATCATTATTGTGTCTCTATCCAGTTTTAATATCAGGGTTAGATTTGGTTCACAGAATCAGTTTGACAGTATTGACAGTATACTCCTTCCCCCCTTTTTTATCATGGAGCAATTTTAGGAGTATTGGTGTTAACTCTTTCTTAGAGGTTTGGTAAAAGTCAGCAGCAAAGTGTCCAGTCCTGGGCATTTCTTTGTGGAGAGACTTTTTATTATTCTTTAACTTACTGCTTGTTATAGATCTATTTAAATTGTTTGCCTTCTGGATTGAATTTTTGACAGTTTATATATGTCTAGGAATTCATCCATTGCTTTTATATTTTACCGTTATTTGAATAATGTCTAATAATCCTATAGATTTCATTGGAATCTGTTGCTGTGTCTTCCTGTTCAATTCTAATGTGAATTTTTACCTATAGTTATGAATTTCGGTCTTTACTTCTTTTGGTTATTTTAACTATGGATTTGCCTAATTTGTTTATTTTTCTAAATAATCAGTGTTTTGTTTGATTCACTTCATTATTTTTACTCCCCATTTTATTAATTTCTACTTCATTCTCTATTATTTTTTAATATCTACTGCTTTAGATCTGACTAGCTCCTAGAAAAAGACCTTGTATTGCACCATTAGGTTATTTATTTGAGATCTATGATTTTTTTAAAAACAAGAATTTAATTACACATATATAATGTGTTTTGATCAAATACCTCCTAATCCCCCCTTCTGTTTTTTCCAGATTCTTAACACCACCAAATCTCTCTCCCATCTTCAAATACTCAAAAAAGACTCATTTTATGTGCATGGGTATTTTGTCCACATATCTGTATATGCATTGAGTGTATGCCTGGTTGCTGCAGAGGCCAGAAGACAGCCTTAGGTCCCCTAGGACTAGGTGGGTATGAGTCATTATGAGGGTCCTGGGAGTTGAACAAGGTCATGCGCAAGAAAAGCAGTGTTCAGGGCTGGAGAGATGGCTCAGAGGTTAAGAGCATTGCCTGCTCTTCCAAAGGTCCTGAGTTCAATTCCCAGCAACCACATGGTGGCTCACAACCATCTGTAATGGGGTCTGGTGTCCTTTTCTGACCTGCAGGCATATACACAGACAGAATATTGTATACATAATAAATAAATAAATATTTATAAAAAAGAAAAGCAGCGTTCTTAACCTCTGATCCATCTCTCCCACCTCTGGATTTTGCTTTAAGCATTGAGTCTAACTGGTTCTGCTAATGCTTAAAATATATTGTTCTATTTGTTTTCTGGCTTTTAGAGTTGCTAATGAGAGAGATTGTCTTGGGGTTTTTGTTGCTGTGATGAAACACCATGACCAAAAGCAACTTGAGGGAGGAAAGGGTTTATTTCACTTGCCCTTCCATATCACAATTTATCACTGAAGGAGGTCAGGGCAGAAGCTCCAACAGAGCAGGATCCTGGAGGCAGGAGATGATGTAAAAGTCACTGAGGAGTGTTGCTTATTGGCTTACTCAGCCTGTTTCCTTATGGAACCCAGGACCAACGGCCTAGTGTTAGCCTCATCCATGATTGACTGGACCCTTCCACATCAATCACTAATTAAGAAAATGCCCTACAGGCTTGCCTACAGCCTGCCTTTGTGGAGGCATTTTCATGTTTGAGGCTCCTCCTTCTTAGATGACTCTGGCTTTTGACAAAAAAAAAAAAAAACTTGCCAGGACATATGTGTTATTTTGATGTATTTTCCTTTGTAGGTGGGTTGTTATTTTTCCTTACACACAATTTAGTTTGTATTTTTAATATTTTGATTAAAGTATGTTCTGGAGAGACAATTTTTATAGCCCTTTTGTGTTTGGGTGTTGTGGAGGCTTGGGTAAGAAGGAATCTCAAAGGCTCCTGTATTTGAGTGCCTACTCACCAGGGAGTGGCATCCTTTGGAAGGATGAAAACGATTAGGAGCTGTGACTTTGTTGGAGGTGTGTCACTGGGTGTGGGCTTTGAAGTTTCAAAAGCCCATGCCAAGTCCAGAGTCCCTCACTTGGCCTTTGGATCGGGATGTAGCTCCTAGCTACACCGCCAACACAACACTTGTCTGCTGCCATGCCCTTTGCCATGACAGTAATGGGCTAAACCCCTGAAACTGTAAGCAAGCCCCAGTTAAAAGCTTCCTTTTATAAGAGTTGCCTTGGTTATGGGGTCTTTTTTGCTGCAATAAAGCAGTGACTAAGACAGGTGTCCAGTTCAGTCTCTAGATTTATGAAACTTTTCTGCTATCATTTCATTGACTGTATTCTCTATTGCCCTAATTTGAAAACTCAGCTTCTCCTTTTATCCCATGGATTTTCAGGTTAGGTCTTTTGATCTCATCCCTTAGTTCTTGAACATTTTTGTCATGTATGTTTGTTTATTTATTTATTTTGATTTGTTGTTCTTTACTGACGTTTGAATGCAGCATTTTCACTAACCTTGTCCTCCACCGATCACAGTGGTTCTTCTCTGATGAGTCTCTTGATGATGTTATTTACTGTATTTTTTACACATTTCAATGAGTTTTTCATTCTCAACACTTATGTATACTTTCTGAATCTAGATTTCCTTGGTGAACTCTTCTTCTGTGTTGCTGACTTTCCTCTCCAGGTCCTAAACTGAATGTATTGCTTGTATCCTATTTGGTATGATTGATCATTTTTACTAGCAGACTTTTGAAATTGTCATCGGATTTTTTTTTCTACTTCATAATATTTATATTCAGCAGGTGAGGTATTGTAATGCTTTGGAGAAGTTGTATTGCCTCATTTTCCCATGTTTCCTGAGTTATGTGCTGTGACTTAATGCATTTCTTTTTCATTTATTGTTTTTGAAACTTTCATACATATATACAGTGTATTTTGACCATGTTAGCCTCCATTAGCCTCTTTTATCCCTCTTTGACTCCTGTGTCCTACTTTCTTCCCAACTAGTCCATTTCTTACACACACACACACACACACACTATATATATGTGTGTGTGTGTGATAGTGTGTGTGTGTATGTGCATGTGTGCACACATGCAGATCTCATTCAGGTCGCCACGACTGCTGTGTCTTCATGAGTGTAATAGCCCTTCAAATCATACAAGGTGTAGAAGTTGTAGGAGTGCACTTAAAATTGCTTTTATCTCACCAAGGACCACAATCTGGAAAATGTGAAAACTAATATAGACTGTTCCATGATGTTATGAATTATTTAGGGTAAATGTGAAAATAGTAAGTGAATGGGATAAAGGGAGGAGGCAGAGCAAGAGGGAAAAGAAGAGGAGAAAGCAAGTTAACTAGATGAAAGGGAGAGGGGGAGAAGGGTGTTATAGAACGGGGGAGAGCAAGAGACTAGAAATGATAAAAATGGAGAAAACAATTTCCCAGTAAGAACAAAGCTTAAAAATAAAATTCAATAGATATAAGAAGGGGAATAAAAATAAAATAATGATACATTTAAGAAATGAAGCACCCCTGTAATTAGATTGATGGCCACCTTAATTGTCTCATAGAACTTTCATCCAGTAACTGATGGAAGAAGATGCAGAGATCCATAGCTAAGCACTGGGCAGAGTCCAGTCGAAGAGAGAGAGGAGGGATTATATGAGCAAAGGGTCAAGATAAACCCACAGAGACAGCTGACCCAAACTAGTGGGAACTCACTGACTCTGAACCTATAGCTGGAACCTACACAGGACCAAACTTTGCCCTCTGAATGTGGGTGACAGTTCTGTAACTTGGGCAGTCTGTGGGGCCACTAACAGTGGGACTAGGATTTATCACTAGTGTATGACCTGGCTTTTTGAAGCCCATTCCCTGTGGAAGGATACCTTGCTCACCGTTGATATATCAGGGAGGGGCTTGTCCTGCCTCAGCTTGATATGTTAGATTTTGTAGACTCCCCATGGGCGGCCTTTCCCTTTTGAGGAGGGGAGGGGGTGTTGGGTGGGGGGAAGTTGGTGGGAGTGGAAGAAGAGGAGGAGGGGTAACTGTGCTTGGTATATAAAAATGGAAAAAATTAAATAAATAAAAAAATTAAAAAAATGAAACAATAACAAAAACAAATAAAAAAACTGAACTAACCATTAAGGCAAGATCAAAATATTCCTACAACTATGGTAGAGAAAATAAAAGGATCAAAATGGAAAAAAGGTGAAGATTGTTCAATAAGGAAAAGTATAAAAATATTAGATCAATTTATGAAAGAAGGATTTAAAAATTGAGCATATTTTTAATAGAATAGTATGAACATACTGCTTAAGGAGCCATATAAAGAATGGAGTGTACAGAGATAAAGAAAATGGAAAAAGGATTAAACATCTGAGTCACTTCCCTCTGGGACCTTGAAAACTGGGGACTGCTGGTTCTACACATGGTGGGGTTCCGTTGGGTTTGGTGACTCCTGTGTTTCCTGTGGCTTATGTGGGTGGTGAGTCTGTATCTGGCAGATGTCTGATGTCTGCCAAAGCTCTCTTCACTGTGGTAGCCTCCCTTCTTTTCATAGCAGGGTCTTCTGCTGCCCATGTTTAGCTTTGCAGCTTGCACACTGGACGTGTTATTTCATCCTCCCCCAGCTGCCCAGTGTTTACTCTCTGGGGTGGCCACTGTCCTCATTTGGGGTGTATTCCTGGTGTGTTGCTACTATCTAAGCCACCTCAGCATGGAGATCTGTACAGGTTGGGAATCTGAGAACCTGTCTTTGTGCTTTCAATACCATCTCAGTATTAATCTCTTACTGTAGAAAGACATATCACATCCATAAGACATACATATCCATGCATAGCAAGCTGATTGCTGGAGCTTCAGACTCCTGGTGTCTATGAAAGCGAAGGCAAGTAGATGGCTCTGGAGGTTGGTCTTCCTGCTGACTACAGGCTTAGACTTCAGACTCAGGCTTGCCAAACTCCAATATTATTTTCAGCTGATGAGATCTACTCCTGAAAACTCAAGGAGGGTTACCAGTTCCCATGAACGTCACTGACCACACTGAAAGCCTTGTTGCCTACTTGACAACATAGAGGTTCTCTCTCATACTCTAGTGCTAAGTTGCCGTTTAAATTCAATCTTGAGGCTGGTGATTGTTGCCCATTTTCATGTGCTAGGGGTACCTCAAATTATAGGTCCCTTTCAAAATGGTGCCATGTAGAGTGACTGAGTGGGATTCCTCTCTACGGCTGGCCTGTCCACTGGAGGAACTGATGTCTTAGTAAAGTAACCAGGATTGAGGCTCTTGAAGGCTGCGGGCTGGTCCTAAATGTAGGATCTCTTTTCTTCAGGGATGTATGTTGTAGGAGGCCACTTGTTTGTTTCCAGGCTGCCTAGACTCCTGAAATAACCATACAGAAACTGTATTAATTAAATCACTGCTTGGCCAATTACTTGAGCGTATTGCTAGCTAGCTCTTACATCTAGAATTAACCCATCTCCACTATTTTATATTTTACCATGACGTTTGTGGCCTACTAGCAAGGTTTCAGCATGTCTGTCTCTGGCTGGCGGCTCCATGGCTTCTCCTTGACTCCGCCTTTCTTTCTCCCAGCATTCAGTTTTGTTTTTCCCGTCTAGCTCTCTACTCTACCCTATCACAGGCCTAAGACAGTTTCTTTATTAGCCAATGGTATTCACAGCATACAGAGGGGAATCCCACATCAGATGTCTGGCTTATCTTGTGGAGGAAGCATCTCTTTCTCAAGTAGCCTGGGGAAACTGCACTGGTAGAGCCACGGTTCCTTTGACTTCTCCTGCCAACACTGGGCATCCTTTTCTCCATATTTGTGCAGTATTGTGTCATACCTTTGTGGATTTCTGAAGTTTTTCTCTTTCTCTGCTTCAAAGTTTCCACACTCACTGCGCCTATTCTGTCCTCTCCTTTACAGGGTCACAGAGAGCTAGCCCCTAACACTGCCATCTTTCCCAGGGTCACAGAGAGCTAGCCCCTAGCCCCTAACACTGCCGTCTTTCTCAGGGTCACAGAGGGCTAGCCCCTAACACAGCTGTCTTTCCCAGGGTCATGGAGAGCTAGCCCCTAATACTGTCATCTTTCCCAGGGTCACGGAGAGTTAGCCTCTAACACTGCTGTCTTACCCAGGGTCACGGAGAGTTAGCCTCTAACACTGCTGTCTTTCTCAGAGTCACGGAGAGCTAGCCCCTAGCCCCTAACACTGCCGTCTTTCCCAGAGTCACGGAGAGCTAGCCTCTAATACTGCCATCTTACCCAGGGTCACGGAGAGCTAGCCTCTAACACTGCCATCTTTCCCAGGGTCACGGAGAGCTAGCCCCTAACACTGCTGTCTTTCCCAGAGTCATGGAGAGCTAGCCTCTAACACTGCTGTCTTACCCAGGGTCATGGAGAGCTAGCCTCTAACACTGCCGTCTTTCCCAGAGTCACAGAGAGCTAGCCTCTAACACTGCTGTCTTTCCCAGAACTTTCCACTCTCTCACCTGAGACCAGCAGTTGTAAGAGCTAGTGTGTGAGCACACCTCTTCCCTGCTGCCCCTTTCTTGGTCTCTTGATTTTTTTTTTCTCTGTGCCATGGCAGTGACAGTTATTCCCAGTGAGGTGTAAACTCCTTCAACAATTAATTTCCAAACATTTCAGGGGCGTATAAGATATTTATATTTCCTTATTGAATCTTGCTTAACGTTTTCCACTAGGCCCCACGTCGTAAATGTTTCCTCACCTCCCACAGTCTGAGAACTCAAGCCTTTAACACGCAGGCCTCTGGGGGCCGTTGCGGATCCAGACCACAGCAGTCTTTAAGGCATTTTATAGTGGTGAAGAATTGAATTGTGTCTCAAGCACTTAGTATGTCTGTGACTTTGGCCAAGTTGTGTATCTCTATATAATTCATTTCCTCTTACTTGTAAACTGGGGGTCATAATACCCACACCGCTTGGCTTTTAAAAAGATGGAATGAATTAATAAGCAGAAGGTACTTAATGCGGCATGATACGGTGTAAACAAACAATACATTTTAGCAGTTCTTTCAGCGCGTCGCTGCCCTGTCCGGTAAGCATTGTTAATCACTCTGTGTTCCTTGGTAAGGGGAATGACAGATGGGTGACTCTGTTTCCTCAGTCCTTATATCTGGAAACCACACTCACAGTGGTCTCCATGTGTGCTCACAGATAGTGACAATGGGCTGAGGCTGCAGACTCGAGAGGCAAACGGAACCTGCTTGGGCGGAAGATTTATCTACGTCGAAAAAAGGGGCATTCAAAATCCTGTTAGAAGCTTGTCGTTCATTCTGTGGATAATGTAGTTCATCTGTCCCCAGATGGGTATTGTAGCAGCTTTGATCCTATGCCGGTTCAGCTCTCAGCCATAGTAGGTACTCAATAAGTTATCATGAAATAGATACGCATTCAGGAGCAAACATGTCAGTGCTTTGATGAATGGCTTGCCGTGTACGTTATCAATATAACGGGGTTTCCTTTGCTGGCCTGACAACAGACAATGAACTTACTTTTCTGCAGAGCAGGACGGGTCCTTTCAGGCTGTTCTCTGGGATTAGTGTTGCTTTTGAGAATGAGCAGGTTCAGAGGCGAGGCAGGAGGCTGGCTCGTGGTTGCTGGTCCTGTCCTTTAATTCCCCGGGTCTGTGCTTATTGTAGCTGCTAGGTCTGATCTCGCTCTGAAAGTGTTTCCTTCCTGCTAACCCGTGGGGGTTCAGCGTTTGATTAACATCTTTCCCATTCTCTAAGCAGAATGCCTAGGTAAATCCCCCTTGGTTGATGCGAGGATCGGCTGTAATTTACAGCTCCCCCATGAGCCCCGCATTGAAGGACATCCTGTTTGTAAGGATGTGCTGCAGTGTATAACAGGGGCCCCAGCGCCTGCTCTGAGGGTGTTCTCGAGGCAGTGCCCTGTTCCAGTAGTGGTCACAGGAGAAACGGCTACAGTTGCTGCTAGTGAGTCTTAAAAAAAAAAAAAAAAGCAGTTTTACAATAAACGGATTTTGCTCTCTTCAAAGCAGTGACCTTGGGAGAGATGGAATTCTTTGATGCTTCCATTGATGTTCCCATTGCTCCCAACATTCCCAGAATCCTCCCTTTTAAGTTGCCTTCAGAGCATAGCACATATTCTTGTGAATATTCTCAAGTTGGCAAACGTGCCTTCTTCATATAGAAGGCTTTGGAAAAGAGTGAAGAGTTGCCATTATGAAGTCCAGCTTCTGATGGGAGTGGGGTAGCCAGGGCAGGGAGTCCTGGTCTAAGGTGCTGGCTCCTTTCAAAAGTCTCCTCATGTCATGAGACTTGGATATGACTGTCCCAAACACAAACCCTTTTTGAAATGATGTTTCGATCAAGGCATTTTTTTTCTTTTGAAAACAGTACATCAAATGATGACACATGGCAAACCTACAGAGCATTATGGAACAGTATATGACAGGTAGGCACGTTCCCAGCCCAGCACTAACACAGAGCATTGTATGACAGACAGACAGGCATGCTCCCGGCACTAACATAGAGCATTGTATAACAGACAAGCGTGCTCCCGGCACTAACACAGAGCCCTGTGTGACAAACAGGTGTGCTCCCGGCACTAACACGGAGCCCTGTGTGACAGGCAGGTGTGCTCCCGGCACTAACACGGAGTCCTGTGTGACAGGCAGGTGTGCTCCCGGCACTAACACAGAGCTCTGTATGACAGGCAGGTGTACTCCCGGCACTAACACGGAGCCCTGTGTGACAGGCAGGTGTGCTCCCGGCACTAACACAGAGCCCTGTATGACAGGCAGGTGTACTCCCAGCACTAACATAGAACACTGTATGACAGGCAGGTGTGCTCCCGCACTAACACGGAGCCCTGTGTGACAGGCAGGTGTGCTCCCGGCACTAACACGGAGCCCTGTGTGACAGGCAGGTGTGCTCCCGGCACTAACACGGAGCCCTGTGTGACAGGCAGGTGTGCTCCCGGCACTAACACGGAGCCCTGTGTGACAGGCAGGTGTGCTCCCGGCACTAACATGGAGCCCTGTGTGACAGACAGGTGTGCTCCCGGCACTAACACGGAGCAGATGCTAACCTTTTGCTGTGTCCCTTTGTACACATTCTTTCCCTCGTCTGCCCTGTTCTTTTCTTTGGAGGCAAATGTTTTAGATATTGCTAGAACCCCGTTTTTTACCCATGGTCTCACTCCCTCCATCAGTGGTTACACCTTGGCCTTGGTGAGGGAGTGTTTGGACATTTATGTGAGTTATATGTATCACGTTCATGCTTCCTAAGTTGGTTTTGAAGTTTAACCACGTTTACTTATTTTTTTTATTGCTCTATCGTATTCCAGTATATGAATACATCTATTTATGTATCTGGGCACTGGAGATAAATTTGAGCTGGTGTTAAGCTTCATTCTGAAATAGTGATATAGCAAATAACAGGGTTCATGTCTGTTTAGAAAGACATTACAGCCTATCCAGACCGGAAGCTAGAGGAGAAATTACTAGACTCTAAGAACAGGTACATCTTCAATTTAGTTGGAAATTTCCCAATACTGTATTTTTATTATTACTATGACCAGTGTCCAACAGAGGGAAGGATTGGCTTATTTGGGGTCACAGTTCCAGTGACTTTAGTTCCTCAAGCCAGGGAAGGCACTACAGAGCCTCTTGTGGCAGTAGGTGTGTACAGTGGTGGCTTGTTTCATTTTTGGCACATGAGGAAGGAGAGATGGATGTGGAAGCAAGGCTCTACTGTCTGTCACCTTCAAGGTCTGCTCCTAGTGGCCCCATCTGCAGCTAGGCTCCATGTCCTGGAAGTTCCACAATGTCCCCAAACAGCACCAGCTGGGGTGCTAGGACACTGAACCTGTGGCGGACTCACATGCACGCCAAGACATGGCTCTCTACAGTGGTGAGGCATAAGCTCCTAACAGCAGGCACCATTTCCCCCATGTCCCATGGGCCAATCAGTTTTTTAATTTGTGCCAATCTAATGGACTTAGGGTTGTACTTGTTGATTTGATTTCCATGTCCTACCTTGTGAGTTTGACTGACCATACCCTCTGTCCTCAAAGGCTTTCGGAGTCCCTGCTGTTGTGAGCTGCCCCTTCACACCCTTTGCCCATTATCCTAAGGTCACTCACTCCCTCTGATAGTCTTTGGTTCCTGGACTTTTCATTAGTGATATAAGAATCATGGGGATTGATATTAGAGGTGCCATTTTTGTCAGTTTGATGGACCATAACTCTCTTCCTGCCTCTGGTTTGTGCTTTCACAGAACATTGCCACACAGTCATGACTACCAGCTCCCCTTTTACGTATGGACTTCGTGTGTGGTATAAGGAGTCTTGTTTAACCTCAGCGCCTCACACTTTCCTGTGCATTCTTGTAATAGTTGGGAGCTACCATGTTTTGCAGTCACGTAGAGCTGACTTCGTGTGTGCCCAATGCTGGAATCATCTTGCAGCCTTTTCCCACGTGAACTTCTGCTTGTCTCAGTAACACACAGTCTTTTCCCTTTGATTACATACAACACTACATTCCCAACACGTGTGGTGGTTTTGTTTCCTTCCTTTAAAACACATTTGTTTTTATTTTCTGGCAATGAATATTTACCTGCATGTTGACACACATGGCCCAGTGCCCATCAAGTACAGAAGAGGGTATCGGGTCCCTGGAACCGGACTCACTGATGGTTGTAAGCCTCCACGTGGGTGCTGGAAACCAGACCCAGGTCCTGCCTTCAAGAACAAGAAGTGCTTTTAGTGCCAAGTCAACTCCTCAGGCCCACTCTTTTTTTTGGGGGGGGGGTTTGGAAGGGTCTCATTCTGTAGTCCAGGCTAACCTAGAGCTAACCCACAGTCCTTGTGCCTCAGCTACCTGCGTGCAGAGATTCCAGGCCTTTGCGGACCCCTGTTATCTAACTCCGTGTCACCCGGTTCCTCCGGCCCCACCTGTTTTAATTACACGAGGCTTAAGGTTTAGGTAAAGTTCAGCCCTGTTTTTCTCCTTCAGGCTTGCTCTGGTGATTCTAGGAGTGCCACACTTTCCAGTTTACCTGAGGAACATGGAAGCCTATTGGGCTTTGTTGGGACCTCTGGGGTAGTTCTGAGGTTAACTGGAAGAATCTGGCCTCTTATGAAGAGGACCTTTCATTGTCAACCGTGGTATGACTGTGTTTATTTAGTTTTTTCTTTCAGTCTTTGTGGTTTTGCCAAGCTCCTCATATACATCTTTGTTAAATATGCTCCTCACTACCCCACAGTCTTTGTCGCTAAGGGCACCTTTTTAATTTTATCCATTCCTGTCACTGCTGCTATATAGAGTCATTATTTGATTTGTGTATATTGCTGAACTTTCATTTATTTTATTAGTATCTGTGATTTGCTTATTTGGCAAGTTATATCAAAACGCAACTCTCACTTCCTCCTGGCATAATGTACTGACATGAACTTTGTGCCATTTCTTTCTTGTAAATAAAGTTTTATTGAAACACAGACGCCCTTCCATTCTGTGGCTTCTCTTGCATCACAGGGACAGTTAAGAAAGCACTTGCTATTGAGCTCTTTACAAAACAGTTTTCTGACCCCTCGCCGCCTGACAGAAAAGTGTTGAATCACACCAAGGTCACCTTCCTTGACTCCCTCTGTGCCATTACAGGACAGCGGCCCATAGTGTACCACCACAGACAGTGCCTCCTGTAGCTTGTTCACAGGTGCTCTTTATTGGCGTGTGAAAATGTCCTTATATTCCCAGATATGTGTGAAGCATCATTTGTTGTTTTGTTACTTTAAAAAGTAGTGAATTATTGTTGAGCTTTTTTAAAAATAGTTTATTTATTTGTATTTCATGCGCATTGCTGTTCTTCCTGCATGCACACCTCTGTGAGGGTGTTGGATGCCCTGGAACAGGAGTTACTGACAGTTGTGAGCTGCCATGTGGGTGCTGGGAATTGAACCCGGTTCTCTGGAAGAGCAGTCAGTGCTTTCAACCACTGGGTCATCTCTTCAGCAACCTATTGTTGAGTTTTAACACATATTGCTTTGGCATCTAAGATTGGTTTTTTGTTTGGTTGGTTTTTTTGGGGGGGGGATAGAGTTTCTCTATGTACTTCAGAACACTCTCTATAGGCCAGGCTGGCCTCGAACTCACAGAGATCTGCCTGCCTCTGCCTCCCGAATGCTGCACCTCCACCATCCAGCAGGTTTTTTTTTTTCCTTCTTTCCACTTTAAACACGATTGCATTCTCTTTGAAGTTGTTCTGTAAGTTCTCATTATCAAGGTTGGGATCTTCCTGCTTAATGTGACTTCTTCATGTGCGTGCTTAGTAGGGCTGACTTCTCTTTGGGAATTGTCTGGAGTATGAGTCTGAGGAGTTCTGATCCAATTTTTCCATGCCCATAAATGGCAGAAGGCCCAGTTTATGTGCTGCTTTCTCAGGTTGGATGCTATTAGGCTGTGTGGGAATCCTAAACTGGCACCTACCCCTCTACAAACACAATAGTCAAGAGGCAGAGGTCTGGGGGTTTAAATTTGCTGAAACATCGTCTTTTTGTTATCAGAAGACAGAAACGGGCCAGGAATGGGTTGATGGGAGATGGACTCTGACTCTTTGAGCCCATGCTGCTTCTTGAGAGTCCTTGCTTTGTGCAGCAACAGCAGCAGCCTTGGGCTTGGCCCTTCCCCACAGGCTCTGCCTCCCTCCCTGCCTGCAGTTGGAGACCTTGCTTCCGTGCAAACTCAATTCCTTCTATTCCCTTTCCCTCCCTGTAACCTCCCTCCTCCATTTCAAGGATTGTCTGAGCTGCTCCCTGTCTTCTCATCTAGATTTTAGTTGTCACTCTGTTTCGGGTTTCTAGCGGTCTCTCTTTTGTTGCAAGTTCAGTTATGATGAGAACAATGATGTGTTGGTGCACATGTCCTGGCGTATATGGAATATGTTGTCTTAGCACATCGTGTTGCCAGAACAAGAAGCTGCCCTCTAAATGTAATTCCAACATTCAGAACAAAACCAAGACATGTTAGTCTCACCTGGCGTTCTGTGGTGGTGCAATGAGTATACTTCTCTGTGAGAAGTTGCGATTTTGAGTGGATTTAAATTCAAGGAAAGTCTGAGAAGAAGTGGTTTTGAAAAGTAACACAGACACACTTCCAGAACTTCCTTCTGAGCAAGGTAGCTCTGCCAGGAACTAATAGGAATCTGGTGTGTGCATGTGTGTGTATGTATGTGTGTATGGGCGTGTGTGTGTGTGTGTGTGTGTGTGTGTGAAGTTTAGTGGACAGACAAACAGACACAGTAGCCTGGAGAACCATATCTAAAGCTCATATGTGGGGCTAGAGAGATGGCTCAGCAGTCAAGAGCAGGTGTTGCTCTTGCAGAGAACCCAAGTTTAGTTTCCTGCCCCAAGTCAGGCAGGCCATGCCAGCTTGTCACTCCGGCTCCAGGGAGTTTGTGTACATGTTTGTGTGTGTGTAGGTTGACATTGGGCGTCTTCCTCAATTACTCTCTACCTTAGTATTTGGTGCAGTATCTCTCACTAAACTCAAATTCACTGACTGGGTAAGGCTAACTGGCCAGCAGGCTCTGGGATCTTCCTTTCTGTGTACCCAGCTCTAGGATTACAAACATGGGGTAATGCCCAGCTTCTTAAAGGAGTGCTAAAGATCAGAACTCTGGTCCTTATGCTTGTATGATGGGCAATGTAACCATCTGCACTGCCTCCAGCCCGGGACCTGATGTTTTTCATGTTGACAAGTTGTTAAAGAAATGTCTTTGCCTACATCTACTAAGATGTGTTTTTTGTAAATGATTTTTTATTTTTTTGAGATTATACATCATTTCCCCTGCTCCCTTTCCTCCCTCCAAAGCCTCTCATATATACCCTCACCTTGTTCCTTTTCAAATTCATGGCCTTGTGGTCTTTAATCTCCCTCCCTTCCTCCCTCCTACACTGCAGGTAAAAATACAACCTGCAGGGCTGACCGTTTTGTATATTGGATAACAGGTTGAAATGCTATTCCCCGGGAAAGACCATTTCTCTTCCTCTCAGCATTCCTTAGGGCCTGCAGTTCTTTCCTAGCCCTGAGGCCCTATGAGCTTTCCTCTGTCCACTTTTCCATTGCCATCTTTGTTCAGTTCATGTTTAGGCAGCCATGTTGGTTAGACTTCATGGGTATAGCTTCTGACATTTGTAGGAGACACAGTCTCATAGCAAATTCCCTGATGGCTAACTCCTACAGTCTTTCTGCCCCCTCTTCTGCAGGGATCTTGAGCCTTAGGAGCAGGAGTTGTGTTGCAGACGTATCAGGCGGGACTGGGCTCCACTACTCGGTGTTAGGATAGGTTGTGGTTTTCTGTAATCACCTCTGTTGCAAAGAGAAGTGTCCTTGGTGAGGGGTGAAAACTACAGTTATCTGTGGGTATAAATACAAATGTTTGGAACATAGTTAGGGATTATACTGGTTCTGCTGAGACAGGTTTTGGAGACATATTGGTATGCATGTAGTTGGGGAAGTCTTTTCTATTTTCTCTCGATTCATTGGCGCATGCTCTGAAATCAAGGCAGGGCTTTGGTAAAAATGGAATTAGTGATTATATTTTTGAACTAGGGTTAAAATGACTGACATTTTAATACCAGTTACCCATTGAGGACATACTCTAGACCATGTTGTCACAACTTTCCCTCGGTCATAATCTAATTTAGCACCATCTGAATTTGGACTAAAGGATAGTCGTGGGAGTTTTGGCTAGGTGTTTGAGAGTGCCCTCGAATGTTTCCTGGCCCCTGTGGGCCTAGACAATGCTCCTGGGCAGCCATGATTTGTGGCTCCTGGGCAGTCTGAGAGGCCGAGAAGGGGCAGAAATGCCTATCTTATCAGTGACCTATCTCTTTGTGAAGCTGCTTTAATGTCTTCCCCAGAATCTCCTCGGTGCACAGCAGTTGTATTTATTGGGTGGGCTGAACCTATGGTTCTTGTCTACCTAGAACAGGCAGTTCCACAGCTGCCAATAACCTTGATGCTTGATCTCCCAGCCAAGTGGGCTTCTGTGAACGCTGCAGTCAGCATCTGGATTCCCAAAGAGCCTGCAGAGAGGCAAAGGGAAGGAGCGAGCAAAAGAGGCCTTTGCAGGGCAGTTGATGTCTGGTAGCCAAAAACTTGGGCCAAGTACCTCCCTTCTCCTTTGCATCTGCAGGCTGCCGGCTGCTCCCAGGGTGAATTGTCTTTGTCCCCCTTTTCTGTCTTTTGTGCTGGCAGTGGGACAAGTCCAGGGCTCTACAGTATGGAGTGAGACCT
Organism: Microtus oregoni; assembly: GCF_018167655.1. Taxonomy (NCBI): domain Eukaryota; kingdom Metazoa; phylum Chordata; class Mammalia; order Rodentia; family Cricetidae; genus Microtus; species Microtus oregoni. Next base: position 14,767,928 of record NW_024543068.1, on the reverse strand, counting down.
CTCCAGTGGGCTGGACTTAGCTCTGTCTCAGAGGGGGCCACATGTGTTAATCTCCACAACTCTACTCAAGCCCTTCACTCTTCCTCTTCCTGGCAAGCTGCTGACTGTTCTCCAAGGTTCAGTGTGTCTCAACTGCCTTTCTCTTTTTACCAGTTTTTGGAGATATTTGTGCATAGGTAGTAATATTTACGGAGTCAGTTTTGCGTTTCCAGGCTCTGTGGGAGAGTGTGTTGACAGTAACAACTGGTCTATTGAGCCACTACTGTGTGCCAGCCGCTGCTCTAGGTACAGGGATGGAACGCACACAGCCATGCCCCTTGTAGCCAGTCTGTCAGCCCATCAGTAAGCAAACAGATGGTGCCAGGGTGTGCCACCGGCTCTGAGGACGAGAGCTCTGGTGGAGAGGAACTTTGTGGGATGTGACTTCTTGGTGGCAGTTTGTCTTAGGAAGGGGATATTGGAAGAGCATATTTGGGGAAGCAGAGGAGAAATTGGGATGATCGCTTCTTCCTAAAGGCACACCCGCTTCTAACCCCATTTCATACCCCATCTCAGGTCTGTCTTTCTCCTTGCCAGTCTGTGATGCCAGCCTCTGCTTTCCAATAGAACGGGTGATTTCCCTCCTTGAGGACAATCTCAACTTCGGGGGCTGCCCTTGGCCTCTGAGCACCCACTGGACTCACTGACACCGCCGGCTCGTCCCTTCCCGTTGATGCCTTTAGAATGTTTTCACCTGTGGTTCCTACCTGCCAAGAAACTTAGACACTCTCAAGAGAATGACTTTTCTAAGCAGTGGGCTTAGGAGCTAGGAACTCATTTCATGAGTACTCGCCAGGGCTCCAAACTGATTTGCTGGAGCTTCTTCTTCTAAATTGCTTCCAGCTACGCAAGAAAGTCAATTTCCTTTTTTAATAGCCGCGACTCATTTTCGGATTCACGATGGCATGAACCCAGTCCCGTTGCCCGTCTGAGTCATCATTAGGGAGCTCTATTTAAAATGTGACTGTTTCCTTGTATCAGTCAGGTCATCCCCATGGGATTAAAACGAGATCTTTGCTAGAATTTGTCACTGGAGATTTTGAAATCAGAGTTCTGATGAGTGACGGGGGTCCCCCGGGAGCAGAATGTGCCTCTTGGGTCTTGACCCTTTGCCTTCCTACCTATCTGCTTTGGGGGAGGAAAGGGAGGGACAGTGAGCCTGAGAAGGAAATGGAAAACCTTCAGAGGAGATAATGAATGTGTGGCCCCCATATATTCTGGTTTCCTCCAGGGAAGACAGAGCAAGACCATTTGCTTTAAAACTGGTTGGCAGAGATTGGAAAGAGGGATGGCAGAAGGTGGGAGGATAAGGTGGAAAGGAGGGTCGTTTGTGCAGATTATTCTTCTCCTGGTGAAGAAGGAATTCCAACAGAAGACTGGGATGCCAAGGGTGGTCCAAGTTAGACCTTGTTCTGCTGTCATCTTGGCTCAGGTGTGTTGGTGACGAGCTCACTGAGACCTGCAACCGAGTTTTACCTGACCTGTCTGTGCCTCTGCACTTTACACACACACTGTGGCACATTATAAGGACTCAGTAGAATTTTGTTGAATTAGCGTAAGATGTGATTAATCGGAGAGTTTGAAAGACTTGGTAAGCATGTGTTGTCATTTCTGGTAGTGACCACCAGGTGGTGCCTTCCTAGAATGTGAGCAAATGCAGCCCTGGCCACGGTGGAACAAGGGAGACACACTATTCCCTAGTGTCCATCACAGTCCATCACAGGTCGACTGTGCATATAGAATTCAGCTGTGTGATAGGCGCCAATTTTCTTTATTTAGGTCAAGTTCACAGGTGCACAGGAATCCTTCCAGAAGGCTTCCCTTTAGGGCCACACTCCCGTCATTTGAAATGAGTTCTAGCCTGGCTTGCACTGCTACAGGCGAATTCCTTGTGAGCCGTTGCTGTTTGTATCTGATCCTCCAAGAGGGCATGCACTCTGTTGTTTCCCTGCTCTCTCTGAAATCACCCCAGTACCACTAGGAGATTTGTACCCAGTTCTCAGTGCTTATGGGTTAAGTACCCGGTAGTTTTGTGGATTTCTGGCCTGTGTCTGTGTTTTCTAAGTGCCCCACAAGAGAGCATAAACCTGCTTGGTTAGTTTAGGGTTTAGGCAGCTTTTCCAGAGAAGCATAGACAAAGTGGGTACCGGTCGGCCATCTAGTATTCTGTATCATGAATAATGTAGCTTAATGTGGCTCAGTCAGTGGGATCCAGGGACCACAATATAAAGGAATTCAGGTAACACGAAGCCAAGTCATCAAGATAGGGAATGATGCTGTTCACGTTAGAGCGAGCAGATTCGCTCAGCTCTCAGCTGTTCTCAGAGAGCTGCAAAAGATTAAACACATAGCCCGAGGCTTCTTGGCACAAATAAGCCTAACGGAAGGTTGTAGAGATTCTGATTGCCCAGAGCCAGGGGCAGAGATGCTGGAGAGACTGCATGCGTCCTTAGATGAGTACATTCGGTAGGGGAACACTGGGAGAAGGTTCTATACTTCTAGATAGAACTGGAGAAGAATTACTTTGCCAGGACCAGACTTAGGCAAAAGAGCGGAGTAGTTGGACTTTGCCTTGAATATGTAGAGCCATCTTCCCCAAGTGGCTTCAGATCAGTGTGTGACCATCCCCTTCAACACTGATCTGCTGCCTGCCTCTGGGTTTTAGGTTCAACTCTGTTAGTGAACACTGAATTGGACAGGGCTAAGCAAATGAGAAGGTAGATCAAAAGATACATTTTGGATGATCCTTTTGGGGGTAAAATGATTTAGCTCAGTTAACATGCTGCTAGATATAGAAGATCTTCATATTGGGGTTCCAGGAGTAGTTGAGCTACTAAGGAGTTCGAAAGGAAGCCTGGTGTGGATGACTTTTGGAATTGTGTTTGAGGGGGGTTGGTGGGAAGGGACATGGAGAACTCATAGAGTTTATCATTTCAGACCTCACTTTGTTCATGCTGTTCTTTTCTGTAGGGCCAAGCATGATTGTCCTGTTTTTTTTTTTAATGGTCTAAAATATCTCCTTTGAGGCCTTCTGAACCTTCATGAGCTATTGATGTTATGGAAGACATATGCGCCAGGAGCTGGGCGTTATTTCAGCCTTCTTCAGAGGAGCCTTGGGAGGCAGAATCTGTTATTCTCCCCTCCCCACTTTCCCTCAGAAGAGGAAGTAAACATAGGGAAGGTCATAAGTCAGGTCATGACAAAGCCACGGTTGAAAGCCAGGTCTGCATGATTAGAAAGCCAAGCTCTCAGCCAGTATATTATGCTGGAGAAGAAAGTAGCCGACCGTCAAAGCGTTCACCCTTAGTAGTACAGCAACGTAATTCATCTGCCTGTTCTGCAGAGAGCGCAGGAGCCTCTGGAGGTAGGTGCCTCAGGTACAGGACTACCAAAACAGAGGGGCTGGTCATATGAAATAGAGTAGAAAGTTCCCACACACTTAGGGCAAATCTGATTGTTTTATGGTCGTAATTATAAGTAGCCATTGAAGCCACTTTAAATCCAGTCACTTGGTCAACAGCTGCGATGGTGTAACTTGATTTTAAACCTGGTTGAACTGACCGAAGAATTGGCTTTTCTTCAAAAAGTTATTAATCAGGCCTGGTCTGGACTCTCTTCCACGCTTCTGGGTGCAGTCAATCAATACCAGCCTTACCTGAGAACCCAGGATGACTAAGCATCTGCCAATAGCAGAACTCCACGCTATTCAAAATCCTCTTTGGACCCATGGATGTCTGTTTAATTTAGAGGCAGCATAGCCAGCAGAGCCTCTCTTACTATACTGAGTGATAAATTCATTTTTTTGTGTTGTTTCACCCACTGAATGATAAGTATATACACATGTCAAGTAGTATAGGGTTAAGAGATTGCTTCTCAGATAGTAGGTTAGTGGAGGGGTGTGTGTGTGTGTGTGTGTGTGTGTGTGTGTGTGTAAAGGAGGGCTGTTTTCACATATGGGGAGTTCAAGAGATCCTTTAAAAAAACTTTTATTGATTCTTTGTGGATTTCACATCATGCATTCCGATCCCACTTATCTCTCTCCCCCTTTACATCTACCCTCTGCCCTTGCAACCTCCCCTAATCAAAACTAAATTTAAAGAAAAACCAAAAACAAAACAAGAGAGAGAGAGAGAGAGAGAGAGAGAGAGAGAGAGAGAGAGAGAATATCTTGTCATGGAGCTGTAGTGTGGCCCACTGAGTCACACAGTTTACCCTTTAGTCCATCCATCGTTATTTGCAAGAGTTCATCGTCATGAGTCATTGACCTGGCTTGAGGACCCCGGCTTCTGCTATGCAGCCAATAATAGGCTTCCACTGTGGCTCCTCTTGGATATCCTGTAGTTGCCCTGTGTCATGAAGATCCTGTTATTTTGGATCTGTAGGTTTGCCTCCTTCACCTGCTCCAACAGTTCGTAGATGAAGTGGACATTGGGTGGGACAACTCATAGCCCTGGTTCTGGGTCTGCATGGTTGCTGGGTTGGTCAGTCAGCCAGTTTTCTTCATAGTCACTTCATAGCACTAGGTGAGATTTCTAGAGCTGCCTTGGCTAGCTCACCCAATGCAGCCTACAGCGAGTGGTGGGGCTAGTTCTCTTGATCTCATGTCCTTAGATCCCAGCTGCCCACACTCACACAACCTGGGCCAGCTCTACTGTTTTACCCAGGTGAGGTGCAGGGCCCTTTCCCCCCGTTGTAGGAGGAATGTGAGGGGGAAGTGGTGGGATCAGCTCTCCTGCCTTCAGGGATGGCTCACCTGCACATTCCAACAACAGGGTCAGCTCCTGTGTGCTGCCCAGATGGGGTGCAGGGCCGGCTTTTCTGTGTGATGTCCCTGGTGAGAGGCGGAGTTAGTTCTGTCACTCTCATGACCCTGGGGCCAGCTCTCTCACCTGTCTCTGGTAGCAAGGGGCAGAGAGGGAAGAGCATCTTTCCCTTGCCCATGCCACCACATGGCAGACGAGGAAGGGTGGCGGCAGATGAGGACCGGAGGCGTCAACTCTGTTGCTCTCAGGCTGTCGGGGCTGGCTCACCTGCATCCCTGACAACAGGATCAACTCTAGTGTGCTGCCCAAATGGAGTGCATGGTCCGCTTCAGGAGAGCCTTTCTGGTGGAGGAATGCCTGCAAAGACTCTTGAATGACTTGAGAAGGGACCAGATGGTCAGAGATCGAGGCCTGGAGCTCCCAGATAGACAAAGATCTTGAGTTAAGAGACACTTTCTCTATGTCTGGGAAGGAGAAGATAAGATGGGAGAGGAAGTGGATAGAGCTTGACCCTTCAGCATCTGTGGCCTTGGAAAGGTCAGGATTTGAGAACTTTTCCTTCAGTTACAACAAAAAGCAGGAAACTATTCAGGGACCAGCAGTGTTATCTACTCCAAGAACTACTATGTGTCCATATTTATTGGAGGGAAGAAAGGATGCAGATGTAGGATGGAGGTGTAGGATGAAGATGCAGGAGATGCAGGGTGAAGAGTACATTTTATATCTCATTGTGTGGTCACCTTAGTTTTGTTTTCTGTTGCTATGATAAAAATGTCACAACCAAAACAACTTCAGTTCAGAGCTACTGGGGATGAACTCCCTTAGCTTCGGATCAGTGCACTGGTTAAGTGTGGCTCATTCCTATGTAATGTGGGGCAGCACCATGCAATCTGCCAAGGATGCAGACAGAACAGAAAAGAAGAACGCCATGTACTCTCTTCTGGGACGGGGGCATCCATCTTCTCCTGACTTTGCATATCAGTATCTCAGATACTCTGGCCTTCAGACTTTGCGTCTCCCACAGGTAGCCCCATTCTACTTCCTCAGGAATTTGGCCTCCAACTCAGAGTCAGAATGTCAACTTCTTCAGACTATCAGACCTTCGAGCTTGATTAAGCCATTCCCCTGCATTCCCGGTTCTCCAGCTTGGTAGTGCAAATTTCACAACTCATCAGCTTCCATGTTCATAGCCAGTTCGTCTAATAATCCCCTCCCATCTATCTTGCTATGTGTATACCTTCTGTTTTTTTTTTCTGGAGAACCTGATTATAATAGATATTAATCACAGTTATGTTAAATTCCCTGTCTGATAATTCTAACATCTGCCTGGTTCTGATGCTTTGCCTCTTCAAACTGTGCTTTTCTTGCCTTTCAGCATGCCTTGTAATTGCTATTGAAAACTGAGCATAATGGAATAGGTAATGAGTCCTTAGTGTGAGCTTTTATATTAATCTAGTGTAGATGAATCACAGCTTGGAGTTGGCCTGTGTTTAGTGTTTTCTGTGACTGAAAGTTCTAGAGACCCAGTTTTTTTTAGGCTCTGCCTTTATCTCTGATCCTACAGCTCTTAATCTACTTTTATTACAGTCATAAAGTGTAAGAGTTAGCTGTGGCAAGGAGAGATAACTGTCTTTTTCGTAGGCCTGTGCTTCTTAGGTAGGGCTGTGGCTCATCTCTCTCTCTCTCTTAAAAACAACCTCATCTAGGTGGTGGCGGTGCAGGCCTTGAATCCCAGCACTCAGGAAGCAGAGGCAGCCAGATTTCTGTGAATGCTAGGTTAGCCATGGCTATATGGTGAGACTCTATCTCAATAAACTAACCAACCACCACCACCACCACCAAAACCCCAGAAAGTAAAACAACAACAAAAACTCTCTTAGGTGACATTGTAAAACTGCAGAGTTGGAGAGCCATCCTTTTCTTCCTTTCTTCCAATAGAACCAGGATCTGGCAAAGTCCACTTGGGATTAAGCATTGGAAAGTGGATCTTTACCCCTGAGAATCCTCTGGCTGTGTTTCTCAGTGGCTGCCATTGGCTACTGGATATTTATGTTCCCTTAAGAGTCATGTGCTGACATCTTAACACTCAATGCATGACATTTGGTTGTAGGATCTGGAGAAGATAATTAGGGCTAGATGATATCTTGTGGGGATGCCCTGGTCTGAAGGATTAGAGCCCTAAGGAAAAGAAGCAAGACAAGATCTCTCTCTTTCTCTTTTCTTCCTTCCTTCTGTCCCTCCCTCTCTCCCTGGTTACATCCTTCCTCATCTCTCTTTTATACTCCATCTCTCCCTGTGTAGACATACTGAGCATAGTCCATATAAGCACATGGGAAATTGGTACCATCTGTATGCCAGGAAGAGAGACCTCACAGGGTTTGGATGCAAACCCTCCAGAAATATAAGATGATTTGTTGCTGTTGCTTAAACCTCCTACCTTTTTTTTCCTGCTTTTGTTTTTTGTTTGGTTTTTCAAGACAGGGTTTCCCTGTAGCTTTGGAACCTGTCCTGGAACTAGCTCTTGTAGACCAGGCTGGTTTTGAACTCACAGAGATCTGCCTGCCTCTGCCTCCGGAGTGCTGGGATTAAAGATGTGCCTGTGTATTTTATTAGGTCAGCCTGATTTGTTTCTTCCTGTCTTTCTGCTGGATCCATGAAGGGATCTGTGGGAGTTTTAGCAGAAAGCTCACTGATGATTGAAGGTCTTCCCAAGCCTTCAGTCTCCAGGAATTTCTCATGCACAAGCTAGTCCCCGCTCTGCCCCTAACTTAAAGAGACCCCATTTATACGTTCCTCCTGCTAATAGTCCAGTACTTCTGTTAAGGTCACTAGAGCTTGTTGATGACACTTTGTATTGTCTGGCTCTTCAAATTTTGGGGTAGTAATTTTCTCTAAAATCTGAGTTCTTTGGTAGGTCAAAGAAACTTATGAAGCAATGATGTCCAAAGTCCTTACACATCAGGGCTGACACTCAAGTCTGTGTCTTTGGGTTTGAGTTTTTTCCCTAGGAAAAAAAAATACTCCCTAGAGTATTTAGTTCTATGCAGTCAAGAATATTTTGAATCTCCCCACAAGCTGCTAATTAAATAATCCATCTCTTTCTCGGTGATTTATGGTGTTTTCTTTATCGCATTAAACACACTTTCATTTGCCTCAGCATTTTCCAGTAATTTTCAACTTATTATGGTGTCCTGTCTACTCTTTGTACCATACCATTTTAATTTTGAATCTTTCATCATATATTTGTCAAAAAAAGCAAAAACAAATAGTTCTCTTGGTATCTCTTCCTTGAAATATCCTATTCTCCTCTAAGTAGCCATCCCATAGCTGTGGACAGTTTTATCGTCTTCTCCAACCCATCTCTCCCCAGAGCACACATTTTCATAGCTACAGCACAATTATAAAGATAAGTGCAAAGTACACACACACACACACACATACACACACACACACACACATCCCGGCATTCCCCTATAGATGCTTTAGGTTCGTATGGTATCCATGCTCTAACTGTGCACCCGCCATGGACTGCCTATCACCTATGTCCCACACATTTGGCACATCCCCTGCTTTCCCCCATGCCCTTCTCAGTCCTAGGGTCTCATTCAGGACCCGTGCATCCCATCTGCAGCTCATCTTTGTTGATATTGACCCTGACCTCCTAGCAAAATTAATCTTCGTAAGGCTTCTTTCACACCCCCTTTCTAGGGTATACTGTGAGACCCCTGCCCTTAAAGGGTAAGGGTCACAATCCACCCTTGCACTTATAGGAACTAATTGGGAAATCTTTTGCACAGGAAGTATGTCTTCCCTTCATTCCTTTAACTAACAACCTCTTTGTATCAGTCTAGATTCATGAATATTTATTTTATGCTTTAAATTATAACTCAGTGCAGTCCCTGCCCATCCAACTGTTCCAGTTTTTGTCTCCTCCACTGAGGATTTTTTTGTTTTAATCCTTAGCCATTTATTATTTTTACCAATAAATTGTATCCTATGACAGTTTAATACATGTATAATAATGCATTCTGGTTAGCTTCCCCACCCCACTGGGGAAACTTCTAGTTGGTTTTTAGGTTCCTTTGATGAAGTTTATCATAGTATTTCTTAAACTCCTTTCTTATATTCTTGCACTACAAGATGTTCTAAGATTGTCTCATGTATCTCCTTCCTGGTAGGTATAAACTCTTGAGGATCTACCCCGTGGCAGGCACTGTGTCAGCCACTGGGGAAGAGCAGGAAGTGGGACATTTTGAGCATGGATGACTGTTCATAACTCTTCAGTTAGGTATGAGAACTCATGAGCCACTCAGTGCCCCCACGGGAGAAGGTTGGCTGGACTAATCATGTGCAGGCAAACATAGCTTCTTGAGGTCATGAGTGTAGTGGTCCTGTCATGTCCAGAAGAGTTTTCCTTTCGTGCCCTCAACCTCTACCTCTTACAGTGTTGCCAACTCTTCTTGCGTAATGGGTTTGGAACTCTGGGGGAGGCGGTGACCTATGATCTACCTGTGGCTGGGCCCTCCACTGACCCTTATTTTCTGCGCATTGACAAGTTGTCCATCTCTCCATTCACCACCATCCACTGCAGAAAGAACTCGGATCAGGTCTGACAGGTGCACTAATCAGGGTGGGTGAAGAGAGGTGAGTTTAGTTTAGCAAAATCAGAGTCCTGGGGGCTCCTGAACCATAGGTTCTTGGCCAGATTTGCACCATCAGGCATGCGTTTCCATGGATCAGGTTTTAAATCTAATCACAAGGTGGTAGTTTATCCCTTTCTTGATAGCACCAATTTAATTTCTCCACACCCTGTGACCAGGATGTGCGTTGCTTTCAGAAATGGTATCTTACTATTGAGGTCTGGGGGTAACCGAGGACAGTGGCAGGAGCATGCATTGTTTGGAGTGGGGGTTCTCAAGGCACCTCTGACCAGCAACTTGAAGGGAAGCATCCCACACCTGGCACTAGGCATTTTATTTGACACCCTACGGCTTCTGGGAGAAACGTATTCTTAGGGGATACTTTTGATGATTGGGTGTTCCTTTAGTGTGTGGCAGAAGAGTTGTTCAGGGCCAACAAGTGGAGAAAAATCTTGGTTTTGAGTCAGAAAGTTCTGGGTTTGATCCAAACTGTATTGAGACACTATGTCTCCCAGCTGAGGGGCTATCATCAAGAAAACAAACAATAAAAGCTGGGTAGGATGCAGGGGAGAGGAAGCAATGCTTACTATGATGGAATGTAGATGAGTGCAGCCACCATGAAAATAAATGCACAGATTTGTAGTAATAAAAGCGGCGGGGCTGTGTTCCCAGCACCCCGGCCGCCTGCTTGGCTAGCTTATGCCCCGAAATAATTACACGGACACTGTATTCTTTTAATCACTGCTTGGCCCATTTCTATCTAGCTTCTTCTAGGCTAATTTTCACATATTAATTTAGCCCATTTCTAATCATCTGTGTAGCGCCCCTAGGTGCGCTTACCGGGAAGATTCTAGCCTATGTCCATCCTGGGTTGGAGCTTCATCGCATGCATCTGCCTGGGAGCTGGGAGCATGGCGTCTCTCTGAGGCGTCTGCTCCCAAGAGGAGAGCTGTAGAGTCTGAGCTCACTTCCTCTTCCTCCCAGCATTCTGTTCTGTTTACTCCTCCCACCTATCTTCTAACCAATGAGGGCCAAGCAGTTTCTTTTTATTTAACCAATGACCTTCCTCCATCACAGATTCTTCCCAAAACAAAAATAGAATTATGATATGATTCATCTCTAACGCTCCTGGGTATGTACCCAAAGGGACGGAGGCCAGCATCAGCTGAGAGAGAGAGAGAGAGAGAGAGAGAGAGAACTGCACACCATGTTTATTGTGGCACTGTTTTCAATAGCTGTCTTCCAAGATGAGCCCAGGTGTCGTCAACAAATGATAGAGTTCCATGTGTGTACGCAATGGGATTTTACAGTCATAAAGAAAAATGAGATTATGCCAGTTTCAGGAAAGTGTATAGAACTGAGGCCCTTAACTCATTCCCCCAATATCAAAAACCCCTTTTAAGTTTTTTTCCCCTTTGCCTAAGGTGGGAAAGTCCATGCTGCCTCCCACGCACATCCTTTTAATGGAGAGTACCTATTTTCCTTTCCATTTCCCTGGCTACCCCACTGCTTTCTGTCTCCCTTTGCAATTCAACAGAAAGAGACAAATCATGCCCTAGTGGGAAATGAGAGAGTGTAGTGGGCTGGTTTTTCCTTTTGATTCAGAATAGAGCTGCATGGTTGGACTGCTTTCCATCAAGTGCTTAGAAGTTTCCAGGCAATCAGAACTCTTACCAGTGCTTTGGGACATACTCCAGTAGAGCCTGCCCTTTGGACGCTCTGCCTTTCTGCAGGGTTTTTCCTTCTGAGAAGAGGACAGAGAAGCATAAAGTTGTCTATGTGCTCTCTAAAATACTGGCCAAGTCATAATTGTTTTTTTAAAAAATCCATTGTTAAGATAGTGTGTTTGCTATAAGTAGATATTAGCTGTGAAGTAAAAGATAGCCATGCTACCATCCACAGAACCAGAGAGGCTTAAAGGGGGATGTAAGGACCTCTCTGGGAAAGGGAAATAGAATAGATTTCATGGGTGATCTGGGTGCAGGAGAGGTTGGAAACAGGGGGGATCAAGTGTAGAGGGCAAATACTGGGAGAAATGACTGGAATTCAGGGGCATTTTGGGGGTAAGGTGGAAACCCAATACAAGGAAAACTCCATGGAATCTTTGAGAGTAACCCTAGCAAAGTCTCTTAGTAATGGCGGACACAGAGTTTGAACAGGCCATCTTCTGTAATCAGTCAAGGCTTCAAGTGGAGGGATTGAGATATCAACCCAACTATGAAACCTTTAACCTACAGCTCGTCCTGCCTGCAGAGTGCTCTGGGACTGGAGCCTAGCAGAACTGCCATTAAAGAGATGAGAGAGACTTCATCCAGCAGCTCATGGGAGCAGACACAGAGTCCAACAGCCAAACATTGGGCAGAGCTCTGGTAGTCTTGAGGAGGAGGGGAGGAAGACTCAGAGGAACCAGAGGGGTCAGGGACACAAAGAGAATATAGCACATAGAATCAACTGACCTGGACTTATGGTGGTTACCAGAGATCAGGGAGCCTGTAGGAATCTGGCCTAGGTCCTCTGAATATATGTTACAGCTGAGTTGCTTGGTGTTCTTGTGGGGTTCCTAACAGGGGGAGCAGGGGCTGTTGCTGACTCTTTTGCCTACTTATGGGGCCCCTTTCTTTGAAAAAAAATAAAGAAAAAGTCTCTCTCTCTCTCTCTCTCTCTCTCTCTCTCTCTCTCTCTCTCTCTGTGTGTGTGTGTGTGTATAAAAGTGTGTAGGGAAGAGTGCAGGTGCCTGTGGAAGCCAGAAGAGGGCATCAGATGCCCTGGAGCTGGCACTACAGGCTGTTGTGAGCCGCCTGACGTGGGTCCTGGGAACTGCACTCTGGTTCTCTACAATTGCAGCCAAGCAGAGTCAACCATGGAGCCATCTCTCCAGGCCCCCACGCAAGAAATATTCTCAATCTATTTGTTAAGTCTTTTAATTTGACTAATAACACATGACAATTGTAGCAATTAAAAAATAGGGAAGAGGTAAAACCATAAAATCCAGTGCCATCCCACAACTTGGTTATCAGTGCCTGCACACTTTCCTTGCGAATTCTGTGGACTATTGTTTATTATGCTTCTTATTCATTAAATATCCAGAGATTACTACTACTTTTATTATGATGATGATTTATACATTATTACCCAGAGTTAATTCACTGAGATATGAAATCACAGACCTAATAGGAAAAAAAAAAAAACCAAAACAGGATTCTATCTCTTAGCTGGAAAGGAAATAGAGAAAGACGGAGTGAAGACATTTTCTTCCAAGTGTGTGTTTGTATTGGGTGGTTCTAATTTTAAGACAGAAAATGTTCTTTAACTCTTGCTTTCGTGATTCATTCTTAAAACTAAATGGAGTCGGGTATGGGGATACAGCTCTGTGGTGCAGTATATGTTTTGCAGATGTCAGGCCAGTGATTCTTAACCTGTGGGTCATGACCCCTTGCTGGTTTCCAAATAACCTTTTCACAGGGGCTGCATATCAGATTTCCTACATAATAGAGATTTACATTACGGTTCATAACAGTAGCAAAGTTGGAGTTATGAAGTGGCAACAAAAATAATTTTATGATTAGGGGTCACTACAACTTGAAGAACTATATTAAATGGTCACAGCATTAGAAAGTTTGAAAACCACTGTGCTAGCCCCTGGGCTCAGGACCCAGAACTTCCGGGCCCAAATCTTTATTGAATGCAACAAGTTCTAAAAGATGAAATGGTTTTTACTAACAAAACCTTGAAAAACATCCCAGGTCATATGTAATTGGAGGATAAAGAAGGAAATGACAAGTGATGGGATTTTAATCTGGAAGCAGACATCTTTAGACCACAGAGGAGCTGGTCATGACATTGGTCCCTAATTCATTAACTTCTACTCCGGCCACTAGGTTCAAAATGGAGGGGCTTTTGGGAACATTCAGAAGAATAATGCAAGTCCCTCTGACCTCTGCCTCCTGCTCACCGTGTTCCTGTGGTGCACACAGAACTAATCTGCACACACACCAAGATTTTCCAGTCGACAGTGCACGATTGGAACAGTAGGACCTGTCAGGCAGAGGCAAACAACCAGGGCTAGACTTGTCAGAGTGGCAGGCTTGGCAGGCTACAGCATTACCCCTGGGATTTCCTTGCTGGACGATGTTAAGTACAGTCAGAGCTTTGCACAGGCGAGGTCCCCTTTTAGCCATTTGCCGTGGTTGATGACTGCTTCCTGTTAATGAGACTCTGACCGGAAACCTCTTCTGGACTTGTGCACTTTCCAGACAGGAAGGACTAGCAAGTCCATGCATTATATTAGCTTCTAAGATTCCTTTACTGATGTACAACATCAAAAAAGCAAGTGTAGAAAGTAAAAACGTTAACAACCAAAGCCAGACAGTGGCACCAAAAGCCACCGAGCCAAGCAAACAAACTTCCAGGTGCATCTCTTCAAAACGGACCGGCGGGGTGATTTTGATACAATAATGACATATTTCTTTTATCAATAAGGAAAAGAAAAGGTAACTAGAAACTCAAGTCTAAGTTTAATATGAAATAATAAGATGTGACAGAATTCTGGGCACTGAAGATAAGTCAATGTCCCTTTCACATTGTCCAGCCTTAGCGTCTGGGTTTCATCTGATCGTCATATTAGCAATATTTTACTTTCATCTTTTATGACTGGTATATATGTGAGTCATGAAGGTTAAACTGTATTTACTACACAAGATGAAAAGGCTGTAAACTCAACATTGTGGAAATAATGACTAGAGAATGTAAGATGTAAAAGGAACTAGAAAATGGCATGATCAATGAGGGACTGTCATCATGGAGGGATGAGGGGCACTTTCTAATAACTTGTCAAATGGAGAAATGAAGATATGGACAGACAAGAGATTTAATAAATAGGAGCAGGGGTTAGCCACAAAAGAGAAGCTGAAGGAGACCAAAAAGAAAGGGAACTCTGTCTCACATCATTCTTTCTCCAAGCAAGACATCACTAGAACTTGTTCCACATTTTTATAATCATGCTGTTTTAACTAGAGTTACCATCACTGGCATCAGGTAAGCAAGGGGATGAGATTCTAAGCAGAAATTTAGAGTATCATGCATAAACCTGATGTATTATGAAATTAGCATGGCCTTGGATTTTACATGTGGAAATGGGTGCAAATTAGATAGGAAAACAAGAATTTTAAAATAGGGCAAAGATTCAGAAAATTGGAATAATTAATTGGCTTAATCTTATGTCTGTTTTTCTAAGGTTGAGTCTCATGTATCCGAGGCTAGCATCACAGTAGGCAGCCGAGGATAGCCTAAATTCCTGATCCTCTTGCCTCTACCTCCTAGGTGTACATCCCCACACTGGTGTGTGTGATCCTGGAGATTGATTAGGATATGCTCCATGTGTTATGCCCAGATCACGGACTCCTCCCAAAACCAACTAGGAGACCAAGTCCTGTATGTAAAAGCAAAGAGCCTTTACTCTTATCCAAGTTTGCAAACTTGGACTCTTCGTGTGTCCAGCATATTGGAGTGATCCATCAGAGAACCAGAACTCAGTTAGGGTTGGGTTTTTATGGTAGCAAAGTTTGGGGTGAGGGATTTCTAAGGTTCAGGACCCCTGATTGACTGACATTTGTCTAGGGTTGTCCTGGTGAAAAGCAATGGGTGTGTGCTGGCAGGTGATTCTATCTACAACGGTTGGAACATTGGGAATTTCCTTTGGATGGTCTGTTCCTGCGTGGTGCCTGGGTGGTCTGAGTTTGTGATCTTTCTTGGGACCAGGTATTGCCTTAGGGCAAACTACTAAGACTCAGGCCTCTATTGAGCTTGTCCTGGCTGGGTCCTACACGTGTGCTCCATGCCCTGAGCTCCATTCTGGGCCCCTAAATGCTTTTATTTATTATGTAAAAACAAACATGCCTTAGAAAAGTCTCTATTTACCAAAGAACCCTGGAAAAACAGGGCTCCTGGGGTTGAGAAGATTGGGGGGAGGGAAGGTGCAGGTGGCTTATCCTAACCATAGGACTAGGTCATATATACTGGAGGAGGGAAGGACAGGTTTCATTACTGTGACATTTTCTTGTGGTAAATCCCATAAAATTGAAAACATCACGATGAAGGCATTATCAGGAGATCCTGTCAGGAGTTTACCGTGCCAGCTGTTAACTCTCCTTATCAGTGAGTCCATGGGAACCAAGACTCCTGATGTTTTCCAACTCAGTAAACCACAGTGGCCTGACCCCCAAAATGATTCTATTGGTCTTCTTTCTTAAAGCAACGTTTTCCTACCTCAGTAGATTTGGGTCTGGAGGAAAAAGTAAGATGAAGATTTGCTTCCAGTCAAGGTCACGATGCTGGGAGTGGTCAAGGTCACCTAGGAACTTGTGCAAATGTCAGGTGGGGGCTGGTTAGGAAGGGAGGCAGAATGAACCTGACAAAAAATGTGTCTGGAGCGTCAGGCCCACTTTTGCTAACACAGGGACCAGAAAGAAACTCACGTTTAAACTAAAAAGGGTACTTTGTGTTTTAAAAGCTCCTAGGCTGTCCAGTACATGTCCCCTTTAAGAAGTAGCACTGAGATGTTATTTAGTTCAATCTCCAGGTTCCTTCACTGGTACTATAGAACACATTTGCATTCTGTCTCATCAGGAGCTTGCCCAGGAGAGTGTTGGTGGCCAGGGTGCGGTAGTTTCATTTTCACCTCCCCGTTCATACTTGCTCATAGTGGGCTGATTGGAAATGATCCTGAAATCCAAACAAATTAACCTAGGGAAGACCTCACTGGGAAAGCAGAGAGGAAAGAGGTCTATTCTAAGAGACAGGGCTGAAAACAGGGCAAATGGTGGCCAGGGTTATACTTGTGTGGGTGCCCTCATCAACCAAGTGCTCAAAGAGCTAGATTCTCCAAACCTAGGTTTTTTCTCATGCTGTGTGGGGCAGTCTTTGGGGCAGTGGGTTCCTGGTTCAAAATGGCCTAGGCTTCTTGCAACGGCTTCTGGATTCAACCAACACACAGTTTTGAATGAAGTCTGGAACAAGATTTAGGAATCTGCAACCTATTCTGTGTGGCCTCCAGGGTGTTTAAAACCTTCCTAGCACTTTAGTATCCACTGCTAACTGCCAAGATATTTCTGCAGCAAGATGTGTGCTGTTTTTCTGCTCACGTTTTATGTCATGCAAAGAAGGAGTTTCAGAGCTCACTTGGGTAAGGCTGGAATACAGTCTTCAAACTCTTCAGAGCCTGGTTGTATAAGGAGAAACATTCTATTCTAAATTCTACAAAATTGATCTTAAGGTGACCTGCTGACTCAGATGCTAAACAGATCTGTCTTCTCTCTGGCTATGGCATGTCAGAATCGATAACTTTATGCTTTGGTGTTCAATGCTTCCTGAAAGTCGAAACATAGTTTCAAACATTTCAGATGAGAAAGGGCAAAACCTGTCACTGGGCTTGAAATGGAGGAGACCGAGAAAAGACAAAATGGTTCTGATAAATTTCTCGTCACAAAGCAGAGACAAGAAAAATAAAACCGTCCACAGCTCCCATGGCCTCTCCTTTGGTGGAGGGTATCTTGCCAATAAATAACTCTGCCTTCCCTAGCCAACAATATGGATAATCGATAAGGCCACTCTGCTGGATGGGTCCTGCCGTACTGGATGTTAAGGTGCATTAATTTCTTATAGAAATATAAAGAATATAACCCTCAAAAGATCTGGCAAGTGTGGAGTTCAAAGCTGGAGTTTTCTGGCTAGTATTTGGCATTTTCCTGCTTTCATGATTGTTCATTCCTAGTTAGCCACACTAGGAGATGTGTGACAGGCAACATGAAGGAACCCCTGTGCTCTAACAGGACAGGGTCTGTTTTGTTCCTCTCCTTGCTTCTGACAGGAGATAGAATCTGGAAAATGGGATGATTCTAGCAAATTAAGTATTTGATTTCAACCAAAATCATAGAAAGTCTTGAATTTTCTTTTCATCGCTGATTTTGCTGTCGTCACAGAGAATTTTTTCTTCTCTTTGCAATTCTTATACACAGAGTTAGAATAATCATGATTTCAAAAATTTATTAATTTGAGTGTGTGTGTGTGTCTGTCTGTACATGTGGCACACAAGCAAAGATCAGAGGTCTTGAGGAGATATTCCATCATATGGGTCCTAGGAGTCAAACTCAGATCATCAGGCTTGGTGGCAAGCACCTTTACCCACAGAGCCAACCACCACAGCCTGTATCCAGCCATCTTTAATTTTACTTGCCTTTAAATGGAGACCTGTCTCATGGCTCATACAGCAATCAGAACACCATTTACATTGTGCTTCTGCCTCTGTGAGTCTCAACACATCCCTGCCTCGCTGCTGCTTTTCTTCCAGAGGCAAGCATCATTGTGAGTGTGTCCTTTGGTTTTTTCCTTCCTCACCTGCTTAGGTGATGCAGTTTCATCTCACCTGGCTTTCAACTGTGTGAGACGGCACCATTCAGAGTTTATAAAGGAGTTCCCTTTATCCTCAGAAGTGTATGGAGGTGTCCCCTTTTATCCTCAGATAACAGCTTCTGAGACATTTCACGAGGACCCAACATTTCAGCTGATACTGAACTCTATGTATGCTGTACTTCTGAGCATAAAGAATTTACAAGTGAGGCAAAATATCACACTGGCAATAATAATGAGCAATTCATAAAACAATCTTAGCATATTGAACAATATTTTAAATCTATGAATTGGTTATTTCTGGAAACTTCCACTTAATATTTTCAGATGACTGTTGACTGTTGACTCTTGATAACTAAAACCATAGGGGACAAAACCACAGATAAGGGGGACTGATAGACTCCAAACCTGCTCTTATAGCTACCTTTATGTTCCTAAGTCTCACCTACATTGTTATTCCTGTATACCATTTTGATTTGTGGTTGCATGCTGGAATCCATAAATAATGTCATGATTGATTGCCGTGCTTCTCCTATTGGGCAAGTAAGTGTCTCTGACTTTTTTGCTTCTACCCGAGGATCTGCGTCTAAATAGCGGAGCCTCCTCCTATGCGTGTTATGCGATTCCTTCAAGCATACATTAAGCGGTAGCTAAGGGCTAGTGCTATGTATCCGTGTGTAACATTCTTCACATCTACACAATTACCATGACAGACAGATAGTGCAGTACCAAAAAGGTACCTCAAGTCCACATATGCACCAACCCTCTCTTTTATAGACATTAATTTTTGCCAATGTTGTGAATATACAAATCTTCTGTTAGACTCGTATTTTATCTATCTCTTAGATCAGTGGTCCCCAATCTGTGGTTGTGGGAGGTCAAATAATCCTTTTACAGAGGCCGCCTATCAGATAGTCCGCTATCAGATATCATATTATGATTCATAACAGTAGTAAAATTAAAGTTATAAAATAGCAATGAAATAATTTCCTGGTTTGGGTCAGCACAACATGAGGAACTGTATTAAAGGGTCGCAACATTAGGGAGGTTGAGAACCGGTGTCTTAAATAAAAAGTAGGAAGTGGGATTTAGTTCCCTTTATCTAGAGAGACTAGAAAACAATTAACTTCTCATGCCTGCTTGGTTTGCTGGCACCCAAATTTTTCTCTGGGTTATTGCACCGTCTGTAGTCTTTCCCTGAGCTTGCTGGGGAATGTTCAAATCTTGCCATGCAATGAATCACCTGGGAAATTTCTTTAACTACAAATGTCTGTAACTCACCCCAGGGACCCTGATTTATTTGTCTGAGGCACAGCCTTGACTATGGGGCCTTTAAAAGCTTCCCATGTGTCTCCCCTGTGCAGTGAAGGACATGAATCATAGCTTCACATCCAGAAGGTCCCACTTCCTCATTTTTATAGTATGAAGTTGATGTCGCTTTGCAGAAATTATCACTAATTCCATGTTCAATAGGCTTGGAATATTATTTTGGGGGAGGGTGACAGTAACCATGCAATGAAAGCTAGTATGAGCTAGCAAGTATGCTGGGCATGTATTTTATATCTCTAGATGTCAAACTTTCCTTGTCTGCAAGGAACAACTAGGAAGTGGTTTACTTACTTTATGTTGTATTTTAATGTGGACTTTCACACGAGAGGTCCGTGCAGGAGCCTGGGAATGTGCAAAGTGATACATGGTCGTGTCTTAGGGTCACTTCTGGAAAAACTGCCTTAAAAGGGTCCTACAGTGCCAGGGGCACTTGTATCAGTATTTTTCTGTTGCTGTGATAAAACACCAGACATGACCAAAAGCAACTTAAAGAGTGAGGAATTGGCTCTGGCTTACAGTTCCAGAGGGGGAGCCCATAATGGTAAGGAAGACGTGGAGTCAGGCATCCAGAGCAGGAAGCCAGCTGATGGCATCTCATCCCACAGGAAGCCGTGAACCGGAAGTGAAATACTGAAATGTGTGAGCCTGTGGGGGACATTCTTCATTCCGATTGTCGTTGTAGTCTCACTGGCAGATAAGAGAATGAGACGCTCAGAGGTTGAGAATCTGCCTCATGTCACACTGGTCCCGAGGGTTGAACCTTTGCTCTCTTCCTTCTCAGTCCTGCTCACAGTGTGTTTTCAGCAAGCTCCTGGACCCTGGGGAAGCCCTCCAGAATTAAGAATATGCACTATCAGGTTGTCTGCTAGCATTCTTACTTAATCCCGGAAGACCTTCTCTCCTCCTCAAACATGACCCTTTAACCTCTTGTCGTAGCCCACCCTGTGCCTACAGCTCTCCAGGTGGCTGCACCTGGAACATGATCCCCAGCTTTCTCGTTGCATAGATTTACAGCAGGAAGCCAGTGTTCTCTTTGGACCTGCATGGGTATATTTTGATGGAGACACTGGATATCCAGAAAGGGAACACCAAATTCAGACAAACAAAAGAGGTTTTTGATGTATGCCACAAAAAACTGTTCCTGCTAATGACCAACAATCAGGCTACAAATGTTTATCTCTCCGTTATTGATTCAGACCTCTTGATTTATTAGGTAAGATACATTAATTTGGGGAGATAAAAAGATATAGCTATATATTTCTTATATAACTTATTTTTTATTAGACACTGAGCTTTCAATTCCACCTTTTATTAAACATAGATTCTCTCATACAATATAATCTGATTACAGTTTCCCCTCCCTCCATTCCTCCCAGTTGCTCCATACTTCCTCCCTATCTAGATCTGCCCCCTTTCTGTCTCTTTTTAGAAAAGAATAGGCTTCTAGGAGACAACAACAAAACATAACAAAATAAAATATGAGATGAAACATAAGCCATCATATCGAAGTTGGACAAGCCAAGCCAACAGACAAAATAAAAGAGTCCCAAAAGAAAGTGCAAGAATCAGAGCCCCGCTTGTTTATGCATTCAGTGGTCCCATGAAAGTACTAAACTGCAAGCTTAGTGTACCTGCAGGGGATCTGGTGCAGACCTGTGTTGGTGCTGTGCTTGCTGCTTCAGTCTCAAGGACCTCAAATGAGCTTTTCTCAGTTGTTTTAGAGGACCTTGTTCTCCTGGTGTCCCATGTCCTTTCTGTCTCCCCCACTCCTTCTGCCTCTTTCATGGGGTTCCCTGAGCTCTGAGAGGTGTGATTGATGGAGACCTCTTGTTTAGAGCTGTGTGTTCCAAAATTCCCCCCCCCCCGCCCCACACTCTCTCTGCATAATGTCTGGCTGTGGTCTCTGTACTTGTTCCCATCTGCTGCAGGAGGAAGCGTCTCTAGTGATGGCTGAATCAGGCACTGATCTATGAGTACAGAAGAATATTATTAGGAGTCATTTTATTCTTTCTCTGTCTTCTTTCCCTTTCTTTCTCTCTCTCTCTCTCGCTCTTTCTCTCTCTCTCTCTTTTTCTCTCTCTCTCCCTTCCTTCCTTCATTTTTTCCTTCCTTCCTTCGTTTCTTCCTTCCTTTCTTTCTTTCTTTCTTTCTTTCTTTTTCTTGCAGTAGTATTTGGGTTTATAATAGGTGTCTGGACTATCTAGACTCTGGTTCTTGGTTACCCAAGCAGAGACACTGAAATTTCAAAAATGTCAACTTGTATGATATTTTTACTTCTTATTTGGCCCTAAAACAACAGCTTTTGTTGACAGTGGCTTCAGCGTGCCCTGAAGAATGACTTCTAAATTTATGTCCAAGTGAACGGAAGTCTTTCTGCCTATGTTTTAAAAACTTATACTTTAGAAATGTTGGCCTATGAATTTTTAATTATGTTCATATCATATTACATCTGTAGAAATCTGCAGTGCAGCTGTGGATGTCTAGTGGAGCAAAATACGCTCAGAAGCTGTGTTCCGTGTGTGAGCAGATGGCGGCTTGTCAGGACACATTGTAATGAAGTTGGTGGTTATATGTTGCCATGAAAACCTCATCATGGCCATCAGGAACTACAGATCCTTCTCAGGGAGCCTGAGCTGACAGCAATGTTGTCATCTGTGTGGGCATCATGATCTAGGTCCTTGGGCAATAATATGGCTGTGCTCTTAAGTGTCTCTCAAGTCCCACATGTGAAAGGCTTGATTGCACCCTTTGGTACTGCTAGGATGTAGTGGGGCCTTTAAGAAGTAGATCTCTGTGAGAGAAAGTTAGGTCACCGGGGGAAATGGCTTTGAATCACTGATTCTACTGGCTACATGAAATGTGGATAGGATTATTTATTTATTTATTTATTTATTTATTTATTTATTTATTGTTATGATTTTGTAGTCGTAGGGATTGAACCTTGGGCTTCCCACAGATTAGACAAGCTCTTCACCACTGAGCCACATCTCCAGTTCATTCTTTACATTTTTATTAAGTTACCCAGGCTGCTCTTGAACTCATTCTATATAGTGCAGGCAGACCTTGATCTTGTGAACTTCATGCCTCTGCTTCCATGGTGGCCAGCATTGGTCTTCGTACCTAATGGTGTGCCTGCCTGATGATGCAGTTTAATCCCAACACTCACTGTAGAGTGACTCCCAGGGATTTTGTACTGAAGTCACCTTCCTTTCCCTGAGGCACGAGCACATTAGCCCTTTATTAGCATCCTTGAGTGGCAGTAAATTCTTCTTCCATGACTACCAACGGCTTCATCCTTGGGCCTTCTGATGCTCATTTTGTACTCACAGGCCACACAGCCAACAGTTTAAGAAGCAGCCTGCCTCTTCAGTTCTCGGAAAATACAAGCTTCAGTCTTTGTAACTCTTCCAGTTGGTCTCAGCAGTGAATTCTGGATCAGTTCCACACGCTTGCCCAGTCTCTTGAAGGATGAGCTAGCCTCTGAATTGGGCTTGGCCTCAGGACCGTTCCAGCTCTACATGCTGGGAAATAAGCCTGACATAGGTGAGTGACTGCCATTAAATCTGCCACGGTGCAAATGGTCTCATGTCTCTCTGATGCTAGTTATCCGCTGTCAAGTCATGACTCTCTTTGCTTGTGATCTTCCATGGAAATGTTTCTGCTGACAGGCACTGATTTATTGGAAGCATAGCTGCACTCAATCAATTGTAGAGCACTGTCCTCTGAGGAATGGCTTCCTCTTCATTAGTTCAGCTGTGCCCGCTTGCAAGAGGTCATCACGGCAAAGCTTTTTGATAACAGATCATTTAAAGGAGGGTGTGGGGATGGTCACTGGATCCTCTCCTGAGAGTTCAGCTGCTCTTACCAGGCATTTGAATGTGGTTCTGCCCTAACTGTACATGGCCTCATGTGCTAGAGTATAGACAGAGCAGTGGTTCTCAACCTTCCTAATGCCGTAACCATTTAACACGCTTCCTCATATGGTGGTGACCCCCAACCACAAAATTACTTTCATTGCTACTTCATAACTGCAATTTGCTGCTGTTATGAATCATAACATAAATATTTGATATTCAGGGTATCTTAGTGTGACCCGAAAGGAGTTGTGGCTCCCAGATTAAAAAACCACTGCTATAGAGCCTAAGGGAAGTTAATTGAAGGCAAAAACTCTATCTATGTGGTTATGGAGAAGCCATCATCAGTTGGGGTGAAATCTTTCTATTATGGTAGTTTTGGGGTCACTCATGCACTGGTGAGCAACACCTCACTCACAGTCTATAGATAAGTCCAGTGAATTCAGTGAATTAGTCGATCCCCCTAGTTGAACTTTGGTGAAACTTATCTTGCTGCTGGGATTGTATAAGCAGAGTATATTATTTATATATTTATATATATAAGTATAATATAATATAATATAATATAATATAGAGAGTATAATATAATATAAGGAAGAAATTCTTGCAGCACAGTCCAGTCTCCCCAGACACGCTAAGGCTTCAACAAGATTCTTAATATCTTGTATTAGAAGGTCCAACCCCTGAAAATTCTCTTTTAGCTGTCAGTAAAGTGTAGGTGTTTTGGGGTGTCTTCTCTTAATGGGTGTACGTGTGCTCATGCACACTCTTGGTGCCCAGTGTTTTCAGAGGGTCTTCTATCAGGACAAGCATGTCACAGTTCCAAAGCCTCAGCAAAATCAATAATATTTTCCATCTATTCCCTCATTTATTGTTTGTAAAACATTCTCTACAGAATATGTATATATATAGCATTTTTAACCCAGTGTTACTTATGAGTATGATAAAACCTGAGGAAGAGAAAATATGACTAAGATTGATCTACTCTAATTCTTTGATTTTTGCAAGCGAAGACCTTCAGTTTCAGAGACATTAAGTTTCTTTCTTAGAATTCCATAGTTAAGGACCCAA
This sequence comes from Microtus oregoni, assembly GCF_018167655.1. Lineage (NCBI taxonomy): Eukaryota > Metazoa > Chordata > Mammalia > Rodentia > Cricetidae > Microtus > Microtus oregoni. The sequence goes on along the minus strand of NW_024543068.1, from coordinate 14,743,829 downwards.
CAAATTGCTTCCCAGCCCAGGAGTGGCTGGAGGCACAGCACTGTCTGAGACCTGAATCACACGGTTGAGGATGTGATGTACTGTCACCTGACATTTTGCCATCTCCAGTGCTTCATTTGGACCAGCAGGTTGTTGTGAATATTTTATTTGACCACATATTTTTTTTTTAAAAAAACCTATTAACCTCGTGCCTACTAGCAAATAAAAAATGAGTCTGTCTAAACGATTCACAACTACGTTTGTGTTCAGGGCCTTTTATTCCCCCTCAAGCACTCTGGAAATTAGGGCATGGTTCTGGATAGCTCTTTCAGGGGCCTTGTCTGTTCTATTTAAGGTTTTCTAATGAAGCCTAGAAGGAGTAAACCTGGTGGCAGAGAAAAGCACTGGGAGAGTGTCTTTGCTAAGAAATACCCTGGCACTTAACACCAGTGTCGTATTATGACTTCAGCCTGTTCACACTGCAGTCTGAACATATGCTTTAGCGAGGGATCTGAGCTTCTTTATCTCTAAACCATGGCCTGTGTTCCCTTTGGTAATGGACTTAATGTTTGCATCCATCCAAAATCACAGGCTGGCCCCCTCCTTCCCCCTCAGATGGTCTCCAGGATGCTATTAGGGTTTGATTAGGTGTTGATCAAGCTTTTCTATGGTTTGTGATCCTGTAAGGACTCAGGCGGAAGGCGGTTGTCTGTAAACCAAGGAAGGAGGCCCACTTGATCCCTGCTGGATCTTGGTGTTGGACTTCAGAGACTCCAGAGTTGTGAGAACATAAACTTGCTTCATTAGTCACCCACTATTAAGTCATGCCTCTGTTGGGACGTGACAACAGCCATCTGTTTCTATGTATGCCACTCTGTATTTCCAGGAAAGGAGCAGCATGGCTTCTTATGCTCCCAGAACCCTCTCTTTCCTGTCCATCAGGTGTTGTGCCATGAGGGATGCTAGGTTAGAGTTCAAGCAGGAATTGTCATTAAAGGTTTTCTGTGAAGTTTGGGGTGGAATCTTCAGACTTCTTATGTGAATCAATGGTGGGAAGAGGAATGATGCCTACAGATGTGTTTAGGATGTAAATGCTTAATAATCTTATTTTGTGTTGTATATACAAGTGATCAGTCATTTGTTAGCTTGTCTAAAGTTATATATTTTTAATGGTATATTTAATAGCATGTTTACATAAATGTCCCATAAATGTAAACATATTATTAAATATATTTTCTAAAATGTCTAATAGTATATTTCGTGGTGTATTTTAATAATACATTAGCATAAAATAATATACAATATATACTTAATGACATATAAAATAATATCTGTTATAGTATATATTATTACTTTTATATTCCTGTACCAACTATCTGTTCACCCTTCAAACTTTTTAAAACAATATCCATATCCTTTTGTGAACCTTGACCTATATAATATTGGACTCCCACAGCATCTCTCACCCTCACCCAATCTGCCATATTTATCATTTTTAAAATAATTACCTATTTATTATTTCTTATTTTTATGTGCTTGTGTCTGTGTGAGATTATTTACACCATGTGAGGGCTCACAGACTGTATAAGAGGGTGTTGGATCCCCTTGGAACTGGAGTTACAGGCAGTTGAGAGCTCCCATGTGGTGCTGGAAACTGAACCCAGGTTTGCCGCAGGAGTAGTGGGTGCCCTGAACCGCTGAGCCATCGCTCCAGGCCCCTCTCACGTGCTTCTGGCAAGTAGTCTATCTATGCTGGCACTAACTTTTCTTTTCTTCTTCTTTCTCTTAGCTATTTATCAATCTTACTTTTGTTCTTTTGGCTCCCGGTCATTTTGCTGAAGCTGAAATCATCTAAGGTCATGGTTGTTTTTATCCAGATAGATTGGGTGCCGTTGAGCCTGGGTGACAGCCAGGAATGATCCCACATCAAGTGCCTCCAGAACAGGGAGCACTGCCAAGGAGGCAGCCTAGTGGAGCTCTGTTCTGCTCGCTGGAGGTTTTTTTTTTTTTTTCTCCAACACATTCTATGAATCGGCTTTGGTTGCTGTTGGTGAGAGGCAGGGGACATGGTGTTGTTCAATTTTGCTTTAGATTTTAAAAATATTATAAAAGAGGATTTAGTAGATTGGCTAAGGTGACGGGGCTGGCAAGTTCAACAGCAGTCACCTACCTGCTGGAGTGGCTGAGAGTCCAGCGGCCATTCCGTTCACCAAGCGGGATGCTGCAGCAGCACACAGTGCTGGAGGTCTGGAGTGCCCTGAAGAACTTCGGAGTTCAATCTATGCTGGAAGGCAGGGGAGGCTGAAGTCCGAAGGCAGCAGAGACTGGCGATGGCAGCTAACCACCAAAGGGTTCAGGAAGAAAGGGCTGCCTTTCTTTTTTATAAAAACATAATTTTTTTTCTGGTTTCTTTCTAGGAATTTGGGGGTTATCTTTTGGAGACTGTGTATTTAAATATCTTAAGGGGTAAGATAGAGGTAAACAAGAATGCATTTGTCTGTATGACTTGAAGGTTGTCATTCCAGGCTCTGGAAAGGAAGTGAGGCAGTCATAAAGGCTGTAGGCACTCCCTTTTGGTTGTTTTTTCAAGACAGGGTCTCACCATGTAGCTCAGGCAGTCTGGGGACTCATTGTGTAGATACTACAGAAATCACCTAGAACTCACAGAGATCTACCTGCCTTTGTCTCTCAAGTTCTGGGATTAAAGGTGTGCTCTACTACTGCTGGCTTGTAGACAATCTTGAAGAACCTCTCCTGCCATAAAGGGTAGGAACCATGTGACTTGGTTTGGACAATGATATGAGAGCAAATGAGAAGCCCGGCTTTAAGAGTCAGCATGTGATCTATAGGTACCCACCCATTGCCACTGTGATTGGAAGCATGAAGATTGGGGTCAAGCCTCTGTCTTTGTTTTGGATTGACTATGGTAATCCAAATTATAACCACCCATACAATGCACGTATCTTAAGCAATATCCTAATGTTGACATTTGGGACTATGATTGGCATACCCAATGTAACCCAGTACATTCTGTTTACGTGGTTCAAGGAAATGTTCACTCAGGGAGTTTGTGATTTAATAGGGTAGAGGAGACACATTTACACAAAGAGGCGCGCTCCAGCCATGTTGTATACTTCCTATTTAGCCACATTTATTACTGAGCAATAGAGAAGTCAATTAAATCTTGTGATCAAGTGTATTCTTATGTCCTCATTTCAACTTGGGGGATGACTTTTTTAAAAATATTTCTTTTCTTAGAGACTTTCAGATCATAGTTGATCAACACATATGTGAGGGCATATGATTTGCATTTAATTGGCCAATAGATGCATTACAACATTAATTTGAAGAGCCCATAATTCACTCATGAAACGATCTCTTTATTATTCTTCCTATGTCATAATCTACGTAGAAAACAGAGTGAGAGCTTTTATAACATTACAGATTTGCTGTATGGCATCTATTAACCAGGATTGTCCCTTATCTTTTTATGCTGTGGGGGCAGCCTGCCTGACTATATGTACTCATAGCTAAGAGTGGCTAACTCAGTAATGCATTCCTTAATGGGTAATTCATTCAACAAACATCGATCAGACATCTGGTGAAAGCAACCAGAGTTCAATCCTGCCTGGGGAGCAAGGAGCAAAGCAGAGCCACCAACCTGAAGAATCTTCATTGCAGAAAAAAAATGTATGACCAACAAGCAAGCAGACAAGGTACAGAGTGAAGTCAGTGGTGAGTGGTGGGGAGACGGGAGTGGAAGGAAATGAGGTGGCAGTTGACAGGCACATGATTGTAGAGAGGGAGTCGGGAAAGGGCAGGTGACAGATGAATAAAAAATGAAAGGCGGTAAAGGGTCACAGCCATGTGAGTACCCCAGGGAAGAGCAGAGTCGGCCCTCTGTATCTGCAGGCTTCACACCTAGTGAGTTAACCTCAAGTTAAAGGCATTTGGGGAAGATGTGAGTGTAGTAAACCTGTAGAGAGTCTTTTCCCTGTTGCTCTTTACTGGGTAATGTGATATACAGCTTTTTCTACAGCCTGTAATTATATTGAATATTATAAATAATCTGGAGATGGTTGAGAGGGTAAGGAAGGATGTGGGTAGATCATATACAAACTCTATACCATTGTACACGAGGGATTTGAGCATCCTCAGATTTTCAAAGCAATGAAAACTCCGAAACCAGTCTCACATAATACTGAGAGAGGACTGTTTTTCGGGTGGCAGAAACAGTGATTAAAAAGTCCTGGAGGTTGTAGAGTGTTCAGAGAACAAGGAAGGCAGACAACAAGATAGGTGAGCAAGAAAAGAATGGACAGGTGATAAAGTAGTCAGAGACCATCCAGCCGGACCTGGTAGCCTGTTCTACTTGTGATGGGAAGCTAGCAGGGTTTTGAAGGTGGGAGAGCCATGATCTGCTTTGTATGTTGGTATGATTTCAGAGTAGTCTGAAGAAGGCAGGAGGCAAGTATGGAGCCGAGATATGCAGCTTTTGTGTGCGTCTATTTGATAAATGGGCTTGAGTGCAGTCGGTAAGTGGAACTTATGAGAAGTAATTAATTCAGTTGTATTTTTTTAAAAGAGTTACAGATGCTTTGAGAACATCTGTATGACTGATGATATTGTTTTCATAGAGGAAATAAATGTTCTTTTAATATGCTCTTACCCACATAGAAGAACATAGATATTGCATGATGAGCCTAGAGTTCAAACTGAAGGATAAGTGTAAGGAAGGAAGGCTGGACATTCAGAGCGTAGGTGGAAACAAGTTATTTTGAGACAGATCTCCTTATGTAGCCCAGGCTGGTCTTAAACGTGAAGTCCTCCTGCCTCTGTTCCCTGAGTACTGCAGTTACAGGGGTGTACCTTGCTGTCTGCGGCCTGCTGTATTTGGCTGAACCTACAGGTTTGGCTGAAATCCCTGTGGGAATAAAGATAGAGGAAGGAGGACTGAGGACTGCAGTGCCCATAGCACCTGTCGCCTGAAGAAGGACCAGATGAGAGCCGGGCACTCAGGCGAGTGAAGTGTCCCAAAGCCATGGGACGAGCTAAGGAAGAGAGAGGTGTGACAACCGTGAGAGAGCAGCCGTTGACTGTGACATACGAATGCTTCCAATGTAGCTGCGTGGGGACCATGGAGCCGCTGACAGCACCAAGACCAGAGGGTAGATAGGAGACAGCCGATGAGACTTGGTTTAGATCAGAATGAGAGGTGAGAAGCATCTATGGCTCTTGGGACATTTGGACCTAGAAGGTGGGAGGTGGGAAGGATAGCTAAACTGAATGCCAACATAGGAAAATGCAGATTCTTTTTCAAAACATAGATCTCTTTAAATATTTTTAAAAAGGTTTTAATTAGTTGATGTGTGATCGAGAGAGATAGAGGGATACACAGAGAGACAGAGAGAACGAGGATATGTTGGAATGTGGATGGAGGTCAAAGACATCAGGGTTTGACCTCTCCTTCCACCGTGTGCATCTCCCAGACTCCTAGTTCAAACTCAGGTCATCAGCGAGGGCCTTTGCCCACCGAGCCATGCAAGCAACCCCAAACTGAGTGGTTTTTGCCATTGACTGCTTTAGATTGTACTTATTCTAATACACTTGGAAACTGATGGGAAATGTTTTGTAGAGCAAAAGGAATTCACAGAGATTCCTCTTAAGGACACAGGAAAGATACAATCTAAGTCACCACGTGATGGCTTGGTCATTTGGGTTGGAGCTCAGGCATGGTATGTTCTAGATATGTGCAAAGCATATAGACAAACGTGGTTGTGGGGGAGATGCTGTGGACGGCTTCTGTTTGCTTCTGTTTTCAAAGAAAATGTGAATTCACATCATCAGCTGTGTGCAAGGAAGGGGTGAACACATGATGCATTTTCCTAACAGTAACCGAAGTTGGCCAAGAAAGTGTAATCAGAATGCTTAGTGGGCTGAAGGCCCTTGGGGAATACTGTTATATCTTTGAAATAAAACAAGCTAATGTAGTTGTTTATTTTTTCCTCTCAACTGGTTGGGGAGGCAAGCCAAGAAGAATTAGATTTTTATCAGGATAGTAGTCCTGCCAACTTAATAATATGAAGTTGGGATTGAGCAGAGATGAAGAAGATCTCGGGAGGAGACCCTGGTGTAACAGTGTACACAAGGCTAGGAAGGGGAGGATGCTGACTTAAAAGAGATGGTCCGTGAAGAGGGAATCAAATGGACCAATAGAGACCCTAGACGTTGAATTGTTCAAGTTGAGACACTGGAGGGAATGAGCTGGAAATACCTTTGAATTGAAAACTTGGCAGCTTTTCTCTGATTTAATTTCAAAAGAGACATTTTTTTTTTTAAAAAAATCACTTGCTTTTGCTGCGTGGCTGGGGAAAATGTACTTTTCAAGTATGAGTTCAACTCATTTTTGTACCAGTATATTCATGCCGATATTCTTGGGTAAGTCATTCAAATTAGTCAACTATTTCTGTGTCTTCAGCCATAAAAGGAGATGAGTGAGGGAGCTGAGCTGAACACCCAGTGAGACTTAGATCCCTCTGCGTGTCATTGTGTTGTGGAGCTGTGACTGGCAGGCTGGAATTTCAGGCCGTTGGGCCACCATGCCTCATCTCAGGAGATAAAACTAGAAGATAAGGTCTGAGGTTGTACAATAAAGGGAAATTTGGCATGTCACGTGTGAGGGATCACTAGGTAGATGTCATCTGTTGGCTGTTAAATAACAACATACAAAGCTCTCCACTATAGATTGTCACCGATTTTTCTTGACACAAAGGGATGAATTTAGGACAGAGAGAGAGGCTAGGAGAGGGCTGAAAAGGCAAACACAAGGACCTGAGTTTAGATCCTACTCACCTGCATTAGAAAGTATACATGTGGCTTGAGGCTGGCATCTTAGTGCTGGTAGAGTCATGATTATGGGATTCGTTCGCCAGCCAGTCTAGGGCCATGACATTATAGGTCTAGTGAGAGACTCTCTTAAAAATAAAGTTTGAGAGCCACTGAGGATGATAACCAGTGTTGACCTCTAGTTCCCCAACCACCCACACATGCACAGATACACAAACGCACACAGACACACAGACACACACACACACACACACACACACACACACACACACAGAGAGAGAGAGAGAGAGAGAGAGAGAGATAGAGAGAGAGAGAAACACCCATACACATACATGCATATGAACGTGCATACACTATACAAGACACTTAAAAATCATCGAATTAAAAAGATTGCTTTGATGCAGATAGAGGGAGGATGGCCATGAAACCCCACCCCAAGCTGGGAGCTATTGGCAGTTGCTAACTGCTGGGGCAAGAAGAGATTTTTCTCTTTGAGGATATGGCCACTGCTAGCTTACCTATGCTGCAGTGGATGGCTTCACACACTTGTACACAGATGAAGCCTTGTGTGGACTCAGTGGCTTATTTAAAAAAATAGAAGTGGGCATGCAGTTGGGAGAGAGATGTATTTGGGAAGATGCTGGATGACTTGGAATGGGGGGTGAATATGATCAAAATTAATCACATGAAATCATATATAACATTGCTTTAGAAATGTAAAAATTCCCGTATGAAAGCTATGGAAGAAGTAAAATGTGTTTCTCTATGGATGTATATTTAAAGTAATAGGTAAATCTTATTGTATTTTGGTATCACTAGCCAGAACTAGTACAATATCAGGTTAATTTCATGTATATTGAAGATCTGTTGAGTATTTTCATATACTTTGTGTTTTTTAGGGGAGATTTTTCCTAATCATTAACATATGTTGTATGGAAGCAGAGCCATATGAATTGAAAATAAATGTGATAATTACCACTTTTATTAAACATCCAGCTGGCAAACCTTGAAAATGTAATCTCAGCATCTAGCCTTGGTGCTTTTTTTGTTTCTATTTTTCCGCTATTCTTTCTATGCTATTCTCTTTCTCTCTTATTTTTTTTTTTGAGAAGATGTGGGTCAGGCTTATAAATTTCCCCTTTTTCTTTCTTTTGTGTGTCTATATGTGTGAGTGTGTACACTTACGTGCAGGTAGGTGTGTGTGTGTGTGTGTGTGTGTGTGTGTGGTGTCTGTGTATAGGATAGAGGGCAAAGTCATTTCTTAGTCTCTTTCCACCTTCTATTTTGAGACAGAGTCTCTCTTCTAGTGTGCTTACCAATTCGACTGGACTGGGTGACTAGGAAGCTCTAGGGTTTCCTCCTGTTTCCCCAGCCCCCGCCAGCACTTGGGTAGCTGACGCCAGCTCTCCCACCTGGTTTTTATGTGGATCCTAGTGACTGAGCTCCAATCTTCCTGCTTGCTTGCAGGGCACGCACTTTGCTGACAGAGCCTGCTCCCCAACACCCAAATTTCCTCCCCCCGCACCTGCATTATTTTAGCAAGTAGACACGTCAGTGTCCTAGCAAGTAGATACCTGTCAGTGTTTAAGGTTTATCATGGGCTTTATCCCAAAACTGCTGGTGAGGGGTATTTCTTAAAATAACTCAAGAATGATTCTTACACTGCTGTATGTTTTGGGACTTATGGCATTACAGTCCCTTAACCTTTGACTATTGCTTTAATTTAGCAGTTAGAATGAGGTTCAGTCATTGTCTACGTGGTGATAATCCTCCAAGAAAACCTGATAAAAATGCCGTCTTTCTGTTCTTTAAGACAACAGCAACATCAATTAACACATAAATACCCTTTTGGTGTCATTTTCTGATCCTCCGCCCAACATGGAGGGTCTTGAAATTGACGATTTCCAGAGGCGAAGGAAGTGGAGGAGCACATGGCATGTTAAGTTCGACAGGCCACACACCTCTCCCTTTATGGGTTGAGGCTAGATTGGCGTCAGCAAGTGTTGAGGACTTTGTCATTATGTGCAGGTGTGGCTTAAAAGTCTTCCAAAGAGTGGACAGGAGTTTTGGGGAGAATGGATTCAGCAATGCCTAAGGTGACATTTATTGCCATCTTCCAAGTACTTTTAATTTCCTTTCAAGATTACTTGTTATAATTGTTATTGTTATTATTTTGTGTGTGTGTGTGTGTGCGTGTGTGTGTGTGTGTGTGTGTGGTGTTCAAGGGCACATGCGTGTGTGTGCCCCTGTGGAGGCCAGAGGAGTTGCCAGGTGGGGTGGTTTCTGGGAACCTAGCTTGGGTCCTCTGCCAGAGCAGCAAGTTCTCTTAACTGCTGAGCCATCTTCCTAGCCTGAGGTACTTTTTATCCCCAAAGGTGTGTGACTTGACCATGGGGTGGAACAGGCCACTGAAGTTTTGCTGTTGCTCTCTGTCTCCAGCTTCCAGAGTCGGATAAAGGGGATAATCCTGCAGGAAGCCGGAGGTTTTCAAAGGGCTTTATGTCTCCCCGTGTGTTATTGCTTCAGGGCTCAACCAGAAATTTCAGCTTCACTGGAATTGTGATTTTTCTACATTTGAATGGGAATTACTTTTTGTATAGGTGAATTTGATTTAAGCTTATCAAAAATGTTTTTAGGGCATCTCTTTTTCTAAAAGGTGGGATCTTCAGGGGATGGTATGCCTAGGGCATGTTCAGTGGCTGTCCACTCACAAACTGCAGTTAGAGTACTGATCCTTTTTTCTTTTCTTCCTTCCTTTCTTTCTTTGTTTTTTTTTCTTTTTCTTTTTGTTCTTCCTTTTTCCCCTATTTTTTTTCAATTGGTTTTGTTGAGCTATACATTTTTCTCTGCTCCCCTCCCTTCCTATCCCCTCCCCTTCAACCCTCTCCCATGGTCCCCATGGTACCAATTTACTCATGAGATCTTGTCTTTTTCTACTTCCCATGTAGATTAGATCTATGTATGTCTCTCTTAGGGTCCTCATTGTTGTCTAGGTTTTCTGGGATTGTGAATTGTAGGCTGGTTTTCTTTGCTTTATGTCTAAAAGCCACTTATGAGTGAGTATATATGATATTTGTCTTTCTGGGTCTGGGTTACCTCACTCAATATGATGTTTTCGAGCTTCATTCACTTGCCTGCAAATTTCAAGATATCATTATTCTTTTCTGCTGTGTAGTATTCCATTGTTCTTGGACTTTCAAGACAAGTTTTCTCTGTGAAACTGTCCAAACAGTCCTGGCTGTCCTGGAACTCACTCTGTAGACTAGGCTGGGAGTTGGCCTCAAACTCATAGAGATTCACCTGCCTTTGCCTCCTGAGGGATTAAAGGTGTATGCCACCACCACCTAGCTAAGGTACTGGTTTGTTTTTGTCTTGAAGTAATAAAAATAAATTTCCAAGGGAGTTACAACTTGGGATTTCCATTAAGCATTTCATTTTCTGAAAGAGCAGTTGTTAAAACTGAAAAATTATTCTATACCAAATAATTTTTTTGTTTTTTAAAATAATTTATTTATTTTTAAAATTTTATTTTACATTCTGACCACAGTTCTCCCTCCCACCCATCCTCTTGCCCCCACCACCACCTCTGTTCCAGTCCACCTCCTATTCACTTCTCCCAAAGGGTAAGGGTCCCCCGATGGGACATCAACAAAGTCTGGAACATTAAGTTGGGCAGAACCAAGCCCCTCCCCTCTCCAGTAAGGCTGAGCATGGTATCCCACCATAGGGAATGAGCTCCAACAAGCTAGCTCATGCACCAGGGATAGATACTGCCAGGGGCCCCTCAGATAGTCCAAGCTTCACCACTGTCTCCCACAAACAGAGGGCCTAGTTCGGTCCTATGGAAATTCTCTGGAGCTGTCGGTGTAGAGTTCACAGTTTTCCATGAGCTTGGTTCAGCTGTCTCTGTAGATTTCACCATCATGATCTTGACTTCTCTTGCTCATATATTTATTTCCCTCCTCCCTCTCTTTGACTGGATTCCTAAAGCTCAGCTTGGTGCCCAAATATTTTTTTTTAAATCTACCCCTAGTATTGTTATATTCATAGGCTCATCTTTTTTTTTTTTTGAGAAATACTAAAATCTCTGAGAACAATATGCCATGAGTTTAAAAACTCTTATCTAAAAACTCTGAAATGGACATATTTAGGAATTCAAGAATTTTTGAATCTTAATAAAATCATACCCTTGTGCTTCATCACAGCCTGAGCCAGCCCTTTAAAGCACTGTATTATATTTCTACATCAAGATCATATCAACCAAGCTAGGGTTGTGCTTTCTATTGAATCCCGATCCTGACATGGCCATTTCACCTTGACCATGTCAGGCTAAAAATTATAAAAAAAATAAAAATTAACAACTGTAAAACTTTGCTTCAGAACTCTTAGAGTTTGCACTTGCACTTCAATTGGGAGCTTGTCCCTGTTTTGCTCTGAGCTGGTGTTTCCTATCGTCATTGATTTATTGGCAAATGATTAAGTCTGTGTTTACTACCAACCTAATGTAGCAGCAGCATGGTTACCTGGGAACTTGCTGGCACTGTAGAGCTTGGGTTCCACCCAGACCTGATGGCTGCTAGACTGCATTTAACAAACTATCCTGATGGCTCATGTGCACAGCAGGCACCAAGAGCCACCGCTCTCAAACAGTTTTCGACCTCTGTTTTCTGTGCTATGACAGAAGGCATGAGCTAGAAGAGTTCTAGAGGTTGTGAAGTCCAAGGCTACTCTACTCGGGATCTGGGGAGGGTCCCTCTGCTCCATTTTAAGGCAATGAAGGCCATCACCTACAGGACTGTGCCAGATCAGGTCTCGTCCTCTTCAGATAAAGCCACTCCTGCCACCACGGGGGGCAAACTCTCCTGACCTCATTGAATCCTAATTATGTGTCTCTCAATTATCTACCTTGTCTCTCAGTCCTATTGATAGAGGAGTTAGAGGGCTGTGATCCTAACCTCTGAATGAGCCTGGGGAGAGGGGCATAGTCAAGCCATGGAATGGCTTTAATTCAGATTGCAAGCCTTGGAGACAAAGGCTGATAGAGGAATAATTTTTAGATGTTCAGACTTGGAGAGTAAAGGTGTCTATTTGTCCCAGGGGTGTCACCTTTGGCAACTACAGTCAAGGAACTCTGTCTGATTTGTGACTTTCATTATCTTTCTTTCCTTCTCCTCCCCGCTTCACTTTTCTTCTTCCTTTTCTTCTTTTATCTTTTTTTTAATGTTAGTCCAATGTTTAATTTTAAATGGCTCATCAATCCCTTTACTTACTTTAATCCTGGTCTACTTAAGTTTCTGTCTCCATTTTTACTTCCTGTTTGTTCTGTGTAGTTTCTTTGTCTCATATTCTTTGGGGGTTATACTTTTTAGCCTTCTTAGTCATTCCTCAAGTAATTTGTTTTATACTCCATTTCCACCCTTAACATAATCTCAGAACCTGCAGTGTGTGCTTACACGTGTCTAAATTTAATCAATCTTTGAATGACAGCTCAGAACACTTCCATCTAATCCTTTCTCTCTTTGCCACATGCCTTTATCTGGTTTTTATTTTTACTTCTATTTATTTATTTTTATCTGTATGGATGTTTGGCCTGCCTATATATCTCTGTACCGTGCACATGCCTGGCTCCCTCTGGGGCCAGAAGAGGGAGTCAGATTCCCTACTGGAGCTACAGGCAGTTGTGAGCCACCATGTGAGTGCTGGGAATGGAATCCAGGTCATCTTAACCACCAAGTCATCTCTCCAGCCCCTTTATCTGCTGGCTTTTGATCATTCGAGATTTTGTTACCATTTTGTATAGGTATTTACATTTATTCACTATATTCTCTGCCTATTGCTCATTTTGTACTTTATATCTGCCTTAAGCTGCTATCTTGTTTTATATTTATTTTTAGTGAATCTCATATATCTTATGAACTAGAGGTTTTTGTGTGTTTTTGATCGGTAAGTAGATTGTCCTTAAGGGGTACTGAAACTCTGTCCTGGGAATGCAGTGGCTTAGTTACTAGTTCATGGGTCTTTTTAGGTAATCTAGTTGAATTCCCTGCTCAACCGGAAACTCAAAACATGTTGTACAGATTAAATTGGTTTCAAATCAGTATCAAGTTTCATTTGAAAATATGCCAAGCAACAGCACACTGAAGGTTAAGTTAGCTTTATGATAACAACGTGGCTCTGAGCTGCGATTCTCAGATATGCCGAACTTTTCTTTACACTTAGCATTGAAAGACATGGTTGCTTGGCATCGTTGCTGTGAGTCCTGACTTATCTGCTCTGGGTGAGGACTGACGCCCTGGAGGTTTTAAGACTCCCCAAGCAGTTGTAATGAGTAGCCACAGTTGAGGATCACATAATGCCCGTTAATATTTGCCACATTCAGATGGACTGGATTCAAACCTTGCCTCTGCCATTCCTGCGAGTCCTAACCTTAGGCTTCTTTGTGTTACCATGGATCATGTTTCTTACAATGAGCATGGATGGTAAACATGGCATTCTATACTGGTCTAAGGAAAATGAATATAATCTATAAAATGTTTAGAATAGCACCTGGGTGCTGTGGTCAGGGTGTAATCTGAGTGTCTCCCCACGTCCTAGGAGTTCACACGGGAAAATTCAGTTTCCGGGATAATGTATTGGGAAGTGCTATGGACTTTGAAGAAGTGGGGCCTAGTGGGGGACACTCCTGGTCATTGTGCGAAGACCTTTAGAGGATCTGAGACCTTGACCTAACCTCTCATTTCTTATGTGTGTCACAATGTGACTTACTGACACACATCCTCCCTCCATTGCCATCTACTGTCCTCAGAAGAGGCCAAACCAATAGGGCTGCCTCATCTCGGGTTTGGAACTACAAACTATAAGCTAAACGAACTGTCCTCTCTTTATAGATAAATTACCTCAGGTATTTTAATCCTAGTAACAGAAAGCTGTCTAATTAACCAGCACAAAAATAAACATTTATTGTTAGCAGTTTTGAGTAGGTTATCACAAAGATTACTAATGTTGGAAACTGTCTAACTCAAAAGCTTTTTATAATGCTTAGAATTGAAATCAAACCAAGTATGGCATAGCACCAACACAGCTTTGATGTTTGGTTGGTATTAATTTTTTTCCCCTTTGGTTTTATTTATGTCAGTTCTAATCATTCTTAGAGTGTAGGAAGTGTGTTTTAGAATCATGCAAGATGATTTTTGTTTTTGTTTCGGATGATTTGTTTCCCAAATGCCAGAAGTTAAATCAAGAGAAGTTCCAGAGGAATAACTGGCAGCTTACGGGTAGACTAGAGGACTTGTCTCCCAATACCCTATAACAGAAAGTGAGCATCCCTTTAAACCAGAAATCAGCACTTTCAGGGCAATTGGACACATATCAACATTGTTGAACTAGTCAGACTTTCAGATGAAATCATCACTAACATAAAATATATTAATATTTGTGGTTGAACCAGGAGAGAGCCTGTTTGTCTTAGTTTCCAGCAGTTCTTCCTGGCTAGCCTGTCTCCTACAGAGGTCGGGATTAGCAGCTTTCCCTTGCTTTCCAGGTTTTATTTCCCTCCCTGGTAGAGGGAGATATAGTCGCCAGCACTGGCTGTGTTTGTAAAACACATTCTGTTTCCGTGGTCCATTACTAGACGATTTCAGATAAACTTTCTGCTTGCTTCTAATTCATCTTCAACTGGCAATGCCCTGATTTTCAGTCCTTTGTGCAGCTTCCCCTCTTACTGATGTGGAGACATACTTTTAAATGAACTCCCTTTGAAAGAAATATTCCAGTCATGTTGGGCCTTTTTGTAATGCAAAGAACCTTTTATTCAGCATCTCCTCTTTTGCTGTGTTCTTTAAGCATTCATCGGCCCTGCCTGCCTTTGGTTTTTGTTGTTGCCGCTGCTGTGGGTAAAAGGGATGTGCAAATATAGTTTCTTATTTTTAATTCTAATCCAGTCTGTCCAGTTATGCCACTACCGTGGAGAACAGGTTGCAACTTTTTAAACAATGATTAAAGTGCAACCAGGACCCGTGATAACATGCTCATCAGTGTATTTAAGAAAATGAATTTCATTTCATTCATTTACTCCTCGTCAATATATTCAACACCATGGACCCATTTGACATAGACAAGTTCTTAAAGACGTGCAGTATTTATGAAGATAGGAGCCCAAATCAACCACTATTATATTCAATATAATATGTAGTATAATATAATAAAATATAATATTTATGTATACACACACATATTTGGTTTTTCAAGACAGTTTCTCTGTGTAGCTCTGGCTGTCCTAGAACTTCCTCTGTAGACCAGGCTGGCCTTGAACTCAGAAATCTACTTACCTCTGCCTCTCAAGTGTTGAGATTAAAGGCACATGCCACTTCTGCCCAGCCAAGCATTATTTTTTGCCCATGTGTATGTCTGTGAAGGTGTCAGACTCCTGGAACTGGAGTTACAAACAGTTGTGAGCTGCATGTGGGAGCTGAGAACTGAACCCAGGTCCTCTGGAAGAGCAGTCAGTGCTCTTAACCGCTGAGCCATTTCTTCAGCCTCTACACTCCCCATAGGGATGGTCTGTCTTTTCTTTCCCACAGAATTGAATGGATTTCTCCTTTATCAGAGACATAATGCTTGTTCAAGATAAAAGAGAAGCAATAAAGGAAGAGAAAGTTCAGTGAAGATTTGTCCAAGGTCAGCCTCACTTGGGATGATGCTCTGGCTTTCTCACTGCCCTGCGATAGGTTGCTACCAAGTAGGGTTAGGTGAATCTCTTTAAAGTCACCCCCAAAGAAGAAAAATATGGTCTATAGAGCACCATGTCACTAAATAGGAGAGAAATATAACACAGAACTAAGAGCCCAAGAGAAAAATAAAACCTAACAAAGGGTTTTCCATTTTTTCTGCATCTCAAAAACCTACCTCAAAGAAATTGTAGATAGTAGAAGTAAAACTCTGGCAGTAGCCCCACTGCCAGGCCTGCAGAACTGGCCTCCTATGTGTTCCGTAGCTGAAACTAGGCGATCAGAACCAAGGATGATAAAAAGGGTATGAGGGCAGCCAAGATTTTGGTGCTTGCCCTCATAGTTGGTCAAGCATCTGAGGTCAATGCAGCCCCTTGGAAGATGGCTCTGCAGCTGTGGGAAGGCACCTGTTCTCTCATTAGCAATGCCGTAGAGATTTCATATTTCACAGGTTGGCTGCAGCCAGAGTGCATGCTGGAAAAAGAGGTGGGGGACTCTGGAAGAAAGCGAGTTCAGAAAGACAGCTGAGGACCACTCCTCCTCCAGGGATAAACCATCTCAGCAGAAGACACAGCAGAGGGGAGAGAGCAGAACAGCTGAGAGGCTCTGTCCTGTGGTTTGTAGTGATTGTTCTTTTTCTGGGATCCAACTTCTGGCTTCTTTTCAAGGTGGTATTACCCAGAAACAAGGTAGACACCCTCTTGAGTTTGTGTAAACATCTGCACCATTTAGAAGTTGGAGGCTTGTGCAAATACTCATAGGCTTAAACAAACAAATAAGAACAAACAAAACAAAACTGGTTCTATAATCAAACTCCAGCCATCTTTGCCCAAGATATTTTTAAAAATGGTTAATGAGACACTCTCATTCATCTGGGTTTTGCCATGTGCTATGTCTGGGCCCCCAGTTCCTCTGCTGCTTCTGCTTGTGGGTCTAGACGTCTGCAGATGTCTGGTCTTCCTCTTAAGTAAAAGGCTAGAGGCTATAAAATTACAAATGATAGGCCTTTAGGGATGTAAACAACTGGGCCCACAATCAGGCAATAACCAAACCTGTTTAGAAGCCAAACTAGGAAAAATTTACACTTCTAATGAGTCCTTTAATGATAACCAAATTGGTTTGAAGTCAGAGAAGCTATATCTTGCCTTTCTACACCGATCAAGAATGTGAATGGGGGCTGGATGTAGTGTTTGCAGTTCGGGACACTACTCGAGCAGGAAACTAAGCTGGAGACTTAAACACACACACACACACACACACACACACACACACACAGACAAACAAAAACACAGGGACACAGATCATCCTTGATACAAAAGTGTCAAGAATGCCCACTTTATTTTGCTATAGGGGCAGCTTATATAGAGCTCTGGCCACGCCCCAGCCCTCGGGATCTTTCAGCTGCAGATTCATCAGAACCCACTTCCCTGCCACCAGGGTCTCGTGTTCAGAACAGCTGCAGGCTGCTCAGAGCAGAGAAAAATAAGTTGTTTACAGGAAATTCAGGGTCTGGTGGTCCGCAGTCCCCAATGGCTGGGGAGGTGGCTTGGTTGTTAAGAACACTGGCTGCTTTCAGAGGACCTGTGTTCAATCCCCAGAACCCTCAGGATGGCTCACAACCTCTGTTTCCTTGGGCATCCAATGACCTCTTTTCCACATACATCCAACTGAAAAAAATCATACATGTTGAATAAATAGATTTAAAGTTTCAATTTTTTTAAGAAGATGAATGTTAAACAAAATTAGTATCTGCCTACGGAACCCAAGTGAAGTTCCCCTCTGTCCTAATCTTATTTAGCTCCGAGGACAAGATGCATGTAGGTTAGAAGTTTCCCTGGCTTAATCTAGTCAGATCTAAGATGGCCACCAGAGTGGCCTGCAGACAAGCGTGTTCCTTGTTATGTTGCAGTCTGAATATTGAGTGGCACCAGCTTGGTGTCCAAGTTCTCGGACAGTCTCCTTGCACACTCTCTGTTTTGCTGCCTAATCACTGCCCCACCCCATGACTTTTATTCTTGTACAACCTCTGGACCCCTGGAAGTTGAAAATCTACTGTTAGCATCTAGTTGCTTTCTAGTTTTCTGTGTGCTCACAGGCTGGCATTTTCTTTCCTTAGAGCGCCTCTCATTATGTCTCCCTTGGTTGCTCCAGTTTCTCCTGTCTCCCAGGAACTCATGTGGCCATTGGGGTGAATGTCTGTCCTCAGAGGTGGATGCCTTAAGTATCTCTGCTGTGGGATAATGCTCTTGTACACTGTAAAGATTTGTCACTCATGTTGGTTTAATAAAACGCTGATTGGCCATTAGCCAGATAGGAAGTATAGGTGGGACGACCAGACTAGGAGAATTCTGGAAAGGCAGACCCAGTTGCAAGCCAGATGCTGAGGAAGCAAGATGAGAATGGCTTACTGAGAAAAGGTACCAATCCACATGACTAACCATATAAGAATCATGGGTTAATTTACGTTGTGAGGGCTAGTTAGTAACAAGCCTGAGCAATATGCCAATTTGTAATTAATATAACCTCTGTGTGTTTAATTAGAACTGAATGGCTTCAGGACTAGGCGGGACTAAAACTCTGTCTACATGTCTCAGAATCAAACCATCAGTGTTGGGAACAGGCAGGTAGCCAGGCCGGAGCATGCTGGGGCTGTGTCCTCTGTCTTTATTTATCTGACTGGAGTTGGCAGAAGAACAAAATGCTGGTGGTTCTCCCAGCACACAGTTCTGTTAACTTCAAGGCATTCCTCAAATCCTACCTTCAAACAATAAAACATTTTTAGAGGATAAAATCCTCCCCAATTCCTCTCTGACCACATATAACTTTACCTGTTGAATTTTTCTTTAGTATTTACCCCTTGCTTCTTTTTACAATGCTGTCACTGATGGGCAACTGGGCCCTCATCTTAGCATGGGGAGCTGAAGTCTTGCAAAGCTTGATCCTCAGTCTGTCCTTCTCCTTCACTTCACCCTGCTGAAAGGAGGGGATTGTCTGCATCTATACTTTCCTTATGTGTTTTTCTTTCTTGGTCTAGCTTTAGTGGTGGACCAAATGGTTTTACTTTTCCATCTCAAACTCTCATCTTACCCATTTGGTGTAATTTTCAGCAGTTATTCTTGTGAGTGAGTTGTGTCAGAAAACATAGATAGACATGTTTGTGCCTTTCCACAGTGCCAGGGTTTATTAAATGGCAATGATTTCACAAACCACAGCAATTACATTGGCATTAATTCAAGTACTGCCAAATTCACTTGATGTGGTCGCCACTGATATGCCATAGATTTATTTTTATCAGCTTTAATTACTAATATGTGTGTATAATCTTTCAGATCTCACATTAATTTCACACAGTAACTGTACACACATAAGCATAAGAACATGTAATACATATATGCACGGGTTTGTGGAGGCATTACTAAGGGCAGAGTGCTGACATCGATGCCAGGAGGCTCAATGGTGGTTACATCTCATATTGATGAGTAACTGCAAGCTGAGTTCAGGGGAAGAGGCACGGGTCTTTTACTGTGGCATTTTTCCTAGAAGAGGCTTGTGACCAATGACTAGTGGATTAGCATGACTGTCATACCTCAGTCTTGGGATTTTTTTAAAAATACTATCGTGTGAAGGGTGTTATGCTTTGGTCTGGTGTGTTAAGTTCACAGGTCTGATTTTCCAATATAGTTTTTGCTCTGCTCGTGTGAAAACATGTTCCTGATTTAATTTGTTAAATCCATAGGTGTTATTACTTTATTTGTGTAAGGTTTTTTTTTTTTTTTTTTTTTTTTTTTTTTTTTTTTTTT
Organism: Microtus oregoni; assembly: GCF_018167655.1. Lineage (NCBI taxonomy): Eukaryota > Metazoa > Chordata > Mammalia > Rodentia > Cricetidae > Microtus > Microtus oregoni. The sequence goes on along the minus strand of NW_024543068.1, from coordinate 14,724,478 downwards.
TTGCCAGACTGTGCCTCGTGGTTCCTTCTGGACAGAGGTACAAATAAGACATGCAGCCATTTAGCCACTGCATTTATACTCAAAATAGAGGGAACTGCTGTTTTATGAGAAGGAGCCGTCATTCAGGCACAGTCCAATAGCTAAAATCTTACATAACATAGTCAGTTCAAATAGAACACAGCCTGATAGCCACAATTACATGCTATTTCAGGACACAAATGTGTTTCACCAATTCGCTCAACTGTTTAGCATTTATTTCTGGTTCTTCAATAATATAATTAACACTGCAATAAATATCCTTTCATTTGAGATTTATGTTTAGAAAGAGGATTGCTGGCTTAAAAGGTGTACACACTATATATGTGTGTGTGTATGTGTGTGGGTGTGGGTGTAAAATTTGGTAATGCATAATTTACAAATACAGGTACACCTATATATCTGATTTTTATATGTATATATTATCACACATTGATGGAAAATATCTGAAAAATGCTGCATGTGTACTAAATAGAGATGATTTTCCCATCATTGTTCTTTAAATTACACATGAAAGCAATAATTTATATGATATTTACATGAATTAGACATGGTATATAATCTAGACATAACATATATGAAAAGATATACATAGGTTATATACAAACATCATACCATTTATGCAGAGAGGATGTTGATATCTACTGGGGTCACTGAATCAATTCCCCAAAGGCTCATAGGGACAACCCCACGGTCAAGCCATCCTGTACAATTTAACCAACCACCCGCTCCCTTTGAGTGGGTGTTATAGTTTCATTTTTTTATAGAACCACACAACACTGACTATTGACAGTCCTTCCAGAAAAATAAAAAGTTCATAATGACTATTTAGAAGGCTCTTATAGAGGCTCTTGTCATACAAGTCTGGAGATGCTGCGTTTAGTCTCTGGAACTGACTTTGCAGAGCTTTCCTCTGACACCATGCCTTCGTGAAGTTTCTATTGCTGTGAAGAAACACCATGACCACAACAACTCTCACTAAGGAAAACTTTTAATTGAGGTTGACGTACATTTATCATCATGGTGGGTGGCATGCAGACAGACATGGTGCTGGAGAAGGAACTGAGAATTCTGTATCTTGATCTGCAGGGAACAGGAAGTGAACTGTCTCACTGGGTGTGGCTTGAGCTTATATGAGACCTCAAAGCCCACTTCCACAGTGACACACTTCCTCCAACAAGGTCACACTTCCCATTAGTGCCACTCTCTTTGGGGGCCATTTTCTTTTAAACCACCACACACCTATATGTGCACTTAGGTGTGCTCACCCAAATAGGCACATTGCATCTACACACACTTGGTAATAAATAAATGCATGTATAAATATAAGAAGCTTTATTGATTCACACTTATTTAGTGGCAAAGTCTTTGTCTGTCTGTGTGAGACCTCTGTATGTGAATCCCCTCTTCATAATTTTGCTCCAACGGAGTAGTTTCCTTGTTGATTTATAATAACTCTGCTTATGTAAGGCCACCAGCCCCAGCCTGACTTGCAAAAATAGTAAAGGCATTCTCTCTAGTTTTATGTAATTCTTTAATATTAGTTTTATTTCATTTTTTCCTCTTCAGAAATACTGTCTTTCTTGAGAATTGCATATATGAGTGCTATATTTACATCATGCCCACCCTGACCAACTTCCCCTCTGCCCTCCAGCTCACTCTTAAATTTATGCCATCCTCTTCTTTAGTCATACCCCCTTCTTCCCTGGCTCTGACATACACAGACATACACAACCTGTTGAGTCCATTTTCTATTGTTTTCCAGTTAGTTTTATGTACTATGCCTGTCCTGTTTTTTTCTTATTGTTTCCAGCTATATTGGCATACATTCAAAGTCCTTTCCCATGCCAAAGTTGCCAAACTCTTGGAAAACAATGCTGAAATGTCAACACTTAAAGTTTGCTAAATGTGTTGCCTAATTATTTGCCTTTCAAAGGCTTCATACTCTGCTCCTCGAATCCACTTGTCTTTTCCTCTTCCTCACTGCCCTGCATCAGGACAGATCCATATTTCTGTCTAGTAGAAGTGTATCTGTTTTCTTCTTTTTCAAACAAAAGTTTCAGTCTCCTCTTGAATGATTATTCTTTTTATTGGTAATGAAAAGCAGGAAATGGAGATTTATCACTTGGTCACACTGGGAAGAGAGAGAAAAGGTCCAGTGATTCTTGATTATTTTTCCAAATAAAAGTTAACTGTTTTGTCAAGTATTAAGGAAGGGCCTAGAGGTGTCTGTGTTTCTGTCAAGTTTACTAGTTCCTGGGGAGAGTTGGTGTTTTTGTGGTTAAACCCATTTGGCCTCAGCTAACCTCAGCACAGGCACCAGCTCTCTACTTCTTAATTTCTTTTGGATTCTCAAGGATGGGATCAAAATGCTCAGTTCTCCCTCTACCTGACCCTCTTACTGCTGAGCTTGCCAATGACCTTGAACTCAGGGCAATCCTCCTGCCTCAGTCTCCTGGGTGATAGGACTATGCTACCACACCTAGCTTCCTGTTATTTTTCTTAATGGTTCAGAGTTAGCCTAATTTTGTCCTTCTCAAGAAGTTCAAGAATTAAAATCCAACAAAAAAGTGATAAAAAGAACAAAATACAGAATTATACCTCAACTCTAGGGGAGAGAAATGAAATTGTAGTTTTATTTACCAGCCTTCCCAGGTCACACAAGACCATGTGACCAGCCACAACGGTAAGGTTTATAATATGAGTCTATAATATGTGTATAATAATCACAGAGCCCGTGGCGATCCTGGGTTTATGGGGTGGACTGTGGGATAGCCCTGGGCTTGCAGACTCTGTTCTCTGAGGCTCGCAGGCAGCACAGTCAACTGGAAGCATTCACACAGGTTCCGTGATGAGACAGCCTGGCAAGTCAGCCTGTCCAGGGCTGGAGTTTTGCCTCAGAAGGAACCCACATGATTTTCTTCCTGGAGTTCTTAATGATTAGAAAGCACCAATCCTGATATACTTTTCTGAGGAGAAAAGGCTCCTATGAACAGTTGGGACACAGCTGGGGACAGGAGGGACTGCGGCTAAAGGAACTGGAGAGGTGGTTATAAATGCCTCCTCTAAAACAGGGTGCCCAGGTCTCTCACCTGTGAGAGCCACCACCTCAGACAGCCTGGTCAGATGGACCTTGGCGATGTCCTGCCGGGCCTCCGATTTGGAATGAGTTCTGTGCAGTGCTCTGGATTCTTCATTTAGAATGGTTTAAGAGTAGTTTATTCCTGCGGCAGGAAAGCATGAAGGCAGGGAATTGAGAGAGATCAATAAGGAAAACTCTGAAACTCCTGCATGACCGCCACGTCAGAGGTTTAGCTTGATCACGTGAGGTCATTGTGATTGCCTTAACTTGTATGTAAAGAAATTGCTGCACATTGTTCACCACAAAGGAATTATAATGAAGAAACTTAATGCAGAGCCCTCAGTGTCAGTGAACAGAGCCGATGTGTTAATATAGTGCTGGCTGGCTCTGCCCAATGTGGGCTCAGTCTATGAACACTGAGTACCTAGGTCCCAATATGACCCCAAACCCAGATCCTCCATTGCCTCAGCAAACATATAGTTAGTATGTCTGAAAAAAAAGGAACTCTGCTTAGCAGGCAGAGGAAAAGCCTCAGGAGGGTAACAGAGAACCCCATGAGAGAGAAATTTCCTGATTCGCAGCTTGTTCATTATTCTTTGCTTCATTGCACCATAACGAGAGAAGTTTGCCTTCATTAGGCTCCCTCAAATGCATCTTCTACCCCCACCCCCACCCCCTTGCTGAGGATGCCAAGGCTGTGGTGTTTATTTCTGCTCCCTTTCCTTGGAGACACGCTAAAGTCGCTTAGAAAACATCTCAGGAATAAAATGCGCAAAATGATTTCTGTCTCTGCGAAGATTCCAATTAAGCCTCATGCCCACCCAGACACGCAGCCTGGCTGACCAATTTCTGCCTCTCGCACTGCTGCTGAGACTCACTGGGAGATGCCGTGGCCTTTGCAAAGTGTGCTGTGTCTCAGACACCTGTGCTTAGAGCCATCTGTGTCCCCGCCTGCTCTCAAGCATCAGGGTTTTCCTCTCGTGACCTTTGGCCTCTCTATTTTCAGTTTGTGAGAGCTGGTTGTGCTCGGCATGCATGCCATACCCCTGACTGTTGAAAGGACTATGGGTAGCACACTTTGTCTGAACATTTCCTCTATGTGACCTTGACAGCGACTCCAGGCATTACTTTCCTTTTTATTAAGGCTTTTGCTCGTCTTTGCCCTTGCATTTTCTCTTTACCTTCCCCCAGTGAATTAAAGGACGTTCCCTTCTTCCCTGATCCTGTGCTGATTAACTTCACAACTGATTTAAGCCATGACTTTTGGATAGAGTATCTAATCTTCAGGTTGCAACTTCATGTCTCCATGGAACTAACCCACTCCCCAAATGCATGTGTGCACACACAAGCACATAAATAATAAATTAAATTTGAAATGTAAAGGAACAATGAGAGTAAAAGGATACTATGAGGTAGCAAATTATAGGCGCTCCGGACACAGGAGAATCTTAGTGATAAGGGCAAGAGAAAGAAGACTCCTGAAGGAAACAATCAAACACACACACACACACACACACACACACACACACACACACACACACAGAGAGAGAGACAGAGAGAGAGAGAGAGAGAGAGAGAGAGAGAGAGAGAGAGAGCTTTTTCATAAAACCTGAAACCATCTAAACCTCAACCATACCTGTTGTGTTTTGAAAGACGGAAACTCAGAATTCAGAACGGTGGTTGTGGCAGGATACAGTGAGCACAGTGATGTTGGTAATGTTCTCATGTGTGGATTAACACATTAATAGGTTCTCCACTGTTATCAGCTAAGGCTTTAAGGTAGTCCCGCCCGGCACCCACCCACCTCCCAGCAATGATGACAGTGTCTTCTGCGCACTATTGATTCTGACCCTCCAAGAGCCCTTGCAACAAGATGAGCTCATCTGTTCCACATCTGTGATGGCTGCACTCTCCATGCTCCTGTGGTTCTTTGGGTTTGTAGCTCTGATTCTTGGGATTGAACAGGCATCTGGTAGGACGGTGGGAAAGAGCAATCCATCAGGGAGCCCTGGGTGGGGGCAGTTTGATCCTTGGGCCGAGCAAAGAGAAGACCACAGTCTTTTCTTTCTCTACATTGAAGACCTTCTCCTTCTAAAGACAGCTTTAGGCCCCCCTGCTAGCTTCGGTGGCTGCACTGGATGAAACGGCATGTTCTACAAGCTGGTCACCTTCAGGGCAGGCTGTGTTCATGAGACTCCTCTTTCTATCATTACATGGATATGTGCTGAGTACCTGGCTCCTTAGTTTTGCAGCCTCTCTCGCCCTGCCTGAGGGATCATCCCAGCTCAATATCCACCATGTATATCCCTATCTGCTATTCTTGGCAAAATAGAAGTGGGACTTCATTTGAAACCACACGCAACAAAGAAGGGAAGGGAGCAGTGCCACTCAGAGTGACTGACACCAGGCCACTGTCATCTCTTGGAACAGCCCTGAGTTTCTCTGCTCCCTTTGCGGCCCAGGCTATTCCTTCCCCACCCAGAGAGAGCTGAAGGCTTCCCTGAGACCAGACTGCTGTCTCTTTACAAGCCTCCTTTGAGTTCCTGTTCCTCTTAGTAGGGCTTCCTACCCCACCCCTTAACACAGGCTTCCTGCTCCCTAGAATCTGGCTCTGCCCATGCTGTGACTTCCCCCTTTATCACAGCGTCTTCCATACCCTGTTCTCGGCCTTGTGGAGGCTCATCCAAACACTGTCCCTACATTTCGCATCACTTTCCGCTCCTACCGTTGCATTCTCTTGACTGCCTCTAGCCCTGTCTGAAGCCATCCTAGCCACCTGTGTGTCTATGGTTCTGCTGATTGGAATTCATCTTCGAGCCATTAAGGATCTTAATCAGGTCGCCCTCGTAAACCCTGTGCCCACAGATGCACCTGGCACACAGAAAGCACCAAGAAAATGAAAATGAAATTGCAGGTTGACCCTCATTGCCGTGGGTGTCCATTGGACACAGAACCAAATGGAGTTCCTACCAGTGAACCCTCCTATTTTGGGGGGATAGTGTTATGAAGGGTGGGGATGAGGGGGCACCACTGAGTGGCAGTTAGGTGCTGTGACCTGCTAGTGCACAGTCAAATGAGCACGGCCAAGAGAGGTAGGCTGGCATCGGATGGTCTGAGTTTGTATTTCTACATATTGTGTGTAAGTTGCTTTATGCCTCCAATGTGTCTTTCCTGGTGCAGATCAGAAGTGGATTAGCTCCATCCTATTGGCTTATAGGTAACAGATCCATCTTGAATTTTAAGACACTCTCTGCCTGGCACCTGCTTCCTTTCCTTCTGGTGGGAATAGCTCAGTGGGGAAAATATTTACTACAAATAGATGATTAAAATATTTTGTGTCTTTGTCATAAGGCAAAGCTTTTTATTTCCTTTGAGGGAGAGGAACAAGGCAAGAGGCAGAGTAGGCAGACTCTTGTCCTTTCTCCCAGTTTCCTCCCCTGGATACTGCTGGTACTTCCTAATTGCCACACTCATGATATAGCTTGGGGAGGGGATCTTCCTGAGTGACCCTGGGGACAGCTCTTCCGTATCCCCTCCCCAGTGGCTAGTCATATTCTAGGGAGATGCACCAGTTGCTCATATAGAAGCTTTGGACCATCCCCCACGTCCTTTTGGCTCCTCAGACACCAATAGCTTTGGCTATAACAGCAAGGCTTAGGTGACTCCTGGACCAGGAACTCTTGTTCTGACTGAGGTCACCTTCCCTTTTCCCAGTCAGGAGGGGCTGAGGTGACTTTCACTTGAATGGGCATCTGGGAGTGAGGGTTGAGGCCAGCCCCATCTGCCCACGCAACCTGGCTTCACTCAGCCTGTATGGACTCCAAGCTGGGTCTTGTGCTGTGTTTCCATGACTGTCACTAGCATCTGAGGTTGCTCTGGGATTTGCAATCCTTTAAAATATGCTGGATCCAGATGGAGCTGCAGCCCAGCCCAGCAATCTTTAATACATTCTTACATTAAAGAGGACATCCACACTCTAGCAGCACCTCACTGCGATTTTAAAAACTAGCTTGTCTCTCAATACTTAGCTTTGTTTTTTGAGACAGGGTCTTGCTGTGTATTCAATACTGACTGTGAATTTGCAGTTCTCCTCGCCCTGGATGCCCCAGAACTGGGTGTAGAGCTCTTAATAAATACACTAAAATATAAAATTAACACATGTTAATTAGATACCATTTCAAAATGTATATATGTTGTATGATGTTTAAAGTATGGTAAGCATCTATGTTTTCAACCGCTTACCATTTCTCATCAATGGTGAGAACATTCCAAACCCTTTAGTCCAAGCTTGCTTTGAGATGTACATTTCATAATTGCTACCTATCGTCACCTGCCTGTAACAACACACCTGGATGCCCTGCTCCGTATACAGCTAACGTAATACATCCGAATGGTTTCCATTTACAGAAAGTTGCAGCAGTAGTAGAAAGAAAAAGAGCTTCCGCAATGCCCCATGTCTGTTTCCCACACCACTGGTACCTTAAGTTTCCAGAGCACATTCCTTAAAATTTATGGACTAATATTGAGACTTTATCATCAAATACAAACCCCAGTTGTTGTTTTTTTTTCCCCTGCAATTCCTTAGATATCTCTTGACGTCCCTTTTCTACTCCAGGGTCCCATCTATAACATTGTAGCATGTCATCTACTAATCGTGTTTCTATGGCTTCTTGACTTTCTCTGTGGCAATTTTTTGGACTGTTATTTCTTGGTTTATATTTGAGACAAAATGTCACTGTATATAGTTCTGGTTGGCCCATACAATGTAGATCAAGCTGTCCTTGAACTTGTGACAATCCTCCTGCTTCAGTCTTCCAAGGAATGGGGTTATAAGACATTTCAAACATATAAAATAATTGTGTGTGTGTGTGTGTGTGCCTGCCTTAGTCAGGGTTTCTATTGCTTTGATGAAACACCATCACCAAACAGCAAGCTGTGGAAGAGAGGACTTATTTAGCTTATACTTCCATGTCACTGTTTGTCACCGAAGAAGTCAGAATAGGAACTCCAACAGGGCAGGAAGCTGGAGGCAGTAATTGATGTAGAAGGAGGGGTACTGCTTACTGGCAGGATCACCAACCCAGGGATGGCCCCACCCACAATGGGCTGGGCCCTCCCCCATCAATCACTAATTAAAAAATAGCCAGATCTTATGAAGCATTTTTTTTTCAAGACCCTTCATGGTCTTGACCCCTTTGCTTATATTCTCACTCCTCCCCATCCTCAACGGGACCTTGGGAGGTCAGCCCAGTGCTCCACCGTGGGTCTCTGCCTCTGTTTCCATCAGTTGCCGGATGAAGGCTCTATGGTGACACTTAAGATAGTCATCAATCGGACTACAGGGCAAGGTCTATTGCTTAGGGTCTTAGCTGGGGTCATCCTGAGGATTCCTGGGAATTTCTTTAGTGCTAGGTTTCTTGCTCTCCTCATAATGGCTCCCCCAATTAAGATATCTCTTTCCATGCTCACTGTCTCTGCCTTTCCCCCATCTCAACTATTCTGTTCCCTCAAGTTCTCCTCTCCTCTTCCTCTTCTCCCCTCCTCTTCCCTTTCTGTCCTCCCTTCTCCCACCAACTCCTGACTGACAGAGAAGGAACCAGCCTAAGACCAAACTAGGTCCTCTGAATGTAACACTTGTATGGCTGGGGCAGACTGCGGGGCCACTGGCAGTGGGACCAGGATTTATCCCTACTGCTTGTACTGGCTTTTTGGAACCCATTCTCTTTGGAGGGATACCTTGATCAGCCTAGATAGAGTAGGGAGGGTCTCGGTCCTTCCTCAAAGCAATGTGCTAGATGTTGTTGATCTCCCCATGGGAAGCCTTACCCTCTCTGAGGATTGGATGGGGGTGGGGAGGGGGAAGGTGAAGGGAATGGGAGAATGAGGGGGAGTGGGAATTGGGTATGTGAAATGAGAAAAGTTAGGTTTTTCTAAAAGAATAAATAAATTATGCTCTCAGGTATTAGAAATAAAAAAGAATTAATTTATTTAATTAATTAATTAATTAATTAATTCATTCATTTTATATCCCAGCCACAGTTTCCCCTCCCTTTCCTCTTCCCAGCCCCTCATCTGCTTCCCTGCTCTCTTCCCCGCCCATTCCACTCCTCTTTCATTTCTATTAGGAAAGGGCAGGCCTCCCATGAGTATCAACAATACCTGGCATATCAAGTTGCAGTAAGACTTAGTATCTCCCCATGTTTTAAGGCTGAGAAGGGCAACTTAACATGAGGCCTGTAAAAGATTCTGAGACAGGCCCTGTTCCCACTGTTAGGATCAAACTACACAACAATAACATATATGCAGAGCGCTTAGGTCTGTCCCATATAGGCTTCCTGGTTGTTGCTGTAGTCTCTATAAGCCCCTATGAGTCCAGGTTAGTTGATTCTGTGAGTTTTCTTGTGGTATCCTTGACCTCTCTAGCTCCTAAAATCCTTTCTCTCCTCCTTTTGCAAGACTCCCTGAACTCTGCCTAACATTTGGTTGTTGGTCTTTATCTGTTTCCATCAGCTGCTGGATGTAGCCTCCTCTGTTGACAGTTGGGCTAGTTACCAATCTGGTCACAGGCTATGGCCAGTTCAGCTATGTGTCCTCTATTGCTAGGAGTCTCACTGGGGCCATCCTTGTAGATTCCTGGAAAATTCCCTTGCACTAGGTTTTTGTCTGACCCTGAAATGCCCTTTTTCTAGTAGCCTCTTTAAGTACTCCCCCGTTTCCGTGGCCCCCAATCTGATTGCTCCTATTCCTATTCTGACCCACCCTTAGTTCACGCATGAAATCTCTTCTATTTCCCCTGCCCAGGGAGTTCTGGGTGTCCCACTCCTGTCCCCCCATGAACTCTCCTTGTTACCTAGTCTCTCTGGGGCTGTGGGTTGTGGCAGGGTTATCCTTTATTTTATAACTGATCATGGAGCATTTTCTTGATTGAGGTTCCCTCATGTCAGATAACTAGAGTTTGTGTGGTAAGTCGACATGAGACTAGCCAGCACAGTGTGGGTACATGGCTGGGGTGGGGGGCAGCAACTGTTGGCCTTAGAAACAGAACACTACAGATGCAGCTGAAGCCTTCCGAGTCTCTGTTTGTCTCCTTTTATCTCCAAAGACAAGCACTGGCTCAAAGACGCTTTAAAGCGACTATACTGTTGCCTTGCGTGTTTGAAAATAAGAATATTATCTGTCAGCGTGGCTCTCCAGTTTCCCTCGCCACGTACCATTTTAAACTTTCTATTGCTCCGGTTTATTTACTTGACTTTCTAAATCTGATTTCATCCCATCTGTCCACTCTCTTGTTCCTCAGCATGTTTTCCTTTCTATAATTTCCATGGCCGTTGTGAGCAGGCTGGTGAGACTGACAAAGTAATTTCCCTTTTCACTCATTAACTGGGAATCTCATATCCCAATTTTGTCCCTACCTACAGTACTGGAATAGCGTAACTACGTTTGCATGTTATATGTGTCATATATGTGTGTATATGTATATATATACAAATATCTATGTATATATGTGTGTATGTGTTACATATATCTATATCTATACACCTTGTTTGTGTAACAAACCATTTTGGAAGTAACCGAGGAGCCGAGCTTGGAGAGAAGAGTGCTTATCTGCGATCTGTCAATCATCCCGTCTTTGGCTTTCCCGTGACATAGGTCTTGATTTCCCTTGGTTTGTATACAGTTCTCCATGTCTGCATGCTTGCTTGATCATGCATTGATTTCTTCAACTTACCTGATAATTCATCAAGAGCCAATTTGCACCCTAAATATTCAGCCCACAATTGTCTTTTTAATTGTTACCAACACCACACACACATACACATACATACACACACACACACACACACACACACACACAAAGAGAGAGAAATAGAGAGAGAGTGAGAGAGAGAGAGAGAGCGCTCTTCAGCGATTCCAAGCGGCTGTGCCACTATCTTTAGCGGCATTTGCCTTGCCTTCGCTACTCTCCTTTAAGGACATCTCGTTTACTGTGACATTGTTTACTTTTATTATGCCTTAATTATGGGACTCTGATAACCACAGAGGAGCAGGGGGGACAATATGTGAGGGTTTGTGGGTGACTACATGCCAAATGAAGGCAGAGATGTTTGACAGTCATAGAAATTGTCTCTACAAGTGTTTTCCAATTATTGCCACGTGATCGCCGTCCCCAGCTAGCGAGAGAGAGGAATCAGCCTCTGCCAGCCACTTGTACTTCTCTTGCTAGCTGTGCTTTTGAACACCCACCCATCTTTTGTCTGACGTGGTTTTTAACGGTCAATCTCAAGGCTTTCCTTTGGCTGAGTGGTACTTAAAGGACTGGTCCTCAGTGGGAACCTGTTACTTCTCTCAAGGGTGGATGGAGAGGGCAGACAGGAGCCCCAGCTATTATACAAACTATAGTGCAATCTGAAGAAAACTGTATTTGAGCAGTTGCTCTATGAAAAGTGCTCCTGCTGTGTGTTTGTGTGTGCGTGTGTGCGCACAAGTACATGTGTGGGGTGTGCACGTGTGTGTGTGGGGGTGTGCACGTGTGTGTGTGTGTCTGTGTGTGTGTAGAAGTCAGAAGACAACCTCAGATGTCATTAGGCATCTCCTCCCACCCTTTTTTGAGATGGGCCCTCTCATTGGCTAGACTTCACCAAGTAGGCTGGATGAGCTAATCAGTAAGACCCCAGGGACCTGCCTGTCTCTGCCTCCCATCTCGCCATCACTGAGATCACAAGTGTGTGCCACCCAGATTTCCACATTGGTTCTAGGGGTCCAGACTTGGGTCTTCATGTTTGTGAGGCAAGCACTCTACTGACTGAGCTTTCTTCCCATCCTAACCATAGCACTATTAAGTTATCAATGCAGAAATCCATTTGGCTTTATTGATATAGATTTAGGTGGTGGGGAAGAGACAGAAATCTTTAATAAATAAATAAATTTTAAAAAAAAGAAAAAAAAAGAAATCCATTTGGCTGCAGGTAATACAAAGAGGACTGTGTGGTGCTTTAACACATACAGTTTTTAACATACAGTTCCTCAGGCTTAGGGGAGCTGCTGGTGACGTCATCTCATGCCCAGATCCTTTCTGCTCCATTCTTCTTACTGTTTTAGCTGACTGCCTCATGGTTGCAAAACAGCCGCTGCGGCTACCGGTTTTCCCAATCACCAGCCTCTTAGATATCAGACATGAGCATTTGCTGTCAGGCATCAAATATGAAAATCCAGGCAGTCTCCGAAGAGCCGGAGGCATCACGTTCTGTGTGGCGTGCCACCTGAAGTGGAAAGACAGGAAATGCAAGGACACCACCTGCTTTGACGCGCTTGCTTGTTGACCTTGCCTTGAAGGATGTTAGTGGAAGCAAAGTAATGTTGGTTTATTTCAGAAAAATGTGCTAATGTTTTTCCCTGCTAAAACCCAAACCTTGAAAACAATGGCAGAAAATACAAACATCTGAAATAGAGCTTATTAATTCGCTAGGCAGTCACAGAATTCACAGACTATGCATGCTTTCGGGCCCGAGGTCACTAGGGACAGAGATCTGATAATAATTACCATTTACATTGAAAACAGAGTGCAAAGCCTCCAGCAGACTGAGACTTCCTGTGTCCTTTGCTTGAATGTTGCAGGGAGCCAAGACTTGGCTTTCAGAGTTTCTCTTTTCTCCCCTTCATGTTTTTCTGCTGGGTACTGCCGTGTGACAAACCACGAATTTCTGTGCTGACTGGAGCCCAGGTGGCAGCTCTCATGGGGATCTCTCATGCTGTTGCTCTGATATGTAAGCCCGGGATTCTGAACATGGCTTCACCTTGGATCTTGGTCTTTGATTGTCCGGTGGCTTGGTTCTGAAGCTGTGCATTGGTTCTGAAGGCATCAAGGGGCTGTTAATGGTCTCAGAATCATCTTGAACATTGGAATCTCCTGCCTCTGTCTCTCAAATGCTGGGATTACAGGCATTGCTCTTTTAGTCTTTGCTGTGTTCTCTGGGCACAAATGGCAACGGGGCAACATCTAGGAATCCTCGCAGGCTCACCAGAGAGTCCTGTCTTCCCAAGACTCTGGAAGGCCACGATTAGCAAACAGACCAAGAATGAAGAGGTGGCAAGAGGGTGGATGCCTTCCTGCTGTAAACTAGCAATTTTCACCATCCCCTGCCTCTGTCCATGTGACTGCTGCTACCTGGAACATCCCTCCTTCCCGTCTTTGCCTGGCAGACTCCCACACTCCCCCAGATGCAGCCCAGCTGGCGGCTTCTTCATGAAGCCCACCTCATCTGCCGGCTCTGGTGCCTCATTCGTCCTCCCCACCCACGATTTCGTGCCTGTCATCTTGTCTCTACAGAGCCTGTTCCATCCTGGATTGTGGCCAGGGACTCACTCCTAGCCTGGTGCTAGCAACAAAGCAAAGTCCTTGTACAGAGACTTAGACAAGGCTGGAAAGCCGGAGTACATGCTCAGCCATGCCATTGGGTGGCTGCTTTTACTAAGGGCCCATGGGAGTTGTTATGTTTGGTGTCTTATACTTCTCTCTGACCCAAACAAGATAAGTTAAAACTATTGGGCTAGACCATGTAGACTTTTTCAAGGCCAAAGATGGGGAAACTGTTATATTCACAAACAACTAACTGTGACTTATTTTTCTATTATCTAAAAGCAAGCGCTTCTGTCTCCTCTCAGATTCCCCACCCTCCCCACCCAGTTTAGAAACCCTGTCCTAGAAGCACTGTTAAGGTTACCCAAACCCAGAGCCTCTCCTTTCCCAGATCTCCCTGTTGCCTGGACATTTCGATTCACACCCTCTGCCCTCTCACTGGGGCCTGCCTAGCTGAGGTAGTACAGTCCTGTCCTGTTCATTTCCTCTGGTCCAGGGAAGGGGCGAAGTGTTGAGCATCCATGGTGGGAGCACATTCGCAGCTCTGGACCAAGCTACGGGAGACACACAGGGGATGTGGAGAATAGAGGAACTTTGGGGCACGCATTCTCCTCTGACTGTCACACTGGCATGGGGGTGTGAGCTTTGTTCTTTTCAAGGTGTGAACTGCGGAGAGGTGTTTGTTTTGGTTTTGGCTTACGATGCACAGAAGGTCAGAGTCTGAGCCAAATTTGTTCCACATATGCATCTTGATTGACTTATGCAAGGTCTGTAGAAACCGTGGGAAAAGTTGCCAGTGTCTGGCAACCAGGAAAATGTATATGGAAATCTATTGTTCTGGTGTCCCCCAAATGTACAAGTTTTAGAAAAATTGAGCCTTAATCTCTAATGAGAAATACTTGCTTATTTATAAGCAAGAATTGACCATTCCCAAGGAGAGAAGGGAGTCTGCCTCTCTTCCTTTCCTCTGTGAAATTACACCCTGTGTTCTGGCGTTATCTGTCTGTTCCTGGATAAATTATTCTAAAGGATGTCTCTTGTATGTGCTGCTGGACAGCTAAGTGCTTTAAAACACCTCGTGTGGGGCTGTAAGAGACAAGCCTGGCATAGGAACAGCTTGTGTGAGCCTTTTTTTTCTTACACAGTTTAAGAGGAATGAGCATCATGCTTAATCATCCCTTTGAAACAGGGCTTTCCATCCTTTGATTTATTTAATTAACCACAGTAGCTCCATTTCATTGAGTATCTACTATGCTTTAAGTGTATTAATTTACCCATCTCACAGTGCCAATTCTATGAGATAAGAAATTCTATTACCCCCATTTTATGAGAGAAACACAGGTCTGACAGCCAGGGAAAAGCCTCGTTGTTGGCTGGAAGCCATTTATTGTAGTCCTAGCTGCAGAAGTAAGAACTAGAGGGTGTCGTGCATGTCTGCAGTTGTGGTTTGACAATGAGGTGTCACCCATTGGCTTATGAGTCTGGAAATAGGTCTCCAGCTGGTAGCTGGAAGGTTGGGAAGGTTTGGGAAGGTTGCAAAACCTTTAGGAGGTGGACTTTTGCTGGAGAAAGTATGGTACATGGGGCAGGGGGCTTTGAGGTTTTATAGCTCAGCCATACTTCTTTCTCTCTCTCTACTTTGGGACTACTTATGCAGTGTGCTGGGCAGACCTTGTTCTTCCCCACTGTGATGAACCGTGTCCCTCTGGAACTGTGAGCCAACGTGACCCTTCTCCTGTAAGTTGCCTTTGCCAGAGTGTTTTATCACAGTGACAGGAGCAAGACTAAGACAGCCCCTGTGGGTGCATGCTTGCCTAGGTGAATCTAATGCTATGGGACAGCTAAAGGGTGTTGGAGAGAGTGGAGTGATCTGAAAATGCTCAGATCACTGAGGAGTAGGAAATTGTACATTGTGGTTAAAACTATGTAAATAGACAAAGGATAAAAACAGCTGGGAAATAAATACAACTAAATGCTTATAATTATTGTGTTAGATGTAGAATTTGGGATGCAAATGATTATTTGATTATACTAAACCCAGATGTGCAATGGATTTATGACTATTCTAGCTATGAAAATGCCACCCATCAAAACATTTAAGATTACACGTAGTTCATAGGTGACAGAGGTGATGTAAATCTGTTTTTGCTGCAGAGACGGTCTTCCAGGCTGGTCTTGGTAGCTCTTTATACTCCAGACATAGATGGGGACACATGTCGATTGATATGTGGGGCACCCTCTCTACTCTTCCTGTGGCTTTAGCTGGTGTGCTGGCTAGTTTTATGTCAACTTAACACAAGCTAAAACTCCTACTAGAGGCGAGAACCTCAGTTAAGAAAATGCCTCCAGAAGATCAAGCCATAGGATATTTTAGCCTGTAGGATGTTTTATTAATTAATGATTGATAAAGGAGGGCCCCGGCCCAGGCTGGTGGTCCTGATTCTATAGAAAGCCATCTGGACAAGTTGGGGGAGTGGGCCAGGAAACAACACTCTTCTTCCAAGACCTCAGCTTCTGCCTCCAGATTCCTGCCCTGTTTGAGTTTATAAACAGAGGCTGCTCTTTTGTTCCCAGCTGCCTAGACCAAAATAATAACACAAAAACTTTATTAATTACAGCACTGTTTGGCCCTCAACTCAGGTGTATTTCTAGCTAGCTCATATCTTAAATTAACCCATTTTTATTCATTTATATTTTACCACAGTGCTGTGGCCCACCAGTAAGGTTCTGGTGCATCTTTCAGCAACTACATGGCGTCTCCTTGACTCTGTCTACTCTCTCTCTCTATATATCTCTGTTTGGATTTCCTACCTGACTTTATTCTGCCCTGCCATAGGTTGAAGCAGCTTCTTTATTAACCAATGGTAATAAAACATATTCACAGCATACAGAGGGGAATCCCACATCGTCAGTTCCTTTCCTGACTTTCTTCAACAACAATGATGAGGAAACATAGCCTACTAGGCTTTCCTTCCTTTCCAAGTTGTTTTGGTTATGGTGGTCCATCCCAGAAATAGTAACTCTAATTAGGACAGAAATTAGTACCGGAAGTCTAGTAAAGCTAGCCATATTGTTTTGGGGATGATTGTAAAAGGAATTTGGAATGTTGGGCAAGAAAAGGCATTGAACATTCAAAGCTTGGTGAGCTGTTCTGTGGGAGCTTGGAAGAAAAGTGTTGAGAAAAATGCAGATGATGGAGGCCTGGCTTGTGAAGTTCCAGGGGGAAGTCTGAGAGTTATTGCATATTTGTTATTCTGAATTAAGGTACTGTGGTTCTGGTCAACTGAAACTGAAGAGTCAGATATAATTAACAAGAGACCAGCACCATGGTAGGGAAGCCTCTGTATTACTGGGGCAATTGATGCTGGTCAGCTGAAGCTGAGAAATTAGTGATGGTTACGAAGAAACCAGCACCATTGAGTTGAAATCTTCTGAAAAGTGTTTCCTGAGACTCAGTATACAGAAACTGTGTTCCAGAGGTGGCCAAGGTTGTACCATGAGCTGGCAGTCTATCTTGGTAGTATAAGGATCACCTGGGTAGTTGTGGTTTTGAAAGCACAAAGGGATCATGGAGGAGAGATGGGCTTGGCACACTATGAGAGGCCAGGAGAGACTATTGGTGAAGGTGTAGCCTCAGTAGTCATGGAAGCTCCATGACTGAAGGGGCCGTGAAGAGTGTTTTAGGCATGATACAATGAGAGAGGCCTGTGAAATTGTATCCCAGTTCCTGTAGAAGACCCCAACATTTTGGATATGCCGGTACCATGGGATGACCACCAAGACAGCCATAATGGTAAAGTGGAGCCAGCGAGAGCCTAGAAGATAAGTGTGTGTGGTGCAGAGGGCTGAGTCAGAGAGGTGGCCCCCAACCCCGTGGAGGAGCCCGGAAGACTGTAAGTGAATTTCAGATAGTAGACATTGGGGTTTGGTTTGTTTGGATTGTTACTATTCCCTGGTTCTTCCATCTGAAGTAAGAAAGTATTTAACTTAATTTTGATTTTTACAGGATCCTACAGTTGATAAGCTTTGAATAAACTTTTAAATGATATTTTGTAATTTTAAGGACTGGAGGGAAATAGAAGAGCAGGTCTTCCAATGATATCAACTGAACACAGCATGCCAAGGTGCAATAACAAACCCTCATATCAAAGCTGGATGAGATAACTGCATAGGAGGAAAAGGGGCCCAAGAGCAGGCAAAATATTCAGAGATTCCCCCTCTCACAGTTTGGAGTCCAACAGAAACCCCAACAGAAACAGCCACAGCATGTATGCAGAAGGCCTAGAGCAGAATTATGCAGACTCTATGATTGCCACTTAGTCTCTGTGTGACCCTATGAGCTCTGCTTAGCACTTGAAGATGTTTAAAGGTAACTTAGGAGTTTTCTTCTCCGAGTCTTCCTACCTTGCCTTAAATACATGTTCCACAATGTGCTTCTTAGCTGCTCAATGCATATTGGTTGGTTAATCTAGCTGCAAATAAGTAGTCTTCCTTCTTCCCAATCAATGTCTAGATTTTAACCCCAACCAACTGAATCAAAGTCAATGGAGATTGGGACCTCATGCTCATTGTTGATTGCTATTCATAGATTACACTGATTTGTGGCCAGATCTGACAGTTGAACTTCAATCTTAGTGTAATAATAGATGAGAAGGTATATAGACAAGTTTATCTGTATTTATTTATGAGCCTACCAATAATTAGGTCTCATCATGGTATTTTTTCAAACAAAATTTGTTTTTGTTGCCCACCCCTCTTCCATATTCCCCCTGGCTCTCTTATATGTTCCCTCCCACTCCCCTTTCACTTTCATGTCACAGGGGACCTTTTGCCCCACCCCCAACATCTCCAGGTATTTCAGCATCAAGCCCATTTTTGGTGTTCTTTGTGATTCTGGCTCTGTGCCACTTCAAGTCAGCTTTACTGATTCACCGCTATACTTCCTGTGTGAGAGTCTGGCACAATAAATACTGTTGAACAAGGCAATGGTTTAGGATTCTGAGTACTGAAGTATAATCTCAGCAGTGCCTGCAAGCCACCAAGAGGAGGCACTGTGCTTCTAAGTACTGAGCAAGCCCCCAAGCAGAACCTGACCCTACCAGAACCCTGTGCTTGGACTTAAAGTTTGTAGAACGACGGGAAAGCAAATTATGGTAGTTCAGTACGTTCTTATTCCCCAAACTGTGTTTCCTCCCATCTTCCTGTTAATTACTTTCCCTCCAGCTGCATAGCTGCAGTCAGCCTCTTGGCTACGACAACCCTTACCATGTACAGGCTAAGGACATGGTCAGCTGCAGAGGAGCTCGTTGCTTCATCCCTCCTATGGGACCTGAGAGGAGGTGGCCCTCCATAGAAAGTGGTATTCTCTGTCAACTTGTCTGGTGTAGGTGATGAGAAAGTTGTGTCAAGTCCTCTAAGTGCCCATCTATGGCTGTGTGCTTCTGGAAGCACAATGTCCAATGATGCCATCCTTTTTTGGAAGGTCCCAAGAACTGGGATTAAAGAAAGGTGGGCATCACCATGCCTGGCCACAATTTAATTTTTTAAACTTATGAATTACTTTCAAATAACTTTTATCGACTAAAGGTTTGTAACTTAATGTCAGACTGGTGTCGGATCCTTCAATCATTATTATTATTATCTTAAAATTCTTCTTGTTTCCCACATCACGGGTCTGATAGTTAACAATGAAACTGAATATTTAAAGCTGTGAATGTTCCAGAGAATTCTGAGGCCAAAATTTCCATAAAGCCCAGAAGAAGCTCAGAGTTGAACACTGTGTACAAAATATCTTAGGAAGAATTTCAAACTGAGGGAAAAGGATTTTCATAACTTTGCCATCTTCCCTGCTGTGGTGAGCCAGCTCTTCCTTACAGAGCTTCCTACTGCCTGTGGAGCCCTACCCCCAATCATATTACAATCGTTCCTGCACCCTCCTCCCCCACTAGAATTTCTCAAAATATCTCCAAACTCCAATCTGAATATTTGAGTGTCAAGTATACTGTATTTAAGTATCACTTAGAAAGAAAAGCAAAACCTCAACACTTGGAAATGATTGTTAAATTAATGTTTTGGTGAAAAAATCACTCTCTTACGTATGCAGTGTAATAACTTTTGTGAACTTTCATCTTCTCCCCTAAAAGAATTTCTTTCTTCCAGTAGCAGTGAAAATCAAGCCAACTGCTCTTTTGTTGTTGTTGTTGTTATTTCAAATTCATTTATTTTCAGTTGACAGGTAAAGTTCAGCATATCCTATTTTATATAACATGTTTTGAAGTGTATATACATTTTGGAATAGTAAAACTAGCTAATTAACAAATGCCTTAGCTCTGAAACTTGTCATTTTTTTGTCCTGAAGGCATTTAGTGTACATTTAGTCTCCACCTCATCACTAAGTCCCCTGTCACTCAGCCAACTGCTTCCATGTCTCCACTCTCTGTATAATCTTGCGCACACAGCAATCCAGTGCAAAGTATGATGTCAGAAGATGACTTCCCCAAGAATGAAGAGTTTCAGAAAATCCTAACTATAGTGTCTTCACTGAAAGAATTCAGTGAGCACCCCCCCCCCCACACACACACACACACTCCCAAAGGCTGAATTGAATAAAGCAAACTTGAACTTGTTCCCTGATGGAAACAGGGTTCCTGGGAGTGTTCTTGAAGCACACAAGGCCACTCAAAGCCTAGATTGCCTTCTTACCACTTCAGCCACACTCCTTTGGTCATTTCTGGTCATTAAGGCCAGCCCAGATGAAGAGGGTGAAGAGACAGGAGTCACCTGTGAGAGGAGGACTGTGGACATTTTTACAAGGTAGCAAAGGAATGACATGGCTGTGAATTATTCATTGTGTTAAGTTCCTCACTGGTCGTGGCAGGCCACTCTTGGATTCTCAGCTTTTGGAAGGGAGGAGATGGCTATGCCATCAGATCCTGCTTGAAAAGAAGTAAGCAGGAAAGAAACTGATTATGTTGGCAAAGTACTTAGACGGATGCCCAATGTGGTTGCTGCTCTTTTTCTGTTATTATTGGTGGTGGTCTTGTCTCTGTAGGTGTTTCTGGAAGTTGAGTATATTTTATTTTGCCTTTTGAAGTGATGTGAGAGGAGAGGAGTGCCTCTTCCACCTTGACTTTGCAGGTGGCTCTCTGCTGTCCCAGGCAGGATGTGAGGTAATGGAACTGGTCCTTCTGTCCCCACAGAAGACCCCATTTAGATCCCCCCTCTGATGTATGCTCCTGGGTTCTCAGGCTTCCAGAGTGTTCTTGCTTGCCTTTTTCTCTATCAAAATACACCTGGATCTTGACTCTTTCCATAATGGCACCAGTTAGAAGAAAAGTAGTCTGATGAGTTTGGATGTTGTTTTATATTTTTTACTATAATGTTACTATTTATTTGCCAAACAAAGCCATGTGTAAACTAACTGTGCTTGTTCATAGCTTCTACACAGCTATAGACTTAGATGAAAATGAAAATGGAGTTTGAACAAGCAGAGTTAATGAGTGTAGGGGACTTCAGAAGACAAAACAGCAGGGGTGATCTGATGCTCATTGTACTAAAAGCCAGGTCCAGACACAAATCATAAGGCCTTTGCTGCATCTGTTCCCTAACAGCTTTTGCTGTTTGGGCACTGCAGTCCCTCTGCTTCTACATTGGGAAGTGATAGTCTTCAACCTCCCTACAGGATGAAAATGTCACTAGCTGTCTGGTCTATCCCTGTTCCTATGTCTTTAGCCTATTAAAATTAACATGGTGCCCCCTTGGTTTCAAGTGAACATCAAACATAAATGGAGCACTGAAGTCACCTGCAAGGAGTTGGCTATATAGTTGAAACTAATGACCTGGGACCTTGTTTGAATGCAGGTTACTAGGACTGGGTAGAATTCAAGATTCTGCCTTCTACTTTATTCTAATTGCTTAACAAATTTTTAAAAATCAATTAATTAATATTTTTGTGATACTAGACATTGAATCCAGGACCTTATAAATGCTAGGCAAATGCTTGACCACTGAATTATAGCCCCAGCCCCAAGATTCTGCATTTTAAACAAGTGCTTGAGTATAGCCATGTTGTTTGTTCAGGGAGGACACCTTGATTGTAAGAATTTGGTGACACTTATACCAGAACTGTTTCTTGTGTTGCCAAACTATCCTTGAATCACTTATATAGCCAAAGATGACCTGGAACTCCTGATTCTCTTGCCTTTACTTTTTTAGTGCTGGCATGTGCCATAGCACCTAGGTTTATATAAGCCTGAACTAAAGGCTTCATGTACAGTAGGCAATCTACCAATGTAGCTAGACCCACCAGCCTTCTATTGAGATCTTTAAAAGATTAAATACTTAGATGAAATAAACTGATATTTAAATGGTCATGTTTGTAGATACATTCGTGGTTTCCAATTAAAAAATTAGTTGCTAAAAGCCAAGAGGTATCTGGACTTTTATGAATCCGCCTTTGCAGAACTCAAGCCCTACTGCTAACAATGAAGCCTATATGATGTGTAGCTTTTTTATTTTTTAAGTCTGTTTTACTTTTCAATGAAAAAGTTAAAGGAATGGTTGAATAAACAGATGGAGGCTAGATGGATGGGTGGATGAACATGTGGACAGGTGAATGGACCTCAGTAGACAGGCAAGATGAGTGGACCTAGGGAAACAAGTTCTTGTCAGCATCCCGAGGAGGCCGCCCTTACCACTCAGCTGTCTCTGCTTCCTCTCTGTTTGTTGATGTCTCTGCAGCTGACACACGTGCTGCTAAAACACCCTTCTGTGTGACCTCTACTGTGTGACTTCTGCATCTTTTTCCTTTCTACTTCATCAGATAGTTTTGGGCCCAAAGAGTTAAAATGAATATATTTGGAGCTGATAATTGAATCTATTTATAATATAATGGTGTATTGATAAGATTGGATACTAGGCCTTTTTTCTTTAATCCCAGAGAAAACTATTTTGTAAACAAAGCCTACATCTGGGTGGCTCTCTATGGTCGTGTGCTTTCTTTTTAATGAGTCTACTCTCTTGCATCTTCTGGTGGAACTTCTCACTAGAAAATTGCTATGAAACTATTTAGAAAAGACAATTTCTGGCCACGTAAATTAAAGAAGTGTTTCTAATTTCAATAATTATTCTCTGACCATTTTTTTAAAAAAGTCCATCCAAGAATCAAAGGATAAACATTTAATGTGTGTTTAAATACTAGAGGTTAAACATTAGTCATTTAAAATTTAGAAATATTTCCTAGAGAGAAAAAGATAACAGTAATAGTCAATAAAATAGTAAAATTAAAAATATAGCAGTAAAAACACAAGTCCTATAATTTTAAGAAAATTTAACCTTAGCTAATGAATCCAACTCTACAAATGCTTATGAAAAATTGCAAAAAGAAAAAAAAGTAGTGCTTGAATCTTGTCCTCAGGACACTGAACTTGAGAGAGAAAACAAAATAAAACAAAACAAAAAAAAAACCCCAAAAAACTAAAAGCATTTTAAACCATATATCTAGGCAAAATGTGAGTTGTAATATAAGGAATGTACAAACACAGTTTGGGTAAGAAGAGAGGCAGTTGATTGGCTAGAGAATAAAGCACAGTTAGGAGTGTCATCCCTGAGCTGCATCTGCACCTGCTTCCCACTCTGAGCATCCTGGTGCTCTAGAACATGAAGGTGGCCAGATGAGGTTGGTTCTTGATTACGCCTTTGCTGTTCCCCACATTGTACACAGAGTATCATTACTATCACTGAGGATCCCTAAAAGAGCTAAATTGTGGACATGCTCACAAACATTTCGGTTATATCCGTTCTGTTATCAGATAATAGTTTCTATCTGCCTCTCTCTCTGCTCCTTAGCCCTCAATACTGCTTCATGGTTTTTATTCTTATATATCACTCATCCTTTTATAAATGTCACTGGCCACTTGGGTGTCTGACATTCATTCTCTAGAAGGTGGGTTCAGGGGACTTACAGGAATGAAATGCTCTGAGTTCATGCATTATGAACCCAGTCTATGTTTTTTGCCCAAGGTTCAGTTTGCTGGATATAAAATCCTTGCCTCCTGGTTTAGTTTCTTGGGTATGCCATTTCCTCTGTGATATTTCATTGTCAAATTCTGATGATATCCAGTCTGCTTCCTAAAACAAGTCATGGTCTCTTTGTGTCCAGAAGCCCAAAGCAAAGCTCTGCAATGCCCTGTTGTTTTATTTTTTATAACTGGATGGTAGTAGCTTTTCCTTGTTATTCTCACACACGTCGTTTCTTCTTCTATTAGGACACAGTTTTTAACTCTTTCTAACTTCATTTCAGAAATGTGTTCTTTGTTGTTGTTGTACTAAGTTGTTTTGAGTAAAAGCAACAACAACAACAAAAGGCTGTTATATAATTTACTGGAGTCTTATACCAGAAATTTGACTTAGGATTCCCAACAGATGAGATGTTTCTGCTGTCTCAGGAGACTACTGATGGGGAGGCCAGGGAGAATTGTTCCATTTGGGCAAAGAGGGAAAGGAAGGGTGGCGTGGGTGGAAGCATCCCAAACCCTGGTTACAGTACCGATGAACATTTCAGGGTCAGGGGAGGGGCAAGAACTATGTGTTAATCAAGTGTTTGGGGCAAGAACTATGTGTTAATCAAGTGTTTTGGGCCGAGCTATAATCTATTTGATCATCATGTCTGGTTCAGTTGGGGGAGGTCCTATTGTTGCTTAGAAAATTGTTGTTGCTTATGATGTTGCCCTGACTCCTTAGAGGAGCAACCTCAGTTCTTGCCATGAGGTACAGGCTACAGGTCGTAGTGCTCCCCAAATTTGAGATAATCTGGGAAGGACTCAGAACAGACCCACGGAATGAAATGGGGTCAGTCAGGACAGTGATAGCAGTGACAGTTTGAAGGAACCCATGCTATAGTCCCTGGGTTTATGTGTTTCTCTGTTCCTCTTCCTTAGAGACTCTGGTTATCTTTATATTGCATCTTATTCTTCACAAGTTTTCCTTGTAACTTGCTTTGCCCTTCCCCCACCCACCTTCCTCCTATAATCCAGGTTGTACTTGAGCTCCCTAAGGTAATTATGTCACCTTCCTGGTTTATATGGTGCTGGGAAGTGGATCTAGAACTCTGGGCATGCTGGACAGGTGGTTTGCCAGTTGAGCTACATCCCTAGACTCAAACTTCTTTTTCTCTCTTGCCTTTTGGAAATTCACATCACTCCCTTCTTTCTTTTTTCATTTCTTTTGGTTTTTCAAGATAAGATTTCCATGTAGCTTTGGAGTCTGTCCTGGAACTAGCTCTTGTAGAGCAAGTTGGCCTCAAACTCACAGAGATCCGCCTGCCTCTGCCTCCCAAGTGCTGGAATTAAAGGTGTGCACCACCACCGCCCAGCTCACGCCCTTCTTTTTATATGAAGGATCCAGGTACTGCCCTTTGTAAGCTGTTTCTGGTTAGGCCTTTATTTCTCAAATGTTTGATTCTCTCTTAAATTCTTCATTTATACATTGTTCTCTAGTTCTGATATATGTTGCTCTCTCTCACTGTGTGTGTGTACATGTGTGTGTGTTGTTTTTCTTGGTGTCTTTGGCAAATTTGTAAATTGTATGTTGTGATCTGGTACCCAAGCTGAGAATCCTGGTTCATTTTTACCATATATATTGATCCTGTATTCTTTTCATAGTCATCTTGATCTTCATGAGGAGACATTAATAATGTCATCTTTTTTTTTTTGTCATGGTGATATTTTGGGAGGTCTGATCTTGCTTTTCTGTTGCTCATTGTCCTGAAGCTTTGGAAGGAGATTCGGGTTTATGATTCTTTCTAAGTCCACAGTGTTCTCTTCTCTACTGTTTTTGTGCAGTGTTAACGATGCAACTTTTTGTGTGAAATTTTCTGGTTCCTTTGTCCTTTTCTACCACTACTGTGATTTTCTCTTTTTCGTCTTTGTTTTCACTTATCTTTGATTTTTCTACCAGTAATTTTTCTCAAGAGACCTTGTGAGGGAAAGAGGGGTGGGTTTCAGAACTGCCCACCATACTGCTACTTGTTATTTATCTTTGCCTGATGTCTTTTGTTGTTCATGGGACATATCTTGCTACTTGATTTACTTGTAAAATTTATTTATAATTTTTCTTCATTTCTATTGTTCTATTTACTTATACGTGGGGATTTATATGAATAAAATAATATATTATTGCTACTTCTGCCTTTTTCTTAGACTTTCTCAGGTGTGTGTGTGTGTGTGTGTGTGTGTGTGTGTACTATAGAGGAGAGGTTGGTGTTGAGTGTCTTCCTCAGTCATTCTCTTCCTTATTATATTTTTAGGCAGGGTTTCTTACTGAACCTGGGGCTTCTCAGTTGGCTAGACTGTCTGGAAAGCAAGTCCCCAGGAATCTCCCCCTCTCTTCAGTGCTTGGATCACAGACACATTGTCCCATTTGGCTTTTTATGCGGGATCTTAATTCAGGTCACACGCTGACACAGCAAGCACTTTACCTCAGACTTCCTCAGCTTTTAGAATGGTGATTATGAAGCTGTGCACTCGAGAGATGCATCTGGAGTGTGTCTTGTCTGACCTTGTTTAACCTACCTCATATAGACATCACACACCAAATGCATCTCTTAAGTGGAGCTGTGACAAGAAAAATTATAATTATAAAGAATAATAAAAACAGCTAGCTTCTAAAATGGGACAGAGTGTATTGGAGAAATGAGGAGATTTCTATTTTTTTTCTTACCTGGGGCAGCATATGAACATCACAGAAGTAAATGTGACTTGAGCCAAGGCAGGTTGACCAGCCTAGCCTAGGGTCCTTTCAGAGCATATGCTGTGTTTATGTCTTTATCAAGTAAAGACATTTATGTACAGTGTCTTGCGGTGGCCAGATCTTGTCTTAAAGAACATTAAAAAATACTTAGTCAAGACTTCACTTACTCTTATGACATGACCAAGTCCACCGTTACCCACAGAGGACCTGAGTGTGGAAGGGGTAAAGGGGTACAGTGAGTACTGAGGTGCAGCCCGGGTGCCTCTGACAGTCAGCCCCAGTTCTTCCCCCTTGGCATTCTGCCTCACCACTAAGCGTTAAGAAGATGGATGGATGAGCCAGAAAGCTCCCTGGCGTGGAGGGCATGCTCCTCCTTTGAAGGGCATTGTGACACCTCCATTCTTAAACATGAAGGAGTGTGGCTTTCACTACGGGGTTCTCGGGTACCTGTCACCGTTCATAAATGACTTGCTCTGTTCCGGGCATTGCTGGCTGCTGTGCACACACATTCCAACATAATCCTTGGGAAGGATTAGCACCATCCTTGGTGTACACACAAGGGACTTAGCGCAACTGAGAGTGTGCGACTTAAAACCACTCTGCTAACAAACTGCGGTCCAATGGGTAGACAAGTCTTTTTTTTTTTTTTTTTATGTGCCTGACAGTGACTAAGAAACTCTTAATGTTACTGTGAGCACTATGGCCCATGTTCCATCACACACACACATAAACACACACACAGTGGTAAATTAGAAGGGACATCCTTATTGGCTTCTTGGGAGTGAGCCTGTCTTAACGGGTCATACAGAAGTGAGGCAGCTCTTCTGTTTGACAACTCTCTCTCTCTCTCTCTCTCTCTCTCTCTCTGAGATGTCTAATCCTGGTTGTCAACTTGACTGCATCCAGAATTGATGAGAATGCAAGCTGCTGGGCAATTTTTCCCATGAACCCTTTTTTTTTTTTTTCCGAGACAGGGTTTCGCTGTAGTTTTGGAGCCTGTCCTAAAACTAGCTCTTGTTGACCAGGCTGGCCTCGAACCCACAGAGATCTGTCTGCCTCTGCCTCCCAAGTGCTGGGATTAAAGGCATGCACCACCACCGCCCAGTGAAGGCCCTTTTTGATCAGATTATTTATCACAGAAAGACCCACACTGTACCTGATCCAAGGCCACGGAGAAAGGAACGCTCTGCTTTACCTGCTTGCCCTCATTCTGCTCGTAAGTTCATCCACCCTGTTGTTGCGGCGTTCCTTCACCGATGTCAGAATTAGCTTCTCTGGGCTTTCAATAAAGACTGAAGACCAGCATCTCTCTAGAAACCCTCCAGGTTTTCAGCACTAGGTTGAGACTGCTGAGACATCCAGCCTCATGGACAGAGCTGGGTTGTTGGTCTCTCCAGTGAGACAGACATTGTTGACTATACTAGACTGTATCGTGTGGGCCAGTCTAATAATCCCCTTTTACACCTATTAATTCTGTCGGCTGGATTTCTCTAGAGAACCCAGACTAACCCACTTCCCAGTTAACATAAGGAACACCAAACTATGAAGTGTTTGCCCTCTTCACTTCTGCTAACACGCAGATTTCTATGAGTGAAATCTCCGCACGAAGGCTTTTCTGTCTTCTACATTGACTGTAGAACTGTAAAGCTCGCCTCACAACTGCCTGGTGGGGCATGGCCTGTGCCTTGCTGATGAAGAAATGGAGTCACACCTCAATTCTTTTAAGGGTCCTGTCACATCTAGTAGCCCCTGGCCGGCCTCCTTGTCAGACCCTTACCATCCTCAATCCTGCCTCACACACTAACCAGCTCAGGCCCCCAGACTCTCTTTTCTGGGTTACTTTTCTCTCTAGAAGATCTTAGGTTTTTTCTCTGTGTTTAACAAATCAAATCTAAGTTCCTTTGTTTGGTCTAAATCTTCCCCACTGTTCTGGCCATGACTTTCAGGTCCCTCTGAGGGGAGGGGAGGGCTTGGGCTTAGAGGAATAGCAGGCCTTTCCTTCCTTCCCTTCCTCCTCCCTCTTCTGCCTTCACTAAGCCATGTTTCCTTTTCTACCTATTACTGTAAAAAGAAATCAATTCTTTTTAGCTAAAGTAAATTACATCCAACTCTCCTTACGCAGGGGAAGGCACTAAAGTGCTGCCAGGTGCCATCTTGGGAACGGATGGGTGTTCTTACCGCCTTCCTTCCAGGGAAGGCAGAAGCAAAAAATTAACTTGTGAACAGTCGTTCTATATGGAAGGAGAGTAGTAACTAACATTAAAGCACTTTAACTCCTGGTAGGAGACATCCTATTTCTGGGCATTTACCGTTTGCAAATTACAAACCCAATTGCATCGCAAATTGGAATTCGGGATGGACCATAGACTTGAGCTACTTTCATGGGTTTTCAGTGCCATCGAAGGGAGGGGGAGATGGCTCAGTGGATAAAGTGGTCGCTGTGCAAGGACAAGGGATGCAGCCTGAGTCCTCCGCATCCGCATACATACTGTGCCGGCATAGCCGTCTGCCTGCAATCCCAGCACTTGATAGGCAGAGACAAGGGCTCCCCAGAGCAGCCTGGCTGGCTGGACTAACTGAATCAGTGAACTTCAGGCTCAGCAAGAGACCCTGCCTCAATATAGATGGTAGGGAAAAAATTGAATTGAGGAAGACACCTGCCGTCAACCTCTGGTCTGCACACTCACACTCCTACATGTGCACGTACACACACACACACACACACACACACACACATACACACACACACATACACACACACACACACATACACACACAGGGGAAAGTGCATAGATACTGTGGTAGCTTGGATGCAATTGGCCCTCATAAACTCATATTAGGAGGTATGGGCTTGCTGGAGTAGGTGTGACCTTTTTGGAGGAAGTAGGTCTCAGTTCACTTCCTGTTGCCTGATGACCAAGATTTGAACTCTTAGCTCCTTCTCCAGCTCTGTGTCTGCCTGCACACTGCCACAGCCTGCCACGATATTGTGAATTAAACCTTCGAAACGGTAAGCTAGCCCCAGTCAAATGTTTTTCTTCGTAGGAGTTGCTGTGGTCATGGTGTATCTTCACGGCGACAGAACACTGACTAAGATATGTTTGTTCAGCATACATACATGCAAATCATACACATACATACATACAAAACACACAAAAGTATAAAACGAACTGAAAAGTATAAATACATGGTCAAAGGCTTAATAAATTTCTAGAACATGGTAGGAACTAAACCATCTTCATTATCATTATATGTTTGCACACCATTCTCAGCAACGTTGTTATAAAGTGCCTTCTTTTTTTTTGATCTTTTTTTTAAATTTATTTATTTATTAAAGATTTCTGTCTCTTCCCTGCCACCGCCTCCCATTTCCCTCCCCCTCCCCCAATTAAGTCCCCCCCCCCCTCCTCAGCCCGAAAAGCAATCAGGGTTCCCTGTCCTGTGGGAAGTCCAAGGAACCCCCACCTCCATCCAGGTCTAGTAAGTTGAGCATCCAAACTGCCTAGGCTCCCACAAAGCCAGTGCGTGCAGTAGGATCAAAAACCCATTGCCATTGTTCTTGAGTTCTCAGTAGTCCTCATTGTCCGCTATGTTCAGAAAGTCCGGTTTTATCCCAGGCTTTTCCAGACCCAGGCCAGCTGGCCTTGGTGAGTTCCTAGTAGAACATCCCCATTGTCTCAGTGTGTGGGTGCACCCCTTGTGGTCCTGAGTTCCTTGCTCATGCTCTCTCTCCTTCTGCTCCTGATTTGGACCTTGAGGTTTATGTCCGGTGCTCCAATGTGGGTCTCTGTCTCTGTCTCCTTTCATCGCCTGCTGAAGGTTAATATTCAGGAGGATGCCTATATGTTTTTCTTTGGGTTCTCCTTATTTAGCTTCTCTAGGATCCCTAATTATCGGCTCAATGTCCTTGGTTTATGGCTAGAAACCAAATATGAGTGAGTACATCCCATGTTCCTCTTTTTGGGTCTGGCTTAGATTGAGATCGTTACTGAGCCAGTCAGTCGAGAAGACGTTGGAGGATGCCATTTGTGTGCCTGTGGCTAGTGCCAAAGGGGAACACTTGGTTTGAAGTTTTGAGTGGTTGTGCAATCTAGTCTTTGTCAACTTGACTCAAGCTAGAGTCATCTGAGAAGAAGGAACCTCAGCTGAGAAAATGCTTCTGTTAGGCTGGCCTGTAGGCAAGCCTGGGGGGTGTTTTATTCAGTCATGATTAATGTGGAAGGGCTCAGCCCACTGAGAGCAGGTGTCACCCCTGGGCAGGTGGTCCTGGCCTGGGGTACATAAAAAAAAAACCGAGCAGGACATGAGGAATAAGCCAGTAGGTAACAATCCTCCATGGCTTCTGCTTCAGTTCCTGCCTCCAGGTTCCTGCGTTGAGTTCTTGTTCCAACTTCCCTCAGTGATGGAGAGTCATAAGATGAAATAAACCTTTTCTTCCCCGAGTTGCTTTTGGTCATGGTGTTTTATCACAGCAATGGAAACTTAACTAAGACAGTAGTAGCCTCTCAGTATAGACTGATGGAGAGATCCACAGAGAACTGAGACTCTTTCCTGTCACCGTGTGCCCATTAAAAAAAAGAAAGAAAGACCTGGCATCCTTAGTCAGTCCTCCCAGGTCCAGATTATTTCTGGATTAAAAATGAGAGAAGCTGGACTGGAGAGATGACTCGGTGGTTAAAAACACTGGCTGCTCTTCCAGAGGACCCCGGTTCAATTCCCAGCACCCATGTAGCAGCTCACAACTGTCTGTAACTCCAGTTCTGGGGGATCAGACACACATGCAGGTGAGACACCAATGCACATAAGATAAAAATAAATCCTAAAAAATAAATGAAACAAAACAAAACTTTGAAAACGAGAAAAGCTAGTATGTGGCTCTCTACTGGTAGGGTCTTGCTTACTTCCCTCCTTGGCTACAGTGCTGCTTAGCTCTTCGACAGAATTGTCCTGATGAGACCTGTGTGCACTGTCAGGGCTCTGGGTCTTAGGAAACAGGGCTGTAAATGTATGAGGTTTATTTCAATGGTCCTTGTCACATTGGGCAGATGTTGGAATTTGCTGTTGAAATCAGTGAGGAGCTCTTTGTCTCAAGCACAGTTGGCCCAGGAAGGCCTGCAGTGGCAGCACCCCACCCTCTCCCTCACACACCTTGATAGCTGTTTCTGCATTTGTTCCCATTGCACATGCGTTTCATGCTTTTTGCTCGTGGTAGCATGGACTCAACCTGGTGTGTGTTCCCTATGTGGCTGTTAAATCTACCAGGGCAGGACATGGCTGATCCTCAAGGGGTTAAGAGACTCAGCAAGAAGCTCAAGGTCATGGCGCTGCAAGGGGAAAGGCTGCAGGATTCCAAGCCTGGCTTGTCAGTCCCAGAGTTCAGGCTCTTAATTGGAAGGCTGTCATGTCATAGAAGTCATAATTGTTCTCTTAAGGCAAAATAATGGGCATGAAATAGTCCATCATCCCATGATAATTACAATAGTAATTGGTTATTGGGTCTTTAGAAACTGTGCTAATCATTTCATAGACATTTCAGTTAATCCGTCCGACTGTCTTATATGTGGGCAGAGTCATCACCGTTTTTCGATAAGGACACTGAATGTCACAGAAGCTAACCAAGCTTCCGTAACCAAGCTGATCTCACAGCCCGATCTTCTCTGCCATCCATGTCTTTCTTCCTTGGCTTTACCGAACTCCAAATTCTGTAGGTCACCTTGAGCATAACAACGTGCACACTGTTGAAATTGGTTGTTTGTTGTGGGAATGCATTCTTTAAAACCTGGCTATGTTATATATCATTTTAATGCAAAATTCTCACTTTGCTAATGACTTATTGCCTATTTGTTTTATATTATGGGAGTGATGTTATGCAAAAGCAAATTTGGGAGAGATCCTTATTCAAGTTCAAAATGGGCGGTAAAGCAGCAAAGACAATATTTAGCATCAACAAACCATTTGGCCTGGAAATAGCTATGAAAGAGGGCACAGGTATAAGTCAAGAAGTTTTTTTTTTAAAAAAAGAGACTAGAGCCTTGAAACTAAAAAGTGCAGGGGCCACCCATGAGCAGTTGATAGAGACCAGCTGAGGGCAATGATCAAAGCCCCTTATACATATCTGGAAAACTGCAAAGAACTCGGTATGCACCATTCAAGGGTCGTTTTGAAACAAATGTAAAAGGTGAAAAAGCTCATTGGGAGGGTGCCTCATGAGCTTACCAAAATTTTATTTTGAACAGTTGTGCTGGCCTTCTTTATTCCGTACAACAGCGAACCATTTCTCTGTTGGAGTATAACATGCTGCAGAAAGTTAATTGCATACAACGACTATGGCCACCAGCTCAGTGGCTGGACTGAGCAGGATTTCCAGAGTTCTTCCCCAAAGACAAATGTGCAGCCAACAGGATCATGGCCGCTGCTGAGCCGTCTGCTCCACCACAGCTGTCTGAGCCCTAGTGAAGCCGTTGCACCTGGGAGGTATGTGCACGAAACAGATGACACACGCTGACAGGCGCAGCGCCTGCAGCTGGCGTTGGTCAACAGAACATGCCTGATTCTTCTACAGAATCATGCCCAGCCATGCCTCACACCGCCAACACTCCAGAGTCGAACAGATCGGCCTATGACGTCCTCCTCATTCAGCAGAACCTTAACCACCACATTCTCCTGGCCTCTCATCCCTGGACCACCACTTCTTCAAACATCCTGACAATGTTTCACAAGAGCATGCTTTTACAAGCTACAGGATACGGAAAATACTTCCCAGAGTTTGTTGGATCCCAAAGCACTGATTTCTGTACTGCAGGAATAAACTTATTTCTCATTGGTCAAAATGTGTTGATTATAATTGTTCCTATTTTGATTAATAGAGGTGTATTTGAGCATTGTTAACATGATCTAAATTAAAATTTTTAATTAAAAAGTTTTAAAAAGATAAAAATTCATCATTCAAAATTGCAACTCCTCTTGTACTATATAATACAGCATAACACAATATAATACATACAAACATACATATACATACATAGAAGGATAGGTAGATAGATGGTTGATGGATAGATACACACATATACACACAATCTCACAAAAGTTATTGAAAATAATTCTGTGTGGTTTTTCCACTTAGTTTGAACTTGCTAAGGAGGGGTATGGAAAACTACCAGCTGTGTTCTCTATTGGGCGCCCTAAATACTTGATCACGCATGCATGCACACACATACAGGCTCGTGTATCTTCCTTAAATTTCAGTGAAGGGAATTTTTCTGGCAAGGCTCTTGCCATGTGGACGACTGTAATACTGGTGTTGATAGGACTACTACCTTACACTCCTGTGTCTTATGTTCACATATATTCCGGTTGGGTTTATCTCGGGTAGGTTGTTAAGGATCATTATTCTCTTTCCCTCACATGGGAGGAAACTAAGTCTCCTGTAATAGCTGACGACAGATGAGGTAGGTTCAATTTAGGACCCATGTTTTCAAATCTTGAGGATTTTTTTTTCTGGAGGAAAGTGTTCACACTATACATGTGAAAGTACCTCAGAAGCTGTCATAGAGAATGAGGCCCAGGGGCATTGAGGTAGTTTGAATGCAATTGGCTCTCATAGGGAGTGGGACTATTAGGAGGTGTGGCCTTGTCGGAGGAACTGCGCCACTGTGGGGATGGACTTTGAGGTCTCCTTTGCTCAGGATACCACCCAGTGTCTCAGCCATGGACTTCCTGCTACCTACAAGATGTGGGACTCTCAGCTCCAGCACCACATCTGCCTGCACGCTGCCATGCTCCCATCATGATAGTAATGGACTGAACCCGTGAAACTCTAAGTTGGCTGCCCCTGTTGAATGTTTTCTTTATAAGGGTTTCTGTGGTCATGGTGTCTCTTCACAGCAATGAAAACTCTAACTAAGACAGGCCTCAAGGGCCTATATTTTGCAGCTCTATTTTATGTGATTGATTTGTAAGATTTTTGTGAGATTCTGCTTTAAAATGTATAGCAGTTTGTTGCTGCTGTGTAACAACCATGACCAAACTAATCAGTCACCATTCATTGTTGCTGCATTATGGCTTGGTTGAGCTTGAATAGATATTGCAGGGTTGCTGTGCGTGTTCCTGTGCAGTTGTAGGGGGACTGAGATGACTTTCATCCCAAGGCTTCTCATCTTCCTAAAACCAGTGGGTTGTGCAGGGCACACACTTCATTACTGTCACTTCCAAATTACATGGCCAAGTTTAAATTCAAGGGGCTCTTTAAATGATGTCACGACTAGGATGTAAGTAAAGAGGGGAGTGAAGAACTTAGGTCAATGATGGAATTATTCACAGCTCTTAGAAAAAATTATAACTTCATTATGGAAGTTTCTGAACTTTCGTCCTTCTGACTAAATACACCCCTGGGAGCTCTACAGGGTGGATGTTCTATTGTAAGGTATTTGTATCCAGAGGCCATCAGACCTGAGGTCTGTGGCTCTAATCAGCTACCAGTTTGGGTTTGATCAGGGTATTATTTTTTTTTATAACTTACTCAGGTGCAATGGCTGGATGTGTGTGTGTGTGTGTGTGTGTGTGTGTGTGTGTGTGTGTGTATACATGAGAGAGACAGAGACAGGCAGAGACACAGAAGGAGACACAGAGAGGCACCAGACAAACTTGTCCCTGCCTGCCAGCATCAGTTTCCTGCCTTGTTTCACTCTGTGCCTTCCTCTCCCTCAGCCTCTCCATCCCCCTCCATTTTCCTGTACTCTCTGTGGTTAGATCTGCCTTCTCCCCTGCTGTCTTTTTGCTTATTTCCCTAGTGCCATTCCAAGTCTGAGCTCCGAGTCTACCTGTTGAAAGCCATTGCCAGCCTTGTCCCCCATGTTTGTGCCCTGTGACCTTCTCTGGTTAAGTGGCCTTCATAAGCTGTCTGATTCTGCTAAGGTCATTTAATTCTGTCTTATTTGGTAGTGTTGTTCAAGCTAAATGGATGAGAGGCCAAATAAGGAGAAATCTACTGTAAAATGCAGCATGCCGTTTTGCCTCCTCTCAACAAAGGGGAAGGTGATGCAGGAGTTACTCAGCAGAGTGTTTGTTGGGATGGGTTCGGTGAGGAGTTTCTAAACACACACACTACATAGTTAGACACACAGAGTAACAGTCACAAAATGAGGGTGAATTCTGGAAGATGAGGGCAGACAAGATTCCCCCCCCCCCTTACTTCTCAGTAAGTTTAATTGCTTCATGACAAACAGTGAACATTGCAAGTTATACTTGGTGCAAGGGCTGCAGGGAAAGGGATGATGATTCTGGGAAACAGGACCACTAGGGGATATGGAGAGCCATACATCTGCTCTGTTTAGCCAACAGCCATTCTGATGTGTTTAGGAAGGAGAGAATCGCAGCCAAGGCACAAATGTATCTTTTGCTAATTATTTGGTGTCACCATGGAGTGCATTTACTTGTTAAAATCTATTTTCTCCTCCCTTTCTTTTCGTTCCTCCTCCTTCTTCTTCTTCTTCTTCTTCTTCTTCTTCTTCTTCTTCTTCTTCTTCTTCTTCCTCTTCTTCTTCCTCCTCCTCCTCCCACTCCTTCCTCATTCTTCATTCTTCTTTTTTGATAGAGTCTTACTGTGTAGCCCCGACTTTCCCAGAATAACTCTGTAGACCAGGCTGGACTCAGACTCACAGAAGTCTATCGGTCTCTGCCTCCTGAGTGCTGGGATTTATAGCACAAGCCACCACACCTGGTTTAAAATCCATTTCCTTCTCATAAGAAACCGCCACCGTGTTTTCAGTTATGTAGCCATGTGGTTGGCATGGAACGGGTCTCAGAACACATGAGGTTCTGGGAAGTCTGTCAGGTCCTCAGTCCTAGTGTCTGAACCAGGGTTTCACAGAAAAACGGAATCTATATGAATTATTTTTTACCGGGTTTATTATCTGGATTGAATTTACTGAAAGCATTGGTTCTGGTGAGAATCAATGGAGGTCTTGACTTCTGTCTCTGATACTGGAGCCTGAGATAGGTAAGCAGAGCAAACGCAGAGTGGTTATAAAGTTGCTAAACCAAAGCCCAGGGAAAACTTGGGCAAATGGGCTGGAATCTGGGAGGGTGCATGAGAACCTGTGTTGGTCTCACACTCCCTTCCAGCAACTTCCATGGCAGGAGTGACCTGCCAAGAGGATCTAATTGCCCTGTTGCAATCCACGTGGCTTTGGGATTCACTTGGCTGGGGTGACAGGGAATGAAGAAATAACAGACATACATACAGAAAAGCTTGGATCAGATGCACTCTGCTCTCTGTTGTAGACACATCAGCCATCTGGAAAACTCCACACATTTGTTATACATAGTTGAAGGCTGATGCAGGTTAGCTAATCTCAGAAGAAGCCTCTGTAGAGAAGCAGTCTCAGACATCTGGGAGGAGGAAGCTGTGGTCCACACACTCTGCCACACTGTTAACATCCATATTCCCGCCAGGGGAAGCCTGGGTCTGAAGTATTAGCATCCTCAACATGGCCATGCCCATGTCAGAAATGCTCCCTTCGCTGCCCTTTACCATAGAACTGAACATGCATCTGGCAGACCTAGAGGGTAGAAGAGCTAGAAAATGCTGGACAGATATGTCTGTCACCCTTGATAACCTGTGGGTTCACGATTATACTCTAGAGCTCAAGTCATACAGGATCCTGTATAACAACCGTTAGCCACACGGGGAGGATGACAGCTGCTCCTTCAGGCCCTTCTTCGTGTGATGTGTCTACCACACTAGTGTCATTGAAGCCATTATCACCTGTGTGACACTGCCCCTTGCTTTACTTTCCTGAGTACCCCTCTTCATCAAGTTAGCTCACCAACATCCCAAGGTTCTTAGGTGCAAGCATCAGTTCTACATTCCTTCTTCAGGTTATACTCAACTGAGGGGGATCTTTGAACGCCTGTGTGTGGCTGTACATGCACATGTGTACGTGTGTATGTGGGGTGGGATGGGGAGAGGACAGCCTTGGGTGTCATTCTTCAGATGCCATCCACTTTATTTTTCTTTGAGATTGTCTCTCACTGGCCTGGAACTTACCAAATAGGCTAGACTGGCTGGTGAGTAAGTTCCAGGGATGGGCCCATCTTTATCTCCCTATATTATAGGCACCTACTAGCGTGACCAGTGGTTTTTGTTTTGTTTTTGTCCTTGTTTTAAACCTGGGTTCTGGAGGTCAGACTCGGGTCTTCATGCTTGCCTAACTGAGGCATCTCCAGTTGTGGAGTTTTTTAAGGTTTTGATGTATAACGACATCAAAAGGACTCCTTGAGATTGACTGATGGTACAATGTGACAAGCTGTACTGACATCTGATGCAGAGACATGTACATATAAATGGATAGAAGGGGTACACATGCCTGTGTCCTGCAAAGCGTATACAGATGTTGGTACAAGATCATCTGGTGGTGACAGCAGGTAGCTTCCATCAACACAATGAGGACTACCTTGGGACAAGGGTGGCTTCCCAAGACTGATAACGCATGTGGATGAGTCTACCAGGTATCAGATAGTGGGAGAGGTTCAGGGACTAAAACTTGGCGGCATCAGCTCTATGGGTCTTTCCTCCTATTCCCAGGATGTCTCGGCTATGATACCAGTGAGCTTTTCAGCCAGACAACCATTTGTTGTGGAAGACAGTCCCATGAACTGCAGGATCTTTTAATACTGGCACTGCCCTTTACCTAGCAGATGCCAGCAGCCTTCCTTCACTTTACTCTCATATCTCCTGAGGTGATAAAAATGTCTTTAATTGTAGCTGGGTGTCACAAGGGACAAAAATCACTCCTAGACTTCTGTTTTAGGAGACAGACAGGTAATTTCCACTCAGATAGTTTCGGGTCCTAATAGGTACTCTTCGTAGTAAGAAGGAGGGGTTCTGAGGAGGGGAGCTCAGTGAGTGATCTCTGAGGCCCCAAGTCTGGATTCTTGACATTCATGTAAAAACTGGGCACAGCAGTGTATGCCCATTGCCCTAATGATGGGGAAGAGGAGGCAAAAGGATGGCCAGGCTGCTGGTCTGTCTAGTCAAATCTATGAGCTAGACCCTCTCTCAAAAAAAAAAAAAGGTAGTGAGCTACTGAAGAACCCCTGCCCCTCACACACAGGACTTCATGGGTGCTTGTGCACCTACACACATGTGCAGATGTGAATATGAAGTAGGATGCTGTGATTGTGTGACCATCAGAGTTTGGAAATGACTGTGATAAGCTTTGTGCACTGAGATGGCAGAACTGCCAGAGACTTGGGGTATGGGGAAGGAGGGATAGGGGAGCACAGAGGTTAGGGAAGAATGGCATCGCAGGGGCACTTTGGATATGGTCATGGTTCAGAATCTGCATTTGGTTCTGAGTACTATTGTAGGCTACAGAGATGTTGGCTCAGGAGAGTGATAAAATCAGACTCATGTTTTCAAAGGACTGGCCACACTAAAGTGGCTGGGCAAATATCATGATCTCTTTTTCTTTTATTGGCCGACACCCACTTCTGTCTTATCTTGTAACCTGTCAGCTGTGATACCCATCTGTAGCTGTCTGTGGCCAGCAATGAAGACTTATCTATTAGCAGTAGAGAGTTCTGAGTTTGTCTATAAATGATCAAAACTGGGCATAGAAACACAGCACCATCATAACAGGCACCTCTCATATTCCTCTCTCTCCTGTGCCTTCTCTCTCCCCCATACACTTTACTGGTTTTACACTCCCTAATGTTCGGACTGTGCCAGCTTGAGCATTTGAGCTTTTCACTCTTAGAAGAGGTCCACTGCTCTTCCTGGAAAAGAAGACATGACTTCCCAGACTCCATTTGAACAGACATAGCCTGAGTAGCAGCAGCAGAGGAGTAAGAAAAAGGAGCAAACTGTTGCAGGTCGCATTGAGACGTGGCCCCCCTGACAACCTGAGACAGGAGGATAGAACCGGGATTCAAACATATTTTTCCTGAAGCCAGTACAGGGTCAGAACCTGGGACACCAGGACACTTAAATCATCCAGAGGCATCCTCTGTGTGACAGGCTGACGAATCAGTAGACTTCCTAATGAGGACTGAGAGACACTGAGGTTGAGTTCATTTCTTAGGATAAGCCATTTAACAATGCGGTAGATTGCATTATTCTTTAACTTAAAATGCTCAAAAGCAGGAGTCTTTTAGCTTCTTATTTATCCTGCGCACAGAGATGGTTCAATAGGGAAGTGCGTGTGCAAACATGACAATCTAGCCTGAGTCCACCAACAATGTGAAAAAGTTCGTCATGCCAAAACATGTCTGTAATTCAGGTGCTGGGAAGACAAAGACATGAGGATCCTTTGGTCACTGGCCAGTCACTCAACTCAAATCCGTGAGTTCCAGGTTCAGTGAAAGACCCTGATTTAAAAAATAAGATGTGATGAGCATCAGAAGAACAACACCATCACCAACATTAACCCCTGGCCTCTACCTGCACGCGCTTGCATGTTGCGCGCGCGCGTGTGCACACACACACACACACACACACACACATGAGGGTTGCAGGGAGGAGAATAAGGTCGGGAGTAGGAAACTTTGACAGACTATTGGGCTCCTACAATTTGAAAGTAAAGATACAGACATATGAGCCAGAAAATCTGATGAAAACCATGGATATCTCAGTGTCCTGATGAGCATGTGCAAATATTCTTATGGACTTACGAAGGTTCTAGAAAGATGAAGACTTCTCATTGCTTTAACAGAAAAGAATACAACATTGACCCATGATGTCAGTAAGCAGACTTGGCATAGGTGAAGGTACTGGGGGGGGGGTAGTTTTTGGTTTCATGTGGATAATAGATTCCTGAGACTGGATCTGGAGGGGAGGAGGGCTGACTTCTTGGCGAGCAGCTGCGAAGGCCTTGCTGATAGGATTGCTCTGTACTTTCCATGTAGCTTAGGATTTAGAGGGGTTGGAGGAGGAGACTGCCGTGGAAAATTCAGAGGATGTAATTTAGATTTAAATAATGCAATAATTTTCCTTCAAATTCTTGAAGAATAATACAGCTCTTCACAATAAAAAAGGAACATTATGACTTGTCTATGGAGCTGGTTCCCAAATATTTTTAACAGTGGAAAATTTTCCAATGACAGCTTCCAAATACCTCATCTCTAACACGGACAGAGTGTGGTTCTGCTGGACATGTGCTGGGGAGGATTTAGCAGTGGCGTTTTCTGCTTCTTCTCTCTTGTCCCAGCCTCCAGGAGACACTCAGCTCATGAGACATCCTGCTATTATAAAAAGAGGTACTCTAAAGGGATGACAACACATTTATAAAAGACATATTCAGTAACACTGCTGCCTTTCTTATTTATAATGCCTAAAAATAGGACAGCAAATGAATGTCCACTGGCAGGAAAGAGTCGCATTGTGCTGTGTGCAGATGCTGGAATACTCAGTGGCAAAAGGAAGCTTCTATTGATCAGCACCCAGAGATGAATCTCAGAAGCATTAACGAAAAGATACACGGCACAAAAGAACACGCACCCGGATTCCATTAATATGATATACAAGAACACTTTAATCTCCAGAGGAAGAATCCAGAAGTGGTTGTTTGAATGTCAGGGAGATCTACCTCAAAGGCCACCCAGGGAACTGTGGGGCACTGGAAATCTATATGTCATTTGGCAAGACGTTGACATTTATGTACCCGGTTGTTAAAACTCACTAAATGGAATGCCTGAGATGAATCTATTTTATTCTATGTCCATTTTGTCATAGTAAAAATTGGAGTCACAGTTCTCAGAGGAAGCGTTGCTCAGTTCACATAGCCAGTTAGAGAAAGGGACAGGATGGAGCTTAGGATTCAGGGTTCCTGATCCAGTGACCCTCATCCTACCCTCCTCCTGAGTTATATCCTTTTCCCAACACACTCTCGTGGCTGAGTTCATCCTCTCCCCCTCCGCTCCAAACCCCAGAACTTGACTGTTTCTGAGATGAGCGGTGACTCCCAGCTCTGTAGATCTGCTCCTCTCCTGCAGTGAAGCAGCGCTGTGAACATCCACACTGGTCCTCC
The DNA here is from genome assembly GCF_018167655.1 of Microtus oregoni. Classification (NCBI taxonomy): domain Eukaryota; kingdom Metazoa; phylum Chordata; class Mammalia; order Rodentia; family Cricetidae; genus Microtus; species Microtus oregoni. The sequence continues at coordinate 14,683,230 of NW_024543068.1, read as the reverse complement.
ACATGCGTCTGCTCTGCTGTCATCCTGCTGACGAATGGCGCTGTACTCCAGGGCCCTGGGGAACTTGTGTTATCTAGCCAGTCTATCGCTCGATGGTAATGGCACAAGGAAGGAAGATGGCACCTGTGGAGATCTGTCACCCGAGGAGAATGTCAGCTCTCTAGATAGGCTGAAGGCTCATCTGCACGGATGTGATTTTTAGTCCTATTGATGATCACACTCTGAGACCCAAACACTGCTCTGTGCTGTTTAGCCCATATAGTAAAAGGAATTGTTTCTAAACAAGGTGGAAGAAAATGAGTTTACTACTGCCTGATGTCTCAGGGGAACATCAGTGATGTGGGATGTCCTTCTATATGTGTGTTGCTTTTATTGGTTGATGAATAAAGCTATTTTGGCCAATGGATTAACAGAAAAAAGCTAGGCGGGAAATCTAAGGATACAGAGAGAGAGAGAGAGAGTAGGCAGAGTTGAGGAGATGCCATATTAGCTGCCCAAGAAGCAAGATGTGAGGTAACAAGCCACAAGCCTCATGGTAAAATAGAAACAGAAATGGGTTAAAGAGAGACCTAGCTAGTAATAGCCTAAGCCATTGTCCAGACACTTGTAACTGAGAGGTTATTGGGAACATGCAGGCAGAGAGAAACTGGTCCAGGGGGACAGAGAATACTTCAACCATACATCGGAGAGCTGGGAGCCTCAGTGTACTTCTCTCCATTCTCCTGGAATCCTTACCTTCATCGTCTCTTGAACTTCTGTACTTGAAATGTCTGTCTAGATGTTTTGGGCTAAAAGCCAATGTCAATTTACAAGCAACCATCTTTAGTATTACGTACATTCATGTCAGACTCAGTCAACTGAGAATGTCTGATAGCTTGGTGTATATGTGTGCGTGTATGTTTACATGTATCTGAGTTCATGTATCATGTATGTGGGGGGACAGAGGTCAATGCCAATTGCTGTGGAATAATCTTTCTGTATAGTGCTCAAAGATATATCACTGTAATTGGTTTAATAAAACAGCTTAATAGTCAATAGCTAGGCAGAATTTTTTGAGGCAGAAAAAACACTGGGAAGAAGGTGGAGTCACCAAACCACATAAACGCACATAGATTAACAAAAAATGGGTTAATTTAAGTTATAAGAGCTAGTCAGAAACAAGGCTAAACTATCAGCCAAACTTACATGATTGATAATAAGTCTCTGTGTCATTTTTTGTGAGCTGGTGGCTCAAAGACAAATCTGTCCACAGTCAACTATCCTCTGATTGCTCTCCACCTTGCTGTTTGAAACAGGGACTCTGTCCTGCACCGTTCTGACTGGCCGGGAAGCTGGAGTGATCTTCCTGTTTGTGTTCCTACCACTGGGGTTCCAGCTTCATACTGCCGCACTTATTACATGGTCCTCATACTTGTCCAGCAAACATTTTTACTAGCTAGGCCGTCCTATATGCATTCGTTATGTTTCTAAGGTTGCAAAGAGACACCTGATGTGGGAGTGTCATATATCAATCTGTTGATTTCATTGGTTAAGCAATAAAGAAACTGCTTGGCCCTCATAGGTTAAAACATAGGTGGGAGGAGTAAACAGGACAGAATGCTGGGAGAAAGAAGCTGAATCAGGAGTCGCCATGATTCTCCCACTCCAGGCAGACGCAGGTTAAGATCATTCCTGGTAAGCCAGCTTGTGGGCTACAGCAGATTATTAGAAATGGGCTAGTCCAGGTGCGAGAGCTAGCTGAGAAAAGGCTAGATACAATGGGCCAAGCGGTGTTTAAAAGAATACAGTTTCCGTGTAATTATTTCAGGTAAAGCTAGCCTTGTGGGCGGCCGAGTGCCAGGGATGCAGCCCCGCCGCTCCTATTACTACAGACACCGAAACCAAGACGACTTATAAAAGATAGTTTGTTTTCTGAGGAGTCCGTGATCATCATGACTGGTGAGCATGGTTGGGGGCAGACAGGCATGGTGCTGAAGTAGCAGCTCAGAGCTTACATCTGGTCCACAAGCAGAAGGCTGGGGTGGCATGACAAGGGAGAGGCTGGGCCTGGCACTGTCTCTGTAGCTCAAAGGCCACCCCAGTGACAAGGTCAGCAAGGTCACACCTCCTAATCCTTCCTAAACAGTCCACCAACTGGAAACCAAACATTCAAATAAATGAGCCTGTGGGGCTCATTCTCACTCAGACCACCACACCATGCTTAGTCGTGTTCATGGGGTCCTTGGCCAAACCATAACAATCTTCCCTTGTAGGCACAATATTTACAGAGGAGTTTTTGTTTGTTTGTTTGTTTTTGATTTTTGAGATAGGGTTTCTCCGTGGCTTTTTTGGTTCCTGTCCTAGAACTAGCTCTTCTAGACCAGGCTGGCCTCGAACTCAGACAGATCCGCCTGCCTCTGCCTCCCGAGTGCTGGGATTAAAGGCGTGCGCCACCACCGCCCGGCTTACAGAGGAGTTTTAACTCACACTAACTAGTTTGCTAGGGACCATACAGCCAGCATATCTTTCTTGAAACTTTCAAAACCAGACTACGTCTGTGCCTTTTATCTTCCCAGAATTCTCCAAGTCTGGTATTCCACCTATACTCCCTGCCTGGGTACTGACCAATCCACATTTTATTAAACCAATATGAGTGACAAACCTTTAGAGTATACAGAGCATTATTCCACAGCAAGCTGCCTTGTGTGGGCTCTCGGAATTGAACTCAAATCCTCTGCCAGAGCAGTACACACTCTTAATCACCGAGCTAACTCTCCAGCCCCAGAAGTTCCAGAAGTCACAATTTTATGAAAAATTATTTATTTTTAATATGAAAAATTTGTAATGGGTCCCTCACAGTCGCAGGCCTGACAATGGATCTCAAGGGATGTAATTTTTGAAATTCCAACCTGTAGAAACATGTAGAACATGGGAAGTGAGGATGATGGGTCCTCATTGACAAATATCCCTCGACATCTTGAAAACCATTCTGAAGGCTTTGCTAGAAAACACATAAATGAAAATACCACCAAACTGATACCTTAACAGATACCCTGTTCCTAGTTTGCTCAAACTGGCAATAGCATAATTACTCTGGGAAATCACCAAGAATAGCCCAAAATATGAACATGATTGAATATAGAACATCATCGTATATAACATTGGCTTGAAGCTTAACTCTGAACTGTTGGCCCAAGCACTACTAAAGGTCTGTAATGGAAGCTGAGTGACAGAAGCTGTGCTCCTACAGTGTCAGCATGGACTTTAGTCCTTTTACTGCATGACAGTAAAAGCCATTTAATCTGTGTGCTGAAATGGTCTCCTTTGCTTTATTATGGTGTTTATGCCATGTGCACTTTTGATATTAGTTATAAAAATGTCGCTATTTCTGCAGCTGCATCTCCCATCTCATAAACGCAGGGACCTCATCAGTTTCACCTCCCATACAGCTTGCAGCAAACCACTACAGACCAAGGCAGGCTTAATCAAAGTTTTTCTTCCTAATAAACATGGTGCGCAAGAAAAGCATGGCAATGCGTGAGCCTAGGAAACCAAGCAAAGACTTAGCGTGTGAGAGTCCATGTTTTAATTGGTGGGGAGGGGGCATGTAGTGAAGTTCTCAGGCATCTCATACTAGACAGATTTGTCACAGGAGGCCTATAAAAAGTTGGTGTAGCCTCAGATATGAAGTATAATTTAATCTGCGCATAGTCTAGATTTTAAGTAGTCTATTACTAGTGGAAAAAATCTGGAGAGTGTGTGTGTGAGAGAGAGAGGGAGAGAGAGAGAGAGAGAGAATGTGCCGCACTAGGGATTGAATTCAGGGGCTCTTCCCCTCACCCTCCAGTCTTCTCTAACACTAAAGCTCTATAAAGGCCAAATATAAACTGCAAGGCTAGAAGAGATGGCAGTCATGTGGGGGATGAGGTAAGGTTATCTCATAACATGGTGGGATACCAGCTGACAGACTCTGAAGATTCTTAACCTTAAGCCTTTGTAATGTTTCTCTTCTACCAGTCGACAAATAGCAAATATGTCACACACACATACACACACACACACACACACACACACACACACACACACGCATGCATGTGCTTCAAATGCTTGTAACAGAAGCCAAGGGCATGCCAACCTTTTCTTCTCTGTGTCCTGGAGGAGGGGGAGTCGTTGCTGGTTGCTGGTATCCTGAGACTGAACATTCTTTTGTAGCCTCTGAGGAAAGCTAGCCTTGCCTGCATCAAGAGCTTACCTGAGAGCAAAGGATAAATTGGTTTCTACAAGGGATTCTCAATGGGGATTCAAACCACACTTAAGGGCAAACCCCACAGACAGCAGTAGATTGTCAGCACCAAATGAACTCAAAAGGTATTTTTGAAGATTTTTCGGTCATACATTTTGGATTGTATTACTTTATTGAGGCATTTTCTACCTTGCTGGTCTTTTGTTTGTTTAGTGTGGTTTACAATTTGTTATAATAAGTGTTTTTGGTGTACGAGTGTGCACGTCTCTCTGTGTATACATTTTTCATGCTCTATCTTTGCTTCTTTTTTGTATGTTCATTTTTGTTTGATTCTTGTTCGTCTTATTTTTTGTCTGTTTGTTTTCTTAAGAGAGAGAAAAAGAAGGTGTGGAGTAGGAAGGGTGGGGAGGTAGGCAGATCTAGGAGGAGATGGGGAGGGGAAACTGTGATCAGAACATATTGTATGAAAAATAATTTTCAATAGAAAAAGAAGATCTTAACAGCCAATAGGCTCTTCTGAATGGAAGTCACCTGAGCCATCAGAAAACTGTTTGTTTTCATTGCAAGGCAAAGATGGCAACTCACTAGTCTGATGTATTGGGTTGGGTGTTGAGGATGGAGAAGACACTATCATGAGCATGTGCTTATACATTGTACCATGCACGTGTACATGCACACACACACACACACACACACATACACACACACACACACACACACACACGGCATCTCAAGTGTCAGTCCTCAGGTGCTTGGCACCTTTTGTTTGAAACAGGGTCCATCCTTAGCTTGGAAGTCCATGATCAGGCCGGGCTGGCGGGCTCCCAAGAGTCCAGGGACCCTGCTATGCCTTGATTTCTATCTCACAGTTCTGGCATTGCAGGCATACACTGCCACCCATGACTGTTAATACAGGTGCAGGGGATCAGAACTCAGGTCCTCATGCTTAGAAGGCAAGTGCTTTTTTAACTGACCTATTGTCCCTGTGCCTCCATCTCTCCATCCTTCTAAGGCAATCAAAGGCCCCAGTATAGTAAGCAAACACTGCAGCCACCTCTGCACAGCCTCCTCCGAAGTTGGGAGTAGGGGATTCCATCGTTTTTCTTTCTTCAGAGATGGAAGTCCTCATTTTCCTCACATGCTAGTGTCTGGAGTGAGAAGAGACTTGTGGCTGGTTGGCCAGTAGAGGGGGCTGGGTGAGTCTGCTGACATTCCAGCAACATGGTGCCTGGAGGTGACCCACACAGTCTGGCCAGCTCCATCGAGAGAGGGAGGGAGGAGTTGCTCTGAGGCCTGTGTAGACTGAAGCTCTGACTGCAGAGCACAGCGAATTGCTGACAGGGCTGTTGGTTAAGAAGCCGTGCTTGTTTATCATGAAGAGGACTCACTGGCGCCTTGATGCTGACTGCCTAATCCATGTCCAACACGGCCACTCTGGTCTCCTGTACTATTCGGTCATCTGGCACCTTTCAATTCCCCTCCCCAGTGCGTGCATGCGTGCGTGCGTGCGTGCGTGTGTGTGTGTGATGTACTTGTTTATGTGGGTGTATGCACATGTGTGGAGACCAGAGGTTGGCATCAGGTTCTCTCATTGAACCTGGAGCTCATCAATCAGTCTAGGTGGGCTGATCAATGAACTTCAAGGATTTACCTGTCCCCCTCCCCGCCCCAGTCCTGAGAGCACAGACATGAACCTCTGTGTGCAGCTTTTCCGAGGGTTCTGGGGATTCAAACTTAGGTCCTCACACTTGCATGGCAGGGACTTTATTAACTGGGCCATCTCCCCAGCCTCACTTCAGAACTTTGAGGAGGTGCCATTTAGGGGGCTCTTACTAGGAATATAGGAGACCATTGAGCTCTTAGTTTTGTGTGCAACATTTGGGGGCCATCTGAACCCTGCTGGGCTTATATGGTTGAGTCAGTAAGAAAGACACAGCTTTTTAACTGCCTGCTGGGCTTTTAGTGGCTAAGAAACAAACAAAATGAGCGCCTCCCTACTCCCACTCTGTGAATACCCCATCATCTCCCACCTAACTCTCAGGTCCAGCTCATCCCTTGGGTGGGGAGCTGGGGAGGCATTAGGTCAGAGTGCAGGAATGTCATGCATTACTTGGAAGAGAAAAGACTGAATATTTAATATAGTTTTATTTAGTCCTTCAGTCCAAAGAGCATGTTTAAATTTTATTCTCAAGATGCTCTGTGCTGCTCCATTTTTGTATTGTTGAAAGAATCTGCCATGAACTCTGAAGCTGCCCAAAGAGGATTTCAAGAATGGGGCTTAAGATAAAGCATAGGAAAGAGAATTTAAAAAATAGGGGGAAATGTTTTGGATGTAAAGTTATTGGCCTGTTAACTGTGTTGAGTTATTTGGTGAACAAAAATAATAGTGTTACTAAAGAATGGGGGAACTGATCTCTTTACTTTGAAATCTGTGTAGTGTATAAAAGTGTTTTACTAGAATTAATATTCAGCTTATAAATTATGAGATTTTCATCACCTAAATGGAACCAAATACATATTTAAGTTGACTTGTTTTTGTTAAACTGTGTGTGGTCTCTGTGTGAGTGTGTATGTGTTGTGTGTGTGAGAGAAAGAGAGAGACAGAGACAGAGACAGAGACAGAGGAAGAAAGAGAGGGAATATGCTCCACTAGGGATTGAATTCAAGGGCACATAGATGTTATTCAGGAGTTTGACCATCCATAAACTGTCGTTTAAACACAAAGGATAATTCTCTGGAAATAACATTTTTCTGGCTTAAAAATATGGGATAATGAATAAGAAGAATTCACTCATATTTCCATCAGGATACAACTAACCAGGACTTGAAAAAGTCCAGTTAGATTTAATTCTCATGCGGTTTTCAGACACATGATGGAGAGCTCTGGTGTTTCCCTTTACCCAGCGTCCGTCAGTCTTACAGCGCTATGGCACAGATCCACAGGGAGAGTATTGATAATGGTGTACTCAACCTAGAGAACAGTACCATCAACGTAAGGGTCCCTCTACTTGTTCTTTTGTGACTGTTTCTGATCCCCGAGGTTCACTAATCTCCTCTCTGTTTCCATAGTTAATTGTTTCAAGAATGTTATATAATGGGATTAATTAGTTTGTGACCTTTTAAGACTCATTCTTTCCCTCCATGTATTTGGCCAAAGATTCATCCAAGTAACCACATTTATCACCCATCTTTTTTTTTTTTTCATTGCAATGTGGTATTCTACAGCACAGCCCTTCCTGCCTGGCTAACTACTCACCTGCCAAATGACATCTTGACTATTTCCATGCCTTGCCCATTACAAACACAAACGAATCAGAGGAGTTTTGTTCTTTAATTGCAGAAATGCTTAGGACTGTGTTTTACTATAGGGTATGGGAAGGTAGAGTAAGATGAAAAGTTTAGAGCCATTTGAGGTTAAACAAACAAACTATAAGTTATGGTGCCCTAGCTCAAAGAAGTTCAATTGTTTAAGTGGAGTGTATTTATGGCATCTAATCAAACTTAAGTACATGATTGGCCATTGTCTGCAGTAGAACCTAAGAATAGGTCTTTGGGGCCCACGTTTTCATTTCTGCTCTCAACCTAGATGATTGCTCGCTGAACTATTAACATCCACTTGTCTTAGACATGGCTGACACATCGTGCTGTGTTTGTTGAAGCTGGCCATGTGGAGGATCTGCTGCCAAACTCAATTGTAGGGCATTTTGAAAAACGTTAGCGACACTGTTCACTTGGCATTGCTGATGAAGGGCTTAATGAAATAAACATTTGCTTATGGACCGAAGTGCCCTTGTGGGTGTTGCAAGGGAAGCTTCCAGCTAATTGATGATAGGAAATCTGTTGAGGGACACTCAGAAACACATGGCTATATTGGAAGGAAGTGCTTATGTCCCCCAGACCCTACACAGTATGAATGTGTCTGCTTGGGCCCTGCAGTAGCCCCGGCAGGGACAGAGGAGCAGAATGGCCTCCCAACTGCCCCACAGATGCACGGAACCAGCCAGTTCCTTTGAAGGCTTTTATTCTAATTCCCCGAAATTCTCCTGACAAACACACTTTGGAATGGGCAATAAAATGTAACCTCCTTTGTTAATTTTAATTTTGAACAATATTGATAAACTTCTACTTTAAACTCGTTATAATCTTTTAGAAATATTGTTATCTGCCCGTCGGGCTTCTGTGGGCCGTGAGAGAAACTGCAGTGCAGAAGCTTGTTTAGTTAGAAAATGCTCCGCTGAGACAGGAGCTTGAATTAAATCTCATTTGTCCTCTCAAGTGGGAAGCTCCACAAAGAACAGCACTGGAGGCAGAAAACAGACAACTGTATGAAGGGAAGACAGGCCTGAGGGCAGTGATCTGGCTGGGCACTCCTTAATCTCTCTCGTGGTCTGTCATGAATAGACACATGGGTAAGACACAAGCTGCAACAGCTTCCCAGGCTATGACGGAAGATGCTCGCCCTCAGATTGGCATGTTCTTTGTGTTGCTTCTCCCTGGCCACAGAACAAGCTCTTTCCAAGCTTAGCGGCTGATGTCCTTAGTCTTGGTTCCCTGGGTTCCCCTGAGGAGCCCCCTCAGGAATGTGACTGTTCTCCTGCCTTGGGCCTGGACTCTCTGGGACTCCACCTACTGAAGACTGCTAGACTCTCCATCCCAGCCATGGCCTCTTCTCTTTCTAGGTCTATGTTGCTAAGTGGCCAAACTTCTAACATGGAGAGGTCCAATGACAGAGGATGCTATGCCTTCGAAAAACCTAGAACTGCCCATGTTTCATTGTTCTTTTTGTTAAGCAGTTGCAGGGTTGACTCGGGTAGAAGGGAGGGCACTCTTCTCCAGCTGCAGGAGGGATTCTACTGTTTCCCCCACAGCAGCTTCTCCAACACCAGTTGGGTATCCTGCAGCTTAACACGGTACTGAATCTGCCAGCCGGATTCAATGTACCATCCCTAGACAAAACCACTGCAGACACCAGCTGCAGGTAGAAATCTCCCAAGTCACCCACACTTCTGCCTGGCTGAACTTGGAGGTTCCCCAGGTACCACCTCAGACTCAATGACTCATAGGCTTTGCTTTACAGGTAAAGGCCCATAGCATGCGAACAAATGGTTCACATGCCCTGTGCTTCTGCCCCACGGAGTCAGCAAGCATCACTCTGGTACATCACTAACTTGGAAGTTGCTTCATCCTCGCTGATCAACAATATCCCTCCAGACTTTGTTGTCTAGATATCATAGGTGATGTCACTGGCTCCTGGTGATGAACTCAGTCTCCCGTTTATCCTTTCACAAGATTCCAACCTTCTTACACATGGTCATCATGTCCCTTGAATTACCCAAGGACCCGTCTTTGGACACCTTCCCAGGGTGGACTCAGAGGCTGCCCCCAAAGTTGTTCGTTAGTAACAATCTATAATACTCCTGTCACTCAGGAGTTCCAAGTGTTATTCAAAGCTGTGTGCCTGGAACAGGCACAAAACCAAAATAGACTTGTTATGACACCATAAGGGGGATGGCAGAGAATGTGTAACTGGCTTCCACCTACGACTCTGGTCCTTTGGAGATAAGTCAGCCTCACACACAATGGATAGGGTTTGGAAAGCACTGTTTTCCCTGTTATTTACTTGGAAATGGCCCTCCACGTACGTTCCTCTTACCTCCGGAGCAGGTTCCTGCAGAGCTGGTGCTACGCCTTGTGTGCCCACGCCATGGTAGAGGAAGAAAGAAGGGAAAGCTGTTGCAGCCAAGTGTGTGAGGGGTTAGGAGAGCAGCAGGAGTGTGTCCCGCATCAACCTGGGGTCAGGTGTATTCCCACTTGCCGTTCAATAGGCGGTGTTTCCCGATCCCATGATGCTTAGCTCTGCCTTAGGGAAATTGGAAACTCTCCTCATTTTCCACATTTGACTTCTCTGCTCTTACCTTCACGTGCTGTTCTCCCAACCTTGACTTGGGCCTCCTGGGCTTTGCCTGTTTCTTTTGTTCGTCTCGGCCAAATTACCTGCCCCTCGCCCCACCCCGGATTCAGCCATCCTTTCCTGGCTTCCCAAATGCTTTCTTCAATCCAGTTCTTGCTACAGAGCTATTTTAGGGTCTGGCTATGGGGTTTTTTTTTGGCTTTGTTATTTCCCCAGGCCTAGTGTGTAGGGTCCTCAGGGAGCTTGCTATGAATCTTTTTTTTTTTAGTACTTTCCGGTCCATTCGGGCAACATAACTAAAATGATCACTCTGTCTTGGGGAGAATCTCATTGTCTCCATTCAAATATTTAAAAACCTTAATGATCCCAGGCCTGGAGTTTTTATTTGTAAGGGGTGTATTCTGACAAGTTACCAGGGACAGCGTGTAATATGAAATTCCCTTATGCCCCTTTTCAGCAGTCATCTTTATGGGGTGATTTCATCTCTTCTCTTGCTCAGGGTTACTGTATAACTGGAATCTTCAAGCACACACAAAAAACTTCTGTATCCCTCCCACATCCCAGAGCTCGCTTGGAGTTTAGCCTCAGGCAACGACCAACTAATCGTGCCTTGAAGATAATTCTCTGGGGAGTTAATTAGGATCTACTGAATAATTTATGGTGTAGTTTTGGTGAATTAAATAGAGAAAAGATTTTTTTCAAATGTCAAATGTTGAAGCATCCCCTCCAGATCATTTCGGTTCTTACCTCCACTTTCTTAATACTATTTATTTAGAAAAAAACAAAAACAAAAACAAAACAGACCTGTTTGGATAGATTTAAGGTCATTAGCTAAACTTCCCCTTGAAGTGCAGGGGAAGACTTGCGTAGATAATGTGCAAATATTGCATCTTATTTTTTTTTGTAAGTGTCTTGAACATCTATACAGTTGGGTGTCTTTGGGGGTTTCTGGAACCAAAGCTCCATGGAATTCAAGGTACAACATATTGGTCCCAGCAGCCCAAAGACTAATGGCCCCTTATGTCATATGTATTCTGTATGTTCTGTACATTTTTGTCTTCATTCAACATTTTCCATGTGTGTTTTCAGTGAGCACTCTTTTTCCCTAGAAACACTAGTAATAGAGCCACTGTTAGGTGTCCCGTGATCATGGTATGATTCAGCTTTGACATGTCTTAGAAGCCAGGTGTGTCCTGTTCCAAGGCTTTGCTCTGTCCAGCACATCCTGCATCTTCAGCTTCTGACACACATAAGAGATTGGCTCATGACCTTGGTATCTTTGACCACGTTTCACTCATTCAGCAGATTCTGTAGGGAGGGTCTTTGGGACTGGATGAAGGAACTGTGCTCCACAGGCAAGTCTTTGCCTATGCTGTTTCCTTAAAGCATGACTGACTTACACGGCACCCAGAGGGCTTTGCCAGGCCCCTGGAGGACCAAGGAGAGGTGGCTGAAGCAGGAACTTGCTCGTCTGTTATTGGGAAGTGTATCCCAGCCATCATGTCCCGTCGCCTTGCAGATTCCTTTTTAGCTCTGCTAGTAGCTGTATTTATTTTCATCTTGGAGTTTCAATGTGTTGGTGTTATTTTTCCCATGGCCTTTATCCTTTGCCTCAACCCTTCACACTTCCAATACTTTGAAGTTTGTATCCTCTCTGACGTCTGCCTTCTGTGGACATTGAGACTTTCTCCCATACCTCAGCTACTTTCTTTAAATTAAGGAGCTGAAAGATCATAGAATCTCCAAGGAAAATCAGTCAACATCGATCACACTGACCGATAAAGTATATGTTGTTAGTTTTTAGTTTTTGCTAGTGACTTATATTCAGCCTACAGAAGTTTTACCATGAAGTGTGTGATTCTTCCTGATTACCTTTAGGGCATTAACCATCCCCTTTCCTGGATTTAACTCCTGTCCCTGCTTGTAACACCCCTCCCTCTCCTTAAAATCTTCCACCCTACGTACGTGCCTTTTCCAAGTGTTCCATCCATAGAGGACAGGAGTGTATTGTATATTCTAGTAAAATAGTTCTCAACCTGTGGGTAAAGACCCCTTGGGGGGGGTTGTATGACCCTTTCACCGGGATCATCTAAGACCACCAGAAACACAGATATTTACATTATAATTCATACCAGCAGCAAAATTACAGTTAAAAAGTAGCAATGAAATAATTTTGTGGTGGGGGGGGGTCACCACAACAAGAGGAGCTTTATGAGGGTCACAGCATCAGGAAGGTTGAGAGCTGGGTTTGGTTGTTATGCTGGTATTGCCCACTGCTCTCCCACTAGGTAGACTCTGACTGTGCGTGCTTCCTGCATCTTCTTTGACCATCTCCTGCTGTGAGCTGAGCTGCCCCTATTGTAGAAATTGTTTCAGTCATCCAAGTGAAGGCTATACACTCAGAGAATAAATCAAATTTCTGCCTTCTAGAAACATCCTTACCGTTTAGCTTTTTCTATCCTTTCAGGTAATACTATAATTGAGACCTCTTAGAAACGGCTTTTCCATGGCCGATTACATCATTCCTAACACAGAACTCTGGGCAACCATTCCCATCCGGGTTGGATAAGGCCCATTTGGCATCCGTAGTGTCTAGATTTCTCTTGGCTGAGTCGCCATCCTTCACGCACTTCCTAGCTACTTCTGTCATCCCGTTGCTTTTAACTTTTGTTCTGCTATTTTGACTACCTTCCATTGTCAGCTTTGACTATAGGCCGTGAGCGCTGAGGCCATCTGATGTCTGTCCACCTCTAACTGTTGATGCTCATCTCTAGGAGAAGTGTTTCATGTGCACACGCCCCACATCCACTGAGGGTTTTGTCTCTACACAAGCTTTCTTTTCATATGTAGTGCCTAATTCATCAGAAATCACCTTGCCTGTAGGAAATGTCAGACACTCTTTCTCCTACAACCAGCACCTATCTGTCCTGCAGTTGCCTGGCCCCATATTCCAACACTTAACGCTACTGAAACTCGAAGATAAACACTACAGAAGCATTATTTCCTTCAGTTCTTTGTATATAAAGTTACTAACTAGACTTTTACACACAGAAGTCAAGACAGGAACGCGCCATTTAATATGTGTGCTAGTCAGCGTTCTCCAGAAAAACGAGATCAATGACATGACAAGATAGATAGATTCATAAACAGATATATTATGGGAATTGGGCCCCAAAATAATCGATTATGAGAAGTGCCCTGATTATCAGGCAGAAAGGCCAGTAATACAGGTGACTGTAACTCAGGCAGAAGGTCTGACAACCAGGGCAAGCAGTAGAATACCTGCCCGGAACTGGCTCCTGTGGCCAAGGTTAGAAGACAGCCCATGTTTCAGTATTAGAAGAGAGAAAAAAACCACTCCTTCCCTTTTGCCTTTGATAGGCCAGGTGGTGCTGAAGCAAAGTGAATTCGTGAAGGAAAGAGTCATTAGTGAAGGCAAGTCTTCTTCGCTCAGCCTGCTTATCCAAATGGCAGTCTGGTATGCAAAGAGCCCGAGTCACGTGGAAGTCATCTGCTAATAGCTTCTTGCTGGATATCCCTTAATCCAGTCAAGTCGATGAATTTAAATGAACTCTCACACAAAACGTTCAGTACACTTTTAAGTGACTTTAATTTTTTTTTCATTTTTTTATTGAGAAAAGGAGAAAAAAAAAAAACAAGTTTCCACCTCCTCCCAGCCTCTCATTTCCCTCCCCCTCCTCCCACCCTTCTCCCCCTCCCCCCACTCCTCTCCCCCTCCCTCTCCAGTCCAAAGAGCAGTCAGGGTTCCCTGCCCTGTGGTAAGTCCTAGGTCCTCCCCTCTCCGTCCATTCCTAGGAAGGTGAACATCCAAACTGGTTAGGCTCCCACAAAGCCAGCACATTACGTAGGTTCAAAACCCCGTGCCATTGTCCTTGGCTTCTCATCAGCCCTTATTGTTCGCCATGCTCAGAGAGTCCAGTTTTATCCCATGCTTTTTCAGTCACAGTCCAGCTGACCTTGGTGAGCTCCCAATAGATCAGCTCCACTGTCTCAGTGGGTGGGTGCACCCCTCGTGGTCCCGACTTCTTTGCTCATGTTCTCCCTCCTTCTGCTCCTCATTGGGACCTTGGGAGCTCAGTCCAGTGCTCCAGTGTGGGTCTCTGTCTCTATCTCCATCCATCACCAGATGAAGGTTCTATGATGATATGCAAGATATTCGTCAGTATTGCTATAGGATAGGGTCATTTCAGGTTCCCTATCCTCAGCTGCCCAAGGAACTAACTGGGGACCTCGGCTTGGGCATCTGGGAGCCACTCTAGGTTCAAGTCTCTTGCCAACTCTAAGGTGGCTCCCTTAACTAAGAATTGTGCTTCAAGTCGATGAATTTAAATGAACTCTCACACAAAACGTTCAGTACACTTTTAAGTGGCTTTAATTTTTAAATCTATATTTCTCGCACATGTATGGTGGTAAAGTCACGATTACATTTTAATCTTTTTGGTATATCTACCTGTGTATACATGTTCATGTGCCCATGTGTGTAGAAGGCAGAGGTCAGTGTTGTATGTCTTTCTCAATTGCACTCCACCTGATTATTTGAGACAGTGTCTCTCACTGAATCTGGAGCTCCTTGGTTAGCTAGGCTGATTAGTCAGTGAGTCTTAGAGATGCTCTTATCACCATCCCCAACACTGGGACCACAGCACCTGGCTTTGGTGGGAGTTCTGCATCCAAACATCATGCTTACATGCCTTCTTTATCAATTGACCCATCTCCCCAGCCCCTGGCCAAGTTACTACTATCGTTTGAGTTTGCCACTGACAATGTCAAAGGTAATTGGTTTGGGTTTTTCTTTTTTAGGGTGTTTAACATCTCATCACAAAAACTCTGACTTTGTTGGTGATGGACTTTAAGTTGTTTTGGTATCTAGAAGTACAACCTGGCCCGTGAACAGAGAGACTTGCTTGATTCTAGTCCCAGTTCAGGCTCTAGTTGTCTGTTCCTGTGGGTTCCCATGAAGATCCAGGAACATTTTCACAGTTGTGGGATGTGAGCATGGACTTAAATGGCTGCTCTGGCTCTCGGCTTCTCTAAATCCCTCCCCCCTCTTCTGCATCCTCTACTTTCTGGCACAGCTTTTGTATGTAATGTTATAAATTTGTCTCCACCTTAAAAGCTGACATAGCCTGAGAATGCCAGAAGAAATAGTTAACAAAATTGTATGCTAAGCGATCTAATACTCTGGTTTATTTTTCCTCCACCAAACCTCTCTTTCTCTTATCATGACAACTTTTTTGGGGGGGTGGGTGGATTGGTGGGTGATACTGATATTTAGGAAGGAGGAGAAAATGCAGGATTGCAAAGTTAACAACAGATGGTTAAACAGAGCCATTTTAGGAGTGTTATTAAAATAACAAATCTATTTTCCTCAATAGTAGGCTTTCTTAAGTATTTAGCCTTATACCTTCTGCTGAAATAGAAAAAAGGAGAGGAGGAAGGGAGGGAAAGTCAAGGAAATACTTGGAACATTCTTGCATGACCTCCATTTCTTACTGTTCCTAGGGGTTTCATTTGCAGGAAATTTGTGGTACCACAGTGCCTGATAGTTACCCCAATGGTAAGCTTTCTCAGTCCAGCCCTCCTGGAGCTGCCCTCGTCTCTACCACCGAGTAACCTTACAGGTATTGGACAAAGATGCACTGAACACTGTACCTTTCCTCCTGATGAAGGGTACCAGCTCTGGGTAGACATAGCCCCCACTCCACATGCATACAGAGACACTGTATGCATGCACAGCTCAAAGAAAGGGACTGTATATAGTATGAGAGTCTCATATATATGATATATATGTCATATATATGAATGGTTATACACACACACACACACACACATCTCCAAAACACAGTGAATATGTGGCTTGGAGAAGGTATTTAATATTTTTTAATAACTGTAGAGAAAGGACCAGAGAAACAGCAAGCTTGTAATGACAGCAACCTTTTAGCATGTATTGGTGTACCAATATTCATTTAAGTTACTATGTCCATTCCCTTAGCTGCTAACTGGAAGACCTACTCTGCTGAGATACCCAGTTAGTTCCATGTAAAATGAGGCATGTTATTCCCTCTGTTCAATATTCCGATCTTCCCTTGGTGCTACTTCTACCTAGTCCACACCCAATCCCATGGACATAAAAAATGCATTTATTTGCTTACTTTTATTGAGAATTTCATGCATGCATGCACACAGGCATGCATTTTCAATAAAGGATTGCACTTGGATAGAAGTAGTGTGTAGATACTGGTGAGAGTCTTGTCTAGATTGGAGGAGCTCCAAATTCTCTAACACTCCAGACTAAGGACCCTGGTGGAGGAGGGGAGGGGGTGGGCAGGGGGGTGTCCGACTGTATTTTCTCACTGGCTTCTCAATGCCAGCCTCCCACCATCTCTTGTGTGCCAGAGGCCTTATACACCCTATTCTGTAAAATCCTCTCTGTGGTGGGAGAAATTTAGTCTTTTCTTACGAGCCCTGTGTCTGCTTTTCCTCACTTCCCCTCCCCTTCCCTCCTCCCTCTCAGCCCCAGGTTCCATTGCTTTTGGTGCCACTTTCCAAACCTCAGCAAATGTGGAACATCAACTTCCCCCGCGCATTAGGAGCAAAAGACTGAGACCATCTTGGCCATGTGTGTCCTTTAGCTTGGCTTGAGCCATGGGGAAACATTTTGCAAAAGAATGGGACTTGCCAGGCCACTTCTCATCTGTTCTCAGATGTCTTTGTGTGACATTGAGATGATTCTTTTCCCACATGTAATTCTACATGGTCAATGTTAGATGACTTAATCTAAGAGACGGGGGCAGGGAGCCATTCAGATCGCACATGCACCGTTCACCCCTGCTCTCTAGCAGAAGCCAGGCAGATGTCCTGTAATATAGTTCAAGCTGAACACCATCTACCCACATTAAGATCTCACAGGTGAAGAACTCAGAGCCGCAAGGCAATAACAGTTTCCAATTGTAAGTTGTGACTTGTACTCCTGACCTACCAGGCGTTTCCTTGGCCGCCTCAGTGAGTTCGGCTAATTTGTTAGAGTTGTCTCACGAAACTCAAGGAAATATTCCACTTGCTGTTGTTCGTTTACAGTCAGCTCAACCTTCAGCTCTGCCTCCCATGGCTTGAGGGTGAGACTGAAGGTTACAGTATGCCAATCACGGGGCTATTTCAACCCCAGCTCCCCGTGATCTTCTTAGAGTCAGAAGCAATCCTCAGCCACAGTGGAGGGTGCAAGGGTTTAAAGAACCCCCTAAGAATACAAAATGTGTATGGGTCATTATAAGCCACAATGTCACACTTCTTTGAAAGCACTGCACATAAGGTTTACACTTTTAAAAAAATATAAATATGTAATCCCCAAATGCCTAAGGCCCACGCATATATCGTGGATAAGAATGTGGTCTCCATCACCTGTTATCGAAAGCTAGCACAGATGTATAAAGTCAGCCAGGATGCGTGCTGGGATGGGGAAGACGAATACTCTTCCAGCGGCAGGTAAACGTGTGCTCAGTGGGGGTGGGAGCTGTTTCCCTCATCCTCTGCAGGTAAATTTGCCTTCGCATCCTCTCTGATAGGGATCTCATACTTCACTGCTTAGGTCCCTTTCTTGTTTTGTTTGCCCTTTTTAAGAGGGACGGTGCTCCCGTCTCAAAGCGAGGGTAATCGCCTTGCTTGGCCAATCACATGTTCCCACTCTGTACTCTGGGTCTCAGAGAAGGCCTAGAAGAGACGGGAGTACATCTGCGGAATGTCAGGCCATGGTGTTGACAGCTAGGGTACTGATGCCTCAGGTGGTCTGTTTCTGAGAAAGACTTGCTGCTTGCCTAATCCTGGTTTTCTTTCTTTTTTTAAACTTTGTGTTACATTTATTCTTTATGTCTTTCACATCATGCATCCCCGTCCCATTCATTTCCCCATCCCTTTGTATATGCCCCTCTGCCCTTGCAACCCTTTCCAAAATAAAATGAAATTTAAGAGAAAAAGGAAAAAAAAAAGCATGAAAAGGAAAAAAATCAGTCTCATCATAGAAGCTGTGGTGTGGTACAGTGAGTCACACAGTAAACCATTTTATCCACATATCTTTACTTGCAAGTGTTCATTGCAGAGCCGTTGGTCTGGTTTGAGGCCTCTGGGTTCTGCTACACTATTGATGCTGAGCCCTCACTGGGACTCCTCTTGGATATCCTGCTGTTGCCCTGTGTCATGGAGATCTTGTAGCTTTGGGTCTGCAGGACCAGTCACTTCACATGCTCCATCAGATCAGATGGGATGGATGTTGGGGTTGGCAAACTCATAGCCCTGGTCGTGGGCCTGGCAGCCACAGGGTTAGTCAGTCTACCAGTTCTCCCTTGTCCTCACCACCAAGGTGAGCTCTCCTACATTGCCATGGCTAGTTCCCACCTTACTCATTGCTGCAAGGCCAGTTCTCCTGCCTTTATGTCCTCAGGGTTGGTTCTCTCACACCTACAACACCTTCAGGGCCAACTCTCTCATGTTGCCCAGGCGTGGTATGGGGCCACTCTCCCAAGTGCTGGAGCTGATGAGGGGTAGAGACAGGTCTCCCACTCTTATGATCTCAGGACCAGGTCTCCAACTTGCCTCAGGCATTGGTGGGCAGAGGGTGGGCAGTAGGGCATCTTTCCCTCACCCATGATGCCACAGATGAAAAATGGGGAGAGTTCTCCTATGCTCACAACTTTGGGGCTCGTTCACCCACGCCTCTGCCGGCAAGATTGACTCTGTTGTGCTGCCAGGTGAGGTGCAGGGCCTGTTCTCCCTAGTGTTGCTGCTAGTGGAGGGAGTCAGGGGCAGTTCTCCTCCTCATAAGGCCTCAGGGCTCCGCTGGGTTTGCTACCACTATGTCCTCTCCCTGCTCCAGCTTGTATATCAGGCAGAATCCTACCGTTTGCAGCCATGACCCAGGGTAAGCCAAGTCATGCTCTTTTACTTGATCCCCTATCATACCTTCTGCATAGGCAGCCAACAGACTAAGAAGAGCTGCTGGCCCCGTGTAAGCAAAGCATGATTATTTGGGTTTTGAAATTTATTGTAATGAGCAAACTGCAAAGAAGAAATTCTGTGTCTTCCAAGCATTAAAATACAATTGAAGTTGTTTATAGGGTAGCACTTCAGCTAAACACAGGTTTATTTATTCAACAATAGGATGAGGGAAATCCATGGCAAAAAGAAAAGAAACATGGGGAGGGTGGATGTGTTGAATAAATTATTAGAATATAGACCACATAACTCTTTAGCTTTCTTCATAGGAAAGCTTTGCATTTCTCAGGCAGAGTTTCTCCCCCACCACCATTTGGTATTCTGTGCCTACACTTGCATATTTAAATAACAATTTTAAATTGCATAAAAGTGGTCAGGCTTTTTCTTTTTCCCACTTGACTTTCAGTTGTTTCAATTCAATGAGACTTGTTAAGGAAACTATTTAGTGTTGTAAATGTCACCCAGCCGCCCCAAAATAAAGATGAGAAATTCTTTTACCAAGTGCAAGCTGAGAAGGCCCTAGTATCTCTTGGTGGAATTGTCCAGCATGGTCATTCACCAGTCACTTCCTCACTGCTAAGCTGTCCCCTGAATGTGAAGGTGACAAGATATGTTACAGTCACCAACAGACACGCATCAGCAGGGCATTTAGCTGGAACACTGGCAGATGTCCCATAGGAGAAAAGGGACTGTCCCTCAGTGTTATTATACTGTGATATAGTCTGCACTTAAAACCCAGTAAAAATTAAAGTTGGTTTCACATTATAAAAAAATCCTCTAAGTATCTAGGACCACACTGAACACTGATGAATGTTTGTGTCAGTTAAATATGGATTGGTCTTTTCTGCTGATGCAGCCTTCTTGGTCCCTACTGTTTACTTCTCTAACTTTGGGGAGCTAGTTCCAGACTTCTTATAGGGAAAGATTGACTAATTTCCTGGTTGTTAAGACAATTACTCTTCCATTACTTTTTACAAAGGCAATTAAATGTACTAGTGTAGGATAGAATTCTATGTTTCTCTCCTTGTAGGCGATGTTGATTATTTTAAAAATACTGGTTGGATAGCACTGTAATTAATGGGCACCAACTTCTATTTTGGGAACAGCTCATTCTTATACCATGTTTAAGAGTCATCTCTTTCTTGTGGTCATAAAGAGGTAAAAAAAAAAAGGAAGAAGAAAAAGAAGACATCCTTTTTAATAAGGCATCCCAAGTAGTCTGAGCACCCATGAATTATAAATGAGAACTCTTCAGTGATTAAGATAAATATGTGATACTGTCCCATCTTCTGCGTCATCTTCCGCTGGACCTGCATGAAAATCACTCACGGGAAATCTCCTGGGTCTCTGAGGTCACTCATATCTGCTTTGGGTATTGCTTAGTTTCAGATCAAAGGGATCAATGGCAGTCCTGTCTCAGCTGGTTTGGAAAGGCTCTTTTTCCCAGAAGATCCCTCAGCAGGTTGCGGATGGTCAGCTGGGGGCCTGGTGTACAGCTCTTTGATGACTAGACTTTGGAATAATGAATGACTGATCTAGCCTGATCCTTGCTTTGTTCTCTTGAGAACCAACTTACAACATTAAATGCTAAGCAAGATTCAGTTCCTTTATCTCTTTATTTGGGTGAAGCCTTATTTCCTAGTGGCAGGTGAGGAGTGATTTATCCTTTCCATTATGATGCAAGAAAGACCAGTGAACCAAGAAATTTGAAGTCTGTCTTCAAATAAGAATCAGACACAATTTTGAGCAGAGAGTAATATTCTTTTCTTTATTGGTTGGTTGGTTGATTGGTTGGTTTTTGTTGTTGTTTGGCTTTCAAGAACTGTGTTTCTCCATGTACCTCTGGCTGTCCTGGAACTCTCTCTGTAGACCAGGCAATCCTCAAATTCAGAGATCTGCCTGCCTTTGCCTCCAAGTGCTGGGTTTAAAGGTGTGTACCACCACTGCCCAGCAAGACAAATATTTCTAAGAATCTTTTACCATGCCTCAGACGTGTATTAAAGCTACTACTGACACAAGTGACCTTCTCAAGAGATGGGAGTAAGGAAATCTCTCCAAGAGACTGCACACAATGAAAAGGAGGAGGAAATCTGGTTCTTTGGCTCTTTCTTATACTTAAGTCTTCATTAGCCTTTCATTCAGTTGGTTGCTGGTTCAATAACATTTGTTTCTGCCATGGAATTGTACATAAACGGCCCCCAGACTTTTGCTGTTGAAGAAGATAAGAGTTATGGTCCATTTTGCAGTGCAATCAGCAGCTTTTGGGGAATAATTAATGTCAAGGAAAAGCAACCAATGCTTCAGCAAACAGGGATGTGGTTGTTGAGCTAAGGCGATATTCACTTACCCTCTGAGACCTTTATCTGTCATCACTTGTCACCAAAGCCCAAGGTCTAGAAATTTATAACATTTTATTTAATTCAAATTTCTACTTTCTTGGGGTCCAGAGTTTTTGAAATTAGGAAATCATCTTCTCTTAGTAATATAGATAACATGTGTGAAACAGGAACAGTAAACAGTTGTTTAATGTTTATACTATTTATTTCCATCATAAAAATTAATATTGGGATAGTATCAAATTTATAAGCAACATCTTAGTTATAGGATTTTTGTTTTTGTTTTCCAAGACAGAGTTTCTCTGCATAGCCTAGCTATCCTGGAACTCGCTCTGTAGACCAGGCTGGCCTCAAACTCACAGAGATCTCCCTACTTCTGCCTCCTGAGTGCTGGGATTAAAGGTGTGTACCACCACCACCCAACAGTTATAGGATTTTTCTTTCTTTCTTTTTTTTTTAAAAAAGCAATCTTTTTTATTTTACATACCAATCCAAGGTCCCCTCCTGCCCCTCTTCTTACTTTCCCTCTCTCCCCTTATCCCACTCCCTCTCCCTCCCGCTCCCTGCATCTTCTCTCTACCCCTTCCCACATCCACTCCTCAGAGCATAAGGCTCCCCAAGGGGAGTCAACAAAGTCTGTCACATCAGGTTGAGGCAGGACCAAGGCCCTCCCCCCATATCTAGGCTGAGCAAGGTATCCCTTCATAGGGTACGGGCTCTAAAAAGCCAGTTCGTGCACTAGGGATAAATCCTGATCCCACTGCAGGTTGCCCAACAAACTGCCCAAGTCACACAATTGTCACTCACATTCAGAGGGCCTAGTTTGGTCTATGCAGGTTCCCTAGCTGTCATTCTGGAGTCAGTGAGCTCCCACTAGCTCAGGTCAGCTCTTTCTGTGGGTATCCCCATCATGGTATTGACCTCTTTGCTCATATTATCTCTCCTCCCTCCTTTTGTCTGGACTCTGGGAGCTCTTCCCAGTGTTTAGCTATGGATCTCTGCATCTGCTTCCATCAGTTACTGGATAAAGGTTCTAGGACTTTTACAGGATGAGAATTAAAGAACCCCAAGGAAATGGGAAAATTTGGACTCATCTTTAAAGGATTTCAAGATTAGTGAGACATTGGCAAGCCTGAGGAAATTGTTATGAATCATTTTAACTAACGATGCCCAAGGCCAGACCCACAGGACCATGATATGCTTAAAGAGTCATCATGGTTCCCAGTACATGTAATCTAGAAAAATTTTACTCTCAAAATTCAGAGAAGAAAATATAACCACAATAAATTAGTCTGAATTACATAAATTCATAAGACTGCTGTATTTCTATTTAATCTCATTTTTGAATCATTTCCTTTTAACAAAGTTTGGATTCATAAATTCCAAAACCAAAGGTAAAGTAAATTAATTTAAAATCAGTTGGCCTAGAATAAAAACTTTGCAAAGTTGAAGCTGATATTTTTTGAGTTCTTTCAACAAAACCTGACTGTATCCCTTGGAGAACCTTCTCTATTTTTGAGCTTTGGAGTCCAGCTTTCTCCTGTCTAAGTCTTACATACTGTATTCCCCATTCATTCATAATTTATTAAAGGTCTATTGGTGTAAAATAGTGTGCTGGAATTAAAGATGGGGCCAGGTAGACCGCTCATTGACTCAGCTGACTCTTATGCATCCCTTGTGAGTCTAAGCAGTAGGACTAGAGTGGAAAGCAAATGAAGGCAGCCTGCCTTGGCGGGTTGAAGCGATGTTCATGAATCTCTCGGTCATTTTTGCCGAATTACCAGTGACAGGGTGTATGGAATGGAGAAATCGGATACCCCTGGAAACAAAGAACTTTCCAGAAGTGGCCATGTTTAAGGAGAGACTGTTGGTTTGTTGAGAAATGGGCGCAGCATTGCTTTGTGGGTAGAGAAACCGCTCTTGCCAACGCTCTGTGATAAGAGGGAAGATGAGGCCAGAAAAAGCGTGCTGAAGGTCACAGTGTTGGGGCCTAGGAGACCTGGAAGAGCGTAGAGCGAGAACTGACAGCGGTGGAGGTAGAGGGTATCTGACAAGATCTTGTAGCCAGTTTAAGGCTTTGGAGTTTTAACCATAGACTGGTCATCTGGAGTTCATTAGGACACACTGCAATCAAGGTGCCGGGTGATAGAGACTTGATGGGCACAATGAGGAAAGAATAAGTGGATGGACTCCAGAGCCATAGAAGATGCAGGGTCAGTGGATCTGGAATTAGTTGAATATAACAGAGGAAGAGTGTTAGCACTGCCCCCAGACTTCTCATTTGCTGAGCAGAATGAATGGCAGCACCATTCACTGAGAGAAAGCTGCAGCATAATTAGGTTTGGAGAAAAGACTGGGTTTTATTTAGGACATAATGAATTTTGGAGTACATCAAATTGATATCTTGAGGTTGACATTTGTTACATGGCCCAACAATAAGTGGGTCTTAGGAAGGTCAAGGTGGCTGGATTCTGGACATTCCAGACGTCTCATAGTATACAATACACTTCCAAGCTATGGTTTTAAGTGTTTGGCTCATGGGATTGCAACTTTGGCAGGCCTTGGTGTGGACAGCTCTCTTGGCATTAGAGCATGTATCTTGAAGTCTAGGGTGAGGATCACCAAAGCTTGCTCTCTGTAAAGCACAGGATGGGTGTTGCAGGGTCCTGAGCGGGAGCCTATGTCCTCTGTATTTGCATATCTGGGTCCTTCAGAGCTTGGTAAGTGTGATTCAGGATGAATAGTACTGTGAGAGCCAAGCAGAGATGACATCATCCTTGAGGATGTAGATTCTGAAGTTACTCAGCCTCATTTCCATTGCATCCTACTCATCCGAGGTGAATCACTTAGCTGACTGTGTTCAGGAGAACAATTGAAGTCTAACTTTAAAAATAATGATTTTATTAATTCTTTGGGAATTTCATACAGTGTATTTTGATCATATTCATCCCCATCGCATCCATAACTCCTCCCAGATTCTCCCTCACCTCCCTACCCACCCCTCTTCATGTGTTTGTTCTCTCATTCTTGTTCTATCTGTAAGTGTGTGTGTGTGTGTGTGTGTGTGTGTATGTGTGTGTTTTCTCTCAGTCCAATTTGTGTTGGCCAACTCCTGGTGCCTGTCGTGTATTGTGGTCAGTATGTCAGATGTCACACCATTAAAGAAACTGACTCTAGCTCTCCCAGCAGCAATCAAATGCCAGTAGTTCCCCAGCTAGGGCTGGGGCTTCATGCCCATATCCCCTTCTCTATGCTGAAACTGTGTCTGGCTTGGGCTTACACAACTCTTAATAATGCTGTCTGCTCTTGATGAGTTCTGCCCTGTTGTGTCTGGAAAACACTGTTTCCTTGAAGTGAGCCAGCACCTCCAGCTGGTGCAATACTTCTACCCCCTGTTCCACATAGATTCCTTAGCCTTGAGAGGAGGGGAATGATGAAGACATCCCATTTAGGGCTGAACATGGAGTTTCACCTTCTGATAGGGGGAATGCTGAAGAGATGGAGGACACCAAATACAGAATAGGAGTCAGGGAGAAGAAACACCCTGACCGTTCAAGCTGGAAGGAACCAGGGGAAGCAAAAAACGGGGCTCATGCTCAGGAGTCATGAGGTATTTGTGTGTGAAGGATTATGCACGGTGAGGAATTATGGGTAAAAAGAAAGCTTGGAACCAACATGCAATGAAGTGCAGTTTTCTTCAAGTCCAATGTTTTGAACTTTGAAACAAATTATCAGAGAAGAATATAAGATTGGATTTATTAAATAAATAAGGGAAAAATTGAGAGGCTGGTGTCGTTAAAGGATATTTCTACCTAATGATAAAAATAACCCATGACAATTTCCATTTTTATTACCCATTTTTTCATTATATTGCTTTCAGCTATAGATTGTGGACATGTATAATCCTATCATCTTGGGTGTGAGGTTTAGCCCAAGTCTCCCATCTCAACATCAGGCGACCTTAAAGGACAGTATTAGGAATGCTGTTGGTTGGATAGTGTCCTCCTGATGCGTGTGTGTCCAGGACTTCAGAATGTCACCCTAAGCAATTAGAATTGGTGTAAATAATAACTAGGTAAGGATTTTCAGGCAGATGCTTCCTGGGTTTAGGCTGGGCCCTAAATCCAGTCTGAACTCGGGTCCTCACGTTTGTACAGCCAGCACTTCACACACTGAGTTCCCTCCCCAACCTCCAGTGTATAGCAATTCATTAACCAGTCCTCGCAAACTAATCAGAAGTTAAGGACTCATGGAAAGGTTTGGAGCTTTCCAGTTACAAAATGGAAAGAAATGGAAAGAAATGTTGGCCCATGGAGACTCATGTACTATATATACTCATTAGATCGTCAGGCAGTGGCATATAGAATGTATCTTTTCACATTAGGCTGGGGTAGGAGGTTGAAGAAGTGTATGTATTAGTCGTCGCCCAAGCACCCTCCTGAAAGTAGAGGCTGGTTCATTCGTCTTCCTGGTCTGTGGTCCAATAAAGAGGGCTGGCTGGAGGAAAATGCTTGGCTCTAAGCTGTGTACCTAACAGGGTCCATTCAATGAAGGAGGGAGCCTGGCTCTTTGTCTCTACTATAGTAACTAGAGAGAAAGCAAACCCTCTTAAGGTGACAGGGGAGTTTTAATGAAGGGAAGGAGACAGAAGTGTCCCAGCGGAGGGAAGAGTATGTCAAAAGCAGATTGCCCACGTAATTACTTTCTCAGCCCTTCCTGACTTTATCAGCAGGACTGGTGTTTTGATGAAAAAACTTAATTAAAACTTAATTTTTTAAGTGGAAAATATTCAGCACAATTGTGGGAGGATTGAAATCGGGGCGCTGTGTAATTTTAATTGCCTTCAAGGGATGCTCTTCCCAAGGACACGTGCAGGGATCCAGAAGCAATCACAGGGATGGAATCAGAGGCAAACACCATGTTAGATCCTCCACAAGTGGTCTCCTTGTACCCAGGAGCCATTCCTAGCAGTGAGAGGAAGGATCTCAGGCCCCATGTGTCAGGGAGGCAGTGACTGTCCCTGTGTGACTGACCAGGCTACACGTGGAACCCACAATGTAAGACAAGTTTTTTTTCTCTCTCTCCTACTTTATAGAGAAACATTAAATTGAGGTTCAGTGTCACACAAAGCATTAGTTTTGATATGCTGATCCTTAGATAATTCCAGAAGGATCTTTTGACTCTCACCCACAACCTCTGTTGGAGGAACTGCATGTTTCTGTATTTCAAAACAAAGTTACTCAACGGGTTATAGGTGTCAAATGTGGCAATTGTAAGCTGAACACATGCTTTGAACCCAGGATCACAAGTCATGGCTTTTACTTCTCTGTAGATACGGGTTGACTGGTAAACGTCCTCTATCATATGGCTACCATATATACTTAGCTGATGGAGCCTTACAATCATCAGAGATAATATAAATAGAGTATTCAATAATACTAGATAGCAAAGATAATACAGATAAAGTGACAGACAGTTAAATGTTATGAAAATTATCCAGCTGTTTAAGAAGAGCTGTACCAGGTTGCTTGTCAAACCCAGGGGGATGAATTGGGCAACTCCCATCATATTTATACAGGAGCTGGGATTGCATACCTGAATTTTTGTAGCCTTTAGAGATTCAAGTCTAGCAGTCCTAGGAAGATGAATTTCAGAGCAGCACAAAGTGGCTCCTTCCGACAAATAGGGGTACCCTCGACTTTCTCCAGGGGCAGTGGGGTTGTCAATCAATGAAGCAATGATAGCAGCTTCCATATTCTGAAGAAGAACCAGTATCCACAGCAACTAGCAAAGGACACCCTTGGAATAGGTCTGCTAGGTGTTCTGGCTTCCTGGGCAACAGGGCTGACATGCAGTTGTCAATGTGTTCAAACGACTCTCTTTGAAGGATGCTATCACAGAAGGAGTACACAAATCAGACACGGGCCCAGGGTGGCTTTCCTTCTTTCCAGGAAACACGATGTCTCCCTCACCCTAAGCTCTTCAGAAAGGGGTGAGAACATGTTTGGGTTTCTCTAATGAAGGTGGTCCATAGGTGTAAGAGGATCCTGCAGGATAGTTCCAGGCAGTGAGAAAGTTCCTCACCCCAAATGTTAGTGCTGTCTGCTGAGACACCCTGTGCCTCGCTGAAGCCCAGATGATAGGAGGTGGACTGGGCAAGCCTCATAAAGCAGAGTGTGGGTGACAAAGATGAAGGCAGTTCACCTTTCTGGGACTGGGACTGAGTTGCATTGGTGCAGGTGTGTCTTAGTTACGTTTTCATTGCTGTGATAAGATGCCATGCTCAAGGCAACTTAATTCTGTCAGAGTCTCTCAGTCAAATGAAAAGCCCATTGAGATCTGTAGTCTTGCTAGCTAGTTTGCTCTCTGGATCCCATCTCCACACCCTAAGGTTGGCATTACAGATAGGATGCACACCCACCTGACATTTATGTGTGTTCTAGAGATCCGAGCTCCAGTTCTTATGCTTTGTACGCTGTTTTAACCACAGAGCTATGACTATCTCCTCAGCTCTGGGGACTAAATTTGGATGTATGCCGAT
This sequence comes from Microtus oregoni, assembly GCF_018167655.1. Classification (NCBI taxonomy): domain Eukaryota; kingdom Metazoa; phylum Chordata; class Mammalia; order Rodentia; family Cricetidae; genus Microtus; species Microtus oregoni. The sequence goes on along the minus strand of NW_024543068.1, from coordinate 14,655,214 downwards.
TCATTTCTGTGTAGCCTTGGGAACTCTTCTCCCATCTACCTCTCTTGACTTCCGTAAGATACTTGGAGACCATTTGATCCGGGTAAGGGAATACTTTCTCTAGAAACTATACAGTTTGATCTCCATACATGGTGCTAAGCAGAATGGGTCGGCAATGAAGCCTGACTTTGACCTTGGCATCTGCCAGTTGATGTGAAAGCAGCTTGTGGTTAATTTGCTGTTACATCTGGTTAACTCATGTTTTCAAATCTTTCCTATCCAAATACATAAACGGTATTAGGGCTTCATTGTGTCTGGAGGTGGAGTTCACCTACACATGCCTATCGCTGGGTGATAACTTCTCTAGTTGCTGCTTTCCCAGAAAGTGGGGAACCCCCCCCCCATCTCTTTCTCATCAGCCTTCCCCTCATGAGTCTGTTTCTCACAAGGGGATCTTGATGAGTTTAGACAAGCGTGGCCATGTTCCCCAGTGGTGCCCTGGAGCTGGAGAGAGGCTACCCGTGGTTTGCTGGTGAGCTGTGCTGAAATCTCCAAGTCAGTTGCCTCTGAGAGAAGGTATCCCAGAGGAAAGCAGGAATTTCTATGGTTACTAGGTTCACCCTGCAGGCTTCATGGCTAGCCCTCTGTGAAGTCAGTAAGACAGGAAGAAAAGCATATCCTTTCCCCACCAGATAAGGGGGGGCCTCTCACCCACACAAGCCTCCTGGCTGTCACTCTGACTCACAGCCACTTTCTGAAATCAGTATGATGATCTCACGTTCGCCGAGTCCTTTTAGCAATGCCAAGTCCAACCTGTGCCCTTGCTTAAGCAGCAGGGCCTCCTGTTGCCAGGTTTGTTTGAGCTCTGCAGAGCAATGCAATGACCGAGGCCAACGGCCTATTATTTTCTTCCCACCACTCTCTAGAACCCTGCGGGCTTGTCACCTGGAATCAAAGACTTAACAGAACTGAAGAGAACATAAAGGTCGGCTCCTCCAACCTCCCACCCAGGGTACACCTTCCAGAACTAACCACCCACACTGCAGATTAGTAATATATGTCCATTCAAGTCCAGTGTACCTTTCTAGGAGAAATGACCCATTGCCAAGGCATCCCAGAGCTCAGGGTGGTGAGCTGGGCTGTGATGGGGGTGCATTCTCATTCCCAACCATTTTAATTGGTGGTTCAGATTCTTGAAGTTTGTGTTAGCTTTCCTAATTCCCAACTAGAATTCACTACAAGCTGTTACTTGAATGTAATACAATGCCCGGACCCACTTTCTGCCCAACAGTTGGCAATTTCCCCCCCAATATCAGTTGTTTGAATCATCACATGCTCCAAAGCAGCTGGGGACCACTTAATCTCCATTTCCTGACTTCAGGGTTATTTCCTGGGGTAGTCGCTGCTGATCCCTGTGCAGCCTATGCTGTGGAAACAGGAGGAAGGGCTGAGAGCAATTGTGCACACACTCACCGCATCTAGGTGTCATCTCAGGACCTTGAAGAAACACTCACACATGGCTCCCACTCCTGGATGTTCTGATATGATTCATCTGGGAGGAGCCTGAACGTCTGAGATGTTTATGGCCTCCCCAAGTGTTTCCACTGTGTACCTGTGGGTCATTGTCAAGAGGGATTGGTCAGCAAGGGAGATTGTGGACATCAAATAATGCAGACTACAGACGGTTAAACATGGAGCCATGCTCCTCTTGATATGCTGGAGGCCTGATGTGGTGGTAGCCCACGTTTCAGGGGAATGGTGACTGTTGATTGATGAGTGTGCAAAGACAGACTGTGGCTGTTAGTGTTTAGAGCAACGACCCAGAGCAGGCAGATTGACAGCTCTCCAGTAAATGAGAGGAAGATCTGCAGTGCCAGCAGGAGAAGGTCAAATAAGGAGTTTGGACAGAAAGCCGGAAGTACGGGCGATGCAGTGGTTAAAGGAAAAAGCTGTATAATGGCTGTATGTTACTTGGGGGCTGCAGGCTAACTCCAGGCCTGGAAGCCTCTTCAGCATCCTCATACTGAAACCGAAAACAGACTACAGTTATCGTCATCAAGACCAGCTTAGTAGAGACCAACAGACCAGGGGCAGTCTAGTCATCGGGTGGCAAGGTATGGGTAGTTAGTTCTAATAGGAATACTCGAGGTGGGAGGTTGAATGTGGTAGCCTTTAAAGCTAACTAGAAAGGTAAGAATGTTCCTTCTGATTAGGATGGAGCCTTTGGACACACCCAACAAACTTGGGGGAAGGCACAAGAGCTGGTGATACAGGTAACTTGATAGTATCCTGCCCAGCATGCACAAGGCACTGGGTTCAATTCCAAGCACCACATAAAACTGGGGTGGAGGTCTGGTGAGGTGTCTTAACGGGTGAAGGTTGGGGCTGGTGATTTAAGAGCAATCCCTGAGTGTCTCAGGACGGAAGGAGAGAACTGACTCCTGCAAGTTGTCCTTTGACCCCTGCATGCTTGCTGTGGCATTAATAAACCCTTGTGGATGTGCATGCTTGCGTGGCCACGTGTTTGTGAGCACTCATGTGTGTGCACATGTGCCCAATACTTCTACTGAAAAGACGTTCTGCCTTAGCATTTTCGCCCTATGAAAATGACTTAGCCTCTGTCTCAGTTATTTTTCTTGTTGCTGTAATAAAACACCCTAGCAAAAGCAGCTTGAGGAAGAAAGGATTTACTTGGACTCACAGTTCATGGTGGGGAGTCCTGGCTGCAGGAACTTGAAGCAGTGAGTGTGTGTGTATATACATATATATGTATGTGTGTGTGTGTGTATGCATAATTGTGTGTAGCTACAGTCAGGAGGCAGAGAATGATTGATAATAATGTTCAGCCAGCGTTCTTCTTTTCACACAGCCTAGGTGCCATTTACATTCAGGCTAGGTCTTTGCACATCAATGAACTTAATCTATACAACCCCTCCCAGGCATGCTCAAGTACCCATCTTCTAGGTGATTTGGTCAAGCTGATGGTCACTGTTAACCATCACACTCTCCCAGTCCCAGGCTGGTCACATCTTTCATCCAGGAAATATTGAATTCTCTGGATCCTTTAGAGAAAAACGCTATTTGAACACTGAGTATCTTGGGTTCTGCACCTCTAGAAGATTGATGAACTGTGGGGTTTCGAAAGCATTCAGATACCTCTTTGAAACTAGCAAAAGTCTTTGCAAATCATGCCACTTTTTGTTCTTAAAGAAGATTTAATTTATACTTACTTATTTCTCTCTGTGTGTGTATCTGAGTATGTATATATCTGTTTACATAGTTGCCAGAGAGGGTGTTGGATTCCTTGGAGCTGGAGTTATAGACCATTGTGATGGAAGGGTGGGAACTGAACTCTGGTCCTCTGAAAGAACAGAAAGCCCGCCTTCCTGCTTACTCCAGCCCAACAATGTCACTCCTTGTCTGCTGGTCACCAGCAGAGGTCCTGGAGGTGCCTGTAGGTGAAACAGTTCCTCCTCACTCTGGGAAGCCTTCCCAGTGCCCTTTCCCATACTCTGTGGCTTGGTGCTGCTTGGCCAGTATGTTTGCTCTCTGGCTTATCAGTTACAAGGTATTTCAGGACCACTTGGGAGGAATTTAAACTTTTTCCTTGGGGCGATGGGGGCACTGCTGGAGATTTCTGAACAGGCAGGCAATATGCTGAAGAAATATTTTAGGAAAATATACTTGACAGTCATTTGTGGGTGGGGGATGACAATACTTTAACCCTTGGCTTGTGGTGGTCAGGGGATGAGATGATGTAAGAGTGGTAAAGACCATTGTCTCCCCTTCCTTTTGTTTCATCTGAGGCTTCAGTTGCTGCCCTAAGGGAGCCATTTTCCTATTGACTATGGCCTTGCTCTGCCTGATAGATGAAAGAGCACCAACCTGATGCCCACACAGCATAGCCTTGATTGTTCACATCTCTGGAAGCTGCAAGTCTGAGATTAAAACTTGGTAGGATTTTTTCCTTCCCAGGGTCCATCCAAGCCTCCCTTAATTCATTCTCTCTCTCTCTCTCTCTCTCTCTCTCTCTCTCTCTCTCTCTCTCTCTCTCCCTCTCCCTCTCCCTCTCCCTCTCCCTCTCCCTCTCTCTCTCTGGCTTCATGTCATCTTCCACCCACTTTGTCCTGTGCCTACATTATGTCTTCTCTAGAAAGTGTCAGTCACACTGGGTTAAAGTGACCTCATGCTAACATGCGTGCCACTAAAAATATCCAGGCTCCTGCATGTCATCACAGAGAGGTCCGGTGGTTAGGACTTTGAAATAAAATTTTTTGAGGAAGCAATTTAGTCCATAACAGAGTCTTTTCCTTCTTTTTCTATCTTTTTTTTAGATGACTCAGAGTAAAAGAATTTCCATTTGAGTAATTATGGGCTATTTTAAGGACCGCACATCATGGTCCTCTCTTCATTAGCCATCTATCTCAAATTATATTTATCACTTTTTGGTACCTGCTGTTCCATCACGGGAGTTACTTGGTTGGCCAAGGTAGTGTTTTAAGATCATCTCTGTAAACACGCACTTCTCCTCCACGGGGGAGCAAGAATGGCAGCTGGTAAGCTGGGAATGTATTTACTTCTCAGCCATGCAAAACAAAAGATTTCTAGGCCATAACATATTGTTAGGGAAGCAGAAATGTATGGCAGCATCCAGGAGATTCTACCTACACCATCTATCACTATGGCAGCAGCAAGGTATTACGTTAGTCAGTGTGGGGTTAGATATAGGTCTGCCCCTGTCTCTGTTTGGCCTTACTTGAGTTACTTGACTCTCTCCTCCATGAGTCTGTCTTCAACTGACCCAAGAGCAATTGCTGTCACTGTCCATTCTCATCGAGTATGAGAAAGGAATCCCATTTGATAAATGAAAAACCCAAGGCTCTTGGGTGTTAGGTGAACCATGGCTAGGACATGAGGCAAGGTTCCCAACCTGTTTTACTAAGGACTCATGCGGGAAAAAGAACTCTGAAAATACAGGCTTGCTCGCAGGGTGCCAAGATCGTAGGCTGTGTACATGGTCTCAGGGTGTGAACATCCTAAGAAGAGGAGTGATGGAAGAGGCCCTGTGCGTGTGAGAAGAATCTCAGAGAACCTTGTCCTTTGGTCAGCGTGTTGTAGGCATGGAACTTCAAGCCCTTCTTGGCCATGTGACGTCAGTGTTTGTACGCGATGGCAGTCTTTGGCTGCCTTGAGCTTCCCATTCCCACACCAGTTCTGCCAAGTGGGTTTTCGCATATGAGTTTTGTGGCGAGTTCTCTAGAGTTCAGCACACACTCAGTGATTTTTTTTTCCTCCTTAGGACTTCTAATAGCCTCAGAGTATCGGATAGAAAAAAATTTGCCTCTTCTTATTAGACGTGTGGTTCTGACTAACAGAGCCTGGTGTTCAAGCAAGAGCAGTAAAAGGAAATGAGGAGCAGGCCCTCTTCTCAGTGAAGCAGCGGGGCAGGGAAAGATATCATTAATATGGCCATCTGTGGTCAGTTTGGAACTTGGGAAATTTCTGCAAAATTGACCAATTTTATTAACTTGAAGATTTTAAATTCACCTTAAGGTGCTTTGTAGAATTACGTTAATTCTATTTAGTTATAATGTAACTATTTTTTATACATGTGTTTCTTCCCCACCCCAGCCCCCGTTTCATTGAATCAATTTATGTTGTACAGTAAGGTTTTCATTACTTTGTGCCAGAGATCTCCATAATGCCTGGGAACTAGCAGGCACTGAAAAAAATGGTAAATACTGCTCATTTAAACCACAAGCTGGGATGTACTTAAATCCCTTCCCTGGACAACTGGGAGTGTCTGCCTCAGACCTTAAAACACCCTGAATTTGGATCAAGACTAAAAGTTAGCTTAAAAAGATGATGTTTCTTTGTTACAACGGAAATTATATTTACCTCTAATAAAATCAGCTCATGAAATTAGAAACTGATGAATATTTAGAAGAGTCATGGAATCGGTAAGAGTGGGGACTAGATTGGTTCCGTGAGATTCCTGATGTTTACTCTGGAGGTAACGGGAATGAATAGAAGTGATGTCAGGTGGAGAAAACCCAGGCCTGTGCTTTTACCTCAGTGTTGTTGAGGACAGAATTGTACATGCTCCTATGTGAAACCTCTGACTCCAGACGACTGGCCTGTGACTGTATTTGGAAGCAGGACCTTGAAAGAGTGGTTAAGTTGAGGTTCAGCTAAGGCCCCAAGTATGGGTTCTAACAACCCCACCCCGTCTCATTGGTGTTTTAGAAGAAGAAATGTAGATCACAAGGAGGTACCAGGGATGTGTATTCATAGAGGAAAGATCACATGGGACCACAGCAAAAGCATAGCCATAGGCTATAGCAACCCAGGAGAGAGGCTTTCGACAGAGCCAAGCACACCCTTGATGATACAACCTCTAGGCCTAGGAATAAAGAAATTCATGTTGTGAGAGCCACATAGTTTGTGGGGTTTGCCCTAGCTGTCCAGGCGACTTAATCCAGCCACCTATTTTCCAGAACTTACAGGTTCAAGGATTTGAGAACGTGACAAAGAATGGTGACGTGGTGGCAGACACAGACGCTTCCTTACCGCCAGGCTGTGTGCCTGTCTCAGTGACTCACAAAGGAGACTGTGCGAAGCTCTGATTCTCCCACAGTAACAGCTCCTCAATTCTGATCCCGGAGCCAGACTTGAGAGAAGCAGAGTGGGACCTTCCCCTACAGTGGACACTGTGGTGGCTAGCTCTAAAGTTTCTGCACGTGCTCTGGGTGCCCTTCCCACAGTATTAGCCGAGACACCAACACTCAGGAGAGCCGAGGGGCAATGCCTTCTATGTAGAATCATGCTTATGGCCCTCCTTGCTTTCCTTAAATGACTTGGTCGTCTTTACAAACTGAAGTGCTTGAAAACGGATAAGAAGACTACATTTTCATACCATAGCAGTGCTTCTGTTTTCTCCTTGTTCCTAAATTCTGTGGGAAACCCAAGGGAAGAGAGAGCTCCTAGCTGGGGTATTTGACTTCAAATCATCTCATCTCTTTTGTTCTTCCTCTAATCTATTCCACTGCTGTTTTGTAATATTACTCAAGGGCGAGATTAATAGCAGGAGCAGAATCCTGCTATGAGAGTTGAGTGATGTGAACTCCTTACAAAAATTTTAAGAATCAAAACGGTGCTGGTGAGAGCATTTCATAATTTGCACATGTATGCACTTGACATTGCTAATTTCCATTAAGTAACAAAAAATGCCTAACAAGAGCAGCACAAAGAGACGAAGAGCGGATTGTTCACGTGCTCATTCAAGAGAAAGATGTGGATTCATTCCAGCCGGGCTTCTGGGAGCGGTGTGCCTAGTGGACTCTGCCCCACCTCTAATCCTCTCTGGATTTTTCCTGGAAGATGTTTCAGAACTATTATAATGTTGAGTTATCACGTGAAACAAAACAGAAGAAAGTCTGTCATTTCCGGAGACTAAAAAGAAGACATGCGGAATGAGAATAACAGATCAGGACTGTGATGGGCTGTGGTGTGGGGAAAGAGTTGGCGGGTAACTGCTAGGCGCTAGTGGCTGATCTTTATTAACACTAAGCCTTGATAAATTATAGTCCTTCTCTGTCACCCTCTCCAAACTTTTGTAAAGACTACGTCATGCCTCTCAGAGAGCATTCTGGAATTAAAACTGTCATGGCTGTTAGAATTTTTCCATCTGGGGGAGATGTGAACATCTACCCCCTCCTCCTAAGGTCCTAATGGCGAACCAAAATTTGATTTCACCAAAGTTCACCCTGGAAAACAAAGAGTTTATTGGGGTTACTTACAGAGAGCCTGGATGAGGGGTTATGCGCAAGAGTGTGAGTGACCCTAAAGTGGCCATAATAGAAGGTACCCAGCTTGGGTGATGACTCCCTGATGGCTTTCTAGATACATGTAGCTCTTCTCAGGCCTGTTTTCTCTTGCTACTCCTTAGAGTCTGAGGTCAAGCGTGAACTTGATTACAGACAACTGGTTGGGAGGAGTGGCTGGGTGGTCAGGTGGAGTTCTAATGGTTGCCAACCATTATGTGAAGAAATGTCAGCAGTAGAGTTGCATGAGAAGTAAAAAATGCCTATAACCAGGTCAATGCACGGGAGAGACTGAACCATGTTAAAGTCAACAGGTGATGGAGAACGAGAACCTCTTACAAGACAGAGCCACTTCAAGCCAGGTGCTGGATTCCCAGTGAGTGAGACAGGTGACGATGAGGTATGAGTCACTGAAAACAGTTGCATCAATAATAAGACCTAGAAGTCTGCAGAATTGGAGAGGATTGGAGTGGAGGATAATCTCAAACCAGGCACTGTTTTTTTGTTTGTTTGTTTGGTTGGTTGGTTTTTGTTTTTTACGAAGGTGTAGAAGCTTTGAAAAGTCTTACTGTGCCAATTGAAGTGTGTATCATTTGAAACTTGGACTATTAATCTCTAGGCAGGGCAAATGGCGGGAGTGCAATGTGCAAAGAGGGATTTGCTGAAGTCACTAAAAACGATTTTAATGTGGGAAGTGGCCTTTTCTGGCCTGGAAGTTGATAGTTTTTTTATTTATTTATTTATTTATTAAAGATTTCTGCCTCCTCCCCGCCACCGCCTCCCATTTCCCTCCCCCTCCCCCGATCAAGTCCCCCTCCCTCATCAGCTCAAAGACCATTCTGGAAGTTGATAGTTGAAAGCCCACTTTACCAAGGTCCACAGTGCCTCACCCTGCTCCCTTCCATCTCGCCAACTGCAGATTTCCTTTAACTTTCTAGAATTTTGTTTTCTTTCATGCAAAGAGATTTTCTTACATGAATAAAGGACAGATCCCAGGAGAGGGGAAGCATTTTCTGCCTTCCAGGCATAGGCTTTCTTAACTGTTTGGCTATGCAGAGGGAAAGCAAAGTCTTTGATTTGTGAGTTTGTTTTGCTTCTGTGTCGAGTCAGACTCATGGAATTTTTCCTCCGTGGTTCTGGGATAGTCACTGCAGCCATGAGGCAGGGCACAGAGAGGAGGAGAAAAGGCCCTGGAGTGTGTGGCTGGAGACCTCTGCATCTGATGGGTTACAGGAGCCATTCTCACCCAATCTACAGCACAACACTTTGACACAGGAATTATTCCCCATCTTATAACGAGAAAACTAAACCTCAGAGAGACTGAACAGGCCTCACAGTTAGACTGTGATGGAGTGGCCAGATGCAGATCTGAACCCCAAACTAGTGTTCTTTAGCCACAGTAGGAACTTTCATGAGTTAACCCTTTCTACTCCCCTCTCCTTCCCTCTTACACTATTTCTTCTTTCCTTCCTTTCTTCCTATTTTCCTTCCCTCCTTTTTTCCTTCCTTCCCTTTTTCCTTCCTTCCTTCCCTTGTTCCTTCCTTTTCTTGTTCCTTCCTTTTCTTGTTCCTTCCTTCCTTCCTTCTTTCCCTTGTTCCTTCCTTCCTTCCTCCCTCCCTCCCTCCCTCCCTTCTTCCTTCCTTCTGTTGTCCATCCTGTCACTTATTTAACAAAATAAAATTTTAATAACTAATGTAAAATAACTTGAGTTAAATTTATAAACGTAATTTTATTCTTGTATATGTGTGTATGCGAGTGTGTGAGATGACATTGGTTGTTGTGATGGTTTGAATAGGTATGGCCCCCATAGACTTGTGTGTTTGAATGCTTGGCCCATAGGGAGTGACACTATTAAATGCCATGCCCTTGTGGGAAGAAGTATATCACTGTAGGGGTGGGCTTAGAGGTCTCGTATTCTCACGCTATGCCCAGTGTGCGACACAGTTACTTCTGCTGCCTGTGGATCAAGATATAGAACTCTTAGCTCCTTCTCCAGCACTATGTCCTGGACGGTAGGAGCTCTGAGTTACAGGAACACCCCTACACCTAAGGGGCTTTCTACCTAAGGGGCATGTATGTCAGCAGAAGCTCAGTTGACATTTCTTGAGTTCCAACTAAGAGCCAACCATGCTGGGGAGAGCAGAGCAGAGAAGCCAGAGTGCTTGATTTGATCTGCTCTAGCAAGAGTCTAGAGTTGGACTCAGGCACAGAGACCCTGTGTCGTGTGTATATTCAGTGGTTAGGGGGTGTTCGAGCAGCATGATTCACCCAATCTGGAGATGGGAGCCCATGAGGAGCTTGGGTCCCAGGAGGTAGAGTTATGGCGAGAAGCAGGGCTGATCAGTGAGTGTATCCCCTTAAGGACCACTGACGTGTGAGGCCAGGGCTTTGCGTGCCTTCGTGATGAGCAGGGTGTTTCCCCAGCCCCAAAGCTTCAGGACTTTCCTCTTTGTTCTTGATGTAAAAGAGCATTGCTCTGTTTCCTTTGGGGGCCCTGCTTTTATTTGTTGTGGTCTGGTGGTTTATTCTGGCAAAATGTACTGCATGGATTTTTTCAGCTTGCTTTCTGCTTGGGCATCTTTCCACCCAAGCAGTGTGTTTACAAATGCCAGCTCTTGCTTTTGGGAAATCCTATGGAAAAGAGCAAATGTGTCAGGACATGCTGTGTGCTGATGAGACCAGGCAGCCAGATGCCAGCCTTGCCTCTTCCTGGCTGTTCTTTTGCTCGGAATCTTCCTTCGTTGTGTCTGGTTTTCCAGAAGTCTCTAATCTAAAATGGGTCTGCTCTCTGTTGACATGCTGTTAGCATTCAAATTAAAACCCTTTCAAGCAACTCTTCCCATGCTTAGTATGATAATGCATCAATAAAAGTTTGTCATGTGGGACTGCAGGGATGGCTCAAGGGATAAAAGAGCTTGCTCTGCAAACATGAGGTTCTGAGTTTGAATCCCTAGAGCCCACATAAAAAGCTGGGCATGCCTATGCCTGTTGCCCCAGCAATAGGAGACAAAGACATGTGGAGCTCAAGGGCTCAATGGCTGAGTAGCCAAAAGTGAGTTTCCAGTTCAGATGTTGTCTCAAGACGATAGGGCCGAGAGCAGCAGAGGAAGACTCAGGTTCTGCTCAGCACAGGAGTGTATACACATGCACATTCATGAACATATTTGTGTGTGCACACGCACACATCACACACACATACACACACACAAAAAAAATCTAATAAACTACCCATGTTGCTGAGTTTGCTAAAATAGCTCACAACCTATTTGAATGATCTAAGGGTGACTTAGTAATCTCCTCTGGAATGTCTGCTCGATAGAACCCTGTAGATAGAAGCCATCCCTCCTGTCCCCATTTATGGCTGACTGGCCACACCTCCTTATTTCATATTGATGGCCAAATGAGCCCTCCTTTTCCCCAACTTCCGTTCTCTATGGTCCCAACTGTCAAAACTCTACTTTTGTGGCAATTGTTTCTTTTACCTTGTAACTCACTTTGCTGAACATACAGGGAGTTGGAGCCTAAAGGGCTTCTGAGTTGCGTTGCTCTTACGTGACCCTTCCTCTCTGGGTGAATTGTTTCACAGTTGATTCTGAGCACAGCCTAGGACATTTCTGGAACAGGAAGCATGGGGAATGATGCTGTTTCACATCTCTGGAGTTTCTAAATTCGGGAGGTTTCGAGTGGGGAAGGTCTCGTTCTGCAACACCAGCAGCTGAGTGTGCTACCGTGTCTTGTCTACATTTAGCTTCCGAAACAGACTGAGAGGAAGGGAGGTTCGAGAAACTTCATCAGAGAAACATTAGAGACATTGCTGTTGGAGGGCCAAGAATAATTGAGAGGAAGAGGGTCCAGCTTACAACCTGAAAGTTCTGTAAAGAAAAAAAAAAGCTCTTTTCTGTAAACAAGTGATTTCCACAGCAGAGGCAGCTGGAAGAGGGGCCCGACCAGCCTTCAGACTCCCAACATCCCATTTTCTCCTAATCAAGCTTACTCTTTTTACTGTAACTGTTTTCTCTACTTAATTTTTCAAGGCCGCTTTTGAGAGCTTACAGTCAGACTAATTTAATCTCCATATGCCCATTTGTTCATTTCATCATTTTGTGTGTGTTTTTCCTAAATATCATTTTGGACGTTAAGCACTGTTTTAGGTTCAGTAAATGAACCTATTACAATTCCTTGTGGCCCAATTCTGTATTTCAGATGAATATGTCATTTTCAAATGCCAGCCATTTCTAATGGGGAGAGGACCTATTTATGTGTTAGATCTCATGGTCTAAGGGCAAATGCGGTATGACCCCTCTCCTGGAGTTCTCAGTGCTGCTATTCTGCTTGGAGCCAGCTCGGGCAGGTGGCAGATGCTGAATTGGGGCGGGGGGGGGGGGTCTCCTCTGGTTAAGACTTGAATGTGGGAGCCTTTGATTTTTTTTTTTTTTGCTGCCTTCTCTGAGAGAGAAACTTGAGAGTCAAGTGGGAGTTGAGAGGCCCATCTGGAAATGGAGGAACTGAATCACAGCCCCCACCTCAGCTCAGGCAGAGTCCACTGGGGAAGCACATCTGCTTTATCCAGCTGCAGTCTTACTGATAGAGTGGGGAAGGCCAGACTCAGCAGGGCCCCTTCGGTCCACAGCAAGTGGATTCACGTTGTCCTGGCAATCTGATCCTCATCAGAAAGATAAGATTATGTCTCTGAAAAGTAAGTATTTTTTCTTGGATCGATGATGGGCTGTGGAAGAAAATGGCTTCAAATCTATTACAGACTTAATCTATAGTTATAATTTATATAAAAAAGAAAACTCAAATAGGGCAACAATACTAAAATAGTACAAAATGCAAAATGATGCCTTCATTCCCCCCCCCCCCCCCGAATCTTTATTGCTTTCTCTTAGAAGAGTTAGGAGAGAGCCAGATGTAGCGGTGCCTGCCTACAGTTACAGCACTCAAGTGTCTGAGATAGAAGATCATAAATACAGGCCAGCAGGGGCTACGTAATGAGACCTCGTCTCAAAACAAAACAAAACAAATGAAGGGTGTTAACCAGTTATGGCTTTCTTATTTACCTAAAATTATTCTATGCGTACACAAATGTTTATATGATTATAAGTAGATATATAGTCATACGCATTAAGTAAAACAATGTTTATTGATTGCATTCATGAGTGGTTGCTATGTAACAAATCGCCACAAATGGGGCGGCTTCAAACGTAACCTGTTTGCTATCTCCCCTTGCCTGTGGATCCAAAGTCTGGTGTGGCGCCTTAGAGTTCTCTGCTTCCTGTCCCTCTAAGGCTGCTCTTAAGGCTTTTCTCCTCTGAACCCTTCTCTGGAGAAGGCTATAGTTCCTGGCTTGTGTGCAGTTGCTGGCATCAAGTCCTAACTCTCTGTGAACCAAAGACCCTCACTTGGCCCCAGCTGAGTGGATATACCTCCCCATAACGGCACCTTGCATCATCTGAGACCATAAGGGTGACATTCTCCTAACTAGATGGAAGTCACCATTATGAGGAATGTCCTTACATGGGGAACATGTCCTCACCTTTGTCATGTCCTATGGGTTAGGAGGGGTTCGGTTTCCCACATTTATGGGAAAATACTACAAAAGGCATGGACTCCAGCCTTGTTGGAGGAGTTATAGACAGTGCTCCATAGTGGATGACTCCTGAACATTCCTCAAGTGTGAACTTCTGTGTGACAGCACCCCGAGGAAAGCTTGCCATACCCCAGAAAACACCACTTGATCATGCTGCTTTATCAGTCTTTATCCCATCCATGACTTTTATTATCAAAACTCCAGGCCATCTTGCTGATAAAACAGCGTATTTATACCAGGAATCTAATTAACAGCCAACATGAAAGAAGCCTTTTGTATACCGTGGGTAACTAACATATCACCAGGAGAAATGGGTCACAATGTACAAACCATTACAGCTAATGTTTAATAGCTAAGGGAGGTAGTTGGGATAATGAGCAGCCAGAATGGCGGGGTGTGGATGAATGGTTCTGGGTTCATCTGGAGTACCCGCCTTGGAGGCGTCACTGTGTGTTAACCTACCCCTGCTGAATAGTGGGGCTGAGCGGGGAATGTGGAGGCCCTTAGAAGGTAAAGGGCGGTTATTCTGTAGCAACCGTTAAATGCATATTGATTACTTTATAGTCTGGGGATCATAGCACAAACTGCTGGGTATCCGCTCTTTTATTAATAGACAATAGTAGCCAACTCGTACTATGTGCTTTCCCAATTATACATCTATAAAATGCAGAAAGGGAATGAAGCCAGTGTCGCCTGTGTCAGTATCTGAGTCCCATCAGAGGGGCCATCAGACCATGTGATTATTAGCTTTATTATGTAAAAGGGCCTGAAGTGTATAGGATGATTCCCCCCCCAAAAAAAACTTATTTATTTATTTATAAACAGGCTCACATATAGTCCAGGCTGGCCTTGGACTCACTACCTAGCTCAGAGTGACCTTGAACTTCTGATGCCCCTACCTATAACTCCTGAGTGCTGGGATTACAGGCTTGCACCACCAAATCTGGTTTACTCACAAGGGACCACTTGAAGACCTCTTAAGTAATTGCCCTTTGGGTTCTTCGGGTCCTGGGGTAGACGTAGAGTCTTGCCAGCAGGGAAACTCGGTGTCCTTTGCCCCAGAGCATGGCCTGGAATTGCTGTGCAGTCTGATTCACAGGCTGCCTGGGGGCAGTGGGGAGGAGAGAGGAGACAGTGTCTTATCAGGATTTGTCATAAATGTAAAATGCCCACAGGACTGTGATTTCATATAACAAATAAAATATACCTAATGGCTCATTAATAATTTTATATGGAATATGTGCTGAAACGATACTTCGATGGATGCACTGAGTTTAAGAAAATACATTATTAAATGACATTGATCTGCTTCTAACTCAGTTGCCGGCCTCTCTTTGTGTGGTTCATATCTGTACCTGTCTTCCAGGCCGTGCTGGCCTGCAAAAGGCGTGCACGACTCTGCCAGCGTACATCCTCTGTAGCCTCTTGTCCTGTGAGGAGGCACAGCAGAGTCCTCAAAGCGGGTGCTCTAGACAGCTTTCTTGCCTGTGATGGAGTCCAGGCCCCTCGAGGCTGCCGGGTCCTCAAGTCTCTCTCTTCTTTGCTCCTGTTATTTAAGCTGATGTAAGAAGCCAGTGCCCCACCTGCCCCACTGCCGCCATTATGAGTCGGTACACCCCAGGCACAGAGAGTGAAATTCTTTTGTGTTAGTCCTTATCTTCTACTCTTTGGTGAAGGCAGAAAGTCATCACAAAGCAATTCTTCACACGTATCAGGCCCCCTTTCCCCCCTCTCCATTCAGTTTGGAGCCCACATTTATCTTTCTGAATGAGTTTTTCTCAGTAGACTGATGCCATAAAGATCAAGAACACTGTTTTCGTTTTGTAGCCAAACAGTGAACAATTTGACTGGTCTCTGGGTGTTAATAGGCCCTTGGATTACAATATGGATGTGCTCTGAGAAGAAATGTACATATCTAATCTCTAAGGTAGGAAATCTCAGACTCTGGATTTGCTTACGAAGTTCCTGTTTGCTGTGTGTTGCTCTGTGCTAACTTCAAGGTGTTACACTGCTTTCGACTACAGGGTTAGAGTTTAACCATCAGGGTTGATTTACCTAAGGCAGGGGATGGCACCTCTTCCCTTGAATACATGCGATCCCATCCTCTGAGCAGAAGATTTAGATGTCTAGACTCTACTCAGTTCATTGTTTTGTCTTAGTTAGGGTTTCTCTTGCTGTGAAGAGACACCATGACCACAGCAGCACTTATAAGGAAAACATTTAATTGAGGGGGCTTGCTCACAGTTTCAGAGGTTCAGTCCATTGTTATTATCATGGTGGGGTACATGGCAGAATGCATGCAGATGTGGGGCTGGAGGAGCAGCTGAGAGTCCTACACCTTGCAACAGGAATTTGACCGAGACACTGGGCAGTATCCTGAGCATAGGAAACTTCAAAGCCCACCCCCACAGTGACACACTTCCTCCAACAAAGCCAGACCCACTCCAACAAAACCACACCTCCTAATAGTGCCCCTCCCTATGGGCCAATTATGTTAAAACCACCACAAGTTTGTTTTCTTACAGTGGCAGAATATGGTTAATTATAAATGGTTCTCCTGATCACTCAACTGGACTGAGCCATGCCTTTGGAGCTAGGTATGGTCACATGACTGGAGGTGGCCAGTGAGAAGGTAGGAAAGGGTACTTTTTTTTCTTGCTCAGTCATCTCCCCATGTTTCTTTTCTTCCTCATTTATGGGGTGCAGGGTTCTCAGAGGCATATGGACCTCACCTGGGACGGCCTTAGAAATGTGGACGGAATGTTGTCCAGCCAGTGTCACGTGCAAACTCCAGTCATCTGTGGCTGAGGATAGCTGTGGCTGAGGCACACCGTAAAACTGTAACTTACTTTATACCCTAGGAGATTTTTTTTTTGTGGTTTTGCTTTTTATAACTTGACTACATGGTTCTCAAACATGAGCTTTGTCGATGACAAGGTTGCATGGCAACATGCAAAGGTTGGACATGCCTGCTAGACTGAAGAATCAAAACGTGCATTTAAACAAGAATCCCAGGCAACACTATGAATATTAAAGCCTGAGAAAAGTTTGCTTAATTGAGACCAACATATGCTTTATAAGCCATCTTGTTTATAAACAGGATTGTGGAGACCTGCGGGCCGTTTGAGAAAGCACAAATATTCTGAAGCCCTGACCCACAGATTGCGCTCCCCTCTGTGTTCTGGAAATAGCTCTGCCTGGGCACCACCTCATCCTCTTCAGCTGCCTCCTCCCTTCTCAGCTGTGGCGTGTATAAGACATAGAGCCTGCCGTTGCTTCTGTGAGTGGGGTGGCAGGTCACCCACTTGAACAGTCCTTAAGATGGCCAGGGTAAGAGAAGAGCCAAGCTTGCCCATCACCACCTCTCTCAACTCCATTTTCTTGTCGTCATTGGAGTATCTATAATTTATAGAAGTCATCATTAACTTCTATAGCTGAACTATACAGACTAAAATGCTCCAAAGCTTTGTTACATACACAGAGGGTATGATTAGATGTCCATCTATCTGTTACTCACTCTACAGAGCAGTTAATTCAGGTACCATCTGGTACACCTATGGTAAGTACAAAAGGCCTTGGACAGCCAGCCTCTCGGGTATTGATATGGGAGATTTGAAGGTGTCCCCCCCACCACACACACACACTGTAGATCTAGAGATGTTGGAACCCAGCAAGATGGATGAGTTTGTTAGTGTGTATTTGATGTCTCTGTGTGTCTCCAGTAGAAGCTGTCTGTGCTGAATAAAAGAGAGCCAGGAGTTAGACCTCTGCCAGAATTCCTCTGTTAAGGAGTTTTTAATTAAGAAATTATAAAGATTTTACTTTTGTGGTTTAAGTTATATAGAGAACTAAATTAATTAAAGCACTGGCTTATTTAAAGTTTATTTTAAAAACTAAAGCCATATGCATACATATAGACACATACACACATATATACACACATGTACACACATGCATGCAGATTCACATATACACACACATGTACACACATACATACCACTGTTCACACACGCGCACATGTGCTTACGCTCATGCACATACATGTACGCGCACATACACGTTCACACTTCCTGAAGAGAATAAACAACAGACAAGCTTAAGGATTGTATAGACTATGTTGCTACCTACATAGAGATTTATACATATATATAAATACTCACACACACAATTATGTATATGAACACAAAAATGCCATTAGTTTCCATCCTGTTTTGTCAACTAATCCTTGTAGATATGAATGACGGCTTCCATTTGTTGCAACAGTTTAAATAGAAGAATGCCATGTGTAAGAACCATGAATCTAGTGACAGGGAGAAGATGCTTCCCTGACACTTTATGGTTGATCTATGCCATTTATAACCAGCGTTCCCAGCTCAGGGGTCCATCAAACTGCTTAAAAGTGAGACATAATTTTACCCTGTTCTTGTTTTCCTTCATTTCTCAGCTAGAGTACCATGGTGTGTCTGAGCCCAGATGCCTGTTTGTTTGGTGTATTCAGAAGGTGAAGGGCAGCGTCCTGAAGAGTGGAGAACAGCTCTCTGTACAGTTCAGCTCCATCCCTGAAGCCCACCGTGGCTTCCCACTTGTTGCCTTCAGTGGTAGTGGGCAGGAACAATCACAATGTTGTGAAATATGAGTTCAGGGGCAGGTCAGATGCTCAGTGGCTTAGAGAGCAGACTGCTCTTACAAAGGACCAGAGTTCTGTTCCTAACACCCGTACCAGGCAGCTCACAACCTCTGCAAGTCCACCTTGAGGGGAATTCAGTGCCCTCTTCTGGCCTCTCTAGGCACCAGCACTCACATGCACACCCCCCATGCACATAAAAACACATAATGAAAAATAAACCAAAAGTCTTAAAAAGACCTTTAAGTTCAACAAGCCAGGCCTTTGATATGGAGACCTGGGTTACTGTGTGCTCTTCCTACGTTACCTAAATTAGTTCTCGCGGCAGTCCCATGTGACTAGCATGGTCGTATCAGCATCTTGTGGAAGAGAAGACTGAGTGAGAGATCCCTTAACTCAGGCCACCTGATCCAGTAGGAGACTCCACACGCCGGCCACATGTGATCCAGCCCTGGAGTGTTGTATTTTACGCCTGGATAACACGTGGAGGTTCCGATGCTTCATAAAGATTCAGGCTGCACGGAGATCTGAAAACGGCTCATTGACAGGGTGGGGCTCCCACGGAAATCAATTCCATTCCCTTCCTAATGGGCCATGCTAGTTTGGGGGAAAAAAAAACCAGAACTGTGATGATTTAGGAAGCATGTGAACTCGCTTCGATTTCCATAGAGCTGCACTCAGCAGTGCTTTGGAGATGATGTCACGACACTCTTCTGAGAGCTGGAAATGTGTTCCTCGTGAGAAAAATGACATAGTCTTAGAAATGTTATCCTGAAAGCACCCTTGGGGTTTGGTAAGCTAGTTACAATTAGGTTGTAGTTACACAATTAGGTTGTGCTCATTCAGGTTCGTTTTTATGCCACTGAAAACTAATATTACACACACACACACACACGCATGCATGTGCACACACACACATCTTATATAGACACAAATTAAATAGACACAAATAGACACACACATTCCTTCCCCATTCCTTTCCACTGAGGAGAACTCTGGGCAAGACACAGCTGGCTTCATTGTGCAGCCCCAAGAGATACCCAGGAATTGGGCAACAGCAGCCCCGAGTGCTTCTCCTAGGCACAGAGAGGTGGAGTCCAGTGGTTTGTCGATTCTTTCCTGATAATTTGCAGGCACTTTCAGTTGTGAAATTTTTTTGCCTTGTAAAAGATTTGAGACATGAGCAACCGGGTGTTAGATCCAGAAATGTGCACCTGAGCCCTCCCACAGGTGCAGGGTTTTTTTCTAAGCACCAACCAGGAACTAGAATGACAACAGTGACCAGAGTCTCTCCAGTTGACCACCTGATGATGGTCCTGTGAGGGAAAGCCAAGGAGGAGCCAAGGTTTTGGGTCCCTGGTGCTTCAGATCCTGAGATGTTTGTGCAGACGTCAGCAGCTGAATATCCCTGATCCCCAAATCCCAAATCCAAAGTGTCCCATAGTTTTGAGCAGCACTTTGGGCCTTGGGTTGTTTTTTTTTTTTTTTCCAGTTAGCAATGCTTAGCATGCTTCTGAGGGAAAGTAAAGAAGGCTGGGTTGTGTTGAAAGTTCATCAGAGGAGAGCCTGAGTATCCTCCCAGGGACCTCGCCTTATGCCAGACTTTTGTTACTTGGAAGTAGTGGCTCTCAACCAAGGGTGTGTTTGAGATTTCTAGAAAGCATTTTTCAGTATCTTGATATTTCATATCTGAGACACTGTTGGTTGACTCAGCTCACATAGAGAGAACTACATGAACAGGAAGGGCTGAATGATGCCAGCCAATCGAGAAGGCAGCCAATGGCCCAATGACCTGGCACTGAAAGGTGATAGTGATAGAGACAGCCTTCTCTGGTTCAGTATACATCTAGAAAGATCTGCTCGGATTCTATCTCCCTTTGCCCCCTTTGCTGTAGCCCTCTTAGTGATGGAATTGGCTCGTACTGAGCATGCCTAGTTATCTACAGATGGTGGCAATATTAAGACCCTGTTCAATGCTTTTTGTCCTGTCAAGAATTAATTTACAAGAAGCATGTAAGAGCCATGAAGGCAAGCCATGCTCTTATATGACACACTGTGTCAGTCTCCTTCTGTTAACCTTGTCACTTGAGTGAGTGGTAGACATTTGAGTAGGAGCTTGTTCTGGCCTTCAGTTACCCGAATATCAGGAGGGCCTTGCCACTTGGGGTCGACTGTGGGTGACTCGCCCATCCGTCACAGCCGTCTAACCTGTGGGTCTAAGGATTACTATGTTATTGGGAGGCAGTAGCTTTTGTGGCTCTCTTGTGCATCCCCACTGGACTAGAAGTAGGAGGGGCTCTAGGACTTGTCGCACAGGAAGGAAAGCAGGCAGGTGGCTCTCGGATTCCTGGAGACCAGCGGGTACTCCCTAGAGGATGCCCTAGGCCATCCATCTGGGGATTATTTTAAGCTGGTGTGGTGGGACACTGTTACATGTTGGAGAATGGTGTGAGCCATCTCTGTTCAGTGTGTGGAACCTCTATTCCATTCCTGAATGTGCTCCTACCCCTTTCTGTCTTCTCACCAGGGGCTCCCATGAGAAGCATTTTCTCTATTCTTTCACACACCTCCGCCCCCTTTCTGCTTTTGACTAGTAAAAACCAAACCAAGTAAAACAGATTTCATGTAGGCCAGGCTGGCCTCAAACTGACTATGTAGTTAGGATGACTTTGAACTCTGACCGCTAACTTTCACCTTCTCAGTGCCTTGGGTTTGTCATTATACCCAGTTTGAATGTCCTGGGATCAAACTCAGGGCTTCATCATGTGAACTAAGTGCCCTACCAACCGAGCTGCCTTCCTAGCCCCTATTCTTCTTCAGACTGGTGATGAACTCTTGAACTGTGTCTTAATGCCATGGAATGTCACTTGCACATGCCCTTCCTAGCTCTTCCTCCACTCCACATGAGGACACAGTGGAGGGTTAATCAAGTCTGTGGGAGGTGACACAAGGCATGCTTCCCTGTGTGTTTTGGAAGTCCCCATGAGAAAGGGGAAACAGGCTTTTTAAGTTTGCTGAGGTAAGGACTGCAGACAAATCTGCCTTCAGGGCAAAAGCAGGACCACAGGAATAGACACCATCAAAAGGAGCACGCGAGGACTCCAGTCTGTGCTCAGAGCCAGCTCAGGACACGGCTGAGAGACACTTCCCTGTGTCCCGTTTCTACTGACATGCCTTTATGTGTATAAT
This sequence comes from Microtus oregoni, assembly GCF_018167655.1. Lineage (NCBI taxonomy): Eukaryota > Metazoa > Chordata > Mammalia > Rodentia > Cricetidae > Microtus > Microtus oregoni. Next base: position 14,634,008 of record NW_024543068.1, on the reverse strand, counting down.
AGACTTCTTTTTCTGTTGCCAAGAAAGCTCCAGGAGCCAGCCTAAGCCTTTGGAGAATTCCAGAGCAGGAAGCAAGGAGGCTGGGAAAGAGCAAACTCAGGCTGTGAACAGTGATTGGAATCTGCCTGAATAGAAAGAGTATTTTGAAGTAGGAGAGGCTGAGAATACAAAGTGCACTAATTTTGTGTGTTTCAGCAGAATCACACGCGCACAGATAACTGCGTCCCTTCAAGAAATAGGGGACTCTATCACCCAGAGGGGTCCCTAGTACCCCTTCCCCATCAGCCGTCCCCCAAATAACTTCTATTCTGGTGTCTATTGCCACCATTCATTTTGCCTGTTCTTGAACTGAGCTTAATGAAGTCATGTGACCTGTACTCTCTTTTTGTTGTTTTTGTTTGTTTGTTTGGAAACAACTCCACTCTTTCAACATTGTTCTGATGAAACGTGTCTGCATTGTTGGATGTATCAGTCATTTTTTAATGCTGTGTGCATTTCTTCAACATTAATGAACCACAGTTGATTTCAGCTTTCCACCTGTGGATAGAAATTTGGATTGTTTTTAGGTTGGGGTTTCTTTAAAATGAAACTGCTGTAGGAGGAAGGCCCGCTTGCTTGACCTGGCCTCCCAGCTAGCTTAGACCCAAAATAATCACACAGAAACTGTATTAATTAAATCACTGCTTGGCCCATTAGCTCTAGCTTCTTATGGGCTAACTCTTACATCTTAATTTAACCCATTTGCTGGTAGGTTGTGGCCTACCAGCAAAGTTTCAGCACGTCTATCTCTGGCGGCAGATCCATAGCATCCCTCTAACTCCACCCTCCTTTCTCCCAGCATTCAGCCTAGCTTTCCCCACCTACTTAAGTTCTGCCTTGCTATAGGTCCAAAGCCATTTCATTATTCATTCATAGAAATTACGACACACAGAGGGGACTCCCACATCACATTCCCCTGTACCCATTTTGGTGTGCATTCATGTCATGAATCTGTAGCTGAGATGGGTACTGAGTCCCACGTTAGGCCTATGTACAGCTTTCTATCCGGTATTCTCTCTTTTTGCATCCAAAACAAAGGTAGCACCAAGGGTGTCTGAGCATCTGGGGCTGGAAAGGCCCAGGAGCAAGGTGAATGGGCAAAGTTCACAGTAGAGCAGGGTGCTGAGGAAATCCTGAAGGAAGTGTGTTGGTCCAGGAAAAGTTGGTAAGGAAATAATGCTGAAAACAAAAAGTTAAATAGGCTAAGGATATGATTCATGGTAGAGCATTTACCTAGCATGTACAAGGCTGTGTGCTAAATCCCCAGGAACACACACACACATACACACATAAAGGGACAGAGGTAAAATTTAAGACAGGCATTCCACAGGATCTTGTAGATCCCATGTTTTCATTAATATTAAAAAAAAGGCTGCATGAGGCAATTCCTAAGTGATATTCAAACAGGCACATCTGATAGTTGTGACGATACTGTACAGCTGTGAATTCAACTTTACTAAGAAAAGTTCTTTGATGCTTTGCTAAGAAAAGCTCATAGTTTTATGTTTGCTATCTTAACACGCACATCTGTATGTTAAGAGCAAATGAAAACAGAGTACTAGCTGGGCTTCGGTCTCTGTGTAGGTTTCATTCCGGAAGGCTTCATCACAGGGGCACACACACACACAAAATTCCCGAATGTTCCAATCCCTTAGATTAAAAATGTGTATACTTAACCTATGACTACTCTACATTTAATATCATTACTTATGTGTTCCATGTGATATAAAAACTGTCATGTGGGAATTGGAGAGATGGCTCAGTGGTTAAAAGTGTGTGCTGCTGTTGAAGAAGACCTGAGTTCAGTTCTCAGTACCCACTTCAGACAGCTCACAACCACATACAACTCCAGCTTCTTTTGGTCACCACGGGCCCTGAGTATCCTCTCCTTCGCTGCATACACATATACCAGTGCGGTAGTTGGGATGAGAATGGCCCCCCATAGGCTCATAGGTTTGAATGCTTGGCCATTAGGTAGTACCACTATTTGAAAGGATTTGGAGTTGTGGCCTTGTTGGAGGACATGTGTCAGTGGACGTGGGCTTTGAGGATTTCAAACCCAAGTCAGGCCTGGTGTCTTTCTCTTCCTGCTGCTGGCGAATTCAATGTAGAACTCTCATCTACTTCTCCAGGACCATGCCTGCCTGCATGCCATCATCTTTTCTACCATGATGCTAATGAAACTATAAGCAAGCCCCAATTAAATGCTTTCTTTCCTAAGAGTTGCCATGGTCATGGGGTCTCTTCACAGCAATAGAACACTGGCTGAGACAACGGGTAATTAGGAAATATTTTAAATAAAACATCTTTAAATGTTTTAATAAATAATTGCATCATGCCATCCAGAAACTAATGAAAAGGGGCAAAATAATGTGTTGTTATTAAGTATTTTCAACATGGAGTTTGTTGAATCCTTGGATGCAGAACTCACAGATGCATGAGCCAATTCAATGTCATCTTAGAGTTTTTCTCACTGGGTTGGTCCAAGTTTTGTCATTAGTTCTTCAGGGGACGCTGTTGAGCCTCTCCTCATCCAGCTTTTGTACCCCAGCAGAGAGCATGTCCCCCGGCATCCTTCTCCTTATACGTTAGTCCATCTCCTTTGGTACTCTTGCTAGATGAGTTACCGCATGGGATGACGGGGTGATGGCCCTTCTGTCTTAGTTCCTGCAACCCAAAGTTTAGATGGGACACAAACTGGGAACCATCGTCATTTACTCATTCACAATGAGCAAGCATGTCCCTCTGCTGACGTTTGTCTGTGGACATGCTGCCAAGGTCAGTCCCCCCATTTCCAGATTGGCTCAGACTTCACTCTCGTTTCCTGACTTTAGCCAAGTGAACAAAAGGAGCCATAGTCCCCAAAAGACACTCTTGTGTCCTGTAGCTTCTCGTCCCACTCCAGCCTGTCTGATGTCTACCAGGTGCTGCAACATTGCTCACCCATGGGTGGAGACTACTCTGGAGAAATAAGCAGTGGCTCTTGGTGTATGCTCATTCATGTCATTGGGTAGAGGCCAAGTTATAAAAACCAAACATAGCTCAGGATGGTTTTGTTTGTTTAGCCAAGAAAATCCTTTGAGAAATGAAAATAGAGGAATTTTCCCCCTCGTGTGGGACTCGTTATTCTAAAGGTTACCAGCAAAGATCTTTTTTTTTTCCCTGTTATGCAAGTTTGTTCCTTTACTTTTCTTCCATGGCTGAAAGGTATTCTTAATTTGCACATAAGAGCCAGCTGTAAGTATGGCTGGCAGTATCTTCTGGTGCGGTGGAAAACATCATAGACTAGATTTCATGTTTCTACAGTTTCTACCCAGATACCTGGGGTTAGCAGGCGCCTTAGTTCATAGTAGTCCTTGGCACCTGCAAGACTCACGGCTTATTAAGCCAGAAGATATTCCCATCAGGCACAGTTGGCAACACTGAAAATTCACAATAGGATAGCCCCATGGCAGGGACAGCCTTCTCTGAGCCACAACCACGTACAGACACACAGGAAGGAAAGAATACCTGCATAGATCTCTGCCAGCATCAGTCTTTCTCCTACAATACTATCTGTGCGATGTTTGCAGGAAGGAGGTTTTCAGATCATGTGTGGGTTGAGCCAAGTCTATAGCCATGGCCCCTGAGCTTTGGGATCAGTTTCACCTGTTATATTAATCACTTGTCTCATTGCTCTGACCAAATACCTGACAAAAATAACCTGAGGAGGGAAGGGTTTATGTGCTCACAGTTCTAAGGAACACAGTCCATCATGGCTACAAAGCCAGGTCATCTGGTCACACTATTTCTGTGCTCAGGCAGCAGAACATGATGGGTGCCTTTGCTCAGCTGCCTTTTTCTTTCTTATTGGTCAGGAACTCCAGCCCATGGAATGGTGCTGCCTACATTTAAGGTGAGTCTTACCATTTCAATTCATCTGATCTAGACAATCCTTCACAGGTATTGACACACCACTACAGTTTATCCCCTGATCGTCACATGCTTGCAGCTATAACATAATGTAAAAATGCATTCAGTCCAATTTCAAAAGTTCCCATACTTTATCATAGTCTCAACAGCATTTAAAAGTCTCTTCTAAAACTTGTGATAATCTCTTAACTGTAACTCCTTGTAAAATCAAAATAAAAAAACATCACATACTTTCAACAGACAATGGCACAGGATATAAATTACCATTCCAAAGGAGAAAAAAGGGAAATAGTGAGGAAATACCAGACCAAAGCAAGCCCAGAAGCCAGCTGGGCAAACTCCAAATTCTGCAGCTCCATGTCTAATATCAAGAGCTCTTCAGATCTCCTACTGCTTTCAGTTTTATTGACTAGAT